>NC_088775.1:74893746-76337335 GCF_954871325.1 Gordionus sp. m RMFG-2023
CTATTTCATTAGCATCCCAAGAATTTTAAATGTAATTTCTGATACATGCTTTTTGTAATTAATAAAGTTATTCATAAAATGATGTTTATAGTGTATTTATTTTTGTCTTTATTGTATAATTATATTATTTTCCCTTAGTTCCCCAAATTTAATAAAGTTATTCCATAAAAAAATTGAAAGGTTTAAAGTATATTTTGTGGTTATTTTTTAATTTCCCGTTATTTCCCATTTTTTCCCCAATTTTCCCGGGGAAATTTCCCCTGAACCAATTTTCCCGGGAATTTTACATCTATACTAGAGAGCTAAAGTAAACTGTTCTCATTTTTTTTACCTATCTAAGTAATTCCAGAAATTTTTAACAGTTTAAAAGGGGCCGGCTGAAAATTTGCCTTTTTTGATCGATTTGTCATGAAATGGCCCTTAAGAGAGATGCCATTTTTTATAAGCATATTTTGTGACTACAAAATTGACGCTCAAAATATGTAGAAGATCCCTATCATTCAATATTCTTCTGATTGCATATTATTATCGGGTAATTCCTTATTAAATTGATAACTTTTCTGCTCGACCATTTTAATTTTGATAAAATTTTGCATACTGATGGAACATCATTAGAAGGCAGCAAATCCAAAATTTTAGCCTACTAGTACTCATAGTTTCAGAAATATAAATGGTCAAAAGTGCCAAAAATGATCTTTTTTCGAAAAATACGATTTTTAAAAATTGTTAATTAATAAAATAATGATGATAAAAATAATAATTATATGTTGTAACCCTAATGTCGTAACCCTATTAAAGGACATTTATAAAATAATGATGATAAAAATAATAATTATATGTTGTAACCCTAATGTCGTAACCTTATTAAAGGACATTTATAAAATATTAAGGATTTTTATAAAATATTAATCTTTTCCTAATTTCTTTTTATTATTTTATTATTCGCTTATATTATATCTATCTGTAAAAAAATTTAAACTTGGGACAGCCATGGGTTTTTTACATGAATATTTTTCCCAAAAATAGATGGCGCCTCGATAAAAATAATTTTTTTTATTAAAATAATTTTTTTTTTAATTTTTCCATTTTTGAAACATAAATAATAAGATTTTCCTGCATTAATATCATGTAATGAAATTGTTTAGCTGCAATTATAATAATTTTTTTCTTGTAAAAAATTTTAATTTTCGAAAAATTATTTTACTAATTTTGCAAATATGATAGGAAAATAAAAATTCACAAAAGATATTATTTATTTTCGGCTTTTAATCAAATTAAGTATTTTAGACGCCTTGATAATTTTGTTTTGAAGTAAATAATAAATACGTCCAGGCTCTTGGATGGGCTCACTGTTAGTGTTTTATTTTTTGATGAGAAGGAGATCTGGTTCGCTGCATAAGCAAAAGAATTTGCTCGTTCTTTAGGATGGAAGAAATTTATTTTCATTTCATCTTTATTTACACCCATTTTTTGCAAAATCCTAACCACCAATCGTTATTTTACATACAGGTCACATATCCTCCAATTTAATCAATTAACAGATCCTCACATGGATTTACTATATTCTCCACAATAAACATCTGCGAATGAATATATTTTAGTATTGAACTAAGGTAAACTTATTGGAAACACTGCGTGAATTTTTTTTGTTCTAGGTATTGAGAAATTTACTTAGCCAATTATCTCTTCTGCCTCATACTCTGGTAGGGTGGCATAAGAATAATTTATAGCTATTATAATAGGCTCTTCGGCCTATTTATAAAATTTGACAGGTATAATTATTTAATCTGAATAAGGCCTTTGTAAGCTTTCCTTGGCAACTAACCTATTCTGGATTATTAGTCATTATTTCTGTACATTTTGATAATTTTTGCTATCTTTTTTTGATCATTTTTTTCTTAATAGGAGATATTCCAATTTCATAAGTAATAATTATATCTATTGATGTGGATGCTTTGATGATTTTATTTATTTCATATTCGCTGTCAAAATTTAAATTTTCTATATTTTTTGTGATAAGCGCTTACGGGCATTGATCAAAAATATAGTTCCGCCTCAATATTTGGAAATTAAATTATCCATGTCATAACTGGCAGATTCATTTTATAATTAAAGTGCTTAAATATCAAAATATTTGTAAAATAAAGCATGAAAACTGGCTTTTATCTTTCAACACATAATTATTATATTTTCCTGCAGGAGAATAGGAATCGATTTTTTTAGGAAAAAAACAATTAATTTTTACAAGTTATCCTTATTAATAATAAGTCTGGTTAACGGCGACTTAGATAATATTTTTCATGAGATAATGCTGGAAAATCTTATTATTTATTTTTAAAAATGGAAAAATTTGAATTTTTTTTTAAATTTTAACAAAAATGCGCTATTTTATAGGAGCGCCATTTGAAAAAGATACTCATTTATTGTTTTTAAATCGTAATAACTAAATACCGAGGCAGTCCCAAGTGGTATTGTTAAAAAGACCGATACGGGTCTATTTTAAAAAACGAATAAGATTATAATAAAAATAACATTATGTAAGCCTAAATGTTTTGCACATTGCTGGCAGAAATGCTTGGGCATCTATTTGCCAAATCTCGACGCTTACATAATATTATTCAGACCTTTTTAAAAATTCGACCCAAATCGGGCTTTTTAACAACACTAGTCCCAAGTTAAAATTTTTTTTACATTTAGACATAATATAAGTAGTGAATAAATAATAGAATATTAAATTAGCGAAATACTTCGAGTTTTCTGGTTCACAATTTATAACTTAAATAAAAACCGCAAATACTTCGACTATTTATAACTTAAATAAAAACCGCAAGATTAATATTTTATTAAAATCCTTAATATTTAATAAATGGCCTTTAATAGAGTTACAAAGTGACATAATTTTTATTTTAAGCATCAATATTTTTATATTTAACTCAATTTTCAAAAATCATATTTTTCAAAAAAAAATTATTTTTGGCACTTTTGACCATTGATATCTTCAAGAAATTATTATTACTTAGAGGCTAAAATTTTGGATTCGATCCTTTCTAATGATGTTCTCTCAGTATGCAAAATTTTATCAAAATTAAAAAGGTCGAGCCGATAAGTTATCGATTCACCATTTATAAATATTTGTTAAAAGTTATTTTGGGAAATTTTATCTGTCGCAATCAAAATAATCTATACTACAAATGGCACAAAAAATTAAATATTTGATTACAAAGGCTTGAATCTTTTTAAAAAAAGTTAATTACCAATATTAGCATTAGAGATCTGCAAACCCCGGTTCATTTGGCCCTTTAAAAATATTGCACAAACTATGCGACACGGCTCGTAAAATTTTTTGCTTTACCCTACCCGTTATAATTTTCAAAAAAATTTGCCTGCCCTACCCGTTAAAATTTTACCAAAAAGATATTTTATTTCATTAAACACCATTACACATTTTTTTCCATATTCTTTCTTTTATATTATTGAGAAAAATATTTACTTAGAAGAACTTCATAAATATGGTTTGTTCTTGATAGTTCCAAAAAGATGCATCTAAAGTGAATGAAATTTAATCACGAAGATTGAATGACGGCTCGGGTATTCAATTTTTATGATTTTGGCTGTTAGGCGTAATATTTATACATTGCCTAATGAGGCGAAATCTTATTGAGCTTAAAAAAAGGGAGCGCGAACAAAATATTTTAAATATGCTAACAATTATTTGGTAGGGGAAGAATGTAGTAAGGCTTAAATTTATTCTATGATTGTAATTTTTATGAGAATACCCAAATTTAATAAAATGAGTCATAGAGTTTAAAAATTGATGGAATGCAGTTAATGAAGGGGCTGGAAATCAGATACCTTCATGGGCCTTAATTTTTTTGATCAAGCCCTGCCTAGGCACGCAGTAAAAAAAATTCGCCCATATTTAATATTAGAAAAATATTCCCAAACCCAAAAATTTGATTTATTATATTAAGTGTGTTTAGGCAACCATTTTGGTTACAATACGTTTATCCATTAGAAAAAAAATCGCGATATTATTTTAAATTAGCAACTTAAATATGCTAAATTTAAAAAAATTTAGGCCCAAGCCCTCCCTACCAAGTTAAAAAAAATTCAAAAACCTAGTCTCGCTAGAATATATAATATTAGGCCCATACTAGACTATGAAAGTCTCATAAATATTCCTACTTCTTAAAGAAAACTAGTTTTCGTTTTAAAATAAAGTAAAACCTGTTTAATTTGGGTATAGTTTGGACCAAAATTTTTGCCATCATAGAAAGTTGCCCAATTTACCAAGACTTTTTATTTTCTATAATATTTAATAGGATTTGATTGGGACTCAATTTTGATCAAATCATGTCCTAATTATTTAAAGCCCAAATTATACAAGTTTAACTGTATTTAAATTAAATAGTATACTTTTTTTTTCCTGTATAATTTTAATATTATTTCCCAACTAGTTCGCATAAAAAAATAAATAATATTAAGTTATTTCTTTTCTCCTTAGAATAATTCATGATATTTATATAAAATTAAGGAATATTTAAATACATTCCTTTGATCTGTATTGCATATTTATAATTAGATCATATCATAAATAACTAGTTTAATTTTATATGAGTTTACTATCTTATTTGTAGATTTAGTATTTTAGATAGAAAGCTCTTAAAATGCGAAGAAACATTCATACTTTAATTTATTTTTAAACAGTATATATCAAAATATTAGCTTGAAATAAAAGAAAATATCAAAATTTTAATGCCCGGGCTGGCTTATTGAAATTTTATGAAAAATCAGAGATTTTCGAGGCTCCTCTGATTTTTTATATATGGCATGATTCAAAAATTCTATTAATTGCACCCCCCCCCCCGTTATAATTTCCCCCTAGACTTTAGGACGGGCCGAACTTTGCTTTGCATATCTCTAATTTGCATTTTATTCGAATATTTACAAAAATTTAGTACGAATAATTTAAATTTATCATTCGAATATAATTTTTTGCCCTAGTCCATTTTATTATGATTTTTAAGAATTTGACATTAGCTGATGTTAACATATTAGAATAAGGTTTAATTTTAAAATATAATGTATACAAAATATTATCTCTTACCAGAGTTATTTGTAGAAACTAAGCACAGAACTCATTTTGAAATTAAATCGGTTTTAACAACAAGTATATTAACGAGATATATTTTATGGTGTGGAAATAAAAACCAAATCTTAATTATTTTTATTAAACATGGATCAAAATTCATCAATTTTGAAAAATCATTTAAACTTATATCAGAAGCTTAATAAAGTAAAAATTATTTTTTGGCCTTTTTTAAAAAGATTTATCATTTATTATAGCACTAACCAACATTTCTTATCAGATTTGTTTAATATAAATTTCAACAATAACAAATAAAATAAGGAAATACATTTTTTTTAAAAATACTTTTCAAACTTTTTGACTCTAAATTTGAAAGAGCTTTGGAGGAATATTCAATACAAGTGTTATACCAAATAGTTGATTGAAGATTAGGATTATTTTTGCGTTAGCACCCGCAAAAATTCTATTTAGGATCTCAACCACTCGGGATTCTAGGAAATTATTTAATATATAAGTCGAAAACATTATTTTACTAGACGTTTTTGATTTGATTTGGTGTTTAAATTAATACCAGGTTTGCCACCCATTCTTCGACAGAATATATGTTCGATGATTTTGAAATTTTTTATGCATGAAAATTGAAAAATATATTCTTTACCAAAAGAAATTGTCATTCTTCGGTAAAATTTTATCGAAAATTTCTTTATTTTCAAACTCTCTTACAACAAATTAAATTACCCGGTTTTAAATTTGAACTGAAAATTGAACTCATTTATCATAGCATTTTTCTTTTCTTCACATCTATTACATTTGTAAGATAATAATTAATTTAATGTCAGTTTTTTCAAAAATATATATACTATTCAAAACATATATGGTAAATTAAATAATTTGCATCGATTATTGGAATAGAAATAATATTCCACAGCATCGAATCCATAATTCATTTTGTAGGGTTTATTTAGTGTTTAAATGTCTTCATTGCTTATTTAACAGAATCCGAAACCAGAACCTATTGGGAATGAAAGAAATATTTGTTTAGACGAGATACCAAATCATTCATATGTTAATTTAAAAAAAAAAGATGGTAAGGATGGCTCTGACCCTTCCACTGTCTTAAACCTAGAGGACCACAAAATTCAAACCTGGCGAGACGAATTTTTAAAGGAACATAGGCGGCCTTTTTTGTGGGTGGATCCCAGGGTCGATCTTCTTCGAGCCGCGAGGCTTCTAGTCAAGAATAAGGTGCATCGGCTCCCTGTCCTTGATCCAGTGACTGGTAACGCCCTCTACATTTTGACCCACAAGAGGATTTTGAGATTTTTGTGTCTCTATATCGACGATTTACTTCCCAGACCACGATATATGGATCGGACCTTGGAGGAGCTCAACATTGGTTATTCATGCTGATTTTAATTAATTTATATTAAAATGCGTTTTTTAAATAACGTTCATTTAGCCGCAGGAAAAAAATCACAAGTTGCTATTTCAACCTTTTCTCTTTTTAAAACTTGTCCAATGTCATCTTTTACATTTTATATATGTTTATCCATCTCAAAATTATTTTTCGTAAAAAGGCTCCTACACAGATATCCAGACAGTATTCGAGGATACCCCGGTCCACGTAGCCCTCTCTCTATTTTCTAACCCGCGTCGTGTTTCAGCTTTGCCGGTTCTTTCTAGGGACGGGAGCGAACGTGTTGTCGATGTATATGCTAAATTTGACGTTATCAACTTGGCGGCTGAACGCAGTTACCGAAAATTAGATATCACTGTTAAAGAAGCCCTATCCTACCGCGCTCACGTTATAGAGGGCGTCCATAGCTGTCAGAGATGGGAGAAGCTCGGACCGGTAGTTGATAGGTTAATTTTTTAAACATTATACAAACTCATAGAGTTTTAAAAAGTTTAATATCCTTAGTCTTGCTCAGGCGCGTACGCAGGAATTTGGTCTGGGGAGGGATAATAAAATTTTTTAGAAATATTGTTTTTTAAAAATATCAAGCATAAATTTATTAGAACTAATAACTATTTCTAATACACAATTTTAAATTAATGTGAATTATAAAAAAAATTATATGTAAAGAATCACTTAAATGAGCCAAAATAGAAATTTGAATTTTTTGAGCCTTTAAAATTATATATATAAAAATTTAAAGATTGGAAATATAAATTAATACACAAAAAGTTTAAAAGGAATAATTGTATTTTGTATTATATATTTACATGTAAAATCCAATCTTCTTTGGGATTGAGCTAATTTTTCAATTATCTCATCCTTTCTTGTCGTCAAATGCCTATGAATATTCAAAAGATCCAAACCTTTCAATCTACTTTCAGAAGTTGTACTTCTTGGTATGTTTTTCAGAGACTTACAGGTCCCCAGGCCGGGCCCGAAGTTTTTTTTAAAATACCCGGGCAGGGCCTGAAAATTTTTTTAAAAAAATATCCGGGCCTGGTTGTATATTTATAAACAGCCAATATTTAAAATCGTATATTTAGCTATAGAAATAAAAAAAATATATTATTTTTTTTAAAAAGCCCGAACCGGGCCGTAAAAATTTTTTTAAAAAAATACGGGCCGTGCCCTGCAAATGGTACCTCTGCAAGGCTCTGTTATTCTTCTTAAAAAAGAGAATGTTCACTCTTAGTTCACTAATGGGAAGAGTTGCTAATATATAAACCCTTTTAATACTTATGAATATAATCTAAAATGTGTTTGAAATGCAAAGCATCCATAGCATTTTTTAGGACTATATCAACCATAGTTAATTTTATAAACATAGTTATTCAGCTAATAAGGCATCATGATATACTTTAACATCTTCATGATAAGAATTAACAAATATTTTTTTTCTATCACCATCTGAAAAAGGTTGGTAAGTCTTTTGTGCAGTAATATCTGCAGATTGGTAAGTGCTGCATGATGAATTAAAACCCATTCATTTATTTGAGTTATAAACATGTCTAAGAGAGGGGGCATTTGTTTTATAATACTCTTCTACTGATCCTATATTAAGTTTTAACGATGAGCTTGCCTTGCTGCAAGTCGATGGAGACAAATACTAAATAGCTCTGCTTTTGACTCAGCAATAACATAAAATATGAAATTCTTCATCAACATTAGCCCTAATTTCCTTGAGTTCTAATAAAATGCTCTCCGCTATTCTCATCTTATTAATCAAGTCAATGTCATGTTTTTGAAAAGTATTACATATAGTTGTATAATTAAATCATTCTAATAAGGAAAAAAATTTGGAACAAGCATTGAATCTAATAATTTTCTTGCTTCTAAGGAAATATTTCTTTCAGGCCATTGTGATATTTCATTAATAGCAAATAATCGGCTCTTCTAACTGCATAAAAGCTATTACTGCTTGATGGCGAAGACTCTCTCTTTGGACAAGCTTGCAATTTCTTTCTCCCTGTTGGACAAGGAGTTTCAGAAATAATTATTATTTGACTAGAAATTTGAAAATGGTAGATAAATATTACGCCACTAAAAATTTGAAAATAATAAGTAAATATTAATCCGGAAAACTTGAATTCGACATTAATTGATAAAATAACAGCAGATGAATGTGCTAAATAAATGTAAATAAATATTTAATATGAGATAGGAATATATATCAAATATAAATTAATATAAACAATAATATTTTTGAAAAATATACCCGGTACCTGCATTTTTGGGGGGGAGGGGGGGGGGGGAGGGGGTATTTGCCCCCCCCCCGCTGCGTACGCCTGATCTTGCTATTCATTTTTAAAGTATGCCTTGAGTCATATTTTATACATAAAAATTGTTTTATCTCTTTTGTTTATATTTTTTTGTGAGATTTTAAATGATTATCTTATTGAATGTCCTAGTGATTTATAAGATAACTAGTTGATAACCCGACAAGAATGACGGGAATAATAAAATCTTGAACTATTATATAAATTTTTTTTAAATACATTTTTTTCTTATAAAATAAATGACAAATTTTAGTGATTATTTATTCATTTTATTAAATTTAGCGTAAAATATATGAAATTGTAATCAAAAATTTAGTGTAGATATTGATAAATTGGTATTGTATGTCATTTCCAGAGTTCAAATATTGTTGTTGAGATAAAAAATTTATACTGGCATAGGGGTGGTAATATGAGATAAATGTATTGGCTAAATATAATTTAAATTTATTTGTTAAATCTAAATTATAATAAGTATTTAGGATTAGTGAGGGAGTTTAATTTTCTGCATGAGAAGATATTGATAAATAGGTATATTATACTATTTGCAGAGCTCCCATATTGTGGTCGAGATTAAAAAAAAATTTACTACCATATTTTGGGGTGGTAAATAATTTAAATTTATTTGTAAAATCTAAATTGTAATATAAAAATAGTTTATAAAAATTAATAAATTTTACTTTGATTGAATATAAATACTTACGCTAAAATTAATATGAGATAAATGTTTATTTTTCAATTGGCTATATATAATTTAATTTGCTATTTTAACTTTAATAATATTCATTCTTATCATAATTTGAGGTGATGTTAGTATTCTTTTTAATATAACACAATAAGATCTAAATTATATAAATTAATCGAAAAATATGTTAATAGCAAATTAATAACATATATAAGAAAGATTATATTACAAAATTTAATATAGAAGGTGGTTGAGTGGGAAGAACGTTTGCCTTTAAAACGTTAAGTCATGGGTTCGAATCCCGTGATGCACAAAAAATTTTCTTAAAATTTAACATTAGAGATATATAGTCTCCATTGATTTATTTAACATTAAGAAGATAGGAAAGTTGATAGAAAAAATAAAAATTGACATTAAGATGATAGGAAAGTTGATAGGAAAAATAAAAATTAACATTAAGATTATACGAAAACGTTCATTTCTTTATTACGGTGATTATATATATATGCCTTTTCCATCATTTTTCTTTCACCTTCTTCTATTCCCCTTCTTCCGTTATCTTCATTTATTTATTTCTTTCTTTTTTGAAAAAAATATCTACCGGTTTGCATAATAAATATAGTTATTTTATTTATTTAATCAATGCATTCCTATATAAAAAAAAATTTGCAGAATAGTAAAAGCCGGTGTTCATAGACTTGTGGTAGTCGACGATAATTGGAAATGCGTGGGCATGTTATCCTTATCTGATATACTGTCTTTCCTTATAAAACCCACCCGCGATATAATGAAATTAACTTCAAATGAGACTTGAAATTTTGTCGTACAATTAATCGACGAACTGGCAAAGATTTGAATTTATCATAGATCGAATTTTGTTTGTAAAAAATTTTTTGGCTAAGTTACACGCTTTGAACTATAAAATCACTTAAATTATATAATATATTATTAAGAACGTAATTTAAAAATGAAAGGCACTTAACTTTAATCATATAAATAGACATTATTATTGTTAAGAGAATGAGATTTAGTTTTTATCCCATGAGTTTACCTTACTTATTATTAAAAATGGCCCAAATAAATTTTTTAAACAAATTAAACCAAAAAATATTAATCATATAAAATCTTATAAATATTAAATTTATATTGCTATAAACATTCTTATATTATTAAAACATATGTCGTAATATTTTTTTTATATAATAATTTATCAGATGTTATCATTTAAATAAAAAAATTACCCTTTTTATGGTTACAAAGTACACTTGTCAAAAATGATTAATTAAAAATTGTAAAATATTTATTTATATATATATATTCAATATCCCATATACGTATTATAAATAAAATTGTGATTCATTGAAAAAAAAGAATCTTATTTCAAATAGAAATTTAGGTTTACCTTTTTGCTTAACTTATACTTCAAGTATAGTAAAATAACCACTACTTCTTTAAATTACTTATCTAGATAGGTCTCATTTGCGATCCTACATGCCATAAAAATTTTCTTTATTTCTTTATATAGAGAGTTAACACTTTCTTTCAAATAGATTATTAAAATATTTTGAATTAACAAATTATTAAATTTCTTTAAATTTACCCTTGTTTATCTCCTGAAATTAGATAGTTTATATATAACTTTTTCAAAAAAAAATGAATTTCAAAAATTAATATACAAACTTAAAATTTGGGAGTTTTGTCCTAGAAAATCATTTTATAATTAGCAATTTAAATTAAATGCTATTGAAACTGAAGCCTGGATTTTTTTTTATTATCAAAAACACCTTTTTTAAACTTATAAACATTACACATATTAATATGAATTTTTTTATCTTCAACTTTTCGTTAAATTTTAAGCCATTTATTCTCAATTTTCATAAATATATTACAATTTAGGGAGACTATTGATTGCCTGTTAATTTTATGTTTTTTTAAATTTTTTTTAATATAAAAAATAGCCTTAAAATAAACAGAATTGTTTAAACTATTATGAATTGTTAATTTAATTACAATATGTGATCGATCGTTGCGGACTAGCCACATAAGGGAAATGAGCAAACCCACATGCCAATGTAAATCTTGACTAAACGAAGGAATCAAACTGTCAACTCATTTATTAAGGTTAAATAGATGGTTTAGTAATATATTTTTTTAATATGGGAGGGGGGAGGGGTTTAAATTTTTTTATTAAAATTTAAAGTTATTTCTAACGACGAGTATTATCCTTACCAGACCATCTTGGGGCCAATTTATTTACCTACGTACATATGTTATGGAAAGGAAACAACTGGAAAAACATTTTGTTTGTGTTAAATAAAATAATTCATCCGGGTTGGGATTTTACGCTCATCAATTCCCATAATTATTAATAAAGACATGAATTCCAATTCTCACAAAATTAAAAGATTATAGGCTCTTATTAAATAAGGTTTTCCTATCAGCATGTATTAGATGTAAAAAATAAGAATTGAATTATTCGTACGCGCCAAACATTCGATTCTAAAATTTATTTTTTTCAATTCTTAAAGTTATAAAACGGATTATTTTGTAAAAATTATTCTTTCTAAAAATTATTGATAAATAAGATCAACTTAATCCAAAAATAATAAGATCGGATAATATATTAAAAATTAAAGTTTCAAGTTATGAAAAACTAAAAAGAATTAAATTTTAGGGATCCATACAATACATTGAGATGAAATAGTAGCTTTATACTAACGAGGCCTAGCTAAGCCTAACCTGGTCTATAGTATAGCATGTATGGAATTGATATTACTTATTACCACATTTAATTATTAAAAATTTATAATCTTAAGTATTCAAGGACACTTATTTTAAAAATCTATTCTACCTTATATTCTGTGCTGTAGTTTTAAAATTTACTACAGGGACACGCTATTACTCAAAAAATAAAAAGGGCAAAAATAATTGATGGTACATATAATGTTTCGAAATTAGAAGCGATAACTTTGCAAGTACGATATATTGAAAAGAGTAAAACGCCTATGCCTGTTAAAGAAATAGATATATATTACATCGGTAACACGACTTGTCTTGATATTCATCTTGGATGGAATGAAATATCTACATGCGTTTGGGAGAATCTCGAACAAAAGATAATACAGGGTTTCCCATTCAAAAAAGGAAAAGTCCCAATCATAAAAGGAAAAGTTCCGATCAAAAAAGGTAAAGGGTCAATCAAAAAAAGGAAAAGGTCCCGATCAAAAAAGGAAAAGTGTCAAACAAAAAAGGAAAAGGTCCAATCAAAAAAAGAAAATTCCCATTCAAAAAAGGAAAATCGTAATTTTTCTTAATTTTTTTATTTATTTTTGTTATTCCTTCTTAATTTATTTCTAAATTTTTGCGATTTCTTTACGTTTTTTTTCTTACTGATCTTTTCTCAATCTATTTCTAACTTTTTGCGATTTTCTTTACATTTATTTTTCTTACTATATCATCTCAATTTATTTTTCTTCTCATTTTTAATAATTCTCTTGTATTTTTAAAAATAATTTATAAATTTAGGTCCATTTTTTTAACAATTCTTTACGTTTTTTTTCATCATACATACAATATTCTTTTTATGATTTTTTCATTGTAATCTTTTACATACATTTCTAACCTTTTCAATCTCTTTAAGTCATTTTTAATCTTTATTTTTTTGAGCATTTCTTAATTTTTTTTCTTCTCATTTTTGATAATTATTTTTTAAAATTATATTTAATTTTTTTGGTAGACAATATAATTACAATTGCTAAATTAAATTAATCGTTTGGTTATAATGTACCTTTTTAAAATAAAAATAGTTTGAACTGTAATGCCAAACAATATGTAAATTAATAAAATATAATCATTTTTAAATTCTTATTAAAATTATCAAAAATGAGAAGAAAAAAAATTGAGAATAAAGATTAATAATGACGAGATTGAAAAGGTAGAAATGTATATTAAAGATTACAATGAAAAAATCGTAAAAAGTAAAAAATAAATTGAGAAAAGATGCAGTAAGAAAATTACTGTAAAGAAATAAAATAAGAAGGAATGACAAAAATAAATAAAAATTTAAGAAAAATTTATAATATTTTTTTAATAAATTACGATTTTCCTTTTTAGAATGGGAATTTTCCTTTTTCGGTTGACACTTTTCCTTTTTTGATTGGACCTTTTCCTTTTTTGTTTGACACTTTTCTTTTTTTAATTGAACCTTTTCCTTTTTTGATCGGACTTTTTCCTTTCTTTTTGGACCTTTTCCTTTTTTGATTGAACCTTTTCCTTTTATGATTGACCCTTTTCCTTATTGAAACTTATCCTTTTTTGAATGGGAAACCCTGTAAATCTTTCATTAATACTATAAAATCACTCATTTTTGCAATAGTATCAAATAAATCTTGTACCACAGGAAATATATGACCTGCACAATGGACGTAGACTGCTCTAGATTCTTCATTAAGGAGATGCATATGTAAAGCAGATATCTTTCATGACCTCACAATGTACATAGATTGCTCCAGGTTCTTCATTAAGAAGACGTCTATGTAAACCAGATATCTTTCTATTAACGTTAGGAGCTCCATCAAAACAATGACCTCTAAATTTTTTGATGTTTTATCGAAATAATATATCTTTGATTTATTCACCTTGCCCCCATAGAAATTCATAAATATGGGCTAGAACACCCCTGCTCCCCCCCCCTTGAATCTGCGCCTATGCTGCTCAGGCTCTTGAAGTAGCCATAGATCTTTTGAACAGCAGATATTCTTTTTTCATTTGATATAATATAATATGCCATATTTTTGATAACGACCTCCTTTTATTTTAATTTTTTTCTTTAATTCATAAGAAATTTATTTAATTTTTCATTAAATTATTTGGGTTTTAAATTTATCTATCCACACATTCCACTCCATTTTCAAAAAATTACACCTAATTTCTTTCTAAATTTTTATCATATTCAGGTAATTTTCTCTCTAACTCATCTATTTGTTAGGTTTTTCACAACCTTATGCATTTCTAAATTCCTATGTGAATTTAAATTTCAAGGTGTATAAATTTCATTTCTATTTAAATAAAATTCTAAAAAATTTTTATAATCTATAATTTTTAAATATTTTATAATCTTTTATCGCTTAACTATATTCAGGGGTTTCGATGAAATTTAATAATTAATTTTTAAAAATTTATTAAAGGCATTACCAAATTTTACAATAATTTTTACGGAAAGTGCTAAATCATTTGAATTATATAATGATTATCGGTTGTTATACTGCATAAAATTCATTTTGAGCGCTCCAAAATTATTTCGACAAATGGTATGTCCTCTCCCCGATCTATTTCAGGACTTGACCAGTTTAACTAGCTATAATTTTACTAATGGGACATTATTAGAAGGGCTCCCTCTTACATTTCTCGATATGTCATTTAGCGAGATCACAATCTTATGAGATTCTACCTTTAATTCACCTTTTTATTCCAAACTAAAAATGCTAATATTGAGCGATAACAAAATTAAATTTTTGCCCTTGAATTTATTTTCCAGTCTGAACAACTTAGTGGCTTTGTATATTAATCGTAATTTTATATATAGTTTTGAATCTAACTTAATAAGGAAATTGGTAAACCTTGAGATTTTTAGCCTGAATACCAATCCAATTAAATTTATAAGTATGCGCAAAGATGATCGAGGATCGATGAATAAATTTATTTCCTTATCTTTATGCAACATAAGCTTGAAGGTGGGACAATTAGAGGCACTGTACATTTCCCCATCGATTAAAATATTCAAATTTAGTCATAATAAAATTGCCCTTGTACCAGAGCCATTACTCACATTCCTGACTTTACATGTAAATTCAACTCTCCAATTGCAAGGTAACCCTTTTATGTGTTTAAACATGAATGGGAAGTATTTTGATTGGTTTGCAAAGAATAAGAATCTTCACCTACCTTTTTTGTTACCAGGAGACGTCAGTTCTTTTACTAATGAAGCCCGATGTTACATTCCACAATTGTACAAAGGCGCATTCTTAGTAAATATGTCTCTTGATAAGGTTTCTAATGACGATGTATCTACATGTTATGTAGAAATTCCTTGTGCGTGCTATGTCGATAACAATATCCCGGTTATTTACTGTGCTTCGCTACTTACTCTTATTTAAGGAATAATTCGAAACTAAATAATGGAAAATGGAGTTATCCTATAATTTTAGATACTATAGAATTTTTGGAGGAGGACAACTTTAATCCACCAGCAGATTTTTTGAAAGGACACCGTTTCACATAAGTCACATTCGTAGGGTGCAGTCTTACCTACGTTAAAAAAAACTTTTTTTCATTGTATTCCATAAATTTGAAAGAAATTATCATCACTTCAAATATTAAAACACTGCATCGAGATTCTTTCTTCAACTGCAGTTTGGTCACATCTGTGAACTTAAGTAATAATCAATTGTTTAGACCTGTCCCTCATCATACTTTCAGTAAATATTATTTGCCCAAACTCGAAATTCTGGATCTTTCGTACAATCAACTAGAGTTATTTGATGAGGTGACATTGAATCCGATTGAGATATTTATATCCGACGGGAAATTTAATTTGGGTAATATCTAGAGCTCCGTTTAAGCCTTTAAATCGTTTTAAGATTCTTAATATTGATAACAATTTTATAAGATGCGATTGTGGATCATTAAATTTTTCCAAACGGTTTTATGAATATTTTAAGAATACGGTAAAATCACCAGTAATTATATATAACAAGGAATATAAACTGAAATAAGGAAACGAAAATTTGGAATTATTCGCTGGACAATTATTATGTAATTTTGGGCTAAATTTCGAAAATAATTTTTACTTAGAATATTTACACCGTAATGAAAGTTTAAAACGTCGTGCGATTCGATCGATAAATTGTCTTTCGCTGACGAAAGGATCAACGCAGATTTAACGGAATGGGCAAAAAAAGCGGATACGATTTGTAATATATTATGGAAGAGTATGTAAAAATGTTTACCAATGAAGTACCTCTTTCTTCCACTAACTCACTCAAAGATGGATATCACCTTATCGATAAAAAGTTATCTATTTTCCGGCACTTTCACTTGAGTGACCCTCTCTTCTTTTATTATTTGATGGTTCCCTGGACAGTAGTTTTGATCGTCTTCATTGCATTTACTATTTCTATTTATAAGAAAAGAAAATTTATAGTGACTTTTAAAAAAGTTCGAGAAAGCAGGAAATTCGTATCGTATGACAGTGGTGAAGTTACAATCAGACAAATAAAAGGTATACACAATTATTTTTTGATTATCTTTTTAATTCATTTTTTTTTAAAAATATATAATATAGATTCTGTCATAGGGAAAGTTGTTGACGTACCTTTTGCCAGGTATTTAGTTAATTTAAGTTTTTTAAAGTTTATTACTGATAAATAATTCCTCCCATTTAATTGCACAGAATTAAAACTGATTGCTCAGATATACTTAATTTGTCCAGGAAAATTACTAATTGCTCGGGCACAACATTCAGATTAAAAAGTGAATCGCTCATAAAAATAAATGAAACGGTCGGAACTAATTACTTAATTGCTCAGAAATATTTGCTCTTAGTACTATTTATTTTAAGAATTTGTATAAGATTATACATTTTCAAAATATCTATTGGCCTCTTCTGTTTCTTATGAAACCCTCAAATTTCAATGGCAATATTTTGTCAGCCCCCTCCCCGTTGTCATAATCCTTGCCGATTTTTTAAAATAAAAATTATTGGTTACGAGGGCTTTTTTTAATGTGAATCTTTGAATTTGAAAATATGGTTTTGGCTAAATATAAATGGAGTAATTTAAGCATTCAGGAATCCTTCACATAATATCTATGTTTGAAATGTTAGAAAGTCAAATTGCCCCAAAAGACATTGTAGTGATGAGTATAAATTACAATGTTATCAGTAGATTATATTCGCTTTAACCCCCCCTCCACCTGATGAGCATCAATGTAATCAATTAATTTTTAACTTTTATTTGATACCTATGTTGACATATTATATATATATAATTAATCCCCCTCCCAACATGTACCCTGATGATATTGAATGTAAAATACCAATATAATCAAGTTAATTTTTATTAGCTTTCATTTAATACCAATGTTGACATATTGTGTCAAAATATTTTTACCCACTCCCTTCCACTCCCGCGGGGCACCTACCCTAATGGCATAAATTGTTTAGTATCAATGTAATCAATTTATCGTTTTATTAGCTTTTATTTTATACCTATGACAAGATATTATGTTTAAAAAATCCCCCCCCCCTCCCACACGTACCCAACTTGTTGCGTAATTGATAAAATTATATATAAATCGAAAAATAATACATATTTTTTATAAGCTAAGATACCCTATTTTGATTTGTTTTAAGTATTTAGTGGCATTGTTATTTTTCGTATTTTGTTCTCGTTATTTTATTTTATTTTCGTTTTTTTAATTATGCTTTTTTTGTTTTTTTGGTTAAGTTTTTCTTATTTTTTTTAAAATGTTTTCCTTTGCTTTTTGGCTATTTAGTTTATATTATAGCCTGCTATTATGTTTTATGTCAACCTAGGATATGGCCTGACAACTTTTTAATTCAGAGCAATTAAGTAAAAAAAAAATCAGTTTTTATTTTGTGCGAAATAATATGTCATAAATAATATCAAATAAAGTTGAATATATTAAATTGATTAATGTGAGTGTATATAGTTTTGACAAATAATTTCAGAAATGCAAGATATACATTAAATTTATCTGAAAAACAACAATAACTTTATATAATAAACAACATTTTTTTAGATAAAATTTTAATTGATCATATTACAAAAAAGTAAAAGAGTCGGTTATTTTTATTTTATTTGTCATGATTCTCTAATAAGTGGTTGCCCAGGCCTTCCCAGTTTCCCTTAATACGGAATTTACATGTTTTTTTTCCATATTAGACTATTTGGTAAATCAGATATTTCCCGTTCATGTGATGATATTAAAAATTTAACTATTTCCGAGGCGGGAAAAAATATTCAAAATTATAATGGGTAGGACTGGGCTTGGAACCTCAAAATTAATATTAGCTTGCACCTACTTGGGAATATCTTTTACAAATTGGCTTGATAAACTTTTTTTAAATTATAAGATCTTGGATGCTTCTTAATATTGTGAGCCTGAACCTGGCATGACATCTATCGTAAAAAATGAATAAAAATCTCATTTCCCGTCATTTTTGACGGGCTTTCTACTAGTTATAATAATCAGGCATTTTAATTAGTAATAGCCGATTCTTAGAATAGATAGGGAAGGGAGACTAGTATTTTAATGGGAGTTGAAATATTAATTTGCAAAAGAGTATTAAAATAGATTCATTATTTTATAAGATAATCAAATTTTTCAAATAATTTATCATTAAACTTTTGCCGTTTTGGCCTACTTAACATTGTGCCAAAATAAATTACCTTTCAATTGGAGCTGTATTGCAGTATTATATTTATAAAAAATTTCCTTAATGAAAGGATAATAATTAAGCATTTATAATGTATTTCAACTTTCTTTAATATAATTTAAAGCCTCCCGTTCATTGTTCTTTGTATTATTGAACATCGCTAAATGTATCGGTATTATAGTTTGAGCTTGATTATATACTCTGGTACTACATTTAGGGCTTTTTTTGTTAATATATTTTGAAAGTTTTTGTTTTTATCATCTGTCTCATTTCATTAGTTCTTAAAATATGGATGTGATATTGATGTCAAAAAACCCTTATTATATTCAAATCATAGAAAAATATTTTCTTAAAATCAATTTCTCATACCACCTTAGGCATTTTAATAAAGGTAGCAATATTCTAAACTTGAATATTAAGATAACTTATGCCCTTTTTAATAACCACACATAAATAATATGCTTTAATATGTTTAACAAAATTTTTGTTTAACCATTTATCCTTTTTTTTTGTATACAGGTTTTACATCTAGCTTGTACATTGTCTTTTTTAACTTTTATTTTTAAAAAATTTATATATAAAATTTTAAGATTTTGATTTGATTTACGGAAACTTATTTCCATAATTTAAATTTTACTACCATGAGTGTTAATCATTCTACAAATTAAAAAAATATTACATAAAATTGGTAATGATACTCTATCGAATTACATTTATATATAAAATATAATCTTTACTTATTTCGTTTTGGTGATTTTTTATCTATCTACCTAGTGTTATTAAACGGTTCGTTTTGAGCCGATTTTTAAAAACGGCTAACTCAATATTTCACACAGAAAGATCTTACGCAAGCCTGAAGATTTTGCTCATAGAAGGAACAAAGGTCTAGGCATACTAACGAAATCTCGAGGCTTAGGCAATGGCTAAAATATTGAGTTAGCCGTTTTAAAAAATCGGCTCAAAATGCGCCGTTTAACACACGATATTTCCAGCTAATTTTGACATTATATTTAAAATATGGTGCAAAAAACTAAGGAAATTAATATAAGATTCTCGAAGAAAATAAGATATATACTGTGATATGTAAAATTTTAAACATGAATATTAAAAAGAATCATCTTATGTCTAGAAAATGAAAATGAAAAAGTTACAAAATTCTTTTCAGAATAAAGGATCTTAGATACAGATACTAGTACCTTATTAATAATGTCAAAAAGATACTGAGTACAGGATACAAAAGGATCTTGAATCTTAGATACAAGTATTCGCGGTACTGCCCAACTCTATCTATAATATTACAAAGATACTGCTATACACCAACCAAATTTATATACTTCATACAATCATAATCATTATTTTTCAAATAAAACTTATTTCTGGATAATTTTCTGCCATCTTTTAAAATGTAATTCAGAAGGGTTAGACATTCTATCAGCTAACTCATATTCATGCCAAACAATATTCTATAATAATGCAATCATTGTAAATGAGGTGTTTTTTTAAATTATTTATGTTCTAAATAATGATTCTTATACATTCATTTTTTTTATAGTTGGTAGTAGAATATTGATAATTAAGCTATTCTTTTTAAAATATATGAAGGGGGTACCAATATAATTAAAAACATGTGATTAATAATGAGGTTTAGAGGGGGGGTTATAAGTATTTGAGGGGGATTACTAAATGTGAATATCCTGTCATGTCTGATATTGTATATTTGGTTTTATATTATACACTATTAGAAATATATGATTTTTATTATAATACAGGAAAAGCTACTTATACCAATGTTTAAAAACTAATTTCTTCTAAAAACAATTCAGAATTATTTAATTTCATATAATATAAATAAAAAGTTTTAAAATGAACAAATTTTAATGTACCATTTTAACATATGCTCACCCCCTGTCCTCTTTCCTGGTATTTATAATCTAACATATAATAAATATTATATACTATCAGCCGAATGCCTTAGCCTTCTGGTCTTCCTGTTGCTTAGGATTACACATGCATCGACTTTTCGGCGAGCTCCAACAGAAATGGTGGAGTACTTAATTCGGCATAAATTTTGAAAATAAACAAATATTGAGACATCGCGAATGTATAATCCCACTTGTCACCCAATACTCTTGGAGTTTTTGGTGACAAATTCCTTAAATTTATCACATTTTATGGCGAAAATTAAGCCAAATATGTGGCAATCTTAATGAAGCCTCCTATTTCAAACAAGCCATTACGATGGCGTCATCAAAGTTATTGCATTGCTCTTCATGGTTACATGTAGCAATGCAAGTAAACTGATCTCTTAATTGTTATTTTTTAAATTTAATATTTATCCAGTTGTTTTAAATTTATATATATATATATATACGATATATTTTATAAATTGTTTTTATATGACCTTTGTTTCAAATTTGTTTTTTAAAAAATAACTCAATAAAATAAAAATGAAAAAAACTTAAAAGACTTAATAAATATTAAATCTATAATTAGAGTACATTATTCCTTACTATATGATCCGAAATATAGAGGTTTAGGTAATATTTATCAATTGTGTATTGCCCCCTCTTCACTAAGCTAAACATTACATTACCCCGAAAACGTTAAGCCAAAATGTATTACTCTTTGTGAAATTTAGCAGAAAATTTTTTTCCAAATTATTTTCAAAATTACTTTTTTTAGGGTATCCCGTAAATTTGGCGCAGCGTCAATTCAGCGCGGTGACAATTCGACGCGTATCTAATAGTTGCAATTTATTAGTATAAAACAAAGCATTAATTTAATAAACAAATATTTATACTCTGATTTCTTTGGTGGACCAATTTACCACGTTATAAGATATATTGAACCAAAATATTCAAATTATTTTTTAGAATTAAGGAATTAACAAAAGGGAAGTCTCGTCTTAGAGGTTGAATTAATCATATCCAGCGATTGCATTAATTTAGAAAATATTATTGATTAAAAATAGCTTTTCTTTTACTCATTCTAAAGATTTATTAAAAATACTTAAAATAATTCTATAAATTTTGTAATAAAATTGTTAATAAAAGGGGGGGGGGGGGTCTCATGGCTTTATCAAAGCCAGATAATGGTATAAGCCTCATAACATCTGGGTCCTTTTTCAGCATATTAACTGCTAAGTTAATAATGAACAGTATTAAGATTCAAGGCATAGACCACCTTGACGATTATTAATTAGGCTTTGAGGACAATGGAGGGATAGCGCTGTTGCCCATTCCCTTCGAATTTAAATTGAGAGTTCTCACCCGAATTCAGTTTTGTGCAAAGTTTTTAAAAATGCTATTTATGCTTTGTACTGTCTGTCTTCTCGAAATTCTTTAAAAGATTTTCTAACTATTTCCATTAGAGATCTGCAAAAGTAGGCCCGTACCCGGCCCGGGCCTTATATTTTTTAAAAAAAATTCGGGCCAGATCAGGTCGGGCCATGGAAATTTAATTAAATATATTTAGATTTATCATTATATTGAATTTTTTATGTAAAATAAAAATATTTGATTTTATTTATCGAACTAGACGTCATATAACATATGGCTTTTATTTTGAGTAATTATAAAAATTAATTTCTATATTTAAAATAAAATTAGGCGGGAAATTTTTTTTAAAAAAAATTTGGGGCCGGGCCGGGCTTGAAAAATTAGGCCCGATGCAGATCACTAATTCCCATTATATAAATTCCTGTTATTTTCAGAATTCCTTTTTAGTTTTTGTGGATAGGGTTTTAAATTTTGAGTAAAGTATTCAAAAGAGAATCCTTTAGGCTATCTTCTCTGCTTAGGTGTTTCTAATATGAAGTCCAAATTCAATCTTGACCTTAATCTTACTGGAAGAACCCTATCTGGTTCTGAGGCTTTTATATTGGAGCCATTAATTTCTTAATTAATAAATCCAAATAGGTCTAGTTTTAAATATGGATAAAATAGAAATTAGTATATGATCGGGAGGCAATCTCACTTTTAGAATACCCATTAAAGAGTGCTATCCTCATGCTAGCCTAGAGGAAACAACTTTTTGCTTAGCCAAATTGGAAACCATATTCCATAATTGCTCATAAAACTTTTTATTAAGGAAATGCCTATGGTTTCTTAAAATTTTGCTAGGGTCTCATCTTCATTTTTAAATTTTTTCTTTATTTAAGCCCTAGACCTGAAAATTAAAATTTCCTTGAGGTTATCTTAAACATTCATTTTCCAAAGTTTAATTGGGCCATTGCACAACTTCTGACCATGGAATTGGGGTTTCTCCCTCTTAATTTATTTTCTTTGCCAGCCTTCCTTTCTTCTTGTCTTCAATGAGAGGATGTTATAAGTAAGCTGGTATATGATAGAGATAGTTTTAAAACTGCCTGTGACTTATGACAGAAAGATTTATGCATTTTATCTCTTTAACAATCCCCGGCACAAAGATTTTCTTAACCCGCTTCTGGCGAACTTTTTTAAATTGGTAGGGATTGATCCCTCCTTTGAAGAGACTTCAATCCTCAAATACATGGGACAAAACTCCGGTCACGATTGGTTTGAAGTTGTTTCTACTGCCATCTTGGTCTTTTGCTAGCCGAGGAGGAGATGAGGGTGACCTTAAATAAAGACTTGACTGTGATATAGATCTACTCCATATATATAAAGGGTGCGGAAAGCTAATCCTAAGGGCCGACTTTGTCTAACATGGCTGGTTTAGATTAAGTTGACCAGCTTACCAAGCCTCCTGGAACCCATCCATTTATCCCCTCTCTGATGAGAAAAACTTGGTGGGTTCAACATTCCTTAATTTAGAGGAACATACCTTATTTGGAATTTCACTGTATCACTCAACTTTCCTCTAAACCAAACGTTGATCCTATTATTACAGCTGAAAATTCAAAAATTAGAAAGTACAACTACTTTTCTGATTTTTATTATAGTTTTTTTCTACCAATGGGTTCCTAGGCTATTATTTTTTAAAGATATGGTAAAGTCAAATTAATGGTAATCATGGATCCTATTTTAAAATATAACCAACTCAAATCGCCGTGTTCCGCGGTATAGTTTCCTCAGACAATGAGAGCCATTTTTGCTCCCCGTTCTTATAAGTTTTTTTTAAAATAGTGCTTTTTATCATTGTTAGTAAAGCAACGCGTATTAGTAACGATAGCTTTAGCACACTACATTTTCTAAAAAAATAGCGATAACGGTGGCTCGCTATAAATTTAGAAGGTAGCGAAGTAGCATTTTATATAATGAATACATATAAAATTTATATAAATTATTAAAATATATTTATAATTTTATAATTAATTCTAAAATCATCTTTTTACTTAATTTAATTTTGAGAATTAAATTTATATTAAAAAATATGCATTATAATAAATTTAATTTTCAAAATAATTTAAAATGCCTCGATATTGAATATAATTTTGGTAGATCATATCGATAAAGTAATTTCCTTAGAAAATGATGATAATATGGAATTTTCTTTTCTTTAAAATCACAAAATATTTTAATCACGATGAAAAAATTAACACAAGGGTATATAATGTGCCAGAGATTTTATCAACAAACTAGACAAGTAGCGCCAACCTGAGAAGATATTTAAGGTAATATTTCAAACAGATTTAATATCAAAGCATAGCCTAATCCTTAATCTTTAAAATAAATTGAAACATAGCTGTATCTAATATTTTTTGAACAAGATGATTTTATGTGAATGATTTTCTGTCCCAGTTTAAACATTGTATATTTTAACTGGCCATAAGATATTATTAATAATTAATAAATTATATTATAAATTAACAATTACAATAAATAATTAAAATTAACATCTCATATTTTTAATATCTGGATGTTGAACCTAGCTGCTATTATTCTAGTTTCAAATTGAATTGGTTATATATTAATGGCTGAATCCAAAGGGCAACTTGATAGGCCAATGGTAACTTTAAAGAATACTATATGAAGGTATTTTTGCGGGGGTGGGGGGATACTTTGTTTTATTGGCGAAGGGGATTATACTAGCCCATTTAAAATAATATAATGAATATCCATTGTCAATCAATAAAATTAACAAATAAAAAATTGTTTTTTATCAAAATTATTGTTATTTCCTCCAATATTCCTTCGTCCCCAAAATTTCCCTATTAAATTTTCAGTTATCAAATTTCCAGAGATATCCAAATTTCACATAATTTTTTAATATCATATCCAGGGCATTTATTGTCTACTATATGGAGCTATATCTGACAATTTTTGGCTATACATAATAATATCCAAGAATTTACTCTGCCTATTGTTCTTGAGATTTTAGTTTAAAAAATTACCTAACTCAAGATTTGATCAAAAAAGGGTCAAAATATTTCAGCCATCTATTTATTTTTCTGGATAGGATCTTCATTTAGCAGTTTTTTAAAAATGGCTAAATCAAGGCTTGTAATAACACAAATTTGATTGTTTTTTCAAATCCTTATAATTAAAAATAGAAATATATTATAACATATTTTTCCTATATTTCCAATAATATCTCAGACACATCAAATAATATGACTGTAGATTGGAAAAGACAAAGAGGAAACCGGTTACCTTCCCCTCCCCCTTCAAGGAAAATTTGTATTTTTAAAAAAAATATATATTTTAAACAAATTAAAATTATGAATTATTAACCAACATTTTTCAAACTACCAACTATATAGGGTAAAACTTTAATATTATTTTAAAAAAACAAGTGCAACCAGGCAGAAGGTCCACCAAATGGGGTATGGGGGCAAAACCCCTACATAAAACCCATTGGAAAAATCTTGTAGTCTAATATATCAGAACTTTATATAATTCCCAAAACATTTAAAACTGCTTCCAAAACATCCAAATATCACATTTAGAAAAATTTATTTAAACTAAATTTTACCCTTATTTCTATCTTAATATTTTTAGATACATTATTCTAAGTATGATAAAATATATCTATACTATACTATATATTTCGTTATTTTTCAAATTAGTTCTGGGTCTGAACAATTAATTATTAGTCAAGAAGAAAGAATTAAGAACGAGGAATGGGAAAGAGCCAAACAATTGGCTAACAAGCCTAATTATTTTGACTATGACGAATTTTTATTAAATGCACCAGTTTTATAAATAGGAATATCAATGGAAGATATTATTATATTCATAAATGTGTCCATATATTATATTATTAATTAATTTAAAGTTTTATAAATATAAACTATTTCGAATATTAATTACTCTGCAGCTTATTTGGCTATATTTTTTGAATTATTAATAAAACTTTTGGATTGCCCATACTAATATATGATCTAACTTTGTCTTAATGTAATAGATAAGAGTATTTCCGTCAATTTAAATAATCAAATAATACTAGATCTCTGCAATAAAAATATACATTAGAATAAAATAAATAAAGAGCCAAAACAACCAATAAAAGATTTTTTTTAAAGAGGGCGGGTGGGTTAAACAAAATTTTCAGATAAATGGGCAAGCGTGTAAATTTAAAAAAAAACCAAAGGCGGGCGAGCGGATTAAATTTTTAAAACAATGGGCAGGTGTGTTTTCTGATTAAACCCCACTCAATGCAGACTATTCAGTAAGGGTATTAATTGATAAAAAACTTTAGAAATAATATATGCATGTTGCCTGAAATTTTTCAAGTTTATAACAAAAATTGGGGAAATTTATTTTGGAAGAAAATTAAGAAATACGCATAAACTTTGGTCTAAATTTTATATAAATCATAAAATTACCTACATGGAAATAGATTTAAAATTGATTGAAATATTAGCGCAAACCAGGTATTTATTTCATATATATTTTCCCTGGTAAGATGCCAATTTTTTGGGTCTAATTTGGCTAATAACTTTCTTTATACTATCTATAAACAGATGAAAAGTAACAATTAATCACTAAACATTGATAAATTTTTCAGAATAAATACTTTGGGTCGCTTTTTAATCATTAAGTTTGCCAAAAGAATTTCCTTTATACTGACTACTATGTTAAAGCACCCATAGATACTATAAAGCACCAAATATTGGCATAGATTTTAGAATTCGTTTTATATTTTTTACTTCTATAATAATCAAAGGGTACAGTAAATTTTGGGGATAATATGGGAATAGGAGGGTCAGTATTGGTTTTTCAAAAAAAACATATATAAAATATAGGTCAAATGAAAGTGGATTAAAAAAATTTTTTTATCATATTGAAAATTATCACTCTAGGTGAGCGCGTTTCGATCTTGGAAAACGAGTCAGTATTGTTTTTTTTTAAACCAGTGTTTCACAAGCTGCTTAAAATAAAAAACCTTCAAAAATTTTTGATTTGAAAATGTGGAAAAAATTTCTTTAAGATTTCTGTTAACCTTGTTTTAAATTTCATTTTATATGTGTATATATATCAAAAACCTAGTTAAACTTTGGGGTTTTAAAAATTTTTTGAGCATCTTATAAAAATGTAATATAGATATCCAATGACTGTGGGTTATATGAGACTGGCCACTCTTTAACTTTTTATCTATTGGACTGATTTCTCTCAAAATTGGTCAAGTTATGATATGTACCTTACCTAAGTTCATTTATTGAATAGAGCAATCCAATGAAAAAATATTTAAAATAAACTTTTTAGTACCTTTCTGGAAACACGTTACACATTTTTTTTTGTTTGGTGGAAAAATTACTAATTTAGATTACTGATATTTTATATAAATATTATCCTTAGGCATTTAATATTATTCATACAAATAGACTTTAAAAGTTTTACTTAATAGACATATAAAGGCGCTTAATAATAATAGAGAGGTGAGTATTGTTTGGCCATGTATTGATTGACCACAATTCGCACATTCACATAATCACATTGAATGAAAAGCTTGTGCAAAAAAACATTTGGTGAAATTTCAAATGATGAACAAACTTAAGAATGTTTAGCAAAAGATAATTAAGATATTAATTTATATTTTATAATATTATCATTAAATAGATGATGATAAATTGAGATATTAATACTAATTTGAAAAGAATAAGGACACTAACGATATGGCGCGAGTTGCGAGTCAGTAAAAAAATATTTTATTAACTAACTTCTTTTTCTTTTCTTAAGGTATATATACATTTTCTAAAATATAAATTAGAATATATATAAAAACAAAAAGTAAGGTTACGAAAAAATAATAAGTAATATAAGTTGAATTACAAAAATAAAAAGTTGAATTGAAAAGATAAATTTGAATTCATAAAAAGTAATACAAGTTGAATTTACATACATGATATATAGCGCATCGCCCTCTAAACGTTGAAATACACAACAGAGCTTCGCTAGGTTTTCCTCATTTCCATCAAATTGGAACAATTTAATTTGGGTATAAAAGTAAAAAATATGAGGAGCCCTCCACATGTTTGTGGGCAAGCCACACGTACTTGTAGGCACAACATTTCGAAAAATGTTGCTTAAACCTCTATAGGCTTTAATTTAAAAGGAGTGGGACGAAGAAAAAGCCTATACCCGAGAACTACAGTATAATTTAATTACTTTAAAGGTGGGTGATGGCTGATTTTAAGCTTAATTTCTTTAGTGTAAGTTATAATTACTATCCATATTGAGATATAATGTACGTAGAATCTGTAAATAAATATGATTAAAATAAAATAATATTTACCGTTCTATCACTTCAAATTTTCCACCAGATGAAACCGAACCAAAAACATTTTCCATTTAACTGAATGTCTGTCATATTTTTAAAAAAATGAAGAGGAAGGGAAAAAGAACTGAATGACCAATTCAGATGTTAATTGATACGCCTTTTGATTTTTGTCAAACTGGCTCAGTGACGAAGCATTAAGTTTACTACTAGGGAAGCAATCGAAATTTTTTTTATTTTTATTTAGTCAAACCATAAAAAAATTAACGTCTTTGTTTTTGAGTAAAATGATCAAGTACTGAATTCAAAAGGTTATTGCTAGATTTTAAATTTTTTAATAAGTTTTTTCAATTGAAATCAAAAATAGATTTAAAATTTAAAAAAATTTTTTTTACATTGAACTTATAATTTATTTATTTAGTGGAATATCTATAAAATTATTTTACAAAATTCTAAATAAATTAATTTGCTTAACATAATTTTGTGCATCAATGGTATTGTTTATAATTAACATGACTAAGCAAGGGTTTATAAATTTCTTTGCATGATATCCTTCACAATCTTGAACTGATATCCATCGATACAAATGGGGAAAAAGAATATTTATATCTTTTTTTATATATAAGTTTTAATATTATTTATAATATATATAAAAGCCGTGTCACAACAAATTTACCGAATAGTATTCTTTTAAAAAATATTCGTTCAATAAACATCATGCAAATGTTAAGACAATTGCAATTTATATTTATTTTTAATATTTTTATATAATAACCAAAATACCTCATCAGAAGACGTTAAAAATATTGGTAATTTATGTTACATACATGATTTTATTTTAATAAATATTTCAAGGGCAAGATGACTCAGTATTAGGTAAATTATCAATAAATGAAAATCTATCAAATTAAAAAATATAACCTAGCCATTTCATCAAAAGATTAATATTTAGATTTCACAGTATCAATGTTTAAATTATCAAATATATTTTCTTAGAATATAGATCTTATTGAAGAATGGATCCATGTCATGAGAAAATGCAAACTTACTCGAAACTCTGGAGAACAAATTAGGTAATTTTTATGCATAAGTAAATATTGCATTGCAGGCCTGGGCTCGGTCTGATCAAAAAACCAAGGCTCATGAAAATCTGATTTTGATTGTATTTTTAAATTCAATATGATTTTTCAAATATTTTATTTCAGTTATCATTACCAAAATTATTATGATCTTTCATTAGGATTGGAAGAATTTTTTCAAAATTATTTTGGTATTGGGATTTTTTTAAAATATTAAATATTAGACATAGGTGATGAGTAGTATTTAAGAAATAATATTGATATCAAGTAAAATCTTTAAATATATTTTGACTCAACCCATATTATTTAAACTTAGTTGGTCTGAAGGGGAGAGGGGGTAAGAAGAATAAAAATTGGATATTATTCAAATAACAGGTAACAACTATCATAAAAGTAAGAAGAAAATTCTCATTACCCGTCATTTTTAACGGTCTATCTACTAGTATATATATATTTATTATATTAGTCTTAATATTTTTATCATATATATTTATTTAAATTATATGCTCATATATATGAGATTAAATTTACCCTTAAATATTTTTATTTTTTATATAAAAAAGCGTTAAATAAAAGTATATCAAAATGTATCTGTAAAGTATCTATAAACAGATACCGATACCTCTGATGAAATAGTATATAGATATAGATACATATACTTTTTATACAATGCTGATTATCTTAATAAATTTTTTATTTAAAAAAAGTAAGGAAAAAAAATATAATATATAAAAAAAAATTCTTTTATATTAAAAAAAAATAAGCATTTTTTTTATTTGCCTCTCCAATACGTAGTGTTGTCAAACGGCTCGATTTGAGTGGATTTTTAAAAATGGCTAAAACAATATTTTAACCAGAAAAATATTGTCTAAGTCTCGAGATTTCGTTAATAGATGTTCAAACCTTTGTGTCACCTATAAACAAAATCTTAAGGCTTGCATAATAATTTTCCTAACGCTTTTAAAATCGGCTCAAAATGAGCCGTTTAACAACACTACCAATGCTTATTTTAAAAGTAAAATTACATAATACATTTGCATGATTTTCTCTTTATTTATTATAAAAAATATGCAATATTAAATTTGCTTTCCTCATGTATATTTTTTTTAACGTAGTAATTATAATAGTAAAATTTTTAACGTAGTAAAACTAATATTAATATTTTCAACGTTATAAAAATTGTATTAATTTTTTTTAACGAAGTCAGATTAGTTTTATTATATTAAGTTTATTTAAGAATTTTGTAGGAAAAATTTCAATTGCTTCTATGGAAGCTTCGACACTAAACTGGCTATATATACTATGAATTGTGCTAAAAAAGGAATTAAAGTGATTAACGCCTGTAATACTTATTGCATCGGACACCTTTAATTTTAAATGGTGATTTAAACAATCTCAGAGTATGATGGATGTAATTCGCAAATAGCTTTGCTACATCAGATTTCTTCCCAATCATGACAATGAGGCCATCATTAACAAAAGAAATCCAATATTTTTGCAAAAAATTTTCCAATAAAACAAATTTAAAAAGTTCCTATAAATTAATTATCCTCTCTGCATTTTTTGATTTCAATTCATCTAGGACTAGAAATTGAAAAATAGGATCATCATAAGACCACCAATGCCTATAGTACCTTAATTCATCTAGCAGGCTTGTAATTTTCTATTGTAAATTGTAATATTATTTACAATTTTATAGCATTTCCTTGTTGATGCATGACAGAATATATAGAATTCAAAATATGAACAACATATAAACCGTTGTGATATTTGTAAATCTTTAAAATATTCAACATCCACAAGCCGACTATGACTTTGCAAGTTAATATACAGTTCTCAGTGTTATTTTTGTTTAGCAACGTGCGTAACCCTTTTTAAAGCATGCTCTGCTTATAAAAATAATTTGTAATATTTTTCATTTTTATAACTAATGATATTTCAATTTTCAAAATATTTCTATCAAATATTCTTTTAAAACCAATTAAAATGAAAAAGTTTGATTTTAAAAAATGTAAAATTTCATTGATATTCTAATATGGTGTCTATAAAATATTTTATGCCTATTTCATGATAAAAAATATTACCATTTTTAAAAAAATCAAATTTTTTAATAGTGGCATGCTTCTACTTCTGTGAAAATATTTGGCTAGGGCGCGCTAAATTTTTTTAAAGCTGGCGGGGACATAAAGTGTCTCCTCGTGCCTCTCGTCTATATCCATCCCTAAGCATTAGTGAGACACGCACTGACCGATAGGCCCCAGATTGATGGACGGTAGGAGGTATGTTTTGACCCTCCAGACCTAATAAATAATAAAATGCAGATTATATTAAATATTGAAATATTATTTTATATTCAAATAAATACCATAAAATTATAATATTTATAATATATTGGTCTAATATGATAGAACATTAAAATTTTCTGTTGTGTAATATATTATATTGTTATAATAATTATTCAATATAAAATTATTTTTGTCATTGATAATAATCTTCTAAATTATGATTAATAGCTATCATTTCTAAAAATATTTTTTTTATTACTTATATTGTTCTAAAAATATTAATTATAAAAGGTATCGCACTCGCAACATTCAGAAGTTTATAATTTTGTAGAAATAAAATTACTACTATTAAATTACAATCATAATTATATGTTTCGTTATATCTGTATCAATAAGATCCTTAAATAAATATAAATATTAAATATAGCAGTACCGATATGTCATTGGGCAGTTACTTTAATTACCCAAAGTTTAAATAAAAATGCAAAAGTAAAGTCGATAATTTTCTATTTTATCATTTTTATTACATTGAAATTTCGAAAAAAACTCAAATTATTATAGGTTTTTATTATATTTTTGTAATCAATGTTTAAATAAAATCCTTTGGGTAATATTATATTTGATGTATAAAAATTTAACATCTGTCAAATAACAGAATATGGTCAATCGAGAGAGATAATTGTTATACCTTCATAAACATTAAGAGGACTCTGGCATCAAACGTGCTATAAAGGGGCAGTATAACATAGTATTTATTCTTTTAACATATTATAAAGATTATAAAAATCTCAAGGGAAGCAATGTAGATCCTTATTTCTATGAACGCTCACGTGTACCTATCACACCATAATAACAAATTTTAACAAAATAGCAGATTTTATTTCATTTAAAAGTTCTCTAACTTAAACGCGAATTTTCCTATGAATTTTTAGATTTAAATTGCAATTATTTAACTTATATATTTCTACAAATTACATTTAAACATATTGTTTTGATTTAAGGATAATTTACATATAAAATATTCAAAATTTTATAGACGTAAGATGAAAATAAACCAAATAGGTTATTCTCAAATTTTTTTGGCAGTTAGTTTTAAATTACAAATTAAATTTGTGATTTGATTTTGAAAACAAAAAAATCATTTTGTTTTACCAGAGTATTAATTTATTCGAAGATTTTGAAAGTTTTTTGAAATTTGCAAGTAGATGACAAACTAATATTATTTTTTCTTGATGAGTCACTACGAGGTCCTCAAGATTATTATATTGAACAAAGAGTGATGAACAATAGGTAGACCTGAAACGAGAATTAAATAATATATTACTTATTTTGGAGATTTATCTATTTAATTTTTATGCAAAAGTGTGACTTACATACCAATTCTATTATTAGATTTTCTCTCAGTCTAATAAACAAAAGAATTCATTATTCATTACCGTAGCTTAGTCAAACCTCTATGTTATATACCTTGTGGATAAATTTCAAAAATCACATTTATCTCATTTCCTACATCACAAACGATGCCGGTATATTAAAATTTGGAGATAATCGTTGTATTGATAGTTTTAGCTTGCTAAAGATTTATTAAATCCTTCTCCTGAAGATGAAAGAAGAAAATGTAAATTAAAGCGATTAGTTCAGCATCCTAATTCATATTTTATGGATGTTAAATGTCCAGGTATTTTAATCTACTAAGTTATATTATATTAAAAATTCTAGGATGTTACAAGATAACGACAGTATTTAGCCATGCACAGTCTGTTGTTGAATGTCATGGATGTTCCTATATGCTATGTCATCCAACAGGTGGAAAAGCACATCTAACAGAAGGTAAATATATAATATTTATTCAATTAACTAAACATTTATATATATAGTATATACGTTTTTTAATGCATTGTTTTTTTAGGTTGTTCATTTAGAAAAAAACAATCATAAGATCAAGTCCAATACTAGATGTTTGTCATGCTGAAATATTATATTTATTTAAGATTATATACATGTTTGGTATAACTTATGAATGAAGATTAAAATAAAAAAACTTGTTACATTTTTGAATCTTGAAATGCATTTTCTTTATCATCTTGATCAAAAAATATTAGCTATATATTTATTTTTTAAAAAAAAATACTGGATTTTTATTATTTAGAACCCAAATTGTAATCTACTAAACCTTCCAAACAGAAATGAAAACAACTATTAAAAGTCATTACCATGATATATAAAAAAAATGGCTGAAAATAGTTGATTTATTATCATTAATAGTGTATTTGATGATCTTGTCAAAGTGTTTCATATTTGCAGATATAAGCATTACATGTCAAATACCTCTAAGGAAAATTTAGGCATTCCATATATAATATAGTTTCATTAAAAATGAAATTTTAACTTTTAATCAATAAATAGTGTAGATAATGATAATCAAAAGTAAAATTACTTTCTTTTTACCAGAGACCCAGAGTGAATTGTTATAAATATCAGAACTGTAACTGAATTGATATAATTATTTTTTGAAGTAGTAAAAAGAACCTTTATAAAAAGAGGTTTATAACCGGCTCAGTTTTTATATTTTAGGAATCAAAAAAATTTGAATGTCCAGAATTATATAAACTTGCTCTTATAGTATTCATGGTACCTGCAACACAAGTTTCTATAGAAAGGGCCTTTTTGGGGCTAAAATTTGTGTTATCGTCAACAAACAAATATGAATCCATTTAAATGAGAAAATATAATACTTATAATATATTTAAAAATGAGTTATTTTGAATCTTGTATATTTTTTTTATATATCATTTATAGATGCTTATAATTAAAATAAATTAGGCGATGGTGTTGCTTCAACAAAAAAAATTTCTAACCGTAATGAACCTTTATAATTAGCTGAACCGAACCTTTGTAAATTTTTTCTTAAGAACTGTAATCATAATTTTTTTTATATATTGAGCCGTTATGGGTCCCTGCTTTTTACTGATGCTAGTTACTAATTAAAAACAAAATTAGGATATGAACCTAATATCAATAAATGAGGAAAAGATTTAACACTTCAATATTAGTGAAATTGTAAATGTATTAATAGGCCTAGATTCTTTTGTGCTCATGTTCATGATTCATTTGGACTCATGTTTCTTTTATATAATGTTTGTTTATATTTTCTGACTTATAATTTGTATTTTATTTTTTTATGTCATTGAATATTATCAATTTTTTAGCACAAATATTCAAATTTTCTCATTATCATAGGAGTTGAAGTAAAGCTATTTTTAATACAATATTAATTATATCAGATATATGGTCTGAAATATGGCATTAAGCAAATGTAATTTATAATAGTTGTTATATTAAATCTTTATTAATTGGGTGGGGGATTACAATGTAACTTTTCTCAAATTTAAAACATTTCTTCCTAATAAATGTACTCTGCAGATATCCTAAAAATCCATGATTACATATTTAGCTGAGCTTATACAGTTTTGGAACTATCTTACAAAGTTTGTAAAAATGCCCTCAATCAGACAATATTTGCCTTAGGATACAAACATGGCACAAATCTCATAAACAATATCAATAAAAAGTCTTTAAGTCTAAACAATGAAAAATTTGTTTGTGAAATCATTATGATTATATAAAATTTTTAAGTTCAAACCAGTTATCGAATTGTGAAAGATAATTTCAGAAATTTTAAATTAGAAGAAAAACCTTTCATAGATCAGATAATGGTTTATTAATAGGAAATGTGACAATATAAAAAATCAAAGCCACATTATGGGAGATAACAGGCTTGTTAACCGATCTTTTTAAAAACCGATGCAAAATTAACTAATATAAAAATAAATTAAATATGGTAGAAATTTATTGTAATTGAATAATAAATATAACAATTATAATATATTTATTTATAATTAAAATTAGCTTTTAATAATAAAATTTTTTCTAAATTATCATCATTTAAACATCCGCGTCTTTCATTTAGAACATGTTTAGCTTTACTAAACAAGCGCTCCACAGGAGCGCTTGATGGTAAAGGTGTATTATATTCAATAAATATTTTTTTTAAATTAATAAAAGTATTAAAAATATTCATGAAATCATCATTTGAAGAAAAATTTTTTTTAACGGAACAAGCATTTTGTACAGTATTTTTCCCCAAAAAAGCATCAATGTCATCCATACATTCATTTGAGATATCCGCATATGGTTGTTCCTGCATATTTTCCAAATGGGCAACTAATCTTTCTTTTACCATCATATTTTGTGGCAGATTAATATAAGGCCAATTAAGTTTAAATTTAGGGTGAATCATGGCTGCCAAAATGTTACTGTCTTCATACAGTGAAGGAAATCTATATTATGAAATGATAATTAATTTATTATTAAATAAGTGTTCATTTTATTCATGTAAATCAAATCAAGTATCTGCAAAACTTAACCCTTTTAAATTTTACAGTCAAGTCTGGCACATCATCTGTATGGTATTTATTTATATTTGGGTCATATCACAAATATTGATTAAATGTAAAATTAATACTTAATATACAAAGATATTAACATAGTAATTTATTTACAAAGAATATTAATCAAAATATTAGTTTAAAATTTAAATAATCTAATAAATTTTTAATGTCTTCAAAGGCCCATTAATAATTTACTAGATATCAGAGGTTTAGTAGAACTGGCTTGTTAAAAATATTTTACTAAATTTGCCAGATCTTTGCAATTTTTTAATATATTTTGCAGATATCTGATAATATAAAATAATTGCATAAAAAAATATTTTTTTATAAAGAATCTGTATCTAGATTCTATTTCTGTAGGACCTGCTCAACTCAGGAATGTAATAAATTAAATTTAAACATGTTGACATTAAGATTATCAAATAAAAAAAATTTAAAAGAATTATTTGTAATTGTCTCTTTAAGTTCGAGGATGATATTTTGGAAGATGATATTATCTTCTTACAGAGACGGCATTTGGTGCTGATCATATTATAAGAGTTGCTTTCATCCATTTCACATAAAGTAAAATACTTATGTAATTTCAAAAATGGTAAAAGATTTTCATACTCACTTATATCTGCTGTTACATCAATAGTAGAAGCAATAGAATCTTCTAAATCTATAATGGACATTTACCTATTAAAATAAATATTAATATATTATTATAAATTTATATTAAATAACTTGTAAGAGCTCTAAATCTCGTAAAATTTAGGAAATGAATAAATATATCTATAAAATAAATGGTGGAATGGAAGTTGATAAAATATGAAGATAGATATTTTTTTAAAAAATAATATTTTAATTTAATTTTCAAAATTTTTATTTTATTTATTGCTTTTTAAGTAAAAAATTAATTTTTAAAAAGATCGGGATCGAATTTTAAACAAAATGATCTCGATCCTCAATTTAAGTCAGAATCATAAATCTCGTAAAATTGACAAATTTGCGATCGAATCCAGGATCGTCGATCTTTTGATTCGATCTTTTAACAACTCTGGGAGATAATATATACAAAGTAGTATGCTTTTTAATTTAATGTTCAAGCCATTTTACTAAAGAACCATATATTTCTTTTTTCAGTCAAATCTCATAGTATGATGCTTGGGAAGATGAAATATTTGAAGTTATACCTAGTTTAAACAATATTTTCTTATCAGATGAATAATTATGCCATCTTTTCGCCTATAATACAATATACACCCGATTTTTGCGCAAAATAATTAGCCAGTTTCTAAAAAGAATTATAAACGTTTCTTATTTATCTAATATAATCAAAGCAGCCGATATTGTCTAACCTTGAGCCAATAAACCTATTCCTGGAAGATGGATTATTGTTATTATGGTCTCACAATATCATGAGCTTCAGGAAAATGGAGAATCTGGTATTATATGCATATCATTTCCTTCCAGCATTAACGTCAACCCACTTATTTTAAAGAAATCAAGAAAAGTAAAAAAAACTAAGTATACTTAGTAGTGTTGATAAATGGCTCCTTTTGAGCCGATTTTTAAAAACGGCTAGTTTAATATTTTAGCCAGAAAAATATTGGCTAAGCCTCAAGATTTCGATAATATATGTCTAGATTTTTGTTCCTTCTATGAGCAAAATCTTCAGGCTTGGGTAATATTTTTCTGAATAAAGTATTGAGTTAGTCGTTTTAAAACGAGCCATTTAACAACATTAACTCCAGTACCTTCAATAGCAGCAACTTTTCCCGATTATTTTTTATATTTATCAACCTTAGGCTACAAATAAAAAGTTTCAATTAACCTAAATTTTTTATGCATTCGTAGAAAATTATACATTTAAAATTTCAGATAAAATTATGTTTCCTTGACTCAATTAACAAAATTATTTATACTAGTTTTATATATTAGATTCACTATTTTCATTCTAAAATATTTAATAAATTAATTTTTTGAGAAAAAAAACAATCAGAAGATTTAATCCATTATGATAATTTCTAGACATAAATATTATATATTAAATAAATTTTTTAAATTATTGAACGTATCTTTTTCTTTGCCATTTTGTTTCCTGCCTTTGAATAACCTTTTACCATTTTTTTATATTGCTTGTAATTTGGAATTTGCATTCCCATTGACGTGCCAGCTTTTTGTATCAAACGATAGGCTATAAAAATATAATTTAATTATTTTTTTAAAAATTTAAATATGCTTTCTTAAAACATCAAACTAATAACGATCATTTATAATACAGGGTTCTGCATCCGACAAAATTTTAACAAAGCTTGGTATGTTTTCGGTTTAGTTTTTTAATGGGTTCGGTGCAAGTTAGGCTTATTACTAAATAAAATTCTAAATTGAATTTATTATATAAAATTATGTTTACTATTGTTTTATCAAAATAAGTTCATAAAATACTGTTTATATTTTTTAAATAAAATTTAGGTGCTCGGACATAAAATCAAAATATTTCGGGCCGAGTTGATAATAAATTTTAACATTTTGGACTGCTTGAGTAGAAAAAATTAGAATTTCCAGAGCCCTAAATGTAAGTGTTGTTAAATAAGTGAGTTTTGCAGACCTTATTTCAAAATTATAGCCGAAAAAAATTCCCTCTGACCTCGAGGTGGGTTTTATTTATTAGTCACACTCATCGATTTAGCCGGCTTCAGAGCCATTCTAAGTCGGCTTTAGAGCTCCACGTTAGGTCAGCTCTAAAGCAAGCTCAGGTCATCTAGTGCTACATGGAAATGATTTGATAAAATCTATCACTTATTTTTCAACCAGTTTATAAAAGTTTTTTATAGTATAAAATTAGCCTTGAATAGGCTGACTAAATAAGTTTAGCCTAATTAGGCTTCGTTTAAAAAGCAGCTAAGTATTATTAGACTTAAGTTTAATCTGAAAATCGGCTAATCCAACTAGGGTTTGGCTTAATAATTGATAAGGATTAATAATTAGATCCAAAATGGGATTTTTTTAAATTTATTTTTTGCTTAAATATTGTGAATAAAAAGGAATCGAATAAACACAGTGTAATGATTGTCCGAAATAGTCATTTTTTAGAGAAAAATAAATTTAGTCTAAATATGTAAATTAAAAGTTAATAGAAATATTTTTATTCTTATAATGTATATTTTAAATATGAATCATAAATATAGTTTAAAAGGCAGGACCCATAACCGTCAGTTTGGTTACGGCTCAATATATAAACTTTATAATGGTTATGTTTCGGTTATGGTTCTTAAGGAAAAAATTTTAAAGGTTCTGTTCAGGTAATCGTAAAGGTTCATGCGATTTTTAAAAAAATTTTAAATTATTTTTATTGAAACCATCGAATATGATTTTAATTATGAATATTATTTATTACAATTTTTGCCATCACTTAAGTTAATATATTGTTTATTTATAAAATAGATGAAATTAATTTATTTTTACTATAGGTATCTATGAATAATAGATAAAAAAATATATAAGAGTCGTAATTCTGTGCAAGAATCTATTACTGTGTTTTATTCGTCTTAACCCTGAGCATAGAATTTAATGACTGCTCATTAAATATTATGGCTAGATTTCGATATTGATGACAAAATAGATTTGAAAAACTTTAATAGTTAAGGATTCATGTTGATGCCTATACCTTTTCAGATTAGCTCTATGGTCACATTTAAGTATGATTTTACACTTATTTATATTACAGGATGATTCATTTAAGAAAATATTATATGTAAAAAAGGAACGGACTGGTTTAATTATTATACGGACCATGTAATTTTTTTTATTAAGGAAATAAATAAAATGTTTATATATTATCAACATAAATAAAATAAAAATATGATAGCAGAGCAAATTAATATTCTAAAATTATGATATTTGTTTAGAACAAGTCGTGATTATTATAAACAAGAATTGAAGACCACAAGTTAATTTATTAAAATAATATAGTTAATCAAAATCATTGTAAAATAGCATAATTAAAATTAAAATGTAAAATATAAATCAATATAATTTTATAACTTTTTTTTCTTTCTTGAATTATTACATTTTCGATCTCACTATTTATACTAGGGGTTTGCATTGGGCGGGATATCGGCCCGCAAAGAAATTTTTAAGAACGGGCAGGCTGGCGGGTTAAAAAAATTTTAAACCATGGGCGGGTGGGTGGACAGGTTAAGAAATTTAAACAATGGGCGGGAGGGTTAAAAAATTTAGAATCATTTAAGTAAATATTAATAAAAAATTGTTCCTATAAACTTGTCATTTTTTGGTATCATAAAAACTTTTTTCTTAAAATAAATAAACTTTTTTATATATTAAAAACTACCTTGGTGTAGTGTTGTTAAACGGCTCGATTTGAATCGATTTTTAAAAACGACTAGCTCAATATTTTAGCCAGAAAAATATTGCCTAAGCCTCTAGACTTCGCTAATAGATGTATAAACCTTTGTGCTATCTATGACCAAATTCTTCAGTCTTGCATAAGCCGTTTAATAACACTACTTTGGTGGAAATGACAAGAAAGAGATTTGCCAAAGCTATCAAGATTAGCAAGAAAAATATTGACAATTCCTGCAACTAGTGATTCTTGAACGAGGATTTAGCATTGCTGGTAGGTTTTCAGAACAAAGAAGAACGTGTTTGATTCCAGAAAATGTTGATTCATTATTATTTTTGAATTATAAATTAATTACATATAATATCATTTTTATATTTATATTAATTACATATTATATCAATTTTATATTTATATTATTTCAATTTTATATTTATATTATTTCAATTTTATATTTATATTATTTCATAAATATTATATTTGATCAAATAAATTATTTATAATTAAATTAAATACCTAAAAACCTTTTGTAGAGGTATAATGCTGAAATTTTTTTTATTAGATGGTTAAAAAATTTAAATAATGGCTATAATAAAATTTTTTAATAGCGGACTTGGGTTAAAAATTTTTTATAAATAATGGGTGGGCGGGTAAAAAATTTTAGACTAATGGGCGGGCGGGCGGTTATATTCTTTGGAAAACTATGGGCGGGCTGGGTGGGCAGGTTAAATTTTTTAAAACATTGAGTGGGCGGGCTTATGGTCCAAAAGCCCGTCCAATGCAGACCTCTAATTTATACCACTAAAATTATATACCAGCAATAATTATTTCTAATAATTTTCATTTAATTTGCTTTCAATTTAAACCTTTCAATTTTGCTTTTTCCTTTCTTTTTCTTTTAAAAAAAATATATATATTATTAAAATATAAATTATGGGAATATCGATGGCTCTAAAAAGAGCTTATAGTAAAAATGTACCTAAAAAACATGTATAATTATGTTTAAAAATTTCTAATTGTATTTTTTGTTTTAGGAAGATTGACTCGCGTTTTTCGTTTGTTATGTTAAAAATTTTACGTGCTAAAATTTTTAAAAATGAATATGTTGATTGGGAGAAATTACCATTAGTTGAGATGACTATAGGTTGAAAAATAAAATTATTTAATATTGAGTATTTATTGATTTTTTTATTTTCGCCATTAGTAAGAGGATTTGAATTAATTGATGAGGGAAAGGAAGAGACACAGGTAGCGTCCCAAATTAGGGATTTCCCATTGGACCATGGGATGCAGGTTAAACCGTCAGGTCTGAGACGTTGGTTCTAGAATGTTAGGAATTTTAGCTTTATTGAGAGCGTTATGGATGATTTTATTTATTGCTTTATGCCAAAGGTGGCGACCTTGGCTACGGGAGCAGTTTAGGCCGTGTCTTGCATTTGGTTGTACGGGTGGGTTGCAAAGGTGGCAAGTGTGTGAATGTGTTAGCGAGCATCCTAGTCTAAATCCTATGGTAACTCTCAGTTGGTCATTGGTTAAGAGATTATCAAGGGTTAGGCTTGGAAGTGCCTCGAGCCATTCATATCCGCCATATTTATCGTTTAATTGAAGAAGTTGAATATCGCTGATATCGGAGGGGTTAAGACTATTTTAAAGTTTCTTTATAAGGGGTTCCAAGATTGATTTATTAGAAATTTCGGTTGGGAATGTTTGACCGTCTGGGGTTAGTAGATTCCATTTTGCGATTGCTACTGTTAAGAGATCGTCATTGGGGGTTATAAAAGATGAGATCGCGGAATTGAGCGAAAGGCGATTAGAGATAAAAAGAGATAGGGAGAGTAATTCTAAGGGGATCAGGTCGATACCGCCTAGTTTAGCGGGTAATTGAGCAAGGTGCCAATTAAAGTCTGATAATGGAAGATTAAGGATCCTTTCAATTAAGGTCTTTAAGCGAATATTATGCTTGGTGAAAAATTCTGAGGAGGTGAATGAGGAGGATGAGTGGAAGAGGTGTGAGATTTAGGTAAATATAGACACTTTTTTAATAGATAAAAAAGTTGGTGCGATGGGATATGATTGATGAACTTTTCCAAGTTTTGCAACTCGAAGAAGGTTTTAGCGATAGTTTTTTCCGAGATTTTATTATTTAGTAGTGGGGAGCCCAAGAGTTAGATATCTTCGATTTCGATAATATTGTAATCTTTAAATGAGTATAGGGGAATCTCGGGTTGAGTATGTAGATTTCTGTTTTGGTTTTGTTTAATTCTAGGCCTATTTTGGGGCATTCTCTTTCGAGGTGGAAGAGGGCTTAGCTTATTTGATGTTGGTTACCGCAGAGAGTGCCATCGTCTAGGTACCATAAATTAAGGTCTAGATCAAAATCAGATTTGCGATCTTTCATCATATTATGGATGGCTAAGCAGAAAAGTATAGGGCCTAGGGGGTCGCCCTGCTGAACACCCTCTTCTGAGTATAAAGCGCAACCATTGAAAATGAGGGGAGTGCTATTGGTATAGCAAATGTCAACAATGCGCGAGCATTGGGGGAAATTATCGTAAAACGATTCGAGAGCCGAGGAACGAGATACTGTATTGAAGGCGTTTTTGAAATCAATTTTGCAAAGAACGGAGTTTAAAGGTGCATGTTGTAGGTAGATTCGGAGACAGTGAGAGGCTATATCTACGCCTCCTTTTGTTCCGCAGCCTAATTGGTAATTGCCAAGCAGGGAATGAGTAACGGTTTTTATTTTTTTTTGCGATGATTTTAGTAATCAGGCGTCTGAAGAAAGAACCGATAGCTATTGGGCGGATACCACCTTTCGGCTTTTCAAATGCAATCAAGTTAGCTCCAAATATTATTTGATGAGCTAATGTGGAGATATCTCTAGTGATTATATTATTGAGGAAGGATGTAAGTGAGTTAAAAAAACTATTTGAATTGGGAGATTTTAGGAATGTTTGGAAGTAGGAAGGTCTATAGCCGTCAGGACCTGCTGCTGAAAATTTATTAAATTCGTTTATAGTAGAGGAGGAATATTGGGCGGAGGATTTGGTAAGCTAGCATAAGAAGCTCGTGGATGGAGAGATTTTAGGTTTTCAAGAGTCGCATCATTAGATGGGGCTAGTTTTGATTGTAAGGAGATTAATTTTTGGGCTCCGCAGACGTCGCCTTCATTTATTTTTTTGGAAATTTTGTCACAGGTTTTAATGAAACTTTCATTGGAATTATTGGGATATTTGATGTGTTCAAGAGGTGTTAAGTAATCTATATTTTTAAGTCTGTCTTTTATAATGTTAGGTAGTGAAATAGATTTTTTATCTTTTGGGATTGAGAGACATTTAAAAGGGAAAGTGAAAAGATTATTTCAATGATTTGTGTTTGACAAATTTGAGTTAATATTATCAAATAATTTGGTGAGATGGTCTGTGATTAGGTAGTTAACACTGGTTGGGATGTACTTAATTGTTGGTGATATATTAATAAAGATAATTTCTTCTAGTGATTTGTTATTTACTTGTAGGTGTTTGGTATTTATTGGGGGTTCTATAAGTTTTGTGCAAAATGTGTTAGAGCCTGAGCAAGGGAGGGTTGTAGGGCCATGTTTGTAAAGATGGTCATCCTTTTTTATATTAATTAGTTTATGGCAAGTTGGACAGATTCCTTTCATGGTAATGATGATGGGAAAGATTGATATTTAAGGTATTTGTTTATTTAAGTCAGAAACAGAATTTTGCCTTAATATATGTAGCCTTATCTTTAAAGTCATAATTTTATAACTCCTTATTATAATTTGAGAGTCTTATTATTGCCAAGTTTTGGTTTATGAATCTGATTTGATACTTCTGAGTTTTTGAATTTTGGATAATTATTTTGTACTCAGATATTAAATATTTGAATGTTTATTAATCAGATTTATCAAATTAGTTTTTAAGGGTTTTTTAATTGAGTGATATATAATTCAATTGCTTATTAGTATTAAGGCCGTTAAGAGCTGTTAGGATTTTGATAAAGTTGTATTTCATAGGGTAAAAAGAATATATAATTTTGAAAGATATAAGAATAATATTGCTGCTAAAACTACTGTGTTAAAATGATGATGTAAAATAAATAATTCCTGAATCTTTTTGATGAATATAAATTTTGGAAGATATTAGAATAATATTGCTGCTAAAACTACTGCTAATGAAGTTATTATTAAGGTCAAAATTTTGGGAAATTTATGTAAGTTGTAATTACTGTTGAAATGATGATGTAAAATAAATATTTCCTGAATAATTGTTGCAATTGCACGAGATTGAATTATTATATTCGTCAATTAGAATTAGCTTTCCTCAATTCTCTATATTCACTAAGTTTTGGTATTCTCATAGGTAGTAGACTTATTCGTAGAGAATCTTTAATTTATTTGTCTAATCTGTTACATCTACCTATACAATTTAAACATTTCAATTATCCTACAAATTTTATATTCAAATTAAATGTTTATTTATAAATGACTTTTCTTTTTCAATACACGTATTTGAATGTTGATAAACTAATTAAATTCACCATCAATTTGTAAAGCCCCATCATATGGATATTATAAGTCAAAAGATTTACAATTCCTCACATCTAGGAAATAATATAAAAATAATATTGAACAACTTTGCAAATATTTGCATTTCAAGACAACACAAATCTATTTTTCATATGAAAGTCTATAACAATATTAATGCGTTAAAAAAATACTCAAATGCCAAAATCTATAAAAAAAATATATAATATTAAAACCTTATAAATTTGGTCGTTTTGAAATTTATATGAGAATATTGCTCTTTCTATCAAACTACTCATGAGTAGATGATGATGTTATACTTAAATTAATTAAAAAATTCAACTGAATAAAAAATCTACAAATTTGTTATTTAAATATTTGCATATTAAAATAGAAAAAATAGGAATATGGCCTTAATATTATAAGAAGCAGTTAAAAGATTATTGATCAAATTATGTCATAGTGAAAAAATTAATACATATTTCTTAACCCACCTAATTTATAAAGGTTCTTTTTACTCCTTCAAAAAATTATTATATCGGTTCAGTTACGGTTCTGATATTTATAAGGGTTATAACAATTTATAGGGTTTATTTCGAATTCACTCCAGGTCTCTGGTAAAAGGTGACTAATGTCCTAAGCATCCATTTTTAGAAAAATTTAATTGTTTACTCAAGTATTTTAAATTTTAAATAGGAATCAAATAATACATAGTGTAAAAGATGACCAATTTCCTAAATGGTCAATTTTGAGAAAAAAATTAATTTTGCCCAGAGACCTGCAGGCCCGGCCCCAAACCCAGCCCGGGCCGGGCCGTATTTTAAATTTTTTAAATATACCCGGGCCGGGCCTAAAAAAAATTTTTTTAAACATATCCGGGCCGGGCCTAAAAATTCTTAATATTTTTTATAAAAATTTTTACATTATGAGTTAATGGTTATAAGATTATATTATATTATAGTTATGATTAATATAATATTGGGTGATGGTTAACACTACCTAACAACCCACAGATCGATCTAATTATTAATTTCCTGCAAATTTATTCAAAGTATTAATATATTTTTTTATAATTCATATCTAAATTTTTACAACATATTTTACCAAAACAATCAAATAAAGGAATTTCTTAAATAAGCCCCAATATTCAAGTATTATTAATATATTTTTTTATAATTCATATCTAAATTTTTAGAATATATTTTACCAAAACAATCAAATAAAGGATTATCACTTCTTAAAGTTTGTAATTGATTTTACTTAATATAAAGCATTTTTTAATTGAAAAATTTGTTTTAAAGTATCATTTTATTTCTCTTTTTCTCTGTCCCAAATTCAAGCAATTACGTATGTAGTCAGGGACAGATCGCAAAATGACGAAAAACTATATAAAAGATTATATTAAATTACAAGAGGCTCAGGAAGTAAATGAAATACCATCGACCAGTCAAATTACGACTGTTGCTAAACAAACTGAATCGTTTTATGACAAATGGGGCGATGGTAATTCTGGTAATATGTCAATACCCGATGATGAATATTATAATTACATAAATAATAGATAAAACATTTAAGGTGGATAATTTGTTAGAGTGGTGGGCGGCTCATCAAAGCGAATTTCCAATTTTAGCAAAATTGGCAATTCCTGCTTTAAGTGCAAGCTGTGAGCGGAATTTTTCCACTACTGGGAGAATTCTTGAAGAAAGAAGAAGTAATCTTCAACCTGAAAAGGTAGATATGCTTCTCTTTCTTCATAATTTGTGAATTTTTAATATCTTTCTTGAGTATAGGGTTTCGTCAATCATGCTGGTTTTTTACTTTGCAAACTGTCAAATATTTATTGCATTTATTATATTTACCTTGAGTCATGAAAGTTTTTAATCCAACATTTTTCATTAATTTGTTAAAAATTTATATTATAAAATAAATTATATTAATATTGTGCAATTAGATTATATTTTCAAAATACTATTTATTATACATGCATTTTTTTAAATAGCGATTTATTTTTATTTTATAAATTAAATAGTAAATTAAATACAATATATTATATTCTCAAAATATTTTCCATTTTTATAAATTAAATATTAGTTTTATTTTTTTTAAATGTAATATAAAATATAGTATATGACAAATATTATTACCATTTTTATGAATATTAGTTTTATTTTTATAAATGCAATATAAAATATAGTATATGCTCAAAATATCCATTTTTATAAATAACAGTTTTATAATTTTTATAAATTCAATATAATATTCTCAAAATATTAGCTTTTTACATGCATCGCTGAAAAATATGGTAAAATACCTCATAGGTGAATTTTTGTATATACCAGGTCGAATATAATTTTAAAAAATTCCGAGCCGGGCCTGAAATTTTTTTTTAAAAAAATATCCGGGCCGGGCCTTAAATTTTTAAATCCGGGCCGGGCCTGGCCGTAAAAAAGGGCCGGGCCGGGCCTTAAATTTTTAAATCCGAGCCGAGCCGGGCCGTAAAATTTTTTTTTTAAAATATCCGGGCCAGGCCTAAAAAATTTAAAACCGGGCCGGGCCGTGCAAATGGTACCTCTGCAGGTCTCTGATTTTGCTTAATTGATGTAAAAAGTTAATAAAATTATATTTTATTATAAAAAAATGGTATATTTTAACTGTGAATTTAATATTGTCTTAATAAGTAAATTCATAGGTAATAAATAAATATTTTGTCTAAGTCTATTTTGAATATACATCTAATAAATATAGTAGAGAAGATGGCAAAATTAAATGCTCATTTTTTTAAATTAATTAATTTTGTACATAAATTTTAATTTGATATTGAAAACATAAGGTGATTTATTCTTCATGTTTAGAAGATTATTATCAATCACTTATCATCAATTAATTATTATTGATAATAATAAATATAGCCTGTAATGTTGTCAGCTATAAAATGTATTTTATCTCCTTTATTAAATATATGTAATAATTCGATAGAAGATAATCTTTAAAATATTTTAATTATACGGCTTAATATTATTTTTTAGAAAAATAATTATTTTTTAGAAAAATAATAATTTTTTATTATAGTTATACATCTTCTAAATTTCTAATAAAATTTTGTGAAAACCCCTCCAACTTTAATATCATCACGAAATTCAGCTATTGAAATTGAAGAGCAAGTTCATTGGAAATAATTAAGAATAATTTCAAAAATTTTTTGAAAATATTTATATAACGATTAAACCTTTATTGAGTGTTCTTTTTTTTAAATAAAAAAACAGTTTATTGTATTATAAAAAAATGAATAAATTTGAATTTGTTTTTCTTATTTCTAGTCTTATAAAAAATTATTTTTTTGGACAGCAACCTAACTGAAGTCCTATTTATACAAATAAAAAGGCCAGGTCTAGCGTTGTCACCCGTTATCCGACTTCATAATATATAAATAAATACTTAAACATAAAAATATCCATTTTATTCTCATCCCCTTTCTATGATGCTAAAATTTAAATGTTCTGCAATCACTATTGTTACCATTTAAAAGTTAAATTATTTGATTCAAGGATATTTTTCAAAAAATTAAAAAATTAATGGTTACGATTTAGATGTTTTATTCGATACCTATTTTAATTTACAATATTTGAGCAAAAAAAGTTATCATTTGGTCACGATTCTTATTTAAAATTAATATTCGCAAAAAGTTAAATTTTTCTAAAAAAATAACCATTTAAAACATTGGTCACGTTTTAGAATATATTTATTCAATTTTTATTTAAAATCTGTAATATTTAAGCAAAAAATTAAAATCTACGCTATGATGTAAGCAAAAAATTAAATTTTTCTCAGAAAATGACCATTTAGGACATTAGTCACTTTCTACACTATATTATAATTCGATTCATTATTTAAAAACATTTAGGAGAAAAATAATTTTTTGTTAAGAGTATCCCATAATGGTGGAGTTAAATTAAATTTTATCTGAAATCATTGAACTATTTTTCACATCGTCACCTGAGAATTAGGTGATTCCATATTTCTGTCAAAAATGACCTTTTACATAAATCAATTTTTTTATTTCTATTTATATAAAAAAATCCGAAATATTTATAAAATAAAGTTAAATTATAGTCAATATAAGGTATTTCAAGATATTGAAATTATAGAAACTTAATTTTTAAAATAGCTCTCCTGTAAAATTACGAAAAATGGAGATGAAATAATCGAATTCTCAGCTGACTATGTTTAATATCCCAAGAATGTTAGTTTACATGGATCCTTCCCAGTAATGCAATCAAAGCATAGTAAGCAATTCGTTCGGCAAAGTGAGCAACACAAAGAACATATTTTAAAACAAGGATAAAGGCAGGTGAAAAAGAATATACCGAAAGCAAAACAGCCTATACCAATTATTATAGCGAATTTTTTGGAATGTTGTTGCACTGTGGCTACCCATATGAACTTGTCCTTTTTTTATAAATTGTTAGTTTCGAAAATATTATTTTATTTATTCATTTTTTAATTAAATATTTATTTATAATAACTGCAAAGAATTAATCCTGCAATAAGATTTTACTTATTCAAGCATTTTAGGGTGTTCATATCAAAAGATATTTTATTTTATATAGGTGCATAAAATCTCAACACTACACTAAATTAATACATACAAAAAAATCTTTAAAATAAATCTAGGTAATTGGCTCAAAAATTTTTTTTTTTTTTTAAAAAAAATTTAAATACTTCAAAACATTTGCAAATTTTAAAATTTTAAGAAATTATGTTAAATTTTTTAAATTTATAAAATTTTCCAGAATTATGATTAAAGATGGAAAGAATGTTTTTATATTTAAAATAGTTTATTTATTTTCATTAAAGTTTCGAAAGTTTGTAAATTTAATAAGGACACAGGCTAAATAAAACAACTTTATTATTTTACCCGCTTATATTAATTAACTCATCTGACAAATAACCTAAATTTACCTCATTCCAATATTTAGAGTCATAATCATAGGGATAGTCATAATTGTCATGCCATTTCCCAGATAGCTTTGGGGGTTCTTCCTTCGTCATTCCATATTTTTTATTACTCTTGTTTTCATTTAAATTTTTAAACAAAATTAATTCATTTTTCTCTTGGCTTATCTATGATAATATTTATTTTTTGCTATATATAGACAGGTCTCGTTTCAATTTGAACGGAACAAACACTAAATTTAAAGTTAAATTTTCATTTTATACTCCAAATATTTAACGAAAAACTCTTAGATTAGGCGAAAAGAAATTTTGTTCTGATATTACTAATTTATTTTACGAATTCAATTATTTAACCTAGTTTTGAGTGAGAATCAAAATATTAACACAAAAATGCCTAATTCTTACAATCTTTGCATTACGATTATTTTAAAATAATGAATTTCAAAATTTAAGAAATTTACATTTCATGCTTATTAACAGTAGCATTATTGTGGGGGTGGGAAGTGGGGGTGGGAGGGCTTAAATCCCTTAGAAATTTGAAGAGCCCTCAATTTTCTGAGATTGTAAATGTTAGGGATCCCACTGACCCTAGAGAAACTATATCATATATACGATCTCTAGCCTATATCAGAATTGTCATTTGTTTTTTAAAAAATGAATGAAAAAAACATTACTTTATTATGTAAAAATTAAAATAAGCAATCTTAAAAAAAAAATTGCATTTAAAATTTAAATTTAAAAAAAATAATTTTAACAAAAACTTTAGAATATATATCTTGAAAAATTTTTTGAAATTTTTGACTGATTGATCTTTTAATAGCTGTTTTAGACGCTTGTAATTGTAAACAATGGCTAGAAACATTGTAAGTACCATTACCAGGAGAGATTGTCTGAAAGAAAATAAATGAATTTTCCCCCAAAAATGGAAGATATTTTAATAATACTTTTAATAATAAATTGACTTACGAAAAAGAGAATTGAAATAGAAAAGTAATATGAAAGTAAAACGTAGATATTTTGTGGTGACATATTAATAATGTTCTAAATAAAATTGAAATATTATCGTAAAAAAATAATTTTAATAATACTGGAGTGTATAAGTATTACTGTTTTCGATTATGATGGAATATAGTTACAAATATTTCTTAAAAAGGATTAAGATATTGTAATCGAAATCGAATTTGGATACATAATGTATAAATGCGAGAATCTTTAATTTCTTTTAAAAAATTTATAAATATAGAGGGAAAAAAATAATGAACTATAAAGGGGACTAAATAAATATATTAAAAAGAATGGGAAGGAGGATAACCCGATGAATGGATACTCAGAAAATTAAAGCGACAAATGCCCAAAGATCCTTTGGCGCAGGTAAAACATCTGATTGTGTTCTCCAATATTTAGCATATAAGGCTCATCTCCAAAAATCCTACTTCTCACCTGAACGCGAAGATGAGGCATGGTTAATTTAATTAAAAGATTCCTTGTGGTCTGGGATAAAGAAAAGATAACTGCTTCTTTTATTTGGATATTATTTTAGACAAAAAGATGCGATTTTAAAAATTTATTTTAAAATAAAGGCAGATAAACATTTCCCAATAACCAAGAAATGTAAGAGATTCCCGCGGAGCAGAAGTGCACATGCCAAAATTTTGGTGATACATAGGCCTCAAATTATGGGAAAGAGCCTCTGCATTTATTTTGCTGGGAGCCTTAAATTTTTTTGCTTTATTCCTATGAACAATTCTATATTCATTCTCTAAAAAAATATTGAATATTAATCTAATAAAAAATGATATTTTATTATATCTAAAAAATTATGATTTGGGTAGTGATTGATAGTTTGGATCCAGTGTGGTTAAATAGTTATAGTTAGTTTTATACGACCAAGACCAAGGTGAGCACCGAATCGAACATAGCCCCGAGCCATGACTCGAGCACCCACCCAAAACCAACTTTTTAATATAATTTTTATTGTGAATATTTTTATCAATCATATTTTTAGGCATAAAGGACGAGTATTCAATATTAGCGTTGAATATTTCTAAGATTACTTTTTTAAAAAATTTTTATCTTTTTAATCTGAAAATATTTGATAATTTTTACTTTACACTAGAAACTCGAGTTTTGATCAATAGACGAGGGTTCAATTCAATATTAATTTAATATTTAGCATCGAATTCAAAATAATTATCTTCTAGAACCGTAAAAACTTTATATAATCGGGTTATTTAGATATTTATGATTCATATATCATCATAAAAATGCGGTTAATATATGTAAAAAATTAATAATTTTCGGGGTCTGACCTGATGTCGTAAGCATTGGCTTAGGCTCAAGCTGACTAGATGAATTGGCTTTAGTTGTGTTTAATACCTCATCTCGTTGTGACATGTTTTTCACTTAAAAATCACTTATAATACAACCTCCCACCAAAGCCTCCCCACATTACTTGACACAGAATCTTATTTTTATTTTATTCCTTTGGTAATATAATGGAACTGAAAGAGTTATTATTATGTTTTCTTTTTTCCCATTCAAAACAGTATTAATCTTTATTTTGTTTTACCTTAATTGTAATTTAAAGATAAAGTTGTTTTTATATTTTATTCACTTGTAACTGGCCCTAGCCAGTTTCAAGGATGGCAAATACATATATAATTTTATATAGATACGTCGATAGATTTATTTTTAAACAAAACTTTTAGTATTTAAAAACAAAAAAAATATGATTTTTTTTTAGTTTGGATTTAGATTATGTGAATATTTGATTTTAAATTATATGGAATAAATATTTTGTTAGTTACGGCGACTGGTTTCTTTCAACTTAATAAAATTCGCTTTTATATATAACCAACGTACCTTTAATAAAATGATATTTTCTTCTTTCGGTTCTACCCGCGACGGGAGTACGATGACCAAAATGCCCGCTAAATCCGGTTCCTCAGTCCCAATCTTCGACCATCAATCTCCGTCGATTCCTCCCCCTCCTCGATGGTTGAATAGCCGACGATTCTGGCTCCAACTATTACACAGGCACCCAACGTGAATTCGATAATCTACGACCAAGAGGAAACAGACCATTTCCTCGAACGGTCCATGCTCATCCATCGTAGACAGAGTGACGCAAATCTATTATCCTTATTTTTATCATCGTGTGGACATATTCTATATACAAAGTTAAAAATAGCCCATGCTTCCCGAACCTTATCCAAGGCCGAAATCAACTAATTATCCGTGGAGAAAGAAGCCTTCGTTTTTGTGGTTAAGAGATTCCGACAATTCCTTTTAGGTAGACAATTTACCATAAACCGCTGCTAGTCATATATGGAAAGCAAATTTGGATCCCAACCATGACTTCTGCAAGGTTGCAACGAGGGGGAGTCACGTTATCATGGTTCGATTTTATTATCTACTACAAAACAGGAGCATCGAATATATACCGACGCACTCCCGACTACCACTCCCTGGAATAGACCACCCGAACCCCACAACTCCATGCAAATTTATCCGTATAAGACCCCGAATCCATCGCGGAGGGAGGGAAACTCTCATATTCTCCGACCCAAGGGGCAAACTGTAGCATCTCCGAACGAGCAGCCCGACAATCTACGAAGTTGAACCCGCAAGACCTTTTGAAATCCCTCCCCATGGGTAGCAGTATTTAAGCAGAAAGAAGAGTGGAAGTCTAACGAAGCACCGTTTTTTTAACATATTTTATCCCCACTCCCCCACCTCTTCTCTTTTTTATATTTGTATACTTTACTTTTTTATATCCCCTCACCCCCCCCCCCTTTTATTATGTATTTACTTTTTTTTAAAAAAATTAAATTATCATAGTGATATAAAGCCACTCTGATATGGGGGAACGGCGAAGGCCGTTCGTTTATTTTATTTTATTTTTTTTGATGGATAAGGTAGGAATTAAATCCGCACTGATTTGGCACTATGGCGTATTCCGCTTCTTTTTTTTTGTTTATTGTTTATGTGTAAAATTAAATTACCTTAGGATTAAAATACGCCCTGATAGCGCAATACGGTGTGTCTAGGTAAATGAACTTAGGTCTAAAGACCGCACTAATTCAGCGGTATGGCGAAGGCTGTTCGTATTTGACATTTTTTTAAGTTAATGATGACGTAAACTGCCCTAACCCAGCGGTACGGCGAAGGCAAGGTAGAAATTAAATCCGCTCTGATTCGACGGTATGGCGTATGCCGTTCTTTCACCTAGGATGTTTAATAAAATATTAAGTCCGGTCCCCCAGTAACAATCTTCAACTATCCCGGATCATCGAACTCCGTCGATCCCTCCTCCTCCCCGATGGTTGAACAACAGACGATCCTGGCTCCAACTATTACAGCTATAGCTCGAAGCTCAGGAATTGAATTCATCCTAATATTTGGCTTTAGTTAGTTCACCCAATAGTTGGCTCGAGTTTAATTTTGAGCCGAAATGCATTTATTAGTTATTTAACCCTAATTCGGTAATGAATATTACGACAAAAATTAATTGCTTAATATATAGCCAAAAATTGCTTTCCCATCAATATATTTTGCAATATTGATTATCCAAAGATTTTCAAGAACCTGTATTATATACCCTCTAGCAAGTAGTTCTAGCTGATCCTTACTCGCAAGTATCGATGGAAAGATCCTTCAGTGCACACAATTAAGTAACCTTATTACGAACTAAATTGGACAAATGTACATTAGAAAATTTTTTAATCATTGAGTTTTGATATTCATTTTTATTTATTTAAGATTTTGAATTCCGTGATTAATATTTGTGAATATATTGTTTTAGAATAAATAAAATTTTCAATGAAATTGCTTTAAAGTTAGGTAATACTAATTTTGAAATGACATCATCAATTGACATCGCTTGCCAATTGTACTAATTTTATCCGCAAATTCAGTTATAGTTTCCGCAGATCTTCGAAGTCTAACAAAGTCATACCTAGACGCAAAAGTAGTCGCTCGGTTTAAATATTTTAAGAGATATTGACTCAATCTCCTTAAAAGATAATGTTTCAATTGAGTCAGGAGCAACAACGATCGACTAACTATATTCTTGTTGCCAAAGAATGTTAAAAATAAATCTTTATATTGATATTCAGGACCTCCTTTTTTAATGGAAACTGGCTTCCCAAGTATAAAAATAACGGGATTGAACTCTCTTCATCGAATTTATCAAATCTAACAGTAGATAAGCCCGCCAGTTTTCTTTTATTAGCAAACTTTTCTCCATTTAAGGAATTAGTATTTAAGGTATTTCCACCTAAACTATTCATATTAGTTTAATTTTATTTTTTCTTTTATTTCGTCGCTATTAATAAAACGACCATGAATTAAACTATTATTAAAACTTAAACTATATCTTTTATTATATTTTAAAATTATCAAATTACATTTATTTATTAAAATAGAATGTTCTAGTGTTGTTAAAAAGTCGAGTTCACCCGACTCTGACTCAGAGTCTGAGTCGTTAGTCGAATTAGCCGACTCACTGATATCGTGAACTCAAGTCGTGAACTCGAGTCGAGAACTCAAGTCGACTTGAGTCGAGAATATGAGTTTTCCACTTGAGTTGTGAACTTAAGTCGACTAGAGGACGAATATTTCGAATAGGTGTATAATATTATTTTTGTTGTTACAATTAATTTGTGGTTTTCATGCAAAAATTTTAAGCAAAATATTAATTGATAAGAATTTAAAATCTTCTTTTTTAATTAATTTTTTTGTGAATTATTAATCTTTTAGTTGAAATCTTTTATGGGTTTATTTTTATGGGTTTATTTTTATCATTTTTGTAAAATTATCTATTTTTTTTAGTATATTAAAAGAACCAGTTTAAATAATTTATAAATATTTATAATAAATTTTTAATTTTTTTAAAGCAAATGGGTAAAAATATATATTGTAAAAATGTTAAATTAAAATTTCAGTGAAGATTTCCCCTAAATAAGTGACAATTGTCATAATCGTTATTTTTAAAGTTTTTTGAATTTTTTTAAAGCAAATGGGTAAAAATATATATTGTAAACATGTTAAATTAAAATTTCAGTGAAGATGTACCATAGAAAAGAAAAGTGACAATTGTCATAATCGTTATTTTTGAACTTTTTTGAATTTTTTTAAAGTAAATAGGTAAAAATATATATTGCAAATATGTTAAATTAAAATTTCAGTGAAGATATACCATAGAAAAGTGACAATTGTCATAATCGTCGTACCATGTTTTCTTTAAAAGTCAAAACAAATCTTTTCCTCTTTTAATAATTTTTTTCAAAGAGGCAAAAACATAGTCATGGCACATTTCCCCTATAATGTCAATATTATTTTTAATTTCATATAATAAAATATCGAATCCCGGAAAAAAACCCTCGAAAAAACCTCGGAATAAAAACCTCCTGTTAGGACCTAATAATATCGGTATATTTTTATTTGGATTTAATAAAGTATAGGCAAATTAGTATTTTAGAAAAAATTATTATAGAAATATAATTTAATAATAAATTTTTTTAGGCCCCAATTCATTACTTAAAGATTACTCATATACCCTCCATAAAAAATCCTGATGTTCAAATTGTTACTGGGACAAAAAAATACCCCAGTAAAATAACCCATGTATTACTAATTTTCGTAAAAATTATTTGCTATAGTAATAAATACAATATCCATCCTTATTTACTATATTAAGTAGACTAAATTTGACTAAATTTGCAATAAGATCTGTTTATTTAATTGAAAAATCATTATGTATATACAAATTTAATAATTTAGAATAATAATTATATCGGTTGACATCAAATAAAGGTAAAAATCGCCCTGATAAAATCTAATCTGGAAGGCTTTGCACCCTATCACGGTATTCCTAGCAAAGTTTCTTTAACCGAATCTGGGTATTATAACTCTGCGATTTTGTTTTGGTGTCCAACTACCTACACGCCATCGTTCAAGTTTGGTTTCATCGGCAGCAACCTCGCATTTCATTTTATTAATCAATACCCAAATTGATGGGCGTTTATTCCCAACCAGATATGAAAAATGATGATCCCAACCTTCGCATTGATTATTTGTGGGTTCTTCATCAGATAGGGTGCTCTCATTCACGTTCCAAGTTTCTGGAGGAAATCGAGGCCCAATTTGACGTGTCTGAGATTGAGAATTGCTTCTTGTGGCCTCCCTTGATGTAATTTTTATCGAAATATTCAAGAATATCTTTACCATTGGTAGGAGTAACTGATCTCAGAAATGCCATTGCATTGCCCATATCACATAAAGGAACAAATGCTAAGCCGTCCCTCATACCACAAAAGACGCTTAGGACTTCATCGGTTCTGTATTGACTTTCCAGACCTAGCTTTTGTAGTTTTCTATGGGTACTTTGACACAAATGGTAAATCATCCTCTGATTATAATAAACAAATATAAATAATTTAATATTAAAATTTTTTATTAGGCATACAAATATAAAAGTAAATAATACAGAATACTTATCCAATATATACAAATAGTTTACATGTACAACTTAAAAATATATTAAATCAAGTATATTAAAATATTTAATTCGCGTAAATATACATTTAAAAAAAAAAATACTGTATTTATAAAAATAATAAATATATATAATTATAATAAAATATAAGTAATTTTTGTTGTACATAACGAAATTTAAGAAAAATATATAATTTAACAATTCTAGAAATTTTAATTTAACATGATAATATTATTTCGAATATTTTTTCGTAAGATTTTGTGTTTTATTTTTTTGGGGGGTGGGGGGGGGGGGGGTACTGATATATAATTGCAGAAAATTTTTTGGGGACATAAAATTTCCACCCATATTAATATAATATGGAGCACTCACTTATAAATTTATTTATCAAAATTAATTATTGCTAGGTTATACTAAAAAAATTAAATGAAAATTGAGAAGAAAAAAATTGAAAAAAGATCCGAAAAATAAAGATTAAAATAGAAAATAAATGGCCAATCCCTCCCCCGTCTCTCCCTCCCATTGTTATTTAAAATTTGTAACAATAGCAAGATTTTTTGGTTCTTTAAATTATTTCAATTTAAAATGTATTATTTATATATTTATTCTTAAATTTCAATGATTATAGCGCCTCAATGGCACCAGTAAGTTTTTTTTAAATTTTTTTTAAAAAAAAAAATTCTTATTTTAATAAATGGTTCAGTCTCAACGCTACACCCTTACTAAAAATTTCATAATTTAGTAAGCATAAAAAAATATTCGATTTAAATTATGATCAAAATATTTATGATAATAATAAAATTTTTTTATTATTTACTTATATTATTTGTATAAGAATTTTACGATTTCTCGGATACGTGATAAGGATGAGATTTTATAATTTAAAGTTGACACATTTTTAAACATTAATTAATACGATTTAAAGCTGAAACATTTAAAACACAAATATTTAATTTATCTTTTTTTATTATAACATATAAAATTTCAAACTGTGATATAACAAAAATACATAACAATATATACAAAAAAATTATAATATATCAATATCCTACAGTTATGTCTTTCATATATAATCTATTTACATTTTATCGTTATACATCCATTTCAAATCATTTTTAACTTTTTACCTTTAAATTGATTTTTACTTTTACATTTAAATCGATTTTAACTTTTACATAAAATATTTCATTATCACCTCGAGTGATTTTATTTAAATTATTTCCACAATATAACATTTCCTTCTCTTTTAGTTTCCCCCTTCATCGTACCCATCATTCGTATCGTATATTAAGGTAATCCCTAAGTTCTTTATTTATTCCAAGTCCATGTACCTTTTCGTTCTAACATCAAATTTAACTAAAAAAATTATATTTTATTTTATATAGTTTATTTATAATCAATGAATTTCTTCGGTCTCAAATTGTATTGTCGACTTGGCTCTTGAATACATTTTTGATTTCGATCTCGTATCTGGCTTTGAACTTGCACTTGATCTTGTTCTTTATTTTGATCTTGATTTTGCTCCTGACCTCTTCCCCCTCTAAAAACTCGTTCACTCGTCGTATAATCATTACTTGCCGATCTTATTTTTATTTGATCCAAATGTCTTCTTATTATATTATGTCCAGTATCTATTTTGTATGATAAATTTTATGTATCACTACACTTTATCCCACATGTTTTTCTTGAACGTTTTATACCAAATTTTATCTCCTACGTTAATATTTCTCGTTACTGTTATTTTGCGATTTAATACGTTATCTTTTTCCTCCATAGGTTTAACCAAATCCCATTTTGTCCTTATACTTCTAGAAAACATTAATTTGCTTGGTATCATATTTGTCGTCGCATTTGGAGTATTTCGATAATTAAACAAAAATTTTTCTAAAGCTATGTCCGCGTTAACTTTTGTGTTATTCTCCACATTTCTCTTCAAGCTCATTTTCATTGATTTAATCATACGTTCGCATTGACCATTGGATTGTTGATGATGTGGAGCAGTCAAAATATGTTTTATTCCATGATCCTCACAAAATTTTTTAAATTGGTGACTAGTGAAATTGGTGCCATTATCCGTCACGATGTTATATGGTATTCCAAATAGACTTATTATTCTCATCAGTTCTTTCACAGTAGATTCTGTTGTAATATTTTTCATTCTCTTTATTATTGGAAATTTGCCATACGCGTCCACAAATACCATTTAATCATTATCTCCGAACTGTGCAAAGTCAATATGTACTCGTTCAAAAATTTTAGTCGCGATTCTCCATGGATTTTGTATATTGTGTGGATTGTCTGCCCATTTGTTACATTCTTCACACTCTTTTACCTCTTGATCTACATCTGCATTTATACCAGGCCACCATAAATAATCTTTCTCCAATAATTTTATCTTGCCTGCGCCTAAATGTCCTTTAAATCTTTTAACATCTCATTTCTCATTTTCCTCGGTATTATGATTCGCTTTTCTTTAAAAAGGCACTTTATCAAACTCAACTCCATTTCCATATTCTTGTATGTTTTGTTTTTTATATCTTCACCATGTTTGATGTTATTTATTACTTCCATTAATTCATCATCATCGTTTGTTTCTTTCACTATTCTTTGAAAGTTAATTGGTATGTCCCATAAATCACTAGTAATCTCATTATTTTCTATATTTTGTATACCCTCTTCAGTATTTCTTTGTGGTAATCTTGATAAACAGTCTGGTATTGTATTGCGATTACCAGCTCTGTGAACTATCGTGAAATCGTAAGCTCCCATAGCCAAATTCCACTTTTGCAATCTCATCGATATTGACGTGTTATCTTTTAATCCTTTTGTAAATATGTAAACGAGTGGCTTGTGGTCGGTTATAATGACGAATTTGGAGCCTATGAGGAACTCCTGAAACTTCTTCACTGCATATACTATTGCTAAAGCCTCTCTCTCGATATTTGTATAGTTAATTTCTGCTTTCAATAAAGTTCTCGATGCGTATGCTATAGGCATCTCCTTGCCATTTACTTCTATATGAAATAATACAGCACCTAAACCTTTTTTCGAAGCATCCGTCGCGATACCTATCGGCAAATCTGGATTGTAATAATTTAACGATGGTGGTGTACTAATTAGATTCTTCAAATCATCATAACATCTTTGATGTACGTCATTCCACAAAAATTTTTCTTTATTTACTATCTTGTATAATGGATCCGCTATATCCGCAAAATTACATAAAAATTTTCGGTAATAACCAGGGTTGTGCATTTGACCGGTCAAATACGTTTCGGTCAATTGACCGATATTTGACCGGTCAAATATGGTCAAATACGGTCAAATGTGGTCAAATTCAAATATATTTTTTTTAAGTTAATATTAACTTTATTTTGAATATAATAGTAAAATGAATCTATAATATTAATTTTTTAAATTCATTCAATAACTAACGTGTAGCTTAGCTATCTGTATCAGAGTCTTGTTCTGATTCATATTCAATATTATCATTTTCTTTAATATTTTTTAAACAATTTTCCTGATATCTTAGATCTTAAATCGATTTCTATTTTCATAAGAATATTAACCCAAATCGACCTATTTCTTTCTAAAGAAGAAGTAGAACTAGGAATTGTTAGTCTCTTAATGGGCAGGGTAGACAAAGTTTAATCTATTAACCTGAAATCGGAATTGATTGTTTCTGGAAATTACTACTTTCCACATAATTTGCTGTATTAAACATGCTGATTTTGCTTTTGAAATTTATATCACTTAAAATATTTTGGTCATCACTACCTTGTATAGCTAATTCTTGAATTATGTCCCATACTTCATTAATTTCCCTACTAGTGAGTTCTCCTCTTGATATTGTGGACCCAAAAAATAAGCAAACATTGTGATCACATGTATTTACATCTTTTTCCCCTTTTTTAAACATATTTTTAATTTATTTTTCCTTTAAATTTTTTAGAGTATTTGACCGTATTTTACAGGTCAAATACTCCTTCGGTCAATTGATCGGTCAATTGACTGAATTTGACTGGTCAATTGACCGACTTGCCAACCCTGGTAATAACTAGCCATGCCCAAAAACGTTGCTAGTTCTTCTTTAGTTGTTGGTACTGCCATGTCCGTAATGGCCTTTATCTTTTCTCCATTCGGATGAATCCCCTTATCATCGATGTCGTGTCCTAGAAATCGTATTTCTTTCTTGAAAAAAATATACTCTTCGTAAAATTAGGTATTAGTCCATATTTTGAGATTCTGTCAAAAACCCATTTTATGTTTTTCATGTGTTTTTCGTCATCATCACCAGTAATTAATAAGTCATCAATGTAGAAAATAACGTCTTTTAAATCACCAAAAATCTTGTCCATAGTCTGTTGAAAAATAGCTGATGATGTCTTTAAACCGAAAGGAAGTCTGGTGAATCTGAAGTAGCCTCTATGCGTGGATATGGTGAGAAGATTTCTTGATTCTTTGTGAATTGGTATTTGAAGGAAAGCATTCTTAAAATCTATTTTTGTAAACTTCTTGCCTTTTGACAGCTTTGATATAAGGTCATTGATTCTTGGAATTGGATATTTGAAGTCTACCAGTGCAGGATTGATTGTGCTCTTGAAGTCTACGCAAAGCCTCAATGTACTATCGCTCTTATAAATAGGTGTGAGCGGACTCGCCCAGCGTACGTCGTCCACTGGCTCGATTATCTTGTCATCGATCCACTTCTGCAACTCCTTTGATAACAAATCATGTCGTTTATATGGCACTCGTCTTGGCGGTATTATTTTTGGTATAGCGTCCTGTTTAAGATAAAGTTTAACATAACTGCGATTTATAGGCTTTTTGTCAACTTTGGTTTTACATTCGTTTATCATCTTTTGTATTGCATCATCATAATTTTCTTCGACATGGTTTACAAATTGATCTAATATGTTGCCAAACGCTTTTAACCATGTCCTACCTAACAGCGGTATTTTGTTGCTCTGCACTACGTGTATGTTCAAGGTCTCTGTCTTGTTTCCATATTTTGCCTTGATGTCAACGGTGCCCAACACATTTATAATTCTCCCATCGTAGCCCGTAAGTTTTGTTTCCGATTTCTTTAATGTTTTAATACCAATTTTTCTTGCAACACTTATTGGTAGTATTGTGAACCTTGACCCCGTGTCTATCTGTAATTCAATTGGCACATCATTAAGGTGCATCGTGATTTTATATGCGTCATACGCTTTGTTATTATCATCATCAAGATTATTTATATCCACATTAAAAAGACTATATTCTTCTTTTTCAATTTTATCACAATTTACATCCTTTATTTCCTATATTTCTTCTATATTGACCGTATTTACTTTATTTGAGTATCGCCGTTGATTATTGTCATTATTTCGGTATCTGTTATTATTATACGATTGATTGTAGTTTTGGTTGCAATTCTGATTGTAGTTACGATTATAACTTTGATCGTAATTCTGATTATATCTTGGTCTGTATCTTGAATCATTATTATTTCTATCATTGTATCTGTCATAATTACGCCTATCGTTATAATTATCATTATTGAATCTCGATCTTGGCGCTCTGTCATTATATTGATATCTATGATTAAAGTTATTTTGATACCGCGGATTGAAATTGTTACGATAACGTGAATCATTATTGTTTCCTTGAAACCTCTGCCAATTATCGCATCTAGGTGTCCACTGCCGTCTAAACCCATTATCATTTGAAGTACATGCCAATCTATTGTTACCATCGTATTTCACCAGTTGATTATCCGAACTTATCCTCTTGACTTCGACCTCATCTATCGCTTTCACCGTGGTTCCTGCTTCAATTTTTATATTATCAATTTTATTTAAAATATTGTCACACGCTTCTTACTCTTCTATATCTGCTGCTGCCTTTAGTATCATATCTATATTTACATTTTCCATTTTAGAAATTCTCTGCCTGATTTTCTTACTTATCGATGAAAGCCTTATTTTTTCTATTGCTCTCTCAAAGTCTTTATACTTACATTTAGTATTTAAACCACATACTCGAGTTACCCAGGCCTGAAATTTTTCACCTGGATTTTGCACCGCCGCCACAAAATCAACCTTGTAACTGTCCATAGATTTTTCAGAGTGTAGAAGTTTAAACTTCTCGATTAAATTTGTAAGATTAGAGAACTCGGACGATGTACAGATTGCCTCTAGATTTAAGTACTCGTTTTCTGGTAATCTGTTTGTGAAAATACTCGCTTTTTCCGCTTCCGTCCATTGGCTATCTTTTAATACGGAATCGAATCTTTTTAAAAAAAACTCAACGTTCCCTGTAAACGCCGGTACGTCAACTATATTATTTTTTGTATTTACTAACGGTTTCATAATGTGTATTATTTATAATGATCGTTTATACATCTTATTTATATCATATATCACACGGAAAAAAAAAATATTTATATACGTATATAAAATTGAATAATACAAGCTAATAAATTTATCTTGTAGCGTTGGTCAAATGATTCAGTCTCGTTGATAGCATTGAGCGAATGTCTCGTGTATAAACGGAATGGATTTGTGCGTCGAAGTATTGCGATGTTGCCTGATATTAAAGCGTGATGGACATCTTATAATCATGATGTATCGAATCGCTGTCATATTGTAACTATAAACTGAGACTATTATAAGAATTGTAAACGTCGGAATACGTTGCCACCATATAAGATTTTTACAATTTCTCTGATACGTGATAAGGATGAGATTTTATAATTTAAAGTTGACACATTTTTAAACATTAATTAATACGATTTAAAGCTGAAACATTATAAAAAACACATATTTTTAATTTATCTTTTTTTATTATAACATATAAAATTTCAAACTGTGATATAACAAAAAAACATAACAATATATACAAAAAAATTATAATATATCAATATCCTACAGTTATGTCTTTCAAATATAATCTATTTAAATTTTATCGTTATACATCCATTTCAAATCATTTTTAACTTTTTACCTTTAAATTGATTTTTACTTTTACATTTAAATCGATTTTAACTTTTACATAAAATATTTCATTATCACCTCGAGTGATTTTATTTAAATTATTTCTACAATTTAACAATTTGTTATTATCATGCAAAATAAATCCAAATTTTTTGTGTTCAAAAGCATTCCTATTTTTTTTAAAATACAATTTAAAAAAAATTTAAAATAACAATATTTATTTATTTTTTAAATGTTTTTTTATATGTATTACATGATTTTTAAATAAAAGAATTAAGATAATATATAATTTTTACGTTGATAAATCTCATTTTGAACCTTTGTGCAAATAAACAAGAATATCTTTTAGTTAAATCTCCACTAAAAGTTCTCACACACAGTGGCGTAGCCAGGATTTTATCATAGGGTGGGGGGGGGGGGGGGGGGTAAGAAAATTTTTTGGGGCTTCGCCCCCCAAACCTTCCATTTTTTGAACACTTAATTGCTTATATTTTTAGATTTGTTAAAATTGTTTTATATTTTCATATAACAAAATTTTAGGGTATTTTATCATATATTTTACATTCCTTTATTTAATCATGTATATATTTTTATTAATTAAAATACTTTCAAAAAAATAATTTTGGGTTCGGGCCGGGCTTGAAAAATTAGGCCTGATGCAGATCACTTATTGTCACTCTTCTATGGTACATCTTCACTGAATTTATTTTAACATCTTTACAATATATATTTTTACCAAAATTAAAAAAGTTAAAAAATAACGATTATGACATTTGTCACATATCTATTACGTCAAAAAATTTCAAAAAACTTTAGATATAACGATTATGACAATTGTAACTTATCTATGATAGGTCTTCATCGAATTTTAAATTAAACGTATTTACAATCTAAATTTTTACCTATGTGCGTCAAAAAAATTTCAAAAAACTGTAGAAAAAACGATTTTGACAATTGTCACTTATCTATCACTAAAATTTTAATTTAACATATTTACAATCTATATTTTTACCTATTTGCGTCAAAAAAATTCAAAAAACTTTAGTAATAACGATTATGACAATTGTCACTTATCTTGGGTACATCTTCACTAAAATTTTAATTTAACATATTTACACTATATATTTTTACCTATTTCCGTCAAAAAAATTCAAAAGACTTTAAAAATAACGATTATGACAATTGTCACATATCTTTGGTACAACTTCACTGAACTTTTACTTAAACGTATTTGCAATCTATATTTTTACCTCTATGCGTCAAAAAATTTCAAAAAGCTTTAGAAATAACGATTATGACAATTGTCACTTATCTTGGGAACATCTTCACTGAAATTTTAATTTAACATATTTACAATTTATGTTTTTACCCATTAGCGTCAAAAATAAACTAATATGTTTAAAAATACAGATTATGATAATTGTCATTTTTAGAAAGATACCAAAGTATATATTGAGCAATCAGCTTGTTAAATTGAGCATATAAATTTTAAGCTTAAGCAAAAAGTCAAGCAACAAAACATCAAAACACAAAAAAAAGTATATCATGCAGCACGATACGATTGAATTTAAATAACATGACAATTATTACAAAGACGGTCATGTAAAATAACTTATAAAAGTTTAATATAAATATTTAAAAATAAATTATTTAAACTAGTTCTTATATACTAAAAAAATAGATAATTTTACAAAAATGATAAAAATAAACCTATATAAATAAAAGATTTCGACTAAAACATTGTTTATTTAAATAAAATTTACAAAAGAGTTAATGAAAAAGTTTATTAACAAAAAAGAAAAAATCATTTAAAATTCAAATCAAACCACTAATTAATTGTAACAAAAATGATATTACTTAACTTACATTGCAGCTTATCATTTTTTTTATTAAAAGATATCAAATAAATATTCATTTTCATAATATATTATAAAATAAAAAATATTAAATTATATCATTTCTTTATAATATAATAAATATTTAAATAATAAAATAAAATAAATTATTTTACTAAAAATAAATAAATAATAATTAATGCTTGTAATTTCTATTCACGACTTACTCAAGTTGGAAGTCTAAATTAAAAAAAATAATTGTATTGTTAATTAATAATAAAAACTAATTTGAAATCACGACTTGAGTCGATTTGAGTTCATAACTCAAGTCAGTTTGGGTCGATTTTTTTGACCCAAAACTTAGACTCAGTTTTCGACTGAGTCGACACTAGAATGTTTCATACTTTTAAATAAATACAAATTTATTACATTTAAATAATAAATACAAATTTATTACAAACGGGTTTTTATTTTCTCTGAAGATGTCCAATCTTTTTTTAAATTTTTTTTAGAATTATATTTTGGATATATAATAAAAATAGCTTATTCTTCTTTTTCAATAAAATCTCGAGTTTGCAAATTAAATTAATTTATTTTGGACATATCCTAAGAAACATTAATTTTAAAAGTTCATCCATTACCATTCTTTTTAAATTTCCCATTAAGTTTAGATAATTTACTGATGATTGTTATTGATTGTTTCATCTTCATCAGTATCATATGAGCATTAATCATCTAAAAAAATACAATATATAGAGATTACTATTAACACCAATTAACTACAGTCATCCATTATGCAAAATAAAATACTAGAAAGAAATAAACTTGAACAGATTTTTTTAATATTAAATATATTTAATATTATAAAAAAATAAGATTAATTTTGAACATTTTTCTTATATAAAAAAATCACAAATTATCAAAATATATCTATAAATAGATACCAATATAGCTTAAAATGTATCTAGTTACATATATTTTATAAAAAATAATATATTTAACTACTCTGATTGCCTCATTTGTGTTAAAAAAAACACCATTTCAATTATAACAGTTTTAGCATAACACTAAGCTAAACATTTCCACTCATATTGCAGACTATATAATTTTTTTTTTAAAAAGTTTATTGTCAGTTTTTAATTAAAAGTTGTATTATCGTATTTATTAGTAAATATAAATTATAATAATATCAATGTATATTATTAAATAATATATATAGTTATCACAATATTTCATTAATAAATTATTACATGTACTATATATTTTCAGAATTAAGAATATTTTTGCTTTCATTATTTGGATTCTCTACTTTTGTTATATTTTTTTGCAAATCCTGTAAATATTGATTTCCCAAATTTGTTTTTGCTTAAATTTAAAAAAGGAATTTATTGTTATAAAAGAAGTAATTTACCTTTGCCATCACATGCAACTATCTTAACTTTTGAAATTTTTAATAATTCTGACATTTCCCTAAAATCAACATCATTTAATAAAAATGTCCAGACATTATCACAAAATCGATAAGTATTTAGATGCCCTGCCTATTATAGGTTGAGTAAATTAAATAAATTATAATAAATATTACTCTAAAATTAATTCTTGTCCTAACTCTATTGGCCAAAGCATTATTTATTGCTTTATCAAATTGAGCTAAAACTTTGAATTTAATCTGTGGTGTTATCTGTCCACCCTTAAGTAACAACATATACAATATATAATAAGGATATTAGTACTTCAAGCATTTCATCTAATGATTCTTGTAAAGCATGCCCTAATGTAGTATTTCTGTAAATTTGATAACTCATTTAATATATAAATGGCTTGAGTGGTAGCTGCATAATCGCTTGACAGCTTTCAAAGAAATGCATCAATTATATTCAGAGTTATCCAGAAATTAAAGGAAGCACCGGTCAATCATGTTTTAAAAAATTAAAAATTCAATACCGTAATTATGATAATATAATGGGTTTATATGAAAATGGAATCGATCAATTATAAAAAAAATTTTTATTCTCTTATCTTGAATATTCTAATCTTAATTTATTATCTATAGCTAACCTTAGGTGAAATAAAAAGGATAATATATTTCCTTTTCTGAAGATTAACTTTAGGAGCGAAAAGTTCGTTTTGAAACTAATTAATTTTCTAAGATCTGTAATGTTAAATATGTTATGCTGCCAATCTTCTCTTTTAAAGCAAAATCGTAGATTCGAGGGTTCTATCCTCCAATGTTGATAAAATGTTCTAACTCTATTAGAAGATTTAGAACTTGCTATAAATTAAATTTCCCTTTAATTCCTATTGTTGTTGAACAAACTGGACGAGGAGAACGTTCCTATGATATATTTTCAAGATTATTAAAAGAAAGAATTGTGTGTGTTATGGGCCCTGTATACTATATTTTTTTTAATGTTTTAGTAATGTAATTTAGATTAATGATGATATGTCTAGCTTAGTAGTCGCCCAATTATTATTTCTACAATCGGAAAGTAATAAAAAACCTATTCATATGTACATCAATAGTCCAGGTAAAATGAACAAAATTGTTAACTTGTTAATTTTTAAAATATGGATATGATAGCTATGAATTTTACTATGGTAAATTTACCATTCAATAATTTTTACATTTTACAAATTATATAATATTTGTTTTATACATTAGGTGGATCAGTTACATCTGGTTTAGGTATATATGATACAATGCTTTATATAACATCCCCAATCTACACTTGGTGTGTTGGACAAGCTTGTAGTATGGCCTCTTTGCTTTTGTGTGCTGGTTCTGCTGGATACAGATATTCACTACCTAATTCAAGAATCATGATACATCAGCCACATGGTTCTGCTCAAGTTTTTTTTATTAAATGCATACTTAAAATTATTTTTTATTTTTAAAAAAGTTCTAATTTTTTTAAATTAACTTTTAAATGTTTAATTTTATGTTGCAATAATTTTAAAAAAAATTAATTATCACTTTATTTAGGGTCAAGCTTCTGATATCCAAATCCAAGCAGAGGAAATTATCAAGCTCAAGCGGCAACTCAACAGAATTTACGTAAAGCATACCTATCAAACCTTTGAAACTATTGAAAAATTTGTTGACAGAGACAAATTTATGACACCCATTGAAGCCAAAGATTTTGGACTTATTGATGTGGTCCTAGAACACCCGCCTGATGTTATAGCAAAAGAAAACGAAAAAGAAAAGAAATTTTCAAATTCTCTCACTAAGGAAAGTTGTAAAGTTTGATTTTATTTGTACTTGATGTTTCATTTTATTATGTATGCAATGATAGTTAGGATCTATTGTTGGAATCCATTTTTTTATAATAAACATTTATGCATTATATTATACTATTTATATTTTATACAACATTTCTAACTTCTGATATTATCTTTCTAATGCTAATTACTTAAATTATTAATTATAAAATTACTTAGTATGCATGATATTTAAATAAAGTCAATATAATCCTTTTTTTGCTCAAGTCCAATTTTTTTAACAATATAGTAAAAAAACTAGTTTAGGAGGTGCCAGGTCTATACCTAAAACGAATTATTTGTTATTCGATTTCGAATAAGGAAAATATATTATTCGTCAAATAATTTTTTATCTATTATTCGATCGAATTATTCGACTAAAATAATTTATAGTATTAATATATATTGGAAAATAATCATATATAAATCATATATTATTATTAGGAATTATTTCAATTTAATAAAATCTCCTAGTGGAATAATGAAAATTGTGCCAAATTTTGAAACTCCATTTTAATTTATCTCATAATAGACCATTACTTTAGAAATTTCTTTCATGATTGAGATGGACGAAGAAGGTAATTTATATAACACATAACATATACAATTATAATAAACTGTTAATCCCATCACATCAAGAATGACGGGCAAACCTGATATTTCTCTTTCATTTGATGATGGAGAAATCATAAATTTGACTTTTTGCCTAAAGTTTTTACCACTTTATTTGTAAAATATTGCTAATGTGAGTTTTTCGTACTTATTTAAGTTACATAGCTTTTTGACAATTTATTATTTCCCCACATTAAAAAGAATATTACTTTGACTTATATATTATTTTAGTTTATGTTAATAACAACAAAGTAGTGTTTGGGATTAAAGATCATCATTGAATCTCAGTAGGAATTTCTTATTTCCCAAATCAAATAATCTAAAACTTTCATTATTCTACTGTGAATCAAAATTCACAAAAATTTATATTATCTTTATAAAATTATATTCTTGATTCTTTTCCCAATATAATTAAATTTTATGAACAGTGTTTGGAATTAAAACCTATAAATCCAAATCATTTTTGTAAAAAATATTTTATAAGTAAATGAAAAATTGGCTGTTGTCAGATTCTTCTACATTATAGATATGAATATTATATTGATTTTTCCACATTGTATATAAATATATTATATATGTATGCTTCTATTTTGTCTCACTAATAAAATTGTTTGTCTTCCCTAGTTAAATTTTACAAAATAAATTTTATAATAGATCTTTTTTAATTCATGATAAATAAAATTTTCGAATCGAATAATCATTTTATTATTCATACGAATACGAAAAATAAATTATTCGATTTAAACGAATACGAATAATGGAATTATTCGATTCGTATTTTTGTAGGTATAGCCAGGTCTTTAATTCCTATTATCACTCATGGCCATAAAATATTGGTGTAGCCCAAAAGCTGAATATATTAATTTATTTTTTATTCTTCTTTTCTCCTTAATTGAATTTTACAATTCAAAAAAGATGTATTAAAAAAATAGGAGGCAGAAAATAATGGCTAGAAGTTGTCAAATTATGATTGGCTTATTCAACAATAGTGAGCCGTCAAATTCTGCTATACTTTACTATTTTTTTGATCATATTTTAAATTGGTTTAAATTCTTTAATTTACTCAAATTTTTATATTATATTTTATAAATAGAATAAAATAAAATAGATTGATAAACTATTTGAATTTTAATATAATTTTGAATGTTTATTATACCACAGAATTTGCATTTTGCTGTACATTTTTAATAAAAAAATATAACGCATCTCTTGTTTAAAATTTCTAAATATTCCATTTTAAAATATGATAATTTTTTACATTTTATATAAGATTATAAAATGAAGAATAAAAAGGTACTTTAAAAAGCAAACATGTTTTCGTTTTTTAAAATGATTGATAACGCCAAAGGGCAATTTTACCAAACTCCATGATGCCTTGAAATGCATTATTTGCGTGTTTGAAATGTTCAATTTGTCCGCACTATTATATCATACTTTTATGCCTTTTTCATAATGAATGATAATTTTTATTATTTGAATGGTTGCCTTTAATATTGAGACTATGTAAATCAGTATATAACATAATTTGTGCAATATAAAATCGAAAAATATATTATAAAATAAATTAATAGTATTTTTAACTAGTCATATTAACAAAATGACAATTTCGATCGCAAATAATAAAATAATGGAAAATAAATAAGAGCGAATATAATATTGCTAAAAAATATAGCTGCATAAAGGTGCATTTATTCAAAAATTCCCCTAATCATTAAGAGATATCGAATCAATATAACAAACATAATTAGCCTTAAGAATGGCTATTGCGATTCTCTACCTTATATAAAAGCCTTCATGAGGCTCCCCAGAATTTTTAATATCGAAATATATAATAAATTAAAATATTATATTTAAATTGAAAAAACATCTATTAAATATATTCTCTCATTTTTTTGCCTAAATCTATCTTTTAAATCTTTCACAGAATAAATGGTTTTCTATCCATTTTGGACCTTTCATATGGGGCAAGCCATTAAAAAGGAATCTAGACACAGATTTTTAATAAAAGAATGTATTTTTAAAAATATAAGAGTATTTTAGATACAAAATACTTTAATAAAAAAATTAATCTATTCCTTCTGCACAATAAGCCATAAAGTCAATGAAAGATAACCCTCTGGATCATCATTTCCCACCAAACTGCAATAAAATAACCACACAATTAGTGTTGTTAAACGGCTCGTTTTGAGCCGATTTTTCAAAACGGCTAACTCAATATTTTAGGCAGAAAAATATTGTCTAAGCCTCGAGATTTTGATAATATATCGCTAGACTTTTGTTCCTTCTATGAGCAAAATCTTCAGGCTTGCGTAATATATTTCTGAATGTAATATTGAATTAGCCGTTTTTAAAAATCGGCTCAAAACGAGCCGCTTAACAACACTACACACAATAAGAGTAGAAATAAAGAGATTTAAAAACCAATCAAAAGAGATACATAGAGAAATGTCATATATATATATATATGTTGATTGTTTCGAGTTGAAAAATAAATTCGAATTCTATTGCTTATTTCTCTAGAGGAACTATCTTAAAATTTTTCAAATTGTTTAGAATTCTTTTTTAAATTATCTAAAACACCAGAAAGTAGATATTTTGACTACTTTAATAAATAATTCTTACTATATTATTTATAAATATAAACATCAAAAGAGACTAAGGATATAAATTTCCCGGGAAACCTAGTTGGGGGAAATTTGGGGAAAAATTAAAAAATTATTTTACAGTTCAATATTGATTTTTTTTTCATGTAATTTCAATTATTTAATTTTTTATCTTCGTTTGAAGATGAAAACGATTCCAGATATCTAAAATCGAACGATTTGTCATTTGTCTCGTAACATCTAAATCTAGGTATCCATAAAATCGATGTATTTAATCCTTTTTAAAATCAAGTCTGCAATATCTTAGGTCAAATATATGTTAGAGTAATGTATGTCCCGTCAACAAAATTTTTTTCTGGTTTTTTTATAAATTGTTTGATCTTTATTAATTCCCATAAGAGATCTCCCTGATTAAAGTAAATGTTTAAGTAACAGTTAAATTTGATGTGTCGCCTCCAATAAATTGTTTAGAAATTACTTTATAAAATTGTATAGATGTACAATATCATTAAAAAACTTCATTATCATTAAGATTAAGTCTTTTATCTCTATAAAAATATGAAGTATTACAGCAAAATATTTTTATTTTCAACAACTAGTAATTATCATAACTATATTGTCCAACAATTTTGGGTGAACCAGACAACTTTAAGGAAACAATCCTATTCTTATCTTTAAGTAGCTGTTTTTCCTTAAATTTGTAAAAGAATGTTGAATTTACATAAATTTAAATTGGCAATATTTTATTTGCTACAATCCTTAATAGCAAATGAAGTCCATGAGATGCAGACCTAATGCATTCGATAATTGGATATTTATTTCTCAAAAGTGTTTAGGCTTTTTAATTACTTGCATTATCTTTTATTATGATGCTATATTTTTGTGTTTCATATTTCTTCAATTGCTTAAATAAATTCACTAAATATATTCTTTCGTATGCATATTGGTTCCTGTTTCAATTAATTTATAGAAAATGGAACTTGGGATTGCTGTAGTAAAATTTATACTACATTCCACTAATGTTAAATGGCTCGATTTGAGCCAATTTTTTTAAAAAAGGCTAACTATCCATAAAAATTTTACGAAGCTTAAAGATATTGTACATAGATAGCAGCAAAACACAATTGTAATATATGAACCAAGAGGAAAAAATATTTTGCTAAAATATGATATAAATCTCAAAAAAACATAAAATAAAAATTAGGAAAAATTTCAAAGTTTCCCGGGAAATTTCTAGTGATGTTAAAAGTTACTTTTGAAACATTACTAGTTACATTGGCAAAAACATAACTAGTTACATTGGCAAAAACATAACTAGTTACAGTTACTAGTTACATTGGCAAAAACATAACTAGTTACATTTTCAACTAGTTATTACTTACAGTATTTTCAAAAGTAACTAGTTACTTACTTTATACATCATTCATATGCGCATTATTTATTTATTGAATGCATTTATTTAATATAAAAAAAATTAGGATAAACAAAGTATAATCAGTTATTTAAAATAATATACAATATATAAAAAAATATCGCAAAATTGAATATTTACATCGAATATAAAAATATATATTTGCATTGAAAAAAAAACATTTATTTTTCATAAAAATTAGAATCTAATAAATGTTTATTTGCTTTTAACAACAAATTAATTTCAAAGTTATTATCTAGGAGACGTGCTCGTTTATCTCCAAAAATGAGCTTACCTAGACTGAACAAGCACTCTACGGGAGCACTTGATGTTAGAACAACATTATATTTAATAAAGAGTAATTTTAACTTTGGAAAATCGTTATATAAAGAAAAAGTGTTGTTATTAGATTTGATAAAGTTTTCTATAAGTTCATTATCCAGAATATTTTGGCGCTTTAGGTCAAAAAATCCAACTACATCAAGTGATGTTGGTTTTGAGCATGATTCATTCGTCTGGGATTCACTTTGAGATATTAAGGTATTTATTAAATTTAAAATTTCTTCCTTTTTTGCTTTATTCCTTTCTTGCCTAATCCAAGGCCAGTCAGTTTTAAATAAAGGGTGAAGAATTGCAGCAATGATGTTGTCATTATCATAAAGATTAATAAGCCTATAACATGATATTTTTGTTAGACTTGGTTCTTGTAAGTAATGATTAATAATTTAATATTAAATTCTAAAATAATCTGTCTTTGTTTTTCCTTATACTAAATTTAAAATTTTTTTTATTACGTATGATATGAAGTTCCAATGCTTGTTACTTGACGGAAAAAAATATATTGTGCTACATTTGTAAATAAATATAATATTAAAATTTATTAAATTACTTGAATTTGCTTACAAAATTATGAAGCCCAGCAGCAATGTAACAATTTAAGAAAAGAAAATCAATTTGAACGGTAAATTATAACAATCAGACATTTTCACAAAATTTTAAATTAATAAATTTAATTTAAAAAATAAATTTAATTTAAAATTAATTTATCACAACATATTAAAAATAAAATTAATTATTTGAATATATCTTTAAAAGTAACTAGTTACTTTTGGCAGTTACATTTCAAAAATTATAACTAGTTACAGTTACTAGTTACAATTTTAAAAATATAACTAGTTACAGTTATTTTTTAGCCAAAATGTAACTAGTTACAGGTACTAGTTACGTAACTAGTAACCTTAACATCACTAGAAATTTTCCCTATGTTATATCCCTAAGAGACTTTTAAAAAATTTAACAAAATTGATTTATAAATTTTTAAACAAATAAGAAAGAAAGTTTTTAAAAAGCAAAACATTAAGCTCCATCTTACTGTTTTATTGAATGCCTAATATTTAATTTCTAAATAATAACCACAATAAACCCGATAATGAGGACGTTAATTATTTTCCTATTTTTTTAAATTTTAAAGTTTTGTTGCAGAATTAACTTTATTATGAAAATTAAAGATGGAAAATAAATTACTATTATAAGCTTCAAATGAAAAGGCATTTTTATGGCCAAAAAATTAAAAAATATCTTTGCGGAAATGAGGGCTGTGAAAAATTTTATATATTTAATTTTTTTAAAATAAACTGGATTATATTTCTTTAAAAAAATGTAATGTTATCAGCGATATCGGCAAAAATAATAGTACCAATGCACCTCTGATTTTTATTTAAAAAAAATATTATTATAACCTTTTTTATAATATATTTATTAAAAAAGTATTTTATAAATGGCAAAAGATAATTTTTAAAAAAGAGGATTTATATGGTACCCAAAATTTTAAATTTAGAAAAATTAACTATGCAAAATTTTATTGACTCGTTTTGATATAAATAAATGGTGACATATTCAAAAATAAAAAAAATCCCTATTAAAATATAACAGTTTAATTGACAAATTTAGAGGAGATATTCCATGATTCTTATGAAGGGTGAGGTACTGGCAGATGTTTCTAATATATTTTTTATCAGGAAAGGAAAACATTCTCGATGTGTTTGTGTAGTGTATCGAACGTGGAAAAGCTTATACCCACGGCTATAGGACCTTTGATCCAATTCATGCTTAGGCCCTTGTACATTCCTTTGATAAAACCTGGGACGTGTTTATGCATAAATTTAAAATTTTGATTTAAATGATAAATATGTTTGGCAGTTTGGTAAAGATCTTTTGAACAGATATTTTTGAGCAAATAATACCTAAAAATGCCGAAATCTTTAATAATTCTTTTGTAATTTTCATACATAAAAAATTTTTCAAGATAAAATAAAGCATTCAAAAAAAATTTAGATTTTTTTTCAAACAATTATTAACACTTCAGATATTTTAAAATTGTTATTACAAACAAAACAAGTAGATATTATGATATGGCAGTCTCTTATTTTATATTAAATTATATTATGAATATTTCTGTATAGTTTAATGCACATCTATTATAGTTTTTTAGATACATTAAATTTCAGAGATACTCAAGAACCACACTTCAGTATACGATGGAAATTTTATCATAAATTTATTTATAAAAAATAGCAAATTTATTATTTACTAACGTTTTTACACCTTACAAGGTTAACTTTAATATTAAATTCGATAGATTTTTTAGTATGGAATGTTAAGAGTGTAAAATTTGGTCAGAAACAGCTTGTTTTATTTTAAATTTAATTATCATGGCCAAAGGTGCTAGCCATCACAGAGAAATGTTAAGAGGTAGATTGGAATATTTGTTAAACTGTTGAATACCGGGGTCGATATTGAGATTCAGGGTAAAAATATTTACAGTGTGAGATAAAATCACGAAACGATCTAAACACAAGCCTATTTGTGACTTTGAATTTCGATTTTAATAAAATTGTGTTTGTGGAACCCGCTAATTTAATAATCTGATTATAAATAATGACAGTCAAGCATATGATATTCTAAACCCGTACATGTATTATTATATTTCAATTGTAATCCAAATTTTTACTACCTTCGGTTTTGATTATGTACATGGCCGTAGACAATATGCCTGTATAAGGACATTTCACGTCTAATATATTTTTTTAAAGTTTAAAAATATTTTTAATTATATATTATCAACATTTTTCATCTAAGAATACTATATTTTTTTATTATTGAAAGGGCACAATATTTGTATAAAAAGGTACTTTTTCTAAAAAAAATTGATTTATACCAATACTACTTCTAAAATTAGAAGCGGAAGAAAAGGTTAGTGAATTTTTATCATTATTGGCCACTAAATTACCGACCGTTCTCTTGACATATAAAGGGGTAGTTTGCATGCGTCTCCTGATAACGTCCAAGGGGTAGGAAGATGTTTGTCCAGCGAGTCCAGCCAAGGCCCCGTAAAACATTCGGTGAATCGGACTTATACTGTAATCTTCCGAAATTTTGTTCCCATCACTCGTATTTTTATTAATATAGATTTTTCCCTTGAGTCGTCCTTGTCGAGATTTTTGATAGCGTTCTAAAAATAATAGGGGGGGGGGGATATTAGACTTTTTCAGTTTTAATTAGTAAAATTAATAATTTAATAAAACAGTATAGTGCACAAATAATATTTTTAATTTTTTTAAAAAAAAGAAGATTATTCTGTAAATGTGTTTGGTAGTGTCTTGCAAGTCGGCCCCAAGCCGGGATAGGATCTAAAATATTGAACTATTTCTGGCTGACCTTGTGTCTGAAAAATATTTTTTTTTTCTTTTGTTTTATCGAAATAAATTTGATAAAATTTATCTGTGATACTGATAAGGACAAATCATCTATTTAATTTAACTTTATAATGCGTTTAATTATTATTTTTTAATTAAAAATTTCTACCCTAGCCGAATTTGGACCTAAAATAAAATTTAAAAAGTCAGGACGGGCTTTAACCTAAATTTCAGGCCTAACAAGGTTCAAAAATCAATAAAAATTTTAGGTCTGTTTCGAGCAGAAAAATATTGAGGGCCTCTACCTTCTAATTAGAAACAGTCTCACCAGAATAAACTGTAATAATTTTATTATAACGATTCAGCCGGCACAAGGCCCTTAGCTTATTCCAGATTTAGTTTAGGTAAAATTAATCAATTCAACGTTCAAATCGGAAGGTATGTGAAATATTATTTTAAAATATGGCTCACAACTTTGTCTACATATCGAAATCTCCATATAAAATATTGTAATATTAATTTTTGGATGAGCATTAAGGCAGTTTAATAGGATATATGGGACTTGGGACTTGAGAATAGAGCGAGTTAGTCTATTTCATAATATCGTATCCGACCAATCAAATAATTATTAGGCGACAGGTGGGAAGGCGGTAACGACCTTTTTTTAAAAAATGAATGGGCAAGTAAGATGGAGGTGAATCATTTTTTGAAATCCATAGGCTGTCGAAGGGTTGAAATAAACTGTAAAACATTCATTATACCTCAGAACCATGAACCGGTCCTATTTTCGTAAGTCCGCTACGGTCCCAGAAAAATGTTTGACTTTTTTAAAGTTCGATTCCGATGAATTCTTTTAAATTTTTTACGGTAGAGTATACCACGAAAATCACAACTTAAAACTAGGTCCAGTCAGCCCAGGTCCAATCGAGTTATTTCTAAAAATTTTATTTCACATGGAAACTTATGGAAATGTTTTTTTAAAAACGTAAGGAACCAGAGTTTATTCTTTCGTCTATGATTGCTAAATAAAAGCTGCATTTAATTATATAGATGTAATTGTATTTAAATGTAAAATAAAAGTACAATGTGCAATAAAATAATAGATATTAATACGGCCTGATCCAATAATATAAAAACTAACTGGTCTGCCTAAATTCTGCTGAGGAACCGTATTGGTGCGATGTGGAGCTCTTATGTACATTAAAGTAACATAACAAGGTAAATCGATATTAATAATAATAATAAATAGGGGTGTACCGATACAACTTTTTGGAGGCCGATCCGATATATTGCCGATATCTGATTTATTCGTTGTACATATATTAAAATACTATTATCAAAATTTAATTAACTTATAATTTTAAGCTTATTTATTTAGTTATATTCGCCAATGTAAAATTATATAAACATTGATAACATTTATTTATGTAATAAAATTGTTTTGTTTTCTATTAAGAAAGTAGAATCCGATTTAGTCTATGATCAATAAAAATTTTAATTAGCATATAATTTTAGGCTTATTTAATTAAAAATATTCATCAATGTAAAATTATATAAACATTGATAAATCATTTTTTTATATAGGAAAATATTTCAAATTTTTTTTGTGCCAAAAGTTTGTCAATTGTGTTGAAAGTAGAATCCAATCTAGTCTATTCAAAAATCGTTAGAATTTTTAAATTTTAAGTTTTTAAAATCATAAACATTCTTTTTAAAAATAAATTATGTATTTTATTAATTTTCAATTAGTCTAATAAAAAATAATTATCACTTCAGCTATAGAATAATGTTCTTAATATGTATATAAATATATTTTTTAAATTTAAAAAAAATTTAAATTATAACTTCACTTTTATTGGTTTAAATATCGGTCGATAGATATTTAAAAAAGAAGAAAAATCGGCACGATTCGATAAAATATAGGTACATACCTAATAAAATCATTTTAAAAATATTATAAGCGAATCATACAAATCAGAATTTGTATTAAAATAATACATAATTATTATAGGCGCTAAAATAGTTTGCTAGTTGTAATGTCCAAGACTAATGTAAAAATTTTAAATAATTTCTAAACAAATATTTTTGTTAGTTTGTGACTATGTTACAATGGATACGCTCAACCATATAAAGGTTATAAATATATTAGTATTATCATCAAAATTTAAAAGAAGAAATTTTTTATTCGCACAATGCCAAAATTGTTATACATATACCTCTAAATACTCAAATTGTATTTATATTCAAAATGGTTTATCTAGTTAAAACTGTGAAATATAAATGTATTTACAATTATATTGGTGATCATTCACTTTTCACATTTAGTACAACTATAAATGTTCGCGTCTTCCTGGAAATAGCGGAGATCCCAAACGGGTACTGGTTAAAGTGCACTACCCGGAAATTAAATAATTCCAATGCTATATTTATCTAGCTCAAAGTTCCTTAACATTCGCTTGGCTTATCATATAAATCTGGGACTCATCAAATTTTTACCGACTCATAAAGCAAGATATAAAATTATTTTTTCCACTTTAATGCTTGACGCAAAAATTTATATTTATAATCCTGTGTAATTGGCAAGCTGTTTTCCTTGAACAAATAATTAATTAGGCTATAGAAGATTTGCAACACTTTTTCAAAATAATATTCAAGAGCTACATTACCCCTCATTCATAATTAGGGTGAATTTGCAAAATGTGTTGTATTTTTGTATTTGCTGCGAATTCGCACTAATTGTTAATGAGGAATACCCTGCACACACAGTTAGCACGAATTCGTGGCGAAGTATAAATGATTTTTATATACTTCGCCGCGAATTCGCATTAACTAAGAATGCAAGGTTAGAGAACGGCCCGGGACAGAAAGCTTTTGATCCGGATAACTTTAGTAAAATATTTTTACGAACCGGGCCGGGCTGCAAAATATTTTTATGGGCTGGGCCAGAATTGATATTTCTTAAAAAAACTTAAAATTAAGCAATATATTTCTTTCATAAAAATTATTATTGGCTATTTAATGGACTGGGCTGAATAACTTTCTTAAAAATCTTCTTGTGGCAGGTCATAATGAATCTCATGACCATTTCCTTTTTTGAAAGTGACAAATTATTGGTTTTAATATACCCAAATATCATGATTATGGACATAATAAAAGAGAATGCGGGTATGATATTGGGCAGCCCGCGAGCGCTATCTTAGTGATATTTAATTATAAAATTACTACCTTTCTTTCTTTTATAAAAATAAATTCAATTTATTTTATTTATAATCACAGCTGTGGTGTTACTCTTAAAAAAAAGTGATTAAGTTTGCGTTATTTTTTTAGGGTAGATTTTTCTTAGAAGTACCGAAACCTTTACTATGAAAAAAGAATTGAATAAATTGTTTTCCTTTTATTTCATCAATCAATATATGTTTATTATAGAAATTCCAAAAATTTTTTGTCTATAAATATATTGATAACTTTTTCAAAATGTTTAAGATAGTTCATATTTCGGCACAGCTTTTGCTGTATATAACATGTATTCAATATATGCTGAGGATGCCTAAGGTTTATCATATTTTATAAAGAGAGTTTTAATGTTTGGAAATTGTTAAGGCTAAAAGAAATTTTGATATTTTATCACTCAAGTTATCAAACTTATCGTTATCATAATATAAATGTTTTTACTTATATTGGGAATGAGTTTTGGCAATAATTTCTATTATAGAAGTGTTACTTTAATCAACACCTTTCTTCAATAAAGAAACTTAATACTGTTCATATGACCTTCATGATGAAGATAGCTCCCATAATATTATCCTCACTAGCTTCATATAACTTAAAATAAGACCAATAAAAATAATAGCTGAGTGAAGAATGAAATGAGATATCCACGTAAAATTTTTCCATAAACCTCGGGTTCTTTTTAAATATAAATATATAATAATAAAAATAAATATAAAGTATCGAGTAACGTAAAAAAAAGTTATTTTAATATGTTACGTTTTTGTTTAGCAACGTAGGGACCTAATTCTTTAACTGCGTTATTTTTGTAACGCGTTACTATATAGAACTATTTTTAATGCATCTTATAGGAGATAAATATTTTAATTTTAAGGATAAATGATATGTCCGGGAAGGAGAGGAAGCACAAACTAAATAAAAAATAAATTATGATCAATAGGCTAGTAAATTAATATAACAACCTTAAACTTTGTGAGCCATAAAGAATAAATAATTATATTTTTAAATAAACTACCGATGTCTAACTTTTTCAGAGATTCGTAGGTGAAGAAACTTGTGCCAGCATAAGGGATAGAACCCAGTACAGTCGGAGTAAAGCCTCTGTACAATGAGATCCAGCCTTCTTCTTTAATCAATTTACCAAAAACTTGATACAGATTAGAGTACCTATTTATCGAATGTAAAATATTTTTTAATTCAATAAATAAGTTAAAACTTAGAGAGAACAAAAAATATATTACGCTGTAAGAAGTATGTTAAAAAGTAATTAAACTAAATTTCAATATATTATAAATATTTAAAAATACATTCATATTTTTATAACCAAAAAAGTAATCATAATGTCGTAGAACAGTTTCTTTCAAATTATTTGTCATCGAAAAAAATCTCATAGATCTGTGCCTATCCACAAATTTACCGATCCTTCAATATTACTATAAAATTATTCGATAATCGATTAGATTGATTTTTATTTACCATCTATCTTTGAACCAATGTTATGAAAAATCTTCAAAAAAAAATTGACCAATTTTCATAAATGATTAAGTGCATATTTTTTTTAAATTCTCCAAAAGTTAATCGTCTCATATAAAATATGCAAAATGTTTATGGCTGATAAGTAGTCTTGTTAAACATCTCGATTTCGCCAATTTTTTAAAGAGCAAATCAAGATTTTAGCCAAATTATTACCTAAATCTCGAATTTCGCGAATAGATTAAAAATTTCTGCAATCTATGGGCAAAATTTAAATCTTGTATAATTTACTTTAGGCTAAATCGTGAGTTGGCCGTTTTAAAAAATAGGCAAACTCGAACCTTTAACAACACTAGCTAATATCATTTGTTCGATATTTTAAATTTTTTCTTGTTGGCCCGGATATTTAAAAAAAATTTTTAGGCCTAGGCCTAGCCCACTCCGGATATTAAAAAAAATACGGTCCGGTTAGGCTTAGGTCCGGGTCTGCAGATCTCTGACAAAAACAATAAAAATATTGGATCAGATAGGTTTTTTAAACATCAGCCCAATTGATATCTTATAAAAACAATCATCAGCACCAATCCCAATCGATATTGAATATTGGCACAGGCCTAATCTCAATATTTAAAATTATATATATAATTTATATTCCTAGGGAATATAAACCATAATAAATATCAGTTCAAGTTCAGCTAAAAATTTATGAATCAGGTTTTCAAACTTGATTTGTATAAAATACAATATAAGTTTGTTTTTCAATTTAGTAGCATTAGCAGGTTGAGGGGAAATGTTTTGAAAAAAGAACGCAACAATTAAGAGATATATATAAAGCAACTAATGTTAATTTTATTATTGCATATGGCGTATTGAGATATGGAATCTATTGAGATTCAGAATCTATCAATTTTAAAGCAATTATTTAGAGTGATTTTTAAATTCAAAAATGAGATAGAATGAAACGTATTCACACATGCTATAAATTTCAGACAATCTTTGCCATAAACTTTCCATGTTTTTGGATATATAAAAAGTTGATGTAAAATTAATATAACTTATGAGTTGTTCAAATCCCAGCAAGCCTACACCATGTAAGAAATTAAGATCAAATTAGAGAAGTAAATTTAAGTAAAATATAGGGCTGTGCCGATCCACATATTTTTCACCGATCCGATCCGATATTTTCCTATATTTCTTCAAACCCGATCCGATACCGATCCGATATTTTTACTGTTTTATTATCACCCCCGTTTGAACCAAATGTAATTAAGAAATCAATATTTTTTATGCAAAAAATCGAATTATGAATAATTTAATTTTTTTATTTCAACAATTAAGACTTAATAAAAAAAATATATATTTAATAATATGTCCATTTTATGTTGGAATAATAAAATTGTAATATTTAATATATAAAATTATAATATATTAGATTTTTTTAATAAATATGAGAGCCTTTAGATTTTCTGGGAATAAGCTTCTAAGATATGGACTACCTATATCTCCTGCCATACTGATGGCAGACTTAGATGATTCCGCAGATAATGAATTTTACAAAATTATCTTTTTCTTTTGTAAAATATTTCCATAATTCAGATACCATATTTAAAAAAATTCTTTTATTTAAAGAAATAAAAAAATTGGCGTTATTTAAAAAGATTTAAAATAAATAAAACTTTGGGTGTTCCTTTCTATTTTTATAAAAAAAAAACTTTTAAAATACTATAAATCCATTTTTTTAAAAAAATAAAATTTTAAAAAATTATTTAGAAAATATTATAATAATGTAAAATAAATATACATAACATATAAAATGACAAAAAAAAAGAAAAATAAAAAGATCGGATCGGGTTTTTAGAGGTATCGGCCCGATCCGATATTTTCGGAAAACGTTAAATATCGGTACCGATCCAATCTGATATTTAATATCGGCACAGCCCTAGTAAAATAAATTGAAAGTATATTAACTGATGAGTTATAATAAGATATCTCTTTTTATATGAAAAGCAAATCAATTATTGATATAATAAAGTTTAGGTTTCCTTGTTGATAAAACAGCAAATTGGCATATAACAAAGTTACTCTTTTCTTATTAAGATACAATATCCTAAAGGTTTAATTTTAAACGAATATATGGAAACATATACAAAACTATTCATCATATAAATAACTATAAACCATTCCATCAATGTTCAGCCAAAAGTAAAATAAAATTAGTCAAAACAAGCAAAAAACATAGCTATTTAAAATTAAAAGTTGGCATAATTTAGGAAATTGGATCCCAGCATAATGAACGGGGGATAGAGGGTAGTATAAAATATAGATTATTATTTTTAACAGAACACATATTATGCCAACTTCTAATCAATCAAAATTAAATGATAGATTCTTCAAAACTGTGATACTATTTATAGGTTTCTGGTTAAGTTTGGGTTAGGTTATTAATAAAGATTTGTTCTTGCATTTGTTACATACTTCATTGTTCCTATTTAAAAAAATCTAATATGAATACAAATAGAGATCTATTTCAAAATTCAATAAAACAAATACATTAAACCATTTGTGATATTTACTTTTTTGTATCAGTTACTGCCATTCTTGCTCTTGCTAAATCTAATGGATAAGTCATTGAGGATGCTGAAACTCCAGCTAAAGATCCAGCTAAAAATCTTCTAAAATTTTCAGGCAATTTCTGAATATATGTTGAATTCTTAGTTCTCTTATTGTCATAATTATTTATTAAAAGTTCAGGCTGATAAGAAATATGATCAACACCGAGTACAGATTTCCATTTTCTATGAGAGGCAAATTGAATAGCTGCAAATGGACAAATCCTAAGCATAGTGGCACTATTACCTCTCCAAAGAGCTCCTAAAGCCTTAATATTGCTCCAAGATTTATATAAATGACGGTATTTGGATTTAAGAATATTAGAGCCATTTGATTTTAATAACATTTTTTCTTTTTCTTTCTTAACTGTATCTTGCATAAATTTAAGACCTGCCCTAATAGTAAAGGGGGATACATTTAATGTTCCAAAATTGATTGATGATTGAAAATTTATTTTTGTTCTATCTAAGGGTGCTATGGCAGTTTTAGCCATTGCACCTGCTATCGCCCCTGCACTTAGAGTAATTAGTGTCATTTTTAATTCATCTTTATGATTAACATCATTACCATTATCTTTTCCAGGTGCCTATTATTATGATATGTATAGACATTTTATATTATGTATGATTACGTGTTTTGAGCCTTTAAGTAATCTAGAATCTTTTACCGAATTATTAGTTAATGTATTTAAGGCACATGCAGGATCTTCTTTGATTGTAGATGTATCCTGCATATTAAAATGTTACAACATTGCCACAAACGTTAAAAAAAAAATAGGATAGATTAACAATATGTGGCCAGCCGTTCGTTGTCAATCAAATCATATTAATATGATCATTTGAATCTTGTATTTTCATGATATTATACAATTTTAAATGATTTAAGAAGTATATTATCGATTTGTTAATCAATGCTAATAAATTGGCTTCGCCCCCAAACCCCCTTATCAAAATTTGCCAATATTTTGTGTATTATACCCAGGCCAGCATAAATAAATATTAAAAAATATTAGAATTAAAATTTTTGCCAAATTTATAATTAATAAGCGACTGAAAGCATTATTTTGAAAATGTTATCAATGTTTAGTAAATTGTATATTAATTCAATCTATTCGATGTAAAAAAAATTTGCCTCCCCCCAAACCTTCCAATTTTATGATCAACTCAATATATCTTATTCTATGTTAAAAATAATTATTTTAATTAAATTTTTGCATATAACAATATTTTGCAGAGATTTTATTTATTATTAACTTTATTTATTTAACTATGTATTTATTTTAATAATATATAAAAAGATAAATTTCAAAATATATAAATTTTATATAGATTATTATATTAAAAATTGAATTGAATGTAAATAACTATATTTTAAAAAAATAAAATTGCAATAAAATATGTAATTCTTGCTAAAAAAATACAATTTAACAATTTTATTTAGTATAAACCCTTTATTTAACTATGTGTTTATTTTATATACAAAAAATAAATTTCAAAATTAGAAATTTTATACAGATTACTATTTTAAAAATTGATTGTAAATATCTATATTTTAAAAAAATAAAATTACAATAAAATATAAGTAATTCTTGTATGCAATTTAAAAAAATATAATTTAACAGTTATATTTAATACAAATGAGTATATTATATAAATAATTCTTATTGTAGGTGCAATACTATTATTAAATATAGTATAAAAATATCATGACTAAAAATTCATTATAATTAAGTTTTACATATAAAAATTTTATGACTAAGAAAATATTACAATTATATGATTTGAATTTATAAAGAGAGGTCTACTTTTCTCTGAGATTTGGCTAATTCATCTAGAATCAAATTTTTATCTAGAATAATCTCCTTATAAATATTTAATAGGGCTAATCCATTTAAACGGTTTTCACCAGTGCTATTTCTTAAATAGGTTTTTAACCTTTTCAAAGTTGAAAAAGACCTTTCATTAGTGCAGGTACTAATCGGTAAAGTAGCTAAAATAAAAAACAATGTTTTGATATTGGGCAGGGAATCTAAAGTGCAATTACACATGGAAAGGGCCTGAAAAGCATTTTTTGGTCTCAAAGAGTACATTTTTATACCAAAATTCGACATCACAAAGTACGACCCTAATAAATCATCAGAATAAAACTCTGAGATGTTCTTAATATCCTCTCGCGTTTCAAGTGTAATCAACAATTCAGACTCAACCGGCAAAAGAAAATAAAAGCTTTTTAAAATAAAATTGTGACTTATAAATCTTTCCTTTAATTGAAATAAAAATGTATCAATAAGTGGAATAAAAATGTTAATTTTATAAAAATCCTCAATCGTAGATGCATCAATATTTGAGCGATTGGATTGTCTAGAAACTACTCTAGGTTTAAAAATTTCAATCCCAAACATATTAGCGATCTCCTTTACTTTCTCATATATTTCCTGAAATTTTTCATCCACATTATCTCTGATATTTGTTAATATTTCAACAATATCCTTTGCCCTATTCATAACCTCACTTAAATCCAAATCAATTTTTTGTAACATTTTGCTAAAATCATATGTATAATTAAATAAAAAATAAACACATTGAATTGAAATTAAAAATTGAGGCTTCGTAATAGCCTGTAAAAGATTTTCCGCATCTGCGGAATCTTTATCTTTGTGTAATATGTATGATTCCAGTGCCGCAAAAATAACCTCATATAACTCGATGAAAACCTTCACCGATTGTTGTCTTTCAATGAATCTTGTGGGACAAAATCTTTTTAATTTTTTTTTTTAATTTTTTGAATCAATTTCATCGAACGTTTGGGTAAAAATCTCCCTCTTCTTGGGTGGGGTAAAGAAGTCACAAACCGACGATATTGTTTCTAAATTTTGAAAAATATATAAAAATTATATAAAGATATCTATAATACATAATAAAATCTAATAAATTTCAATTAAATCAAAATCTTTTTACGTAAACTGTTCTCGATGTCTCTAATTTCACATGCCTCAGATCATCAAATTCAGGCAATGTGAACTGCAGTGAACATAAAGAGCTGTGCTATAAAGCTCTCTAATTCTTGACTGGACCCCTTTAACATGGCCACTCATCGAGGGAGCTCCATCGTACCCTTGGCCTCTCAGTAGATTTAAATTTAAATCCAGGTTTTGAAGTGATTTAATAATTTAATTAGCAATCGTTTCTGACTTAGTGTCAGGTAATTCAATAAATGGAACAAATAGTTCCTTCATTTTATAATTACCTGATTCCATATCAATAAACCTTATTGCTATGGATAGTTGTTCAATATTACCAATATCGGAAGTTTCATCTACCAAAACACTAAAAAATGGTGATGCTTTGACTTTTGAAGAAACTTCCTTTAATATAAACTGAATGCATATTGATATTATTTCATTTTGAATAGTGGGACTTAGGTAAGTAGCATTTTTAGAGGAGCTTTCAAAAAGCTTTAGGTAGTTGTCATTATTATTACATAAAAATTTCAATAATTCCTTGAAATTTCCTTCATTGTGAGAAGGGGATGTAAGTGTTAGGGGGCCAGGAGATATCCTATGAGCTCTTAACGCCAAGCCCTGCCTCCCTAACCAAATGATAGCATCAATAATTATAATTATTCTTGATCGATTTTTTGTAACAATATCAAAATTTTTTTTATTCAATACATTGGATATTGATATCTTTTGATTCATTGAGATTTCTTTTAAAGAATCCATTATCTCACAGGAATTATTTATTTTTTTGATGATAATTAAAATTTTCGAACGCATCTTTCCATCTTGTGTACACCTGACTTACCAATGTTTTGAGTTTTTGTAACCCATTTCCAGCATATCTTGGGGAAAATATGACGCAAACTTTACAAAATGCGCCCTTTTCATCGGCTGAGTAAGCAAGCCACTTATATTTGTTAAGCCAGGATGCTTGAAAGGTTAAATTTCTTTTGCCCAAGGGCAATGGAAATTTATAACATTTGTCAGGTATTTAAATATTTTCAACAGCTAACAATTTTTCATTATCATTTTTAAAATGAAAATTTAAGTAAAGTGAAACAACTTTTTGAGAACAGTGTGGTGTTTCTATATTTTTTTTTTAGATTTTAAATGATATATTTCAATATGAATTTCAATGTTAAGAGCTGAGCAGCACAAGAAAAAAATCTGGAATTTAAAAAATGTATCTCAGATAGATATCAAAGTTTCTTAATAAAAATTTAAAGACAGATACAAGTAGAAGGAAATTACTATAGAATATCATTACCAATTTTAATTAATATTTTTATATTTATAGGATGATTTACACTCATGGAAGTGAAGAAGGTAGTAATATTTAAATTATGAAAATAAGTTCCTAAATATTATAAGCTGCCCAAGATTGTATATACAAAAGATTTTAAGAAAATAATTATGTTCTTCACAAATAAATAATAAAAACTGTATTTTATAAACTATTCTAGTTTAATTGGTAATGATAAATCATCTGTATCTAAAATTCATTTTTTCACAACAAATCTGTATCTAGATTATTTTTCTGGAGGGCCTGCCCAACTCTGTTTGTATTGTAGATACAAGTTTTCAATACTGCTCAACTCTGTTTGACTTATAATGTACTACCGTTTGCAAAATAACACAAAAAAATGACTAACTTTAAAATTATAACTAAATATCGTACATTGCAAAATTTTAATAACTCTAAATGAAAATAGTATAATTTACAAATAAAAAAAATGGAATTAAAATAAATACTATACCATCATTTGATGATTTTCCAGCCAAATCAACTGATAGCTCACATGCTTTTGTAACACATAATGTTTCTATTTTTAATTAAAAAATATTAGAAATTATAAATAATTTAGAATATATACCATCATTTGATGATTTTGTAGCTAACTCATCATTGGTTTTCCCATGGAGTGGTAATGGTATGTCTGGTATTGCAAGATTTAAATAAAAGATATTATAAATAATACCATTACCTTCGTCATCTGAGGATACAACGAAAACCAACTCAACTGATGGCTGATTTTTACTAGCAAGAGCAACATCTATATCTATATATATTTCTAATTCAAATTACACAACTTTAATTTTTATATACCTTTTTCTTTTTGTTGTTGACGAAAAAACTTATGGATATCCATATTTAAAAATTATAAAAAATTAAAATTTATAAACTATCTATATAGTTTAAAAATATATATTTAATAATTAAATTTATAAATATCTAATTTAACTATGCCAAGCCAGAAAATATTTACAAAATATCTTTATTGTTATTTAATAAATTTAACTATGCCAGAAATTATTTACATGCAATATATCTTTATTCTTTTATTGTTATTTAATATTTTAGTTCATATAATTTATATATATTTTTAAACGATGTGATCATTTAAAATTAAAACTCCTTTTTTTATAAATATATTTCATTGTGATATTCATATTCATATTGTATTATATATAATATATTATTTTATATCTCTAAATTGAAACCGTTTTTTAAATATAATTATTCGCAATAAAAAAATAATAATAAAAAATTTAAAAAAAAAAAACATTTTTAAAAAAAAAAAAAATTTTTTCATGGGGGGGGGGGTTGACCCCCAAACCCCCCCTTGTCTACGCCACTGATTATAATTAATATAATTTTCCGATGTCCTCACTACGTCATCTTGACGTCATGTCATCGCTACGTCATGTCATCGCTACGTCATGTCATCGCTACGTCATGTCATCGTTACGTCATATCATCGTTACGTCATGTCATCGGCTTTTATTTATTTATTTGTTTAATTAATTTATTTATTTTATACAAACAGATGATCCTATAACTTAAATTTTCAATGCAACTGTAAGAGTCCATATTAAAACCAAAAAGTAATACATTATTTACTATTGTTGATTTTATTTATTTATTTTATACAAACAGATGATCCTATAACTTAAATTTTAACTGAGTTAATTCAATAAATTTAATTTATCTAGGCTTGGGAAAATTTTTTCAAAATTACTATGGGTTGGACTGGGCTTAAAAAATATTTCTCAAAATAAATATTGGCTTTGTTTTCAAAAATTATTAGGGATTAAAATGGGCTTGAGAAAATCTTTTTAAATTATTAAGATCTTGGATGCTTAGAAATTTTTTCCAAATATTGAAGGCTTGAACCTATATTGGGATTTTTTAATGTTAAATGTTAGTCTTATGTTAATATTTTTATAAAGTATTATATTTTACCCGTAGACTAATTGGTAAATCAGAGATTTCCCCTTCATTAATTATAATATTAATATCTCTGCCCCCCCCCCAATTTTTTTGATGATATCCCTCCAACTACTAGATATATGCATCTAATATTGACCCATCTATTGGTTTACAGAATTTTAATGTTCGTCCTATTTCAATAATAATGTTTATTTATATTTTTGCCTGATTTCTTTATTTGTCTAGGCTGGCCCAACTTTAATCCCTCACATTGCTACAAAACATGATGAATCTATTAAAGATAAGCAAAGAAAATAATGACGAATAAACAAAAGCCTTGCCCGTTCTATAGTTACTGGTAGCCAAAATAATAAAAAACTAAGCTTGAAATGAATCCTTTGGAGGTTTATTTCGTTTTTTTATCTTATGTTTTATATATATATGTTTATTTATTTTCACCCAGTTGCCTCCAAATGATACTACCACAATCCCAATGCCACCTCTGCCTATTTTTTAACAAACATAAGCATTCAATTCCGTACTATCATTCACTTTACTAGGAGTTATTATAAATATCACTTTATCTGATTCTCTGAGAAACTTTCATGATTATTTAAAAGAATGTTCAAACTTGAATGTGCAGTACGGCCATTTTCATCAACTTTATTAATGGAAAAATATGCAGTAGTTCTGTCATGGCCTTAACAATTCTTACTACCTTTTTATGGTTGAGTTAACATTGTCGTTCATGATTCTATTTTAGAGGGGGCTACCAATGCTGACATTGACAGAAATATCATTTTGCGTTCTTCTTTTACCAGTATCCCAAGGCATAGGCATATGACTCATCTTTATCAGGACGTATTGTGTTTTGTACTGTGCTTTGGTAATCCGTCATTACTTTCATCTACAACCCTAAATGATATGAAATTGTACATTAATTATTTCCTTTCCAGACAACCTTCCAGATTTATTTGTCGCTTTTTCCATCAAAAATAAAAATGTTAACAAGGATTTGCTCTTAATTATATCAAATACACAACATAATAATTATTGCTCATTATTTTTAAAAAAAAATTAGCCTAAATTTATGTCAATAAAAAATATTTTATACTTTGCATATAAGTTTCATTAGTGTTTAATGTCATTTGTTATTTAAATAGATAGCATTTTTTTTTACTTAACATAAAATATAGACAAATAATTTGGGAAATGCAAGACATACATTAAATTTATCCGAAAAGCTACAATAACCCTATATAATAAACAATAATTTATTTTTTATATATAATTATAATTGATCATATTACCAAAAAGTATAAGAGTCGGTTATTTTTATTTTATTTGTCATGATTCTCTAATAAGTGGTTTGCCCAGGCCTTCCCAGTTTCCCTTAATACGGAATTCACATGTGTTTTTTTACATCTTAAACTAATAGGTAAATCAGATAATTCTTCTTCATGTGATGATAAATCAATTAATAATTTAACTATCTCCGAGGTGGGAAAAAATTTTCAAAATTATATTGGATACGACTGGGCTTGGAACCTCAAAATTTATATTAGCTTGCACCTGACATGGGAATATCTTTAACAAATTATTAAGGGTTGAGCTGGGCTGGATAAACTTTTTAATAATTATATGCTTCCTAATATTGTGAGCTTGGATCTGGCATGACATCTATCGTAAAAAAATGAATAAAAATCTCATTCCCCGTCATTTTTGACAGGCTTTCTACTAGTATTAATTATTTTGTACCCAAATCTATTTTAAATTTGTTTTACTAAAGAACCACGTTTATTTATTAATTAGCATATCGTTTTAAAATCAGTCTAAGGAATCAGTAAAAATGTTATTATTTCTTTTAAATTACCTTTCTATACATTCAAAAGTATCTATACTTTATTGGAAACATATTGACCATATTTTTAGAGATGAGATATATAATTTAATAATTTCAGGATCTATATATAAAGGATTTATTTTATAAAAAAATTATTTCCTATTTATGGTAGTTTATATTCCTAGAGATTTTATTTTGGGGAATAAATTTTCTCATAAAAATATTATTCTGTACAATTTTTTCCGAGGAATTATTCACCTAGCTTTTTTTTCCCTGGTAATAATTTCCCGGAGGAGTAATTTTCGGTAAATTTTTATTTCTTGTAATTAGTTTCCGAGATGTTATTTTCAAGGATTTGTATAGGTTTATACCAGTGACGAAGCGTCCATAGAAGCAAGGGAAGTATTGCTTCCCTTAAAACTTTTCTTACAAAATTCTTAAATAAACTTAATATAATCTTTATACTATGCTAAATAAACGTAACTGACTTCGTTAAAAAAATTAATATAATTTTTATAACATTAAAAAGATTAATATTATTTTTATAACGTTAAAAAATTAATATTTTTTACTATATTAAGAAATACTATTATTTTTACTACGTTAAAAAATTTACTATTATTTTTAGTACATTATAAAATTTACTATTATTTTTACTATGTTAAAAAAATTTACAAGAGGGAAGCAAATTTAATATTGTTTATTTTTTTTTAATAAATAAAGAGAATATCATGCCATGGTATTGTGTAATTTTACCATTAAAATATAAGCAATGGGGAAGCAAATAAAAAAATGCTTATTTTATTTAAATAAATAAAAGAGAAAGAAATTTTTTTATATAATATTTTTTTCCTTACTTTTTAAATAAAAATTTTTTCGTTTTTAAATCCTTAATTAATGTTTAATAATTGTAATTGTATTATTGAACATTTATTAACATTATCATTTAGCTCAAGAAATTTTGATGCGAAAAAGTGGATTATTAAAAAGGGAAGACCAAAACCAATTTTATAAAACTAAAAAAAGTAATCAAAACTTGCATCCGTAATTTTTCTATCGATAAATATGAAAAATATGAATGACTGATGTGATTTTTCTAATTCTCTATATTGCTGGTCATGCCTATTATTCCCAAAGAAAAAATATGTTTGAAATGATAAAGAATTTTCGGATATGATTAATTTTTCAAAGGCAGTTAAACGGCATGAGGAATCAACCGCTCTGCAGGATTCAATTATAAACATTTGGTCAAAATCGTATTGAAAATATAATAGATTCGATGAGCAAAATATCAATTGAACAGCATAATTCGAAAGTCAAATCAAATAGAGAAATATTGAGAATATTGATCAACTCTATATGTTTTCTTGAAATTCAGTAGCTCGCATTCCATGGTGACGATGAATCTTCTAATTGAGTAAATAAAGGAAATTATATTGAATTAATTTATATGCTGGTGGAAGAAAATTTACTATTGAAATATCATTTAGAAAATAGTATAGTTTTTTATTTATCAAGCGATATTCAAAATGATTTAATAAATTCCATTTCCTATGTCTTACACCAATTTTAAATGAATTAGAAGAAACGGAATTTATATCAATAATATTAGATGAAACAACAGATATCAATAATAAATCTCAACTGGTTGTAGTTCTTCGATGTTTTAAATAACGGGACATTTATGAAACAAAATATTTATTAAATTTAAACGACACTTATTCTCAATTTTTCGACTTACACAAGCTGGAAATCGAATTAAAGGTAGTGTTTCGGACGATGAATTTAGAAAGAAAAAGAATGTTAATGAAATACTTGAATTTTTAATATGCACCGATTTGATGAAAAGTTTTAAGTTTTTTAAATTGTGCAAATTCATCTTAACTTTGGCTTCAACAATAGCAAGTGCAGAACGAAGTTTTTCATCTTTAAAAATAATCAATCAATTGCAGAAAACAGGATGAGCCAAAATCGATTATCGAATCTATCTTTTATTTCGATTGAAAAAAATTATAAAAAAATTTAAAATCTAGCGATAACTTTTATAATGCAGTAATTGATCATTTTACTCAAAAAAAAGACGAATACCACTAATTTATAAATCTTGATGTTTTTATGGTTTGAGTTTGACTAAAATATAAAAATAAAAAAAATAAAATGACATTTTCAAATAGACCTTCGAAATATATTTCCACATTCACTGCTGAGTGAATATTATTACATCTTAATATTAAATACGATTTATATATTGTTTTTGAACATCAAGATTATTCAGTAAATTATTATTTGATACATAAAACTATTAAATTGACTTACCACGTTTTAAAAATGAGCCAATCTGACACTCCCTGAAAACTTTCTGCTACCTCTAGAGTTCACATATCGTAAAATTAACGATAAACCCAGAGAAAGTTTTACCTTAGACATGGCCCGGTCAGATTCTAGGCCAATTTTGTAGGCAGTGCCCCCCCCCCTCTCATTGCAAACTCCCCTCCCTCCTTTCCAAGCAAAAAAAATTTCCCGAAAATTTTCATGTCAGCATATTATTAGAAAGCCCGATTAAGATTTTAGCCAAATAATATTATGTGTCTCAAAATATGGCAAATAGAAATCCAAATCTTGCTGCCATCTTTAAACAAAATCACCAAGCTTACATTATATTATTTTGTCTAAATTTTTAATCCGGTCATTTTTAAAGGAGGTAATGTAAATGTAGTTAATTAGGTGGATGGAAATGTAAATTATAAAGGTGCCATGATTCAGAATAAGGAAAATGAGCATGATCTTCCAAAAGCAAAAATAAGAGATTAGAACTTCTAGCGATTCTTACTTCAAATATTCTTCGAACCAACTGATTATAATCAGATATTACCAAATAGGCCAACATCACTCAACAAGACTGTTACTAATAATGGAAGAAGATTTCCTACTTTGAATAATTTATAGAAGATGATCCAATTTTCTTTTCCTTGTAGAATCCCTCATTTAAAGAATGTTAAATCAACTTATACCAACACGTTTACCAAAGTTCCTGAAAAAAGGACCTTGAAAAACATGATAATTATATACACAGAAGTAAGACCAAAAGATTTTTCCAATTATTTGTACAAACTAATTAATGAAATTTAATCAGGATGACCATTTTAATTTTCTACACATAAATAAATTAAAACTTTTTGGAAAACAATATCACTAAAGAGAGATTATAAAATTTTGTTAAAAAATTATTGTTAAAAGTTTAGAAAATTATAAAGTGTTATACCATATTTTGTCAAATTTTTATACCCACACATGCATCAATTTAGATCACCCACAGCGAGTTGTGAGTCAAATATTTCATCATTAAAGAGAGTTATTAAATCAGATAAACTTTTGAGTACTGGTATAAGAAAGTTTATTTTGGTTTTACTAGGACAAGAAAAATGCATACTGAAACTATTAACTTTGGAAATGTTTTTAAGGTACTTAAAAATACATCTCAACCAAATATATATTGTTAATACTTTATTTTTATAAATTTTACACTGCTCAATTATTGGTCATAATATTAATTGTAGTAAAGTGATAAATATTTTCTCAATTACATATACTTTAAATCTAGTGTTGTTAAACGGCCCAATTTGAGCCGATTTTTAAAAACACTAACTCAATATTTTATTCATAAAAATATTATGCAAGTCTAAAGATTTTGGTCATAGATTGAGGTTTGGAATTTATTAGCTATATCTTGAGGTCTGGGCAATACTATTCTGACTAAACTATTGAGTTATCGTTCTTAAAAATTGGCGCAAAACGAACCGTTTACAACATTAATTGAATCCTTAATATATTGTACAAACACCAGGGTTGTGCATTTGACCGGTCAAATACAATTCAGTCAATTGACCGATATTTGACCGATCAAATATGGTCAAATTCAAATAAATGTTCTTTACACCAATATTAACTTTATTTTGCATTTATATAATATTATAATAAATCTATGTATAATAATAAATATCATAATATTTTTTAATTCATTCTATAGCCAATGTTTCACTCTCCGTGGCAGAGTCTTGTTCCGATTCATATTCAATATCATTATTTTCTTTAATATTTTTAATCAATCTTAAATTCTGATACACTCTTACTAATTTTCCTGCTGTAGAAGCCTTTAATCTATTTCTGTTTTTCGTGTGAATATTGCCCCAAACCGACGAATTTCTTTCAGAAGAAGAAGTCGAACTAGGAAATGTTAGTAAAATATTAGCGACTTCTCTTAATGGGCAAGGTGGGCAAAATGCATTCCACCAACTTGAGGCCGAAATTTGATTGTTTCTTATGGAAGTTACAACTTTCCATATATTATGGCTATTAAATATACCGCTTTTGCTTCTGAAATTTACTATATTACTCAAAATATTTTGATTATCACCACCTTGTAAAATACCCAATTCTTGTATTATTACATGCTTCATCAAATTCAGTATTAGTAAGATGCTCCCCTTGATATTGGGGGTCCAATAAATAATCAGCATTGTTAGCATATGTATTTAGATCAGTTTTTCTCTTTTCAAACATAACCTTAATTTTTTTTTCTTGAGATGGAGAAAATATAGAATCATGGCATGATTGTATTATGTGTTTTTCCAAATTAAGCATCTCGTTTTTTACTTGGGCCAAAGTACATTTATCCCCTTGCACTTCAACAATGAGGTAGCTAAAGGTTGGAGTATAGCTAAAAATTTTAAATTTTTCGTCCAAAATTCTTCGTTTAATATATTATTGGTAATTTCTATGGGACAAATATCACAAATAGCTTCTTCAACAACTGATGCTTTTAGAGCTTTCTTGCATATTTGAATTTGCTCCATACATTTTATTGACGATGCCCATCTTGTTTGGCTAATTGTACTTAATGTAGATGGTATGCCATGAAGATTCTTATTACGGGAAAATACTGCAGCTGGTATGTGTTTATTCTTGAAAAATTTAACAATTTTTTTAATTATTGAAATATGGTCACTGAAGGCGTTCAATCGTTCAAAATCGTGAAAGAATAACTGCAATGTATGCGCTGCACAACCAAAACATTGTATATGATTATAAATAGATTCAGATTTTAGAATTCTCTAGGCTGCTTTCATGTTAGCGGCATTATCAGTAACTAAAGAATATACTTTTACCGGATTCAATTCATGAATTACATTTTTAAATACCTGGGCAATATAATCTGCCGTATGGCGATTTTCCTCAGTATTTAGAAATTTGTAGAACACTGGAATAGGCGTCATCACCATAAAATTAATAATACTCTCGTTTCTAATGTTGCTCCAGCCATCTGATACAATTGATAAGTAAGGAGCTTTATCTATTATATCTGCAACTCTCACCTCCATATCACCTGACGCTTTGTCTAGAAGATATCCAGCCAGCTGTGTAAATAGGACGTATTTTTTTAAAAAATTCTTGGATGTAGGGATTTTCAGTGATGTGGAAAGGTAAATTGCTCGCATATACAGCCTTTGCAAACAATTGATCCAGCTCATTTTTTTCTTTGGGATTAATTCTATCTATGAAACCGGTTATACAAGATTGAGATTTATATTTAATCGCCTTGCTTGTAGATTGATTAGAAATAATGGAATTAAATTCTCCTGAGTCACAAGACAAAATATTGTTCATTTGATAATCATTCTCACTAATTTCACCCAATTCTTCATTAGAGTTAGACTTAGAAGTATTACAAATTACATTTGTGATATTTTTTGTAGAGGTTGATATTTTGGAATTTGAATAAAATTTTTCCTTAATTATAACAGGGCACATAGTACAGCTGCTTAATAAATGTTTGACCATTCTATCAACGTAGGTGATATAGGACATCTTGCAAAACTTGCACACCGCTTTAACTGATTTACCATCGCGTACTTCTTGAAAATGTTTCCAAACATGATGCTTTGGTTTGAAATCCCTAATATATTAAAATTTAACAAAAAATGATTTTGATTATTGTAAAGTTAATCAATCTTAACTATTTTATAATTATCGATCAATTATTCCAATAATTTCTTAATATTATAAATATAGTATAATATATATAACTTTTTACCAGAATTGAATAATATTCCGTAAATCTGACCAGAACAATTAAAATGAAAATTAATTTTAAAAACCAAATATAGCAAGTGTAAGTAAAATAAATGAGAATTAATATAATTTATACTCGGCTAAATATTAAATAAAATTTAAATTTATTAAAAAATAAGAATGAAAAAATTATATTATGATTATAATAAATCGGGTATTTTTATTTTTTTTAAGAAAAATGAATTGAAAAAAATAAAGAAGGCGAGAAACGGCAATGATTAGGCAAAAAAATAACTAAAAATATTACTATATTTAGAAAAATTACATATTTATATTTTAACAATAAAAAAATTCTTTTGTTTTTAACAATTCATGATACAAATAATTTTTTAAATAATTGTAACCTAATAAGATTGATAAACATGCTTTTAATGCATACTAGTTAATTATATCAAAATATTTATTCGCCATTAATATTTTAGAGTATTTGACCGTATTTGACCGGTCAAATACTCCTCCGGTCAATTGACCGACATGCCAACCCTGACAAACACAATTAAACTACGTAACGTTATTATATAATATTTGCAAAATCATTAAATCAACTCATTTCTTTCTGCTATAAGTCAATTTTTATCTTCTATCTAATTTTATAAACATATTTGTTCATAATTAAATTTTATATATATTTTTATATGTGGCAATTTTCAAATATCAATGTATATTTCAATTTTATGATCAAATAAATCAAATACTCGTTTTATGGAGTTAAAAAAAATTCTTATGCTCTCAAAAAATTTTGTCTGCCACCTCCCCAAATGTGTAAAGTTAAAATCGGGCTTGGACATAGGCTTTCTATTCTATACACAAATCGAATTATATCAGCCGCAGTGGATGTTTCCTTCCTAAGGAGCCAACCTAACTTCCTTTTTACATATATTATTAATTTTTTTATAAATTATGTAAATAATTATGATATATTAACATTTATAATGTATTTATTATAACAATGTTTTAAATTGAATTAATAAAGTTTTTATATTAATTTACTAGACAATTTTAATATATATATATATTTCCGGTTATGGGTTACTTTATTTGAATATTTTCTGATGTATGTTAAAATTAATTTGTGATGGGTAATTTTTTTTTTGAAAATTAAGTTAGTGATAACGCCTTTTTTGGATGATAATGATAAAATTAGCAGCCCATTACTTTTTTGAAATAAAGTTTAAAGTTTACACACTGCAAATTTGTGAATCTTATTATATATCCTATCCCTCTCTTTTTTGGACCTAACCATTGCGGTTTATTCTTTAGAAAATTCTCAGTGATTTGATCTTTAGTTAGATCTGCAACGAAAGGTAAATTATATGTTTTTGATTATATTTATATTATATATTACAACTCAATCAAATTCAATTCCTTATGATCAATTACTTTCCGAGCAGGTGCCTTAGTAACATAGAAAATTAATAATTTATCAAGTAAGAGAATACAATCCTTATATCACCCGGGAAGAGCTATTGAGGGGTTAAGCCCTGACAAAATTTTGTATTTCTCTTCAAAATTTTCAAAAAAACTAATAATTAAGTTTAAAAAAAAGGTTTTAACATTTTAGATTATGACGTGACACTTATATTATTTATTAGATAAATTTCATTAAAAAACCATATGACAAATCTTACCATCATTATCATCGATTTTTTTTTGAAAAAAGTAGATTTTTATTTTAATTAAATTTTTGAAATCTAAAAAAAAAGTCATATTTAATATGTAGACCACATTAAAAGTGGCCCATGGAAGTTTCTAATCATTTGGCCAGGTCCATTAAATACATCTTGTATAGGTTACCTGGACCATAATAATTTTGTAAATAAATTAAAAATCTATAAAATTACAAAAATTAAAAATATAATTTAAAAAAATATATTTATGGCGTTAATACATTCTAGGCTAAAAAATCTTTTGAATCTGAAAATTTATAGGGATATTTTCTGTTTAAGATATACCTTTTCTTTTGAGTCCACAATAATGGTAATAATTGTTTTTGCCTATTATCACTAAAATATAGATCGCTTCTTCTCCCAAGTTCCCTAATCTGGAAGTAACATACGGTAATTTTTCAACATTACGTGTATTATAGACAAAAACCATCTATGTTATTTATATATGCATGACAATAAGATGTATATATCTAATGTATTTATGGGTCATGTAACTGAAACAGTATAACATCATAACGAGAGAAGTTTTTTACTATGTATGGAATATATAGCATTCTACAATGTAAAGTATCTTTTTAATCATATAAGATTTATTTCGATACTAGTAACATTTAAAATAATATTGAAATGATATTTTACGGGGTAGAATGCAATATAAATTTTATAACGCGCCCTATTAATTATTCTCCTTAAAAATAATCAAATTGATAACTTTTATTTAACAATTATAAATATAACTTCATTTAATAAAATATATAATTTTATCAATGTTTAAAATAATTAAGAAAAGAGGATTAAGGGGGAGGGATTATTTAATTTATTAAACCTGGCTATTTTTCTGATAATAGCCCTACTGTATTTGTCAAAATAGATGTTTTTTTTTACCAATTTATCATATCAATCTCCTCTTCTGGCGAAAATATGTTGTTAAATGGTTGTTAATTGAAATATTCATCAATACAGACAATTAAAACTGATTTAAATGACTATTATGTGGATATAGCTTTTAAAATGTTTGTGATGATTATGTTTTAGAAGTATATTTTTGTAAATCTTTTATTCTTCATTTTATAGAAATTTCTAGATATTTGTATAATAATTAAATAAAATTCTAATTATACAATTATAATGTATTCCAAATTATTGTAATATTGATACTTACACAGTAATATTTTCAGCGGGTCTAGCAATATTTTTCTTAACCACTTTATATTTGATATGTTGTTATATCAAAAATATGCGCAAATTATTCTCCCAACAAAAAGGCAAGAATCAAGAATCGCAGGAAGCATCCTTTATTCCTATAATTAGATATGTACCAAAAAAATATAATCCATTGAAAAGAGATAACTTTGAACCACTAAAAATACAACCCTCTACGCAGCATAAAAAGGACAATTTCTGGAAAATTTCTAAAGAGGATATTAATAAGGTATTGAATGACAAAAACACAACTAAGGGTAGAATGTCAATATCTACGAATCACTCATTAGGACTTAATGATGCCGCGTCATATACTCTGGAAGATACCAGCACTTATGATAAAATTTTACAAAAATATGCAAAATCAAATGTCACATTTAACAATAGTGGTAATACTGAACCTTATGTTAAAATATGTCTAAAATACAATCGATCTGATAAAGTTTTATCCATATTTTTAGAGGAAGCAGTCAATTTGCATCTCCTGGCTAAAGGTGATTTAAGTATTCTGTCATCTTTCAACCCTTTCGTATTAGTCAGTAGGTTGGGTGATCCCATGCACAAATTAACATCCCCTTCGAAAATAAACACATTTCATCCTAGATGGGAAAAGATGTTCCTCTTTAAACGTATAAAAAATTTCTTAAATATAATATACATATCAAACCTACAGATGTTACACTCATTTTATGACCCAACTTGAGTTAAAAAATTTTCCCATTTTTCAGCTCTATCAGAATTTTTATTTTTGATCGCGGACCTAGCCCGAATTTTAAAAATTTAATTTTTTTATGACCTTAGCCCGGCATTTGTCGTTGAGGTTATTTTAAATAATTTAGTCAGCATTTTGTATGATAAAAAACATAAGAAACGAGTGAATGTTAATTAATCCCTAGCTCGGGTTTTATAACACTATAAAACCCTGCTCTCTCTCAGCCATGCTTTCAGATATGCTTGAAGGTCTCTGTTTAATATAATTAGTTAAGTATTCTTTATATTACCATATACATTACTTATTTAAAAACCAATTAGAAATGAATCAGCAAGCTCTAAAATTCGAAATAATTCGTCTACAACTAGCCATTCAGGAAGAACAGAATAAAGAATATGTTATTTTAGGCGAATGCTATATACCACTAGGATCAATAACTAAATTAGGAATGGGTAATGAAACTCACGTACTCTGGCACAGACTAATATCTGTGAATTCCTTCACAGTAGTAAAAGGGGAAATTACGATTGGTTATACAATTTTATATAAAATGCATTTTGTATAAAATAACAAATATGATATAAAATAAAAATTTTCAAATATAAAATAAAATATTACTTTTTATACCTACAGGTTTGTGCGTCAACCCTGGATCCAAAATTCAGAATCAACAGGATTTGATAATTAAACTATATGATTTCGTTCATTATAATATGCCTGGCTGATTCACATATTTCTAAAATATTTGCTAAGGTGTGGTTGCTTAACAAAGTGAATAGTGAAAAAGTCGCCAAAATTAAAAGTCAAAAGGTTGGACCTTTGGTAATGAATTTTGATATCAATGCTTTCGCTATTATTTTTGGGTATATTTTTGGATATATTTTTGTCATATAAAAATACTATGGTGCTCATGAGAATTTTACTAATTTTAATAAACCTTTTTTAGAATATACTCTATATTTTTTTAGAATCCTTTTGTTGATCCAAATCAAACGCAGGGGAGAGATAACACCGGGGACCAAGTCATCTATAGATTTGAAGAAACTTTAATCTTTCAGATTCCTAAACAAGTAAAAGGTTTAGAAGGTAAACTAATGGATAAAATAGCTTTGCTTGTTGTTTTGGTTGGGGTCGGCAAGCACCTGAACAAATATGTAATAGGAAACGTATACATTGATTCACAAGAATGTTTTTCTAAATTAGGTCATGATGGACAATCGAAACAAAAGTTTATTATTACGAACTGAAAAAGAAATATAATTATGCATTTGCAACATTTACCTTTATCCATATGATATATTCGAATTTGTATACTTTAACTTCAGCTTAAATAATGTATTGTATCTAAATAAAAATATTAATATTACTCTGCTAAGAAAAAAATAATATTTTATAAAAATATGCATTCTTAATTAAATTTAATTTCTAAATTTTGGTATTTGTCTTATTTTACCACAGTATCTATTCTTGTTCACATTTTTCTTATAGGCGAAAAAGTGCTAAATCATTGGATTAAGTTGAGAAGTCAATGCAAATATAGTCCTTCGTTGGTCTATTCAAAAAAGAATAAGTATACAAATAATAAATTTTTGATTTTGTTCGAATATAAATAAATAATTATTCGATTTGATTAAAAAGAATGATTGAAGAATTATTTGAATAATTCGTTTATTCGAAAAATTATGAGAACCTATTAATTGGATAGGTGTGATTAACTAGGCATACATCAATAATTTTTAAAAGGTTTTTCTTAGTTAGTTAGAACTAATTTGGTGTCAAAAAAACGCACATCTTATAAAAATAAACAACAAGAAAAAATGTTTGCCACTAAACTTTTGATATTATAAATTAAATTTAAATAAATTTTAATCTCTAATTGACTAAACTAAGTAGACAAATAAAATTTTATCAATCAAATTACGTTAAAATAAAATTTAATTTAAAAAAAGCTTAAATCAAAAGTAAGAGAAACAAGAGATCAGGAATATAAAATTTTGGTTAAGTAAATAAAGTTTTACCTAAATAAGGAAATATAAAATAGTAGTTTATCAAGAAAAATATATTTAAAAAATATATATGTATGAAAAGGATTATTATTATAAATTAATATCATTATAAAAGGGCTCATCCTAAAGCCTGAGAACAATGATGCAAATACAATAAGCTTGTTATTGATAACTCGGATATAATATTCAATTAATATTTATATATTCTTTTTTATATATAAGTTTTAATATTTTATATATATATATAATTTTTTAATATATATATTAATATAAAGTTATATGCTCATATGAAATAAAATAAATTTTACATTCAAGTATTTTTATTTATAATATAAAAAAGCGTTAAATAGAAGTATATCAAAATGTATCTTAAAAAGTATCTAAAAACAGATACAGATACCTCTAAAATAATATCTAGATACAGATACCACATTTTTATATCTAGATACTTTTATCTAGATACTTTAACAACACTGGAAAACAGCATAAGTGAGAAAACTATATTAAAATAAAATGTAAAAAAATTATGTACATACATGTTAAAAAAGGCAAATACAAAACTTTTTCAAAAAGTAAAAGGAGGAAAGCAAAATTAAACTCTTGTTGAGATCTGATCGTAAAACTTTCATAAAATTTTATGATAATTTACGATTTTTGTCATTTTAAATTTTTAACAGTATTTAACATTATGTCACTTTAGAAGCATATCAGTAAGCTTTATAAAGATATTTAAATGAAGCCTCTAGCTCACCATGTCACTCTTATAAAATTCAAAAAGGTTATAAAATAAATTATAAAAAATATCGATTAAAATAAAAGTAATATATTATGGTGTAAAATAAGTCCCAATCTTAAAAAAATTTATCCCTTATTAATGTTAAAAAATCAAAACATATCCTAAAAAATAACATTTAAAATAAAAATAATAATATACTTCTCAAAAGAAGCAATAACCTTCATTTCTTTACATATTTTTAAAATGAAAATAATTTATTTGGCTTAAAGTTTTTATTATTATAAAGTTACCATTCTAAACTTTAGTCCCATGGATGGTATTCTCCACATTACATGATAAACTCTATTATATTTTATAACGTTACGAAAGAATAAAATTTTCCTTTAGAATCTATTGGGTGGGCTCTTTCCCAACGACAATAACCAATCTGATGGCATAACTTTCAAACCTCAAGAAAGAAGTTGGCATAAATATATATACATTTATGCGTGATCCAATTTATCTATCTAGGGAAGCATAAATTTTAAAATGAAACAAATTATATTGAATAAAATATTTTATTTATTCCAATAGTCCACAGCGATCAAGTAAAAAGTTTTGCATCAAACCGTCTGATATTACAATCCATCTCAAGGAATTTGCTATTTTAATTGCAATGGAATTGGTATTTTATTTTATTTTATTCTATTATATTAATTTTTAAGATTAATATTGATGACTAAAATAACGACATTCTTCCATAGCCAATTTATAGACCATATTTTAAAATAATATCTCAAAATAAAGAAAATAAATTTCTGTTAGTAAAATGTTTGCCATGTCTACCAAAAAATATGCAAATTTCAGTTAGCATTACCTCAACTTGCAACATTGTAAACCATTTAAGGGTATAGATACTAAATAAATGTTTACAATTTTAAATTTTAAGAGAAAACATCAAACACTCTTAATCCAAATAAAAAAGGGGAAGGAGAAAAAACCTATTAAAGAAAATATTGGACTAGGCTCATCGTCCATCAATTTTTTTTCCAAGAGACCTCAGACTTTAACCCAAAGCACTTTAGATGATTTAATAACTGATTTTATTATAGATAGCATTCACCCATTTTCAATTGTTGAAAATCCTTCATTTATAAAAGTGATCAAAACATTAGCTCTAAGAAAAAATATAATTTGCAGACAGACAGTGGTTGCTAGAATTGCCCAAAGATGGGAGAATGAAAAAAAAAGAAATCATTAAAAGTCTAATAGAACCATTGTTAATATGTACAACAGCAGATTGTTGGAGTGCCTATCGCCGGTATAGCTAACATTTAAATTTGTATAATTATTTAATTACAAACAAATTATTTGGCAGTTTTAAGAAATGTTAATTTTTAGTTCATACATAGAAGTCACTGCACACTATATAGATCCAACAAGTTTGGAAAGAAAAAATGTAGCGTTGTAAAAGAATGACTGGTAGTCATACATGTGATAAAATAGCAAAAAATTTACAAGATATAGCAAAGGATAATTGCATACAAAATAAAATCTCACAGAGCATTACTAATAATCCCAAAAACTTTATTAAGTCTTTTAGGTTTATTTTATTATAATTATAAACATAATATTACTTATTTATGATAGAGTTTTCAAGCCAATTGAAAATATTAGTGAATCCATAGATGATCTGGAAGATGAAGAAACAGTTGCACCAATATCAATATCAGATCTTTATACTACTGCTCAGGATTTTGGAATATCAGAATCATATACCTGTGAAAAAAACCAATAATTTAATATCCGATTTTTTTCAGTATCCCACAGCAGGAGATATGATTGTTAATGATTTAAATTCTGATAATTAACAAATTTTAAATAGTTTTTTCAAAAATGAATGCCGAGATAGATTTTAGTATTTTTAAACAATATCCTGATATAAAAATGTTATTCATTAAATATAACACCACAATCCCTTCCAGCGCCCCTGTTGAAATACTTTTTAGTATAGCTAAAAATGTCTTTACAGATAAACGAGGATGTCTTAATGACCAAAATTTTGAAAATATTTTATTGCTGAAATCTAATAATTATTTATAATCATTTAATCATATATTATATTATTTTTATTAATGATATATAATAATTATTTATAATTAAAAATCATTATTTTAGTTATATTTTGATAAATGTGATATCGAGTCAATAAATTTTTTAGATCATTTGATAAATTTTCACAATAGAATCTTAATTTAGGTTTATTCAAACCTTATCTAAGAGTATAATAAAAAATGTATCTGTGTCCAGAAACATTTTAAATGTATCTGTATCTAGCTTTTTAAATGTATCTGTATCTAGATAACTTTTTAGAAGCTGTATCTGTATCTAGATAAATTTTTAGACGATGTATCTGTATCTAGTTCCATTTAAAAAGTATCTTTTAACAACTCTGCTATTTTCTAATAAAAACATAATGAATATATTTATAAAGTTAATGTTTTTAAAAATATATTCTTCTATTTATAAATAAATAGATGAGCCAATTTTCAAGTTGAGCCGAGCAGAAGATACGAGATTTTAAACATTATTCCATTGTAATTTTATTTATTAAGATCTGGTAATTAGTGAAAGGTTGGGGCGGGGGGGGGAGGGGGCTTTGGTTAATTTAATTTAATTGAAATTCTTCTCCCCATGAAAATAGCTATAAAACACATATCATTTTTGAATAATTTTATTGAAGACTAAATTGATTAAATAATTTTCACAATATAAATATAATATAAATACAACTTGAATTTAATCTTCCTTAGGAGCCATACATGAAACCTTTGTATTCCTGGCATAGGCGTAGCCAGGATTCCTAAGGGGGGGGGGGGGGGAATTAACAAATTTGTGAGGGCTTCGCCACCAGACCTTATTTTTGGGCGGGTCCTCAGCCACTTTTGACAGGGCTTTGGCCGGCTTTCCTTAGTCTATATATAACTTTAAAATATTTTTACAAGATAGGAGGTTAATTTTAATAAAAAAAAATATTATCTTTTTTAAAATATACGACATTGGTTAAGAGATTATTTAATAAAAAAGTCTGGAATAAATAGGAAATTAATTTTTAATAGTTTATATATAAATATAATAAATTAAATATATATATTAATACAAAAAACGCGGTAATAATTTATAATGTTAGATATAATTTTCTTTTATAATTTGCTAATTAATTATTTCAGAATTAAATACGGCAATAATTTATAATGTTAGATCTAATTTTCTTTAAGAATTTGATAATTAATTAATTATCAGAATTAACTTGTGTTAATAACCGATAAATATTTAAGAGTGCTAAGCCATATTTTACGAGGTAGTATTTTATAAATATGTTTTTAGCCTTCGTAAATTCGAGAAAGTTTTTATTATTAAATATCGTAATAGGGGGGCAAGCTAAAATTTGAAATAATTTTGAAAAGCTTATTAATGTGTGTTCACAAACATTGATTGCGCTAGTGCATTCTCAGGCTTTCCATTCTTTTTAAGCTTGCATACCAATTTAAATTCAGTAATTACTTTCAATTATGTCCCATATCTTGCAAATAAAACATATATAAATAGTGAATTTCATCTCTAATCTCATCTGAGATGCTCACTGATGTTTTAGAGGATAATAAAATTTGAAAGATATTGAGCAACAGCTTATGATTCAATTAGCGTTCTCTAAATTGAGTTTAAAATGTATCCATAATTAGTATAAAATTCGTAATTCTGTAATACAATTGATTATGTGAAAGTATTAGTCCTATGTACTTGTCTTGATACAATTCTTGGCATGTTTATTACCATATTATATGAATGTATTTCTTTTTGAACCATGTTAAAAATATTGCTAAATTCACAATCAGCATTTTTTCTTATTTGTAAAATAGCATGGTAAAGTCCCTAAATTAATTATATACATATTTTAAAATATAAGCAAATAATCAGATTGTAAATTTTGTACTTTTGAATGTATTATCTATAAGATAGTATTATTGACCAATAAATTATTATATAATGACAGGATCACTTTTCCCTAGCATAATTATTATTGTATCATCAAAAGGCAAAGCTACCTATTGAACGCCTAATGGGAAATAAGAAGAGTGGTAAAAAACCCAAACCCAAATAAATAAAAATTTGATTGTGGAAGGTTTATGTTGGCTATATTAATTTTACTTTTATTTAGCATTGTGAGAACCTAGAAATAAACATATGATTAAATAAAATAGAAAATAATACTACTATAAATACAACCAATTATCAATACAACTAATTCATTTTATCCAACTTTGAAAATAATTAAATAATAATTCATTCCATATTCAATATTCATCGTACCCACTTAGTATTTACATTGATAAATAATAATAATAAAGAGGTTAGATATTGGTAGAGCTAAAATTTTAAAATATAATGCATATGTTTAAATGAATTTAACAATATTTTTTTCAGTAGGAAATTAATATTAAGATATGCTCATTAATTTAACAAATATAAAATTACTTTTTTCATTTACATTCTTTAAAAGATCTTTTCTGATGTCCATATCAATATTTTATAATCTTCTGTAAAATATATAATTCATTATTAGTAGAAATTATTTGATTTGATTGTAATATAATATTTGATAACCGTAAATCTACGACACATAATATTCCATTGTTTCTATTGTGGGTTAATTTTTTTTTATTTAATTTTATTAATAATTTTATAATTAAATTCTACTTTTATAAAAATAAATAAAGTTATAAAAAATCAATATTATTTAGAAATTTTATGGATCTATTAGTAGTAATTATATAAAATATCACTTTTGTCTTAAAACTTATATTAGATTTGTATTTCATTTCTTAAAAACATTTTTGGTTACACTTTTTTTATATATAATAAGGTATGAATTTGTTATATTATAGAAATTAATAAATTAATATATTATATATTTTGGTTATTAAATAGTATATGTTTATAATGTAACGCGCATTCATTTAATTAATAACTTATTCAAATTATATTTTGAACTTTATACGTTTTGTCGCTTTACGAAAAGGTAAAATTGGATTTACAAGCTAAATACCATTTTTTGTCTACTTTTCTTTTCTTCTCAATCTTACTTCCTCTTTAGCCATAAACCTATTACTGACTTGTTTTTGTCAAGGCTTACATTAAAGATGTTAAACTTAAACTTAGCCACCACCCACCCTTAAAGTAATTAAATTATTTTTACAGTTCATGGGTATAGGCTTTTGTTTTGCCCATTTCTTTTTGTCTATTAGCCTATAGACGTTTAAGCAACAGTTCTCGGACTGTTGCACGTACAAGTACGTGCGGCTTGCCCATAAACGTGTGAAGGGCTCCTCATTTTTTCTCCCCTTTATTAACTATCCAGTTTGATGGATTTTTGAGGAAAACCTAGCGTAGCTCTGTTGTATCCACAACCAGAGGGCGAAAACGCGTATCACGTAAATTATATTTTTATTTTAATTTTACTTTTCGTTTTATAAGTTAACCTTTTAATATTATATTCTAATTTTAGTTTGTAAAAATGTTATATAAATAATATGAAAAAGAGAAATAAAACAGATAAAAAAATAATATTTTTACTTTTGTTCATGGTATCCTGGGTCAGGACCGGAAAACCATATTTTGAAAAAAAATTCTTCAGGTCTTCTTTACCTGGGAATAAAACATCTGGTTAAAATAGAAAATATTGATATGATTTTAAAAATATTCTACTCCATTTTTTTTTAGATGTGCAACTATTGACCAAGAACAAATATGTAAGTTGGACAAGGCTATGAATTCTATATAGTGAAACCAATGATGATTTACAAAACATTCTAAATCCATGTAAGAAGAAAAGTTATTATAAATTAAAACTATGCCGAGATAAAGTCATATCTTGTAAATTAACTTAATAAAATTAAACGTAAATCAATCATAATGGACATATTTGAATACATAAAGCCTTAAAAATATTTACTTAAAGGAAATAATAGTTGAATTTCTTAAGGAACTACCTATTGATATTTTTCGTATTTTTGACTTATGGGTTATTGACCAAATATGGGAATTAACTGAATTACCTAAAGATGAATTCTTAGGTATAATTGAAAAATATTTTAGGTCTAAAAAAAGTTATAATATTTATGATATAGGTTATTATAATAATAATAGAAATCATAATTATAACAAATGTAATTATAATGATTATAAACCTAATGAGTATTTTAAAAACAACTTTAGACAAAATTATGTTAAAAGATATGATAATAATTGTAATAGAAATAAAAATTACAATAATAATAATTTTAGATATGATAATAATTGTAATAGAAATAGAAAATACAATAATAAAAATTTTAGATATGATGATAATTGTAATAGAAATAGAAATTACAATAATAATAATTTTAGATATGATAATAATTGTAATAGAAATAGAAATTACAATAATAATAATTTTAGATTTGATAATAATTGTAATAGAAATAGAAATTACAATAATAATAATTTTAGATATTATGAAAATTATAACACTATAATTTTAAGTCTAGATCAAAATGTAATTGAAACATATGAATTAAAAGATATAAATCATATGATTGAATTTAAAGAAACATTTGTGATAAAAAAAGTTATTAATACAAATATTAAAGAAAATTATAAAATAAAAACAACTCTTATAAGTAATACTAAACATGATGAAAGATTTTTGAAACTTAAAACTTTGAAGACAAATATAAGTATTATAAAAAGAAGTTATGTAAAAACTAAACGTCTTCATTTTAGAAAAATATTTAAAGATGTGACAAGATCATTTTCCAAAAATTTGAGGCTTAAGAAATTATTTATTATTAATCTTATGAAGAATTATTAATTTAAAACATTTTTTAAATTAAAAAGCAAGGGTGTTAAATTTAAAACTTTTTTTTTAAAGAGAGGGAAATGTGCATAATATTTATTTGCTTATTTTAACCTCATGGATTGAAAACATTAATATATTAATAAAAATTATTTAACACTAAAAAGCAAAAATGTTTTAACACTAAAACACAAAAAATGAATTAACACTAAAACGCAAAAAATGAATTAACACTAAAACGCAACGATTATTCAATTTATCCAATTTGATTCACATTCAACACATTATTCCATATTCTATATATTAATTCATATATTATTCTGATTATTGATGATTCACTTATTCTTATATCCAAGTGATCAATTATTATTCCTAATTATTCTTGACTAACGGATCATTGGCGTACGCACCGGGGGGGGGGGGCAGGGGCACAAATCCCCCCAAAGCCAAAAAATGCAGATGCCGGATATACTTTTCAAAAATATTTTTTTAAGAGTGTTGTGCAGATTTAATTTAAAACATTTCCATATTTTTTAATTCATTTGTAAATAAAAATTTTAACTTGTAAAAATTGATAAGAATATATAAATATGTTATTTTAACAACTTTTTACAAGTCAAATAATTTTATTTTCAAATAAATTAATATATGGAAATGTTTTGAATTAAATTTACACAGTACTATATTAATTTATATTTGTTAATATTTATTCCTATCTCATATTAATATATATTTCATTACATTTATTATCACATTCATCACTAAGTTTATCAATTAATTTCGATTTCAAGTTTTCCAGCGTAATATTATCTTATTATTTTCAAATTTTTAGTGGCGTAATATTTATCTACCATTTTTAAATTTCTAGTCAAATAATAATTATTCTGAAATTGTCCAACAGGGAGAAAGAAATTGCAACCTTGTCCTACGAGATAGAGTCTCCGCCATTAAGCAGTAACAGCTTCTATGGAATTAGAAGAGCCGATTATTTGCTATTACTGACATATCACAATGGACTGAAAGAAATTTTTCCTTAGAAGCAAGAAAATTATTGGATTCAATGCTTATTCCAAATTTTTTTCCTCATTAGAATGTACAACTATTTTATGTATTACTTTTTAAATACATGATGATTTGATTAAGAAGATGAGAATAGCGGAGAGCATTTTATTAGAATTCAAGGAAATTAGGGCTAATGTTTATGAAGAATTTCATATTTTATATGTTATTGTTAAGTCAAAAGCAGAGCTATACGTGTTTAATATTTGTCTCACTCGACTTGCAGCAAGGCAAGCTCCTAGTTAAAACATTAACATAGGATCAGTAGAAGAGTATATCTTAGATACAAATACATTTATAAACCAAATAAATGAATGGTTTTTAATTCATTATGCAGCACTTACCAATCTGCAAATATTATTTCCATAAAAGCCTACCCAACCTTTTTCAGATGGTGATACAAAAAAAAATATTTGTTGGATTTTTATCATGAAGATGTTAAAGTATCTTATGATGCCTTATTAGCTGAATCAGCGTCTACATAGCCAGGGGGGAGGGGGGTAGGAGACAAATGCCTCCAAAATGTATTAGCATTTTTGGGGGTAGGTATTGATTTTAAGGGGTTGATATTAATTTTTTGGGGGTAGGCATTATTTTTTTGGGGGTAGGTATTGATTTTTGGTGGGTAATTTTTGATTTGAATTATAATTTCTTTTTAATCCATTAATTGTTACGATTATGATGGTTATCGTTTGTTTTTCTGAAAAATGTCGATTAAAGTAAAGATATTTGTCAATTAATAAATAATATAAATTTTATTTGTCAACGATTTTCATTTAGCATTTTATCAAGTTAATATTTACATATTTCCTATTTGGTACTTTTCTTAGAGGTTAATATATTTATATTATGTTTTTTAATAAATTTCTAGATTTTAGCAGGATAAATTTTAGGTAATTTTTTGAGTCATGCATAAAAACATATATCAGCAAGCAAAGAATAATAAAAAACATAATATGTAAAAAATTATAATATAATAATTATTTCTTTCTAGATGCCAAGTAACAAAACGTTATTTAAAGTTAAGTGCAATTTTATAAATTGTAAAACTTCTAAAATAAGAAGTGACAAGATGCATGAACATTATAAACTTATACATCCTCATGTCAAGCCAGCTGATATGAAATTTACAAAGGTAGCCATCAAAAAAGATAATAATAATTAGGTATCCTTAAATTGTGATATTCCCAATGATATATATAACATAGATTGGCGATTCATTCATTAAAAACTTCCTCACATTGCAATCAGCTGTAGGGCCATTTTGTAGCTTGAACGTTGATCAAATGCCTCATCATTATTATTATTATATATTTAAATTCTCGGTTAGGGTCCACTAGATCGTATGGACATTTGTGAAAAAACGTCAAATGACCAAAAATGGCCACAAATATATTTGAAGCGATTATAAAATTGTATAATTTTGAAACGTTGTTACAGATTTGGCAAATAAATAAAAAAATGCTTTTTATTTTAAATTAAATTTAAATGGCTAAATGGTAATTAATATTTATATTAATACAAGAACAGTATATATTAAAAAATAAATAGCAGATAATTTACAATATTTTAGCAAACTCTTAATGCTCTAGATCCATTAATATATAATAGACAGCACAATTGTATTATAAATATATCTTTGATATAACATCATTAAAATTTATATGAAATATCTCATAATAAAATTTTTAATTAATATATAAAAATGCAATCTCTTTTTTTTGCATGATAATGTATAAATTGAATTAAATTTTTGTTAGAATAGATAATATTATTGTTGTATTTTGATTTGATCAAACTCTATTGAACCATTTGATTATTACTTTATTATAAATATATCTTTGATATAACATTATTAAAATTTATATGAAATATCTCATAATAAAATTTTTAGTTAATATATAAAAATGCAATCTCTTTTTTTTGTATGATAATGTAAAAATTGAATTAAATTTTTGTTAGAATAGATAATATTATTGTTGTATTTTGATTTGATCAAACTATATTGAACCATTTGATTATTAGAATTTGAATAATAGCTTTGTTTAAAAATGATATAAATAGCAGATAATTTACAATATTTTAGCAAACTCTTTATTATAAATATATCTTTGATATAACATTATTAAAATTTATATGAAATATCTCATAATAAAAATTTTAATTAATATATAAAAATGCAATCTCTTTTTTTTTGCATGATAATGTATAAATTGAATTAAAATTTTGTTAGAATAGATAATATTATTGTTGTATTTTGATTTAATCAAACTATATTGAACCATTTGATTATTAGAATTTGAATAATAGCTTTGTTTATATGCACTCTTTGTTTTGCCTAGTTTTCTAAAAAAATTAATTATTATATGCAAATTAAATAATATATACTTTACAATTTTCTTATTGATAATTGTTGCGATTTAGCTTTAATCTCTTGGATTTTCATAATTATTTTGGGAACAAACTACTTTGGGAACGAACTATTGCAAATTGGCTTTTTTTTGGGAACGAACTATTGCAATACGACAAAAAACCTATTTCCTAAATTTTCATACGAATTAGAGGGACGATACCAAATTCTCTATATCAATACAAAATAAATTCTCACCTCAACTGATGATTTTAGCAAGTTCTTCAATTCTTTTTATTAGTAATCTAAAATATAAGACTCAAGATATACATATTTAAAAAGCCACAATACCACCCTTCATGCAAAATATTCCATACCTCTATTATACTCTCAAAAAATCCACCAAATAATCTACAATTAACCTTACCACCCAGATTCCTTTAACCCATATGGATCAAATGCCTCGATCATTATTTTTAAATTATCTATATCAATACAAAATAAATTCTCACCTCAACTGATGATTTAATCTAAAATATAAGACTCAAGATATACATATATAAAAAGCCACAATACCACCCCTCATTTCCAAGAATATTAGCTTTTATAGTTTTATCAAATTCACTTGATATTTCAATAAAAATCTTGTTACACACACATGTTGTTCATTTATAGAATCTTTTAATTAAAAATAATAAATATATTATTTTTATATTTTACATATATAATCTTTTATGATTCCTGTCTTAATAATAAATATCATAGATGCACCTATATTTATTGTAGTAGCTGGTACTTTTATAATTTTATGTAATATAGTGGCTTATAACTTAAAACAATAATCACTCATATGTTTATGTAAAAAATAGACCTGTATAGATAAAATCTACAAATTTTGTTACTAATAAGAGAAATAGGTGCTGTTAATTTTTATATTTTGTATTATTAATTTTATTATAAAGGAAGAACTAAAGATAACTCCAAAAGTATATACTATTAAGATTCTCTTCATAGTTGATCATTTGTTTTGTTTTGATTATTTCATCTTAATTATAAATGACAAATAAAAAAATATCTTTTATTTTTTTTCAATAAATACATAATGTAATAATATCATTTTTTGCTTGAGTATAAATTATATTATATAAATTATTTATTTAATGAAGTATATTTAATAAAGTATATTTAATAAGTATATAATGATATAAATGTATAGGCCTTGAAAAGGAAAAGATATTGCAACAGTTCACTTTCATATTATTTTTGAGTATATTTTCGTCATTTTTGATGGAAATGACTAAAATACGCGTCCCCGAAAACTACGCGTCCCTACGCGTCCCCGGTCAAAACGACTTATTTCTATTATTATTAATAGGAAATCTTATTAAGCTTTATAAGATGAGTTAGAAAATGTTTTTTTTTAATTTAAAAAAAATACGGTAACTATAAATTTATAAAAATTTATTTTTTTAAAAAATAAACTACGCGTCCCCGGTCAAAATACAGTTTTTTTTTTAAAATAAAAACAGATTCATATTTAACTCATTAAAAGAATACAGAATATGTAAATATTATATTTAAAGTATTTTATAACTTAGTGATTTTTTCAAAAAACACTTCTTTTTTTTCAAAAACACTACGCGTCCCCGGCCAAAAAACCGTTTTTTTTTAAAAATAAAAGCAGATTCATGTTTAGCTTTTCAAGGAGATTCAGAAAATGGTATTAATAAAAAAAAATTTAAAAAAAAAAATAAAAAATTTTTCCAAAAAATTTTTTTTGGCTAAACTACGCGTCCCCGGTCAAAATACAGTTTTTTAAAAAAATCAAAACAGATTCATATTTAGCTCATTAAAAGAATACAGAATATGTAAATATTATATTTTATAACTTAGTGATTTTTTGAAAAATCACTTTTTTTTTCAAAAACACTACGCGTCTCCGGTCAAAAAACCGTTTTTTTTTTAAAATAAAAGCAGATTCATGTTTAGCTTTTCAAGGAGATTCAGAAAATGGTATTAATAAAAAAAATTTAAAAAAAAAATTTTTTCGAAAAAATTTTTTTTTAGCTAAACTACGCGTCCCCAGTCAAAATACAGTTTTTTTAAAAAAATCAAAACAGATTCATATTTAGCTCATTAAAAGAATACAGAATATGTAAATATTATATTTTAAACTATTTTATAACTTAGTGATTTTTTCAAAAAACACTATTTTTTTTCACAAACACTACGCGTCCCCGGTCAAAAAACCTTTTTTTTTAAATAAAAGCAGATTCATGTTTAGCTTTTCAAGGAGATTCAGAAAATGGTATTAATAAAAAAAAATTTAAAAAAAAAATTTTTTTTGGCTAAACTACGCGTCCCCGGTCAAAATACAGTTTTTTAAAAAATAAAAACAGATTTATATTTAGCTCATTAAAAGAATACAGAATATGTAAATATTATATTTTAAACTATTTTATAACTTAGTGATTTTTTGAAAAAACACTTTTTTTTTGGAAAACACTACGCGTCCCCGGTCAAAAACCCGTTTTTTTTTAAAAATAAAAGCAGATTTAGCTTTTCAAGGAGATTCAGAAAATGGTATTAATAAAAAAATTTTAAAAAAAAAATTTTTTTGGCTAAACTACGCGTCCCCGGTCAAAATACAATTTTTTTAAAAAAATAAAAACAGATTCATATTTAGCTCATTAAATGAATACAGAATATGTAAATATTATATTTTAAACTATTTTATAACTTAGTGATTTTTTGAAAAAACACTTCTTTTTTCAAAAACACTAAGCGTCCCCGGTCAAAAAACCGTTTTTTTTAAATAAAAGCAGATTCATATTTAGCTTTTCAAGGAGATTCAGAAAATGGTATTAATAAAAAAAATTTATTGGCTAAACTACGCGCGTTCCCTGTCAAAATACAGTTTTTTTTAAAAAATCAAAACAGATTCATATTTAGCTCATTAAAAGAATACAGAATATGTAAATATTATATATTAAAGTATTGAATAACTTAGTAATTTTTTTAAAAAACACTTTTTCTTTCGAAAACACTACGCGTCCCCGGTCAAAAAACCGTTTTTTTAAAAAAATAAAAGCAGATTCATGTTTAACTTTTCAAGGAGATTCAGAAAATGGAATTAATAAAAAAAAATTTAAAAAAAAATTTTTTCGAAAAAATTTTTTTGGCTAAACTACGCGTCCCCGGTCAAAATACAGTTTTTTTAAAAAAATCAAAACGGATTCATATTTAGCTCATTAAAAGAATACAGAATATGTAAATATTATATTTTAAACTATTTTATAACTTAGTGATTTTTTCAAAAAACACTATTTTTTTTCACAAACACTACGCGTCCCCGGTCAAAAAACCTTTTTTTTTTAAATAAAAGCAGATTCATGTTTAGCTTTTCAAGGAGATTCAGAAAATGGTATTAATAAAAAAAAATTAAAAAAAAAATTTTTTTTTGGCTAAACTACGCGTCCCCGGTCAAAATACAATTTTTTAAAAAATAAAAACAGATTCATATTTAGCTCATTAAAAGAATACAGAATATGTAAATATTATATTTTAAACTATTTTATAACTTAGTGATTTTTTGAAAAAACACTTTTTTTTGGAAAACACTACGTGTCCTCGGTCAAAATACAGTTTTTTTTTTAAATAAGAGCAGATTCATGTTAAGCTTTTCAAGGAGATTCAGAAAATGGTATTAATATAAATAATTTTGAAAAAAATTTCCCCAGCCCTACCAAAGATCATGATAATTTTGGTAGTTGATAATTCAAATAAAATATTTAAAAAAGCCAATGTCTAGCCCATATTTAAAATTAAAAAATTTTCAAAGATATCTATTTTAAATTTTACCCAAGTTGATTTCTATCACAAATGTAAATTATGATATTTCTAATACCCTTACATTGCAACATTTTTACCTCTTTTTCTCTTAAATATTAATATTTTTATGAAATATATTAATAAAGCATATTTAGTATCGTATACACCTAACTAATTAGTAATTACCCATCAACCCCGTCATTCTGTTCTGATTAAATTAAATTAATTTTATAAAAAAAAATTTTTTAATATATATATACAAATATTCAAAATATAATATTGATGGGGGGGCTCAATGGTTAGAACGTTTGCCTTCCGAACGATAGGTTGCGAGTTTGAATCTAGTGTTGCCATAAAAAATTTAAAAAAATTTTTTTTAACATTAGCGAGATAATAATAGCTCTCGATTTATTTAACATTAAGATGATAGGAAAGTTGATAGAAAAAAAAAATTTTAACATTAGGAGATAGGAAAGTGAAATTAACGTTAAGATAGGTAAGTTGATAGAAAAAAAATTAACATTACCAAGATACGAAAACGTTCATTTTTTGATTACGGCTATTATATATATAGATAGATAGATAGATATATATCATATTAAATCAATGTGTTAAATCAAACAAAGTTGAGTGTTCAAAATCAGATTCGGTCAAAAGATTAATATACATTTAACATTGATGAATTAGAAAATATTATAATTATAATTTATTTTTCATTTATGTTAGTAATAAGTTTTTTAAAATAACTTTCTAATCTTACATTAATAGTTAAAATTTATTTAAAAATTTATCATTTTATATGTTTTGTATATGGGAGACTGGGGTTAGGACCCCGGGGCTTGGCAAACCACTTAATCTCATTTCAAAATTAAATATACCAGAAGGTTAATATTTTATCCTAATATAGTTTTTATTAGTTTACATCTATAGACAAAAAATCTTTTGAAATATTAAATTATTAAAAATTTTATTTAAGAAATAAAATTTTGATGAAGTTTTCAAAAGATTTTTACATGATAGAATTTTAATTTTTATTATAATATATAATCATTTATATGTAAATTAAATTTTATAGCTAATTTTAAACACTCTTCTATAATTTGGAAAAGTTTAATGTGTATTTATTATATCTAGATATTATTTCAATCATAATTTGTCAATTTAGAGCTAGCGGCGCTTGCTAAACCATACAAGTCAATTAAAGCAGTTAATAATGAAAAAAAATTCAAAATCTTGTAAAGGCAATTCATGTCTGTTTTATAATTGGTATTTAGGAGTTATGCTATCATAATCTCTCCTTAAGATCTTTATTTTTTATGTCCAAAATGTTTATTAAATTAACCAAAATTAAGTTTCAATTTTTATATATAATTAGCCTCAATTTATAAGTATATGATATATACTACAATACAACAAAATTATTCTATTTGTATCATTATTAATAAATAAAAATACATTTCAATTTATTATGGCCTTAAAAAACCAATGGTTTAGGAAGCCCCTTGAAGTGGTTTGCCTCACCCCGCTATTGGAGATTGTTAGACATAATTTTGACTTTTACAAAAAATAAAATTTAAAAAAAATAAATATATTCTTAAATTTTTTTATAAGGCCCCTTTATAAAGTATTGTTTTCGGTATCTAGTCATATTTTATTTTTTATATTATGTAAAAAAAACCAGAAACTATAGCCAATTTTTTAAAAATAGGTTAGACTAACCGCAGTCTCTCCTACTATATTCACCAAATTTATAAAACAAATAATTTTATTAATCAGATAAATATACCATTTATTATTTCAAGAAATATACAATTTATTAAATATAATTTTTTTTTTTTCTTTTTTATTATTATATTTATTTATTTCACATAACACCTAATTAAAAATATTATAATTTATAAATTATAATTATATAATTAAAAATAAAATTCTATAATTGAGTCCCCAAAAAGGAACCATAATTGTGTCTAAAAATTTCTATTTGAATTTTTTGTCGAATAAAAAGGAATTCTCTTGGTTCATTTGTGAAAAGTCGTATTTTATTAGCAAGATTTTTTAAAAACAAAAATGTTGAAGGCGAAAAATGCCCGTTAGTAGAAGTCACAACTGGAGTGAATAAAAAGTTTTTAAAATTTTTGTATTTGTTTATCTTTTTAATTTCAGCCTGTGTTATTAAATTGAAATTTATGTTTGAAGGGAATGATGAAACACACGTGTAGTCCCATATGAGTGATTTGCCGAGGGCCCAAGGTGTCATACCATCAGGTCTTAAACCATCTACTTGAGATAAATTTGATGGTTCGAGATTGTTAGGAATGTGTGCAGCTGTTAAACTTCTATTTATTATATGGTTTACAGCTGAGTGGCGTTGATGTCGCCCTTGACTAAAAATGCAATTTAAGCCATGTCTACCCTTTGAATCAACGGGTGATTTGCATTTGACGCAGGCATAAGGCTGTATTATATCGCAACCTAGACGTAGACCAATGGTTACTCTCAGTTGTTCATCTGATAAGAGATTACCAAGGTTGCGACTAGGGAGTGATTCTAACCATTCATGACCACCAAGTCTGTCAGATAATTGAAGGAGTTGAATGCAATCTAAAGGTGGATTGACTGATATATCTGTCTGGTATTTAGAGATTAAAGGTGTGAAAAAATTTTTGTGTGTGATGATTGATGGTAATACGGTGTTAATGGGTGTGTTTGCCTTCCATTTGTCAATAGCGTCGTCTAATAAACGATCGGTAGGGCATATGAAGCCAGAAATAATAGAATTGTTAGATAATCTAGATGATACGAATGATGATAAGGATAAAAGATTGAGCGGAAAAAAATCTAAACCTCCTAGTTTAGAAGGTAGCTGAGCAAGTGACCAATTGAATGAGTTTAAATTTATGTTTAAAATTTTTTCCAGAAATATTTTAAATTTATCCTGAATTTTAGATATGAATTCATTGTTTTTGAAAAAAGATGATGATCGGAAAATATGCATAAATTTAGGTATGTGCAGGCATTTGCGAATTAAAAATAAAGATTGATGAGCTGGTAGGAGACTAAGAATGTGCTCCATACTGTAAAAGCTTTTAAAAATCTTGTTGAGAAAATCTTCCGATTTGGTCGCATTAGCTAATGGGGACCCAAGTAAGGTTAAGCTGTCAGGAGCAATGATTTTGTAGCCTTCCAACTTTTGTGGCTTATTGTTTAAGAAACATAATTCTGTTTTATTTATGTTGAGTACCAGGCCGATAGCTTGGGAATTGATTTCCAGGTGTTTTAAGGCGCTTAGTACATTAGCTGAAGGGCCACATATGGTCCCATCGTCTAAATACCATAGATTAAGATCTAGGTTAAAATTTTGTTTAATTTGGTAGATGAGATGATGGATTCCAAAACAAAAAAGAAGAGGTCCTAATGGATCCCCTTGTTGGATGCCCTCTTGGGATAAAATCTGATAAGATCCATATGTCAAAGGCGTCTGAAAACCATATGAGGATTCAATAAATTTAGAATAACCGGGAAATGTTTCATAGAAGAATTTTAAAAATGAGGTACGATGTAGGCTATTGAAGGCATTTTTAAAATCTAGTTTACATATTACAGAATCAGGTGGTGGGTTTTCTAAGTAAATTCTTAATGTATGAGCCGCTATTTTACAGCCACCCTTGATCCCAAAACCTAGTTGATAAGAATTTAATATGTTGACAGCATCATGTTTGATGTGTTCAATTATGATTTTGGCTATTAATCTTCTGAAAAAGAGCCTACTGCAATAGGACGGATACCACCATCTGGCTTAGATAAAGCAATTAGACGTGCACCAAAAAGGATTTGGTGAGTTTGTATTGGAATATCATTATTTATTATGTTATTACAAAAAGTTGTTAAAACCTTGATGACAGAACTATGGGAAGAATTTTTTGGATTAATTAAGTATTGAAAATAGGAGGGTCTGAAACCATCAAGACCACCTGCTGAGTTTTTATTGAAAGAATTGATAGTATTGACAATTTCATCACTGGTAAAAATTACAGTCTGGTGGATTGGAGAGATGGGTAGATTATCTGTAGAAGCTTCAGGATGTAGTTGTTTCAATAGTTGTAATGTTTCTTCATTGATAGGAGAAAGATGGTTATCTGAGGATATGAGTTTAATTGCACCACCTATGTCACCTTGATCTATTTTATTTAATATAATTTTGCATTTGTATGTTATATCATCTACTTGCTTTTTAACATTATGATTGTAGTTAATCATTTGAATATTGTCAAAATTATCAATGTTCGATTTTATTTGTTCATGTAATGGGGTTTCTTTGTTAGCAGGACGTATAAGACATTTATGAGAGAAGGTTAATAAATCTTCCCATGATTTTAAGCAATTTAAGTTATAATTAACTTTTGTGATAAGTTTAATAACAAAATTTGAAATTAGGTTTCTAGATTTATTTGGTAGATGTGTTAAAGTGGGTCTTTTTTTCCATTCAAAAAATCTTTCAAGAAAATCTGTGTTGATAGGGGGAGGATGAGGCTCAATAATATTGAATAAGGGTTTGGGTATTGTTGAAATTTCATTGGTTGAAGATTTTTGAGAGGAAGGACATGTTGATCCTTTGTAAGTATGTTTGTATAATAGATTACCCTTTGTCACTTTAATTAGTTTTGCACAGATGTTGCAAATTGTTGACATTGAAGTTTGAGGGTATGTGAGTATAGATTGTAAAGTTGACAAAACCCAGTATTGTTTATAAAGAGTCCGGCTGAATGGCAATAATTATTATACACATTATTAAAATTTGATGTTTTGAATATCATTGTAATACTTAGAATATGATGTTTTGAATATCATTGTAATACTTAGAATATGATGTTTTGAATATCATTGTAATAATTAGGATTTGATAAGTAACTGAAAGATTTGGAATACTAAGATGATAATAATTTAGTAGTAGCTTTACAATACTTTTCTGAAAGTATACATTGGTTTTTGGAATTTTGAATGATTTATATTTTCAAACTTGGATGAGTCCTAATATTTTGTAGAGGTTGTTAAATCATTGATTTGTAAGATTACTAAAACATATTTTTTAATAAAATACCATTTATATTACATATTATTATATACAATCGTAATAGGTAAAAAAATGTAAATATTCGTTTGTTGTAAAATAATGTGGGTGTTTCAATCACGGTAGTCTTTATAGAATGTTGTTTCCGACGTATCACGATTTAGTTTTCCAATTTCAATCATTGACCAAACTATAATATGATGTTGTTTTCATCTTCGATATCTATTTATAGTTTATATAATAATATAATATATTTATTTTTATATGCCCTTTTACCTTCAATAATTATAGTCAAAAATTTCAAATTATAGGACTTTAATAATTGGTAATATTTAAACTTAAAAATAACTATTTATATTGTTATTACAAAAAAATAATTGGATGCATTGTTCTAACTGTACAAACTTTCTCTAATATTAGCTAAACAATATTACATTATTTATACTATATTAATTATTTGCCCCGCTATTGCTTAAGTTATATGAACTTTGAATCTTTTAGTTTTGACGTTGTGAGACGAGAAGGCTATACTTTTTTGTTAAAAAAAACAATAAATATTAATTTAATTATTCTATAAATAGTTTAAAAAAATAATATCTTAATAAATTTATGAAATATGCTGCAGTTAATCCTATCTTTATTTCCATAGATTGTGGATAATGTTCTCATTTTTTTTATAAATGATTTTATATATTAATTATATGCTTTAAATCATTAAATATGATCTAATAAAAAACTATAAAACTTTTATGTCGCAAATAAGCAAGATACAAGGAAAAGCTCCTATTTTTCAATCTTACAAATTTTGATAATCAATAAACATGAATTCATATGATTTTAGATGTTATTTATATATAATTTGGACACGCCATTTCAGCTTATTTCATTTACTATTAATGCGGAATTACAATAAAAATGTTTGGTTTCTATTATTTTTCACTATTTTTATGTAAAATCAAAATAAATTTCCTAAATTTTGCTAAATTTTATTTAATATCGTTATTGGTTATGAATTACAATAAATTTGCTAATAGTATACTGGATAACTGATTTTAAATGTTTAAATTTATTTAGACCTCTATTTGATGAGTTTCCCTACTATCACACATGTGTGTCCCAACGTACACAGAGTCTGTCAAGGTTGGGACAAAAAAAATTTTTTTAAATTAATTTATTAAAAAAATAAAGTCTATATAAAATATATATTAATTATTTCAAAAAGTCTATAATTATGGGATTCAGAATACGCTATACTTATTCAGATTAGTCAAAAAATATACGAACTATCCTCGGTCTCCCCTACTTTGTATTTTATGGAAGCAATGTTCTAAAATATATTCACAGGTTCTTAGAAAATAAAAAATATTGCGTTTAAATTTAAAAAATTTAAAATGATTAGGAAATAGCCTATTATATTAGAAAATAAAATATATGGGAGATCGGGGTAGGGCGATTTACGGGATAACGGCCCAGCCATGTTTTAAAAATTTTAGGCCCGGCCCTTATTATTTAAAAAAATAATTTTCAGGTCTGGCTACGAATTTTTAAAAATTATATTAGACATAATGTATAAATTTTTATAAAAAATAGGCCCGGCGCGGATATATTAAAAAAAATTCTGGGTAGTGTTTGGAGCCTGCAGGTCTTTTAGATATATTAATTAAATTTTCAAAAATAGTAAAAAAGAGGCTTAATGTTAATGTTTTACTTTGTTATGTAAGAATATAGTAAGGTTAATGTGGTATTTTTATCCTCTTTTCAAAATTTATTTCTTTTTGATAATATAAATATTATTTTGTTTTAATTTGTAATTTATAAAAATAATAAAAAATAAAATGAGATTTACATTTATCATGATTTCGGATTATGACATATGTTTTTATATAAAAAGTAAATTATAAATCATAAATTTTATAAGATTATAAATAAAAATAGGAAATGAATAAAAAAAAATTAAAATATATTAATATTCTAGTGAATTTACAAAAAATTAGTTAAAAGGGGGGGGGGGGATAATAAAGAGTGAAGTATAAAAAAAATACAGTTGTCGTGTTTCTTTAGGAAACTAATAAAAACTTGTTATTTTGTAAATTACTCAGAGCAGGCAAGTTTATAATTTTTTTTAATAAAAATAAGATGATAATAGTCATGATAGTGTTAATGCAATATATGTCCGCAATACTAAGTGACGGTTAAGCGGAGAAAAAATGCCCGGAAAGAAATACTAAAGGAAAAAAATCCCCTGGAAAATAGTTACATGGAAAAATATTCCCCGGAAATAAATTCCCCATTTTTTAGATTTAAAATTAAATATAGGGGAAAATAAGTCCCAGGAAAAAAAACCCGGACAACCATAAGTGATTTAAGGTCTCAAAAAAAAATTATATCAACAACTTATAAATTTGTATAACTTTATTTTGGAAGTATATATTAACCTAATATTATGTGTTTATTATCTCTAATATTTATTTAAAATTTTATAATTCAAACTTAATATGTTATGAGATATAGCTAATCAAAATTTGGGGTAAAATAGACTCCACCTATGTAGTTACGGGAATTTTTTCCCCCTTTTATAGTCAAGGTTGACTCTTATTTTTCTAAAAAATCATATCTTTATAAATATTATTAATTAGCCTATACTCTTGGGATTTAGAATCAACATTTATATTACATATAAATAAATATCATGCTATTAGACGAAATATACAATTTTTTTTTTAAATGATCGTTTATTTATTATTTATATACCAGCATATGCAAATCAATATAAAAATAAAAAAGTATACTGTATCATCACATTAGGGTAATATTTAAAAAAAAACAATAATAACAATATCATATAATGTTGTAAAGACTATTATCGTTCCCAATATCGTCTTTGATTAGTGTTGTTAATCGGCTTAGCCGAGTCGGCTCGAACAGAGCTCACTCAAATTTTGGGTCGTTTTTTTCGACTCCAACTCAAAGTTTTGGTCGTTTTTTACGACTTCGACCAGAGTTCAAGCCGAAAAAAACGACTTCGACCCAAAATATGGGTCGTTTTTTCGACTCCGACCCAAGTCCAAGCCGAAAAAACGACCTCGACTCAAAATATGGGTCGTTTTTTACGACTCCGACTCAAAATTTGGGTCGTATTTTTCGACTTAAACTTGAAGTTTGGGTCATATTTTTCGACTCAAACTTGAAGTTTGGGTTGTTTTTTTCGACTAAAACATGAAGTTTGGGTCGTATTTTTTGACTCAAACTTGAAGTTTGGGTCGTATTTTTCGACTCCAACTCAAAGTTTGGGTCGTTTTTCTGACTCAGACTCAAACATCGGGTCGTTTTATTCAATCCGACCCAAAATATGGATCTTTTTTTTTAAAGACGACTTAAAGTTAGGGTTGCTTTTTTTCACCCCTAACCCAATTATCTAGATCATTTTTTTCGACCAAAAGTCAAATAACATTTAGTATATATTAATATTATAGGCGGGAAAGTTACTTAAAGCTTCTTTAAATTATAATGCTCTGATTAACTATTCATCATAGTTATATTTTAAAATTTTTAATTGATGTACCATAGAAAAGTGCCATTTGTCATGATAATTATTTTTGAACTTTTTTAAATGAAATAGATAAAAATATATATTCTAAACATGTTAAATTAAAAATTCAGTGAGGATGTATCATATATAGGTGACAAATGTCATAATCGCTGATTTTGAACTTTTTCAAATTTTTTTAAAGGAAATAGCTAAAAATATATATTCTAAACATGTTAAATTAAAAATTCAGTGAGGATGTATCATAGATAGGTGACAATTGTCATAATCACTATTTTTCAACTTTTTTCAATTTTTTTAAAGCAAATAGCTAAAAATATATATTCTAAACATGTTAAATTAAAAATTCAGTGAGGATGTATCATATATAGGTGACAATTGTCATAATCGCTATTTTTGAACTTTTTCAAATTTTTTTAAAGGAAATATCTAAAAATATATATTCCAAACATGTTAAATTAAAAATTCAGTGAGGATGTATCATAGATAGGTGACAATTGTCATAATCGCTATTTTTGAACTTTTTCAAATTTTTTTTAAGGAAATATCTAAAAATATATATTCTAAACATGTTAAATTAAAAATTCAGTGAGGATGTATCATAGATAGGTGACAATTGTCATAATCGCTATTTTTGAACTTTTTCAAATTTTTTTAAAGGAAATAGCTAAAAATATATATTCTAAACATGTTAAATTAAAATTTCAGTGAGGATGTATCATAGATAGGTGACAATTGTCATAATCGCTATTTTTAAACTTTTTCAAATTTTTTTAAAGGAAATATCTAAAAATATATATTCTAAACATGTTAAATTAAAAATTCAGTGAGGATGTATCATAGATAGGTGACAATTGTCATAATCGCTATTTTTGAACTTTTTCAAATTTTTTTAAAGGAAATATCTAAAAATATATATTCTAAACATGTTAAATTAAAAATTCAGTGAGGATGTATCATAGATAGGTGACAATTGTCATAATCGCTATTTTTGAACTTTTTCAAATTTTTTTAAAGGAAATAGCTAAAAATATATATTCTAAACATGTTAAATTAAAATTTCAGTGAGGATGTATCATAGATAGGTGACAATTGTCATAATCGCTATTTTTGAACTTTTTCAAATTTTTTTAAAGGAGATAGCTAAAAATATATATTCTAAACATGTTAAAGTCATTTATCTATGATACATCCTCACTGAATTTTTAATTTAACATGTTTAGAATATATATTTTTAGATATTTCCTTTAAAAAAATTTGAAAAAGTTCAAAAATAGTGATTATGACAATTGTCATCTATATATGATACATCCTCACTGAATTTTAAATTTAATATGTTTAGAATATATATTTTAAGATGTTTCCTTTAAAAAAATTTGAAAAAGTTCAAAAATAGCGATTATGACAATTGTCACATATCTATGATACATCCTCACTGAATTTTTAATTTAACATTTTTATAATATATATTTTTTCCTATTTCCTTTAAAATAATTGAAAAAAGTTCAAAAATAGCGATTATGACAATTGTCACTTTTCTATGGTACATCTTCACTGAAATTTTATTTTAACATCTTTACAATATATATTTTTAGCTATTTCCTTTAAAAAAATTTGAAAAAGTTCAAAAATAGCGATTATGACAATTGTTACCTATCTATGATACATCCTCACTGAATTTTTAATTTAACATGTTTAGAATATATATTTTTAGATATTTCCTTTAAAAAAATTTGAAAAAGTTTAAAAATAGCGATTATGACAATTGTCACCTATCTATGATACATCCTCACTGAAATTTTAATTTAACATGTTTAGAATATATATTTTTAGCTATTTCCTTTAAAAAAATTTGAAAAAGTTCAAAAATAGCGATTATGACAATTGTCACTTTTCTATGGTACATCTTCACTGAAATTTTATTTTAACATCTTTACAATATATATTTTTAGCTATTTCCTTTAAAAAAATTTGAAAAAGTTCAAAAATATCGATTATGACAATTGTCTTCTATCTATGATACATCCTCACTGAATTTTTAATTTAACATGTTTAGAATATATATTTTTAGATATTTCCTTTAAAAAAATTTGAAAAAGTTTAAAAATAGCGATTATGACAATTGTCACCTATCTATGATACATCCTCACTGAAATTTTAATTTAACATGTTTAGAATATATATTTTTAGCTATTTCCTTTAAAAAAATTTGAAAAAGTTCAAAAATAGCAATTATGACAATTGTCACTTTTCTATGGTACATCTTCACTGAAATTTTATTTTAACATCTTTACAATATATATTTTTAGCTATTTCCTTTAAAAAAATTTGAAAAAGTTCAAAAATAGCGATTATGACAATTGTCACCTATCTATGATACATCCTCACTGAATTTTTAATTTAACATGTTTAGAATATATATTTTTAGATATTTCCTTTAAAAAAATTTGAAAAAGTTCAAAAATAGCGATTATGACAATTGTCACCTATATATGATACATCCTCACTGAATTTTAAATTTAACATGTTTAGAATATATATTTTAAGATGTTTCCTTTAAAAAAATTTGAAAAAGTTTAAAAATAGCGATTATGACAATTGTCACCTATCTATGATACATCCTCACTGAAATTTTAATTTAACATGTTTAGAATATATATTTTTAGCTATTTCCTTTAAAAAAATTTGAAAAAGTTCAAAAATAGCGATTATGACAATTGTCACCTATCTATGATACATCCTCACTGAATTTTTAATTTAACATGTTTAGAATATATATTTTTAGATATTTCCTTTAAAAAAATTTGAAAAAGTTCAAAAATAGCGATTATGACAATTGTCACATATCTATCATACATCCTCACTGAATTTTTAATTTAACATGGTTAGAATATATATTTTTTGCTATTTCCTTTAAAAAAATTGAAAAAAGTTCAAAAATAGCGATTATGACAATTGTCACCTATCTATGATACATCCTCACTGAATTTTTAATTTAACATGTTTAGAATATATATTTTTAGCAATTTGCTTTAAAGAAACTCAAAAAAGTTCAAAAATAGCGATTATGACAATTACCACTTATCTATGGTACATCATCACTGAAATTTTGATTTAACATGTCTACAATATATATTTTTCTATTTCATTTAAAAAAGTTCAAAAATAATTATCATGACAAATGGCACTTTTCTATGGTGCATCACTTAAAAATTTTAAAATATAACTATGATGAATAGTTAATCAGAGCATTATAATTTAAAGAAGCTTTAAGTAACTTTCCCGCCTATAATATTAATATATACTAAATGTTATTTGACTTTTGGTCGAAAAAAATGATCTAGATATTGGGTTAGGGGTGAAAAAAAGCAACCCTAACTTTAAGTCGTCTTTAAAAAGAAAGATCCATATTTTGGGTCGGATTGAATAAAACGACCCGATGTTTGAGTCTGAGTCAGAAAAACGACCCAAACTTTGAGTTAGAGTCGAAAAATACGACCCAAACTTCAAGTTTTAGTCGAAAAATACGACCCAAACTTCAAGTTTTAGTCGAAAAATACGACCCAAACTTCAAGTTTGAGTCGAAAAATATGACCCAAACTTCAAGTTTAAGTCGAAAAATACGACCCAAATTTCAAGTTTGAGTCGAAAAATACGACCCAAATTTTGAGTCGGAGTCGTAAAAAACGACCCATATTTTGGGTCGAGGTCGTTTTTTTCGGCTTGGACTTGGGTCGGAGTCGAAAAAAACGACCCATATTTTGGGTCGAAGTCGTTTTTTTCGGCTTGAACTCGGGTCGAAGTCGAAAAAAACGACCCAAACATTGAGTCGGAGTCGAATAAAACGACCCGAGCTTTGGGTCGGGGTCGCGACTCGCGGCGTTTTAACAACACTATCTTTGATTCGTCTGAAGACTTTATCTGTAAAATAAAATAAATATTAAATATTATAATTTATTAATAAATCCACAAGATGATGTAAGCTATTGCTTTTGATCTTTATTTTAATGTTAAGTTATAATATTATGTTTTTAGCCATAAAAAGAGCTTTTAGGTCTTAGTTTAAAAAAATACCAAGACCATGGATATATAACAGGTTTAAAATTTTAAACCTGAAATATAACCAAAATATAATATATTAAAAAATTTACATTAATTTAAAAAAAATAAATTAAAGAAAAAAATATATTTGTCATAATCTACTTTTAGGTCTTAGTTTAAAAAAATACCAAGACCATGGATATATAACAGGTTTAAAATTTTAAACCTGAAATATAACCAAAATATAATATATTAAAAAATTTACATTAATTTAAAAAAAAAAATTAAAGAAAAAAATTAGTCTACTCTAACAACGCATCTTCATCATTATGCTCATTAGATTCGACAGTTAAATTATTGTCCGGGGATATTGCCGATAGGGGATTCGGTACGTCTGGAATGGTCTCAGATCGGGAAGGAGGCAAAACTTGCGGCATGACGTTTGGCTCCACAACATCACGATAGCTTCGGCGCACTGGGGGTTCTGGACAGAACCTTACGATATGGCCTCCCCCACATCTGTAACAGATCGGGGGTTCTCTGGAGCCTCTGGAGAAGGAACCATAGTTTCGTCTTGGGCTTCGGGACCTACGAGACTGCCTGTCTCGAGTAGATCTGGTAATAGGTCTAGCTATATTGAGCATCTGCCCATATAACCTTGATGCTTCAAGCCTGGCATCCTCCAGCCAGTTGTCTGACTCCACTGAGCCATCAATCATGCGGATTTGAAATCGTATGAGATAGTTGCCTACACGGACAGTTGAGGTCATCTATAAAAATAGAAGATAAAAAAAATATATTAAATATCAAATTTTACCGTTATATTGTTTTTTTAAAAAGAGAACATTCTAAAAGAAAAGTAGATATTATTATTATGTCATAATGTATAAATTTATAATATTGATTATGATTAAATTACAATACGAATATATAAACTCCGATCAATGATGCCTGCGCACCAATCCCAAATTCAACGTTAAACCCATTAATTTCTGCAGTAAGTTTTGCTTGATTTTATTGAATCATCCATATATTCTAAATAGAATTACCTGACAATTATGTAATACAAGTTCTTTGTTACAACAAACGGCATAATGGCCAATTTTTTTTTACATATTTTGCATGCCGCATTTGTGGGTGGACTTGGTTATATTTCAGGTTAAAATTTTAAACCTGTTATATATCCATGGTCTTGGTATTTTTTTAAACTAAGACCTAAAAGCTCTTTTTATGGCTAAAAACATAATATTATAACTTAACATTAAAATAAAGATCAAAATCAATAGCTTACATCATCTTGTGGATTTATTAATAAATTATAATATTTAATATTTATTTTATTTTACAGATAAAGTCTTCAGACGAATCAAAGACGATATTGGGAACGATAATAGTCTTTACAACATTATATGATATTGTTATTATTGTTTTTTTTAAATATTACCCTAATGTGATGATACAGTATACTTTTTTATTTTTATATTGATTTGCATATGCTGGTATATAAATAATAAATAAACGATCATTTAAAAAAAAAATTGTATATTTCGTCTAATAGCATGATATTTATTTATATGTAATATAAATGTTGATTCTAAATCCCAAGAGTATAGGCTAATTAATATTATTTATAAAGATATGATTTTTTTAGAAAAATAAGATTTAACCCAAAGGGGGGAAAAATTCCCGTAACTACATAGGTTGAGTCTATTTTACCCCAAATTTTGATTAGCTATATCTCATAACATATTAAGTTTGAATTAAAATTTTTAATAGAGATAATAAATACATAATATTAGGTTAATATATACTTCCAAAATAAAGTTATACAAATTTATAAGTTGCTGATATAATTTTTTTTTGAGACCTTAAATCATTTATGGTTGTCACTAAGGAATCTAGGAAAATAATTTCCCGGAAAATTGTCCCCCTGAAAAAAAACCGCCTTGAAAATTCACCGGAAAATAATTCCCTGGAAAAAAAATATCTTGAAAGAAAAATCCCCCGAAAAAAATACCCCGGAAAATAATTCCCTTACATTTCGATCCCTATAAAATATTAAATAATTTTTAGAAAATTTACAAAATAGGAAAAAAAATACAATATACTTTAAAATATTATATTTACATATTCTGTATTCTTTTAATGAGTTAAATATGAATCTGTTTTGATTTTTTAAAAAAAACTGTATTTTGACCGGGGACGCATAGTTTAGCGAAAAAAAAATCTCCTTGAAAAGCTAAACATGAATCTACCTATATTTTTTTAAAAAAACGGTTTTTTGACCGGGGACGCGTAGTGTTTTTGAAAAAAAAAGTGTTTTTTGAAAAAATCACTAAGTTATAAAATAGTTTAAAATATAATATTTACATATTCTGTGTTCTTTTAGTGAGCTAAATATGAATCTGTTTTGATTATTTTAAAAATACTGCATTTTGACCGGGGACGCGTAGGGACGCGTAGTTTAGCCAAAAAAAAATTTTTCGAAAAAATTTTTTTTTAAAATTTTTTTTATTAATACCATTTTCTGAATCTCCTTGAAAAGCTAAACATGAATCTGCTTTTATTTTAAAAAAAAAACGGTTTTTTGACCGGGGACGCATAGTGTTTTTGAAAAAAAAAGTGATTTTTCAAAAAATCACTAAGTTATAAAATACTTTAAAAAAAATGAGCTAAATATGAATCTGTTTTTATTTTTTAAAAAAAACTGTATTTTGACCGGGGACGCGTAGGGACGCGTAGTTTATTTTTTAAAAAAATAAATTTTTATAAATTTTATATAGTTACCGTATTTTTTTTAAATTAAAAAAAACTTTTTCTAACTCATCTTATTAAGCTTAATAAGATTTCCTATTAATAATAATAGAAATAAGTCGTTTTGACCGGGGACGCGTAGGGACGCGTAGTTTAGCCAAAAAAATATTTATTCGAAAAAATTTTTTTTTTAAATTTTTTTTATTAATACCATTTTATGAATCTCCTTGAAAAGCTAAACATGAATCTGCTTTTATTTTAAAAAAAAACGGTTTTTTGACCGGGGACGCGTAGTGTTTTTGAAAAAAAAAGTGTTTTTGAAAAAAAAAGTGTTTTTTCAAAAAATCACTAAGTTATAAAATAGTTTAAAATATAATATTTACATATTCTGTATTCTTTTAATGAGCTAAATATGAATCTGTTTTGATTTTTAAAAAAAAACTGTATTTTGACCGGGGACGCGTAGGGACGCGTAGTTTATTTTTTAAAAAAATAAATTTTATATAGTTACCGTATTTTTTTTAAATTAAAAAAAACATTTTCTAACTCATCTTATAAAGCTTAATAAGTCCTATTAATAATAATAGAAATAAGTCGTTTTGACCGGGGACGCGTAGGGACGCGTAGTTTAGCCAAAAAAATATTTATTCGAAAAAATTTTTTTTTTAAATTTTTTTTATTAATACCATTTTCTGAATCTCCTTGAAAAGCTAAACATGAATCTGCTTTTATTTAAAAAAAAACGGTTTTTTGACCGGGGACGCGTAGTGTTTTTGAAAAAAAAAAGTGTTTTTTCAAAAAATCACTAAGTTATAAAATAGTTTAAAATATAATATTTACATATTCTGTGTTCTTTTAGTGAGCTAAATATGAATCTGTTTTGATTATTTTAAAAATACTGCATTTTGACCGGGGACGCGTAGGGACGCGTAGTTTAGCCAAAAAAAATTTTTCGAAAAAATTTTTTTTTAAAATTTTTTTTATTAATACCATTTTCTGAATCTCCTTGAAAAGCTAAACATGAATCTGCTTTTATTTTAAAAAAAAAACGGTTTTTTGACCGGGGACGCATAGTGTTTTTGAAAAAAAAGTGATTTTTCAAAAAATCACTAAGTTATAAAATACTTTAAAAAAAATGAGCTAAATATGAATCTGTTTTTATTTTTTAAAAAAAACTGTATTTTGACCGGGGACGCGTAGGGACGCGTAGTTTATTTTTTAAAAAAATAAATTTTTATAAATTTTATAAAGTTACCGTATTTTTTTTAAATTAAAAAAAACTTTTTCTAACTCATCTTATTAAGCTTAATAAGATTTCCTATTAATAATAATAGAAATAAGTCGTTTTGACCGGGGACGCGTAGGGACGCGTAGTTTAGCCAAAAAAATATTTATTCGAAAAAATTTTTTTTTTAAATTTTTTTTATTAATACCATTTTATGAATCTCCTTGAAAAGCTAAACATGAATCTGCTTTTATTTTAAAAAAAAACGGTTTTTTGACCGGGGACGCGTAGTGTTTTTGAAAAAAAAAGTGTTTTTGAAAAAAAAAGTGTTTTTTCAAAAAATCACTAAGTTATAAAATAGTTTAAAATATAATATTTACATATTCTGTATTCTTTTAATGAGCTAAATATGAATCTGTTTTGATTTTTAAAAAAAAACTGTATTTTGACCGGGGACGCGTAGGGACGCGTAGTTTATTTTTTAAAAAAATAAATTTTATATAGTTACCGTATTTTTTTTAAATTAAAAAAAACATTTTCTAACTCATCTTATAAAGCTTAATAAGTCCTATTAATAATAATAGAAATAAGTCGTTTTGACCGGGGACGCGTAGGGACGCGTAGTTTAGCCAAAAAAATATTTATTCGAAAAAATTTTTTTTTTAAATTTTTTTTATTAATACCATTTTCTGAATCTCCTTGAAAAGCTAAACATGAATCTGCTTTTATTTAAAAAAAAACGGTTTTTTGACCGGGGACGCGTAGTGTTTTTGAAAAAAAAAGTGTTTTTTCAAAAAATCACTAAGTTATAAAATAGTTTAAAATATAATATTTACATATTCTGTATTCTTTTAATGAGCTAAATATGAATCTGTTTTGATTTTTTAAAAAAAACTGTATTTTGACCGGGGACGCGTAGGGACGCGTAGTTTATTTTTTAAAAAAATAAATTTTTATAAATTTTATATAGTTACCGTATTTTTTTTAAATTAAAAAAAAACATTTTCTAACTCATCTTATAAAGCTTAATAAGATTTCCTATTAATAATAATAGAAATAAGTCGTTTTGACCTGGGATGCGTAGGGACGCGTAGTTTAGCCAATTTTTTTTAAATTTTTTTTTATTAATACCATTTTCTGAATCTCCTTGAAAAGCTAAACATGAATCTGCTTTTATTTTTTTAAAAAAACAGATTTTTGACAGGGGACGCGTAGTGTTTTCGAAAAAAAGTGTTTTTTCAAAAAATCACTAAGTTATTAAATACTTTAATATATAATATTTACATATTCTATATTCTTTTAATGAGCTAAATATGAATCTGTTTTTATTTTTTAGTATTTTGACCGGGGACGCGTAGGGACGCGTAGTTTATTTTTTAAAAAAATAAATTTTTATAAATTTTATATAGTTACTGTATTTTTTTTAAATTAAAAAAACATTTTCTAACTCATCTTACAAAGCTTAATAAGATTTCCTATTAATAATAAAATAAGTCGTTTTGACCGGGGACGCGTAGTTTAGCCAAAAAAAAATTTTTTCGAAAAAATTTTTTTTAATTAATACCATTTTCTGAATCTCCTTGAAAAGCTAAACATGAATCTGCTTTTATTTTAAAAAAAACGGTTTTTTGACCGGGAACGCGTAGTGTTTTTGAAAAAAAAAAGTGATTTTTCAAAAAATCACTAAGTTATAAAATACTTTAAAAAATAATATTTACATATTCTGTATTCTTTTAATGAGCTAAATATGAATCTGTTTTGATTTTTTAAAAAAAACTGTATTTTGACCGGGGACGCGTAGGGACGCGTAGTTAAGCCAAAAAAAAATTTTTTTTATTAATACCATTTTCTGAATTTCCTTGAAAAGCTAAACATGAATCTGCTTTTATTTTTTTTAAAAAACGGTTTTTTGACCGGGGACGCGTAGTGTTTTCGAAAAAAGGTGTTTTTTGAAAAAATCACTAAGTTATAAAATAGTTTAAAATATAATATTTACATATTCTGTATTCTTTTAATGAGCTAAATATGAATCTGTTTTGATTTTTAAAAAAAACTGTATTTTGACCGGGGACGCGTAGGGACGCGTAGTTTAGGCAAAAAATATTTTTTTCGAAAAAATCTTTTTTTTTAATTTTTTTTTATTAATACCATTTTCTGAATCTCCTTGAAAAGCTAAACATGAATCTGCTTTTATTTTTTAAAAAAAACTGTTTTTTGACCGGGGACGCGTAGTGTTTTTGAAAAAAAAAAGTGTTTTTTCAAAAAATCACTAAGTTATAAAATAGTTTAAAATATAATATTTACATATTCTGTGTTCTTTTAGTGAGCTAAATATGAATCTGTTTTGATTATTTTAAAAATACTGCATTTTGACCGGGGACGCGTAGGGACGCGTAGTTTAGCCAAAAAAATTTTTAAAATTTTTTTCACTGAATCTCCTTGAAAAGCTAAACATGAATCTGCTTTTATTTTAAAAAAAAAACGGTTTTTTGACCGGGGACGCATAGTGTTTTTGAAAAAAAAGTGATTTTTCAAAAAATCACTAAGTTATAAAATACTTTAAAAAAAATGAGCTAAATATGAATCTGTTTTTATTTTTTAAAAAAAACTGTATTTTGACCGGGGACGCGTAGGGACGCGTAGTTTATTTTTTAAAAAAATAAATTTTTATAAATTTTATAAAGTTACCGTATTTTTTTTAAATTAAAAAAAACTTTTTCTAACTCATCTTATTAAGCTTAATAAGATTTCCTATTAATAATAATAGAAATAAGTCGTTTTGACCGGGGACGCGTAGGGACGCGTAGTTTAGCCAAAAAAATATTTATTCGAAAAAATTTTTTTTTTAAATTTTTTTTATTAATACCATTTTATGAATCTCCTTGAAAAGCTAAACATGAATCTGCTTTTATTTTAAAAAAAAACGGTTTTTTGACCGGGGACGCGTAGTGTTTTTGAAAAAAAAAGTGTTTTTGAAAAAAAAAGTGTTTTTTCAAAAAATCACTAAGTTATAAAATAGTTTAAAATATAATATTTACATATTCTGTATTCTTTTAATGAGCTAAATATGAATCTGTTTTGATTTTTAAAAAAAAACTGTATTTTGACCGGGGACGCGTAGGGACGCGTAGTTTATTTTTTAAAAAAATAAATTTTATATAGTTACCGTATTTTTTTTAAATTAAAAAAAACATTTTCTAACTCATCTTATAAAGCTTAATAAGTCCTATTAATAATAATAGAAATAAGTCGTTTTGACCGGGGACGCGTAGGGACGCGTAGTTTAGCCAAAAAAATATTTATTCGAAAAAATTTTTTTTTTAAATTTTTTTTATTAATACCATTTTCTGAATCTCCTTGAAAAGCTAAACATGAATCTGCTTTTATTTAAAAAAAAACGGTTTTTTGACCGGGGACGCGTAGTGTTTTTGAAAAAAAAAAGTGTTTTTTCAAAAAATCACTAAGTTATAAAATAGTTTAAAATATAATATTTACATATTCTGTATTCTTTTAATGAGCTAAATATGAATCTGTTTTGATTTTTTAAAAAAAACTGTATTTTGACCGGGGACGCGTAGGGACGCGTAGTTTATTTTTTAAAAAAATAAATTTTTATAAATTTTATATAGTTACCGTATTTTTTTTAAATTAAAAAAAAACATTTTCTAACTCATCTTATAAAGCTTAATAAGATTTCCTATTAATAATAATAGAAATAAGTCGTTTTGACCTGGGATGCGTAGGGACGCGTAGTTTAGCCAATTTTTTTTAAATTTTTTTTTATTAATACCATTTTCTGAATCTCCTTGAAAAGCTAAACATGAATCTGCTTTTATTTTTTTAAAAAAACAGATTTTTGACAGGGGACGCGTAGTGTTTTCGAAAAAAAGTGTTTTTTCAAAAAATCACTAAGTTATTAAATACTTTAATATATAATATTTACATATTCTATATTCTTTTAATGAGCTAAATATGAATCTGTTTTTATTTTTTAGTATTTTGACCGGGGACGCGTAGGGACGCGTAGTTTATTTTTTAAAAAAATAAATTTTTATAAATTTTATATAGTTACTGTATTTTTTTTAAATTAAAAAAACATTTTCTAACTCATCTTACAAAGCTTAATAAGATTTCCTATTAATAATAAAATAAGTCGTTTTGACCGGGGACGCGTAGTTTAGCCAAAAAAAAATTTTTTCGAAAAAATTTTTTTTAATTAATACCATTTTCTGAATCTCCTTGAAAAGCTAAACATGAATCTGCTTTTATTTTAAAAAAAACGGTTTTTTGACCGGGAACGCGTAGTGTTTTTGAAAAAAAAAAGTGATTTTTCAAAAAATCACTAAGTTATAAAATACTTTAAAAAATAATATTTACATATTCTGTATTCTTTTAATGAGCTAAATATGAATCTGTTTTGATTTTTTAAAAAAAACTGTATTTTGACCGGGGACGCGTAGGGACGCGTAGTTAAGCCAAAAAAAAATTTTTTTTATTAATACCATTTTCTGAATTTCCTTGAAAAGCTAAACATGAATCTGCTTTTATTTTTTTTAAAAAACGGTTTTTTGACCGGGGACGCGTAGTGTTTTCGAAAAAAGGTGTTTTTTGAAAAAATCACTAAGTTATAAAATAGTTTAAAATATAATATTTACATATTCTGTATTCTTTTAATGAGCTAAATATGAATCTGTTTTGATTTTTAAAAAAAACTGTATTTTGACCGGGGACGCGTAGGGACGCGTAGTTTAGGCAAAAAATATTTTTTTCGAAAAAATCTTTTTTTTTAATTTTTTTTTATTAATACCATTTTCTGAATCTCCTTGAAAAGCTAAACATGAATCTGCTTTTATTTTTTAAAAAAAACTGTTTTTTGACCGGGGACGCGTAGTGTTTTTGAAAAAAAAAGTGTTTTTTGAAAAAATCACTAAGTTATAAAATACTTTAAAATATAATATTTACATATTCTGTATTATTTTAATGAGTTAAATATGAATCTGTTTTTATTTAAAAAAAAAAAACTGTATTTTGACCGGGGACGCGTAGTTTATTTTTTAAAAAAATAAATTTTTATAAATTTTATATAGTTACCGTATTTTTTTTTAAATTAAAAAAAACTATTTCTAACTTATCTTATAAAGCTTAATAAGATTTCCTATTAATAATAATAGAAATAAGTCGTTTTGACCGGGGACGCGTAGTTTTCAGGGACGCGTATTTTAGTCATTCTCTTTTTGATTATATCATCACCTATAAAAAATTAATATAATTAATTAGCATAGATAATATATAAGATCATAATTTTTATAATATGCCTAATATCTGGTCATCCCTTATACAATATAATTTTTAATATATATTTTTTCCGAGTCATGGCTTTCCTGCTCAATATATGGAATAATATTATCAGGATCCATACTAACGCCAAGCAATTTACCCATTTTTTTATTAACAGCACACCCGTCGCATAAAATGGCTTTGCATATTACTCCAGTTTCATTTAAATTGAGCAATGCATCTATCACTAAATTAGCTAGGATATCTGAATTTATTTTTACAACTAGAAAATAGGCTATTGGCATTTTCCAGCTGCTATTAATACAGGTCGCCATAAGAAATAGGGCCTTTGTTGCTTCTGGACATGATTCATCTTCTTTTGTTGATTTTGTCCCATCACCTAAATCAACATAGCCATGATATTCTCCTTTGTGTTTTTCAAAATCTATTTGCGTTTCAATAGAATATAAGAAAAATAATATATCATAAATGGAAACTTTTCAAAAAATTATCTTCGTAGACTAGTTTTGGCAATATTATATATGTATTAATATTTCATGCTGACAAATAATGGATATCCAAACTACAAAATGGCGCTACAGCTGATTGCAATGTGTGGACATTTTTATCATGCATTTAATGAATGAATCACCAATCTATGTTATATTTATATATATCATTGGATATTCCATATAATATCACAAATGGAGTTGAAACCCAGTTGCAAAAAAAGACAATAACATCTTACTTCCAAAAAGTAATATTTTTTATTTATTATTGTAACTATAAATTTGTGAATTAATAGAAACTGATTTAAAATTTTACCAGAATAATATTAATATTAAAGTAGTCAGGGTATAGAGAAAATAAATTATATATATTATTATTTAATGTTTTTTAACTGTTTATCACACTATTTTTATATCTATATATACTTTATAAAGTTCAATTTAACAATATGTTTAATAAGTTAATAATAATAATTTAAAACCAAAGTATTAAAAAAACTTAATAAGTTAATATAATGTAGTAAAATAAGGTAATGTTAATTTCTAGGAATTTTTAAATTTAAATCTTTTCATCTTTAATTGAATTAAGACTTCAAATTCTTTTACTTTTTTTTATATAAATTTTATAAAATATGATTTGGATTCAACTATTTTCAAAATGTTATCTGTGTGAATTTCATCCCCTTTATTTACATTATGTGTTATATTAGGTATATTTATTATCATTGTTTTATTTAGCTATTAGAATTTCTTTAGATAATATACTTTCATCACATCATGAATTTCACAATTTTATTTATACTTAATATTGTTTTTATTTTTACAGTCATTATAATATTGTTTTATGATTTCTTCATGTGATCGCAGTTTTATATTAATCTGCATCTATCATGCCTATGAATCTTTCAAGTATATTTTAAAAAGTTTTTACATGATTTAACAAAGACATATTGATGTTTATGATTATCGCGTTCAAAATATGTGAATTCCCTTTGTATTCTACATTCACTTGTGCTGTACCTATTACTTGTATCATCTTGCCATTGTAACCTGATAACTTTATGTTGGACTTCATAATATTTTTAATACCTGTTTTCTCAATCATGTATTCTTGTATTATTAAAACATTTATTAAAAACTTAATTATAATGTAGTTAAAAAAAATTATCATTTGCCTAAAAATTTATTAAAAATATAGTTTTCATAAGGAAAGAAATTAAACTCCTCTTTATTTATAGAAAATCTCAGTTATTGAAGATTCACAAATTGTATTATCTCCTCATCCAATCCCCAGTTCCAGTGAGGTGCTTACTTTGCATGATGAGGTATTTAATTTAAATACGAATTATATGATAACTTTTGAAAGAAATAAATTATGATTATGAGGTTAATTAAATATTTCTAACCTTTATTAAAAACTTAATTATAATGTAGTTAAGAATAAAATGACATTTGACTAAAATTTTATTAAAAATATAGTTTTTCATAAGTAAACAAATTATACTCTTTATTTATAGCAAATCTCCAATATTGAAGATTCACAAATTGTATTATCTTCTCATCCAATCCCCAGTTTTAGTGAGGCGCTTACTTTGCATGATAAGGTATTTAATTTAAATATGAATTATATGATAACTTTTGAAAAAAAATAAATTATGATTATGAGGTTATTCAAATATTTCCAACATTCATTAAAAACTTAATTATAAAAGAAAAAAATTACCATTTGGCTAAAATTTTATTAAAAATATAGTTTTCATAAGGAAAGTGTTATGTTCTATCTCCCCACTTGTCGTATAACTTATTTCTTTTCTTTACGTTTTTCTCCACTTGTTTCTTTTGTTTTTCCATCTTCCTTTTTTTTTGTTATGAAATTGATATTATACTTTATTTTTATATTGCATTTGAAACTGGTTCTAACCAGTCTGGCAGTGATTTTTTTTGATTGTGTAAATTATGAATATTTTTTTTTGTAAAATTTAAAATACATTTCTTTTATGAAAATTTATTGTGCTAAGTTTTTAATCATTTTGTAAATTGTAACATTTTAACAATAAAGTTAAATTACTAAAATTACTCTGGATGATGACAAAGTTAAAAACCGGCCCCACGAATTCTGCCGATCCCTCACCTTATCCCACGGTAGAACCGCTCGCGGTCGTGGCCCCAAACACAACACTGGCGCCCAACGTGCTTTCGATATTCTACTACCCGGAAGAGCCAACGGACCATTACCTCGAACGTTTTATGCTTATCCACCGACATCTGTGGTCACAGCTTATATACAAAATTAAAGTTAGCTTTTGCACCAAGACCTATGATTGACTTTCAATGGAGGACGTAAAAACGATTCTGGGGAACAATAATAACAATAAAGGACTATCGATCAACAAGCTTCGTCAACGCATCCAGCAAGATAGCGAAACGATTACTGAATATGCAGAAGCTTTGATAGCTTTGGCCTCGCAATGCGATCTAGGCCCCAGCTGGGACCTCTTCTTGTCCTCCCAATTCGGAGCAGGGATACAATCCACCGGAATACATGGTCAGGTGATCACATCCGATAATGAAACTTTTAAAGGAAAATTAAAAATTGCTCAAACCTGGGAAATGGCCGAAGCTCTTAACCAAAATAATCCAACGAACAACGCCTTCAGCAACCAAAGAAACGTACCCATAAAGTATACTCATATACAAAACACCCTGCAAACATATGATAATTACTACCAACCCCCACGTCGAAATTTCCCACGTAATGATAACCTTACCTGTTACAAATGCGGGAACATGGGACATTACAGGTCAAATTGCCCCATGAGACAAACAATCTCAAGATCATTTGCTATCAAATAAGCTTGATATAATCATGGAAAATCGTAATATAGTTCATAATATTATCGATGCCATTATGTACCTTATAAAATGTAATATAGCCTTTTGGGGTTCTAATTCCAATGAAGGTAATTTTATGTGTCTCATAAAATTAATGGCAAAAACGGTTCCAACTTTACGTGCATACATGGATAACAACGAAAAATTGCGGAGAAAAAAATCAAATAAAATTTCGAGACCTTATATAAATTTACTGTCATATGGCCACGTGAAAAAAATAACTGAAATTATTAAGATAAAAATAACAAAGCATTATTCAAACAATTAAAGAGAAAATATAAAGAAACATGTTTTTTCTAAGTTTAATGATCTTGGTCTTCCTCTTGATTATTTGGTTGGACAAAGTATGGATGGTGCAGGGAATATGAGAGGAGTATACAAAGGAATGCAGGCTTTAATATTGAAAGAGGCTCCAAAAGCCATCTATATTTGGTGCCATGCACATCGACTAAATTTAGTAGTTGCTCATGTTTGTGGATGCAAAATTGAAATGAAAAAGGCAATGGGAATATTAGATGAGTTATATCATTTTATGAATGGAGTTAGACGTCAAGGTGTGTTTGTTAAAAATCAAAAGAGAAAGTCCAAAAAATCTCTTAAAAGAATTAAAAACACAACAAGGTAAATAAAATATTTTTAATGAAACTTATATATTTTCAGAAATTGGTCATCATCCTACAAATCTGTAGAAATCTTTTTAGATGTTTATGAACATATTTTAGCATCATTAGTTGAATTAAAAGATTCTAATGACCCAAGCACCTCTTCCATTGCCGATGGATTATTATCAAGAATTAAAGATGAAAATTTTATATTAAGTCTATTTATTTTGAAAGAAATATTGAAATGTACACATGAGGCTTGTATTGAAATGCAGGCAGTTGGTAATGATTTGGCTTTGGTAACCAAATTAATACAACATACAAAAAATAAATTACAAAAACTAAAAGGTTAATATTAGTTACTATTTCTATAAATAATTTTAAAATATAGCTAATGGAGACAATATATTTTTAAATGTGCATTCCTTATCTAATAGTTTTTTGAAAAAGAATAATGTAATAACTGATTTGTATAATATGAAATCAATATTCAAATTGGATCAAACAGAATTCAATAATTATGTTGAACAAAAAAAACAAGTTGAATAAATTAAAAAAATTTAAATTATTATTTATTATTATAGATATAGAACGGAAATATTTTTCCCTGTGCTAAATGCAATAATTAATCACCTAAATGATCGATTTAATTATGATTGTTTAAATTTTTTATCACAGATATCCATTTTTACTCCCGCTGGAATTATGGATAATGAAAAAATAGAAGAATGGCAAATATCCGAAATTTGTAATACTTATCAATTGGATGTCCAAAACATTGTTGAAGATATAATGATTTTCGCTCTTTATATTTGGAGTCTCAATCAATCATGTTTTGCGAAGATTTTTTAAAAGTTAAAAAGAATGACACGTTATATATTGATGAAAGTAATTTATTGATATTTTATTTGTAATTGTATATAATTAAAGGTATTGCAAACGATCAAATTACCAAAGAAAATATCAACAGCGAAATCATGACCAATAAAAAAATGGATAAAATTTTCTTTTATATTACCATACCGACTTTAAATCAATTAAATTCTTATTCTAATTTAAATTTATTATATAAATATTTATTAACCCTTCCTACAACTTCCTGTTCAGCCGAAAGAGCCATGAGTAAAGTAAAAATTAACAAAACTCGAATGCGGAATAAAATTTCGGACCCATTTTTGGAAAATTTACTGTTAATATCCAGCGAAATTGATGTTTTTGAAAAATTTACAATTGATGATATTATAACACAATTTGCATTAACATCTATAAGGTTATCCAAATTATTAATAAAATAATTAATGTATCTTTTTCACAGCGAATATATAGGCTTTTAAATAATGTATATTTAATTTAACATTTTATAATTTCAATGCAAAATATACTATAATTCATTTTATTCTGATATTTTATATAATAGCTCTATTTACAATACATGTTTTTAATTATGTGGAATCAAGCTAAATATACCTCTTTAAATTTATTCGTCTTATATTTTTTACAATATTTTAGATCTTTTTTATAGAAATATTAATATGTTATCTCATTTAATTCACTTATATATATTTTATGAAAATAAAGTGAATACCAAATTATGAAAAGATTGCATTATTTAAATAAAAGTTCATTATCACCTACAAATTTTTAAATTTTTTTTCCCTAAATAGGCTTGAAAGATTGTAAATAGAATTATGTTGTAAGGTTATAAATGGTGGCAGATAAGATTTTTTAAATAAAATCACTATACCATCTCGCTGCCGCCGCAGGATTTTTTTAGGTGGGTATGGGTAGATCTTGGAGGGGTTTGCCTCCATCAAATTTTCTGCCATGTAGACGCTGAGCTGAATAACTATGTTTATAAGATTAACTATGATTGATAAAGTCCCAAAAAATGCTATGGATGCTTTGCATTATTTCAAACACATTTTAAATTATATTCCCAATGTATTAAAAGGGTTTATATATATTAGCAACTCTTCCCAATAGTAAACTAATGAGAGAACATTCTTTTTTTAAAAATAATAACAGAGCCCTGCAGAAGTACCATTTGCAGGGAACGACCCGGATTTTTTTAAAGATTTTTACGGCTAAGCTCAATTTTCAGGCCCGGCCATTTTTAAAATAAAATTTTCAGGCCCGATCCTGATTTTTTAAAAATAAATTATATTTATTTTTGATTTTATAACTAATAATAACGATTTCAGATATAATATACAGTCCAGCCCGGATATTTTTTTAAAAAAAATTTCAGGTCCGGCCTAGATGTTTTTTTTAAAAAAATTCAGGCTCAGCTCGGGTGTTTTTTTAAAAAAATTTCGGGCCGGCCATACGGTCCGGCTCGGGGGCCGAGCCTGCAAATCTCTGAAAAACATACCAAGAAGTACATTTTAAAGTAGATTGAAAGGTTTGGATCTTTTGAATATTCATAGGCATTTGACAACAAGCAAGGATGAGATAATTGAAAAATTAGCTCAATCCCAACGAAGATTGGATTTTACATTGTAAATATATTACATACAAAATACAATTATTCCCTAAGCTTTTTGTGTATTAATTTATATTTCTAACATTTAAATTTTTTATACTTTATATATAAATTTTAAAGCTCAAAAAATTCAAATTTCTATTTTGGGTCATTTAAGTGATTCTTTACATATAATTTTTTTATAATTCACATTAATTTAAAATTGTGTACGAGAAATAGTTATTAGTCCAAATAAATTTATGCTTGATATTTTTAAAAAACAATAATATTTCTTAAAAAAATTTTATATCCCCCCCCCAGACCAAATTCCTGCGTACGCGCCTGTAACGGATGATAATAACAATTTTGAAAAATGATAATTATAACGACTGAGCATTACCAAGCAAGCTACATGATGAAATCATGATTTATAAAGACAACTTACGATAAGGATATCGAGCTCACGATTTAAACAAACCAACGATTGGGACAAGCCAACGATTACAATGACTTATGAAACAACTAGATGACTAAAACGATAAAGCACTTGGACAACAAACTATCTATGACAGCTTAGATGAAATTATGGGAAAACATTTTAGAAGAGGGAAAATTTTATATTATAGAAATAATAAATTAATATATTATATATTTTGGTTTTTAAATAGTATATGTTTATAATGTAAAGCGTTTAATTAATAACTTATTTAAATTATATTTTATTTTAGTTTTACTTCTCGTTTTATAAGTTAACCTTTTAATATTATATTCTAATTTTAGTTTGTAAAAATGTTATATATATGGCATGAAAAAGAGAAATAAAACAGATAAAAAAATTATATTTTTACTTTTGTTCAGAATTATAGTCAATAGTTTTAGTTTACAAAATTATTAACTTTTACATTTTTTTTTATCAAATTATTGTTTAAGATATATATGCACACATTTATGGGGCACAGAGAGTTGGGAGAGAACTAAGGAGGATATTTATTATTAGCTTAAAATTCACAAATATATTTCTGGGGGGGGGGGGTGATTACCCTTTATCCCCACCCCAGACTACGCCTATGATTCCTAGATTAGCCTTGGCCTTTTTAAATCTAATTTGTTTTTCATATTCATCATTTTATTCATGAGTGTGTTAACCAGTGATATTTAATTTATAAAAATAAGATAATATAATATGTTTAATATTCGATTCCCATATAGACGAAATACCACTTCAAAAGGCTACCAATAAATCATGTAAAGAGATTTAAGCGTATAGATCAATTTTATCTAAAATTAAAGGGAGTGCACTTTGACAAAATTCCTTATTTTTTTGACCTTTAGACGCTTACATTTCAGCAGGTTAGAGTTGCAGGCTAAATTTTTATATATTTTTCTTAATATGTGCAAACTCTAGTAAAAATTTAAAAAATAAGGGATTTTATTTTGAAACTCATGGTTTGTCATGTAATTCACCATTATATGCTCTCATAATAATAGAAATAATTTGATTATTTAAATTTATTTAAAAAAATAAATTAATTGTAAAAAAATGAACGAATCATAAAAACAATCAATTCCTTATAAAAACATTAAAAATAACCCTGAAAAAAAATACTACACACCTCGAAAGAAGCAATAATCATTATGGAAAGAACGAAAGATTTGTTATTATTACAACATACTACAAATAATATTATTCACTATCATATTTAATCAGTATTTAAGAATATTTTATTTGAGTGACAAACAATCATTTTATTTATTCTATGTTAAGGAGTTTTAAATCTTCAAAATTTTAAATAAATGAATTTTTTCCTATGTTAAATAATAGTAATGAACGTGAATTCTCATCTCTAGACTCTGATTCAGAGTACAAATGTCAAAATTAATTCTATATATTTATTTTACTTAGATATTATACCTATCCATTTCTCAATGATTATTCTAAGATTTATCCTCAATTTATCAATAATTTTATTATTGGAAGATATGGTTATGGCACCATTTTATTTCCTGACCTCTTAGAATTATTAAATTTTAAATTAGGTGCACAAGGTTAATCATTTTATCAAAATTAAATATATCTACCTGATAGCTTACCATTATATTTTTAACTAAATTGAGTTTAACAATTTTAGAGATTTTTTTAATTTATTTGTCTTATGAATATTATTTTATTGAATCATGAATATACAACTTTGATATCATACGTTTATCATTATATGAGAAATCGTTATATTTAAATATTCCATGACACATGACATCTGATGTTTATTATAAAAATAAATAAATTAGTGCTTATGCAACATTTCTATATGCTTTAAACTTTTTAAAATTTAATATATGGTTATAGTCAAACTTTATTTTCATAACTGACAAATAAACTTCTACCTATAAATTTTCCAATATAGATTTAGAACAGGTTGGCAAGTCGGTCAATTGACTATTGACTAAAGGAGTAGGGTATCTAAAATAATAGTGGCGAATAAATATATTTATTTAATTAACTAATATGTATTTAAAGCATGCTCATCAATAAAATTAGGTTACATTTATTTAATAATATACTTGTATCATTAAGGCATCATTTTGATTAGAATTTTATATTAAAATATTAGAATTTCATTTTAAAATATCAAAAATAAAATAATTTTTCTCATTATTAATTTGATTGGATCTTAATATTAGGGCTGTGCTGATACACATATTTTTCACCGATCTGATCCGATATTTTCCAATATTTATACTGACTTTTAATCACCCCCGTTTGAACCAAATGTAATTAAGAAATCAATGTTTTTATGCAAAAAATCAAATTATGAATTTAATTTTTTATTTCTACAATTAAGACTTCAAAGAATAATAGGAAATTTTTTATTGCTGAAACTGAAAAAAAGAGAAAAAGAAACTCTTCGTAATCAGTAAGCACTTCCATACTGATTTTGACGGACAAATGTAAGGGATAAATTAAATATTGATAAATCATAAAATTTATTATTTTTTCAAGTTATAACAAATCTTTATATATTTAATAATATATCCATTTTTTTTGGTATGAATTATAAAATTGTAATATTTAATAGATAAAATTATAATTTTTAATAAATATGAAAGCCTCCAGATTTTATGAGAATAAGCTTCTACGATATTGACTATCTATATCTCCTGCCGTATTGAAGGCAGACTCAGGTGATTCTGCAGATAACGCATTTTGCAAAATTATCTTTGTCTTTTGTAAAATATTTCCATAATTCAGATACCATTTTTAAAAAATTCTTTTATTTAAAGTATAAATAAAAAAATTGGCGTTATTAAAGATTTAAAATAAATAAAACTTTGGGTGTTCCTTTCTATTTTTATATAAAAAAAACTTAAAATACTATAAATCTATTTTAAAAATGATATAAATTTTAAAAATCATTTAGATAATATTATAATAATGTAAAATAAAAATACATAACATAAAATAAAATAAAATAACAAAAAAAGATCGGATCGGGGTTTTCAGGGATCGGCCCTATCCGATATTTTCAGAATACGCTAAATATCGGTACCGATCCGATCCGATATTTAATATCGGCACAGCCCTACTTAATATATAATTAAATGTAATAATTTTATTAAAGCAATTGCCATTTTATATTACATTATTAAAAATTATCCAAACAATGGGCAACATCAATAAAATGTAAGGAGAAAAACAAATCTGCAAGAAAGCTCTAAAAGCAGCTGTTAAAGAAGTTGAATATTTGTCAGAAAGGAATTACCAATAATATATTAAACGAAGAAATATTTTGGACAAAAAATTTAGAATTTTAAACTATCCTTTAACATTTACCTATCATATTGTTATAAGTGCAAAGAGGTGGCATATTTAATAGCCAAAATATATGGAAACATTAACTTTCATAGAAAAACTAGTGTTGTTTAATGGCTCAATTTGAGCCGATTTCAATATTTTACAGAAAAATATTATGCAAGTCTAAAGATTTTGCTCATCGATGGCACATAGGATTGAATTGGTGAAATCTCGACGTTTAGACAATATTTTCCTGGCTATAATGTTGAATTAGCCGTTTTTATAAATCAGCTCAAATCGAGCCCTTTAACAACTCTCTAATAAGCAAGTTGTTGGAATGAGCCTTGCCCATGTTGAATGAGAAGTATTTAATATCTTACAAACAATTCCTAGTTATACTTCTTTTTCAGAAAGAAATTGATCAGTTTGGGGTAATATTCATACGAAGAAACGACAACAGAAAAATTGATAAAAGTATATCTATCATAACTTAAGATTGATTAAAAATATTGAAGAAAATGATAATATTGAATATAAATCAGAAAAAGATTGCCACGGAGAAACATTAATTATAGAATTTAAAATATATAATTTAATAATGCATTTTTTTTATATTATATATGAAATAATGTAAGTTAATATTGTCTTAAACACATTTATTCAAATTTGACCATATTTGACTTGTCAAATATTGGTCAATTGACCGAATCATATTTGACAGGTCATGCACAACTTTGGATTAATATACTTTTTTATATTTCATACATTTTTTTTAAGTTAAAATAAATCATAGATATGTAGAAGTAGACACTTCCTTGAATAATTATACACATCTTGCAGGCAAGAAAGCACATGTGTGTTTGCATTCCATTTGGCCTAAAGACAAGAAAAATGGATATTTTATTAAAGTTCAAAATTTATCATATTTTATTAAATATTATTTATATTAGACCCAGGCTTGTGAATCGATCCTTTTAAAAAGATCGAATTCTGAACGATCTTAAAAAGAAGATGAAGTCCAGGATCGACCTTTTTTTTAAAATTAACTAATATAAAAATAAATTAAATTGGTATAAATTTGTAATTGAATAATATAATATAACAATTAGAATATATTATATTTATAATTAAAATTAGCCTTTACTAATAAAAATTTTTCTGTTTATTATCATTTAAACATCCACTTCTTTCATTAAGTATATATTTGACTTTACTAAACAAGCGCTCCACAGGAGCACTTGATGGCAAAGGTGTGTTATATTCAATAAAAAAATTTTAAAATTTACATAATTATTAAAAATATTAATTGAGTCATCATTTGTATAAAACAAATTATTATGGAAAGCGCATTTTGTGAAGAATTTTTCCTCCAACTATTTCATCCATATATTCATTTGAAGCATCTAAATGTGGTTGATCCTGCAGATTTTCCAAATGGGGAATTAACATATCTTTTACTAATAGATTTTGTGGCAGATTAATATAAGGCCAATTTAGCTCAAATTTTTAGTGAATTATTGCTGTTAATATGTTACTTTCATTTCATCATACATCGAAGGAAATCTATATTAAGAAATGATAACGAATTTATTATTAAATAAATGTTCATTCATATAAATCAGATATCTGAAAAACGCAGCCCTTTCGAATTTTAGAGTCAAACCTCACCCATTATCTGTATGGTATTTATATTTGAGTCATTTTGGCAACTGTTTTTTGTGATATTGCTGGCATATTTAGATTATAAAAATTTAATTTTGTTTGCAACCACTTTATTTTTCAGAAAATTCATTTATGTGTTTGGCAATGTCATTTCGAATTCACTATGCTTTCTCTTTATAAAAGAAAAATATAGTATTAATTATTAATTAATATGTTGACATTAAGATTAACAAATATAAAAAATTTAAAATTAATTACTTCTAAATACCTTTTGAGATTTGAACTACTAATATTTAAGACTATATGTTTTTCTTACATAAAGAGCATGTCACAATTATCATGGCGTAGTTACTTCCATCCGTTTCATATAAAGCAAAATACTTACGTAGCTTATGAAAAGATAAAAAATTCCCGTCAGTAGGTGTATTTTCTTCTAAATGGACATTATTAAAACCTGGAATTAATTTATATTATATATAATTAAATAAATAAAACTTGTAGGCTGTCTCGATAAAATTTATGAAATATAAAATATGACGGAAGATGATAAAATGTGATGTAAATAGATATTCTTTAAAAAAATAATATTTTAAAATTTTTTTATTTAATTTATTGCTTTTTAAGTAAAAAATAGATTTTTAAAAGGATCGAGATCGAATATTAAACAAAATGATCTCAATCACTATCCTCAATTTTAGACAGAATCATAAATCCGGGAAAATTGCCAAATATAGGATCGAATCCAGGATCGTCGATCCTTTAACAACTAAGATTAGACCTATTTGATCGAATCCAGGATCATCGATTCTTTAACAGCTAAGATTAGACCTATTTAATATGATTTGTAAAAAATTGGTTAATGAGCTTTTTAAAATACTTTACACAACTTATCCTGTGTATAATATTATTTTTTTAAGAATTCATTTGTTTTGATGATTATATTAGACAATTAAAAAAAATATATATTCAAAGGATATATGGGAGTTAAACAAATTAAATTATGAATACAAATTAAAAAGAGCCTGCCTTAAAATGGGTGCAACATATGTGAGATACCTACCATATACTGGAACCTTAATATTTCAAGTAATTAGTAAATTTTGTTATTGATATTTAGGGTTCATTACCCACCTACCCCCCTGCCTCTCCCAGTACAAAAAAGGAAGGAAAGTCAATAAAAATTGATATTATCTTTTTTATTATATAATGATGAAAAGCATGATGAACAGGGATTCATAGTATATCTTTTTAATAAATCAAAATTTATATATTCATTACATTATATTGTTTTATTAATCTAAAATCGAAGTATATATATATATTTAAAATAATTAAAATAATAATGTTGATTTGAATAAAATAAAATTTTATTATTTGAAATAAGCTAAGTTAATGAAGTAAATAAAAGTTATATAAACAAAATCAATTCATTTAATTTGTAATCAACTTAAGTCTTGAATGTTGAATTGGAATATATAAATATTTATGTTGAATGACAATATGTAAAAATTGTTTTCTAAATGTAATTAAAAACATATGTTGCATTATTAAATAATTATAACAGCTACCCTTATTTTTATATAAAGTTTATCAGGAAAAAGCATTTATTTAGGCCCCCAATAAATTTGCAATCAATTGATAGAAATTAAAGGTTGGCACATGACAAAAATGTTTTAGGACCAGGGTGGACAACTTGTCCAAAATATTTATACTTACTAGACTGGTTCACAGTTTTTTAAACTCAAAAATGAGCTAATTTATGTTGCTTGCCCTACTATTACGAGCCGAGCTAAACTGGCCACCTTCAACAAAATTTTATGGGCTTGGCAAAAAATTTATAGGCCTAGACCAAAAAATTTCACGAGCTAATTTGGGCGCTCGCTTGTGCCAACCTCCAATTATGAATAACGATTAGCTGCTTTTCAAACCCTCATATTTGAAATTTTGAAGATTGTTCTATAATGTTACTTACTATTAGGGCTGTGCCAATATTACATATCAGATCGAGGAAGATAGGTTCAATATTATAATAATGTTTTTTATTTTGAACATAATTTCTTAATAATAAGTGTTTCTTGTTGCCCATATTTTAGCCAGTTGTTGTTTTTTTAAAATGAAAATAGTTCAAAGATAGATAGTAAATTAAAATCAATCTTAATATCGCATCAATTTAATAATAGAAATAAACTTCAAAGCGACTCTTTATTTTTGACATGTTAAATTTCCAATCTGGCGGTATTAGCATAACATTCCTACCACTGATCAGAAGAATGAATTAATGTAACTGGAAACATTGATTGTTAACATTGGAGATGTCTGATAATTTTGAAAAATAAATATTTATTAAAAATAATATACCTCTTTTTAAATTTTATACATTTAATTATAAAGTATAACATTTATTATTTATTAACATAATTATTATAATAAGAGTTGGTTTTTTTTAACCAGGACATTTCTTAAATAACTATAAAAAAAGTAATAATCAGTGATTTCGACCCGATACCTCCTCTAGGCACTGATATTAGTAAATATTAGTATCTGAAAAGTGGTATTGCTGAACCTTCGAATAAATTATATAACAATAAAAAATTATATATATTTTCAAGTAACTTTAAAAAAAGTAATGATCAGTAATATCGGCCCGATACCTTCTCTAGGCACTGATAAGTAAATATTAGTATCTATAAAGTGGTATTGATAAACCTTCGAATAAATTATATAACAATAAAAAAATATATCAATTTATTTGCAATTTATATACTTTTTCGTTATTTATTAAAACTAGGGTTGTACCGATTTTTGCCGATATTGAACTTTTAGAATGCAATATTTTTCAAAAATTTAACCGATACCGATTTTATACACATTTTTTATATACATTAATTTTTTTTATCACATTTTTAAATAATTTCCCTTTCTTATAATAAATTTTCATAACTCTTATAAAAAAGTTTCTTATAAAATTGAAATGTTTAATGGTTTTTTTTAAACATTTTTTAACGAGAGAAGTAAAGTATATTAATTAATTGATATAAACGTTGAATGTTTAAAATTTTTATTATTAGAAAAAAATTATAGTAAATTAAAATCCTGTGAATCTAAATTTCACCAATTAACTAAGATATCAATATTTTATCTTCCATTTTCTTGATTATTGGAGGGTTAATGCTAAACTATTTCCAATTTTGGCAAACCTTGCACATAAGTATTTCATAAGATAATTGTAACTTGTGCCAAAATGTTTTACAAAAGGGTAAAAAAAATATTTAATTCTAAATAAATACAAAAAAATTTATTGGATGTTAAAATCAAGACATTTCATAAAATTACTTATTCATCTAAATAAAATGGAAATTTAAGAAAATCTATCTAAACTAGGGGTAAATAAAATTTAGGAGTTTACTTTAGTGGGGTTTCATAGACCTTAATTAGTCACTATATGCTAAAACTACTCAATTAAAATATATGAAATTTGGAATATATAATTCAAGATATATTTAATGAAGCTACTGAAGATTCTAGATCATAATTTACTGCCTTGGATCCTATAGATACCACCATAGTAAGGGTTAATTTGTTTTTTTAAATTTAAATAAAGATGCATAGATTATTATATAGAAAATTATGAATATATATATAGTTTACTAGCATATAAATTTATGCTTATTTAAATTAACTAAAATAGATAAGTGAATATTCTGATCATCATTAAAATAATAATATGGACTATATGTATAATTATTCTAAGACATTATTTACTATATATATCTTATAGATATAAATCTTTTACAAATTTAAAGATAAGACATATTTTTAAAATTTTAAAGCTTTAAGACTTTTTGATTTTTAAGAGCCGGGATAAGTGAATATTCTGATTAAAACACTTTAAAAAAATTTATTCAAATTTTTATTATTCCATATAAAAAAAATCAATATAAATAGGGTATCGGATCGATATCAGTGCCGCGTGGCCCTAATTCAAACGCCCTTTTATTAATCGTTATCGTTTGCTTCTATTTCCCTTTTTTGTGGGGAAGAGGGGGGTAGGGATATAGTTAATTCCATACATTCCAATTTGTTTAAAAAATATCACGTACAATTTAAATCAAGATTATTTATATAAGAAAATATATATTTAGTAAATAATGATAATACACAAAAAACTGCTGTCAATTAACATCTTCAAATGTCATTTTATTACAACCCCATACTCCTTTTCTTTTCTCTTCCCCATATTTATCTCTGCTAGATTATAAATGAGATAAATATCACTTTTTTAGCTGATACATATTTATGGTATCAAATCACTGTTGAATATAGTATTATATTTAATGTTTTATTAAGGAAGAAAAAGCGAAGATAATAATTCATCAACATAATCATTTTTTAAAAAATAAATTTTTCATATATAATTTTTATATTAAAAAAAAATTTTAAACTGCATTTTCTTATTTTCAGCATAAGGTTTATTTCGTAGCTAAAACTATCAATGTTTCCAGACTTAAACAATAACTCTTCTTACATTATCAATTTAAGCCATAAAAATGTTTTTTTCCAGTCATTTTGTAACTTGTGTGTGAATTTATTTACATGTATGCCTTACTCTTAGGAATAAAGTTAATTTTTCATCAAAATTTTTCAAAATAATATAAATTAAAAACAAAAAGGATTACAACAAAATATCGGTATAGGTTGTATATCTGATATTATAGTAGAAAACATTAATTAGTATATTTGCCTGCAGTCCTTTTGAAAATAATAAGAAAAAAAGAAGGTAATTCTATCTTACAAAGAGCAAAAAGGGAATTTTATCTAAAAATTATACAAAAAAGGTAATTCTATTGTGCACACACCCTCCTCCTTCAACGACGCTACGAAATTATTACCTAAAACTAATATAAATAACATAAATGTAACATAAAATTCATTCATTGAATAATCTTTTCCTTAGGCTAACTACCGAATGTCATTTAATTGTATAAAATAATATAAAAGATATAGGCTAAGCTAATGCCAACTATGGGTTGAGATTAACATTATTATGCTATGTACTATTGCCATTTCCCTTAATTTACTACTGAAAAAAAAATGAATAAATTTTAGGTTCCTCATTTTTCGCGTTACAAATTAGAAGATAGTGATGATGAAGAGATAGAAGAAGTATCCTACACTCAGCCATTTCAAACCAAGCCCAATTTAACATCGGATTCATTCGTATAAAATATAATTATATTTATATCAGCGACTTATAGAGATATCATTTAGTGTGCATCAGGCCTAATTTTTCAAGCCCGGCCTGAAATTTTTTTAAAAAAGTTTTGCCGGCCCGGCCCAAACCCGAAATTTATTTTAAAAAAATTTACAAGCCCGGCCAGGCCCGAATTTATTTAAATATAGAAATTAATTTTATTATTACTTAAAATAAATGACATATGTTATATAGCGTTTAGTTTCAATAAATTAAATCAAAAATTTTTATTTTACATAAAAAATCCAATATAAAATTGATAAATTTAGATATATTTAATAAAATTTAGATATATTTAATAAAATTTACAAGGTCCGACCCGACCAGGCCCAAAAATTTTTAAAAATATTAGGCCCTGCCCGGCTCGAGCCCGATTATTTTAAATAGAATTAGGATTTTTTTAAAATATATAATATTTATTTAAAATTTTTATAGCCAATAGATTTAAAATATTTGGTTTTAAAATTTATGTGCCTTCCCGGATATTTATTTAAAAAATTTTTTAGGCCCGGCCTATATTTTTAAATAAAAATTATACGAACCGGGTACACAGGCCGGGCTTAGGTCCGGGCCTGCCGGTCTTTGATTTATATATTACTCTTTTTAATAAAAAAAAATTGATTTAAAATAAAATAACTCATTATATCACCTTTCCTGTACGAAAAAAACATGTAATTTTTTTTCTTTTTGTTATTGTAAATGTTTTATTTTTATCACATATGAATAAAATATATTTTAAATTTCAAAATATTTAGAAAAAAAGTAGTGGCATCATTTGGATACCACCTCCCCCAACCATATCAGGAGGCATATAATTTTTTAAATAAGATTAAATATAGGAGAACATTATATTGTTCGCACCTCCATCGATTTAAATCTGTTCTAATCATCAAGATTTATAATTTCATGGCCATAAAAAGATAAAATCTTATCTTTTTTATATTTTAACATTTGATAAATTTAAAAATAATAAATGCCATATTTGATTAACTCTTGTTTCAATATAAATATTGTATACGTTTATTAAATTGGAATGATTAAAAATATATTTAATTTTAATATTTTGGTGTTTAAATAAATCTAGGCATTAAGTTTGATTCAATATTTGATGAGTGGTTTTCAATTCATATTATCCTGCCTGAAAGGGTTGTGTAAATTTAAAACAAAAATATTAAATTATCCTTGTTTGTTTTTGATTTAAATTATGTATTTTAAATATTTTTTTGAAAATAACTTTATTTGGATTGTTTAAAAATTTTGGTTTTTTAATATTTTATGAAAAATAAAATAATATTATCTCTATGCAATATAATAATTAAAAGATTTTTTGTTTTTGCAAATTTTTATTCTTTTTGTTCCCCAGCTCTCCTCCTTCCAAAAAATATTTTAATTCCATTTTTTCACCATCTATTATTTTACTCTTTATTTATTTTTGCTTTATTCTTTTTTTTCTCTATTTTTTTATTCGCTTCTTTTCTCGATTTTTTTTGTAACTTTTAAAAATGTGGCAACTGAAATGGCTGGTATATATAATCCTTCAGAAATTACCCTATTTAGAATTTGTTCAAACTTTACATTCGTTACTAAAACAATTTCTATTGATTTTCTTATATATGACTAGGCCAGACCTCCTTTACATCGGTCGCGTATCTCGAATCATCCCGATGGAAACGGTAATCTTTTCGAAGGCGATATTTCTTCTTTCAAAGATTCTCCCTCCGAATATAATTTCGGGAGAGAGGAAAATAGCTATCTAATTAAACGGCATAAAAATGAAATTATTTCGCGTGGCAAGGGCTCTCGCTGGGTCTTGGGTGAAAATATGAATTCAACCAAAATCGACGTTCAACCTAAAATTTCGCGTAGTTTATATATTATTTTATGTAAAGCGTAATTCCAATAGACAATACTCGTAATCATGAATATTTAAAGGAATCTAAGATTTTTTCCCCTTGTATTGTAGCACAAATAGTATAAAATAAAAAGATAGTACAATTATTGTTAAAGATGATTGTCAAATTCAGAATCTATACTTTTAAAAAAGGTTTAATTTTTTTTCAAAATTAATCATCTTTGAATAAACCTCTAATAATTCATTCTTTCATAAAGCTCCCAACCTAATGTCTCCTTCACTCCTATTCAACAACCTGGAAAATTCTTTTACAAGAACAGTGTACTTTCCTATTCAAATGAATGATCGTAATGACAATATTATTAAAATGGATTCGAATAATGACAATATTATTAAAATGGATTCAAATAATGAAAGAATACAAGATGGTTTCGATGCTAACGAGAGAAAAAAAAGTGTTAGGTTCAGTGGCGAGATAATGAATGAGAGTGGTAATGAAGCAAAACTATTATTTAATATAATACGTAATGATAATAATGATTCCAATGAAGTCCGTGATTTAGTTGATGATACGTCTATCAATATTAGTAAAAAACAATTATTTTAATATATTCATTACATATTACAATTTACAACTCTTTGTATTAGCCGAGTCTTTTATTATTAACCACCTAATAAAGTATTTCGAAATTAGGACTATGCCAATAGCATACACGCTAGACCCAGTTACCACTAGGGACTGGAATTGAATATTAAATGACCCTATTTTTTCCCCTTATGTCAGTTCACCTTCGATAGAAACATTTAAAGATTTGAACTAAAAATACAGATTATTAAAATGTTGTATCAAAAAGAATAAGTATCTTTCATTTTATCAGATGTAACATGCAATTTAAAAAAAACAAAAAAAAAGTAACAAATTCCCTGCTTCCAGATTATTCCATCTTTCAGTACGTCCCATATCCACTGCCCTCATTTATATCTACCGATGCTTATAATATTAATCCCAATAGTCTTTGTCCAAGTTACAGAGGTTTCAGACCCAGCTGGGGTCCGGGTAACATGTTGGTTTTGCCAGCTATCGTTGTAAGGGGAAGGAATGTCAAACAAAGTTATTTTTCTTTATTCTTTCATTTCTTTATTTTATTTTGTTCAACAAGTCATGGACATCATACATAGCCCGATTTATCATAATTTAAATCCGGAACTCCTGACTGAACTTTTCACAAAATTATCAAGAACCGGAATTTTGAAATTTCTAAGAACCATAATCGGTTCTTTCTAGTGTTAAACGGCTCGATTTGAGCCAATTTTAAAAACGACTAAATCAATATATTATTCAGCAAAATATTATGGAAGCCTGAATATTTTGCTCATAGATGGCACAAAGGTTTGGACATCTATTAAATAAATCTCAAGGCATAGGCAATATTTTTCTGGCTAAAATATGGAGTTAGCCGTTTTTAAAAATCAGCTCAAATCGAGCCGTTTAACAACACTAGTTCTACAAAAATGCAACTAATTTATATGCTTAATTTCTTCAAACTAACGTGATTTCATTTTAGAGGATTTATTTAGTGTTAAAATTTTTCTTTGAAATTTTTCATTTGCTTATTCAAAGTTTAAAACTCTCAAAACCTCGTCTATTCTTCATTATTTTTTTAAAAAAACTATGACCGTTTTTAGTGCAAGCTCTAAATCAATCGCAAACCTAAGTATTTAAGATATCTGAGTATTATTTTCAGAGCTCATGGGTGTCACATAATTGCAAATATAATTTAAACAAACAATCACCTAAATAGTTATCATGAATAAGATACGATAACGACTAAAGTTAAAATTATTGATGTATTGATTTGAAAAACCATCTTAGCGGCATGAGCCAATATTTATTGATTAAAAGCTTGGCTTTTCCATTTCAGAGTCGATTCGAGCGGAAATATTATAAATTATTTTCAAATATAACAAAAATGAGATTTATTTTCTAGTGCGGCAGTCATTGTTCAGCCCTCCCGTCAAATCCTCGATTAACGAAGTTATGATATGTCAATTATCATCTAAACTAGATCAAGATACGTTTGATAGATTGTCATCGGGTATTAAAGGATAATATTATTTTGATTTTATATACACTTTAAAAAAAACATGGTAAAGCAAGAAAAAGGGGAGAAAAAGTAGTAGGGCTATAAAAAAATATTATATACTTTGGTCGGATAAAAATGTTCAAGACACAATTGGAGTCATAAATTTAAAAAAAAAATAAGGGGTTCATTTTTGGGGTAAAAAATGGTTGATTTAGTCTATATGTTTTATATATATTTTATTGTTAAATAAGATAAGGCCTGATGTGGAATATTTCTTAGTAGAACTGCGCCGATTTTCTGCCTACATTAAAATGGCTTGGTTATGTATATTTGAAATTAGCACAAAATTAACAAATCTTTTTTAATATATAGCCATCTTGGAATGTTAATAACACTTGGAAATATGTTATAAAACAAAAATATTATAAAGAGGAGTTGGTAGCGGCTAATTAACTTAGCCTACATTGCAAAGCCGATCAAGTTTTGAATAAATTTTACAGTCGTCCGATTCTAAACGCTTCCCAAAATAATTCCATATTATAACAATTTATGTTGTTAATTTTAAGATGTTTATGCATAAAAATTTAGCTGCTAATCTCTTACCAATTCTGTGATATACAAATTTATAATTTAGTCATTTCAATATCGGTACAGTCCTAATAATAATATCAGATTTTTAGGATTATAAATTTTTAACCAAAACTAGAGATAGGCTCTTTTTATAAGATGCCAGGGATTAGAATAAATATTAGAAAAAATATAACTTTTTTTTCTAGAGTTTACCCAAACTATGTATGATATCTTATAAATGCGTGATGTGGGCTAAGGTACTTAATAGAGGGTTATGCTGATCCACAAATTTTTTTCCGATCCGATATTTTTAGATATTCATACAAAATCGATCTGATATATATCATAATATTTGGCATGAAAATATAAGCTATTAACTATTAGCAAAACAAGAAATAACTTTGTTTTTCGTTTCTCATGGTCAATGCGATATTTGATGTATATTCACGAACCTCATTATCTTAATAAAAATATGGGTAATGTTTATGGCTGATTCTGAATTCATTAAATATAAATCGTTTTCTAGTTGCAAAAATAAAATAATATTTTTTTTCAAATTTTTCTTATATATGCTATTTTTAAAAAATTTTATAATTACAAATAAATTGAATTTTTGATTATTAGCAAATTATGTGTAAAAAATAAATGATATAATTATACATAATCATAAAATAACCAATAACAATAATAATATCGGATTTGATCGGATTTATAACATTCCATTAGTATTTAATATAGGCTAGTACTTCATCATTTGCCTAAAAATTTATGATAATAATATTTATAAAGAAAAGGCGCTACTCTTCTAAACAAGTTTTAAAAAAGCGTTTATCAATATTTAAAAATCTAATTATACCACTGGATGAAGGGTGATCTCCCGGACCGTTTTTGTGTTTTCTTTTTACTTAAGAAGCATCAATTAAAACACATAAATTATATTTTTACATTCAAAAAATAATTATAATTTTAAGCACAAATAATTATTTTCGGCGGAATTTAGGGTACGTGAAGCATAGGCGAGTGGATGTTCGCTACCGTCCAAAAATATGGGGTAAGACTGCTCCAATTCCATACGGAAAGGTATCGCAGGCTAAGGTTAGAGGAAAACAGGGATTATAATGGCATAAGGTTAGAGGTGACGTTAAAATGGCTTTTATTTGCTTATTTATTTCACAACTTTTATCCCAAGAAAATTCGGTCCCGTGTCTCAGTAAATTATAAATAGGTCGAGCAATTATAGATAAATTGGGCATAAATTTTGCATAGTAAGTTATTAGTCCGATATACTTGCATTTGGGTAAGTTAATTTTAAGGTTGTATTTGTGTAAACGTTGGAATAGTTTATGAATATTGTCCAAATGTTCCTCTTCTGTCTCCCGTGACTATTATGTCGTCCAAGTAGGTGGTAGTTTTGTTTAAACCAGCAATTATCATATCCATGGTTCGTTGAAAAATCATGGTAGCGGTGGAGACCCAAATGGTAATCTATTTACTCGGTAGTGACCAAGATGTGTACTAATATTAGGATTTCACTTGTTTCTTGGGTAACCGGAATTTGCATATAGTCATCCTTTAAATCGATTGTGGTGAATAAGGTACCTCCTTCTAATTGCCCAAATATATCTTCTATTTTAGAGAGTGGGTAACAGTCGTTTTCGACCCATGGGTCAATCGTTACTTTATAGTCTATACATAATCGGAGTGTACCGTCTGATTTAATTATTGAAACAATAGGAGATCCCCATGGGCTATATCCACATTTTTCAATTATGTTGGCTTGTTCCCATCGATTATATTCTTCTTCAATTCGAGTTTTATAGGCGTAGGGTACTTGCCTAGGTTTAATAAATTTGGGTTTGGCCTCTGGTTTTAATCATACATTGATGGGGGTAGGAAATTTCCCTAGACTATCGTTGGCGATATTTGGAAATGCGGCTAGTAGCTTAGTGGTGTTGGTTTCCGTGGGTATGTTTAACATAATCGAGGGAAAAATTTTAATGATATCTCTGCCTATAATTGGTTTGTTATTATTATCAGAGATTAGCAATGTTATGAACGCCGATTGTTGGTTATATTTTATCCAGGTTGTGAGGTTCCTAATATGTGTATGTCCGGAATATGATTTGATTTGAATGGTAGATGTGGATAGAAGAAGATCGCTAAAATGCCCTTTATAAATATCCCTTCCTAGGATGGATATGGGTGAACCAGTATCGATTTTCATGTTTATTGGAATGTAATTTATAATTATGGAGGTTTGATATGCTTCGGTTATTGTTTTGTTCAACCTGGTTAATGGTTAGGGATGTGAGACTGGCAAGATTATCTTTACTAGGGTTAACTTCCATGGTTAAAGAATTTATTGTTTGATGATCGGTTGGATCAGTTTCGTACTGCTCTATAGCCTGTATTACCTTATTCGTAATGGTTTTGTTTGGTTCGTTTTGTATGGTGGGATTTGTGCTTCTACCTGGATAAGTTCGATTCTTTAGGCAATTTTGTTCTATATGCCCTAATCGTCCACAATTATAGCATTTGGGAGTATGGTATGGTATGTGTTGGTTATACGGGGGCCATTGCGATGAATTGTTTGTAGGATATTGATGCCGTATTTGGGCGTTGTATATTATCATAATTATTTTTTGAAGTAGTTGACCAAGATTCCATTAATTCTTCTGTTTTGGAAGTTTCTATATCATCTTGGAATTGGGTTGGAGCTAGCGATAATAATTAGTGTTTAGTCGTAGTTGATTTTATGCCAAACATAAATTGTGTTGACAAGAACAACTCTTTTAAATCGCAATTGTGGGCGATTTCGACCAGGGCTTCCGCGTACTGAGTTACACTTTCATTTATCTCTTGGATTCTTTTCCTCAAACGGTAGCGGGCTTGATTTGGTGACTCCGTCAATTTTTTGATCGAATCCTTGGTTTTCAATAGCATCAGGAGAAAATATATTTTTTAGTTTTGCAAACCGCAATACATGAGGAATAGTATTCCTTTCTCTACATCATCCGATATATTCGTTGTTTTAAAACAAAACCGGTTTAAATAATTACACAAGGGTTCCGATACCGAATATTCTTTGATGTTCAGTGGTCTGTACCCCCAGGGCAATTGAAGTGTCGGGGCTTCAGTTATGGGTAGAATGGTAGGTGGCACGTCTCGATGAGATTTGTTATGCGTCATTTTAGATTATATCATTGAAATTTTCCCCTCGTTTATGTTAAACATATCCACGGAAACCAACACAACTAAGCTACTAGCCGCTTTCCAAATATCGCCAACGATAGTCTAAGGAAATTTCCTACCCCAATCAATGTACGATTAAAACCAGAGGCCAAACCCAAATTTATTAAACCTAGGCAAGTACCCTAGGCCTACAAAACTCAAATTGAAGAAGAATTAAATCGATGGGAACAAGCCAACTTTATTAAAAAATGTGATAGCCCATGGGGATCTCCTATTGTTCCAATAACCAAATCACACGGTACACTCCGATTATGTATAGACTATAAAGTGTTGATTAACCCATGGGTCGAAAACGATTGTTACCCACTCCCTAGAATAGAAGATATAATAGGGCAATTAGAAGGAGGTATTCACCACAATCGATTTAAAGGATGCCTATATTCAAATTCCGGTTACTCAAGAAACGAAACCCTAACTATTAGTACACATCTTGGTCCCTACGAGTAAATAGACTACCATTCGGGGTCTCCACCGCTCCTATGATTTTTCAACGAACCATGGATATGATAATTGCAGGTTTAAACAAAACTACCACTTACTTAGACGACATAATAGTCACGGGAACGATAGAAGTGGGACATTGGGACAATATTCATAAACTATTCCAACGTTTACACAAATACAACCTTAAAATTAACTTACCCAAATGCAAATTCGCCCAACCATCCGTTGAGTATCTAGGACATATAATAGATGGTAATGGTTTATCTCCAAATAACAAAAACACCGAAGCCGTTGTAAACAACCCCACATCCAAAATGGTCAAAGTCGTACAATCCTATATCGGACTAATAACTTACTATGCTAAATTTATCCCCAATTTATCTACAATTGCTCGACCTATTTACAATGAGACACGGGACCGAATTTTTCTGATAAAAGCCATTTTAACGTCACTTCTAACCTTATGCCATTATAATCCCTGTTTTCCTCTAACCTTAGCCTGCGATGCCTCTCCTTATGGAATTGGAGCCGTCTTTATTTTATTGGACGGTAGCGAACATCCACTCGTTTATGCTTCACGTACCCTAAATTCCGCCGAAAAAAATTATTCCCAAATAAACAAAAAGACCTTAGTAATAATTTTTGCAGTAAAACGATTTCGTCAATTTTTAATAGGAAGACAATTCACATTGAAAACCGATCATAAACCGTTCCAAAAAAGAATTCCCACTATCGCTTCATCCCGTCTACAAAGATGGGGAATTATTCTATCCAGTTATCAATATAATATCGAATTCATGGAAGGGATAAATAATAAAAATGCCGATGCGCTCTCTCGCAAACCGTTACCTGAAACTATTTCCGTTAACAAAAACAGTGATTTAAAACATTTGATAATCAATCAAATATATCAATTAACTTTTAACTCTAAAAACTTGACTCAGGAAACACAAAACGATCCAATTCTATCCCAAATCGTAAAATATTTAACCACCGAATGGCTAGATAAAATAATAAATATTAACATATTACCTTATCAACATCTAAAACATGAACTCACAATTGAATACTCCATTTTGTTAAGAAATACACGCATAATAATTCCACAGGCCCTACAAACAGAGATTCTCACCGAATTACATCTAAGTCATGCTAGTATAATTCAGATGAAAGATTCAGCCCGTGCCTATGTATGGTGGCCCTCCATCACTAAGGATATTCATTCCCTGTATGAACTATGCCCACATTGCAATATATACAAGGAAAACACACCTCGGATAAAGGACACCCTTGGCCAAGTGCACAGAAAGTCGCGGAAAAAATCCACATAGGTATAGCTGGTCCCATATTCAATAAATCTTGGTTAATCTTCATCGACACCTTTTCTAGATGGGTCGACGTCACCAACCTTCCATCGATCTCATCCATCAATGTCATTAAAGCCTTAACCAATACATTTAAATATACTGGTTTTCCTGCTACCCTAGTATCCGACAACGGCACTCAATTTATTAGCGAAAATTTCCAAGAGTTCTGCTAAAAAAATTACATTAAGCATCTTACCACAGCACCCTACATGCCGCAGAGCAATGGAATGGCCGAAAGATTCGTTCGAACCTTCAAAAACGCTATGCAAGGCATGAACCCTCTTACCATACAAGAACACTTAACAAATTTTTACATAATTACAACAACACAAAACACACCACAACGAAGTTGGCCCCAGCAATAGTATTTTTAGGCCGACGACTCCGAAACCTTTTAGACCGTCTAAACGAACGACTTAAGCCCGAAACAGCCATAACTACCCCGCCCAAAAAGAACCGTACGAAAAGGAGCAAAAGTGTGAGACCACACCCATAAAAAATCTCCTTGATGGAAAAAGGGGTTGACGAAAAACACCTTAGGTAATCGCTTGTATCAAATCAAAATACAACAAGGAGCATAGATTTTCCACGATAAACAAATCAGAAAAAGAAAATCCCTCGAAAAATCAAATCACTAATTTTAAATGTTATTTTATCTCTTTTTTTGCCATATTTTTTTACCATCCCTTGAATAATCAAATACGAACTTTAAATATATTTTTTTTTCTTCTTTTTTAATATATACCTCCCCCCCCCCCCCGTTACCTATTTAGGGAGGGAGGAGCGTGAATTAGTTTTATATTTATAGCTTATGTATGTATTATTTTTAGAGGCGTTTTATAGGTATTTTAATTATTTCTTTATTTGACATTAGGCTTTTCATTTAGTTTTATCTTGGTAATTAGTTGTTTTTTTTGGGGGGGGGGGGGGGTTTCGGAACTCTAAATAGTCATAGGATTTTTCTTTTTAAGAGTAGTCGAGACAGGGACCATCCCTCCCCATTGCCTATTTAGGGAGGAGTGTTATAAACTTCAATTAAAAATAGTTTGCTCTTATCCTTCGTTGGTTGTCTTCAATACATAAAAATTAAATAAAGTTTTTTCTTTTGTCTTATCGTAAATACATAAAAATTAAATAAAGTTTTCTTTTGTTTTGAATTAAATACTTTTAAGGTTAACATATGGTTTTTGTGTTTTCTTTTTACTTAGGGGTTTTACTTACTTTTGGAGTCTTTAATAGGGTGTTCGGCAAATATAAGTTAGATATTTAGATCCGGGAGATCGCTCTGCATCCAGTGGTCTAAGTAGAGTTCCGGGTAGGTTTTATCCCTTTCGTTTTGCAAAAACGTTCTTTTTTCACTTTGCGCCAATTTTATTTTCATTTATAATTGCGCGTTTTATTTTCCCTATATATAAGAGACCAATTTTTATACTCAAGATATACTTTAAATTTTGGTTTTCAAATTTGCTTAAAATTATAATTATTTTATGTACGTTAAAATAAATTTATGTGTTTTAATTGATGCTTCTTAAATTTTTTATAATTAATTATTTTCTTTTTTTAAATAAAATTTATAAGTACTGTAGTTGCTTTTAATAATCTAAAATGAGGCATACCAAATCTCATCGAGACGTGCCACCTACCATTTTACCCATAACTGAAGCCCCGACATTTTGAAGTTTATAACAAAAAAAAGCTTAAAAAGAAATTAATCTTAATTTTAAGTCAAATAATAGTAATAATCGGAGTTTGAAAAATAATCCTCACTTATGAGCAAAAATCTCTTTCAGAGATTTTTGATTAAATTTTATCTTAAAATGCCAAAATCTCTTTATAATTTTCATGCAGAAAAAATCTTTCAAGGTAAAATAAAAAATTTAGGAATTAGCATTTTTTTAAACTTTGATAATAATTATATAAATTAAATATTTTCATTCTTGCGAATATTTTTGGAGAAAAAAATGAAACATTTTTATTTTGAATTAAATTCAAAAAATTTTAACTCGAATAATTCAAATTTTTTTAAAAATGCTTTGTAAAATTTAAACTATATTTTATTTATAAGGATATCTAATTTTGACGACAAATATTCTTAAACTATGCATATAAATTACTTTAAAAAAATATAAAACGGTATTTTATTTTTGTCCAGCATCTTTTGGTTCGTATTTTACTTCAGGATTTGATTTTATATATAATTAAAATATTTTAATCTTCTTATTATATTAAGTTCTAACTGGTCAATTTTGCATAAGTGTTTTTTAAATATGAATCACCGGTATCTTGAATTATTAATTTTTGTGCTTATGATAACATAAAAAAAAATATATTTAAAATAAATTTTTGGGTGGATTTTTTTATAATCTAAAAGGGTGGAGATAACTGGAGAAATGTGGAGTTCTCAATTCTATAATAAATAAGCACCTGTGTTATCATTTTGATCTTACTTGTATGTTTAAAAAAGTTTACGAATCAAATTTGCTTAACGTGTTCAAACATTGTTGTCCAATTAACGCCAACTATCTCGCAAACCAAAGTTCATCCATGACTCTTTACCAAATCTCATCCGCCAATCAACAAAATCACGAATCAATCGATAAGGATGTCGATAAATTATTAATTAATTTTACAGCCTCCGCTAAGGATATCGATTTAGCTATCGCTTCCTTCGATACCAATAACAATGTTGATAAAAATGATTTTTGCGAATTCGGAAAAATTTGGAATCTCGTTAAAGCCTTATGGGGTCAAGTGCCTGATTATAATTCAAGTTTAACATATTACAAAAGAATATATTAAATGACGCCATTTTGCATGCAATATTTTATAAATTAACCTCCGGAAATTATTATACTGGAATGGATAGTAATTTGGGATTGGGATTAATTCATTTTTTAAATTTATTTTCAAGATTGAATTTAGATCTTTGACGAAAAGGCATAATAATGTTTCTATTAAGGAAAATCACATAAATTTGCCTGCTTTTTAGAAAATATTTAACACAATCAAAAAATGTTCCCCTACACTTTTTGAGCGATGAAAGCAGAGTACAAAAATACCCCCCTCCAAAAAAGCCGTTAATTATTTTTTGACTCTCCACCTCAATTATAGAAAAAAAATTGTTATTGAATCAGTCTTTAATATTATAAAAGAAATATATACTTTAAAAAAAAATTTAAAATTGATAATTGACAAATTAGAAAGAGAATAGAAAGAATTTATGATTTCGTCAATATTTAATTGTTTAAATAAATTTCGTTCCATTGATAAAATGGTTACATTATTAAGAAAAGGATAATACTACAAATTCATGTTTTAATTAGTTTAATCTTACTCATGACCTTTTCGGCACAATATGAGGTAGTAGGAATAGTTAATAAATATTAATATAAAATTGATAAATTAGAGAAAGTAAAAAAATCAGAGACCTGCAGAGGTAACATTTGTACGACCCGGCCCTGTCCGGATTTTTTTTGTCGAAAATTATTTTCGGCCCGGCCCGGTTTTTTTTAAAATATATATTTTATTTATTTTTGATTTTTATAGATAATGGCGATTTCAAATATTTGGTTTTAAAATATACGGGGCTCGGATATTTAAAAAAAAATATTTTCAGGCCCGGCCCGGTCCGGTTATATTTAAAAAAAATTAAAATACGACCCGGCCCGTGTTCCCGGGCCAGGTCGGGCTTAGGGCTGGGCCTGAAAAAAATTAAAAAGTAAACTAAAATTAACGAACAGTTATTCCAGTCTGAATCATAACTCAAAATCAGCATCAGAAGAACTAAATAATGGATTAATATAAATATTTTAATAAAATCAATTTACAATACTCAGAAACTGACAAGTCTTTAGATTCTTTAACCTCTAGGTCATCTGTAATAGTTACATCGCCCATTTTAAGCTATCATATGAATATTTCCAAATTTAGACATTTGTTCAAAGACTTGCCTAGAATTTAAATGGTAAAATTCGTAGATATCCTCATCATCTTTAGCAAATGTCATTTCCGCCATTCCATTTGATGTAAAAAATGATGTTTGATTTTAAAATTTATTCTATTCATCATAAAATCTTTCATTAAACTGCATTATTATCAAATCAAGTGCAGCATAAAACACACTGGTTTTAAAGCGAAAATAAAATATTATATTTAATAATGAAAGTTTAAAATTTTTTTGGATTATAATGATTGAAGCCTTGAACTTTCAAAATCAAATGGCAGATTCTCTTTCATGAAATTTGTGCCTTTGAAAAAACAAATTCAGTCTCCTTTGTCTATCAAGATTAAAAAAATGATATGAGACTAATTTAAATTATACTTTTCAAATTAATCAGGCAATCCGTTTCCACATCATTCGGATTTATTTCAAAACTTTATACCCTTATTTGTAATTGCCAAACTTTTTATCAACAATATTTAATCCAAAACATAAAGTGATAAAATAAAATTTTTATATTATAAACTATATCACCATGGTAGACTAGTGACAGGATCTTCAGAATCCTGTAAATTTGTCAAAGCTATCCACAAGGCATCATAAAGTAAATTATACATAGCTTTATATGATGTGATAGTCAGCTTCTATAAATATAATAAATAAACATTTAAAATCTAAACAGTAGAGTAACATTATCGAGTGGTATTCTTGATGCGTACAAATCATTGCGATTTAGTCACTACATAACTTTGACTTGCTTTGTGCACTGCATACCTTTCTTTAACACAATTGAAATACACGTGACTCTCGTCTAAAATCCCTAAAAGATTTCTTAGTTTTTTTTATCAATTGGCATAATTAAACAATGATTAAATTTAATCGATGACAATAGCACCAAATAAAAGCTACCTTTGGCCCAGCTCTAATCAAAGCAAATACTCCATAGCTTCCACTCATGTTTGAAGCATCATCATAGCTTTGCCCAACTAAGGATTCAAGGGGTAGATTCATTTAACTAAGTTTGTATATTATATTTTTTTAAAAGACCACTCGTGTTATCTGTACAATATATATATCTATGAATCTTTCATTCGGCTTAGACATTTCACTATTTTTAATATATCTTACTAAAAAAGCTATTGCTTCATTTCGAAACATTAACCATAACTGAAAAGCATCTGTGAGATTCAATTGCTCTTTGAATAATATATAATATATTTTTCTTGGTTTCATGGGATTTTAATCCCTTTTGTTTTTTTTTCTTTCAAAGAACAAAAAATTTCAAACCCACTTTCAAATTTTAAGAAGCAGTTGCTTCGTACCTCTCGTCGTTATAGGATGCACTAGTTAGACCATGCAGACCTCTAATACATATCCTTGTCCATAATGTGTGTTTTTTATAGGATTTATCATTCAAAAAAGGGAAAGGTTCGATCAAAAAAAAGAAAAATTTTCATTCAAAAAATAATAATTTTTATATTTTTTAAAATTTTTTTTATAAATTTTATTTTTGTCATTTAAATCTATCGGAAATGTCATTTCCTTCTCATTTTTCTTTATTTTAGATTTTCCATTTTTTATGAAACCTTTTTATGTTGGGTTTTTATTCTTTTTTATTTTGACATTTTTTTTTGAATCAAAAACCCTTAGATTATATTAATATGTTTAGAACAATGTATAGATATTTAACTTAGATATAGAGCAAATATATAACATGTAAAAATAAGAAATTTTTTAAAAATAGTCATTTACTATTTCCCATTTATTTTAAACACATATTAAATTTATAATGCTCAAATCAATATTATTTATTAAAATTGTGGGGTGTCTCCGTTACTTTTTAACATAAAATGATAAAGTGATCAAAGGAACGTTAGACACCGGCAATCTAATGGAACCATATTTACATGATAAACTCTACCTTGAAAATAAAATGATATCCTATGTGGACCATATAGTTTTGTTAACAAAGAATCTAAGAGACACAAGAACTTTCTTCATCACTAACAGTCATAGAGTTTGGATTAGATAGAATAATTTCTACAAAACTTTAATCCCTCCCTTTTTACCACTAAAGTCAAATACCTTGGCGTAACCCTAGAAAACAATGATAGTTGCTAAGAAAAACTGAAAATTAGAATAATAATGGAAGGAAAGAATTCCATAAAATTTTAAACTATGAAAAACAAGAACAAAGGAGATCTCCGTATTTAATCCTTCATAAATAAATTGCTCAGAATAATAAACGGAAATTTTTTTACACATCTCTGCAAATTATGGAAGATTTGTAAAATTTCTCCTATACGCATAAAAAAAGCCACGCATTAAATTCTTAGCCCACATCATAAGAAATTCTGCGCTCCACAGATGACCACCTCCTATTCTGTCTTCTTATAAGATCGGATTCATAGTAGCATCAAATCTAAAGGTGCGCTACAGGGGAAGTCACGGCATAAAAATCACCGGTTTTGAATGGGCGTGGATATTCATTTTGATTGAATCCGAAAATTTAATAATACTTTTTAGGAATATAATCTTTTAATATAATCCGAGGACTATTATTTAAACGTTTATTGGTTGATTATAAAAGGATTGGGCCAAAAAAACCGATACCCGTGAACTGCTGTTTATTTAATTACTTTATAAAGGGTGGGAGCTGATTTTGATTTTTCTATGGTTGAAGAGTAATGTTACTTGATTTAAATTTGATACGACTTGAACTCCTAAAGACATCTTCATGGTAACCACTAGATGTCTGCATTGGGCGGGTTTTTGGTAGGCGGGCGAGTAGGTTAAAAAATTTAAAGAACGGGTGGGTGGGTTAAGAAAAATTTTAAACCATGGGTGGAAGGGTTAAAAAATTTACAACTTTTATTTGTTATTTAAAATCATTTAATTAAACATTGAAAAAAATTCCCGATATTTCAACATTTTTAATACCAAAGTACTGAAAACTGTGGACGAAATTTCAACATTTTTAATACCAAAGTACTGTTAACTGTGGATGTTATCGTCGGAAAAATTAATTAGGTAAAAAATATATTGTATGTTGGATTTGATTTGCACGGAAGAATACAACATCAACATAGATAAAGATCTGATTTATTCGTTTCCCCAAAAACAAAGAGAATTCATAAGATGATTAAATTATAAATACAATCTTTGAAATAGATAGCATCAACGTCAGGATTAAACATTAACAGATAAGAAGATGTGGCTATTACAGAGGAGAGCATTACCTAATGACATAACAAAATATTTAAATCTTAAATTAACGAGTTTTTGTTTTGTTTAATATAGCTACTTAGTTTAGTTTAAGTTAACAATTTATAAATAATTAATTTAAGTTATTTTTTTTAATATTTATTATTAATGGTTTCACTTTTTATTTAAATATCTTATTTGAGTGGAGGATATACTTCAAACGGATATACTACTTTGATGGAAACGACAAGAAAAAAATTTATTAAAGCTATCAAGATTAGCTAGAAAAATAATATTGATATATCCAGCAACTAGTGCTTCTTCTGAACGAGAAATTAGCATTGCTGGAAGGTTTTTAGTATCAATAAATAATAATTTTTTATTATTACATAAATATTTTATTAGATCAAATAAATTCCTTATCCATAATTTAAATTGAATATTTTTTATGCTTAATTTAGCAATTTCCTAAATGATGAAAATTTTTTGTAGGAATGTAGCGCTGAAACGAAATCATTTTTTTAGATGTTAAAAAAATTAAAAGAATGAACTTATTTAAATTTTATATGGGCGGCATGAGTTTAAATTTTTTTTATAAATATGGGAGGACAGGTAAATAAACTATTAAATGGTGGGCGGGTATATTTTTATAAAACTATCAACGGGTTAGGCGGACGGTTAAATTTTTTTTAAAATATTGGACGAGCCCGCCAATCCCGCCCATTGTAGTAACTACGTCCTTATCTTGACATCTTTTAAGGTCGAATTCATAGACTCGTCAAATCTATAGGTGTGCTTGGGGTCAAGGATTAAAAATCACAGGGTTTGATTGGATGTGATGTGAATATATATTTTGCTTGAATCAGATAAATTTAATTTTTAAATTGTTTTCTTTAGGAATATAACCTAATTAGGGCTTCACCGATATTTAAGGGGCCTGGTCATTATGCTTCGACTGGAATATAACTCATAAAATTATGCTATCAAACAAAAATATTTTTAGGAGGGATTAGCAGTGGCAAACAAAATTAGCCTGTGTTTTGGATCGGCAAAACCGATCTAACTTTACAAATTTTAATTCGTCCAAATTTGCTTTCTTAAAATAATTTTTTGTAGCAAACTGTAATTGTATATCGATATTCCATAGATGTTTAAAATTAGATGCCGATTTCGTGCCAATTCTGAAATATACGCATTTATATAATTGAGGTCCTTTCAATATCGGCAAAGATATCGCTACAGCCCAATTTTTAATTATAAATTATAATATATATTTTTTTAAAATTATACATTATTTTACAAAAAGTAATATCTTAGAAAACTAGTATACATTTTATAAAAAAAATCCACACCCCCCCCCCACCCCCTTCCCTTTCAGGATGAAGGTAAAATAAATTCAAATATAAAAATTTTGATAATCATGCTTTGAAAAATTTTAAAAAAATACATTTTAATTTAGAAATAGTTCACGAATTTTTAGGTCTGACAGGAGTGATCAAATTTTATACGTGAGTGAACGGGTCGAGCAAATAAAAAGTTTGGCATTGTTGTGAAATGAGCTTCTAATTTTTTTTAGTACCAGCGTGAGTGGGCAGCAAAATACTAAGCTCCCACCTTCGGATCTCTTTTCTGTCAAATGAGAAAACAGATGTAAGTGAGATTGACATTAGAAGGAAAGGAGCTCCGATGCTACTATGAATTCAGCTTAAGTCGATTCCTCTATCACGTTATAGATAACTTATTATATTATTAAATTTTGGGGAGGGGTATTATTTACACAATATCCATTTTTTCTATTTTGTTAGATGCGATTAATTCAGATTATCAATTGCAACAAGCTCGCAAAATAGCCTTGATTAAATGGATCATCAAATATTCGCCTAATACTATGATGCCACATAATGTATTTATTTTTATTATAATAAATTTATGACTTTTTTATTTTAATTTGAAAACGATTACAATTTAAAATATAAGATACCATATAAGCTATGTGGTAAATAGGATTTTTTGAAGTCGGTCAAATTTGATCAGGTATAAAATTCATATTTTTATGATTGAGGGTAAACCCGGTAATTGGAGTGAGATCAGAAATGATAGATGGAAGTTTAATTAATTCATCTATAGTCCTGGGTCTCATCATCAAAATACCATATATTTAAAATGACATTGCATTTGCTGTATATTACATTTGACAAAAAAAATACACTAATTTATTTCAAAATTAGATTACTCTTACCTGAAATTATAATTATTTTCATTTAAGCAATTTTATTTTTTGTTAAATTGAGGCTTTTTTTTTATCCGTTTACAGCCAAAAAGGAAAGAATAAAGAATTAAATTTAAATAAGAAATTAAAAGACAAATAAATTTAAAATAGCTAAAACTGAGAGGGAAATCAAGCAGGTAGACCATTTTGTTGTAAAAAGTAAATATTGAATATTATAGCAAATGTCTACGAATAGTCGGCCTATTTTTTCATATATATTTATAACGCTATCTCCTAGTAAAATGCCTTTAATTTGTAATTATTTTCCTATTTTTTTTTCTTCTTCAAACCGCATCATATTATTTTATATATAAAGCTGCGCCGATATAGATATCGTTATCAATCTATATTTTAAAAAAATCTATTTGTTACCTATTTTATTTAAAAAAAAACAATATTTTTATCAACACTTTCTGTCATATCGGTTTTAATTTTAATTTTAGGATGTTGAGCCCACTATTGGCGGATATAGAAGAAGGAAAATAGATTTGTGTGTTTTTTTCTCAATTTGAACCAAATTATTTTGATTATGAAACCTATACTGATTTTCGAAATTATAAATATTCTTTTCATGATTCTATACTTACAAATAACATAACAAGTTAAAGATTTATATTTAAAAAAAATAAATATTTACTATATATCTATAAGATATATAAAATATATAAAATAAATTTAATAATATCAAGAAAAACAAAACTTAATTAAGCTAGCTAGCAGGACTTCGTGTTCAATATATAGAACAGTTGAATCTGCAAATTTCCATAGATATTTAGCCGTAAGCAAGGGGTGTGAATCCAAATTAAGGATGTAAAAGTATAAAATTGTTTGGCTGGACATCAATTTTCTCTAAATAGAGTTTAAAATTTCTGAATCCCATTTGGGCTCACAGCCTTTGCCCATAGTACTGACCCTCTTTTATGGCACCTATAATTAAATGTAACTTTCGTCCTATTTATATTTTTGCATAATGAGCTTGATTCGATCTTTCTAGCTAGATTACCTATAAAGATAGGAATTCCCATTCAAAGTGCATCAGTATCCCTCTTATAAGCCTCTAGATATTTGTTGAGAAACTAAATTTTATTAAGAAAAATTGGCAGAATGCCAATATCCATGGTATCAACCCGATACTAATCAGTATCGATATTGGCAAATAATGAGCGATCGGGTGCGGTGCATCTTTGCTTCAAATAATTTTTTATTAAAAAAAAGTTAAATCGCAGCTACGGTTCTGAAAATTCTTCTCTATTGAAATCGTTTTTGCAGACGTTCAATCTTGCCCAATCATGCGAATCATTATGTTCGAAAAGGAATTACAAGTTTACTAAACAGTATCATTTTTATAAAAAATAATAGTTTGGATCATGTTGAAAACGAAGAAATAAAATAATCATCAATTTTAATTGAAATTGAAATGCATCTAAATATATCTCTACTTCATACTTAACTTAGGACAGCTCTCTTAATGTCCCAATCTCAGTCCCCCTCTTCCAACCTATGCACTTTAAACGGGCCTCTCCGAGTGTATCAACTGCTGACAAACACTCATGATCAAAATTTAGCTGCATACCAAGAAAATAACTGTCTAGTTTGGGTGCAGACTTTGGCTATGCATCTACTTTTTCCTTCCAACAAAAAAGTTAAATTATTGGACCATACTGAAGACTACATTGATCGCAAGGAGATGAACATGAATGGTTATACCAATTATGGAAGCTCTATAGAGAGCTGTCTCAAACGATACGAAGATTCGATTGGTTTAGCCCCCGGGACATTGTTTACGCCGGTAATATAATATCATTATTTTTTTATTTGTATTTAATTTACTATGTATCTGTAGTAATATAGTTGAATTATATGTAGAATTACCTTAAAAGCGATTTATCACCACTCTAAAAATAGTCCAGCTCATTGGAACTAGAGTTTGCTTGCAGTTGATTTAAAATGTTTAAGCAAATTCGGAATGCTTTTTAATATTTATATTATTTATGAACCCTCCCCCCCCCCTCCATTTAGGAAATAATGGTAAAGCCGAATTATACGCCATTCGTAATCATCTCTTCTAAATGTCTTACCTCGAATATCGGGAATAATATTCCCATGATGTCTATGCCCAACGAATGTGATTCGGAATCAACGTTGAGCCCCGTGTCCTATCTGCAGAATACTTTTCATTTGTTGAGATTTTTTTGCAGACCATTCACTTACCCATTATCTCAGGCTTTGAGTCCTTACGGTTATACAATGTATGGCGATGTTGCGGGGGGAGACAACTGCGTAAGACAATTTGGATACCTTAATAGGTTTAATTTTCTAAGTTATAGAATTTTATGACCTGAAGAATATGGCTCATTCTATTTAAATTATAAATTAAATTTCGGTTCGAAATTGTCATTAAAAGTGTTGATTATAATCACTTTTAAGAAAATATCTTGATAATTTCATATACTTTATTTTTGTGATGAAACTTATTAAAAGTGAATTTTAATAAGAAGTTATTGATTTCGATTTATCAGTATTTCGGACACTTACTTGGTATAAAAGTTAGTTAGATAATGTTGTTAATTTTTTATCCAAATCAGAATTTTAAAACTATCTTTAAAAAAAGGCCTGCCATCTTGATTTAACGAATATCAAATTTTACTCGGTAAATGTTTTTAAAAAATCTAAGTCTTTATGATGTTATTTTCGTAATATTTTAATAAAAATTAATTTCTAATTTCATCTTCGAAGATATTTTATGCATGAAAATTACAAAAGATTTTGGTATTTTTAGGTAAAATTGAATCAAAAATCATTCTTTTAAATTTTTTTTCAAATTCTGGTTTTTTAATATCGTCATTTTGGACGATGAAACTCAATATTTTATTACATTTATACATTCATATTAGAAAAATGGAGAAGTTGCAATTTTAATTTTTTTTATAGTCTTATTTTATTTTGAATAAATTAATGGTTGGACGCGATCAAATATTTTGTCGAAAAATTAAAAATTAATATTTTACAAAATAATTTTTAGACATGATGTTTCTTGCTAAAATAAGCCACTTTATATTATAAATTACCATTTTTTGAATAAAAATATCGTATAAAAATTAAAATGGTATTTTTTTGCATATGGGGGGGGGGGGGCTGGGCTATCTATAAAAAAAACAAACATGATGTTAATGATTTAATATAAATGTGTGCTAAAATATAAATAATTATTTTATATAGAATGGGTAGTAGAAGTAAGTTAATAACTTTCATAATGTAAAAACATTTAAAATGTGACATTTCTTGGGTTCGACTGCGGGAGCTATAATTAAATTTACTAGATTGTCCAATAATACTAATTTATTAACGAGTAGAGTTGATAGCATTAGAGTCCTGTAAATTAAAAAATTTTCGCCTTCGTGACTTTTAACAACTCGTATTTTTATTTTTATACAGCCCAAAAGTTTAAAAAAATATATATCAATTAACGCATTTATATGAAGTAAAATTAGATAAAAATCAGTAATTGCGTTGTCCTTCATAGATAAATTTTAATTATTACATTTTTTGGTAAATCAAAAGAGAACATCGTTTTCAAGTATATTTTTCAAGCCCGATCCGATTTTTAATATATGTCTAGGTCCGAGCCTGGCCCGGAATATTTTAAAAAAATTAGTGCGGGGCTCTTAAAATATATGTATGTTGCAATATAATTTTTATACTGGCTAATATAATTCTCAATATTGAAAATATTGCTGCAGTATATGACATAACTAAATCATTTTGGCTATCTTGTATATTATTTTAAGCTATTCTTAACTTACAGGTGAATATATTGAAATAAGCATAGATAATGTTTTAAGGGCAGGGGTATTATAAGTTTTATTTAAAAAAAACAGTTTTAAGATGGCATTATTTTTCACCTCTCGCAATCTATGGCCTCTAACCCTCGACCAATCACGTCGCGCGGCGCTTTTAATCGACAGATTGATAGTTCAATCAGAACCACTCTTGACTATTCCGTGGTTACGCTTGTGGTTACTCGCTTACAATTGGTCAGTCAATGGGACTAATGATACGGCGAATCAAGATCGAGAGGCACGTTTGATCGATCTTCGTGTTAGGGAGAAGACAATCAAAGATTTTTCTAATCTTTCATTCGTTTCTGATCATTTGCTAATCGTCTGCAAAGTAATAACTAATACATAATGGATGAATGTTTCAAATTAATATAGAATGTATAACTTTAATAAAGAAGTAGAATAATAAATTAAAGGGATAAATAATTAAATAAAGAAAACATTTCACTAAATTATATTATCAATCAAACAAGCATTAAAATTTATTACGTTATTTACAATAACAATTTTTTTTAAATGTACAGAAAGTTTTATCTCAACACGCCGGCGATAAATTAAACGAATTCCATTGTTGCATCAAACTGGGAGACCTTAATTCCGCTCATTCTTTATTCATTAATGATATCGCGCCTAATACCATATTAGAAGGTTTTTTATATACCTTTTTTGAGACTCCAGATGTGAGATAATTATGCAATGTTCACTGACATACAAAATGCGGAAGCCATGAGTTTTAGCATTTTTTCTAAACCTTAAGATATTTTCATTGGCTTAGAAATCATTATATTTTATCTAAGATATAAATTTTCATAACTTTAATCTTTAAATTTTAGGACATTTTAGATCTTTAAAACTTTGCTTAAATCAATTGAACGAGGCAGAAGGGTCGAACAATTTAGAAAATTGGCGATTCGGGGAATCAGCATATCAAAGATACCTCAATATTATTTGCACCGAGCAGGTTTTATATATAAATATTGCAGTAAACGATCCGTCATTTTACGGAGAGAAAATGAGATGCTGGCCAGTCTTTTAAATATTAAGGTCATAATAAATAATATATTAGCATCAATTACATAAATGCCGAAATCGAGAAATTAAAATTATTGAATAAATTTTTTAATTAGATCATTATTTAAAATTCGGTAGTGTTTTGTTTAGTAAATATTTAATCAGATGATAATGGATAAGCATGAAATAGATTCATTTTTCATACTTTGAATCTTAATATCTCCAAAAATATAGGAGTTGGCATGATAAAATTTTGACTAAACTTCAGTTACATATACGCTTTAGTTTGTGTAAAATTTTACCCAAATCCTAAGGGATCAATCTAATCATGATCGATTTTACTTGAAATGACCCATCTAGTCGTTTTTGGCCTTTTAAAATTTATTTTATATTAAATAAAAATATTTATTTACTGAATATTTGATGATTGAAAAAAGTAGATATTTAGAATAGGTATACCATACCAAATTTGATTTTATAGCTTAAACTCAATTTTATCATGTTAATGTTATATATAAGTTAATTTTAATTCAGTAATATCGATGTGTTTTTTAATAAAGTTCAAAATAAACTTGAAATCTCAACTAGTTCCATTAAAATCTATATAAACTGACAAAAAGAAAGTAAAACTGAGGGAAGCTTGCAGAGGTCTATTTTTGAGCCCGGCTTAGCCCCAATTTTTATAAAAAAATTATTTTCAAACCAAGCCTATCTATATATTTTTTTTATAAAAAAGTTTTTTATTACCCGGCCTTTGTTTTTTAATTTTTAAGCCCACCTTGGATATTTTAAAATTTTGTTAATGAATATTTTTGGTAGTATTTGTAAATTGTAATAAAGGAAATTTGAAAAATAAATGGTTTTAAGTGATCTATTATATAATTCTTCTATATGATTAATTAATTTAAATTTATTTTTAAAAATAATCAGCCCAGCCCTGGGTATTTTATTTCCAAGCCTATGTTTTTTTATTTCCTTTCCGACTCTGTATGAAATCTACCATTTTAGGGAAGAGAAAAGAAAGAAGAAGATGCCGCTTTAAACCAGCCTTGCAAGTCTTCCCTTTTTTTAATATTAAAGGCAGATTTAAGAGATAGTAGTTTTAGTTGAACTTAGCGTTCAAATCATTTAAAAGGTCTTTTATTTTTTTAATATATCATTTTTATTTTTCATGATTCAAAATTAGATGGATGAAGCTTCAATACCTTTAGATGATCTATTACAAAAAACGGAAATATTTTTGTCATTAATAAAGGATTGCTGTAGTTTACCCAGCATGACTAATAGTCAAAAGTAATTAATTTCATTAATTTTTTAATAGCTAAAATGAACCGAATGAAATTTATTTTTCCCCGCTACAAAAAAAATGCAAATAGAGAAAAGTTTAAATTCAATGCAAAAATATTTGGCTCTTACTTTTTTATGACAAAAAATTTTTGTTTCTGAAATAGATTACTATTTGACTAATAAAGCTATGTATTAAATAAAATATTAGAACCAGAAGGAATATTGAAGGAAATTAAAATTATAAAAATCAAAGATTAGTAAATGATTTAAAATTTCTATATATTTTATATAATTATTCATATCATTTTTTTATGTTTACGGAAAATAATTAAGACTCGCTAGGTATCTTTTGGTTCAAAATACAAGCTCAATATTTTTAAAATTCCTCAAATCACATTGTACCCTTGGTAAATTCAAATTCTTACCCAATAATATTAAGCAGGGTTTACTGAAAGATCTATTGGAATTAGAAAAATGTATTTACACTGCAAACAATTGGATCAAACATAATCAATTAGGAAATGATATTTCATCATTAATTGATGGACGGATAGGCAAAGATTTCGATTTCATGTTCAATGTCATGATTCCTATGCTTCGATGAAATAAATTCTCCCTTTTTTAGAAGCTTTTTATAATTATTTTCTTTTATATGAGATTTATGTTTTATAGCTTAACAATCATCAAATTTACTCTAAAAATGTTGAGATTTCATGTAAAGAGTGTATAATTTGTAAAATTTTCACCAACATATTTATTGTTTATGATATTGATTCACAATAAACTATATTATAATATGGAATTAAATATTAATTGTATTATGGGCATCAGATTAGGCGCAGGTTCTCAGTAAAAAAATTTATAAGCCGAGCCCGGCCCATGTATAATATTTAAAAAAATCCCAAGCCTATATAGGATTTTAAAGACCAAGGTGCAATATTCAAATCATCTGGCCTAAGATTCGTATGAGGATAAATTAGCAGGCTCCATGATATTTGTATTCGGGCCCTACTGAATTAATCGCTGGGTACCTTACATGTCTTCCTTGACTATAGATAGCAATTAAAACCATGTCTCCCTTTGGAATTAACAATATTTTACATTTTATGCATGCATGTGATCCAATTCGGTGGCCTATGGCAACTCTCAATGGTTCATCTGATACGAGACCAAGGTTAAGACTAAGAAATGCTTCCAATAACTATTCATACCATGATAAAAATAAATATTTTTAAAAAGAAAAAGTTCTTTTATAATATTTTCCAGTCATAATAAGGCTTTAAAAAATTTTCCCTGAACATCTTATAGTTGGAAAAACTGTATAAAGTGAACCAAGAAGAAAAAATTCTTTAACAATTTAAAACCTAAGACTTAGCGTGCATTTGAATTTAAAAAACATGTTTCAGATTTAGCTTTATTGAGAATAATATTTTTAAAAAATTCAACTATATAATCTATCGCGTCGAAAATATTTTTAGATGATCCGTAGATGGTGCCATCGTCTAGATACCATATATTTATGTCTAAGTTAAAGAGTTTTTAAAGAATAAATTAGGTTATATATGCCCAAGCTAAATATGAATGGCATGGTCTCTTTGTTGTATACCCTCATCAGATCGTATTTTATAATCCCAAATTTGAGATTGATTTTATGCTAATAACTAAATTTTTATTTTTTATTACATATTCCTTAAAATCTTTACAAGTCGATTTAAAATTATGTTTGTTCAATAATTCCGCTTCTAAAGCTGTTAAAGATAATCGATTGCAATCTTTTGTCCAGAAATTTTTTAATAGACTAAATATACGCTCTGAATTAGTATTTGAATGGGGTAATGAGGAAATAGTATTACATATTTTTTCAAAATTTGGTTTAATATTTTTTGAAAAATGTATGCATCTATTTTCTTGGGCTAAATTTGATACATTATTTTGTTTGATGAATTAAAGCAAGGAATATCTAAAAATTGAATATATATTTTATATTAAAATTTATTTAACTTCTTCGAATTTAAATTAATTATCAAGTGCTATAATACTTGGATTAATGAAAACATCTCCAGTGAAATTAAATCTTCTTAACCAATTTATTTAACGCCTCTATATCAATAATTAGCCTTAAATAAGCCTCCGCTAATTCGTTTTCAAAAAATAATTTTAATATTTAATTGGGATAACAAATAGGATTTAAAAGCTATTTTTTATAAAGTCTTTCGAGAATAGATAATAATGATAGCCATCTTGTTAGATCGCGTTGCAAAAGTTCTGATCATTTAATATCTTGAGAATCCATAGTTTTCCTTAAAATGGATACCCTATGTTCTAATCTGCTGAATTTGGGGTTACATTAGAGTGCCTCTTTCTTCATGCACTGTGAAATGTATAACATAGGCAACCAATAGGGCTGATTTATTTATTTAAAATGGATGATCATGGCATTATTACACTTATCCTTTTCCGAAATTTACACCCGCGTTATCAGCACAAAATACTGCTTCATAAGGTTAGAATTTTCAATCTGCACAAGTCTCCGAGTTTGATAAGAAAAAACTTAGAAGTTTACTTGAGACACCTCATTATTAAAATAGCGTAGCATTACCTTGAATTCATGGTGGCGTGATTGCGACTGCGATTTAACAGCTGATCGATTTTTAAAATCTGCTTATGAGATCAATTTTTATTAATTAATATTAATTTTATCTTTAATTCAATTCATAATAATAATCTAAGAAATATTGATTTTAATAAAGAAAAATTGATCTCATAAACAGATTTAAATAAACTAAATCACAATCTCGCCACTAGGAATTCAAGGTTGTTGGGAATATTTTGGTATTTCCACTATTTGACACTTGTTAAAAGATTCTTTTTATATAAATCTAAGTTTAAACCTTAGGTCTTTAAAACCTAAAATAAATTAAAAGGTTTTGAATAATAATTCTTAGCTGCTTCAAAGTTATCCTTTTATAGATGATGTATCTGTATTTAGATACAGCAATTAAGAACGTATCTAGATATAAACACAATTAGTAATAAATCTATACAATTTCACAAATGTATCTGTAAATAGATAACATCTTTTTATCATACCTACATATACAGGGTTCGCTGTTGTTCTCAAAAAAAACTTACAAATTCTTCTTTAAAGCGAATATTTATTTAATAATTATCTTTACATTAAACTATAATTTATTCATTAGAAGACAGGGGAATATCTAGAATTATTTTAAAAAAATTCTAAATAAAATTTGCTAAAAATAACTTTTTGCATCAATGGTATTATTTATAGTAATTAATGGGCGTCATTGCTAAGCAAGGATTTATATTTTCCTTTGTGCGAACAAATTGAGCGATTGCAATACGTTTTTTAACGTACATGATAAAAATATCCTTCAAAATCTTGAACTGATATCTATAGATTTTAATGGGGGAAAATAATAATATTTAATGAATATTTACTATAAACTTTATATTTTTATAAGTTTAAATTTTATGCATATATATTTTATTATTATATTAGTCTTAATATTTTTTAATAATATTTATTTAAATTACATGTTCGTATGAATAAAAATTTTAATCAAATGTATCTTAAAAGTATCTAAATTACCTTTAAGATATATTTTATATTTAGATATTTTATAGTCAATACAATAATTCTTATCTATATATAGTATAGTATTTTTTAATTATATAATTTAACTTCTAATACAGTGGCGTAGCTAGGAATTTTCCTTAGAGGGGGTCCATACATCCAAACCCCCTTTAACGGGCCTTCGGCCCTTTTGCCCGGCCTTCGGCCAGGTTTATCTTATAAATCATAACCATATCTTCGATAATATATAATAAATATATTTTTAAATGCATCAATAATTTGTTTTATAATTTAGTAGATCTCAATAACTTTATAATAATACTATCCAGAATAATTTCAATAGTAATATAATATCCTTCCACAAACATCAAAACCAGAAAATATAAATATTATTGGTATTTATTTGATATAAAGTCACCACTTATAAGTCTTTTGAACGTATAATCTAAAAATAAATTTTTGCTCTGGGAGGGGTCCAAACCCGAAAATATGAAATTAGTTTACCTCAATAATATAATATAAAATATAGGAAAGTTATAATAATGTATGACAAATATAATATTCAAATAGCGTTGAATATAACCTTATTAAATATAACATGATAGTTTAACAACTTTACTATTTGATGCACCCATTAATATAGAAAAAGAATGCTTTTAAACCCTCTAAGATGTATTTCTTAGTTTAAGAAGACCTTTAACATTATTTTAGAGGCTTTTATTTACATACAATTAAGTTTTTGGTTATATTTGAATCAGGAAAGAGATTAGCTAATAAGTTTGCAATGCAATCTGTAGATACATCGTGTCATAGATGAATATCTTTTCAGCTTGCAATATTATCATCACATAATTGTTTATATTTAATATTCCTTATTCTTATGACATGTTTTTTGCTTTGTTGAATATTTATCTACATCATGGACGGACTCATTTATGAATGATATTTAATATTTCATAGATATTAAACAAATTGCATTTTGTAATGTATTTAAATAAATTGATTTTTTATATTCGCTTAAAGATACAATTTATTTACAATTTATAAAAATAGAAAAACATATATATATAGCTGATAATATTATATTAAATCACTTTACAATAAATGAATCAAATCATTTCACATTTGAACTATATTTTTTTATCTTCGCTAATCCATGAATAAACCTGACTCCAGGTATTTATATAATGCTATTTAAATTTTATTTTCAGCCTGCACTTTTCTTTCATTCTCTAATTTATATATAATTAAATTAAAGGAATAAAATTGAAAATAAATGAAATTAAATTAAATATCCAACTAGGAGAAAATTTTATTAATTATTTAAAAATTATTAAGCTATATAATTCTAAAAAATTTTATAAATACGGAATTGCTTCTAAACATCATTTGATATAGATTGAACTTAAAAATTTCATCAGTAAATAATTATTATATGATTTATCATAATAATTCGTTTTAAAACTAAAAGATATTAAATATAATTATATTAAATTTGAAAGTTTAGGAAATTAAAAATATGCATTTTATTTTTTTTAGGGATCCTTTTTCTTTTTTTTTATAAAAATATAGATAATAAAATACACAAGAACAAGATCCCTTTATAAATGTAAAATTAAAAAAACAGTCTATGTATCTGAAAAAAATTGGGAGTAAACGTAATTTTCTTTTATAAAAAATCGGGAGGTGGAAACCCTGATTCAATCAATCCCAGGTGAAATAGTTTTTTCAAAAACTTTCCTTTTCCAAAATTAAATAATAAATGTATCATAATTATAATTAATTGATAATTATGATATTATATATAAATTTCATGTTTATTGTTACATTCATTATTTCAAAAAAAAGGAGCTCGCTAAAAAAAAAAAAAATTGAGAAAAAAGTAGCGGGCTACTTTAACAACTAGTGTTACTATTCTATTTAGCAATCTATTAAACAAATTCATGTATATTTATTTTATTAAATTTTTTTAATTAATAAATTTTATCTTAATATACTTTTATCAAATGAAAATTGTTTTCTTTGCTGTTTATCACCTATTATGGAAGTCATCTCTTTCAGCATTTTGTTTCACTCCCTTCTCTTTAAACATCCTTTTTATGAATCATATTAACCGTTAAAATTCTTTTCTATATGGTGTTTATTTCGTGACGAACAATTTATCTATATTTACGATTACTTCTTTTACCATTCATTTATGACTATTTTCTGAGATTATTTACGATCCCAACGGATTATGACTTATATTTCTAAATCATACGCTCCAACAATTTACCTTTTCTTTGACCAAATAATTTTAGTATATTCACAATAAAATAAAATCTATGCTATTTGAAGCTACCTTTATTCTTATTTCTCAGATTATGATTAAATTATTTTTATCTCACAATTTTTCCTTGAAAATGATAATTTTATTTTTCAAATTATTTTATAATTAATGGAATAAATGAAAATAAAACATGTTAGTATTTGGTCTGACAAGCCAGGTCATACAGAATATAATAACAGCTGGTTCTTCAAAAAAAAAATATATATTCAAGGCAATTAATAAAATTTAATCTACTTAAATCCTATATATCACATTTTTAAATAAGGAGACCATATCATATCGAATATCTTTAATGTTACCTAAATATTTGATTCTTTTGTTTTGTGGTGGATTCTACATCAATGTCCAATCAATAGGATATAGCATTTTGAACGTTTGCACTATTGATCGTCAGCCCCCTACACAATGTGAAAGATATTCAGAATATACAAAGTATAAGTTTAATTAATATAATTCCTTTGCTATAATAATGATTTATATTTTTAAGTTTTTGGCAAAGATGGTTGGTAGATAATAAATACTCAAGATATTTCTCGAATGTAATGGCTTGCAACAAGTTTATATGCATAATTTTAAAAATAAATATATTTTTTTTAATAAAAATATAGATATGTCGATAGTAATTTACACGTGGATCTTAATAACTTCAAATGTTTCATGCATCCTAGTCTAGGATTATTATATGTTGTTCATATTCCGAAAGTGTTAGAGCAAAATTTACAATGGACAATGTGCCAGTTAAGTATAGGATTTTTTTTCTCCTCTTCTTTTATTCGTCTTTCACATTATGTTTACAATGACACTGACTCTTTTGAATTTGAAAGAACACTTTTAGCATTTCCCTCTGAGTTAATAATTAGGATATTTTTATAAATTGATAAAAATAATGATGAATCTAGTTCCAATTATATTTATAAATTCGTCGATATAATATGAAATTTTAAATTTATAAATTTAGTAATCAGGAAATAGGCATAGAATGTTACAATTTTGTTGATCGAAAATATGGTGCAGTTCAAAGAGATTTTTGTGATAATGAAAATGTCCTAGTTTTTAAGCCACCACATTCCTTTTATAAAATTCCGTTACATATATCTGATTGCATATGCGTAAGTTTAATATTTACAATATTTTTAAATATTTTTTTTACAGAGAACTCGATAGAAAAAATGGATACAAATAAATTAATATAGAATTTCTCTATTGCTTTATATTGAGTTTTTACAGCATTTTAAAATAAAAGCTCTAAAATGTATATTTTTTACTATTAAAACAAACCAAGTCGTTTAATAATATCAAATTTATTTTGTATATGATTAGGGAATATTAAAAACTAACTAAAGTATTTTATTTATTTAATATATTTAAGACTAATATATTAAATATTATAATAGGTTGTCTAATTATAATATATTAAAGTGATAATGTAACGTGCTGCACTTGTTCTCTTTTACTCCGTTAACACAGTTGTAGCATAACCCATTTTTTTTAAAAAAATTAAATAAAAATACACACTTAAAGATAAGATAGAATATAAATGGAATGATAAATGATAGAGGTAGTCCAGTGCTATCATAAATAAATATTAATGGTGTTTAGGTCGAATTTTTTAAAAAAAACCTACAAATTTAATTTTTATAATAGGGTATTTTTCTTTTCTAACTAATTAGAATAACACGTCGGAATTATAAATAATAATATATTATCATGGAATAGCTTGCAAAGTGTCCTGTCTTGTTTTAATTTAATTATTTATTTTAATATGTTTTTTTTACAGCATATGTATATGTCGTATTGGAATATGGAATTCATTGGATTTTAGTATCAATTTGAAATCATTTATTAAGAGAGATTTTTAAATCTGAAAATTTTAATTTGAACAAAAATATATAGAGTACCAAACACTGTAAATTTTAGATAATTTTGCCTTGAGCTGTTTAAGCCATACAAATTTAAAACAAATATACGAAGGTTTATGGCAAAAATAATATATTATAAAGTAGGTATTCTATATCTATCAGGGTCGTAGCCAGGAATTTCCTGCTGGGGGGGGGGGGCAACTATATACTTAAGAGGGCCAATATTTGTTTGAAATAAAACAAATATGCACGCTTAATAATTTTTCGTTAACTTTATACACGACGATTTTTATTTTTAAATTTTGACATAAATAAATTAAAAGCAAAATTCTATATATTATTTCTTCCATAAGCCATTAATACTAAATTTTGTTTACGTCGATATTTCATCAATTTTCTAACGCTCGATAGAACTCTCTTTAGTGTAGAGAATGAGGCCTCACAAAAAGCCGTTTATTCATGATGATGGCCTGCTGAGCAGGGTTGCCATGTTTTCCCCCATCAGTGGGAGATTCCCGCAATTTTTTAGTTTACACGCAGACATCTCTCTCCCGTAAAAATACCGCAATTGAAAATCTCCCGCAAAAATCTAACGCAATTTTTTAATTTATCCCGCAATTTTTTTTTTATTTTAACGTTTTTAATATATAAATAATAATTTTGAGAGACATTAATTGATTATTTTTATATTTTAAAATAAATTTTAAATATTTATTCGAATAACATGTCTAGTTTGTAAATTTCTTTCTATCCTGTTTTATTTTTATCCAATAATAAATCAACATCATTTCATTCATATAAGTCAGTACAGGGGAGTATATCAACATCGATTGCAATGCAAAAATATTCTCAAAAATAATAAATAATACAGACGCAACTACATTTACGGAAATCTACATCTATCATGTATCAACATTCACAGAGCTGTATCATCACAATGTGGGTCGAATCTTCATGATATTTAACCACTCCAATATAAGTGCAAACCTTACTTGTGGCAGAACAAAAATGAGCAAGGCTATCACAAGTGTTTTAGTACCTGAATCCTAGAGGAATTCTAGACGATTTGAAAGATGAGCATCCATATACAATTCTAACAGAAGCATCTAATAAGGGAAATATTAAAATATTTCAACTATTTCAACAATAATAAGAACATTTTAAAACTGTTAAAAAATTTTCCTCGGATAGTGAAAAATCCAACGATGTATCTAGCCATATAAAGGTAAATATAGCTGATTCAGGGTTATCAATGTAAATTTTGGCCAAAACCAAAGTTACCGAATTGAGGCAGCACAATAATGAATTAATACCAATTGGCTGTATATGCCATATATTACATAATCCTTGGTAGAAGGCAATGAATGTACTATCAGTGGATGTCGAAATAATTGTGATGAAATGTTTTAACGAATTTAGTTCATCAACTAAAAGAGTAAATGAATTAAAAGAGTTGGTGAAGTGGTATGACTTGGAATGGTGTGAGTTGTTGCGATATGTACTTATCAGGTGGTTATCATTAATACCTGCCATAGATAGAATTTTAAAATTTTACGAACCCTTAAATATTTCTTAAATAAAAATTTTAAAAGCTGTCCTAAAATTTTGGGAAATTTTTTTGAAGATGAAATGGCAGAAGCTTATATGGGATAAGTTTCCCATGTAGGAAATCTACTTCATGTAGTTAATATTCAGTTGCAATCAGAATATTCTTTATAAAAAAAGATTTACAAAATCATGCTACAGCTCTGTTCATCTCTACAGTTAAAAATTGATAATAAATTTTATGGCGTTATTGCTAAAAATATTATATTAAAATGTTCAAATAATACTCTAATTAATACATTTTTAAATGAAGCAGATATTTTTATTAAGACAATTTTATAATATTTACAATCAAAATTTGATTTTAATAACTCTATTTACAAATGTATAAATATTATGACCTTGGAACAGAAACCATCAATTGATGGTATTTATAATTTAATAAATATATTGAAAATACCGAAAGACATTGATGTCTTGTTTGAGAAGATTGTAATTCTCTCTATTTTTTATGATTCGCCAAAATACTTAAAGTTAGATGGTCTAAAAGCAGAGAAGAAATGGGTAGAATCTTTTCGACATAACGATAAATCCACATGTTTGGGAAAAATATGCGAGTATATCTTCTCCCTCATTCTAATGCCTTATCCGAGCGCATTTTTAGCCTGATGAGGACTGCCTGGAAAAAGGAGAGAAATCGGATTACTTTAACAACATTAGAGGCCGAGCTAATGGTTAAACAAATATATAATATGTCATGCCAGGAATTTTAAATATCTCAATAACTACGGTAAATATTTAGTTCTATTATTTAAATTTCAAATAAAATATTAAGTTTTAGCAATGGCGCCATAAAATTTATTGTAAATTTTTAACTGTAAAGATGAACACATCTGCAGCATAATTTTGTGAATCTTTGCTAAGATTCTTCTGATTGCAACTACACATTAAAAGCATGTAGTAGATTTCCTACATGTGAAATCATTCCTAAATATACCTCTGCCATTCATTATTGAAAAAATTTTTAAAATGTTAGGACAGCTTTTATAATTTTTATTTAAGAAATATTTTTTTAAAGGTTTATAAAATTTTAAAATTCTATCGATAGCGGGTATTAGGAACATATCGCAACCAAAATTGTGCTGACTCAATTCCGTAAATACACTCTGTTTTTACCAAATTCACTGAGGCATTATATCAGAAAGCTGACATGCAATTTATTGATAATCTCGAATCTGCTATATTTACCATTATGATTCGCTATGTCTTTGGATTTTTCACCATTTGATGGAAAAAATTTTAATAGTTTTATTGAAACGACCATAATTTTGTTGGAATAGCGGCGGATCAAGGGAAATATTTTAATATTTCTCTTATTAGATGCATCTATTTGAATTGCATATATATGTCCATCTTTCAAATCGTCAAGAATTGACCCTGGATTTAGGTCCTAAAACATTGATGATAGCCTTGCTCATTTTTGTTCTACAAATATAGTTTTCAATATTAGAGTCGTTAAATATTATGGGAAAAAGATTCAACCAACATTGTGATGATAAGTATCTCTGTGAATGTTGTACTGCAAGATAAGTGATTACAATTGCCGCAACTGTAATTGCATCTGTATTATTTCCTATTTTTGGAGTACCTTATTATCTATTTAAACGTGATACGTGATAATTAAGCGCCTATCCCTATAATTTTATACACACACACGCACGGTAGATTTTCAATTGCGGTCGTTTTGCGGGACATTGGCATTAAATATATTTTTAATTGTAAAATTAAAATCGTTTTTTTTATAAAATTTTATCTTGTTTACATCATTCTTTTATATTTAAAAAAGATCTGGTTTTTTTATAAATTAATATATTTTAATAAATCAAGATGTTATTTTATTTTGAAAAATAGTTACCGACTTTGTATTTATATAAACTAATTATGCGGATAATTAAGTCATTCAAAATCCCGGCCGAAGGTCGGAACTAGAGGTCTGCATTGGGCGGGGTTTCGGCCCGCCCGCCCACGCCCGCCGATAAAAATTTTTTTTGAGAATTGGCAAGCGGGAGGGTGGGTTAAAAAATTTAAAACTATGGGCGGGCTGGGCGGGCGGGTTAAGAAATTTAAACAATGGGCGGTGGGTTAAGGAAATTTAATTTTTGTTCAAAAACAAACTAAAAAAAATAATTGTTTAAATGATCTATAACAATATTTCTTTTTTTATTGTACCAATCGTTTTTTTTAAGTGAAGAACATTTACCCAACTATACTATGTAATAAACACAACAATAAAACTTAGAATAAATAAACATTTTTGTCTATTAAAAATTTCCTTTTATGGGAATGTAATAAAACTTTTCTCTTAAAAATTCCTTTTTTTGGGTTTGCAATCTGCATTGTATTATTTTATATTAGTAATATTGTTTATCTTTATAATTGCCCTTCATTTTCATTTTTATTTTATTATATAATTCATAAATTTTATTTTTTATAACATAATTTTTAATAAAAAAATATATTTTCACTTAATTTTTATTTTAAAATTTTATTATGAATAAAGAAAATATATCTAAAAAAATAAAAAAATAATTTATATAAATTAAAAGAAAATTCAAAAAAATTTTCGAGAATGGGCAGACGGGCGGGCGGGTAAGGAATTTTAGACACATGGGCGGGTCGGGTGGGTATATACTTTTTTAAAAACTATGGGCGGGCTGGGCGGGCGTGTTAAATTTTTTTTAAAACATTGATGCAGACTTCTAGTCGGAACTATTTAGCAATTTTTCTATTTCTACCGCAATTTTCATATTTCTCCCGCATAATACTAAATTTCTCCCGCAATTTGAAAATTTTGACCTGGCAACCCTACTGCTGAGTAGCATTTATACAATTCTTTAAATGCAAGATTATATTTTATACATAACATATACGATATTTTCAAAATAATGTTTATTTAACAACTGCAAGCTAATCATCCTTTCCCTATTTTCATTTCATGATGTAACGTGTCCATATTTAAGTTTTGATACTAATGGGGTTATTTTATCTGCTATGAAATAATTAGGGCCAAGAGGGGAAAACCTAATAAAACATGTTACAAGATTATAATCATCTTTTGTAAATCTAACTAAAAATATGATCCATAAAGTAATCAATAATTTTATAATAATTCCTTTTTAAAGAACTCCAATTGAAGTCTTTTTCGCAATCAAATTGCAATTTGGGTTGACTAAAAAATCTTGAATATTTATTTTCGAGGATGAGATTAAATTTTGTTATAAGTTTCTCAGCCTTAATTCTTATCAAATTTTTAATATTTAAATATATTTGAAAAGAAAGAAGGCGGATTTACCTGCGAGTAAGTAAAAATATATTTTATTATTATTAACTGTTTCTTTTCTTTTTTTACACATGCTATATATATATATACTATATAAAATTATAATATATATGATTAAACAAAAAAACAAAAAGTAAGGTTACGAAAAATAAAAAGTAATATAAGTTGAATTTGAATTCATAACAAAAATAAAAATATTATTTGAATAAATATAATGAATGTACGTTATATAAATTAAAACATATTACTATTCAATAACCAATATTTTAATTTATTAATTCCTATAATGTAAAATTCTCCTTCTTCTACAAGCCTTCCCATAATTTCATCTAAGAAGTCATAGAGAGTTTGTTGTTCAAGTGGTTTATCGTTTTGGTTGTCAATGTTACATAAGTCACTAATCGTTGGCTTGTCCAAATCGTTGGTTTGTTCGTTTTTGCACGTTTTTGTTTAAATCGTGAACTTGATATCCATATCGAATGTTGTCCTTACAAATCGTGACTTCATATAGCTTGCTTGTAGTGCTCAGTTGTTATTATTATCATTTTCAAAATCCTTATTATCAGTAAGTTACGAATAATAAGAAATAATAGTTCATCAAAATATAAAAATAAGTGAAGAATGGTAAATCAATAAGATTGTTATATAATATTTTTAGCGTTTTAATTTTTCGCATTTTTATGACTTTTATTTTTTCGCGTTTTAGTGTTTAATTAATTTTTGCGTTTTAGTATTTAATTTATTTTTATTTATTTTCAATCTTCGAGGTTAAAATATGCAAATAAAATATTATTCACATTTCCCTCTCTTTAAATAAAAAATTTGAATTTCACATCCTAGTTTTAATTCAAAAAGTGTTATTTTTAATAAAAATTCTTCATAAGATTTTTAGAAAATGATCTCATCACATCATTTAAATATTTATCTAAAATGAAGATGTAACATAAACAGTTGTCTTGAAAAGCTTTATTTAAAAAACATTTTTATCATATTAAGTATTACTTATAAGGGTTATTTAAATCAATCATGTGATTTAAACCTTTTAATTCATATGTTTTAATTACATTTTAATATATTTAAAATTAAAGTTTTATCTTTTTGTTTAGGATATTTAATGGTTTATTTTTAATTATATCTAAGAATTCATCTTTAGGTTTAGTTAATTTACAACAATTGGTCATCATTCAAGAAATCAAAAAATATCAATATTTCACTAAGAAATTAAGTAAATAATTTTTTTTAAGGCTTTTTATGTGTTCAAATATATCCATTATGATTTTACATTTTAGTTATTTTAATGATTTGTAACATGCCTTTGTCCCGGCATAAAATCTTAATTTATAATAACTTTTCTTCTTACGTGTATTAGAATAATAAGTAATCATCATTGGTCTCACAATATAGAATTCATAACCTATCGTTCCACTTCCATATTGGTTCTTTCTAGGTTGTCACATTAGATTAGGTGTTGGTCATCATCTAGTAGTCCACCACCCAGAGCCAGGACACCATGAAGAAAGAAGCTTTTTGCATAAAAGAACGTGCTAAGGTTTGATTCTTGGTCATCTCAGTAGATTAGGCATTGGTCATATCAATAGATTAGGTAGTCATCTCAATAGATTAGTCAGTCATATCAATAGATAAGGTAGTCATCTCAATAGGTTAAGCAGTCATATCAATAGATTAGGTAGTCATCTCAATAGGTAGTCATCTCAATAGATTAAGCAGTCATATCAATAGGTTAGGTAGTCATCTCATTCTAGTCCACCACCCAGAGCCAGGGCACCATGAAAAGAAAGAAGGATGGTAAAACGTGCGAGTACGTAAAAATATATTTTATTATTATTAACTGTTTCTTTTCTTTTTTTACACATGCTATATATACACTATATAAAATTATAATCTATATTATAATTTTCCGATGTCCTCACTACGTCATCGTGACGTCATGTCATCGGTACGTACTTATTTTTAATTTTTTATTGATTTGATTTTATTTTTTTTACAGAAAATATTTTTATAGAACATTCTCTTATTTATCAAGTATAATATTTCTCAAAATTATATTGGTATTTTTTAATGTTAAATGTTTGTCTTATGTTATTATTTTTATAAAGTAATATATTTTACCTGTAGAATAATTGGTAAATTAGAGATTTCCTCTTCATTAATTATAAATTTAATATCTCTGGGCTTGGTTTCAAAATTATTAGGGAAGGTGGGTTAGAGAAATTCTTTTTAAATATTAAGATCTTGGATGCTTTTTTCTTGAACCTATATTGGGATTTTTTAATGTTAAATGTTAGTGGATGCTTGGATATTTTTTCCATGTTAAATGTTAGTCTTATGTTATTCTTTTTATAAAGTAATATATTTTACCTGTTGACTAATTGGTAAATCAGATATTTCCTCTTCATTAATTATAAATTTAATATCTCTGGGCTTGATTTCAAAATTATTAGGGAAGGTGGGCTTGAGAAAATCTTTTTAAATATTAAGATCTTGGATTCTTGGATATTTTATCCAGTTTAATCTATATTGGGATTTTTATTATTAAATGTTCGTCTTGGATGCTTGGATATTTTTTCCAGATATTGTAGGGTATAACCTATATTAGGATTTTTTAATGTTAAATGTTAGTCTTATGTTATAAATTTAATATCTCTGGGCTTGATTTCAAAATTATTAGGGAAGGTGGGCTTGAGAAAATCTTTTTAAATATTAAGATCTTGGATGCTTGGATATTTTATCCAGATATTGTAGGCTTGAACCTATATTGGGATTTTTAATGTTAAAGATTAGTCTTGGGTGCTTTTGGATATTTTTCCCAGATATTGTAGGCTTGAACCTATATTGGGATTTTTTAATGTTAAATGTTAGTCTTATTTAATATCTCTGGGCTTGGTTTCAAAATTATTAGGGAAGGTGGGTTAGAGAAATTCTTTTTAAATATTAAGATCTTGGATGCTTTTTTCTTGAACCTATATTGGGAATTTCAAAATTATTAGGGAAGGTGGGCTTGAGAAAATCTTTTTAAATATTTAGATCTTGGATGCTTGGATATTTTATCCAGATATTGTAGGATTGAACCTATATTGGGATTTTTTAATGTTAAAGTTTAGTCTTGGATGATTGGATATTTTTTCCAGATATTGTAGGCTTGAACCTATATTGGGATTTTTTAATGTTAAATGTTAGTCTTATGTATAAATTTAATATCTCTGGGCTTGGTTTCAAAATTATTAGGGAAGGTGGGCTTGAGAAAATCTTTTTAAATATTAAGATCTTGGATGCTTGGATATTTTATCCAGATATTGTAGGCTTGAACCTATATTAGGATTTTTTAATGTTAAAGGTTATGCTTGGATATTTTTTCCAGATATTGCAGGCTTGAACCTATATTGGGATTTTTTAATGTTAAATGTTAGTCTTATGTTATTATTTATAAAGTAATATATTTTACCCCTAGACTAATTGGTAAATCGGATATTTCCTCTTCATTTATTATAAATTTAATATCTCTGGGCTTGGTTTCAAAATTATTAGGGATTGAGGTGGGCTTGAGCAAATCTTTTTAAATATTAAGATATTGGATGCTTGGATGTTTTTTCCAGGTTTGAACTTATATTGAGATTTTTTATTATTAAATGTTAGTCTTATGTTAATATTTTTATAAAGATATATATTTTAACTCAAAGAATAGTTTTCAGTAACATACAAAATGTAAACTGATTATGCATTGACAACATATGTATCCTTACTAAAGATATCATACTTTCATTATTTTAACAACAGTCTTAAATATGGGAAATATCTAAATTTAAAAAATACTAAAATTCTCTTTTCCTTTCTTTCCCTTTTAATTTCTTTTATTACATTCCCCTTTCTCATCATTTCCCTTTCCTATCTTCACTTTAATTTTCTAGGTGGTGATTTATCCGTCATTAATAAAAGAAAAAGATGGCGCTTCTGATAATGTCCCCACTATTTCTAAGGAGTTGAACCTAATATTTACTCCTCTTCAGGTTCATTGAATTTATATTCTTCATATTATTCTTCTGTTTTTATTTTAGATAACAAACCCTTCTTTATTTCCTCCTTATTCTTTAAATTATTCTTTGTTTTTATTTTTGATAACAAGCCCTGTCTTACACTCATTTAATGATTGTACAGGTGGTATATTGACTCCTCATCAGGTTCAATGCATTTATTTTTTTTATTTATTCTTTTGTTTTTATTTTAGGTAACAAACCATGTCCTAACCTCAGTTAATGATTGTACAGGTGGTGATTTATCCGTCATTAATAAAAGAAAAAGATGGCAGATCAAAAAAAGAAACGCACTAGGGATAGCGAGGCCCTACAAAATCTACTAACAACTCAAAATAAAGATAGCCTTATATATATATTTTTTTATACTCTTTTATATTATAGAATACATCTATTTTAGCTTCTGATAATGTCCCCACTATTTCGGGAGTTGGACCTAATATTGACTCCTCTTCAGGTTCATTGAATTTATATTCTTTATATTATTCTTCTGTTTTTATTTTAGATAACAAACCCTTCTTTATTTCCTCCTTATAATCGTTTAAATATTGATATATCTACCATTAATAATCAACAAATACAAAATAAATGTTCAGAAAAACATGATAGTCTTGACAAGTCCCCAACTAGACAAATTTTATTTTTTGATGATAGCCTCCCAACTACTAGATATATGCATATATTGACCCCCTTACAGGTTCAGTACAGTATTTTAATGTTCGTTTTATTTCAATAATAATGTTTTATATTTATGCCTGATTTCCTTATTTTTTTTAGGTTAACCCAAACTTAATCCCTCACATAGCTACAAAACATGATATTTCTATTAAAGATAAGCACAGAAATAAATGGCGACTCCACAAACGCCTTACTCGTTCTAGAATTACAGGTATGCAGGATAATAAGGACCTACGCCTGATATTAACTTCCTTGCAGGTTTTTAATGTTTTATATATATAGGTTTATTTTATAATCACCCAGATACCGTCAACTGATATTTCTATAACCACTACCACATTCCCTATGGCACCTCTACCATGTATATTTCGACATATATTTGATGACCACCACTCACCTATATTAGATATCAGAAATATGCCAGAAATATGCGCCTTCTGCAATGCTAAAATGTGGAATGGAGAAAAATTATCAAAAAGCTCATGTAGAAATATTCAGTTTTCTACATGTTGTTTGAATGGGAAGGTATTTTATCTAAAATTTCCCAATTACCACCAAATTTATTACGTTTATTTACCGGGAATCATTGTTCATCATCCCACTTTTTAACAAACATAAGAGCTTATAATTCCGCACTGTCATTCCCTTCACTAGGAGTTAATATAAATAAAAATTTATCCAATTCGCGATCAGGTAATTATACCTTTCAAATTAATGGACAGGTTCATCATCGCATTGGTTCACTCCTATCAACATTAGGGGAAACACCTAAATTTGCCCAATTATATATACATGATAGTATAAATGAGATAGAAAACAGACATAGCCAGGTTCCGTTTTTAGATCGTTGTCTTTTAATGGAATTGCAGGATATTGTTCACACCTACAACCCCTTTGCTTCTCAATTTTTGAGAGTATCTTCTATGCTACTGGCGTTCCTAACATATCCTTAAACTTAAAATCTACTCCAAGTTTTGACGTACGTTATCGCAATAAACCTACCCCATCTGAAATAGCAATATTATTACCTGGTTATGGCAGTGATCATATAGCCCATAGAGATATTATCTTAAAAACTCTATGTGGTCCTTTAAGACGTATTAACGAGCTCCATTCCTAATACGATCCCTTACAATATGTTCTTCTATTTCCCAGAGGCGATATTGGATACCACCCATCCATTCATTATAGAACTCAACTAATAAATGTTACCTGCAGAGAGTACTATGCCTATCGCTTTATGGTCAGGCAGGATGATGAGAATGTTATTTTAAGATCCAAACGTCTTTTTCACCAATTTATCGTCGACAGTTATGCCAAACAGGAAACGCTTCGTTTAAATTTTATACGTAATAATCAATCCAAATTACGCGCCGAACTCTATCAAGGCATACATGATTCTATTTTAGAGGGGGATACCAAAACTGACACTTTGGCAGAAATATCATTTTGCGTTCTTCTTTTACCAGTAGCCCAGGGCCTCAGCTTTATCAGGACGCAATGGGTGTTGTACACTGCTTTGGTAATCCGTCATTATTCATTACTTTCACCTACAACCCTAAATGGGATGATATTATACATTAATTTTTCCTTCTGCAGACGACTGAAAGGATTTGCTCTTAATTTTACCAGACACACAGAGTAATAATTATTCCTCATCATTTTTTAAAAAAATTACCTAAATTTATATGGCAAGAAAAACATATTTCTTAAAAAATATATAAATAAATTGCATATAAGTTTCATTAGTATTGAATGGCATTTTTGTAATTTAAGATAGCATTTTTTTGTACTTAACAAAAGATATAGATAGCCCTTATCTAATTTTTTGATAAAAGGAGTTAACCCACTAATTGGTAAATCCGAGATTTCCCCTTCTTGTGTTTATAAAATATTTAGAAATTTAACTATCTCCGGGTTTGGGAAAAAGTTTTGAAACTTAATATGGGATGGACTGGGCTTGAAAAATATTCCTCAAGATTAATATTTGCTTGCACCTGACTTGGGAATATCTTATACAAATTATTATGGGCCGGGCTAGGAAAAAATTTTCAAAATTATTATGGGTTGAGCTAGGCTTGAGAATTTTTTTTATAAATTATAAGGTCTTGAACGCTTGGAAATTTTTTCCGAATATTATGAGCTTGGACCTGGCTTGAAATTTTTTAATGTTAAATGTTACTAATGGTTTGGACTCAATGACATTGCTTGGACTTGACATAAATGGGGAGGGGGGGGGGTTTAAAAATTATATAAATTGGATATGATTTTTAAATAAAAGTTAACATCTTTCTTAAAAAAACGAATAAAATTCTCATTCTCCGTCATTTTTGACGGGCTATCTACTAGTATATATGATTAAACAAAAAAACAAAAAGTAAGGTTACGAAAAATAAAAAGTAATATAAGTTGAATTTGAATTCATAACAAAAATAAAAATATTATTTGAATAAATATAATGAATGTACGTTATATAAATTAAAATATATTACTATTCAATAACCAATATTTTAATTTATTAATTCCTATAATGTAACAATATTAATTGTAGAATGAAATTTTTATCATCCACTGCCTACTGACTGAATACACTTATTTAGTGGATCTATTGTTATTAATATTTCACAAATCATAATAGCTAATATAATATAATTTATAATAACGCATTGAGAAAATAGACTAGAGGCTTCAACTGAATCATGAGTGGAAATATTTTAGTTAATAATTCTATTAAAAGTAAAATAATACTTCCTCAATAGCCTCAAAATTCTTATAAATAATACGAGATGTTTCTAAATGACGAGTCCCCCCTCTGGTGTAAAATTCTTTAAGAGTATGGCCTATACATTTACAGTATACGTTAAAACGCCCAAAAAAATGCAATGCATTAGATAAATTTAAAAGAGAGAAATGATAACTATAAAGACCTTCCAAAAATGTAACAATCAATATCAAATCGCCATATAGTTTATTTGGAATAATAAATTACAGAAAATCCAACGGAATACTGTTAATAGTGTTGTTTATTCAAATTTGTAAAATAATTAATTGAGTATTAATTTAAATGTTTTGTTACATATTGTGTTGTTTATTCAAATTTGTAAATAATTTATTGAGTATTAATAATGTTTTGTTACATATACCAGTATATATACCAGTCGATGATATACATATTATTATTATTATTATTTTATTTTTTAAAGTAGAAATAAAATTTATTTAAAACAAAATACAACTTAATTATTTCTTGTTTCTTTTATGGCGCCCCGTTACGTTTTTGTAAAAAAAAAGAAGAAAATATATAAAATTTGCCTAAAATTAAAAAAAAAAAGTAAAAATTAAATTAAATTCGAAATTGTGGTGACTACCTATTGTGACGATTGCTTAATCCATTGAGATGACTCTATTTATATGACTACCTATTGTGGTGACTACCTATTGTGACGATTGCTTAATCCATTGAGATGACTCTATTTATATGACTACCTATTGTGGTGACTACCTATTGTGACGATTGCTTAATCCATTGAGATGACTCTATTTATATGACTACCTATTGTGATGATTGCTTAATCCATTGAGATGACTCTATTTATATGACTACCTATTGTGTTGATTGCTTAATCTATGGAGATGACTAGAATTAAACCTTAGCACTTTCATGCAAAAAGCTTCTTTCTTCATGGTGTTTTGGCTCTGGATGTTGGACTGGAATATGATAACCAGCACCTAACCTAATGTGACAACCTAGGAAGAACTGATATGGAAGTTGAACGATAGGTTATGAATTCTATTTTGTGAGACCAATGATGATTACTTATTATTCTAATCCACGTAAGAAGAAAAGTTATTAAAAATTAAAATTTTATGCCAGGATAAAGGCATGTTATAAATTTTTAAAATCACTAAAATGTAAAATCATAATGGAAATATTTTAACACACAAAAAGCCTTTAAAATACTTAAATTCTTAGTGAAATATTATTTTTTAATTTCTTGAATGATAACCAATTGTTGTAAATTAACAACTAATCCTAAAAATGAATTCTTAGATATAATTAAATATAAACCATTATAAATCCTAAACAAGAAGATAAAACTTTAATTTTAAATATATTAAAGTGTAATTAAAACATATGAATTAAAAGGGATTGATTTAAATAACCCTTATAAGTAATGCTTAATATGATAAAAACGTTTTTGAAATAAAGCTTTTGAAGACAAAAGGTTGTGTAAAAATTAAACATCAATTTTAGAAAAATATTGTGTGAAATTTAAATTTTTTTTAAGAGAGGAAAATGTGCATAATATTTGCATATTTTAACCTCGGAGATTAAAAATAAATAAAAATAAATTAAATATTAAAACGCTACTAATTAAATATTAAAACGCTACTAATAAAATATAAAACGCAAAATTTAAAAAAAAAACGCGAAATTTTATATAATTTTTTTGATTTATCATTCTTATGTTATTCTACATTCCAAAAATTTTATTCCAAATTCTTTTATTCCAAAATTTTATTCCATATATTCAAACTTGATCCTTATAATAATGATAACGTACAGCAACTTTTCTAACCTACAAAAACGTATGGACTCACGCCATCAGACAGACTTATGCGCCCTCTGAGCAGCAACTTGATGCTTTGTCGAGGAGGGGAATGTTAATAGTGTTGTTTATTCAAATTTGTAAAATAATTAATTGAGTATTAATTTTAATGTTTTGTTACATATTGTGTTGTTTATTCAAATTTGTAAAATAATTTATTGAGTATTAATTTAAATGTTTTGTTACATATACCAGTATATATACCAGTCGATGATATACATATTATTATTATTTTATTTTTTAAAGTAGAAATAAAATTTATTTAAAACAAAATACAACTTAATTTATACTTGTTTCTTTTAAATACAAATATCCAATCATAAATTTTTAAATTTATAATTCACATTAAGTACAAATTTTCTTAAAATTTAAGCAAAAACTCCTGTTTTTAAATATAAAAATCAACTAAAATTAAATTATACAATAATTGATTGACATTTCATACAGTCTATTTTTTTAATTTATATTATTTAATTTATAAGTTCGCAAAGTGCTACAATAACATTAACAATATTATTATACCAATTTTGAACCATAATATGGAACTTGTGGTGGTAGCATAGTATATAAGGCACTTCTTTATTAAAAGGTTTGTACTCCTCCATTTTGTCCAGACATGAAGTTTACACACATCATATGCCTGGCTTATTATATACGATGAATTAATATTTAATTCACTAAACTTTAAAATAAAATTAGTAATATACAGTCAGCTGAAAATTGTAAATTAATGATTTCTATTAATTTTTTTTGGATTTTCCCCAGGGTTCTGAACCCTTCGACAAAAAAATGTGTCCGAATTCGGGTAGAGGAATAAAATATAAAAAGTGCCCGGGTCCAGGGTTCGGGTCCGGGTTCAGGGAACATAAAATTAATGACTCAAAATAAGATTTTTTCATTCATTTATTACTATATTTCAATATATACATATTTATAATTAACAAATGTAATTAATATTTAAAATGTTTTATTCAATCGCACAATCATAAAATATCTTCTAAAATATCATCCTTGATTTTCATGTAAATTAGACAATATTATTTAAAGATGAAAATTCACGTTTTACCCTTACCTAAAATAGATAATTATCTTTATAAAATTATTGGATTTGTGTCCCCGGGAAAGCCACGAAGATTCTAGATAAGATATATAATTCTGGATATATTGCAGATTTTCTTTCAGAATTTTAGAATATTTGTATCCTTAATTCTCTTAACTTCTGAGAACTTTTCTATTAAAGATGCAATAGGCATTTTTTGATCCTCCTTTCCATCTGATGATGATTTGATTTTTTTTTCTCTATCTAAAAGTAAAATGTCAAGATCATCAATGTTTATTATTACTACAACCAGTAGGTATTGTCGTAGCCTCCAATATATTGTAAATAAAGGGTATGCCATAAATCTTTAGTATGGTTTTTAGCCATTTGTTTTTGCTCAATACTCAATAAAACTTGATATCGAGGGTCTAAATATATAGAAGTGTATACAACACTATTTTAAAAAAATTTTCATATTTTAATATTTCGTATAAAAAGGACTAAATTTTTCTAAATCTAATCGGCACCATGCCATAAAAATCAAATAAACATGATTATTCTGATTGTAATCTTATTATTGTTTTTTTTAAAGGAACTAATGAACTAGTAAGGTCCTTTATTTGGCACCAATCATCTTCCAACAAAATGACTTCACATGCTCCTTTGATAAAATCATTACAGAAATCTTTCAAACTTAATAATCGTTCTAGCATCATACAAATTGAGGACCAACGTATTGTGCATTTAAATTAAAATATTATTACTTGCACTACAAAATAATTCACTTTCATAATAATCAATGTATTTCTATAACATAGCATATTAATAAATTTACATAATAAAATATTATTATCTACACTAGAAAATAATTTATGATATCAATCTCTAAATAAAATAGAAGTCCAGGAAAAATTGAAAGAAAAACACGAAGATAAAATAAATAAAAAAAATTTTTTTTTAAATATTTGTATTTTTAAAATTTTTATGACACCTAGAACCCTTGGACCCTCTACTTTCAAAAACGGTCCGGGTTCGGGTACAGCGAAAATACAAGGGTTCAGGGTACGGGTTCACATCCCTGCAAAAAAAATATAACGAATAATTATTCTCAGGTTTTCACAACTTGTTTATTAATGTATAAATTAAATAAAATAAATAATATTTTTCTAGAAATTATGTTGTATTTTCATTTAGATTTAATCGTTAATGGTGATTAAATAACTAAATAATCGTTTCTAATTTGAGGCCAAAATTATTGTTTTTTTTGGAGGGGGGGGGGGGGCTACCCCATTCCCCGTAGCTATGGCTGATATCCAAACATGCTGAATTATATTATTGATCAAATTAGATTAGTCAATAAAAAATGTCCATAATTAAATGGCATAAAATTAAGAGATTCTGAATCCCAATAACCATATCCCAATACGATAAGTTTAGTATACAAAACTGCCTGAAATTCTCGGTGTGTACTCTCCATATGAGGGAATACATTCCCACAATTTTTTAAATGTAAAAATTGCCCTCAGTAAACGATTTAAAATTGAGAGATTCCGAATTCCCGTAAATTCCATGTTACAGTACAACAATAAATGGAAGAAATGTGAGAGTACAAATTCAGGGTTTGCAGATCTCAATATAAAATGAGTAAAATACATTAAAAGGAAAAAACGAGCTGAAGGCTAGAGCCCTGCACCAAATGGAAATTAAAGACTTTTTTCTTAGGTTGGATTGTAAGAGGCAGTCTGACCTACCAGAGGCTTGAAAGTTAAATATTAAAAACATTTTCAATAATCATTTTGTTTCCTCTAAATGTCAATCAGAATCACATGACATTTTTCATCTAACACATTTCATTTATTCACTTATGTAATTCCATTTCCCAAATTAACATTTCCTGTGATTGTAATTTTTATTGTTTGTGTGTAGTTAAAACTCTATTAATTACATAGATCATATTCTATCAGGTTAAATAAAATATATATTATCCTACATTTAGCCAACATAAAATTTAGAATATTAATCTTGCATAACAATTATGAAATACTTTCATTTTATAATTTTTGTTTTTTCTAAGATCTATTCAATAAAATAACCTCAGATTTCATATAATAAAATTGTTTCTAGAATGGATCCAAATTTAATAACAATTTCTAAAAAGATTACAACTATAATTTACCAAAGTAATTACATATGGGAAATCGGAAGTATGGAAGAAATATCTACTTATATTTAATAAACAAGATGATAAATTTTTTTAGTCTAGTTCTGATGGGGTTGGGGCAAAAAAAAAATTATACTCGGGCTATTTTTTAAATTCGAGTTTGAGCCACAAAAAATAATTTTTCAGGACTCTAATGAAGGTCCATAAAATTACCCCCCCCCCTCTCATAATTCTTGAGTTGAGCCCCCTAAAATATGGTTAAGGTTAATAACTCTATTAATTAAAATATTTATTATTTGATCAATTATATGCAAAAAAACTTTAATTGTGAAAGAATTCTAAGAATTATTAGGTCTTTCATCTCTACATTACATTCAACTGAATATATTATTTTTGTTAGACTAATTCTAAATAATTTATATCATCCCATGACAATATTTTCAGGTAAAATTTATCTGTGAATATTATATATAATTTTGATGTCATATCCTTTGCTTTATTCCAGGGACATGGACCAAATGTTCAGAATATGTTCCGGCGAAGGAGATTGGAAAAATTTATTGACATTCCAGGAATAGTTACGGAAGTTCTAAAAATATTATTAAAATTTTAATTTAATTAATACATAAATAATATTAATCATTTATCATATTTGTTCTTCTTTATTTAATTTAAGTCTGTTTAACATAAAAATTTTCTCATTAATTATTAATAAATATACTATATAAATTTAGAATTATAAAAAAGTAATTCAAACTATTATAAAATGAATATAATAATATGATATAGAATATAAAATATAATAAAATAAAAAGTTTTAAGATGTGAGTTCTTCCTTATCGTGAACAGTCATTCTTATTATACATATCAATATTGTTCAATTTACTATTATCTCACTTAAAATTAATATTATAATTATTGTAATAATTAACTTTAATTTAAAAAATTTCCTTGAATATTCTCCAATTGCTCTTTAGGTTTATAACGTTTTTTACCATCATATTTGTAACTTCATTCTCAGCTCTGCCATATTTAAAACTTGTTAAAAACTCATCCTTTTTCCCAGATTATTTACTCTATCTGGAAATCTGATACAAACTCCAATGGTCCCAATTTTATCCCTGCCACCATCTGATCTCTTAATCTCTCGTCTAGGTCTGATTTAAGCTTAGACTCTTGTGCCAATTTTTTAAGCCTCCCTGAAACTAAAAACTGCCTTAATTTTCCACCATTCATCATAATTTAGTTCCTTCAAAATTCTTGGATATATAAATGAGTTCATTTTTGCCAAATTACTAATCACCATGTATGCAAATAATATATATTTTTCTTGGCATCCGTATCCATCAATATTTTCCTTATCCCCAAAACATCATATATTTATTCAATATAGCCTTAAAAATTGTTTTGCTTATCATAATTATCAAATTCTACTTGAGTTATATCTATTGTCAAAATTATTTTTTTTTACTTGATTCCCCTTATTCGTTTCACTTAAAATATTAATTTCACCACTCTTGTCAATAAGATTTAGGATGATTGATTCATTTACCAATTACAATAGTCAGTTTTTCTTCTTTGTTCATAATATGAGAATCCTTCGTCGCCAATATAGTAAATTATAACAAACGTTAATTTTATTAGTTTCAATCCACAGAATCACATTATGAACATCAATCACATATAAAATAATCATGATAATATAATCAAAATAAACAGTAATATAAATAATAAGAAATATAATAATATATTATATAGCATTTATAACATTTATCAATTTATTATATCTTAACTTATAACTTGTCGTGGGATAAATCAATGGCATCACTAGTGAGGGGCTAGAACCCCCTGAAAAATTTTAATAGCCCCCTGAAGCAAAAATTTTTTTTAATGGCTCCCCTTGAAGTAAAAATAAATTGTTTTGATTGCCCCCTGAACGATTTCTTTTATAATTCTATTACGTAATATATCAATTTAATTATATTTTTAAAAAATTAATAAGGCTATCTATATTTTTGTTAAATGAATACTATTTTAATTATTAGATTAGATTAATACATATAAATTATTTCACTATGTCAGTTAGCAATCAAATTCTGTGATAAAAATAGAATATCAATATCACTTATATGTCATTGTAATATTTATATAGACGTTGAATCAAAAACTAAATCTTATAGATTTTTGTAAAATATCCTATTTCATCGCATTCTTAGATACTTTTTTATCGCAAATTTAAGTATGGTTTTTAGATTAAAAACAAGTCTTTAGTAACTATCAAATTTTATTACCTAAAGACCATTCTTCGTTTTCTGATGCCATTATTGGTAAAATTGAATATTTAGTAAAATTTTATTCCTATGATATTCATACTTTAATCTATTTAATCAGTCAATTCGAATTGTGGTATAAATATTTACTAAGTTTATTATTTTACCTGAGCATGCTATTGATGCGCTTAATCGGTATAAAGAAACCTTGGCTTAATTTCCAAATATTTTGAAGGTATTTAATATTCTTGCATGTTTGCCTGTTGCAACATATACGAATGAAAGGACCTTTTGAAATTTAGAAGGTTGAAAATTTATTTACAAAATACTACTTACAAATCTGTGCTAAATGGGTTAGCTCTGTTAAATATCCACAGAGATTTGATTCCAACGACAAACGAAATTCTTGATGAATTGGCAAATTTCCCACGAAAATAAAAAATGACATTATAATTCCAATATTTAATAATTTTTTTTGTATAATATTGTATTTCATAATAAGTTATAAAAACTTGTCCTTTAAAAAATTTTCTAGTCAATATTTTAGATACACTACATTTACTATTTTAAAGAAAATTTTTTTTATTCTATTAATATTATATGAGAATTTAAGTTGAAACTAGTTTTTAAGCCAATTTTATAAAAAAAAAATTGACTCTAAACTTCATTTCATTTTTATATCTAAAATTTTTTTTTATATATACTTAACTTAAAATAGAAATTGGAACCTTTATTTCTTCTTTAAATATTTATAAGCGCGAATTAGTAAATAAAAACTAAAAATATTAATATAATGTTATTAAATTATGAATAATTTAAAAGAATAACTCACAGATATGACCTGGCTGAAAATGGAGGAAAAGTTGGCCGAAGGCCAGCCAAAAGGGGTTTGGGGGCAAAGCCCCCCCCCCCCCCAAAAAAAAAAGAAAAAATTCTCCCCCTATAGGATAATCTTGGATACGCCACTGATATATATATATATGATAAAATAATTTTAAATATTATGTATATTTTAACAGTGGCGTCGCTAGGGAGGGCGCAGGGACTCGAGCCCCCTAATAGCCCCCTGAAGCAAATTTTTTTTTAATGACTCCTTAATATCCCCTTGAACTAAAATAAATTGTTTTAATTGCTCCCTGAACAATTTCTTTTATAATTTTATTGAGTAATATATAGATTTAATTTTATTATTTAAAAATTAATAAGACTATATAAATTTTTATGAATACTCTTATAATTATTAGATTAGATTAATACATATAAATTATATTATCACTATGTCAGCTTACGATCAAATTTTGTGTTAAAAATATATTAATATAACTCACTAAATATTAATTTAGCATTAACAGTTGAATCTTAATTGACTTTTATTATTTAATATATTATATAACCCTAATTAAATATACAATCAGCCGAGTTTAACATCATTAATCAACTATATTATTGATTTTAATATTTATTTATCATGTCTCTTTCTAAAATTATTTTCAAGGTTCAAATCCAAATAAGTATAAGAGATTTATTTATAAAAAGCAAGTAGACATATAGTTTATAATATATATAATTATTTATAAAATAATAGGTAAAATGCCAATTTGCAGACGTATTTGACAGTTATATAATATATTACAGTTAATTTTTAAAATTTTACTAATCATGGCTTTTTATAATAAATATAAGTAATAATTTGCATTCAACTATTTAACGCCATCTAATTTAAAATATTATTATAATTAAACATTTTATTATTCATCCCATAATGGATGTAATAAATTAGATATCTTTTCTACGTGTTCTTAGGAAAGCTATTTTTTTTCTTTGAAAAACAGTTTTGAGTTAAATTTTTAATACGAATAATTTTAGATATTATTACAAAATACTATTATTTTAAGATATAATATACCAACTAGAGATGGTGCGACAATAATATATAAAATTTTAATTGCTTTTATGATATCACTCTGGTTCTTATTTTATAGTTACAAAATGTTTCATTTCTAATATGTCATCCTGCCGAGTAAATAACTCAAGGCTTCAATGTATTTGCATAATTTCTTCTTAAGATTTTTAGTGTTTTTGTTTAATCAATTCTAATATAATAAATTCTGATATGGGTTACCATCGTGAGTTTCATGGCTATGACTGTAAATTAACCAGCATCTATTATTTGTGTGGCTATGTAATTTAAGATTATTACTACAGCTGCTGAGAACATATGATAGCATATTATAGACAGCGTCTACATGACAGAATTTTCACTGGATGCAAACCCCCTTTAAAAACCTTTGCCTACCCCCCCCCCCCCAAAAAAAAATTTTCCACCTGTCAAATATCAATATTTTGTAAATATAAAGGATTTATTTTGTAAATACAAAGGATTTATTTTGTAAATACAAAGGATTTATTTTGTAAATACAAAGGATTTATTTTGTAAATACAAAAAATTTATTTTGTAAATATAAAGATTTATTTTTTAGATAAATTCAATTAAAACCTCGATTATTTACAATGAATTCATTATCATAGCATTATGAGCTTGCTAAAATATCTAATTTTAAATTACATAAAAGGATAGTAGAATTTGGAAAACAATGTATATGATTGTTTGCAATATATAGATTTGGTCGATGAATTGTATTATAATAGTTCTATAATAAAAGTATTAATTTCTACAGCAATAAATGTATCCTATTTCATCTCAAATTTAATAGATAACCCCCCAAAAAATTTATCCTACCCCCATTAAAGCCGTTTACCCCCTACTCTCCTCAAAAAAAATAGGATGCAAACTGTTCCTACCCCTCCCGCTCATGTAGACTCTGATTATAGATATAGATATGCAATAATGGTCAACTGTGTACTCGTTTATATTTCATTAAAAATTGAATAAAATCTTTTAGAAATTTAAAATCTCACAATAATTTTCTCGATTACTTATCTACCTTTCATAATGTCATCTAAGAGGAAGCTTTAACTACCATATAGTTATGATTTGGATTGGTCGTTTATATTCTCTTCAAGAATTGTTAATTTAGTAAGGCCTATAAATTTTTTTATTAGTCCATTCTATAAAACATTGTCTAAAATGGTAACAGAGAGTTATATTAGTTTCATGACCTTTTTTCAAGCCTTATATGGATTTTAAAAACCATTACCAAATGAGGCAATGTATAAATTAATTAACCTTTTTTTATCACTTGTAATTTTTTTTATATCAACCATCGAAAATATTTTATACTGTAATAAATAGATTTAGTATTAAAAAATATTATTTTAGATATGTCTTGTTTTGTTTTAATTATTTAAATGTTAGTTTATTTTGTATGCATAAATGACAAAATATGAAATTCAGAAAAATTGTTTAGAGTTAGCAAATTTTAAAAAAGAATAATATATTAATATAAAACCTGGCCGAGCCCTCAAAAAATTTTTCGTTGAGCCCCCTGTGATTGTAAAGGCTAGCGGCGCCCCTGTATTTTATAGAAAGTAAATAAATAAAATTTATATTTCTGAATAAATATACATGATCATATTTCTGTATATTTTTATTTTATACATCGATATTCGTTTGTATATTATAATATTATATATAAAATTGATATATAAAAATTTCAATAAATTAATTACATATTTAATTTAATACTAGCGAATCGCATTGGTTATCCACATTTGAATAATATTTCAATTCCTTTATCGTTTCAATACGTTGCTTCGTGGATTGAAAATATATTTAAATCAAGAGGCATATTAAATTACAAAAATGGTAAAATACCTGCTTTTTATATAATGCTAATAATATTTTAATATTAGGTTAATTTTACTGTTGACGAGATCAGGGGCTTGATGGACAAAAAATTAAATATAAGGAATATGTCCGTCATAGCTCATGTTGATCATGGTAAATCCACCTTAACAGATTCTTTAGTATCCAAAGCAGGAATCATTTCCCAAGGAAAAGCAGGTGAAACACGTTTCACTGATACTAGAAAAGATGAACAAGAACGATGTATTACTATAAAATCCACGTATATTCTATTTTATGTCAAAATTATATGTTAAATTATAGTGCTGTTACAATGTACTTTGAAATGGAAGTCAAAGATATTGAATTCATCCAACAACCTAAAGGTGAGGGCCGAGGTTTTCTGATCAATCTGATAGATTCACCTGGACATGTTGATTTTTCTTCTGAAGTTACAGCAGCTCTCAGAGTTACTGATGGAGCACTAGTTGTTGTAGACTGTGTTAATGGTAGTTATTAGAAATCTATTATATATATATAAAGCTATTTTTTTTAGGAGTATGTGTCCAAACTGAGACTGTGTTGAGGCAAGCTATAGCAGAAAGAATAAAACCTGTTTTATTCATGAATAAACTTGACCGTGCTCTGTTAGAACTACAATTAGACCAAGAAAAACTTTACCAAACTTTTCAACGCATTACTGAAAATATTAATGTTATCATTGCAACATATGGAGAAGCTGAAAAAGGTCCTATGGGCAATATCATGGTAATATTATAAATAATGATAATTACATTTTACAATAATGCAAATTTATGATTTCCATTTACAATATTTGTATATTAGATTGACCCAGCTCTTGGTAATTGTGGCTTTGGTTCTGGGCTTCATGGTTGGGCTTTCACTCTCAAACAACTTGCTGAAATTTATGCAGAAAAATTTAATGTTGATGTTTCTAAGCTTATGAAAAGGCTTTGGGGAGATAATTTCTTCAACCCAGAAACTAAAAAATGGACTAAAACTGCAGAAGGAGGCAAAGCCAAAAGAGGATTTAATCAGTTTGTACTTGACCCAATTTATAAAGTATTTTTATAAAATGCTTACAGTTTAGTTTATATTTGTTTTCTAAATTAAATATAGATATTTGATGCCATAAACAATTTCAAAAAAGATGAATGTGAAAAACTTTTACAAAGATTGGGTATTTATGATAAACTTAAAACAGATTTGAAAGAATTGGAAGGAAAAGCTTTACTTAAAGTTTGTTAAAATTATTTGGATAAAAAATAATAAATGTGGTCAAAACATTTTTATAAGTTTTCTAAAATATGTATTTTTTAATGTTAGTCTTTAAGTTTTGAAATTATTGTTGGCCACAAACTAAAATAAGTAAAATCTAGCATTCTTTTCCATTTGAAAATTATATTATTAGGGTAGCGAATTATATTTTAAAAATAAGATTTTAACAAATATTTATTTTTAAATAATCAGAAAGTAATGCGTACCTGGCTCCCTGCAGGTGAAACATTGCTTCAAATGATAGTTATTCATTTGCCATCCCCTGCTGTTGCTCAAAGATACAGAACAGAACTACTTTATGAAGGTCCTGCAGATGATGAAGTAGCTACTGGTATACAAATCTTATATTTATTTGATTTAAAAATTGATATGTTTGTTTTTATTTTTTGTAAATATTTAACTTTTAATTAGGGCTCACCAATCATAAAATTTTCATCATGATACCTTATATTTTGATATTATAGCTTGAAACACTGATGGATAAAAATTTTATCAACTAAACAAAGTAATAACTATTATTAGGTACTTAGTGTATTTAATCCTAAGATAATGGGACAGAATTTGCTGAATTAGAATTATTTCTGAGACTTCTTGTGCTACAAGTTAAGGAGTAACTGCAAAAAGCAGGCTCGACAAGATGTAGCATTTGAGACAAGCTTACAGTTTGAACTTAGAAGAACCCCTATTATAAGAAATATTGTAATAACCTGATCCCAGATATTTCATTTAAAAATTCATGACAAGTTGCAAAATTTTTGAAAAATGATATAAATTTTGTTTGGTTATGATAATTGGGAATATTATTATATAATAACTTTAAGAGATAATATTGACCAAAAATTTTATGAGATATGTTTTATTGTTGAGGCTAAAGCTAATATGATTATAATATTTACCAGCCTCGATTTGCATTTAGACAAGCAAATTGTTCTAGTATTAATATGGACTCAATTGAGGTTTACTATAACTGTTTTTATTCTACTTTGTGATTCATCAAATGACTATCCAATTTACAAATACTATTATATTTAGAAATCCATCTGAGGATTAAATATTGATATTGAAAAATTAAATATTTAACATAATTTAGCTTTCTAAATATATAAGTTACTGTATATTTTGACAATAACAATTTGTGTAAAGACTTTTTCTTTGTTACAGAGAATTAAAACATATCTCAAATTGTGACATGATAGAATCCATTGAATGGACTAACTGCTTGATGTACATAGAGATTTAATACCCAATACAGAAACCCTATTGAAAAACTAGTGCAATAGTATAGGATTTTTATTGTAAAAGTGTAAGCTCACTACAAAAAAATATTAAATAATATTTTCCAAAAAAATATTATGCAAGTCTAAAGATTTTGCTCTTAGATAGCTAAAAAGGTTTTGACATATATCGAAATCTTGAGGGTAATATATTTCTGATGAAAATATTGAGTCAACCAATTTTAAAAATTGGCTCAAATGGTGCGATTTACTAGATGTATCTAAATTTATTTTTAGACAATGCTGTACCTAGATTCATTTCAAAAGTATCGTTTAACAACTCTGATAGCTTCTCAAACTGGTTTTGGGCTGGGCTTATTTTTTAAAAATAATTTTGGTTAGGGCTGTATCAGGCCTAATATTTTTTAAAAATTTTGGACAGGGCTTGAAAAATTAGGCCCGATACAGGCACTAATTCTTATTCATTCTACCAATATTAAATTTTCTTAACAATATTTTGAGTTTTATAAAAAAATGCCATTCTAAAAATATTTATAGTATTATTCCATGCCTATCAATTTAGCCATGCTTTCCCAAGCATTCTCTAAAAATTAGGGTCACAAATCAGCAAACACTCAGAAGACCTTAAGTGAGGTTTTTTCTTTGACAAAGGTTCACCATATCTATCATTAAAGTGAAAATATCAGCCTATATAGTAGTTACTTCTACTAGTAAGAGAAACATCCTAGACTATTTCTACTTAAAATTATATTTTAAATTTATAAAGAATTTGTTTTATTAAGCTAAATAAAAATAAAGGAAGCTATTAGGTTATTTTTTTATTTATTTATTATCTGGGAGAAAAATTATTATTAAAAATGTAAATAATTAAATTAATATTAAAAAAATAATTATAAAAAATCATAAAAAAATAAATAATATAACATACCTCCCGAACTTTTTTATAGACGATTTTTTATAAATTTAAAAAAAATAAAAACAATTTTTTTCTCTATATTTTTAATATATACAAAGGTGTAATAAATAATAACCCACGACGTTTATAATCTTGTTAATAAAAAAACTTGAAGATATTTTGGCTTGGTTTTATAGTATTTTTTAGTGTTGTTAAAGTTACTTTTGAAACATAATTAGTTACTAGATTGGCAAAAATATAACTAGTTACATTATAAGTTACTTTATACATCATTCATATAACACATTTATTTACTGAACGAATTTATTTAATATAAAAAATTATGATATACAAATTATAATCATTTGTTTAAAAAATATATACAATTTATTTATAAAAAAATAAGTAAACCGAAAAAAATATTGGAAAATAGAATATTTATAATTACATCGAATAAAAATATTCTATATATTTGCATTGAAAAAAAAACATTTATTGTTATAACTACAATTGGATTAAAAATTTTATCTAGGAGACACGCTCGTTTTTCCTAAAAGATGAGCTTCCCTAGACTGAATAAACGCTCTACAGGAGCCCTTGATGATGACAACATTATATTTAATAAAGGGTATTTTTAAATTTGGAAAATCGTCATATAAAGATAATGTGCTGTTATTGAATTTAATAAAATTTTCAATAAATTCATCATTAGCAATAATATTTTGACGCTTTAAATCAAAAATTCCAACTACATCTAATGATGTTTGTTGCAAACATGGGCCATTTGTGTTAGATTTACTGCGAGGTATTAAAGTATTTATTAAATTTAAAATTCTCATCTTTTTTGATCTATTCGGGTAATGTTTCATTCAAATGTTTTATATAGGCACTGAGAAAAATGTTTTTTACACCAAAAATTTTCTAAATTTAATAAGATAAGAGAATATACATTACAAATTTATATTAATTAAGTTACAAAAAGTATGATCTGGTTACAAATTTTAAACCAAATTGATTTAATTATTCTGATTCCTAGGTACTTAAAATCTTAAAATATATTTAATATTAAATTTAAGTAAGGATAAATTAGAAAAAGTTGATCTATGCTAAGAAATTTTAGACTAAAGTGTTAGTAAAAAATTAATAAATGTTTATTTATTTTTTATAAAATGATTGATATTTACAATATTTATTGACCTTAGTAAGCCTTTAATGAATATTTTGCATTACCTTTAATTAATATAATTTTTAGTTGAAATATACTTAAGTTTTTATCAACCTATTTTAACTAAAATGTCTAAAGAGATTATTGCTAAACATAGTGGAGAAAAAAACACTTATAGTTTATTCTTACAATGAATTAATTTAACCATAATTAGTTGATGTTATAATTTCTGTTTAATAATAGGATCTATCAGGTTAAATTGGTCACCTCCAAGTAGAATTTCAATATGAGATATATTTGATAAGGTGATTAAGGAAAAAATAATACATAAGGAATTGAGTTAAATATAAAGCTTAGGTTTAGATGGGAGAAAAAAGGGAAATTTAACTTAATTTAGATTTGACATTGCTATATAGTTTGTTTTAATTAAATTAATAAGATTTATTCGGTTATATTGGTCACTTCCAGGTAAAAGTTTGGTCCAGAATTAAGAGTCATTCTTGACCAATCATCTAGATTTACATACAACACTTCTTCATTTCAACAGACATTTATTTGTTCCATATAAAGATAATAGCATCAAAAAATTGTATCATGAAATTAATTTACTTGAAACATATCCTAGTACATTTAATATTATGTACCACATCGCTTTCATTATCATAATCAACTAATTTGATTGGAAATTTTAGTAGATGTTGCATGGTATTTTTGAAATCCTCCAATAATAAAAATTAGGTTTATTTATTTCGAAGGAAATAAAGATCTATTAATTCTTATTTACACAAATTAAAAAGTAAATTTAATTTAATAAATTTATCACAGCATATTAAAAATAAAATGAATTATTTGAATATATTATTTAGATTTATACATACATATTCCTAAAAATAACTAGTTACTTTTAGCAGTTACATTGATAAAAATATAACTAGTTACAGTTACTAGTTACAATTTTTAAAATATAACTAGTTACAGTTATTTTTTAGCAAAAATGTAATAAATAATCCTGACCCCCCCCCCCCCCAAGTAATTGTTTCATTTATTGAGAGGTAGCGCTTGGCTTGTTGCCCATTCAATGGATCAGGTTTTTTAAATAACTATATTTATATACTTTAATAAGGGCAAGAAAAAAAACTTAAAATGTGTGGGTCTATGCTTGGGGTTTGTGTTCATAACTGATTTAATCAAAAAATTTAAGTTAACGAGTTTATGACTCAAATTCAAAACTTGAGTTGTGACTTGTTCATGAATCTTGTTCAGAAGTCGAGTCGTAAAAATGAGAAGTCAGGAGAACTCCAATCTAACATTATTCAATAAAATTTATATTAAAAATAATTATTCAAGCTAAAATCTTGGATACACCATTTATTACAAAATATCTGCTAAAAATAGATATAAACCATCTTAAAAAATATCCTAAATATAAACATCAAAAAATTATATACAAGTAAAAAAATAAATATATTAATTTTACCACTTTGAACTCTAATATCTCCAAAATATAAATGTTACTCTTTTAAAATTTTGGATATTTAAACACTAAACTTTCATTGCTTAGCAAATTTTAAAAAAAATCGAAATGGTTTAGCCAAAAATCTCATTTGACATGAAATGATCCTAGATTCCTTTTTAACAGGGATGTGAACCTTAAAATCAAAGTTAATCAAATACCTCAGTAATAAAAAGTCTCTTAGATACTTTAGTTTAAAAGTAAAATATTATTATATATAATATATATTATTTTATATAACCTTACTTCTTGTAATTCTGCTATAAATCTTATTTCACTATTTCTACATAATGGTTATAATATTTATATTCAGATTTTGAATATATTTTATAAATCTTTTGAAATAACTTATATGGCGATATTTTTTAACAATTTTTTTTTTCTTTTCCCATTGCAAATAGCATGTTCAAATCATAGACAGGTGTACTTATTATATCTACATTTATTTATTGAAAATTGAAAATTTATTTATTTTTACATTAATTAATATATAATCTTTATTAATGATCATAAAAGACCCTTTGACAAAAAAACAGGGTCCAGGTTTAGAATTAAAATTTTTAAAAAGGTTCTATGTTCTGGGTGAGAGCATAATTTTTAATAAAATATTACCATTTTTATTATCAAACAAAATTAAACATGCAAAAACTTTATATAAACATAATTGCTTATATTTTAGATATAAAAACAAGATAAGCAACACAAAAATTTAAAATTTTATAGACTGTAAAAAGAATGGAAAATTATTCCATAAAAAACTTTATTTATTTATCATGAATTTTTTTATATTATCTTAAACCTTAAATTTTAAAAAGGTTTTGTCTGATTCAGAACACAAGTATTTGGGTTCACACTTCTTTTTTGGATTGTTTTTTAACTAGTAAATGAATAATAAATACACCATCTCATAAAATTTCATATTTGTTACACCATATAAGCAATAAGAGAATGCAATCCTGATGGTCCTTTGATTATGTATATATCGAAAATGGTGCCAACATCGGACAAAGGTAGATTTTATGCTTTTGGTCGCGTTTTTGCAGGAACCGCGAAGACTGGCCAGAAAGTAAGGATAATGGGGCCTAATTATGTTCCTGGCAAGAAGGACGATTTATATGAGAAATCTATTCAAAGGTTAACGATATTTTTAAAATAATAATATTTCAAAATACATTAGTATGAATAACAAATATAGGTATTTTTTCTAAAAGAACCTTCTTTTGTTTGGATCTCACTTATAATAAAATTTAAAACACCCTCGTAAAGTTGTGTTCTAGATAATTAATTTTTTTGCATCTTTGTATTTAATGTATCATAAATGGAGATCTGTTATAGAGAAATATGTGCTATATTATTTCGTGTGACTAAATTAAAATTGCCATTATTCAACAATACTATGGGTATTTTATTCTTATGACATGTGAAAAAATTTTCAAAATGGATAAAGACTCGGTCAACGATATATGCATTTAATCTTATTTTTTGGCTAACTCTGAGCCTATAACTCTTCATTTGAACTTAGATCCTTAACATTTTTATTTTCATAAATTTTATATATATAACCTTAAAAAAAAGGTTGGTTAACTTCTCTTGACATGGATATAAAACAATTGGATTCTAAAGCCCTGCAATATTTTTTAAAAACACAAGAAATGTTAATCTGAATAAGACAAATTGTGCAAAATATTTTTAATTAGAAATTATGGGTTACAGGCTCTTTTGGACAACTTAGTAAAATATATTTTTTATGAATTGACAATTTGGGCTGTTGATCTCTAAAATAACTTTATAATAAAATATCTCATTTTATATGATTTTAATCCAAAATAACACATTTATAATTCTTATAAAATATAATATTTTGTGTAGAACCATACTGATGATGGGCAGATACACTGAATCTATTGAAGATGTCCCTTGTGGAAATATATGTGGACTTGTAGGAGTTGATCAATACTTAGTCAAGACTGGGACCATCACAACTTTTAAGGATGCTCACAATATGAGGGTTTCTTTTTTTGATTAAACTAAAATATTTTTTAGATATTGGGTTGGAAATATAAATTAAATTTTATAGTATAAGAAAAAATAATAGGACCTATTTGAAAACAAAAACAACAATTATTCAAAATAATTTATTTAATCATGTAAACCCTTGGCAGAAATGAGATCAATATCTATCTTAAAATATATAAAACGTATTTTTATTAGTGCTGTAAGCATTACTTCAAAAAAGAAACGCATTAATTGCTATTAAAAAGTAACACGTTACTTAAAAATTATTTAAAATAATATTGTACAATAATAATATATAAGATGAGATCTTATAATAATTTTTTATTTATTTTGATGAACAATTGATATTCAAAATTTTGATGAACTTGATGTCATTACAGCTTTCGCTGTGCTAAACTCGTTCAATTGGCACAGAGTATTGGAGGATGTGTTATATTCAGGGAACTGAACCTTTATTTATAACGGAAAAATTTATAAGTTTCTGTTTCGTTCAGCTAATTGTGAAAGTTTATAGTTCATTAGGGTATGACTTACGCGTCCCCGGTCAAACGGGTTTAATTTATATAATATTAATAAAAAATCTTATTTAGCTTTATAAGATGAGTTAAAAAATGTTTTTCATGATTTAAAAAAAAATGATAACTTAGTAAAATTAAAATAAAAATTTTTTTTTACATCATAAAACTACGCGTCCCTGGTCAAGATACAATTTTTTTTTTTAAATTAAAGCAGATTCATATTTAGCTCATTAAATGAATATAGAAAATGTTTTTTACGATTTAAAAAAAATGATAACTTAGTAAAATTTTTGAAAAATTACTTTTTTTAAATTAAAAACTACGCGTCCCCGGTCAAGATACATTTTTTTAAAAAAATAAAAGCAGATTCATATTTAGCTCATTAAATGGATACAGAAAATTTTTTTTTATTTAAAAAAAAGTGGTAACTTAGTAAAATTTTGAAAAAACACTTTTTTTCTTCATTTTTTGACTAAAATAGGCGTCCCCGGTCAAAATAGATTATTTTTATAAAAATGAATATAGAATCGTGTATAGTTTTTCAAGGAGATTCCGAAAATGGTATTTATAATTTTTTTTTGACTAAACTACGCGTCCCCGGTTAAGATACATTTTTTTATAAAATATAAAAGCAGATTCATATTTAGCTCATTAAATGGATACAGAAAATGTTTTTTTTATTTAAAAAAAAGTGGTAACTTAGTAAAATTTTGAAAAAACACTTTTTTCTTTATTTTTTGACTAAAATACGCGTCCCCAGTCAAAATAGATTATTTTTATAAAAATGAATATAGAATCGTGTATAGTTTTTCAAGGAGATTCCGAAAATGGTATTTATAATTTTTTGACTAAACTAGGCGTCCCCGGTCAAGATACATTAAAAAAAAATAAAAGCAGATTCATATTTAGCTCATTAAATGGATACAGAAAATGTTTTTTTTATTTAAAAAAAGTGGTATAAAATTTTGAAAAAACACTTTTTTCTTCATTTTTTGACTAAAATACGCGTCCCCGGTCAAAATAGATTATTTTTATAAAAATGAATATAGAATCGTGTATAGTTTTTCAAGGAGATTCCGAAAATGGTATTTATAATTTTTTTGACTAAACTACGCGTCCCCGGTCAAGATACATTTTAAAAAAAAATAAAAGCAGATTCATTTTTTATTTTTAAAAAAAGTGGTAACTTAGTAAAATTTTGAAAAAACACTTTTTTTCTTTATTTTTTGACTAAAATACGCGTCCCCAGTCAAAATAGATTATTTTAAAAATGAATATAGAATCGTGTATAGTTTTTCAAGGAGATTCCGAAAATGGTATTTATAATTTTTTGACTAAACTAGGCGTCCCCGGTCAAGATACATTAAAAAAAAATAAAAGCAGATTCATATTTAGCTCATTAAATGGATACAGAAAATGTTTTTTTTATTTAAAAAAAGTGGTATAAAATTTTGAAAAAACACTTTTTTCTTCATTTTTTGACTAAAATACGCGTCCCCGGTCAAAATAGATTATTTTTATAAAAATGAATATAGAATCGTGTATAGTTTTTCAAGGAGATTCCGAAAATGGTATTTATAATTTTTTTGACTAAACTACGCGTCCCCGGTCAAGATACATTTTAAAAAAAAAAGAAAAAAGCAGATTCATATTTAGCTCATTAAATGGATACAGAAAATGTTTTTTTTTATTTAAAAAAGTCACTTAAGTTTATATTGTTTATTTATAAAATAAAAAAATTAATTTATTTTTATTATAAGTATAAAAAAATATAAGAATTATAACTCATTTCTAAATATATTATTTTTCTAATATAAGTGGAGTCATATTTGTTTGTTGTGATGATAACACATTAGACCCGAAAATATTTTTAAACCCTGGTTTTGGGAACCACATGTATATAAGAGCATGTTTATATAATAATTCTTGATATTTAAATTTCTTTGATTCTCAATATATAAAAACTGATAATTTTTTAGATTAATTAAATAAATGCAACTAAATCAAAAATTGGTTATTTAGATATTTTGGATATCTAATACTAAAAGAAGTAAATACAAAAAAATATAAGGTCATAGCAGACAATTATTTATGATATTGATAAATTAATTATAATTCACCAATTTGTAAAGCCACATCATATGGATATTATTGGTTTAAGTATTTACAATCCCTCACACTAAAAAATAATATAAGAAATAGATTTGAACAATTTGCATTTCAAGTCAACAAAAACTATTTTTGATAATAAAGTATAACCACTAATGCTTTAAAATATAATCAAATGCCAAAATTCTATAAATAATATATATAATTTGAATCTTATAAATTTATTAATCTTGAAATTTAAATGGGAATAATGACCCTTTTATCAAACTACTCATGGGTAGAGAATGATATTATACCTATATTAATTAAACTAAATCAAAAATCCACAAATTCGTTACTTAGAAATTTTGTATACTAAATTAGAGAAAATTTTTGATCATTAATAATTATAAATAACTAATAAATATTAATTGGTGGAATTTATTAGATATTTAGTTTTCAAAAAAACATTAGATCATCATTATAAAATTAATTATAATATTAGGAGTATAAATTAACATGCCTTAATTAATTCAATATTAATTAGATTAACTATCTTGACTGTAAAATTAACAGCAAAAATAAGAACTTTGGTGGTTGATCTGAATTAAAAAAACTCAGCTTAAATTTGATATTTATTAAACATTTAAAAATAACATAATATATATAAAAGGGGGAACAAAGAAAGGCTCTAATTGAGATACAAAGTAATTAATATAGTTGCCTCAGAATAGAGATTTGAGTTGATTGTATGTTTAAAATTATATTTAATAGCTCTTGTTGACTGGATCGTTTTTGAGAATATAAGCAGATTGGACTCGGAGTCTTCCATACTTTATATTTTTGGAGTAGAAAGTTAAATTTTAAATAAGGATTAACTTATTAAAATGAAATTTGTATCTAGTTATCTTTTGAAACAAATAACGAATGGCGTTCTCAGACAAATCATACCATTGTAGTGATGTTTTACATCATTATTTTTATACATTTATTATAATATGATAAATAGAAACTGAATTTTTATATCGCCTAGCAGTGAAAATAAGAACCTTTTAAAATGTATTTTAAAAATTTCGCATATATTTAATATCTAAAGGTTATGAAGTTTGCTGTAAGTCCTGTTGTTAGAATAGCAGTGGAACCCAAAAATCCTTCTGACTTGCCCAAATTGGTTGAGGGCTTGAAAAGATTGGCCAAATCCGACCCTATGGTTCAAGTAAGATTTGTATTTAATTTGATGAAATTTGTAAATGCCTAATTTCCTTAAATAAAATTATTAGTCTTGTAAATATTTTACCTAGGAATTTTTTATATGATTAAATTATATAAATAGTATAATATTTGCTTATATTTAACAACATTCATTCAACCTTATTCAAAGTGTTATTTCGAAGAATCGGGTGAGCACGTTATAGCTGGCGCTGGCGAACTCCACTTGGAAATTTGCCTGAAGGATCTAGAGGAAGATCATGCTTGTATCCCCATTAAAAAGTCTGACCCAGTTGTAACTTATAGAGAAACCGTTACAGAAGGGTCTAACCAGACCTGTCTTAGCAAATCTGCCAACAAACACAATAGGCTTTTTATGACAGCTGGTCCTATGCCTGACGGTCTGGCAGAAGATATTGATAAGGTTTATTAAATTATTAACTTTTAATATAAATATTGGTTTGTAATGATGTAAAAAATCCAGTTATTTGAAGACCAAATTATTATATTTTCCCTTTTCTCTATCACCTTTTTATTATATATAATTGAGTGAAAAGAGTTGTTACCTAAACGAGGGAATGATATGATTTAATCGATATTAAAACGAAAGTCTTGGTTTGTTTTTATACCATTCTTTCATCCTGTCTATCGAAACATTTTTTTAAATTATGTATTATAATTAATAATTATGAAAGTTCATTTTAAACGCCAAATACGCCATATTTTTGCGACATCAAAATTAAGGGAGATGTAGCACCTAATCAAGAATTTAAAGCCCGTGGTCGTTATTTGGCAGACAAATACGAGTTTGACATATCTGAAGCGAGGAAGATTTGGTGCTTTGGTCCTGAAGGCAAAGGTCCCAACATCCTCGTCGATTGCACAAAGGGAGTTCAATACCTGAACGAGATCAAAGTTTTTTTTACAAAATTAGAATACTTTTCCTAGTTAGAAATTATTTACAGTTAAATTCAAAAACCCCCACTTTGCACCAAATTAAGGACATGAAAAATTTTTATGAATATTTAAACAGGACAGCGTCGTTGCTGGTTTTCAATGGGCCACAAAAGAAGGCGTATTATGTGAAGAAAACGTCAGAGGAGTACGTTTCAACGTCCACGACGTTACTCTCCATGCTGATGCTATACATCGTGGGGGTGGGCAAATTATACCAACTGCTAGGCGATGTCTTTATGCGTGTATGTTGACTGCTAAGCCCACTCTCCTGGAACCTGTCTACTTAGTCGAGATTCAGGTTTTGATTAGTAATTTAATTTCAATAAATATTTTTTTAAAGAAAACAGTTTTATGTATTGTTGTAAAATATTTTCAGTAGTATTAAAACAACATATCCCATCTCTTGGCATATTATTTATGATATTTTAATAATTTAAAAATATAATTATATTAATATTTCTATATATCGATTTTATAAATACCCAAAAAGTGCTCTTTTATAAAAATTTGTATACCAATATTTCACTAAATTATATGGTGAGTCAAAATTTTTAAAAAGGTAAAAATAAGTATAAATAATTTATTAATTTTTTACTTAAATAATTAATAAATTATGCTCTGATTGGTTAATTAACTTATAGATTTCAATATAGCGAGATAAGTAAATTTTCGGCAAGAGATTCAAAATCCGATGATGATGATAATTATCCTTTGTTATTTTTTTGGCGAATGGTTTGGAGATGTTTACGCTTCCACTTAATACTTACATATATTTTGATTGATATTTTTATAGTTAACAATTAATGAATGCCTTAAAAAACACATCAGGACCTGGCTTGTTTACGTTATCGACTTCTTATGGAAATGATATTCTCAACTGACCTATCTCTGAGTAAGCAGGGACGTGGTTCAATTGATATGGTGACACTGCATCACCAAATGGTTTGATTATAGGCCAATACTTGACCTCTAATATTTGTCAATCAGAACCAACTGATTTTATCAGCGTTTGTCAAAAGGTTTAATATTGGAGTTAATGATCTGCCTCGAGCCTAATTTTTCAAGATTTTTTTTATTTGTCTAAAAATTTTGATTAATTTTATTTAGTTTTTTTCGATTATTAGCTTTTAATTTATTTTTTATATATAATATTTTGTATTACAAATATCTCAATAGAAAATTTATTTAGTATTTAATTATTTATTTAAGATACTATATCAAAAATAACTAGACCAAACAAATAATAATTATAATATTATATAAATTAACTTCATATTTATAATTATCATTTAAAATTATTAAAGTATCAATATTTTTTTGTTTTAATCTATTTCTTCTAATAGCCTTCCAGTCTTTAAAAAAGTTCGTCTTGAAGTTGTGGACTTTGCAGGAATTGGCTAGAATCTTCTAGCAAATTTTGCCATCTTTTGATAATATAATTTCATTTTAACTCCATCATTTTAATAATATAATTTCATTTTAACTCCATCATTTTAATATATCTTTTTCCGGATCTATATTTTTTTCTTTTATATTCAAATACATGCTCATCTGTTTCCTTTTTTTGATATTCCTCCTTATTATCTGATATATAAAAATGAGAGAACAATTTAATTATATTCTTTGACAGTTCTCTACTTCTAATCTTTTTATGGATGATAACATTAATTTTCTGTATTTGGAGCATAAAAATATCGCTATTTTATGCAAAATATCTATTTTTATTTGATTTATTTCATTGTTTTGATAAAAAGTATTTAAATCCTCATGAAGAATATTAAAGCATAGCAGTACTTTATATAAAGTAGGATTAATCTCTCCTTCTAGTTCTTTAGTAGCTTTCTATAGGATGTAAAATATCAATCAAATTTTTTAAAAAATTTTCCCAAATTTTCCCTTCTATTAAGATAAAAAATTGACGATATCATATTGGTTATAAATAGATTTCATCTTATATAGTTTCGAATCATGTTTCAATATCTTGCTGTTTTATCTAAAAATTGATTTTTGCCACTTTGTTTTAATTTTTTAGCAGAAATAAGGGTTTGATATATATTAGGAGCGAAAATAGGATTGTTCCTTAAAAGTATTTTGACGATCTGTATTTAACAGATATGAGCTGCAATTTAATCTGGTATATTTTTCTAGGGTTTTAATTATATTAGCTCCTTGATCAGATATTAATATTTTTCACTTTATCGGGAATTATTCCAATTGGGCCAAAATTTTGTAGCATTTTCTTATGTAAGTTCTCAGCGGTTTTTTCTCTTCTTTAGACTTGCTAGTAAATAAAACATATTTATATAAAGTCTCACCTTCAATATAAAGAATAAACAGTTAAATAGGAAAACTCTTTGAAGAAATCTGTCCGAATACCAGTGGTAGAAGAGCAGTTTTTGTTCTAATTTGATATGTCATAACCATTGCATTTCTTGATAAAGTAGTTGGATGGTGATAATCTTGCTACCAATTACCATAGATAGAGCCATTTGTCGAAAGTCCACATCTCCATGGTGCAATACTAGATCATGGTATCACATATTTGCTTTAATAGTTAAGGAAGCATTAATATTTATAGTTTTCTTTTGAATATACTGAGTTATTTTAGGAATAGATGAATCTTCATTCTTAACGCACTTGTGATATCTTAAGTGAAAATTATCAGATATACTTTTACATTCTAGTTGGAATTGATGATTTAGATAAAGTAATTTCAAATTACTCAATTAAAAGTTGAACAAACATGGACAAGTTCTTAATCACTTCATAGATTTTTTGGAGACAGTGGTGTGGCTAGAGTATAAAAAAGAGAACCAAGACAGGTTATTTTATAAAGGATATGATGGATTATTATCAGTTTATATGAATTGGCGGATATTTAATTCATTATAATGTTGAATCTTCTAGTTCAGAGAGTGATGGTAAAAGTAATAAATTACCATTTATTAAATGTAAATATTGTGATATTTTTTACAAAATTGTTTTTTTGATTTTCATAATTAAAAAAATATTTAGCTTCGATAGTATGGATATATGATGCACTATAGTTTTTTCTATATATCATTTATGAATAAATCACTAAAAAACTATATAACTCACAATTTTATTTTTGAAAAAATTTGATAGTTGTATCATAATTTTACTTATAAAGTGTCCGGAACAAGCAGTAGGCGGTATATATGGTGTGCTGAATAGACGTCGTGGACATGTGTTCGAAGAAGGACAAGTGTTTGGCACTCCCATTTTTGTTGTCAAAGCTTTCTTGCCCGTCAACGAATCATTTGGTTTTTAATTTATATTTTCTTTAATAATTATTGCATATGTTTGTAAAATTAGCCTCTATTATAAATGCCCAAATAAGACAATAGCATATTATGCTTACTTTTCTTTATCGAAGTAATTATTTTTTAAAATTTCAAGATCTAATATTAACTTTTGTTACTTTATCATTAGGCTTCACAGCTGACTTAAGATCGAATACGAGTGGCCAAGCTTTTCCTCAATGTGTATTCGATCATTGGCAAATTCTGCCAGGAGACCCTACTGACCCGAAATCGAAGCCTTTCGAGATAATTACGGCTAAACGTATACGCAAAGGGCTTAAAGAGAGTATTCCTGATGTATCCAATTATCTCGACAAACTCTAAATACAAATATATTATGAATAAAAAAATTTGGGTTGATTCCCCTCTATTTATAATTATCCCTTTGATAATTTATATTGAGGTCGTTAAATAAAACGTTTTTATGCTCTATTATCCCTTAAATTCAATAATTAATCTCGTTATGAGAGGATCCTATAATGGCTCTATATCCTTATCATAATATTTATCATTGGTTTTCATAAAGAATATTGAATTATTTTTAAAAAATGTTTAAGATATGAATTATATATTATTACGAACGCTTGGTGTATTAGTATTACTGAAGTTTAAATATAACTATACACTAAATGATGTTATTACGAATTTACTATTATAATATATTTTTATTTGAAGTTATGACTGAAATAAAATATTCGCTCGCTATTTATGTATATCGATTTATTCCTGATTCAACCATATTTTTTTGCAATGTCTAATGATTATTATCACAATTTTATATATTTTTAATCTGGGACTAGCAAAAATATTAACGGACCAGGCTGAACAATGGATATAAAATTTCTATGGGTTGGTATAATCTGAACTCAAATTTTTACATCTTGCTGGCAAGGAAAAATTGAAAACGATCCAAGAACTAGTTTTATAATGCATTAAGTTACGAAATTGAACAAAAAAAATATTAAGTTTCGATGTTATATCCAATAAAATGAAATAATCTTATTATATGCCTTTTCCCAGTTTGAAATGATCGTTAAAATAAAAAAATCCTTGAAGATTTTTATCTCTGAATAGACTTTTTTGAGAATGCTCATGCAAAATTTTGAATCAAATATTGCCTAGCTATCATATAGATAATAACTAACATCCAATGCACAAAATTTTGAATCAAATATTGCCTAGCTATCATATACATAATAACTAACATCCAATGCACAATATTTTTATTTTAATGATTCAAGAAAAGTAGCGCCCCTAAAGAAAAAGAATTTGATAAATTTTATATTTTCGTGATTTGAACTAATGAGAGAACTATAGTAATTGTCTAAATAAAGTTATAAATAATCTATATTGTCTAGATAAAGTTATAAATAATCTATATTGTCTAGATAAAGTTATAAATAATCTATAACATATATAGGTGAAGATCCACAGGCTATTTTGATTATAATTTTTTTTATAGATATTAAGTTCAAGATTGTGAAGGGAGTTTTTGTCATGTAAAGGAATAATAAATCCTTGCTGACCCCCATTAATTGTTAAAATTAAATCAAATAATTTATTTAGAATTTTTTAATTTATAGATATTATGCTAACTTTTAATTTAACAAATTAGAAGTTAAATGTAAAATTTTTTTATAATGTTTGTTTTAGAATTTGTTCAAAACAACGATAAAAATAGGGATTTTTTTATATGGTACTCGATTTGAATCAGATTTCTGTTTGAGACACTTCGACGAACCATATGTTAAAAATAGCATCCTATCTAGATATGTTTTAGACGAGGTGTCTGATCTAGATCCATTTAAAAAGTAATTTTTTAACAACTGAAAGCCATATGTTTTAATGATATCTAAATGTTAGGTGCTTTTTTCTTAGCTAATACTATATAAGACTGTTAAAAATGTTTCGCAAATTAAAAAATTATGATATATTTCCGAAATCTTACATTATTTTTTTTTAAAGTTTAGTAAAAAATTAAAATAAGGGTAGTCCAAAATGTTTTGAAAAAACCTCAGAATTTATAAATTTTTGCAAATTAATGATAAAACATCTTAGACAGCCAAGTTTTATAGAAATTATAATAAAAAAACAAGAAAGAAAAAAATGATTAGTTTTCTTATAAAAATTAGTAAATTGACAAAGAATAATATTTTATTTTTAAATTAAAAATCGCTTGTTAATATTTCTTCAAAATTTTTATTTAGATTTTGGACACAGCCATAACAGAAATTTTTCAATGAAAAGATTTGGTAAAATTATATTATGTTAGGCTGTGTCCAAAATCTAAAAAATATAAATTTTGAAGAAAAAAATAGCAAGCTAATTTTAATTTAAAAATAGTGTTCTAAATCAATTTTCGTCATTTATCATAATTTTTTTTAAGGCTGTGTCCAAAATCTAATCAAATAAATAAATTTTGAAATAAAAATAACAGGCTATTTTTAATGTAAAAATAAATTAATGTCCTATTTCATTTTTCGGTATTTAAAATTTTTTTTAAAAATAATAAATTTGAATAAAAATTTATTTATTTGTGAAATTTTATAAAAAATTAATACGTACAATTTTTATATAATGCTCTTAATTTTTATAAGATTATAGCAGGTCCGTGAAGTTGTAAGAACGATGTAAGGATCAATTAACAAAACCTATGCCATTATTTAGAGTCTTAATTGATCCTAATTGATCTTCAAACCAGACATCAGCAGAATTAAAGGTTTTTGAGTTATAAGCAAAATAATGAAAGTGCGAAGATTTGCAGCTGTAAGAATGATTTGAGGATCAATTACCGAAACTTATATCATTGTATAGCCCGTTAATTGATCCTAATTGATCTTCTATCCGGAAAGCAGCAGAATGAACCGTTACTGAGTTATGAGCAAAATAAGAAAGTGTTGGCACTTTGCCAAAACCGAAAATATAAAAGATCACGATCTGAAACTTGGCAATTATTTAAGCTTTAATTTGTGCGTTAATAATATCCAAACCGGATATCGATATCACTAACCGCAATTGAGTTATGACCTGTTTTTATAGCGTGAAGTTGTAAGAATTTTTTTAAAAAGTGAGGATCAATTACCAAAATATATGCCAAAGTGTGGTGCGTTAATTGATCCTCCAGAATCTTTAAACCGCATAACAACAGAATGAACCGCTCGTGAGTTATAAGCAAAATAGAAAGGTTATGGCACCTTGCCAAAATTAAAAATTTAAGCAATCATTTTTTTAGTTATAGCCAATATTTAGTACCTTAATTGATCCTCCATATTCTTTAAACGGAATGTCAAAAAAATTAAAGGCTATTGAGTTATAAGCAAAATAATGAAAGTGCGAAGATTTGCAGCTGTAAGAATGATTTGAGGATCAATTACCGAAATTTATATCATTGTATAGCCCGTTAATTGATCTTCTATCCGGAAAGCAGCAGAATAAACCGTTACTGAGTTATGAGCAAATTAAGAAAGTGCTGGCACTTAGCCAAAACCGAAAATATAAAAGATCACGATCTGAAATTTGGCAATTATTTAGGCTTTAATTTGTGCGTAAATAATTTCCAAACCGGATATCGATATCACTAACCGCAACCGAGTTATGACCTGTTTTTAAAGCGTGAAGTTGTAAGAATTTTTTTAAAAAGTGAGGATCAATTACCAAAAACTATACCAAATTGTGGTGCGTTAATTGATCCTCCAGAATCTTTAAACCGCATATCAACAGAATGAACCGTTCGTGAGTTATAAGCAAAACAAAAAAGTATTGGCACTTTGCCAAAACTGCCAAAACCGAAAATAAAAAAGATCATGTTTTGAAACTTGGCAATTATGTAGTATTCAATACGTACATTAACAATCACCAAACCGGATATCGATATCACTAACCAATACCGAGTTATAACCGTTTTAAAAACGTTAAGTTGGCGGAAATATTTAAGCTGTAAGAACGATTTGAGGATCAATTACCGAAACTTATACCATTGTATAGCCCGTTAATTGATCCTAATTGATCTTCTATCCGGAAAGCAGCAGAATGAACCGTTACTGAGTTATGAGCAAATTAAGAAAGTGCTGGCACTTAGCCAAAACCGAAAATATAAAAGATCACGATCTGAAATTTGGCAATTATTTAGGCTTTAATTTGTGCGAAAATAGAATAATATGTTTATCTTCGTCTTCAGATGATTCTTCAACCGAAAATTATAACAATAAATTTAAACTAAGCATACTTAATGGAAAATTTTTTTAAGTACTTCAAGATGATCATAATAAAGAAATTCATCGTGACTTTGGTATTGCGAAAAAGATTTAGCAACTGTTGCAGATAACGGCTCTAACTTTAAGAAAGCTTTCAAGGAGTTTGGATATTCTATGGAAGCTGTAGAGAATGACCTTGACAACAATGATGATGAATGTATAGAATTCGAAATCATTGAAAGTATTATTTAATACTTCTTTAAAATTTATTATATATTGTAAATTTAGTAAAATTTTTATTCAAATAAAATTATTATTTGTTTATTTAAGGGTCTAAAGAAGCCTCAATAACATTGCCTCAACACATTCGTTGTTTGTGCCATACGATAAGTCTAATTGCCACAACAGATGTCGAGAGAGTTATTATACTAACATTTCTAAAATTCATCATCCTGCAATAGCTAAATGTACTAAGCTGGAATGCAAATAATAGGCCTAAAACTGCAGAACTTATCAAAGCAGTTTTAGGAAAACAATAAGTTACGCCTTGTTGCACTAGATGGAATAGTTTGTATGATAGTCTTCATAGTTTATTAAAATTTAAAAGCGAACTTCCTAAATTATGTCAAAAATTAGAATTTCCTAAATTAAGAGATATTGAAATTCAATATTTAGAAGAATATTGCAATATAATGGCCCCATTGGCTATAGCGATTGACAAAATACAGAGTGAAATCAACTGCTATTATGGAGAATCAGCTCCAATTTTAAATGTCGTTAAAAAAATTACAAATTTAATTCAAACCAATCTACAATTTTGCAAACCATTAGCTGTTACCATAGAAAATTATTTAAATAAAAGATTTAAAAATATATATGATTTTGATAACAATTTTAAAAGTGCATTTTTGGCAACTATTTCTCATTCCTATTTTAAAAATCGTTGGATTGATGGTGAAAAAGAAAAAAATACCTTCAGGATTTGTTATTACATGAAGTTTTAATTGTTTTTAAAAATAATATTGAAATTAATACTTCAACAAAATCTTCAATTGATGAAGATGATGATTACTTTTGCCTTAAAAGTACCACATCCAATTCTAATAATTCAATAAATGATATTGAAATAGAGGTCCTAAATTATATGAAAGATGACAGGCGGAGTATAAATATGTTAAATAGTTATAAATATGAAATATTTATTAAATATAACACAATATTACTCTCCTCAGCCCCCGTTGAAAGATTATTTAGCTTTGCTAATATGGTTAATCAAATCGTCAAAGATTGAACGAAAAATTAATAATATTAAAAAATAATGCTGATTTATGATGCTGATTTATTATTATTTACTAATTATATAATTATTAAATGGAATATCGCATTATCTTTTATAATAAATTTGTTATTTTCTACAATTTATTTTAAATTTTTTTTATAAATTTATATTATAGATAAGAAAATAAAGCTTTTATCTTATATCTTATTGAAATTTTTCAAAAGTATCTAGTATCTTGTATCTTAAATACAAAATTTTATAAAGTATCTGTATCTGTATCCGAATACAATTTTCTGAAAATTTGCCCAACCCTGGCGTGGGGCGTTGTGTTCTAATTAATTACTGTTATTGTGTTTAATATCATTTTTTTCTAAAATTAATAAATATGCTAGAAATTATTTTTTTATTAATTATAATGTTTAATTAATTTTAAATATTAACCAGATGTGTTAATAAATCAATCTTTTTCATTAACTAAAATTCTTTTAAAAATCATAAATAAATATTCCATCGTAATTAAATTTGGTAAGATTTTTAAATTTTATTTTTTAAATTATATGGGTACATTTAGTACAGGGGAACATTAGGGCACTCTGATTATAATTTGAGCTATTATTTATAAGACTGGAAATTTGAGCTTAACATAGATAATTACGTCATACATGATTAGCTAAAAAAAATTTGAAAAATATTTAGTTTAATTTTTACAGAAGAAGTTTTGGCATACCAAAATTAATATAAAATATTTGCCTTTATCGTTTCAAAAATCATAATAAATAGATTTTAGGAAAGTTTAAACCTATTTCCCAATCTGGCAAACTTTTGGAATCAAGGTTGATATTTATAAAGTTAGTGGGCTCGGTCATAGTTGGTCAAAGTAAGTTGGGACACGCCATTTTAGCTCATTTTATAATTTTATTATTAATTTAGTATTTTGAATAATGAATAATTAAATACTTATCTTTCACTATGTTTATGATTAAATGAAATTTTTTTTTACAATTTTTTTTTCTCAAAATAAATTTGCTAAATTTTGCTAAAATTTTTTTTATAGTTATTGATTATGAATTACACTATCAATAAAATCATATGTGTCATATCTAGTCTTACTGGATTATTGATTTTAAATTTTTAAATTTATTTAGACCTCTATTTCACGAGTGTCCCAACTATCACATATGTGTGTCCCAACGTACACAGAGTCTGTCATAGTTGGGGCAAAAAAAATTTTTTTTTTTAAATTAAATTTTCTAAAAAAATATAATCTTTATAAAATATATATTAATTATTTCAAATAGCCAATACTTCTGGGATTCAGAAGATGTTTTAATTATTCAGATAAGTCTATTAATATTAAAATTATTAAGGTTTGAAAGTGTCCCAACCATCCCCGCTCTATTATCATTCAATAAGCAGGCATATTAGCTAATCTTGTTTAACGGTTAGTTATAAGCAAAACAAAGATAAATTTTTATCGAAATGTTTTTTTACAAACTCAAAAAATGATATAAATATACATGTGTTCATAACATAAAAAAACTATTTTCATTCTTAACTTCTTTGACGTTCGTGTTAATTAAAGTTTAAAAATATCAAAAATTTTTACAAACACCCTATAAAAATTTACAAATATTGTTTTTAATTATAAAAAAAATTAACCAGCTCCCACATGTGATTAATAAATCTAGTGATTTCTTAAAAAAAATATATTTAATTAACACATTAAGAATAACTAAAATTTTTAAAGCATCTAATCAAAATATCAAGAAAAAAATTTTTTTTTTGTACTTAGACTAGAGATCAGTCCGGCCCGTACCTTGGTTTATTTTTTAAAAAATATATGGGGGCTGGATCGGATTTAATATTTTCTTTAAAAAAATCTAGCTGGTACCTGGTCTTGGAAATTTTTTTAAATATTTGAATTTTACGTTATATTTTTTATTTAAAATAAAAATATTTGATTATACTTATATAGCAATATCTTTTATTTTGAGTAATTATAAAAAAATTTCTATATTTAAATAAATTCAGGCCGGGTCAGCAAAACTTTTTTAAAAAAATTTCGGGCCCAGCCGGGCTTGAAAAATTAGGCCCGATTTATACCTTTCTTAAAGAAAATATATCAAACAACCATTTCCATTACGTCACCAAATTCCTCTTACATTTACAATTATTCATGCAAAAACTAAATTCAGACTCCCTCCCATTAGCTCCAGTATGGCCATTTAATCCATAATGGCCAAGATTTTAGTTCTGATAAAAATGCTCAATTTTTTAAATTATATAGCGTAAAGTCCAAATATTATATTATGAATAAAATCCGTCAAAAAAATAACAGTAGATATGGAAATCTAGCCTGGGGCATATCTGCACCACATTAATATAAAAAATAAAAATATGCTGTGTGATGCTATAAGATCAAAAAACAACGATCTTTATTATTACTTTGAAGAAATTCATAATAGAAATGAGAAATAGTTATAATTATGAAAATTCTCATTCTCTAGTCTACGACTCAAGTTTCTAGTCGATTTAAGGATATAGACTTGAGTTCACGACTCGAGTTCATAACTCAAATCAATTTGGTCAATTTTTTCGACCCAAAATTTGGCTCAAGACTCTTTCGATTAACAACACTAGGCTAAAAATCTTATAATTTTCAAATTTATAGAAATTAAAAAAAAATATATAATATTGTTAAACGATTCTATTTGTGCCCATTTTTTAAAACGGCTAACTCAATATGTTCCGAAAAAATCTTAGCAAGCCTGAAAATTTGTTCATACATGGTACAAAGGTTTGGACATTTATTAGACAAATCTCGAGGCGCAGTCAATTTATTTTGGCTAAAATATTAGTTAGCCTTTTTTATTTTAAAATCGGCTCAAATCATGCCCATTAACAACACTAATAATATGGTATTTTATAAAATATTTCCCCATATTTTTTAAAATATAAATAATTTCTGAGGATCGAAAAATTGGAAATGGGAAAAATAATAAGTGAATGAATATAATACATTGTTTTATAATATGAAATTTATATATATTTTTTATTCTTAACTTTTATAGACAATAATGGCGTTTTAAAATATTTGGCCCCGGTCGGGTATCGAAATTTTTTTTGTTAGGGCCGACTCTGCCCTGATATATTTAAAAAATAATTATACGGCCCGCCCTGTGAAAACCAGGGATGCAAACCTGGCAATCAAATTGTAATAAAAAAAAATTTATTTTATTAAGAAAATTCATTTCAGTTATTCGAATAAGTCGAATCGAATACAAATGGTAGATTTTATTATTTGTACCTATTCAAATAGCTTTCACATTCGATTCGAATTCGTTTTTGAAAAGGACTTATCTTTATGAATATTTATCAATATATCTTCTAGATTATAATGGCATCGCCAGGGAGACAGCCAGCGGTGCCACTTCCAATTCTAAAATCTATCTTTTCTAAATACAAATTTGAGATTCAACAAAATCTAAACCACTCGTCAGCAACAATCTGGAAGATAATAAGCAAGGAGTTATTAGCTATGATGAGCCCAAAACTACTCTATAATTATGCCTCACAAAATCGAAATAATTGTCTAGATATTTTGGAAATACAGAAAGAAGTAAATATATCATTATTTATATATATATATCTTCTGGTGAAAGTTAAATAAGGTTAATTTTGTGATTTCACTTATTTTAATTTATGTAATGATTTTAACTGCCCCCACTGCATTTAATGAAGATGCCCTAGAAATCTATCATTTTAGCTTATAAATCATAATATATTTAATTATTTCTTGTTTCAATTATATAAATTTAAAAAAAATATATTTTTTTGCTACGTAAAGAATAACACCCTCCCCACCCCTGGTAATGTAAATCTTGGTAACAAATATAGAAAATAGATATTTGCAATAATCTAACCTAACCAATAAGTTTGCAATTTTTAAAAAAAATAATCATGTGGGAACATGGTCGGGACTAATAAATTTTGGCCGCATGGATATTTTTAATAAAAATGAGGAATAAATACTTTTTTATTTTATTTTATAAATATATTAAAATATTTCATATTTGTAAGGTAAATATTATTGATCCGAATATGCCTGATAGTCCCTAGTTAATAATACAATTAATATCTTCTTAAAATATAATAAAATATGATACATAGAGATCATGGAGAGTCGGCGCAAGCGGCTTGTCAGTTTAGCGATTTTTATTTAAAAACCAGACATGTTTAGACATTCAAATTTAGTGATATAATTTACATTGGTAAGCGGAAAATAAATCCCCGGAAAAAAAAATTCCCGAAAATAATTGCCCAGGAACAAAATCCCCCCCAAAAAAATATCCCCTGGAAAATAATTCCCCGAAAAAAATATCTTAGGAAAAAATTCCCATAGAAAATTTTTCCCCGGAAATAAATTCCCTATTTTTTAGATTTTAAATTAAATATAGAGGAAAATCAATTTCCGGAAAATTATACCGGGAAAAAGATCCTCGAATATTTTTTTTTAAAATTATCAAAAATAACCCTGCCGCTTAATAACGAAAATATTTCTAAAAAATTATAATCAGTATTTTCTGAAAGTTAAGTATTTATTCTCGACACGTTTGAGGATTTTTTTAGCATTATTTATGTTTTAATTCTAAGCGATATAGGGCTGTTTAAAATATGAGACATCTCGGAAAGAAAACATGATAGCTTTTTATAGAAATAGATGTAAATTATGCGTGCAATTTAAAATTGAAAAAAAAGGTGAAAACAAATTTTTTCCTAGAAATAGGGAGATTATTTCCATAATCTAGTTTTAATATATATTTCAATTAATATTTTTTTTAAGACAATGATTTAAATTTTTAATATATTTTTAAAAACTTCAAATATTTTTTTATAATAATATTTTTTTAAAATTAAAATTTGATTTTCAATAATAATATCTAATAGTAGATGATAGGATTTAATTTCGTTGATTTTCTCGAAAATTTAACATATTTTATTTAGGGATTTTTTTTTCCTACTTTGTTAATTTTCTAAAAATAATTTAATATTTTATAAGGAACAAAAACTAAGGGAATTTTAATCTTTATAGATATCTTTCTAAGGGATATTACACAATATCCGTACATCGAATTAAATAACTGAGAACCAAGTATTATATAGTTAAAATAATTTATAATCTTTATAGATAGCTTGGATATTACACAATATCCGTTAATCGAATTGAATAACCAGGGATATTACACAATATCCGGACATCGAATTGAATAACTGAGAACCAAGTATTATATAGTTAAAATAATTTATAATCTTTATAGATAGCTTTCTAACGGATATTACACAATATCCGTTAATCGAATTGAATAACCAGGGATATTACACAATATCCGTACATCGAATTGAATAACTGAGAACCAAGTATTATATAGTTAAAATAATTTATAATCTTTATAGATAACTTTCTAAGGGATATTACACAATATCTGTAAATCGAATTGAATAACCAGGGATATTACACAATATCTGTACATCGAATTGAATAACTGAGAACCAAGTATTATATAGTTAAAATAATTTATAATCTTTATAGATAGCTTTCTAACGGATATTACACAATATCTGTAAATCGAATTGAATAACCAGGGATATTACACAATATCCGTACATCGAATTGAATAACTGAGAACCAAGTATTATATAGTTAAAATAATTTATAATCTTTATAGATAGCTTTCTAAGGGATATTACACAATATCTGTAAATCGAATTGAATAACCAGGGATATTACACAATATCTGTACATCGAATTGAATAACTGAGAACCAAGTATTATATAGTTAAAATAATTTATAATCTTTATATATAGCTTTCTCAGGGATATTAGATAACGTTATGATCTTTTCCCTGATCTCGGGCCTTCCCGTACCTACAACAACAACCTGACGATTGGATGAAATCTCAATCAATTCCACATATCTCCTATGAAATATCCAAGGGTACTCAAGCCGAAAAATTTAAACAACATTAATTAGAACACAACGCCCCCACGCTTATAATAAATATATATCGTGATTATAACAAATATATATTACTATTCGTACATAATATTATTCACCATTCCTTCACTATTATAATACATAAAAAATCTTCGACTTAGATTAAAATATAACGACAAGTACAAAAGCCATAAAGGCCGATATACTTGGCTAAATTAAATAATACATAATTTTTCTAGATAGCTACTTGTAATTCAAGTTTACTTACATTCTTCTAATATTTTTTAAAATAGTTAAGATCTATCAATAAAATAGGAATATACTTTTATAAGAATAATATAATAGGCTTTGGAGCTTTATCATTGGCCTTTTAAACGATAAAATTTAATAGGACAGTGCATATATAATTTCAGTGGAATAAATTTGACCTTGAAACATTTAGTAAGCTCATAAAAAAATTTACAATGATTAAATAATGCCAAAATTAATAGAATGTCTGTCGCTGCACTAGATTTTGTTTTAGTGTACCGTAATTTGTTTTTATTAATTTTGTTATTAACTTTTACATTTTAATTTCGGCTATTAAACTTCTTGATATCAACGGAGAACTAAAAAATGAATATCCATAATTTGTCAGGTCGAAATTTGACCTTGAAATATTTATTGTTGATAAACTCACTTTCCTTTAATTTTTTTGACATTCCGTTTGAAGAATACGGAGGATCAATTAAGGTACTAAATATTGGCTATAACTAAAAAAATGATTGCTCAAATTTTTAATTTTGGCAAGGTGCCAAAACCTTTCTATTTTGCTTATAACTCACGAACGGTTCATTCCGTTGATATGCGGTTTAAAGATTCTGGAGGATCAATTAACGCACCACAATTTGGTATAGTTTTTGGTAATTGATCCTCACTTTTTAAAAAAATTCTTACAACTTCACGCTTTAAAAACAGGTCATAACTCGGTTGCGGTTAGTGATATCGATATCCGGTTTGGAAATTATTAACGCACAAATTAAAGCCTAAATAATTGCCAAATTTCAGATCGTGATCTTTTATATTTTCGGTTTTGGCTAAGTGCCAGCACTTTCTTAATTTGCTCATAACTCAGTAACGGTTTATTCTGCTGCTTTCCGGATAGAAGATCAATTAGAATCAATTAACGGGCTATACAATGGTATAAGTTTCGGTAATTGATCCTCAAATCGTTCTTACAGCTTAAATATTTCCGCCAACTTAACGTTTTTAAAACGGTTATAACTCGGTATTGGTTAGTGATATCGATATCCGGTTTGGTGATTGTTAATGTACGTATTGAATACTACATAATTGCCAAGTTTCAAAACATGATCTTTTTTATTTTCGGTTTTGGCAGTTTTGGCAAAGTGCCAATACTTTTTTGTTTTGCTTATAACTCACGAACGGTTCATTCTGTTGATATGCGGTTTAAAGATTCTGGAGGATCAATTAACGCACCACAATTTGGTATAGTTTTTGGTAATTGATCCTCACTTTTTAAAAAAATTCTTACAACTTCACGCTTTAAAAACAGGTCATAACTCGGTTGCGGTTAGTGATATCGATATCCGGTTTGGAAATTATTTACGCACAAATTAAAGCCTAAATAATTGCCAAATTTCAGATCGTGATCTTTTATATTTTCGGTTTTGGCTAAGTGCCAGCACTTTCTTAATTTGCTCATAACTCAGTAACGGTTTATTCTGCTGCTTTCCGGATAGAAGATCAATTAGGATCAATTAACGGGCTATACAATGATATAAGTTTCGGTAATTGATCCTCAAATCATTCTTGCAGCTGCAAATCTTCGCACTTTCATTATTTTGCTTATAACTCAATAGCCTTTAATTTTTTTGACATTCCGTTTAAAGAATATGGAGGATCAATTAAGGTACTAAATATTGGCTATAACTAAAAAAATGATTGCTTAAATTTTTAATTTTGGCAAGGTGCCATAACCTTTCTATTTTGCTTATAACTCACGAGCGGTTCATTCTGTTGATATGCGGTTTAAAGATTCTGGAGGATCAATTAACGCACCACACTTTGGCATATATTTTGGTAATTGATCCTCACTTTTTAAAAAAATTCTTACAACTTCACGCTATAAAAACAGGTCATAACTCAATTGCGGTTAGTGATATCGATATCCGGTTTGGATATTATTAACGCACAAATTAAAGCTTAAATAATTGCCAAGTTTCAGATCGTGATCTTTTATATTTTCGGTTTTGGCAAAGTGCCAACACTTTCTTATTTTGCTCATAACTCAGTAACGGTTCATTCTGCTGCTTTCCGGATAGAAGATCAATTAGGATCAATTAACGGGCTATACAATGATATAAGTTTCGGTAATTGATCCTCAAATCATTCTTACAGCTGCAAATCTTCGCACTTTCATTATTTTGCTTATAACTCAAAAACCTTAAATTCTGCTGATGTCTGGTTTGAAGATCAATTAGGATCAATTAAGACTCTAAATAATGGCATAGGTTTTGTTAATTGATCCTTACATCGTTCTTACAACTTCACGGACCTGATTATAGCTATATATCAGAGACCAGGCTGGGCCGTATTTTAAATTTTTAGAATATACCTGGGCTGGGCTTGAAAAATTTTTTTTTAAAAAAACCTGGGCCAGGCCAGGCCTGAAAATTTTTTTTAAAAATACCAGGGCCGGGCCATATTTTTAAAAAAAATTTTATACAACATGAATTATTATATTTGTCAATTAGATATGGTTATAATGATTATATATAGTTATGATTAATATAATGTTTGGTGAAAGTTAACACTAGCTAACACTCATAGTATCTATCATAATATAATTGAAGTTTTCCTGCCATGGAATAAATAAACAAAGGATACATTGTTATATAACATATGTTATATTTTTTATTAATTAAAATATCAGTTTTATTTTTTTTATAAATACAATTATAGTATATTCTCAAAATATTATTTACACAAATTTTTTATAGTATCAATTTGTAATATACTAAATATCTGTTTAGAATTAAAAAAAATAAAATATGTAGTTGTTTGCTTATTAAGTGATAATACTTGCCAAAAAATATGATAAAATACAAAATAGATGAATTTTTTGTATATATCAGGTCGAATATAATTTTAAAAAATTCTGAGCTGAGCCTAAGAAATTTTTTTTTTAAAATCTGGGGCGGGCCTCAAAAATTTTTTTTTAAATATCCGGGCCGGGCTTAATATTTTTAAATCCAGACTGGGCCGTAAAAAATTCTGGAAAAAATTCCTGGCCAGGCATAAAATTTTTTAATCCAGGCCGGGCCGTTTATATGGTACCTCTGCAGGTCTCTGCTTTATATTAATCAGAGACCTGCAGAGGTACCATTTGCACGGCCCGGCCCGGTTTTAAATTTTTTAGGCCCGGCCCGGATATTTTTTAAAAAATTTTTTTTTAAAATTTTAAGGCCAGGCCCGGATATTTTTTTTAAAAAAAAATTTCAGGCCCGGCTCGGAATTTTTTAAAATTATATTCGACCTGGTATATACAAAAATTCACTACCATATTTTTCAGCGAGTATTCTCGCTTATTATTTAAAAAATACATGTAAAAAGCTAATATTTTGAGAATATTATATTGAATTTATAAAAATTATAAAACTGTTATTTATAAAAATGAATATTTTGAGCATATACTTTATTTTATATTGCATTTATAAAAATAAAACTAATATTCATAAAAATGGTAATAATATTTTGAGCATATTCTATATTTTATATTGCATTAAAAAAAAATAAAACTAATATTTAATTTATAAAAATGGAAAATATTTTGAGAATATAATATATTGTATTTAATTTACTATTTAATTTATAAAATAAAAATAAATCGCTATTTAAAAAAATGCATGTATAATAAATAGTATTTTGAAAATATAATCTAATTGCTCAATATTAATATAATATAATTTATTTTATAATATAAATTTTTAACAAAAGAAGATAATTGTATTACATAATATTGTAAAAAAAAATAATGAAAAATGTTGGATTAAAAACTTTCATGACTCAAGGTAAATATAATAAATGCAATAAATATTTGACAGTTTGCAAAGTAAAAAACCAGCATGATTGACGAAACCCTATACTCAAGAAAGATATTAAAAATTCACAAATTATCATGTAGAAAGAGAAGCATATCTACCTTTTCAGGTTGAAGATTACTTCTTCTTTCTTCAAGAATTCTCGTAGTGGAAAAATTCCGCTCACAGCTTGCACTTGAAGCAGGAATTGCCAATTTTGCTAAAATTGGAAATTCGCTTTGATGAGCCGCCCACCACTCTACAAATTATCCATCTTAAATGTTTCATCTATTTTTTTATTTATGTAATTATAATATTCATCATCGGGTATTGACATATTACCAGAATTACCATCGCCCCATTTGTCATAAAACGATTCAGTTTGTTTAACAACAGTCGTAATTTGACTGGTCGATGGTATTTCATTCACTTCCTGAGCCTCTTGTAATTTAATATAATCTTTTATATAGTTTTCCGTCATCTTGCGATCTGTCCCTGACTATATAAGTAATTGCTTGAATTTGGGACAGAGAAAAAGTGAAATAAAATGATACTTGTGTAAAACAAATTTTTCAATTAAAAAATGCTTTATATTAAGTAAAATCAATTTTATTTCTCCTTTTTCGCTTTGAAAGGTATTACAAACTTCAGAAGTGATATTCCTTTATTTGATTGTTTTGGTAAAATATATTCTAAAAATTTAGATATGAATTATAAAAAAATATATTAATACTTTGAATAAATTTACAGGAAATTAATAATTAGATCGATCTGTGGGTGTTAGGTAGTGTTAACCATCACCCAATATTATATTAATCATAACTATAATATAATATAATCTTATAACCATTAACTCATAATGTAAAAATTTTTATAAAAAATATTAAGGCCCGGCCCGGGTTTAACAATCTTAGGCCCGGCCTGGATATATTTAAAAAAAATTTTTTAGGACCCGGCCCGGATATGTTTAAAAAAAATTTTTTTAGGCCCGGCCCTGCCCGGGTTATTTAAAAAAATTTAAAATACGGCCAGCCCGGGTTAGGGCCGCGTTTAGGGCCGGGCCGGGTTTAGGGCCGGGCCTGCAAATCTCTGATCTTTATTTAATCATTAAATGAATTAATTATTACATCGAAGAAATAATATATTTTTTAAAAGATTATCATATGAGTAACCTTTATTACTTTATGCAACTAATAACATTCCTACAGGTGATGTAATTAACATTATGAATAATTCACAAAAATCATCTTATTGATGGCAAAACCGAATCGAATATTTTCAGCCATACTCGTCACGATCTAAATCAAATTCATTTTTATCTTTTGAACTTAAATGTTTTCTTATAATTAATTAATCATAAGAATAATAATTTAATCATATTATTATTTTTACCTTTTCCTTATTTATTAGAATAAAATTTTCTAGTGCATGTTTTTATTTTATTAATTTTCCTCACTTCAGCCTCACTTTCCTATTTAGTGGTATCTTAGTGACGATTTAAGTTTGAATCGATAAAAATTAATAAATAAATAGTCACGATTAACTGAATTTATTTATTATAAAAATTATTGCCTTAAAATTTTCTCATCAATATATAAAAAAAAGGTATCAAGTACAATTTATAATCATAAAAAAAAAAATAGGAAGAACTTTAAGCCAATTAAATCTTTATACTTCGTAAAAAATTATAATCACAATTTATAATAGTAATATAATTTTTTAACGAACTATGGTAGGCATTATTAATTTTAATAATTACTTGATACTTTATTAAGTATATTTATTGTAATTTTCGTGAACATTAATATAATAAAATCATCTTTTTTAGCACACATATAATAAAGATATTTAAAATCATTGCTTTGCTACCATTGAATATAGTATATCTAATACAGGGATCAGAAAATGGCTACTCCCATAGTATTACCTACATTTTGTACATTTCAAAAATGTCTTGCGAACATCATTTAGGCAGCACCGACAAATAATTTCTTGGCAGCCTAATATTTTTATCTTTATTTTGTAGATATTAACATAAATTATTTTTAAAAAAAAGCCAGATCGGATCGCTACAAATATCATAGTCGCTTAACAAAATATAACAGTGATTTCACGTCATATTAGAAGTAGATCACAAGCCCCACAAGCCATTAATGAGTTTATTTCACCCAATGAAAGATAATACTATAAAATTCAGCCATAACACAGAAATGGGGTTTTGTAGGCCAGGTACCAGTATGAACTAGAATTCATAAAGTATAGACAAATAGTAAATGCCGAAATGATATTTTGATTACCAATACAATTTCAATAATAGGACTTATTATAAAAAAATTATTGGAGATATCTTAAATGAAAAAGACGTATTAAACAATAACCAAGAGATGAGTACAAAGGAAAGAACGGATATTCATAGTTCATAAAGGATGGATGTTCGTTTTATTGGGATAATAATTTCCGAATGCCAACTAAATTTTTTGGTACGTCTGGGTGTATTCCAATTAAATCAACACTTCTCATTACTTTCAGGAATATCAGCAATATTTTCTGATTTGTAAGTAGGTGATGAGACTGTAGGTTTTTTTCAAAAAAATTTATCATTTTAAAATGAAAATTACTTTTTCTTCTTATCTAATTTTTTTTCTCCGTTTCTCAGCGATTATCTTTGATTGTGGTTCCTTTTGAAAAAAATTTTTTATATAATTTTATATTATAGTTGAATATGCTCCTTAAAAATTAACTAACAATCATCAGATGTTTATATTCAATTAAAATAGAATAGTTGAAATCTTAAAGATTGTATTTACATATTTTGATTGTATTTAAATTAGTGGTCGAACCTGGCATGAAGTGGAATGTCCTGAATAAGCCCCTTAAAAACTAACTAACACAATTATCAGATGTTTATATTCATAAAATTAAATAGAATAGTTGAAATCTTAAAAATTGCATTTTGGAACAGGTTATGATTGTATTTAAATTAATGGTCGAACTATATGAGTTATCTGGCATGAAGTGGAATGCCCAAGTCTTTTACTTCCGTTTTTGTTTTTTATAGCACACTTTGCACGACGTCTTTTTCTCGGTCTGCGGTCTCTTGACGCTTTGCTAATTTCGGATTTCTTTGAATTATTATCTTTACCTTGAACGCATAGTTCTTCGGACAGCTGAAGAATCTTTCATTATGTTTTTTTTAATTTTACTAATTTTTTAATAAATGATATGATTTTTTTTTATTGTTAACTTAAAAAAAAACGTAATAATATAGAAACTGAACAATGAAAAGACTACTTCTTCACCAATCAATTCTTTATCGAGCTATTTTTTTCTAAATCCGAAATTTCTAACTTTATTTTTATCTCTACCACTATTACTATCTAGTATTTTATAATTAAAAAACTTGGAAATATCTTTATTAAACTCATTATCATTTAAATTTTTTATCATTAAGTCAATTACTTGTTCAACATATAACCTACTTGTCCGTATTTATTACATCTTAACAAATAAACCAATTCTACAACATCTTGCCCACTTTTAATCTTAAATAAATCACATTTCAGCCACTTATAGCCTTTGCCCAGAGCTTCGCATCTAAACTACTTAATATTTGTGTCCTGTCTTATGTTATTCCCTTTTCATCAACAATTATTCCTTCAATTTTTAGACAGTATCTCAGATGTTTATAATCATGAAATTAAAATAGAAAGGTATATTAAGATTCTATTTGGGATGTTATTATTGTATTTAAATTAGGGGTCGGACGATATGAGTTACCAGGCATGAAATAAAATACCCAAGTGTTTTACACCCCTTTTTTCTGCATGACATCTTCTTCTTGATCTTTGGTACCTTGAGGCTGTATATTTTTTCTACCATTAATAATATCTTTAACTTTTGTATCTATTTTTAATAATATTTATGGTAAGCGGAAAATAATTCTCAAAAAAAGAACCCGGAAAAAAAATCCCCTAAAATTATTCTCAGGAAAAAAATCCCCTGGAAAATAATTCCCTAGAAAACAAATCCCTAGAAAACAAATCCCAAGAAAATATATACCCTGGAAGATAATTTTCCGGAAAAAAAATCCTAGGAAAATTAACAGGAGAAAAAATTCCGACAGAAAATTATTCCTCGAAAAAAATTTCGCTGGAAATAAATTTCCCATTTATTAGATTTTAAATTATATAGGGGAAAATAAATCCCTGGAAACAAAACCGGGAAAAAATTTCCCGAATAACTTTCTTTTAATTATCAAAAATAATCCCGCTGCTAAAATAACAAAAATATTTCTAAAAAATTATATTCAGTATTTTCTGTTTATGGAATATTTTTGAGCATTATTTCTGTTTTAATTCTAAGCTACATATAGGGCAATAAAATATTAGAATTGATAAATCGGTTGGTAGCTTTGATACTTTATAATTTAGTAGATAGCATATAAAGTATAGATTTGTGACATCTTGGAAAGAAAACATGATATATTTTATAGAAATAGATGAAAATTATGGAAGAGATTTTACAATTTAAAATTGAAAAAATAGGTGAAAACATTGTTTCATATATCATTTTATTCATTAAGCTAGCTTCTGCTGATAGGAAAACTTATAAAAAAATTCTAAGACTTATCTATGAACATCTGACGAATGAATGTTAAGGTAAACTTAAATACAAAAAAAAAATTTGGTTAAAGAAATAGTCTGTATCCAATATTATTCCTTATAGATATTTTAAGTGTCATCCAATATTCTTTAACTGTTAGCACTTAATAAATAATATTATTTTATATATAATTAATCAATATTTAATATGATAATTTAAGTTATATTAAGAAAGCTCTCCAATATTATTTAACTACTAGTATTTTAAGAAATGTTATTCAGCTTCTATATAATAAATGTCTGTTGAAGGAATTTTAAGAAATGATATTACTTTTATTTAAATGAGAACTAATTGAGAGGAAACCATTTTTTAAGCAAAGATAGTAAGATACTTCATGGATATTAGTTCCAATTTTAGTCAGTTATAAAGTAATAAGGTATATTAAGGTTATTTAAATTTTAATTATAAATAATTATTACTTAAAATAAAATTTAACTAGATATTTCTCATAATATGAAAATTAATAAATATTTAAAATACTAGTATATTTTTAAAAATAAAAATTCAATAAACCCTAGGTAATTAAATAATAACTATTTTGTATTTGGAAGAAGCCTTCCTTTCTTATCTTTTCTTCTATCTTCTCTCTCAGTGGCGTATCCAGGATTTTCTTATAGGGGGGGGGGGAATTTTTTGGGGACTTCGCCCCAAACCCCTTTTACCTGGCCTTCGGTCAGCTTTCCACCGGCCTTCGGTCGGGTCTTATATTTTAGCTATTCTATTAAATTATTCATAATTTAATAATAATTATATTTCTATTTTTAACTATTATTTACTAATTCGTGCTTATGGATATTACAAGCCTATTTTTTATTATTTCATGTTAGGTATATTATATTTAATAAAGTTTTTTAAATGTAAAGTTGAAATAAAGTATAATGTCATTTTCTTTATAAAATTTGCTTTAAAAACTAGCCTTAGCTTAACATACAATATAAGTAGAATATAATTTTTTTATTGAAAATGCTAATAGTAGTATGTATAAAATATTGACTAGAAAATAATTAAATTAACAAGTTTTTTTTAACTTCTTCAAATACAATATTATACAAAATATTTTCTATAATTATAATGTGATTTTTAATTTTCGTGGGAATGTTGCCAATTCATCAAGAATTTCGTTTGTCGTTGGAACCAAATCTCTGTGGATATTTAACAGAGCTAACCCATTTAGCCGAAATTCAGTACTTCGTAAATATGTTTTCAACCTTCTCAAATTGGAAAATGTCCTTTCATTCGTACATGTTGTAATAGGCAAGCATGCAAGAATATAAAATAACTTCAAAATATTAGGAAATTGAGCCAAGGTTTCTTTACACCGATTGAGCGCATCAATAGCATGCTCAGGTAAAAGAGCTAAATGTAATAAATATTTATACCACAATTCGAATCCATTTATTAAATATTTCAGTATCAATCTCATAGGAATAAAATTTTGCTAAATATTTAATTTTACCAATAGTGGCATTAGAAAACGAAGAAGGATCTTTGGGTAATAAAACTTGAAGATTGCTATAGACTTGTTTTTTTTATCTAAAAACCGTACTTTTATTTGCGATAAAAAAGTTTCTAAGAATGGGATGAAAATGGATATTTTATAATATTCTTCAGTTGAGCCAATATTTATTTTACATCTCAATAATGGCCTAGGTGCTAGACGAGGTTTAATTAGTGTTATATCATAAAATTTAGCCTACGATTCAACGTCTAGATAAATATTATGAAAATATTTATCTACATTCATTCTTCTTGTATCTACCTGTTCATATATATTTTCCGCCAAATCAATAACCTAAACCAAATCTAAATTTGGTTTTTGTAAATTTCTACAAAGTAGTGAATTAAAAAAAAATTTATTGATGTAACTAGCAGCAATGATAAACTCTGATTGATCAATTGAATTCAATAATGATATCGCTTCTGACGACACATTACTTTTTTTCATGCTCAGCCTTATTTAATTTTTGTATTTCTATTTCTTCTGTTCTACAAAATGGAAGTAAAAATGAAAAATATTTAAAAAAATTATAGATATATATTAATAATTAAAATATTATTAAAAATACTTATTAATTCTAACTCACTAATAATTTTGAATTTAATAAAATAATTATATATAATAATAAAATAAAATATCGTTTGATTTCAATCTCTTTGACTAAATATTTTTCCATTTTATTAATATTTTTGAATAATATGTTGGAAAATTGATATTCAAATATTTGTAAAATTTTGATTTGGGGGGGGGGGGGGTAAAATTTTTATTAGCTTAATTTATGAAAACAGTCAAATTTGGGATGGGGGAGGGGGAATTTCCCCCCTTTCCCCCCCATTGGTTACGAGCCTGTCTCTTATATTACTCATAACTAAATAATACTATAATCGGATAGGGTGTAGTTCCACTCTTTTATGATAAAACTACTGAGTTACAAGGTTTGCTGGTATCCTTGAGAAAAAAATCGGCATAATTATATGGAGGGCGGGCCTCCATGTAATTCACGTTTGCTCACTTTGGGCAGGTCTATGACCAACGTGCTTGATATGATATGATAAAATAAAAATATAATTATTTCTTTTCTCCAAATTTTTAAAAAAAATTCATAAGCAAAATAATAATTATAAGATTTAAAATATATAATATTAGCGCTGATAATCTGTGAAATAGATGTTTTTTGAATAAAATTGTAAGCATTTTTCATTATTTTTGGCAGTATTTAATTTAAATTGGGAAGTAAAAAATATAATATAGCAAGTTTTATATTGATTTTGTATTCAGCAGTTAAATTCGTATAGTAGGCTTTAAATACTTCAGTAAAATAATTTTTATCAAATAGAGGAGACCAGGTTGAATTGCAAATTTCCTATTTCACCACAGAATTTATATATAAATCAGAGACCTGCAGAGGCACCATTTGCACGGCCCGGCCCGGATTTAAAAATTTAAGGCCCGGCCCGTATATTTAAAAAAAAATTTTTTACGGCTAGGCCCGGATATTTTTTTAAAAAAAAAATTTCAGGCTCGGCTCGGAATTTTTTAAAATTATATTCGACCTGGTATATACAAAAATTCACCTATGAGGTATTTTACCATATTTTTCAGCGAGTATTATCGCTTATTATTTAAAAAATACATGTAAAAAGCTAATATTTTGAGAATATTATATTGAATTTATAAAAATTATAAAACTATATTTTGAGCATATACTTTATTTTATATTGCATTTATAAAAATAAAACTAATATTCATAAAAATGGTAATAATATTTTGAGCATATACTATATTTTATATTGCATTAAAAAATAAAACTAATATTTAATTTATAAAAATGGAAAATATTTTGAGAATATAATATATTGTATTTAATTTACTATTTAATTTATAAAATAAAAATAAATCGCATTTAAAAAAATGCATGTATAATAAATAGTATTTTGAAAATATAATCTAATTGCTCAATATTAATATAATATAATTTATTTTATAATATAAATTTTTAACAAAAGAAGATAATTGTATTATATAATATTGTAAAAAAAAATAATGAAAAATGTTGGATTAAAAACTTTCATGACTCAAAAATATAATAAATGCAATAAATATTTGACAGTTTGCAAAGTAATAAACCAGCATGATTGACGAAACCCTATACTCAAGAAAGATATTAAAAATTCACAAATTATCACGAAGAAAGAGAAGCATATCTACCTTTTCAGGTTGAAGATTACTTCTTCTTTCTTCAAGAATTCTCCCAGTAGTGGAAAAATTCCGCTCACAGCTTGCACTTGAAGGAGGAATTGCCATAAAATTGGAAATTCGCTTTGATGAGCTGCCCACCACTCTAACTATCCACCTTAAACGTTTCATCTATTATTTATGTAATTATAATATTCATCATCGGGTATTGACATATTACCAGAATTACCATCGCCCCATTTGTCATAAAACGATTCAGTTTGTTTAACAACAGTCGTAATTTGACTGGTCGATGGTATTTCATATACTTTCTGAGCCTCTTGTAATTTAATATAATCTTTTATATAGTTTTCCGTCATCTTGCCATCTGTCCCTGACTACATACGTAATTGCTTGAATTTGGGACAGAGAAAAAGAGAAATAAAATGATACTTGTGTAAAACAAATTTTTCAATTAAAAAATGCTTTATATTAAGTAAAATCAATTTTATTTCTCCTTTTTCGCTTTGAAAGGTATTACAAACTTCAAGAAGTGATATTCCTTTATTTGATTGTTTTGGTAAAATATATTCTAAAAATTTAGATATGAATTATAAAAAAATATATTAATAATACTTGATATTGGGGCTTATTTAAGATATTCCTTTATTTGATTGTTTTGGTAAAATATGTTGTAAAAATTTAGATATGAATTATAAAAAAATATATTAATACTTTGAATAAATTTGCAGGAAATTAATAATTAGATCGATCTGTGGGTGTTAGGTAGTGTTAACCATCACCCAGTATTATATTAATCATAACTATAATATAATATAATCTTATAACCATTAACTCATAATGTAAAAATTTTTATAAAAAATATTAAGGGCCCGGATATATTTAAAAAAAATTTTTTAGGCTCGGCCCGGCCCGGATATGTTTAAAAAAATTTTTACGCCCGGCCCGGGTATATTTAAAAAATTTAAAATACGGCCCGGGCCGGGCTTAGGGCCGGGCCTGCAGGTCTCTGATATAAATATATCATTTAATAACCCATTAGTAAACAAAAAGGGCGCTATTTAAGAGTTAGTAAAAGTCATACTATTATTTTTGCCAACATGACAATCAAATTTATGACGTAACACAATATATTTTATATTCTAAAAATTATCAGAAAAAGACTTCATATATTGCATAACAAAATTATACCAATTGAAAAATTGGCTGACTATTTTTGAAGGCAATCGCGGAAAGCCTTTCAGCCTCAACTGATTAAAATTTTTAATATATTTCTAAAAACTTTATGGAATATTTGTATAAAAATAAATATAAATTTGATTTTCAAAAAATATCTAAAAGTTGATGAAAATGTGTAAAGGTGAACTAGATTTATTTAACTCTCTCCTCAAATCTTCAAGGGAATTTGAATTTAAAAAACATTTTGATTTATTTAAAGTAGTGCAAATTGGTCAAAAATGGTATGAATTTATAAATCTGGGCCAAAATAAAAAATCTGGCTGGCCATTATCATTACTTAGCTTATAATAATATTTAATATCACAATGACTAGGTATCCAATTCATTTGTTTTATAAATATTGTTTTGTTTAATTTTCACCAAGCCTGGATTCGGGATAAGGTCATAACATTATATGTACATTATATTGATTAGGGTTAATTTATAATAATTTAAAAATTTGGTTAGGAATTTTGTTAGGGAAATTTTTATTTGGAAAAATTTTACAGGATTTTTTTTTTATTTTGTTGATTTTCTCAAAAATTTTAAATATTATATTTGGAGATTTTTTTTCCGGTGATTTTTTTTCCTATTTTGTTAATTTTCTAAAATAATTTTATATTTTATAGGATCAAAAAAAGGGGTAATTATTATCCGGGAAAATTTTTTTCGGGGAATTATTTTCTGTGGGAATTTTTTTTCCGGGGGATTACTTTCCAAGGGAATTATTTTTCCGGATAATTATTCTCCAGGGAATTTTTTTCCTAGATTCAATATTTATGAGGAATTTTCTTATTTTTTAAAAATAAACAGATATACGGGGATGCCTTAATGAAGGAAATTTATAGAAAGTTCTGTTAATAAAATCTAACAACCATTATTTACAAACATTTAATTATGAATTACAATTCAGCATTATATTTGATAAAATTCTTCTTTTGGGTGCTCTCTTATGATCGAAATTCGTCTTCCCTTTTTATCAGGTCTTGGGCTTGAGAACTAAAAGTGGTAAGAGTGGTAATGATAACTTGATAGAAATAATATTGATCAGATATATAGCTACTAAACCTATATTTAGATTTTGATTCCTGATTTTTGAATTCCAGCAAAGGTTTCTAGATTAGATTTCATTCATAGACCTTAACCAATGTTAAATGCAGAAATCGGAACGGTAGACAGATTGCAAGTTGGTGCAAAGATAATCAACTGTACCTACAATCATGGGCGCACCCAGTCTTTCTGCTTGGTAGAAGGGGGAAGAGATGTGTCAAATAGATTTGTGTTGCGATAAGCCTCATCTAGTAACTGTTCTGTTCTATATTTATTATTGTTATATAACAATAACGATGGTAAGAAAAACGGTTTTAGGTTATAATTATTTTATTCTAAAACTAAAAAATGATACTAAAAATAAATATAAAATAAGGTATATATATATATGTGTTATAAAATTTAAACGAAATATATATTTTAAGGCTATAATAACAATTTAAGTTAAATAAAAAAATCAATCAATCAACATTCCCCTTCTTCTGAAAAGCCTTCCCATAATCCATCTGAGCGCTCATAGAAAATATGTCGTTCAAATGGTAGTTCATTTTGATTGTTCAAGTCGTTCATAAGTCATTGTAGTCGTTGGCTTGATTCTATCACGTTGGTTTGTTAATATCGTTTTGAGTACGCTGGCTCGTCGTCAAGCTCCGTCGTTATCATTGTCAATTTTACAAAATTGTTATTATCACCAATTGTAAAATTATCATTATTAAATAGGATTTCAGAATATATGAATAATTAATGTTAGAATAATAAAAGGATGATAAATCAACAAGATTGTTAGATAAATTTTTAGCGTTTTTATTTTTTATATGATATTTTAGCGTTTTTATTTTTATTTTGCGTTTTAGTCTTTAATTTATTTTTTCATGTTTTAGTATTTAATTTATTTTTACATGTTTTAATATACTAAGTTATATAATCTTTTAGATAAACAGGTTTGTGTCTACTTCCTATCGGTCTAGGAGTCGGTATTACAATATTTTTATCATTAGTTTTAATATTTTTGTCCTCACTTCCGTCCTTCTTAGGAGAGTCATGGTATGCAAATGTGTCATAGCATTCTCTCTTTCTTAATTGGACCAGGTGTTTCCTTGTAATACCTTTTTCTGTATAGACTTGGAACATAGTGTCGCTTTCCTTCAAATAAACTGTCCCTTTGTCCCACGTGTCATTCCCTTGTACTTTATACCAAACAAAATCTCCTGTGTTGAAGGTTCTATTTCGTGGTAAAGTAACGTTTATTTTATTCTCCTTCTCCTCCAACGGTCTCAATAAGTCCCATTTCACTCTAATATCATGGTTGAACATCCTCTTAGACGGTGTAACTCCTGTAGTGTCATTACGCGTATTTCTGTAATTAAATAAAAATTTCTCAAGTGCAATGTCTAAGTCAATTTTGATATTCCTTTTCATATGTGTTTTGAACGTTCTTACCATGCGCTCTACCTGGCCATTGGATTGCTGATGATAAGCAGATGTGAGCACATGTTTAATACCATAATCACTGCAAAATTTTTCAAAATGACTAGTGTGAAGTTAGTGCCGTTATCGGTAACTATAGTTTCGGGTTTTCCATATAACGAAATAGTTTTAAAAATTTCTTTTAAAGTAACATCGGTCGTAATATTTTTAACAGGAACAATGATTGGAAACTTACTGTAAGCATCGACTATTGTCAACCAATTTCTTGTGAAGAACGGACCCACATAGTTTATGTGTATCCTTTCAAATGGCTTGGTTGCCGAAACCCAAGGTTTTTGTATTTTTTTAGGATTATCGTGATATATGTTACAATCGTCGCAACTTTTCACTTCCATATCTATATCATTATTTATACCAGACCACCACATGTGATCTTTGGCTAAGGATTTGATTCTTCCTGCTCCCAAGTGACCATCATGTAATGATTGTAGTACATTTTTTCTCATAGAAGACGGAATTATGATTTTGTTGCTTTTGTAAAGACAATCCTTAATTATACTTAATTCCAATTCAATGTTTTTATAGATATCATTCTTTATAGGCCTGTTGTTCTTAATATCATTTATGACTTGTTTTAATTCGATATCTTTCAAAGTTTCATCACGAATTTGATTGAAATTGATAGGTAAAACCCCATAGTCATTTATTATAGTGATATTTTCAACAACTTCGTCATGACATTCTTGTGGCAAAGAGGCACTCAGGAACAACATTGTAATTACCTGCTTTATACTTTATGTTGAAGTCGTAACCCCCTAAAGCGATATTCCACTTTTACAACCTTAAGGACATGGTACTATTGTCCTTGAGTCCCATAGTAAAAATGTGGACTAGTGGTTTATGGTCCGTGATGCTAGTATTTAGTCCCAATCAAATATTCATGAAATCTTTTAATTGTGAACATTATGGCAAGAGCCTCACGCTCAATATTGGTGTAATTTATTTCTGATTTTGCCAAGGTTCTAGACGCAAAAGCAATGGGTTTTTCTTTGCCATCTCTCTCTGTGTGTAATAGTACAGCCCCTAATCCAGATTTGGATGCATCAGTCGCAATCCCATTAGGCAATTCCGGATTAAAATACGTCAGTGCTGGCGGGAGACTAATCAGCTTCTTTAAATTATTAAAACTTCTGGAATGTTCTAAGTTCCATTCCCATCTTTCTTTGTTGACCATTTTGTATAACGGAGCAGCAATATCAGCGAAGTTATTCAAAAATTTTCTATAATAACCAGCCATTACAAGAAATATTGACAATTCAGCAGCTGATTTTGGTTCTAGCATTTTAATTATTGCTTCAATTTTATCATGGTTAGCATGAATCCCCTTGTCATCTATATCGTGACCCAGGAACCTAACTTTATTTTTTAAAAAGTTAGGTACTAACCCTTACGATAATATTAAAGACCTTTTTGATGTTATTTAAATGTGCTTCATAGTTATTTCCAGTTATTAATAAGTCATCAATATAAAATATGACATCTTTCATATCACCGAAAATCTGATCCATGATTTGTTGGAATATAGCAGATGAAGTTTTCAACCCAAAAGGAAGTCTGGTAAATTGGTAGTATCCCATATGTGTAGATATAGTCAAAAATTTTCTATTTTTATCAATCGGAACTTGTAGAAGCATTTTTGAAATCGATTTTGGTAAATTTTTTTCCTTCTGAAAGTTTAACTATAAAATCATTTATACGTGGAAGTGAGCATCTAAAGTCTTCGAGAGCTGGGTTTATAGTGTCTTTAATATCTGCGCAAAGCCTGATGCTCCCATCATCTTTGTATATGGCGGTTATAAGACTCGCCCATCGCACATCATTTACAGGCTCAATAATTTTTTCGTGTATCCATCTTTTCAGTTCTTCGCCCACAAGATCAATCTTTGAATACGGTATACGTCTTGGTGGTATTATTTTAGGTTGGGCGTCACATCTTAAATGTAATTTGACATTAATTTTGTTAATTGGTTCGCTAGTCAATTTGGATTCACAACCTTTAATAAGTTTATTGATTTCGTCTTTATAATTGGTATCGACATTTCCTATGAATTTATTTAAAATATTTTTAAAGGTATTGATCCAGATTCGACTCTACAACTACTGCTAGTAAATATTTAGTGATTCCTTCATAACTTACTTTAACCTGAGTTGTCCCGATGATTTTAATCAAGTTTCCGTCGTAGGCTGTAAGCCGCAAACTGGATTTCTTCATTTCTCTTATACCAATTTTTTTTAGCCATATCATGAGATATGATGGTATATTTTGATCCAGTGTCGACCTGCATAGTAGCAGTAAAATTATTTAATTTCAAAGTAGTCATAAAAGCACTGTCATCACCTTTGTCTGTATTTTCAGCCAGGTTGTTGACATTGAAATCATTCTCATTATTATCTTTGGCAATGTCAACTTTATTTTCCCCAATTTCTTCAATGTTCATATTACAATTATTGCTATCGCAGAAGTTTTGATTATCATACTGGATTTGTTTTCTTTGATTAAAATCCTTACACCGATTACGATCGTCATATTCGATTTGTTTTCTTTGGTTAAAATCCTTCCGATTACGATCGTCATATTCGATTTGTTTTCTTTGGTTATTATTATTATGCCACCTGTTGTTTCCTTCATAACTTGAATTGTTGTTGTAAGATCGGTAATTATTATGATTTTGATCGTCACATTGAATCTGCCTCCTCTGATTATAATTAAACCAGGCGTTGTTTCTACCATAGTTGTTGTTATAAGATTGATGATTATTATTATGAAAGTTTCTGTTGCTGTTGTTATACCGATAACTGTAATTTTGATAGTTACTATTATTATGTTATTGTTTCTAACGTTACTAAAATTCCTATTCCTGTTGTCGTTAACATTACTAAAATTGTTATCACCATGATTTCTATTCCTACTGTCAAAATTTTGCCTCGAATAATAATTAGGTCTATTATAGTTACTATTAATCTCATTCCTATTAGAAATACTTTGGATATCTAAATTCTTATCATTATTTCTATTATTGTCATTATTTTTATTAAATTTTTTATCCCTACTAAAAACATAATTAACCCTTCAATACTCCGGTGAAAAAAATGACGTTAGTACTCCGGTGGGGTTTAATAGACCCCAATTTCAAATGTATATATGTCCAGTTATATTCATGATAAAATATTTATTTATTTTTATTTCTTAAGTTTAGATTAAAGATGGTGAGGATAATTATAATTTGTGCCAATATTTTCTAAAAAAAAGCTTACTTTTTTTAAATTGGAAATTAAAAATTCAAAAAATAACTTATCCATCATATAATCCTGATAATTCATAACATGGATCTTTATTCTTCAATATTAAAAAAATTACACTGATAAATTCAAATATAAAAAAAATATTGAACATTGAAATATGTTAAATTTGACAATCAAAACATTTGTTACATAAAATATTAATGTGTTCTAAACATAAATTTATTTTGCATATTTGACAAAAACATTTATATCTAATGTGTGTTGCTTTGTCTACCACATTTCTCTCTTCTCTTGTTAATATGTCATCAAATCTCATTGCATGAATTAGAAATCTGAATCTTTTAAGAGGCATTGTTACTCTAAATATATCAATTCCAAACCCATCAGATTTCCATAAATCAGACATATTTTGATGGTTAGATTTAAAAATTCCAGCTAAATAAAGAATTCCCAATAATGCTTTGAATTCAGTTATATCAACTTCTTTTGTAAAACTTTCATATTGATTATAATTTTGACTTACAACTTTTTCCATTAAGTAACCTTATTTTTAGCTAATTTTAAAGAGAAATATACTATGATAAATGATTTTATATTTACCTAAATAATACTTAAGCTTATTATCTGTTTCAGCTAATATATCTTCTTCTTCATCTAATTCAGATTGTGTATCATGATCACTATCATACATAAAATCTTCATCCTCACTATTAATTATATTATCCAAATCACCTCAAAAAAATATTACATTTATATAGTTTATATTTACTTTCAGAATCTGCAAAAATCATAGTAGATGATAGAAATAATTTAAAAAATGAGTTTGTTGGAGAAAATAAACATAAAATAACTCCACCAGAAAAAATATTTGTGTCTTCAATTTCATATATCTCATTCAAAATATGCTATATTCAAATTTCGTTTTAATAAATTTTATAATATAGTGGTATATATTTATAATTATAAAAGTTTTAAAAAAAAAATTAAAAAAAAAATTACGAATTTACTCCGGTGGGGTCTCACAAACCCCAAGCAGTCACAAAATGCTTATATATTAAAAACTACTCAACCAAAATATGTGAAATTTGGAATATAGATTCTAAGATATATTTGATGAAGCTACTGAAGAATCCAAATCATGATAATTAACCGTTTTTATGCAATATCATTTCCAGCATGCCTGGGGTTTCCTACACCCCACCGGAGTATTGAAGGGTTAACATTGTCACTTTCTGATTTAATGTAAATACTATCTAATTTTCTTCCTATTTCAATCATTTCATCTAATGTGTAGTTAATATTTTTATTTAATTTATTTTTTATATTGTCATTTACACTAGATGTTCTCAATTTTTCTTTAATGCGATCGTCATTAACAAAATTACATTGTCTACATAATTTAGACAATCTAAAAAACCAATCCAAAAAAGATTCATTAATACATTGTGAAGCAAGATTAAACTTCCCAGTCAATATCCAAACATCTGGATGTGTAATAAAAATTTTAATTTTTTAATAATAATTTTATAATCTTTGATATCTTCCTTTCTACATAATGACTTAATTTTATCGTATAGGTCATCAGATAAATTGCTCATCAATGTTTCAATTTTTACTGAGTCGGATAAAATTGTTTGAGAGAAATAATCGTCAAGTCTTTCCAAGTATATGTCCGTTAAGGGTCACTCCAACTTTGGGAACTTAACTTCCCTTTTGGAGGATATGCTAATTTTATCATCCATAATGCAGATTTTTATTTTAAAAACATATTTAAATTAGCAAAGATACATATTGTCACTATTATGTATTTAATTTTTTTTTTATCCAAATTGCAAATTTTTATTTTAAAACTTTATTTACATTAGCTGTGTGTGAATAATTTTTATAATTTATTACATAATTCCAAAAATTTTTTTATTTTTTTATATTTATCGGGATATGCACAATATATATGAGATATTTTTATATATCATTGTGAGTTATCATTCCAGGGCACCATGTTATATAACAATAACGATGGTAAGAAAAACGGTTTTAAGTTATAATTATTTTATTCTAAAACTAAGAAATGATACTAAAAATAAATATAAAATAAGGTGTATATATATATATGTATTATAAAAAAACAATTTAAACCAAATATATATTTTAAGGCTATAATAACAATTTATTAAATAAAAAAATCAATCAATCAACATATTTAAATCTAACAATTATTATTATAATATTTAATTAGATATTTTCTATATAAATGAGACATCAACTTATAATTTTTTTGCCTCACTTCTAAATATGAATTTTACCTATAGAATCCCTTTATTAAGCATTAAGTACACCTTATATAATTATAAAAAAATAATAATTTTGAGAAAATTGTATCTAGATACTTTGAAAACTATTTTAAGCAATCTGTTTGCTATTAATAGCGTTACTCTCTCAAAAGATTAGATAATGGCGTTATAGATTTTTTTTATCAAAATTGTTTTAAGAAATAACGAATAAGAGTAACGCTTTACTTTTTAGGTTACTATGATAATCAGGTTTAGCACCATGTTTTATTTAAGTATATATTGCCTGCTCCACTGCTTACTATATTATACACCCTTGATTATATAAAAATACTTGTTTTGTAATTTTTATCTAGCACTTTTTAGGAGAACCTGGCCTATTTAACACAGCTGATCCTTCAACATTCAAAATTTCAAAAAATAAATTTATCGATTAACCTTGAAGTCAAAAGTAAAAATATAAATATTATATTATTTATATTAGACATTATTTTTTTTATATTTTTTTGTCCGATAAACTCGACTATAATTTTACTAAAAATATTAATATTTATTTTATTTTGATATCAAGCAATATGTCACCAGGTACTTTTTGAACATTTCAGATTTTTTTATTCTGAATAAATTAAATTATAAATTTACATTATACTAATTATCTAATTTTCTGTAGCGTCTTAATTATTACGACATACTTATTTATTTACATAATAAATGCTTTTAAATATTAAATTTTTTATTTGAAAGTTTAGGGAGTATCTTTTCTTATAACATTTTTTTCACCTTAGGAAGAATTGGCAACTAATATATTTTTAAAAATGTATTTTAATCTAAAATCTTTATAAAATGTGTTTTTTTTTATCACAAACAAAGATTATATGATTTAAAATTATATAATTTCACTTAGAGCCATATTATGATTAGATTAGATTATTACTCATAAGTTTCCTTTCAATAAATAAAATATAAATAAATATTTTAAAAATCGATATCAAAATGTATTTCTACTTGCCTGCTCGGTCATCAAAATAGATGATGGTAATTTTAGCATAATTTGTTTTTTTTATTAAAAGCCAATTTTTTTTTATCAAACCTTTCTAAATAGGTTTACTTTAACCTATGAAAATTTAAAAACAAATTATGTAGAAGGACTGAAAAGCCTAATAATTTGTAATGAACATAAACTGATACTAAGTGGACTCAAATTGCGATGCCATAGGTTGACTGACGATGGTTCAGGTGAATGGGAAAATTTAACGGCCTTTTTAATTTATGATTCGACTTATTTTGAACCAAAAATATAATTTTAGAAATAATAATACATTTCGTTCTAATCGGAAATAAATTTTATGAATCGTAGAAAAAGTTAAATATAAACTAGATTCATGCATCCAACCTCTTCTTATAAGTTCGGCCCGATCTAATAACTTTTTTTGCCCAAACTTTGATCCGCTCATATCTCTCGAAATAAATTGGTCCAATCAGACATAAAAATAGTTTCGTTTCCGATCCGAAAAATATAGGATGAGGGGGAAAAAATATCCTTTAAAAAAATTGGGATGATAAGGGCTAGAGGCATGTGATAAATTCTGGCTTTCTTAAAATCATGAAGAAAGCAAATTAATCTTTTTTCCGCTTCGATTTCGATTAAAGTCTGAAAATTTATATAGTCGGCTAAGCCCTAATAAAAATTTTAAAGCAAGCTTCGTCCCGATTGAATCTGAGAGAGAATATCATACTAACCGATTCAAGTTCCATCGCATCTGGAGGCCTATTAAACCTTTCTCTTGCTGCAAGTCTCACCATCTTAAGTTCCATTATGACCAAAAGTTTTGGAATCTACTGAAAATGTTTCAACCTATTTCGATAAAGATAAATTAGTCGGTCAATTTAGGAAAATTAAAATAAAGATGAAAGCAAATTTTATTTTTTAAAGTTATTAACTACAAAAGAGTGTTCGATCTCTCATAAGACGAATAAAATATAAATATTTAAGAAATTAATTGAACAATTTCATTTTTTATTAGTTCTTAATATGGCATGAGTACTATACTTGTGACATTCTAACCAATTATAAACATTTTTTTAGAGTCTTAACTCATATCTAAAAATCACAATTTTTTAAATATATATTCTCTATTAATCTGATTTTACTTCTTATGATTATCTTCCCGAAAAATTTTAAACGTCTTAATTTTTGTTTGCTACAAATATTCTATTACATTTTAATTTTTTAGAAATAACGATTTGTTATAATATTTTAATTTATAAAAATGCAAATAAAAGTCTTAAAAGAATTATAAAATGATAATTTTTTGATTTTAAATGTTGCCAAGAATATTTCCATTTCATTGTTATTATAAATAATTGTCTATTTGGCTCCACTTGATAACACGATTTTTATTTTGAAAAAATAAGGCTCCTATATTCTTCTAGAGGAGAAAAGAAGAGTTATTTTACGCTTTTGATAATTTACATCTTTATATTATTTTAAAAAAAATAGTCTATACTTTTTGATGTGTTATAAATTTTTGAACATGGTATTATCTATTTTTTTAAAAAAAAACCCAAAATTTTTGAGTTAGCATAAATGTATAACATCCAAAGCCCTTTATGAACCGAGCCGACCACACTTGAGTCGGTCATATTAGGACTATACTTTCGGACTTGGTCGGGTCGAAGCTTGATTTTAAAATTTTCGTATTTCACAACATTTAAAATTAATTTTGCCTTTCCTTAACCCTTAAAGTTTTTCCCTTTCGTAAAAACATCGTTTTTTCAACAGTTCAACAAAAATTATAATCGAACTCGGACCTATTCTAAAATCATAATTAAGATCGATCCAATTTAAGGCTCTTGATTCTATTGTATAAGATCGCTTATCATATAAATAAGGAGTAGATACAATAAATTCTAACACTTAAAACTAACGGACAAAAAGTGTCGGACAAAATGACACTGAACAAGAAGATCTCAATTTAAAAATTTTTTAAAATGCTTAAAAAGGATATAATTTTAAAAATCTTACCTTTTTATAAGCATTTTCATTATTTTTTTGAAAATTGGGATCTTTTTACCCAGGTTACTTTTTCCCAGGTCTTGTTCAGGGCATTTCCTTCCGTAATTCATGTTAACGATATGAACGAGTAAGAGAAAGATAAAAAAATAAATAATAATTTTGGAATTATAAATTGAAATACAAAATTCTAGTTTATTATTTATTAAATTTAGAAACCTTCTTATTCATTTAATCCTTTCTAAAAATTTGGTCTAGAGCCATTTCAAAAAATTGACCTTTTCCGTTATGAATTAATTTTAGATTCTTAAAATGATGTGTATTCTAAGATTAAAAGTTATTGGCATTATTATATTTTAAACACTTTTTATCATTAGTCTATATAATGATAATCGCTAAACTCAAGATATGATCGACTGAAAGAAATTTTTTGATCGGATGAAATATATTTAAAATTGAATAAATATCTGAAGTAAGGTTAGGGTTATTTAAAGGTATGAGAGATATGATTTAGTGTTTAGTTATAAAATTTAATCCTTTTTATTATAAAACATATCAAGCCTGACGGTCATGTGATTCTAAATAGACCAATTGAAATTTAAATAAATCTGCTGTGGTAATGGCAATTTCATTGAGTTTACCAGAGTGGCGTGGCCAGGATTTCCCATATGGAGGGGGGGGGGAAGAAGGGGTAAAAAATTTTTAAAAAAATTATTGTTTACAAGATTTTGGCTAAAGATTAAAAAGTGACTGAGCATTTATTCTGTACATTTTATCAATGTTTAGAGCTTAATTATATATTAATTTAATCGATTTGGTATACAATATAAAGAAAGAAAATTGCCAAAATAGATATCGTGCTAAAATGTAAAATATAAAAACTATATAACTGGCTTATGCTAATATTTAATACCTGACTAGTACTCAATTCCTCTCTCAAACATGAGAACCACAAAAAGAAATAGTTGTAAACAAAATGAAAACTGTCATGCTTTAAGCATGAAGTGAGCCAAGCTTTTGGAAACACTAATTGAAATATTAATTGAGCTTTATTAGTATATTTTATTGCTTTATTCTATCTAATAGTTGGTTTAAAGAGGAAAAGAATTATTGATAAAAATTAAAAAAATTTAAAATTTTCATTATGCCAGAACCCAGAATATAGAAGTTCTAACTATATGGTTTGCATTATTAATCTTATAATTCTTTAAATAATTTCGCCAGCCATTAAAAAAGTAACAGAATACCCCAAAACTAACTGTGATACCACCTCTTAAGCATAAAGTTAGCCAAACATCTGGACATTATCTCGAAAATTCATCTCATTAATTAGTACCTATTTCATACTTTTTAAGTGCTTCAATCGATTTGGTAGATAGATTAAAGGAAAATATTTTTGTCAAAATAAAAAAAATCGCCAAGTTTAGCTTTATGTAGTATGGAAAATTATAGGAGCAAAAAACAATATGTAATTCATTATTATTAGTACTCACTAGTTTATCGGTCTATCGGTAATACAATCTTAAATATCGAATTTTAAATTACAATTCAAAAATCAATTTCGTCTGAATACATTCAGGTTTCCTTTCCCCCGACTCAAGATATTATTGAATATTGTAATTCTATGGATGTTATTTTTTCTTTTCAGTTTGTTTAATAAATATAGAAGCAATTTAAATCTTAACCAGATAGATCGAAGATTCTATAAGCACAAAACAATAAAAAAATTAAATAAACGAAATAAAATAGGTTTTACTCTTAATTATCATTATAAATTATCCTCATCTTTTAAAATATGAGACTTGGTATGGTTGTAGCTTTGATACCTTTATATTTAATATCGGCATGCATATCTGTGCTTAATATTTGTTGAAACAGGAATAATTGTTTCTTCATAATGAAATTGACAAAGTAGTTTTTTCTAAAAAGGAATATGACAAATTAAACAAATTTTTTGCAAGATTATTTAAAATTTATTTAAAAAATATATAAATAATCAAAATTATTTATAAATTAAAAACATAAAAATAGGTGTTTTTTATATTTTAGGCATTTATATTATCAATTTGGTAAATTAAAATAAATTTTTTAATATTTTTTGAGTGGGGTTTGATCCCCTTAACCCCCCCCCCCCCATCCCCCATGTCTACGCCATTGAGTTGGACCATGATCTTATGTAACAACTATCGATTTTTCATTCCTCAAAAACAAAATAAAAAAAATTATATTTAAATGTCAATGGTGGTCGTTTGATAATTTACTAACTCACCTGTTTTATATCTGGTTGATCGCGCTATTTAATTAGTATATCACAAAGCGAGTTAAATAAATTTACATAGAAATCAATATAAATAACACTCATAAACTTTACTTTATTGGCTTTTTAAGATTACTAGCAAGTGAAGAGCTAGTTGAAAAATAAATGATACTATTTTAAAGGCATTCATAAAAACTTCCCGAATCTCAAACAGGGCAAGGTGGAATTTCTTTTTTGTATATCCTTCGCTGGACAAATTTTTTAAAAATGTAAATTTAAAATTATTAATATGTTGGAAGAATTACTTAGCAAATTAGCTTTTCATAATTCGATTATCTCTTTTGAAAACTATTTACTCAGTGATTGAAAATGTATAAATTTTCTTAAAAATAAACCAAGCCTTGATCGTGAAGTGATTAAAAATTAAAAAAAAACCCGATCTGAAAAAAGCTTGGACACGGGCAATATGATAAAATTATAAATAAAGCTTTTCTAAAATATTATCCTAGGTGGGAGCAATTTGAAGAAATAAAACTAGTTAAGACGAGTTCGCAAGCTAAATGCTTATATGGAGTAGCGCAAACAGTGACGTGTTTAAGGTTTCATTTCGGAATCCGGTCAATTTTAAATTGACAAAAAAAATATGAAATCCGAAATCCAAACCCTATCAAAAAAAATTATTGGGGCATTTTCAATTCCCAAAGCGTCCATTAAATACGTCACCGAGCGCAAACGAAGAGTGATTTCATGTTCATGGTGAGACTTTGATCTTGGAAACGTAAATTGAGATAAAACCTTATTGGTGTTCTCGGATTCATCAAATAATTTTTATAAAAGAATTCGGGTCGGTTTGAAAATAACAACAAAAATAAGGGGGATTTCATTCATATTCATATAATTTAGCTCATAAAATTGAAATATGATATTTTTATATTAGTATATTTGTCCATGTCATGTTAGTATGTTTTTTTTAAAATTTTATTCTTTTTACTCGTAAAATGAAGTACGCTAATATTGAATTTAAAATATTATTATTTGATTATACTATACTAAATTAATTGAACTGGCCCACACTTAAAATTATTTTGAAGTAATTAAAAATCATAAAATATATATGATTATCAAATGTGATAATTTTATTAGAATTTATTTTTAAAGAAATGTAATGTGTTGTGCAGAGTTGTTAAACGCTACTTTTAAAAGTAGCGCGCTACCGCTATCGCTATTTGTTAAAAAAAGCAGCACCGCTATCGCTATTTGTCAGAAAAAGTAGCTCCCTATAAGCTACTATTTTTTAAGCTACTTTTTATAAAAAAAATTTACAAACAAATTTTTTATTTTTTGCTTATAATGTTATTGTATAGTAAATATATAAAAATCAACATTTATAAATATTAAAATATAATTAGTTTTGATTATAAAAAAATTTATGTAATAAAAATAAATATTTATGGTAATTTTTTGCATTTTAATAATAAAATCATTTCGATATTATCATCCCCAAGTCTAGAGCAACGATCAGAAAGTATAGGTTTTGCCTTATTAAATAATCTCTCGACACTAGCACTTGAGGGTAAGGGCGTATTTAATCTTATTTAATATAAGATAGATTATCAATAATTTTATTTGCAAGTACATCGTATGTCTGGCATTCTATTATTATTTTAAGGGCTAATGGCACAGATCTTCTTTTTAAAGTTCTAGGGTCTAGCCAATGGCCTGTGATTCCCAAATAAGCTCAAAAATATTTAATCAGATCAATTTATAAATTTAAATAAGTTTTTACCTTCTGTTATGTGTTCAACTATCTCCCGTGGTACATATATATGATATCTCTGATAACTCTACTATTAGAGCATCTTTCATCATTTTAAAGTTATCTGCTATTTTATTCATTAGTGTCTGGCGGCATAAAATTGTTGTACCAGGGGATATAGTTTTTATCATCATGGTAAATGATGGATTATCAACTAAGGACATTGGCTGAACTGTATAAATTATAAAATCAACAATAACTTTATTAGCCAATTTCTGAGAAATATTGTCATTTGCATTATTAATAAATTTGGTTTGAATTGAATTAGTCTTTTTGGATGTAGAGTCCCCTATTCCAAAATTATTTAGATGTTTCTCCATTTCCTTAAAACTCATGAACAGTCTTATAAAATAAATATTATTAGAATGTAAAAATGACATTTACCTTTAGATGTTTCTTGAGGTTATAGCTAGTGGATTGATTTGAGCAAATATTTTTTTTACATTTTAAACAAATAAATTTGAAACCAGTTTTGGTTATATATTTATTTAAAAAATTTTTTAAATCTAGGGAATGGGAAATTTGTATTATAGCTATTAAGAACATTTTCTTCCCTGGTATCTTCCATTTCATTAATATCATTGTCTGAATCACTTTCAACGATTTGGATATCCATAGGCGATGACATTTTAAATTAACACGTGATTTAGGTTTATAATACAAATGAAAATATAAATTACAAATTGAAATTATATTTTAATTTCAAAATTAAATAATAAATCATATAAATTATAATTAATTATGATATTATATTTAAATTTTCATTATATTTTTTAAAAGTAGAGAAGTAGCGGCTGCGCTAAAAAATTAAATAATTACAAAAAAGTAGCCGCTATTAGCTATAGCTACCAAAAAAGTTAGCGCACTACTTTAACAACTCTGGTGTTGTGTTAGTAAAGTAGTTCGTTTAATAAGGATGGTAAAAACAATTTCTACCTTTTAACCTATTATAAAAACTAGACTAGAAGAATACTAGAGTTTTTAGTTAATGGTTGGTTAAAAAAACACCTCAATTATTAGAGATTAGATTAATAATTTTTGGGATTCATTTACATTCATATCATTTATTATCCGCCAAGCGTATTAATTTAACTTAATTTAATTTATTTTACAATATTCATATTAGGGTAATTTTATAATGAGTATTTTTTGTGTATATTTACATACATAACCTCTAATATTTTTGAAGTGGTAAAAAAAAATTACCCCAAAAAAGGTCACTAATATATTTTAAGCGGGAATTTAATATTAATTTCAGAGACTTGGAGGCCCGGGCCAAAGCCCGGCCTGTGCTTTTGAAAATAAACCTTTTTGGCAACACGAGCGAGGCTAATTTTTTTTGCAAATCACGGCCACTTTAATAAATTTTAATGAATAATAATAGTACCCAATATATTAAAAATGATATAATAATTTTTCGAATGATTTTTATTGATATTTCATATAGTTCACATCGCAAATTTGCCTCTTCTCGTAAATATCATTAAAGGCTAATAAAAAAATTCCCCCCTACACGCCCTCACCCCTTCTCTTTCCAAAATATAAATAATATATCACTATAAAGAAGAAGTTGAAAGTAAAATTAGCAAAAAGTTAGTGACTTATTAAAATAACGCCTATAATTCAAAATTTTTGGAAAAGAGCATTTTTATAAAATAAAAATAAGTGAAACTCCAAAAATATTATATAAAAATATAAAGCCAAAGGCCTACATTAAGTGCACCTAAAGACCTTCATTAAAATTTATGGCAGAAAACAAACCCGTCTAATAGTGCCCCCCCCCACCCCAATATGAAAGGACGCGCCTATGTTTGACAACTGTATTCTTCTGATAATGGATATTCTCTTATAACTTATTCCATCTTTACCTTACAAAATAAGTATGGTATTCACTATTCATCTAATAACGGTACATTAGGACAAGGGGGGGGGGCTAAATTATTGTTAAATTGCTGTGCATATTATCCGGTCAATTTACCCATTTAATTGTAATGTCATGATCTTTATAAATTAATAAATCGTTGCAAATTATTAATTTATATAATATGATTATTGCATTTTATTATGAGTTACTGTTTAAACTGCAAAAAATAAATTCTCATGGGCAAGAACTTCTACACCCCGATCCTCGAGTGGACCAGACCTGGAACAAAGTTTAATGGGCCGGACATTTTGCGCATTAAAATTTTGGGATCAGGCCTGGTATGACATTTTATAACTTATAAAATCATGATTTTTATGAAACTTTAATAAGCCAGCCAGCCCGGGCATTAAAATTTTGATTTTTTTTTTAAAATTTAAAGTTAATATTTTGATCTTGATTGATATGATATAATTAAAAAATTGTAATATGCTCTATTTCTTTGTATTTTAAGAGCTGTTAACTAAAATATTATATCTATAAATTATATAGTAAATCGGAAAAATTTAATTTATTTATGATATGATCCAATTACAAATACACAATACAGATATCAAACATGATTGATATAGAAACCCTTTGTAGAAATTGACAGTCATTTAGGAGAAAAGCCTTAATTAAAATATTAGATATTAATATTAAAAATATTATGGCTGGAAAATTCGTAGGATCGAAGCGGGCCAGACTTTACAGACCTCTACCCCCTACCCCCTACCCCATATCCTACACCCCCTGTTAAAATTAGCATAAAAGGAAATCTTAATCAAATCACACAAAATTTTATTCAAATGACGATAGCTAACTATACCAGCCCCCCTTGCGCTATACCTTCTCACTTTTCTCCCATGGTAGAAATCCTTGCCTCTGGTGGCAGGTTAATTTGAACGGGTTCCTGGTGCCACAAATATCCCCTCCCCCAATATTGCTGAGGCCTCGGATTATATAATATATATTGTTAATTTTTTTAAAAAATAATAAGCCAAATGATAGCAAATCACTTCGGAGGGAGATAAGATAAAATTTTTGATTCAAATTTTTGTTTATTTAATCTTTGAAAATAACGCAATTATTTTTGGCACTTGATTTCAAAATTTTTGTTTACTTTATGCAGTTACATCACGAAATTTGCTGTTAAAAAAGATCGACGGAATAACTGGTTAAAAAAATCTATATTATAAAATGGTGCGTCTAAAATACCTTTTAAACTAGTTTAAATAGAAAAATAACCTCAGACTAACAAATTTTTTCGCAAAAATTAGGCCTTGAAATGGAATGGATAGTAGAATAAATTATTATTATATTAGATTACGTTACTCGTCGGCGCGACTCGTTATTGACTTGACGTTCTTCAATCAATGGTTTGGTTATGATATGACTAATAAACAATGTTATTTCTTCGATAACACAAATAACTAAATTAAAGGTCGAGTAATTATTTTGTACAATAATTTTAAGCAAATTATCCAGACCGGTCTATAGTTACCTTTTCTGAAGGAAAACACATACATTTGTCTAATTCTTTAAAAACATTTCTAAAACTTCGGATCAGTGCAGCTCTACAGATATTTTGCACGATTTGTCTGGCGCGGCCCGAAAATTTTTTCCTTACCCTGCCCGACCTAGGGGCTGGATTTCCAGCCGGGTCGCGTTGACGTTTAAACTAAATTCTAATAAATGCATAGTTTCCAATTTTTTATATTATTTTTTTTAAAAATTTGAATGACGAAATTATAACAACTATTTCTTAGAAATATTTCAAGTTTAAAATCTTATTTTTCTATTATTATTAATTATTTTATATTATTATCATTACCTACTCTTAATTTAATTCAGATAAAAAAAATGTAACCATCTGCTGATAAAGATTTTCATTTTTTCCCCTAAAATTTAGAAGATTAAAAAAATGGATTAATATTTTGCAATATTTCTTCATATTTATGTTTATAACAATAAAAACATCAGAAATTGACGGTCAGAGTTGTCAAGCTTTAGCCCTGTCCTGGCCCGGTCTAAAAAGTAAGTTCTCTAAATGTGCACGATAGTGGAAAAAAAAACACCCGGGCCGGACTAGCTTGATTAAAGAAAATGAGCTGTTAAAAAATATTTAAAAAGAATAGTGTTTACTAAATATGTTCGCAATGGCTTACTAGGGCTGGAAAACGGACCTTGCAGAGATTTTTCCAGGGGAGGAATATTTTTATAAGGTGATTTGGAGCATTTGTTAAATTTTAGACAATTTTATAGGTTAATATTGCTTTAAACATTTGGCAAGCTTTTTGCTTTATTAGCGTGCTTTTGGAATATTTAGCTAGCTTTATGCATATATCGTTATTTTTGCGTGCCTTTTGTATATTATTTATCTTTTCACGCTCTTTTCTTGATATGACGTCATTTTGTAACATGTTTAGCATTAGTTTGTTATGATTTTGCGTTGATTTTCTATCATTTGGCGTGTTTTTCTTGCTGGATTTTCTATCGCTTCATGTTTCTCATATTGCACACCTTTTGTATCGTTTCCGGTGGTTTTTGCGTGTATTTGGATTTTTTTTTCTTGCATTTTTGCATACCTTTCATTTTGCATGCCTTTTGCTCATTTTTCATGACCCTTATATCGTTTTCTGTGATACTTTCCTTTTACATCATTACGAGTTTTTCTACCCATTTTCATGCTTTTCCCCCTTATTTTAGTCTTTTGAGTGATTGCTGCATATTTTTCTTTCTTTTCTCTCATTTTTTTAAAAAATTTGTGTTTGGGGGGGGGGGGGTGCACTTTTTGTGAAAGTTAGTAATAATTTTTACAAAAAATCCTGCCTGAAAAAATGGATTTGCAATCTTAAATAAATTCTTAAAATCTTATAGTTATATACTTTTTGAGCTGTTAATAAAAACGAAAGATGTTATAAGCAGCAAAATGGTATAAATTTCATATTCATTGCAATATTTGCAAAGCATTACCCCAAAAGTGAGTATTACATTGTCGATGAGAAAATATTTAAAATTATAGAAAAGTTAGTTTCCCTATGAGATAATATAAAACAAGCATCAAGAAAATGCGCGCCTTGAAAATTATTTTATATGGTTATTTATATATTTGTTTTCATCAATATGGGTAAAATTTTTAAACAATATCACATTTACAGGTAATTAATTAAAAATATATTATAATTTACCAAATAAAATATTTAATTACTAGAACCCTATATGAAAAATTATCTTCGAAAATGTGATAATATTTTGTTGATAAAATTTTCAATTACCGAAAAACATATTAAATTATAATTTACTTATGGCCCAATATCAAAAAGAAAGCGGAAACATAATTATTATGTCTAAGATGATTTTTTTTCTACTAAATTTAAACATTTTTTAAAATGTGTTAATTAAAAATGTGATGACTTAAACCTGGCAAGCATATAGGTCACTTCATTTTGAAGGATATTTTGAGTAATTTATCATTTTATCCATCTTCTTTTAAATACCATTTGACCTTAAATAACTATAGTTTACTCATGTAAAAAACCAAAATTCATGTATTTATACAAATATATAAAAATCATATAATTTCGTATAACATAAGTTTACGGTTTTCTTCAAAAAAAAGGAGTCCTTCAATATATATTTTTTTAAAAGGATCATAATTTTGACATTTGAACTAATTTATAAAAAAAAAATATTAATTTTTATAACAAGAAATATGAATTTTTATTTTTACTTTAAATTTACAATATTTTAAATTATGCTGCACATCGACCTTGTTAGACCGATATTATACTAGTTTCAATGATGTTCGACAAATCCTAATATAAAAGATGAGTACAAACAGAGTAACTCTAAAATTTAAAATGCTTCACGATATGGACATTGTTTTTTTTGCCATCTTCGAATTTGGAGGGAAGGATGAAGACTATTCTTTCTTAATCTAAAGCGTTTCACTAATTTATATTATAGAAAAATATGATAATTATTATAATTTATAATATGAATGAATACTTTTTATTTTAATTTTTTTAAAACTCTTATGAAATATTATCAACCAGGCATTGTCCAAATCTGGTTTCAGTTCAGATGCAGGACATCTTATAGGAATCAGTAACGTCAAAATTGTTTTTTTGCAGTATTATTTAAAAAATATATTATGAATAGTATATTATATTTTTTTATGAAGAAATGTGGGTGATTGAGTCATATAGCACACTCTATTTGTATTTTCAAAAGTTGGTAATTTAGTAAAAGTTAGTGATCTGTATCGGGCCTAATTTTTCAAGCCCGGCCCGGCCTGATCCCGAATGAATTTTTTTATTTGTTCCAAAAAGCCCGACCCGAAATAAAGAGTATTTGTCTGCCCGACCCGAATTTAAGTAAATATTAATCTTTTTTTTTATTGTAAAAAAATTATTTACAAATAAAAAATAGTGCCTTGTTTCTTGCAGAATTAAATATATCTTTATTTGACGAAATGTAATTATATCATATTTAAAAATTTAAACCCATACCCGGTCCGGCCTGAAATTTAAAAAAAAATATTAGGCACCCAGCCCGAATCTAAATAATTTTTTATAAATGGGTCGGGCCGTGATTTTCAGATCTCTAGTAACCACTACTTTTAAAAAAATCAAAAAACCATTTTTTAAAAAATTTTTTTTTTATTTATATATTTTTTAAAATAATTTAATTTTAGACAAAAAAATAATACTATTTGTATGTTATGTTACACACTATTCTATCTATTGTACAAAATTTATTTTTTTTTCCAAAAAAAAACATTATTTTTTAAAATAATTTGATATAAAAAAAAATTTTATTTCATATTTTTTGTTACCAAATTTTCTATATAAAAATAATTAAATTTATATTTAAAATTTAATTTTTTAATAAATTGTTCTTAATCATTTTTTAATTTCAATATTTTCACTGTTTTATTATAAAAAAATAATTTTGGTTTAGCGAAATGCGTCATAACACCTTCCCTTGCACAAAAGGGAATCTATCATTAGGAAGTGTATTTTCTTCTAATCGTAAACATTCTTTACTTCTTTTCATCGTCCTAATCATGTCAAGTATGCCTCAAAATACCTCGGTCGAAAACACCAAAATATTGTCAAAAAAGTATATTTTTTTAAATTATAAATATGTATTTTGTTTGCGACATTTTTTATAACGTTTATTAATATTATTTCTTTTTAAAACCTTTATTTTTAAAATTAAATAGCGTCATTATTTTTATTTCAAATGAGAAATATTTTATGTTTGCTTTAAAGAAAATTTTCTATTTGGTATACAAGAGTTTTTTAAACGGCTAGATTTGAGTCGATTTTTAAAAACGGTTAACTCAATATTTTATACATAACGTAAACTTAAAAATTTAGGTCATTGATGACATAAAGGTTTGGACATCTATTAAGAAATCTAGAGGTCTAGGCAATATTTTTCTGGCTAAAATATTGAGTTATCCATTAAAGATCGGCTCAAATCTAGCCATTTAACAATACTAGGTCATGCTATTTCTTTCGATGCAAATTATGTGTAATAACTAATAAGGTGGAAAAAGTTGAAAGATTTAAAAAATAAATAGATTATTACTAAAAAATGTTATCAAGCATGCACTAGCGGTGCATTAAAATATTATATTCATTTACGCCTTTTTTCTTGTTTTGAATTAATTTAATATAAAATGCTTGGGGGAAAAAATAGGTCATTAAAAAAATATATCTGATTTACTATTGCCTTGATATTCCTCTAACAAAACCTTGAGCTCGCGAAAACTAGTTTTAAACAAAAAAATTGCTATAATTTTTAACAATAACTTTGTCAAATATGAAATTAAGATTAATCTAATTCTTTCTATTTTTTACGAGAATTGTCATGGACTAGGATTCTTCTTATAAAAATGTAATGAAAACAACAACTATTTAATTTATTTATAACTATACTAAAATTTCGAGCTATACTATAAACAATAGTGTCTTATGTTTGATTATTTAATATGAACAATTTGACCTTAAAATGTCTCAATTAAATTTAATGAAACTTAATTGTGTGTAAACACCAAAGTCTGACCTGAATTTTCCATTAAAAATTTGGCTAAAATGAGGGCAGCGGATTTTATCTTTTTTCGAAATTTATTTAGCCTTTTTTTAAAAAAAATAAAAACCAAAACTCATATTACAAAATAGCACTTATGTAATAACCGGTTCTAATACGATAAGGCCAGATTCTGATTACGACGTGAGTGTTCAAATTCTTAGGTCCCCCGCGATCAACTTAGAGGTACTCGTAGTTATTCTTCCCACAAAAGATTCTGATGGCGGTATAGTGCCTTTTGAGAGTGACATCGTCGATAGTCAATATATAGAGGGCGTTAATTACACGGTTATAGCTAGGGCAGGAGGACTTTTTGGTCCTGGCCGGGCCCAAATCCTGAAGCTCAAAGTTAGTTCGATCTTTTTTTCAATGTACAAAAATTCAAAGCATATAATGTGTTTTTGGTTTTTAAATCTAATTTTCAGATATTTTCCTCTCTTTTATTTTTTTATTTTTTAAAATAATCATTCCTTGCACATTTTTTTCTAAACTCACGATTTCAAATAAATATCCGAATCAATATTAATATATCGTTTTTAAATGGAGATAGAGCAAAACCTGAATTCATAGTTCGCCGTGAATTCGGACTAGTCGTGAATGAGGGGTAACAGGTTAAAAAAGAGTAACTATAACGTGTAATCCCTTTGCTAAATATTTCAAATTTTGTCAAAATGTGCATATCTTATACTTACATTATGCTCAATTTTAAGTGAGCGGAGACATTGCCCCAAAACAATTTTTTTTATTCTAGATATATTTGCCTTCCTTCGGCACGGAATCGAGTGAAGTATATTTGTTATCTAGCTCTTATATTATGATTGTTTGGCCTATTATGCAGAACAAAGTTTTTTTTATATCATAGAAGCAAAATCCCTGCCGCTTGGTCCTAGTCCTCCTTACTCTCTATTTTTATATTCAGTGATTTATATTAATAATTAAGTATTCAAAACGATATTTAACTCTGAATTTAAATTAAAATAATCAAAATTTTATATTACACAATAATATAGATCCCAGCTTTTCTATCCTTGGAAAGTTCTAAGAAAATAGCGCTCAAAGTTTTAACAAACGCTCAATCTGCGCAGGATGGCGATGCTCAAATTGGAAAGGAGATTGTGACAACTAGTATTCCATTTAGAAGGGGACCAATTATAACCCCGCTAACAAATATTCGGAATCAAACCGAGCTAACTTTCAATGGGAAAATGCAGTCCATATTCGTTCAAACTGACAAGTCGAAATACAAACCATCCGATAAAGGTTTTATTTAGCCCCATTTTATTTTTCCTTTTCTATAGTTGAAGAATTATGCTCAGTCATATATTAAATTTTCTTTATCAATAATTATAAGTCTTAAGCTGAACCCCTATTTAAACTTCTTAACTAATTTGAGCCAGATTACATTTCGATCCCAATAAAGCTCAAATTTTACCTTTACATGGAAGCAGTGCCGGCTCTGATGCAAAAAAATAATCTGGCGCCTCCCATACAAAAAATATCAAAAATCACAATTTTCAATACAAATTTAATTTTGATATCATTTTTAAATTTTTTTAAAACTAAATTCCGTAATTCTATATCTTTTATAGTTTCATTTTCAATTGAAATGATCGCCAATGAAAATAACCACTCCTGGTTCATAGATGTTCTCAAATAATTTCTGATCAGAACATTTGAGTACAGATCACTTCTTAATATAAAATTTCAATGGGTTATATATTTGAATCAACGACCATTTTATAAATTACTAATTCATCCACAAGTAGGTGTCAAAAATGTTCCTTTCGCCAGTGTTTGTATCTGTTAAATTTACTTCAATTTTTAAGAGTTGTTTCTTTTGAAATTAATTTTCTATATTAAATATTGCGTTTGTGGAAGATGAAAAATCTTCAAATTGACGGATGAAAATCTATGGAAGCCTCTATGAGATGAAAATAAGTTTATACTCTGAATTTTTATTTTGAATTAAATAGATTCAGTGGATTATTGAGTTTTTATAAATTCTGGCTTAAGATCAATTTCAACATCAATTATCTTTAATCTTCAAATGATTCATCCTTTTTTTACGAGTCAAAAAAATTAGAAATATTTGCGGTAAAATATTTTTTTGTCATATTTTATTGAGAATTTTGCATTAATTTGCTGATGAAATTATTTTTATATAATAATTTATACCTCATGGTATAAATAAAATCAAAATATTTCATATTTTTTTATCCCTTCAGATACAGCGACAATATTTTTGTCAAATAATGATTTGTTTATATTTTTATCAATTTTTGTTAGGATTTCAAGGAATCCTCTATTTCTCAAAATTATAATGGCTTAAGGCTTTCGTCACGACTTTCCCCCTATCAGATATTCTTTGAATAATGTTATCTTTATAATTCTATTTTAATATTTTCCTTCTTAACGTTGAAGCTGACAAAAAATTATTGATTTCCTTTATAATAATATGAAAAAAAATTGGTTGAATCGGCATTTGTTGAGTCATTAACAATCAAATTTTATATATGGTGCAAAGTAAAATATTTTGTTATTCATTTTCAAAATCATTTTTAGAAGCCCATTCTTTCTGCTTCTCATGTTGGCTCCAAACCCTGACCTCGAATTTTTTATATCAAGTTCATATATTTAAATTAGCGTTTTTTACGCGTCTAATAATATGGTTTGTTGAATTTATGTAGTTGTAAAGAATTTGTTTTCTTTCTATTTTTTCTCAATATCTGATTTTTTTTTACATTTAAAGTCAGTGCTAACCGATATATGGTGCATAAATAGTCATTCAAATCTGGTTTTAAAAATAAATTAAATTTAATATTAAATCTTTTGACGCCCTTAAAAAATTTTTAATACTGCTAGCGCTCCGCGCATACTGCTTTCTTGGCAGAGGTGCCCATACATGAAAGGTATTTTTCATTTGGGTATATTTCAAGAATTGAAGCCTAATTTTAATAAACTACTTATATTTTTTAAATATGTTCAATTATTTTTTTTATATTAAGTTCGATTCAGAGTAATAGAAGTGGACTCAACTCTCAAGCCTCTCATAGGGAAAGTCACCGTGTTTATAACGGACTCCAAGGAAAACAGAATCAAACAATGGTTGAATCAGGATTTGAAACAAGGTAAATTTCTTATTTTATAATAAAGTAGTTTAGTGGATTCATCTCTAAATTTTCTATGAGAATAAGTATTATATTCAATTATAATGGCGAAAACCTATTTGAATAGAGAATAAATATTTAGAGAAAGAAATAAGAGAAGATCATTTTTAAAAATAAAACACGCCAAGGACTAAGAAAAGGAAAGAAAAGTTTAAAAAACTAATCTACCACCTACATAACCTTTATATTTTTTTCCAAATAAGCATGTTTCATTAAATATGAGAAAGGGGGGAAAATGGAAAATAAAAATAAAAATAATATTGACTAACCACTTGTTTTTCTTAATCAATCTATTATAATTTATTGCATAGGCACATTTTCTTCCGACCTTCAATTGGCTGACAAAGCTGTGCTGGGCCAATGGACCCTAACCGTTCTTCCTCTCTCTCAAAATTCGTCAGATGTGTCCCCAGTGGGGGAATCTATCACTAAAACCTTCGTGGTCGAGGAGTACGTTTTGCCGACATTTGGCGTTGAACTTTGGGCTCCTTCCTTCGTAGTTTTTGACAAAGCCAACAAGAAACTCACCGTCGAAGGATACTTCGAAGCTCAGTTTTTAATAGCATTTTTTTTGCCTATACTTTATAATATGAAATAACTTTGTAAATCAATTTGTTTACACCAAAACATATTTATAAATAATTTAATTATTAAGATATACTTTTGGAGGTACGGTTCCTGGAAAAGCTATTATAATCCTCAAGGACAGCTATGGTGATTACGTGCCTAGATTAGGCATAGTCAAATACGAGCAAACCGAACTAAGCCTACCGGTAACTGAGCGCAGCCCTACTAGAATAACTTTCAAAATAAGCATAGATTACACCGGCAAAGAAAACTACAAGTTAAATTTTAATATTTTTTTTTTTAAAATAACTTTTATAAACACGTAATCCTTTATAATTATCTGAGTGCCCGAAAATTTAATTCCCTTGTATGAATTATTGGGTGTTTAAAAACGAATTTGTTAAAAAAAAATAAAATTTTGATTCGGCTTTAAAGCAGAGGAATGAACATGATTCCGATCTGTACAAAACTAGTTTGCTAATAAATTAAGATGATTCGGCCATGCGGAAAGAAGAGAATCGAATTATGTAGGTTACGATTTAGTAAATGTTATGTATACAAATGGTAATAATAAAATATCTAAATAAAAATGATGGAAGTGTATGGAATAAAAGTTGCTGAAACCCATAGAAAAAAAATAACACAATATTCAATTATTTTCCAGCCATATTTCAAATTTAGTACTTTTATATTTTTGATTTAATTTTTTTTTCTTCTCAAAAGTGCGGACTCTTATACATACGGTCATACATTCTCTCTTTCTCTAACATTTACCGACTCTCTTACTCTGAAATCAAGATCCGCTAATAGAAATTTTCCGGCTTACATCTCGCCTTACCAATTGACTCTCGTAGGCCCCACTTATTTCAAACCCGGATTAGAATACGAATTAAAGGTTAAATGATACCTTAAAAAAATAAAAGAAGGTAGGAGTGGCGATGAGAGGAAGAAAGGAATAAAATTTTAAATAAATTTAGTTTCATCGGATCAATATATTTTTTTCTTGAAGATAATTGCCTCCAAATTTGACGGAAAACCTCTCACCGAAACAGATATTGCACAAATAAAGCTCGACCTTAAAAACAGCGGTTCTTCTGAAGGCGAAAACATTATACAATTTAAAAGGACTATGTATTACAGCAAGCCTTACCAAATCGATAATGAAACGTTTACGTCCGAGATAACCAAGCAAAAGAGTTTGCAATTGGATTCCACAGGAATGGCTAGTGTCGTTTTAAATGATTTAAATCTCGACATAAATAGGATCAACTTTGAGGTAGGAAAATTATATCGGAAATTTTAATTTTTTTTTTTACTATTGTGAGAATTATAATAATCTAGATAGGAACAAATATTAGTTGTTTTTACTATTAAAATTGCTAAACGGCATATAAATCATTTTAAATCTTATTTTTAAATATAATAATTTGAAGGGAAACTTTATCGGTCAAACCAGGAAGTTTAGCATATCTACCAACAAGTTCGAAGAACCTTCCAATCTCTTCCTGGAATTGAGAAATCCTCAACAAGCTGAAAACGACGCCGATAGGAACATCTTAATAGTAAAATTATTTTTGATCTATTTTAACCATGACTTATTGTTTAATGTAACCTAACCTCGTTAAAGCGTTAACAGGAAATTTGGATAGTCTAGGATCTCACAGAGAGTTCACCTATATGGTAAAATAAAATACTTTAAACCTGTTGACTTATTTTGTTCGCAGATTATTTGTTATTTATATGCCAATTCCTTTTATAAAATAGCTCGGTTCGACTCACACCCTCATAGCTGTTTCATCCAGCTCCTTAACAAATTTAACCGTCCTTTTTATAGCCCGGGGAAGACTAGTCAGTCTCAAAACTGTCCTCATAGAACCATCTTCTTCATCTTCCGCCATAGAAATCAAATTTCCAGTCATGCCATCACTAGTTCCTTCCTTTAAGGTTCTCGCTTATCTTGTTAGTCAGAATGGAAACGTTATTGCTGACAGCCTGGCTTTCAAAGTGGATAAATATTCCGAAAATTTTGTATGTAGAATATTATATAAATTTAACACCTTTCTCTTTCGTTTTCATTAGGGCTGTGCCGATCCACAAATTTTTTAATGGCCGATGGCACCATCTTGTTAAGCTTTCGAATATTCGTATATTAAACGGATTTGAAAAATTTATAAGTAAAATTTACTCCCATAAAAAATTTATTTAATAAATATAACCGTAACCATAAGTTATGCGAGCCTGAAGAGTGACGAAACAAAAATACACTTATTATTATATGAAGAAAAAACGCTTATTAAGATGGGATCTTATTTAGAAATTATATAAAATATATATAATATACCTGTATTTACAATCATAAAATAACAAAAAACTTTTAAATATTGGATAAAAATAACTATCCAATCAGATTTTTCAAAACGTTAAATATCGGCACTGCCCTAATTTTTATAATGTTTCTCCCTTTTTCGGAAGAGGGGGTGAGGAGGGATTGGCGAAAAGTGAAGTTTTGGTTTTATAAAAAAAAATTTTGATTAATTTTTTATTAATGAACAAAAATAAACTTTTGATATTTATTTTGATGTCTTATTCAGCTTCTACGAACCTATTAATTTAACATTCCTTATTCTGTTTTTTATATCTTCTCATGTTATGAAACATAATTGATAAATAAGTCCCCAAAGTAAAGATTATATAAATGATTGTTAATTTTTTTTATCAAAAAAATAATTATACTCAATGTTTTAAAGTATATTCTTTAATCACCATTTCTTTTTCCATAATTTAACCATTTAAAAAAATATAGGTCGAATTGAATTTCGAGCCGAGCAGTTCCAGTACCAATAACTCTTTGAGTTCTAATTCCGATTCGCTACGTCCTGGCGCGGAAACTTCCCTTAAGATTAAAACGGTGCCCAACTCTTTCGTCACCTTATTAGCCGTTGATAAAAGCGTTAGTCTTTTGGACAATAGTAACGATATAACTGAAGACGTTATACGCAATGAATTAGCGCTGTGGGACAGTGGGCCCGAATATGATCGTCCTATATATGGTCGGTTTGGCTATCCCAGGCCTTCTTCCGGCAACGTTTATCAAACGTTCAAGGTTTAATTTTATAAAATATCGGATAAAAATTTTAAATAATGTATTAAAAAAATTTCACTTATGGGTTGATTGTTTGGGGCATTGAATGAAATTTACCATGCCTTCGTAGAAAAATGAGACCTGCAGAGGTATATTTTGCACGGCCCGGCCCGGAATTTTCAACCCGGCCCGGATATTTAAAAAAAATTTTTGGGGCCCGGCCCGGCTTGGCCTGGATTTTTTAAAAAAAAATTTTTTCAGGCCCGGTTCGGAATTTTTTTAAAATTATATTCGACCTGGTATATACAAAAAATTCATCTATTTGGTATTTTTTTATCATATTTTTCAGCGAGTATTATCATTTAATAAGCAAGCATATTAGCTAATGTTGTTAAACGGCTGGTTCTGAGCCGATTTTTAAAAACGGATAGCTTAATATTTTCGCGAGAAAAATATTGACTAAGCCTCGAAATTTCGATACTATATGTCTAGACCTTTGCTCCTTCTAGGCTTGCATAATATTTTTCTGGATAAAAAACTGAGTTAGCCGTTTTTAAAATCGGCTCAAAACGAGCCGTTTAACAACACTACTACATATTTTATTTTTTTAAATTCTAAACAGATATTTAGTATATTACAAATTGGTACTATAAAAAATTTGTGTAAATAATATTTTGAGAATATATTATATTAATTGTATTTATAAAAAAAATAAAACTGATATTTTAATTAATAAAAAATATAACATATTATATAATAATGTATTTAATCCTTTGCGTATTTATTCCATGGCAGGAAAACTATAATTATATTATGTAATAGATACTATGAGTGTTAGCTAATGTTAACTTTCACCAAACATTATATTAATCATAACTATATATAATCATTATAACCATATCTAATTGACGAATATAATAATTCATGTTGTATAAATTTTTTAAAAAAATACAGCTCGTCCTGGTACCCGGGCCGGGCTTAGGGCCGGGCCTGCAGGTCTCTGAGAAAAATAAAGTATTAATTTAAAAAATGCTCAATTTAGCTATCAAAATTGCTCCAAATGAATTTTAAAATTTTACCATTGATTTGCAACTTAAAGATGTTTATATGTCATTACTATTATTGCATTCATAAATATTTATTCAGAGTGCAGGCTTGGCTGTATTGACAGACGCAGAACTTTACGTTGGGAGCGATATCGTATATTCGAGTAATTATATTTAATTTTCTAAAATTGAAAGATATTAGCTATTAAAATTTATGGCATTAAAATACTTACATTTACTAGCTGGTAACATTTGAAATAATTAAAAACAAAAATATGCATTTTGAAAAAAAATGTTAGAAAAAATATTTAAAAATCTACAATTCTATTATTCCTACATGGCAATGGCAGGTTCAAGAGGAAATGTTTTTTTTAAAAATTGGTTATGTTATATATTTATAACTAAATGTTGTCTAGCTTCCTCTCCTCACTGTTGTACAAATCAATTTAACTGTGTCTTTGTTTAGCCAGATTGAGACAAACGGCCCTATTTATCTTGAGGATATAATTGCAACATTTGATTTCTACCGACTCGAATATAATTAAATTATTATTTTCGAATACCAATATTTAAGTTAAAGTTGGGCTAGAATTTCACAAATTAAACCTCAATGCACTCTCTTTTATATTATTTGTATCTTATTCTCTGATGCCGAAGTCTATTCTTTTCCCCCAATATATACCCCTCTACAATTAGCGCGAATTCGTGGCGAAGCATATAAAAATACAGCCATATTTTGTATATTTCACCGCGAATTCGTACTAACTGTGAATGAGTAATTATATAAAGTTTAAAATGTTTCGCGATTTATTTTGTAAGTTTTATTTATTGTTTAAAATTTTTTTTTGGTTTGCCTTAGCAGAGTGTGGAACTAGACTCTGGAACCTTCGAAATCGCGTCAAATTTATAAATCGAAACTAGAAACTACTTTTAAAAATTATGCGAACCTAAAAAGTAGAGTAACTTAGAAAAGATTTATGGGATCCAAAACGCTTAATTGCTGGGGGGGGGGACTTCTAAACATAAATGTCATTAACCGTGTTGTTTTTTTATAAAACTATTATGATATAAAAATGATATGTTAGGTGTTGTTTATTTACCTCATTTTAGCCTATTTGTAAAAAACGGTTAAATTAAGATTTTTCGCCAAAAAAAATTACCCAATGCCTCCAAATTTTTCTAAAAAATGACAGAAAGATTAGATCAGCTTTTGGCGAAGATTTCCAAAGCTTAATTGGTAAATTTTTGCAAAAATCTTGATTTACTGTTTTTAAAAAGTTTTGGCTTTTAAAGTTTTATTTATATTATTTTTTATATCTAAAAATAAAAATATTGGAACCTCTTATTACCTTTTTTCATAATAAGGGCGCAGGTTCAACCTAGGCGGTTTTGGGAGACGTAGTATATTTTAATTTATTTACTAATTTATTTTACATTCATTTATTTACATAACCTATATAAGATAAGGCTTCTAAAATTTAAGCGCCGGAATTTTGCCAAAGTTAGACAAATTAAAGCGATTCGCGATGTGTTTTAAAATTTTAGGCATATTTTTCTTTAAGCGTGTGTTATATAAATACATTATTTTTGTTTAATTTAATAAAATTTAAAATCAATGGAGAACTTATTAGAAAGGAGTTTTACTTTCAGAGGCTTTCGTAGATGAATCTATGTAGTTCAAAGGGGCTTCTTGTTTTTTTTGTATGTTTTGCTTTACCCTTCATTCACAATTAGTGCGAATTCGCAGCGAATAATACAAAAATACGTAAGTGTTTTTTTAAAATAAAAATTAAAACTTATGGGTTTAAAAAACCATTGAAAATATTTCAATTTAAAGGGCGCCGATAGGGATCGGAACGGAAACGACCCTTGTTTTCTGGTCCTGCTTAAAAGCTTAAATTTTGTAATATAATATTCTATTTAGAAGAAGGAACAAGGAAGTATAAGTAATGTATTTTACAATGACCAAAGTCTAGTATATTTGTAATTTATATAAAAAATATAAAATTTTTAAGTTATAAAGTGGATAAAAGATAAACAATAAACAATAAAATTAAATATCAAATTTGTATTGAAATGTTACTTCTTCTTTTAGTCGTCTATATAGCTTCCTCTAAACAAGCTTAAATAGAGATTTACCACGTCTTTGTTTTATTGGTACCAAAAAAAATATAAATAACAAGTAATATTTATTTAATATACAACCTTAACAAACCAGAATAGGGTGCCTCATAGCTCGAAGGCTAAGCAGAAATAAATTTCAAAAATAATACGCACGTTAACACTGTCGGATTTTTTTTATATAAAATGTGTTGTTTTAGATTTTATGTTTAAATTAACTCCCAAAAAAAATAGTAAAATAAACCTTGAAGAAATTATTAAATTTTATGGTTTATTAACCAAGTCATAAATAGGGAAATAATGGTCAGAAATATTTTAAAAAAAAAACTCCATCTAAGCCGCATAGATCCTTTATGAAAGTATCTGAAAGTAATACGCTTGCACATGCTTTGGCACAGTCTCTTAAGCCTCTTAGCTACTACAAGGCTGACAGGGATCGGAGTTTTGTAATTATGTTTTCAAAAAAATAATTTGATATTTTATTCAAACTTATAACACGCAAAATTTGTTAGCACCATTTTGGCGGTATCAGAAGGGAAACATATAAATTTTGAGCGGCGCATTTCTAATTTTTTATGGCAAGTCCTATGACTAACACGACTAATTTGATATTATAAAAAAATCTTGCATATATAATGGTTTTGTTTTCTCTATCAAAAAAATTTGATAAAAAATAAAATAATTGATTTGATGTTTAATAAGAGATACTCAATTCAATACATTTTAAGGAAAAATATATATGTTACAGTTAATATACAAACTTGGCTAATGTAGCTATCTAAAAACAATGGCTGTTATCTGTGGCGTCGCATTTAAATTTTTTATAATAAAATTTAAGAATGAGCAAAAAAAGGAAATTTGATCTAAAATCAGCAACAAAAAAATGGAAATATGAGCAACAAAACAATTTTAAAATATTTAAACGGTTATAAATGTTAAAAATCATAAAATATTATGTCCAATAAACTAACAAAATTCATTTTTAAAAAAATCATAAAATGACTCCAAAATTTTTCAAGAAAGTTTATACATTAGCTAACTAGTTTGTAAAATATCTAATCCTCTAGCTAGTTTATATACTCCCTGTCTAGTTTGTAAGCTAGCAAAGCTTGTATATTAGCTGTATAACACACATTATATTTATAACAAAGCAAGTCGTTTAATCTAATGATGCTTGACTATAAATATAGAAGCCTATTAACTATTGAGGTGGGGTTATCTTGCTCATATTTTTGAATTATTGAATTAGAATCGCTAAAAAAAATTCGCCATTTTATGAAATTTTATAAATATTATTTAATTTTTTAATCAAGAAGTGACTGGCCTGTTATTTTTATCTGGCCTGTTTAAGATAATGACAACCGAATCGAGCCAAAGTTTTTACTAAATAAAAATTAACACCCACTAAACAGCTCTATAAAAAAAATGAAAGAAGCATATCCTTTTTTTCTTCCATATTTCTTTATTTTATTTTATGTTCTTTGCTTCATTATTTTTCTTTTAATTTCGCTTACATATTTATTATTAACGTTTAAATGCGTCGTTTCAAATGAACAAAAAAAATTAATCTTAATATCCTTCTCCCCCTCCCCACTTTTTAATACAGTGTTGTGCCGATTTAATTCAAAACATATCCATATTTTTTAATACGTTTGTAAATAAAATTATTTAACTTGTAAAAATTGATAAGAATATATAAATTGTTATTTTAACAATTTTTTGCAAGTCAAATAATTTTATTTCCAAATAAATTAAAAAATATGGAAATGTTTTCCATCGAATCTGGTCAACATTGTAGCTAGTGAATATATGATGGAACGAATGCAACGAACATAAATTTATACATTGAGTAAAATGAATATGAATGAACTGCGCATATAATACATTAACTCGTCAACAGGCGATATATAATGAAATAATGAACGACAAATTTTAATGGGCCTTGATAAATTATTTTAATATGATATATAATATAATCATAGGAAATTTTGCGCCAATGAGTTTTATGCGTGGTTTTGCGGGACCTAGTGCTGTATTAGAATCCGCAACATTTGATGCTTCCCCGGCTCAATTCATGCTTGAGAAAAATGTCCCTATCGAAGGTAATTATTGTTATTCCCGAATTTTTAAAATTTGGTTTTTTTAAATAAAAGAAAAAAAGGCTATAAAATACTATATAGTAGAGTAGTAATGATAGTTCAAATAAAAATAAAATCATTGATTGATATTTGTTATTCTTTTTTACTTAAAATTTTATTTTCTAATTATAATTTATAAAATGTTTAATCGATCACAAGTGTATTGGGAGTAATGATTTTATCTTGTCCAATCTTTTAGTTAACTTTAGTAATAATATCCAACCCATACGATTTATTTTTTACGTTCTACGATTATAATACAACGTCATTCTCTCGACTTTGCTAACAGAACCCATCCCCCAAAATATTCATATCATTTCTATTATAATCGTTTTTCACTGAATAAAAATATATATGTTCCTATCGAAATGTGAAAATTTTTGATCGGCAGGGGAGAAAAAATGTTTAATCTTAAAAAAGTAATTTTCAACTGTTGAAAGAATTTGGAATAAATAAGAGATATTAATTGAAAAATTACTTCTTTATTTATTTTTTTTTAAATAGAGAACTGTCCAATATTTATTTTATTTACTGATATATTTTTCAAGCCTCCATCACGACTCGGAAAGATTTTCCAGAAACTTGGATTTGGGAAGAATTAATTGCCGAGTAAGAAAAAAATAAATTCAATATCATTTTTGGATTGTTAACAATCTCCTAAGATTAAATTTAAACAACCACATTTATATTTCCTTCCCTGCAAAATAGTCAAATTTATTATTTAAAAAAGCGATGCTCTTTGTAAACCAATATAATTTTTTTTTAAGAAATAATGGCTAATTTTTTTAAAAAAACTTTACCCATTTCTAAATAAATATTTTTTATTTATTTTTCCCCACTTAAAGATATTTCAGGAATTTCATATGCAATTTTTTTCTTATATATTATAGTTTAAAAAAAAGGAAAAAAGATTTTATCAATAAATTTATATTGAAAAATAAAATAAAATAAACGATATAAAGTGGACAAGGTTTTGGCCAATTAAAACAAAAAGTTCCAGATACCATAACAACCTGGGTTGCCACCGCTATCTCAATAAATGACGAAAAGGGCTTAGCAATTACAAAAAAACCATCAGAGGTCTTTTAAATATATGTTATAGCTACAGAAAAGAAGTAAAGGGTGAGAAAAAAAAGGAAGAAATTATATTGAATTTTGGGAAACTTGTTATTATAATTTATTTTTTATTTTTACAAAGCTAAGGGTATTCCAACCTTTTTTTGTCTCCTTAAATCTGCCATATTCAATAGTCCGGGGTGAAAAGGTCAAAATTCAAGCGTTGATCTACAATTATATGGGCAAAGACATCATGGTAAATGTGAAAATTTTAATTATTTAAACAAACTTATTTTTTAAAAAAAAATTCCTATACATCTCTTAACTGATTTAAATATCAGAATAGCGCTATTTAATGGATGGATTTTATTAATATTATCAAATATCAACATTTGGTATGCGAGGGTTCATATAACATGTATTATTCATAAGTTTAGATACAATTGTTTTTTTGTCAACTATAAGTATATTAAATATATTGTAAAATCAAGTCATTTTTATATAAAATAATATAGCCACAAAATATAATAATAAATTTCAATTATAAATATATCGTATAAAGAACGGAGTTTTATATCAAATATTATTTTAAACTTAATTTAAATGTAATAAATAAAGACAATTTAACGATGATTGGTATTATGTAATAATACTACAATAACCTAATAAATATTCAGGGCAGAAAAATATTTACCGATTATATTTATCTTATAATTAATCCAACTTTTTAGAGGCCAATTCGAATAGAACCTATTTCCAATAATAAAGCTCAAATTCTGAGACCGTATTCGCCTCATTTAACCTTGTTTAATTGGTGTTTAGTTAGTGTAGTTGTGAAGATTTTTGTGAGATTATATGGGTTAGTTGTGTCTATTTGGTTGTCATAGGGTAAAATTTTGCCGCATGCCTGTTCTTATATCTCTAGCAGAACCTTTAAGCAGAAAGCTTCAGTTGGGGGAGGCCAATATTTTTTCATAAGCTATTAGAAACAATTTTTGAGATAGCCTAGATTTTTTGGGAGAGGGACACATATATATTATAAAATATCAGATTTACTAACTGAATTTGATTAAAAAAGACTTTAAACTTGAATTAGTTCGAATTTTAAAAACATGCAGTATATTACGAAGCTTCCAAAAATCATGCTCAATTTTTATAAAAAATTTTTAATTTTGAAGAAATTTTTCTAGTAAGATTTATTTTATTTTTGTTAAAAAAGCAACTGAATAATAAGGGGATGGAAGGAACAAAATGATTTCTTTGATTAGTCACGTTTCAATAGTATTAAAACCATTAACTACCTACAAAATAGATAGTATTATTGATTGACCTGGTTAATATTTATCTATATCACTTTTTTAAAGGCTACCATTAAAATGGAAGGCCCTTCTTCCAACCAAACAGATCCAGATTTTGAGATTTTAGACCCCTCACAATTTGATGACAAAGTTTCCAATCAGCTAGTTCCCTCCGGTTCGGTTAATCAAATTATGACGAAAATAAACGATAACACCATTTTTCCGGCTGTTTTTTACATTAGGGCGAATAAAGTAGGCCTTTTGTCCCTCAGTGTCAAAGCCTTCACAGATATGGCTGGAGATGCTATAGAAAAATTGTTGCCAGTCAAAGTATAAAAAAATTTTTAATTTTATTTACATATAAATTCGAAATAAAAGATGGGAAGATATGGAAGGAAAGAAAAATAATACAAGTTTTAGGCACGAAAATTGTTCGTGTTGTTCCTTAAATTTGTAAAAACAATGACAAGTCAAGATATCGTCAGGCTGGAGTCCGACTTACAGCAGTCAACTAGGGTGACAAACACATCGTTGAAAATTTAAAAAAAAATTTGTATTGTTCTCTCATCATTCATAAATGAGCATATTTTTTCCTATCATCGTTCACCATCAGCTATAAATTATTTCATTTTATTATTCTTTTACGCAAACTATAGGCAGAAGGTGAGACACTGTTCTTTAATAAACCATATCTAATTAATTTAAATCGGAGTTCTGATGGCAAAATTGGAACTTTTAACGAAAAATTTGTGATTCCTTGGGACATTGGTAACATGGTCGAAGGTTCTAACCATCTGGAAGTCTCTGTTATAGGTAGGTTTTTATCATTAATATATTTAAAAAATATATAAAGAAATATAAATAAGCAATCATTTAAACAAGGTTTTACTTCTCCTTATCCGCGATGCTTATATTATAGTAAAGAGACCTGGTTATCAGGATATTTAGTCAAAATATCTCTATTTTAAATAATAAAATATTGGGCGCTCAAGGAAATAATGAAAATTGAATTATTTTATGTGATCATTTAAAAAAAAAATAATATATGAAAGGTGACATAATGGGCCCTTCTCTCAACAATATTGGGAATTTGGTGAGACTTCCATACGGTTGCGGTGAACAGAATATGTTGAATTTTGCTCCAAATCTCTACATTTATTTTTACCTTCAAACCAAGGGGCTTTTGACACCCGAATTCAAATCTAAAATTGTTAGCTTTACTGAACAAGGTTTTAAATATTTTTCTTCTTTCTTTTTTTTCTATATCTATTATTATTTTTAAAAGTCTTCTTGCTGTTAATAACAACTTTAATTTCCTTTCGATTGATTTTTAATTTTTTGTTAACTAACTCATTTAACTAGTATACTTACCACAACAAATCTATATTGAGTTAACCTAATATATAAAAAAATATTTTTTGATTTAAAGATGTATCGATTTAAATATTGATCATTTTCCTTTTAACTCTATAAAGAAATTAATAGTTTAGTAACTTGCATAAATTATTGAGTTCTGCCTTATTTCCTTCTTAAAGAAAGTATTTATAAGATTGATGAAGGAATTTGTATAAATATTGGATTCTATCCAATTTCCTTTTTATAGAAGATTGATTCTTAACTGAATTAGTTTCCTTAAAAAATAGATAAATTTTGTATAGAATTGATTTATTTTTAGAAGATGATTGAACTCGGTTATTAAACTACCTCTAAAAAAGTAACTCTTATTTGTAAAATAATCTTTCTTAAATTTTTATTAACAAGGGTTTCAAAGGCAGTTGACTTACCAAAGGTACGACGGTTCATTTTCCGCTTTCGGTAATTCCGACAAACAGGGCAGCGTTTGGCTGACGGCTTTTGTGCTCAAATCTTTTGCTAAGGCAAAATCGTTGGGTGTCATTTACATCCAAGACAAAATAATATTGGATTGCCTGACATTTTTGTTAAACTCTCAGATTCTATCCAATGTTTCCCTGGGGAAGGGGTTAATTATAGATAAAAGCAGGCTGGAAAGTATTGAGATACCTAGAGATATCGGCAGCTGGAGAGAGATTGGAGAGGTCCATCATAAGGCAATGCAGGTATTTAAAATTATTTTTTGGTTAGCATTTATTTGAATTTATTGATGTACCTTTGAGAATGTATTACATTATTATATTTTCTTAAATCTAAATAAAGAGAATTTATTTTTCTCTTCCATAGTTTAAACCTTTAAACTATATAATAACTAATCCATATCAACATGGTTTTTTTAAACAAATATTAATTAAAAGGGGGGAGCTTCAAAGGGCCTAGCCCTCACGGCTTACGTGTATATCGCCTTGAAAGAAACGTCACTTCTCTTCTCCGACCCATCAATAAATGTGTCATCTATGAACCCAGTCGATTCTAAACAACGTGCCCTATCTAGGCTTTCTCGTTCGTTGATATTAGCAGAAAAATATTTGGCCAATCGCGTGAAAAACGTTGATTCGTCAAATTTGAATATTTCCAATCTTCCTTACGACCTCTCAATCGCGGCTTACTCGTTGACTCTGGCCACATTTCAACCCCGAAAAAGCTCCATAACTAAAAGATGGGCCGAGTTCTTTAGTCATAAACACAATAGAAATAAATACGTTGTAGAACCGGATACAGGGTTAGGAATTCAAAATGATAGACCGGTTTCGGAACCGGAGGTAACCACTACAAAAGCCTCATTGTTAACCGATCCTACTTTATCAACGAATACTATTGACAATTCGGAAAGTACCGAGATTAGCACTACTACCTACATAACTAACTTAGCTACTGATATGATTTCTGCTTTTAGTGAGAAAATGCATTCAATTTTAGACCGTTCTAATTCTCCCGTTTCTTCCAATCGTAATATCAATACCGACTCAAACCCTAATAGTAATGATGTCAATACCGACTCTAATAAGAGCACTTTTACCACTAGTTTTAATAGTAAGTTTTAATTTTTTTTAAAATATTTTTTATCTTTTCTAAAATGGCTATTTATGTCAATATCAACATCTTCTTAATATAAAGAGTTTGTTTTTATAAAAATTTTGAATTACTACTATATTATGAATAATCATTTTGAATCACTCGATATCCTCACTCAAATAATCGTGTTAGCATCTAACTATATCAATATTCATAAAATAATATTAAAAGAAGATATTTTCAAAATACATAAAATGGAACAGGTTCACTAGACTCGTTAGAACCTATCGATATGGAAGTCCATTCCGCACTCTTGAATAGTGCGGCCGATCAAAGTTTCCAGGAATTGCTCAATTTAGCTCAGAATGAAAGTAAAATGATTAATCCAAAATATGTTTGACTATTAATTTTATTTCATGTTTTCTAGAAAGATTCAAAAGATTTTATTATTAATAAAATAAAAATTAATGGTTTTTAAGATGAATGCAATGGATGGATAGCAACAACAAACTAATTAATAATATATTTATCAAAACGATATTTAAATAATGAATTAATTTAGGGGATTTCACATTTTGGCATCAGGCCATCACCGATAAGAAAGATATGTACGGTTCACCCCAATCCTTGGATTTTGAAACGACCGCTTATGCGCTCTTAACTTTGGCCAGTCGGGGTAAATTGAACGAGGGACTTTCAGTCTTGAGATGGTTGGTCTCTAATAGAAATGCTTTGGGTGGTTATTCTTCTACTCAGGTTCAATATATTTATTTTGCATTTCTTTATTATTATCATTTTTTATCACAGTTTTAAAAATCGCTATTTAAAAGAATGAAACATATAATTAAAATCTGGATTGAATTTCGTAAATAGTGGATTTTAGAATAAATTTTTAAAATTGTTATATAAATAATATAGATGGGATTAAAAAAATCTCTCTAGATTAGTATACTATTATAATATTTGACTTAAGAAATTTGATTGCTACGCCATCTACCCTTAAAACGAAATCTTTAATTTTTTTTCAAACATGACTTTAACTCATGTAGGACACCGTTATTGCCCTGAACGCTTTATCCACCTTTGGTGCATTATTGCCTACTAAAGATCAGGATATTATCGTCACCGTATCCGGTGACACAAAATCACACGAAGTTAGGCTGACTCCACAAAATACATTTGTCAAACACTCCTTGGAGTTTGGTTCCACGTTGGAGAAAGAATTAACCTTAATAGCTTCTGGAATTGGAACTGCGCTTATTCAAGTAATTTTATTTATGTATTGTATAGTCTTATTATTTTTAAAAAAATGCTTTAAATTTATATCACACAAACAAATTTATTTACCAATGCCTTTAAAAAATAAAAGCTAATAATTAAATGATGATTACACTTTAAAAAAAGTATGATACTTATATGTTCTTAATACAAATAATATATATTTGTTTAGGTATCTTGGTCATACAATATTGTTAACAAAGGTAAAGAAACGGGGTTTGAATTGGAAACCAAAGTTGTTTCCAAAAATAATACGCTTTTCGTGGATATTTGTATGAAGTAATAATATATTTCCTTATTAAATTCTTTGGAAATAGGAAATGATTTAGGGATCTATTTTATAAAATGTTATTAAATAGTGGTAAGGTAAAAATAGATCTTTGTTCTTAATGGTTATTTTTTAATATGATTTTTTTTTCAGAAAATCTATGAATCTATTTCCCTTAAAATATTCTCATCCAAGAAAATAATTCATAATTAATTAATAACGTGCAAAATTTTAACAAAATGTTCCTTTTTTACAAGGCTTTATACGTTTATTCTTAAAATTTGGACTAGAATAATTACTATTAAAGATTTCAAAATGCTACGATAATATTTCGCAAGGTACGCCGTTAAAAGTGAAAACAACGACAGTCGAAGTAACATGATTGTGCTGGAGATAAATAGCCCTTCGGGTTATCTGATTGACAAGGAATCGGTTCTTACAACCCGGGGTAACTTGGAAGCCAAGATATCGGAATTGTCCGACGCTAACACGAAACTCAATCTCTATTATGATAGCGTAAGATATTTATTTTTTTAAGGGCAGGGAAAAGGGTGCCGAAGGGAAAGATTAGGAAAAGTAGAAAGGACTTTTTTATTTTACTAAATATTTTCCATGTTCATCTGTTGGTAGTTATTAGAGCCCTGCCCGAACTGATTCAATTCCCATCCGACAACTTGGATCGGTTTGAACTCGGATAGACATTCTCTCGAATTAAGTCGGATTCCGACCTTGATTTTTAAAATTTAATAGGTCGAATTTAAGCGCTTATATAAATAAATTGTCGGATTGACTCGGGCCCTAAAAATTTCGATGCAGGGCTTTAGTAGCTATTATATTATCATTTTTATATATAAAGCTGGGATCCCAAACCGAGTGTCTGAAACTTGAGATGCAAAAATTGTTCGAAATTTCTGACATCAAGCCTTCGTTAGTCAAACTTTCCGATTATTATCAACCTGAATTCAAGAGCGTAGCCTACATAGAAATACCTGCTCTTTAAAGAAATATATTCATTAAATACTTTTTTATTATAACTTTTAACCACTCACACATAAATAATATATAATGTAAAATTGAATATAACTAATACAAAGCACGTTGTAGGTAGCTTATAATAGTTGATCTACGATAATTTTAAATAACATGATAATTTTGAAAGAAAGTTTGAAATTTTGAAGTATAAAAGTGGTAAAATATAATCTTGAAAAAAAAATTGAGAAATTTCAAAATACTAGAATTTGAAGGAAATTGACAATGTTGGGGAATTATTTTTATTGCATTTCAGATATAAATAATGGTTAAAGTTCCTTTTTAATTTTTTTAAACTATTTATATTTTAACAAGTTGCAATAATATAATATTAAAACCATCGATTGTAATAAGATATTTTTAATTGTATCGCTAAAAATAATCACATAATTATTATATTTAAACAAATATATACCAATATTAAAAAAGGCACAAACATCATTAAAACAATGTTTTATATACATAATTTAATTATATTGTCTTAAATCATAAAAAAATTGAACTTAATTAAAACATATATATTTTATTTTATTGTTCACCATTTTTGAGAAATAGACAGACATTTTTATGATATACAATCGATGTCTGTTAAATATATAAAAACTATACTTTGATGTTCTTGTATAATCAATTCAATATCTATAATACATGATAATTTATTGTATATATGTGTATTCACGATTTACTAACCATCCCACCATTTCCAATGTGCCAATTATTATTTTTAAATAAAATCACAATATACATTTTTAAACAAAATTACGTTATATATCATATTACATTACATAACCAGTTTTAAAAAAAAGAAGAGTTATGCACTAATTTAAATGATTGATTTTAAGATTTTTCAGTTAGAATAAAATAACCAATAGAAAAAATAGTCAAAAACTATAAGGAAACCCTTTCGACTTGTTAGAAATGTTATCCTATAAGATATGGTGTAACCGTGTAATATAAATTTTGAATTCTTTTGTTCTATCTGTGTTAATCTAATCAAAAAAGACACATAATCGACCTATTCAAAAACGAATACCAATCGAATAATGAATTATTCGTATTCGATTTTTTTAAGCGAATCGAAAATCGAAAGATCTACTATTTATAATTATACCAATCTAAAGTTCGCACGAATACGGAAGAAAAATATTCGATTCATTTAAACGAATCATACGAATTATTTATTATTCGTTTTTGAATAGGTCTAATTATTGTATTTTTTAATTTAACATCTAAAATTTTAGCTTTTTTCTCGAATCAAATAATATGGACATTATAAATATACTATATTAAAATACGAGTGTATAAATGTACTGCCAAGCCAACATATAGCAATTTGTCAAACAACGACCAATTTTTTCCAAAATGCAATTAGATTTACTTTTTTTATATATATCAATAGGGAATTATACGGTAGCCTCCGATCTACTATACATAATGCCCCGTAGAACACATCCACTTAATTAGCTTCAGAAAAAACTTGATCCTTGCTTGATGACAGTAACTAATAACAGGAGCAACGTTAATTAGACTAAGAGATAATAGTTATGCTGGAGACTAAGGAAATCATAATGATATCACAAAAGAAAGTAATGAAACAGGAAAATTAGCGTTGATAAGTTCAAACACTTATCTAAGTGTAGTTAAGTATGGACCTTATTTAACCTTTTGGTATTCAGTTAAAATATGATTTAACGTATTCTCTTTGAAAATTTCTGGTCTATTTTATATATTAAAATACTTAGAGCTTTTTCTATTATTTCTCGTTTAAAGTCTTTTCCCTTAAGAAACGAGAATTCACAAATATTTATCCCGTAAAAAACAACCGATCATTATTATAGTCAGTGTACCGAAAAAATCTTCCCCACCCCCTTCTCTTTCAAAAAAACATTTTCTTGGTTTGCATCTCCATAATTTGAAACCCTTGCATCTGTAATTTGACTTGGCCCCTCCGCGTGTTGCAAGGTTTTGGTTTACCCATGATTATTGCTAGGAAGATATTACAACCTCATCATATTGCTCAGAAAATTTCGTTCGCAAGAGCACAAAATAACATTTTTTCAACTTTGAAAAATGAAGAACACGGAATTGTCACTTCTACTTTAAAAGGGAGCACAGAGGGGCTCAAATAACCTAAAACTTTTTGAAAACCCCCCGTAAATTTATTTTTGGATTTTTTTAAAAGATTTTAGATGGTTCCTTTATTTTATTAATTTTTTTGAAAAGGTGAGTTCTCAATTTTAAAAAAGGCTACATGTGCAACTAATAACCACGACTGTAAAACCTGTGCTATTCATTAAGACATTTTCAATTTATCAAAAATAAAATAATTATTTTTGGTATGGGTATTAATATTTAATTATAGAAAAATCGTTCTATAAAAAGACCTTTAGGCAAATCAACGTTCATCGATAAAATGTCAAATTTTATAGGCCCCTTAAAATCATGTACTTAAGAACTAGGGCAAATGAATTTTTTTCAAAATTTGGATAATTTTAGGAACTGTTTAATGACAATTATAATTTTCTAGTGCTGTAAAGTAACGTCGTTACCTTTTTATAGAAAAGGAAGGCCATTTGTTACCTTCTTCTAGAGATAACGAGTAACGATAACTAGTTTCTTCTTTTAAGTAATGGTAAAGCAATACATCACTCGTTACTTTAAATTTTTTCTTAAAAAATATGAAAAAAACATATTTTATTGTATTATAAAATTATTTTTATTTATTTTTAATATTTGTTAAGCTGAGTTTTTAGTCAAATCAACTATCAAATTTCTTCATTTTAATTTTAGCTGTAAAAATTTCATTCAAGATTGTTAATCTAGTTAATTTCGATTCAATCAAGATATGTTATTTTATATTCTTATTCTTTAATATTATAATTTATATTATTATGTCTAGTACAAATTTCTTCAGATGAAGATGATCTAACCTGTCCTGGCCCCATTATGAAAATTTTTATTAACTAAAAGATTGATTTTTTTTTATTCTTTATATTAAATTAACTTTAACCTCGCGGACTCGTTTTATAAAATTAACTCAATAATTCGATATAAATTACTTGATAGATTTTGTAAACTATATAAGCATAGAAATTTATTGTACTTTCAAGTTAAAATATTTTATATATTTTTAATAAATAAAAATCTTAAATTTTTTTGTTAAATTTTGTCTAACTCCCTGCCAACCTTAACAAATATATCACAATATATATAAGAAGATTTTTGTTTGCAAGACAGAAACAATCCCTACAACTATATCTTCATGCACAGATAATAACATTAATTCAACCTCTATTGCTGAGGCACAAGAATGGCTAGAAAAAATGAAAGAAAGTCTCCCACCCACAATAGCTCGCATTCCAAAAGGTGCTCGAATTCTATTTTCACAAATTTTTTAGCTATTTTAACCTCCCTAAATAAAAATATTAAAAGCTTAGATAATTGTATTAAATTATTATCACTTATATATTTATATCTACATCTCCCAACTTAAATCAAACTTAACACAAAACATCAAAAAACATTAAATACAAATGACACTAGTTATTTTGATATTCCCAAACAACCTCCACATTCTTTCAATAAGCTTTTGACTGATAATAAAAAAAGGACAAGCTTATTGAAAATAAAATCAACTTGTGCAATGTAAATTCAGCTATCAAAATAGCTTGTTCCAGACTATGGCCCCCAATGATGATAAAACTCTCATGGCATGCAATCTAAACATCCTCAAGATTTTTTACAAATCATCCACCCACCATCTAATAATTTTATTCCACTAACCGAGATAGAAATCTTGGATGCAATCATGTCATTCAAAAAATATTCTTCTGGAAGCATTGATGACTTTCGAGCCATTTATCTTCAAGATATAATTAAACCAACTTTACCCCTATATCAAAATTACACAATTTACCATTGCTCAATCATATCTTTCATAATAATATACCTAATTCCATTCAGTCCATCATTTTTGGAGCCCGCTTAATATCCTTAAATAAAACCAATGGACATCAGACCTATTGCAATAGGGTCACTCTTCTGGCTAATAATTTGCTCCCATATAAAATCTAACCTATCCAATCTACTACAACCAAACTAGCTTGGTTTTAATGTTCCTGGAGGATATGAGGCTGCATCCCACTCGACACGTGTCATCCTCTATAATACACATGATCAATGCATTCTCAAAATCGACCTACATAATGCCTTCAATTCACTTAGGAGGGAACATTTTATACCCTCTTTTTGTGAAATATTCCCAGATTTTGTACAACATACATCGCTGTATGTTACAACCAACCCACCTTTTTAAAATTTAATGATTCTATCATTCTCTCTAAACAGGGCATCCAACAAGGAGACCCTTTAGGTCCGGCATTATTCTTTCAGGGCATTTAATTAATTATAAAAGTGACTATATTGTGATCTTAAATTAAATGTATGGTACCTTGACGATGGCACACTAGCGGGCCCTTATAACGAAATCATAAAAATTCCATCAATTATAAATAACTTAGCCCATATTACAGAACTGTCACTAAACCTTCATAAGTGTGAATTTTATTCCCCTTTTGAATCGGACTACTCCGAAAATTTTATTTCAGTGGACAAAGCTAACTTTACCCATCTAGGTTCACCCATCGGAGGGGAAAATACTATATCTCATTTCAGAGATGAATTCCTAGTCAAATTCAATAGATTGAAAAATATTTTAAACTTTTTATTTACTTAAAAAAATTTTTTTTTCATCCCAAAGATTTTATATACCTTCCGTTCATCAACAATCTTCACTTCCCCTGAAATATTATTAGATCTCAAAGTCCATTTAAAAAATACACTTGAATGTATTTTAAACATCAGATTCTCATCACTCTGCTGGATACATGCTGCCCTTCCACCAAAACTGAGAGGTATAGGTATTTAATCCCCCATATACTTGAGCATTTCAGCCTTTCTATCCTCTGTCCCTAAATTTCGATTTACACTTGGAGACTTGGATTCTATCGACCCACATCATACAGCAGCATTAGACCTCTGGACCAAAAATACCCCAAACTGCTCATATCCAAATTCTATAAGACAAAGTGACTGGAATTTGCCATTGATACAGCATTGCGTCGAATACTTACACTTCATAGCTGTTCAAAGAAAATCACCATCTCTTTTTCTCCACCTAAACCCAACCCCAATTATACATAATGACTACAATACGACTTTTTGCCAGATCAAATATATTCAGCCCCATCCACATGCCACCTGGGATATGAATGGTTTGAAACTATATCTAATCTAGGCTTGCTACTTACCAATGAAGAACTCAGATTGGTCTTCGCTTAGGCTGCTAAATCCTACATCATGTGCCCTATGTGAAACTCACATTGATAGTCTTGGACACTACCCCCTACACTGTCGTTTCTCAAAAAGCAGACTTCCTAGACACTCTGCTATCAATTCAATTATCAATAGAATCCTGAAATCCATAAATATTCCCTCTTAACTGGAACCCACTGGCCTTAGCTCCGATAATCAAACCAGACCGGATGGAATGTCGTTAGCCCCTTGGAACCAAGGTTTACCTCTCGCTTGGAATTATACATGCGTGGATCGTTTTGCCAAATCTTTTTCTGCCAATTCCATCACGACAGCGCAGAATACAAAAACCAATAAATATTGTCACTTTAATAATGCTTCGTTCGTTCCGGTAATCTCATACACATGTGGATCATTTGGACCCCAAGCCCTAAAATTATTCAAAACAATAGGACAAAGGTTACGTTTATCCACAAGTAATCCAGAAGAAGGCTTCTACCTTCTACAAAGAGTGTCTATCGAAATCTGTCGTTCCAACTGCATATCCATAAAGCCCCGCCACCATATCTAAATATAATTTTTTTTTTAAATTCCCCTTCCTTTAATTATACATTTTTATATTGATTATAGATATAGTTGTTAATATGAAATTATTATATTTTATCAATGTATTATAGTTTATTAAAATATGTTTTAATGAGTATGAAATAAAATCTTTGAATTTAAAGATATTTATTTAATATTATATTAAAAATTAAATGTATTATGAAAAATTATATTAATAAATTTATATAATTATTATTTTATATATTACATTTATAAAATATTGATTTTAACTTAATATATGATACTTTTCTTAATGAGATATCAATTTAATACAGTTTTATAGCTTCTTCAGTAGTTTTTAGTAAAAAATTTCCTATTTTGAATTTTATTTATATATTTGGGTATCATTATAATATAAAAATTAATTGATTGATTGCGCCGACAAGCCCCGATTCAACTACAATGGTGGTAATATTACTAATATGATCCTAACATACATTTATCATTAGCCCCGATTCTACTAAACTCAATGGTGGTAATATTACTAATATAATCCTAACATATATTTAGCATTATATATATATCTTAAACTTTCCCAAATATTAAAATAGAAATTTAACTTTCATATATTGTCCATTTTGTCATGTTTAAACTTTTAATTTTTTAATACAACCTAATAAAATTAAGAGATTTTGTAATTTTCACGTCATAAACATGTCATAACAGATAAAAATTTAAATAGCTAAATATTATAAATTATTTTTATCCCCAAATTTGGATATTATAGAATTCTATTTTAGAACAAAATTTCAATTTTTAATCGTTACTAGTTTTAAAATAAAATTATTTGAACCGACAAGCCCCTTGCCCCGACTATCCCTGGCCTCCCCTACAATTATTTATATTTGATTATATTTATTTTAAATAGATTCGAACACATCTATAAAGATGAATATACACTATCGGCAATAATTCACCCGCTACTAAAATTAAATTAACCCTGGATAATAATAGGTCAATGAAAGTAAAAAGTTTAAACTTATTTCCAGTTTGAGAAAATATTTTGACAAAGAAAAAGCAGAACAAAACACATACCAGATCATTTTCTGATAAAGATAAAAAAAATTTATGAAAATCTGAATGAATATTCTTTCTTCAAAATAAGGAGTATCATTTATTCTTAATAAATTCCCCCAATTAAAAGTTTTATTTATTAAATATAATACAACTCTCCCAACCTCTGCACCAGTGGAACGTGTGTTTAGACGGCTAAAATGTGATGAGCAATTTTTATCAGATCAAAATTTTGAAAATCAATTGTTGAAAACAAAAAAAAATTTTTTTATCTACAATATATTATTTTTGTATAATTTTATTTATATCATATAAGAAAAAAATAATTATTATAAAAAGATCTCATCTCATAATATTATTTTTTATAATTTTATTTTTATTATATACAAATTTTTGTATATAATATTTAATTTTCCAAGTAGTAATACGTTACTTTCTGAACAGCCAGTAACGCGCGTTCCTTTTTCATAAGGTACGACTAACGGTAACGCGTTTCTTTTTTTTGACATAACGAGTTTCTTTTTTAAATAACGTTTACAGCACTAATTTTATTTCACTCTATATCAGTTGTACTAATATATTCTTTCTTATTTTTAATACATTCATTAGTTTACCAATATAATCTCTCCAAATGGACAACCATCCTCGTTCATACCTTTAGATCTCTTCCCTAAAAGTTGGATCCCCCTCCTCATGACTAAAATATTAAAGGATTCGATTATAAAATAAACAATGTATGTACCCTGAACTACCATCACTTTAAAATTTCAATGATGCAATACCACCTTGCTAACTATTTACAACCAGTTTTATGCTGATTAGATTAGAAGCACCTTTACTCCATGAATACTCTTATGTTTTTTAATTTTGCCAGTATTAACATTTGGCACCATTAACTTATTCATTTCTGTCACCTCCAGTCTGTTCCCTTATACTTTTAGTCCATGTTTTGGAATCAAAAAGACTTTAAATAATATATTACAAGTAAAAAGGGAGGGAAATATTTCATATCATATATTGCAATAAATCTATTAAATAGATAAACTTAATCATCAGTTATGGTTAAGTATTTTATTGCATACCATTTAAAATAAGGAACAAAATAAATATTTTGAGTTTAAGATATATTTCAAAATTCCATTTATGAAAAGCTGGGCCAAGACTAAAAAATTTTACCACGCCAATAATTGTAACTAAGATACAAGATTCTTTTGTATCTTTTAAACTAAAATCGTTTTCTTAACAAAAGATTCAGATGCTTCTTTAAATTTTTATTTAAAAGAATACAACACTTGTAACATTATTTTCTTTATATTTCAAAATTAAAATTTATTATTATTTTATTTAGAAATACCAACCGAACTTTATTTTTGTATGCAAAGTAAAATTTATGATTGCTTATTTATCTCCATATCTCTAATCTTTGTATATAAAAATCATTATCTTATTTAATATAAAACATTATTTATTTATATTTTACAGCCCAACATTTTGGATTCCACTTTGGACTCAGATACAGAATACTGAATATAAAAATGATAATATTTAGGTAATTTCGATTTGTTTCTTGTATGTTTAAAAAATAAAAAATATGCATAAAAAATCTATTTATAATGATGCTGATGTCTATTTTCATTTTTGATTATATATGCGTTTTTATGAATGTGTTGTTTTTCAAATTTAAGTCATTTTTTGAGCCCATTTTTTTAATTAAAAATCTTATTTTACCGAAAATGTATTCTAGTGTAGCAAACCTATTTTGTAAATTTTAGAAAATTTTTACATTGACGCCAACATATAAATTAATAGTTAATATTAAGTAGAAAAATACTATATGCGTCGTTTAGATATTTTTTTTAGATATAATTTATATGATTGGGCAGAGCTAATGATAAATAGAATAGATAGAATAAAGAATATTATTTGGAATTTTTTTTTAAGATCGTGAGACTATCAGTATGATATATAATATTTCTAGATGTATATCTGCTGGTTGATTTATTACCCCACTTTATTCTTATTATTTGGGTCACATAATTCTTATTGCAATTGTGTATCGATTTTTTGTGAGCTGCTAAGTGGCGTATTTATTAGTCTTGTTAAAGGGCTCGTTTTGAGCCGATTTTAAAAACGGCTAACTCACTACTTCATCCAGAAAAATATTACGTATGTCTGAAGATTCCGCTTATAGAAAGAACAAAGGTCTATATATATATTATCAAAATCTTGAGGCTTAGGCAATATTTTTCTGGCATATTGAGTTAGCCGTTTTTAAAAATCGGCTCTAAACGAGCCGTTTAACAACATTGGTATTTAGGCATATACTGATAATTATTTTGATTAATTAAAACGAATCAAAATATACGAACTTGGATAAAACGAATATTTTACCATACGTATTTGTTACTATTCAATTTGATTCAAATTATTCAAAATGAATCGAATGATCGATTCGTTTAGGTCTAGTTAATTATATTCTTAGCCCTTTACGCCTATTTTTAACAAGTTTTTAAAAGACTTTGGCCTCGGGGTTTTTCTTAAAAAGATAGCAGCTCAAAATTGGAAGAAACTAATATAAATTAAAACGCCTTAATGTTAACAAATTTTCTTTGATAGGTGCCTGAAGATTGAGCCGAATTAACCGACATTTAGCCATTGTCCAACTAAGTAAAGAGTAATAAAATATTTTAATTATAATGCTGTTTAAAAATAATTAATACATATTGATTATATTAGTAGGTAATTAAACACCTTTTTTAGATAAATTTAAACCCCCCCCCCCTCCTGCCTCTCGTAGATAAGCCACTGCACATGTTTATGAATTTATCATGACAATCGATTTTCTAGACTATTGTGAAGAATGGCTAATATAAAATAAAATTATTTATTATATCTATCTTCGTAAATTATATTATAATAAAATGTTATGGTTTACTACACTCTAATTATGAATAAAATGAGGTTATTAGTATTTATATTTAATGTTAAGAATATTCTTCTCTAATTCTTATATTTATGTTCTTTGGGTCCGAAGCAACTACTTCTTAAAATTTGAATGTGGGTTGTTTTTTATTTCATTTTTGTTTTGCCACTTCCATTTATAAATCAAAAGATTTCTTGTCTTATAAAATTATTTCTAATTTCTAAATATGCCCAAAATTATTAACCAAAAAAAATACAAATGCTGAAATAAGAATTACACACGGCATAATATAAATGATGATAAATGGACAGATCATATTAGTAAAGACGAGCTAAATTTTAACGATATAAACAATAGCCTTGAAATAGTAGCTTTTAAAGACATTCTTAAACTATTTGAAGATTCGGAACCTGTCCTCAAATTTTATATTCAAAAAAAGGAAGATAAGAAAAAATAATAGGATTATAAGTAAAACATTGAAAAATATGGTTATAAAAAAAATTCAAAAAAGAATGAATTTAACAGCTGTTTTTCAATTATAGTTGATGGTACATATGATGTTTCGAAATAGGAGGTTATATAGCTTTGTTAGTAAGAGTAACATGACTGGTCTTGTTATTAAAATAAATATAATATTCAAACTTAGTTCCACGAATCTACCTCTCGAATTCTTAATTCGGCAAAGCTATGATGGTGCTTCAAACATGAGTGGACATAGAAGTACAGGCTTTGATTAGGGCTGAGATCTCAAAGACAGCTTTTATTTAATGCTATCATCGATTAAATCTAATCATTGTTCAATTTTGCCAATCGATAAATGAACTAATAAATGTTTTAGAGATCTTATACGAGATTCACGTATATGGTGTTAAAAGATATGAAGTGCTCAAAGCATGTCGGAGTGATGTACTGACAAAATCGCAACGATTTTTAAGTATCAAGAATACCACTTGATAATATTATCTCATGTTTAGATTTGATAGAGGCTGGATATCAGTATAAAACTATTGTAAAAATTTTCTATTTTATAATACCTTCAGGGCAGTTTGGACAAGTTTAAAGGATTCTAAGGATTCTGCCACTTCTACCATGGCTAGTGCTATTGTTAGAATAGAAAATTTTGATTATGTCTTATCACTTTGTGTTTTGTAAAAATATTTTTGATAACATGCTTGGCTTATACAAAATTGAAAACCATTTCAAATACAGGATTTGCAATAAATCAAATTCAATTGGCAAAAGATTGTTTGATTCATTTGAAAAGTAAATTTAAATTATTATCTTGTATTATTATTTAATCCTAATAGATAACAACACTGAACTTGTGTGTATTTTCAAAGGCATTTTATGGTGGAAAATCTACCTTTTGAATTTGAAAGTTCTAGACTTCAAACATTGCAATCCAAAAAGGAGTGGCATATATATACTTTCATTTCATTATTAAATATAATATTATTTTTAACTATAAAATCAGCTTATGCTGCTCTTGATTTGATCATTATGCAGTTTAATGAAAGATTCAATGAAGTATCGATGAAATATTTAAATCAAACATTATTTTTTATGCCAACGAAAATGAAATTACATTCATTAAGGATTATATTGAGGATATCTGTGAATTTTACCATTTAAATTTAAGTCAAGTTTTTTAAAAGATGTCCAAGTTTCGAAATGTTTATATTATGACTAAAACGAGGGGTGTAATTATTACACATGACCTGGAGGTTAAAGTTTTACAAGTTAACTTAGATAAATTATATAACTTAGCAATCCAAAATAATTCTTTCTAATAATATTAAATAAATACCATTGACCATTAACGACGATCCATATTTAACATAACCCATTTATTCAAAATTATATTTATCCATAATAAAACAACAATCTAATCTATTAAGAAAAATAAAATATAATAAATCATAATTATCCAATTCTTCATCTCTCAAAGGTCCACCGCTGACATCTTCTACCATTAATCCAATATCTCCAACTAGGGGTTTTTCCTAACAATGAAACAACATGTGATCATCATCTCTTCTTCTTCCCCCAAGGAAAACTTAATTCCCCTGTCAAAAAATAACTGACATTTTATGTATTATATTAAATTTATTTCTTCTTTTTTCAACAATTACAACACGCCCACCCTTCACAAGCCCAGCGTCCCTCTCTCTGTGGTGGTGTTGTATCGAATCACCTCTTTGATTTGTATCGAATCACCCCTTTGAATTGTATCGAATCACCTTTTTAAATTGTATCGAGACGCCTTGAAGACGTTCAGGGAATTTGTCGAATCGTCTTCCCTTATGATGATTTATAATATAATATCTCCGATACATTTCAATATATAATCTCGAAACACATATTATCAATAATGACATGTACATTGGGGTATTATAATCTATGGAACATTAATATGGACAATGTAATATCCGCAAAACACAATAATTTATTCATTTTAAGACATTTGGGAACTATGAGCTATAATACACATTACTTGGGTATGATTCCTGGTAATTAAGAAATAATGATTTTACATATAATAATGTAATGTGAAAACATGGTCTATGTGTGAAATGCAATTTCAACACATGTAATTTTCCTTCGGTCATGTGAAAAAAAAACAAAGCTACATCTTTATAAATATCTCCTAAAATGAATATAAAAATTTATCTTTAGGTATTAAAAATAATTGCGAAACTTTGCCGAACAAAGATTGTAAATAAAATTACAAAACATATGTATAGAAATAAATTCAATATTTTATAGGGAGGAAAAATATATAATATGTAGAAAATAAAATATTTTCCATCTAGGAATTACTCAGTATCCTAAGAAAAATATCCCATTCCTACCTAACTCTGCCATCACAATTAACACAAATTCACAAAATTGTAGAATGCAAAGTAACAAAAATTGAGAATATAATGGGCTATATGGTATATATGTAAACAATTTTCAATATACCTTCACAATATAAAATAATTTGAGTCTTTCTTTAAAAAAAAATGTTCATAAATAAATAGTAAAATGTGATGTGTTATAAAATTATTAAAAAGATTTTAAAAAAATGTATTATGCAGCATAAATTTACAAAAAAAAATTTACACCACAAAAAAAAAACTTTCCCCAGTATGCAAACTAAACAATATTTTCACCTCAAGGCATACCCCTCAACATGGGCTGACCTTATCTGTAAAAATAATTTCCCTTCACATCATTGCATACCATAAAAATATAACTTTTTATAAAAATTTATAATTTAAAAAAAATATATATATTAAATATAAAGACTTCATAACTTAAAAAAAATATTTCCCCTCATCTAATATATCATATAAATTCCTACCCAATTTATATATATATCAAATGCAGTCACTAAATCAAAATAACTATCCACATCTAACATTATAGATATTATTCTGACTTCATCATACTTCAATTCCTTCAAATATATCATTCATAATTAAATATATCATATGTGTAATTCACATTACACCCTATTTCATAAAAATGGTTAATTACTTCAAAATAAACAACATTAACTCACCCTCAATGGATCTCTTAATAACATATCAACCTTAATTGAAACTAAATTCAAATACAATATATTTACATTAATTAATAATAAATGATCCCACACATGTCCATCCCTTTAAAAACCCAAAATGCATAATTGTAATATATACTTTATTACAAAAATCTATTTCCATATATATTTTCCTAAATTTCAAATATTTAAATATTAGATCCTTTCTGTCCTGCTGATCATGAGGTCTAGCTTCCTATGACGGAATACCTATAACACCATTCAATGAGTTTTAAGGCATACCAAATAATGATCAAAATTGGATGTACCATATACATCTAGACATAAGATAATATACCAAATATTACTGTCTTAAATTCCTGATCTTATTTCCATATTCTTGCCTAATACCCATTACATACTTTCTATCGTGACCTTTTTAAGTTAAATATAAAAGTATAGAAATCCTTAAACTCACCCCTTAATCTCACCTATCTGTATAGTTTTTATTACATTGCATTGTCAAAATTTATCATATAATATGTATATAACAAAAATTTTGTTTTACTTTAAAATACCGAATAACCCTGGAATCGAAACTATCCTGGTCACGGCACCACTTTTACAAGTTAACTTCCTTTTACTCTCAATTATAATAATTTCTACTACCTCATGTACTGCCGAAATGGTGTCAAAAAACTTTTTTGGAGGTGGTGAGGGGATCTGTACTTTTCAGGTGGGTATTCTGTTCCATTCTCAGAAAGTGTAGGTACCAGCATATCTTATATAAATAAGAGAAATTATAAATCACCTCTATGCAAATTTTTAATAACCCAAATGAAGAGGAAATCTCTGATTTACCCCAAATTCTACTAGCTGCTAGTATAGATATAAAAACACGTGAATAAGCATTAATCTACAGTCTTACCTAAAATAAAATGTATAAATATATACTTTGCCAGCATATCTTATATAAATAAAAGAAGAAAATATAAATCACCATAGATTCATTTATTATTCATAATTCATAAAATAAAAGGGACGTGCAGCTTTTGGTGGCTCAGGGCGATGATACCACAATTTATCTATTAAAAAATGAACTTCGCCAATTTCAAAATGGGATTAGTAACTAAGCATATGAATATGAATAAAATAGGTAATTCAGTTACCTTAGGTTTTAAATTTGATTTCTTCCTTATTTTTCTGCCTGCTAATTTAAAATTTAACCAAGATAAAATATTTAAATTATGGTCATTTATTTTCTATCCTTTTTGGAGGGTATGATCAGGGTTGTGCAGAGACTTTTGGCTGCTCTGAGCAATGATGCCTCAATTTACTTAAACCTTAAAAAATCATAAAAACGAGCTGCATCGATTTCTAAATGGGATTTTAAATGAGCATATGAATATGAATTTAGTGATTTTTTTTTATATTTTGTAATTTTTTATATTGTTAAGTTGTGTATCTGTATCTAAGATATATATTTAATAAAAATATATGTTTTAAGATCCTTTTTTTAAAGACCTACCTTAACTATGTAATTGACATAGATAAATATAATGTACATAATTTGGATAAGATTAAATCATCATCATCATTGAGAGAATAAATAAAAAACAATCTGACTTAAATTTAAAAGGGTTCGAGTTACGGGTTCGGGTTTCGAGTTAGGGTTCTCATCGCTGTTAAAAATTGACTGCTATCAAAATGAAAAAATTATATTGTAGTTTGCCCTTTCATATTCCATCTTTAAATTATTTGTTATTATAAGACTGTGTTGTAAATGTTAGATTTAATTTGCATAAAGAATTCTTTTGGATTTTGTTGTACTTTATATTTAATTTGCATAAAGAATTCTTTTGGATTTATTATTATAGCGCGTGATAAAAATATTATATTTGAATAGTTATGAATATTAGTTTTAAGAAGATTGAAAAGAGTATAAAAAGGCCAATTTTTACCATACAAAAAGATCTTTGATAATTATTAACTTTTTGTATTTTATTTTTTTATTTTATTTTTTATTAATCTTTTTTTTATATATATTTCTTTTATATTTAGGTTTGATTCACAATGATAAATCGCCTCATTGTGACAATGATTTTGGAGAGAGGAGGCGACAGTACCATTACAACTTTCAGTCTAATGCCAACCAAACTCCATACAAAAGAAAGAAATTCAAAACGGAAAAGGGGTAAGAAAAATATGAATTTGACAAGATGATATTTAAAATGTAGGTTGAAAAAGATAAATTATTTTGATAAGAATAGGTTTATGTAGGAATATAAAATCTAAAATTAAAGACAAAGTTATTTAAAGGTGATAATTAGGAATTTTATATTTAGAAGTTATTGGTAAACTAAAAACCATTGGAATTTGAAACTAATAAAGACTATGATATTTTAGATTTTAGAATTATTATTAATTGATCACTAGAAATAATTATGACAAAGAAAAAGAAACATAAATTTTTGCTAAGATATAATAATTAAAAAATTCGGTGAATAAGATTAGAATATAACTTTATTGTTAGGAAATAGTTGATTAAATTCTTATTGAAGATTTACGTTTAACTTTTATTTTAAGGGCTGCGAGAGATAAAACAGCCTTAAGGATTAATGTGAATGTAGTATATTAGGTTTTAGATTAACCAAAAATCTTCATAAAGAGAAACGGCTTTCGTCATTAGAAAATTTATGCCGCAATCGAGCTCAATTAGAGATCGGATTTTTATTTTTTTGAATCATAAATAAGATTTGAGATCAATTATGCAACATTATTTTAATAATAACAGAAAGAAAAACATGCTTTAGAAATATACATATCAGTTTTCAACAACGGTTGTGCGAAAAATTATAATGATTAGAGTTCATAAGTTCTTCAAAGACGTGAAGTGAAAACCATAGTGATTAGAGTTAAAGGGTTGTTCATAAACGTTAGTATGAAAACTTTTATGATTAGATGTCATTGATTTCTCAACAACGTATGTATGAAAAGAGATTTATATATTTCAGCAGTTTTTTTTTAAGACTTGAGTGTCAAAGAGTACATGAGGAAATAATTTTTTTAAAAGATAGATTTTGATATATATTTTAGAATAGGATTTTTAGATATAAATTTAGTATAGACATAGCTGAAAAGAAGATAGGATCAATAGCTAAAGGATGAGTACAAGTAAATTTTTCAATGAAAATATGGGTCTAGGCTTAATTAAGGGGAGAGGGGTGATAGAATTTGATATATTTTTATAATTTATTATATATATTTTTGTTACGTATTATAAATGTAAGATTTAGTATAATTTACGCCATTTTTTAAAGGCAGAATTAGTTTAGAGGAGATAAATGTAGACATTAGGATGAAGTTGGTATATTTATATATTTTATTAGTATAATTGTATTAGGTAGTTTATATTTGAGAACAAATATAAAAAGTGATAAAATATTTCAGAAGTTATTTAAATAGATTATTTTAGAAGATTAGATGTGATTGCCCGATATTTCAGCAAGGGAAAACTGTCGTAGAAGACCCGGAAGTCTAAAAGATAGATACGATTACATGAATTAGAGTCAACAACCAATCAATTACAAGAGAATGATATGAAACTTACAAGAGAATGATAGGAAACAAGCTACGATAAATTGTAAAAAAGATTAAGACAGACTAGCAAAAAACAAGAGAGGAAAAGAAACTGGATGTCATCGATAATCGTTCATCAATCGTGGATAGTGGAAAACAGGCGTGTATCAAGTTCGTCAGTAGCCTACAGAGATAAAAAGCTGATCGTTTCACAGGGTGACAAGCAACAGAAGATAGAATCCAAAAATTTCAAGCGACAATCGGATACAAACGGTCGTTCGAAACTAAGAATACTAGACAAGAGTCAGCCTTCGTTAGAACTTAGAAGACAGCAAAGATTAAGAAGAATAAGTCGAGATCGAAAGAAGATAGATCATTCGCAGAATGTTGGGTCTAATTTAAGTAGGGAGGTGTTGTAAATGTTAGATTTGCATAAAGAATTCTTTTGGATTTATTATTATAACGCGTGATAAAAATAATATATTTGAATAGTTATGAATATTAGTTTTAAGAAGATTGAAAAGAGTATAAAAAGGCCAATTTTTACCATACAAAAAGATCTTTGATAATTATTAACTTTTTGTATTTTATTTTTTATTTTTATTTTTTATTATTTTTTTTTATTATTTTTACTTTTATAAATTTGTTAATTTGATAATGTTATAATTTTGAATAAAGAGATAAATTGATAAATTGATTTCATGATTTCGTGATTCCTAATTATTATTAATTTCTTTTTATATATATATATGTTTTCTATTTTTATTTTTAGGTTCTGATTCACAACCACAACCACCTCATTGTGACAGGCTGTTTAATAAACTTTATATTATAATAGTTTTACCTTTCATATTCCTTCTTTAAATTATTTGTTATTATAAGGTTGTTTAATACAATTTTGTTTTAACATTTATATGAATTAGAAAATTTTTTCATACATTATTTTATTCTCAAATTTTTCGCTATTTATTAAGATACAGTTATAATATAGATCAAATTGTCAAAAATTATATTTTTAAATATCATACCAGGTCATAGTTATTTTTTGCAAAAATATCGATTATATATTTATGCTGGGTCATAGTTACCATTCGCAATTTTTTCAATTTGCAATATTTTTCAACTATATTAGAATAATGATAAGAAGTGGTATACTATAGGCTAAGAAGATTGGGCAAAGTAGGTTTTAGGAGATGGATGTGGGAGGAAGGGAAAAAATAACCTAATAAATTAACAGGGAAAAGAAGAATTGAATAAGTCCATGGGTTTACAAAGAAATCAGTTTAATAAAATATAGTGAGGGATAATTTTTTCTTAATTTATCAAATTAAGTGGTTAAGACTAAGAAACATTATTGCCTTAGAAAGAACGTTGGGAGGGAAAGGGTTTGGGGATAGGGTATGAATAAATCATCTAAAATTTATAAAATAAAAATAAAATCGATGTGTATTTTTTTTAGTTTTAAATTACATTTGTTTTGATTTTTGAATTGATCATGCACAGAATATCCGCACCATAAATTTCATTTAATAATAACCAGGGTTTCGAACCGAACCGAACCGAACCGCCAAACCGGAATGAACCGTTATAATTTTCTGAACCGTAACCGTAACCGAACCGTTATAAAGAAACTATAAAAAGAGCGAACCGAACCGTTATAAATATTTTAAACCGGTTTAAACCGGTTCAAAACGGTTTTAAAAAATAATTAAATTTAAACATTATTAACCTAAATTTGAAATTTGAATTTTCCTTGGGGAAATTTTTAAACTCTTTATTTCTTTTCAAATTGAATTTTTTTTACATGTCAATTAATACCACCAGGTTTATTGTTTTTTCTTTTCACTTTAATAAATACTCAATACTCAATTTAATAGAGATTAGGCGAATTACCAGTTAATTAGATAAGAATCTTAAAATCAAACAAGACTATTCTTTAAATTGAGAGAGAGAGAATTATTTATTTATTTATTTATTTATTTACATTTACACTTTAGTGGATAATTTCTTGAAATAATAACTACTTACTGATTAATCTTCTAAATCTTATAGTACCAAATAAAATTTAAACAGATGAAATTCAATTGGATAATTATAAAATGATAAAGTATCCATTAAAGTTTTAATTTAATTACAGTTGTTTTTGGAATTTTAAACAGCTTTTCTATTTCTTTTCTTCTTATTTTATATCTTATCTTTTTGCTTCTTTCTTTTCTCTATTAAATCAAATTATTTATTAAAATGGTATTAGTAAGCTCCATTCACTTATTTAGTTTCATCTGTGTACAAGGTTTGTTGTTAGTATCTTTGAGGAAAAAATCGGCATAATTATATGAAGGGTAGGCCTGCATATAATTCACGTTTTTGGGGGAGATCTTGTCAGATAAGATAAATAAAAAATTATACTGATTCTATTAAGAAATTTATTTATTCTATTTTTATAATAAAAGATTCTAATCTATTCATCATCATATAGCATATTAGTATCTATTAAATGGTTCGGGAAAAGTCAAATCCTGTGCGATCATATTTTAAATTAGATATTGTAAAAAATCAATCTACTTGTAAACTAGAAAACTGTGGTAAAGTTTTAACCGGGGACCATGCAGCAAATCTTGAACGACATATAGAAAGATTCCACGATAAGGAATTCAAATTATTAAAAAAAAAGAAGATAATTTGACTATTAAAAAAACAATAACAAAAAATGCAAATAATCATAATACAATTCAAAATGCTTTTACCAAAACTAATACAATACAAATTAATATTAATAAAGACACTTTAATCCGCTCCTGCACTGAGTTAATCACAGTTCATGGGAGACCAATAAAATCAATTGATGACAAAGCATTTAGAAATATTATAGATCCGATAATTGTAGGATTGGGTGGTAATTTAACCATCAATTCTGAAAATATACGCAATAATATTAAAAAAATGGCATTTGATTTTTCGCAAAATTTAAAAAAAGAAATATACCAAAAACTTATATCGTTAAAATTAGATATTGCAACTCGATATGATAGGTCCATACTGGGGATCAATATTCAATTTATAGATAATGGAGAAATAAAATTAAGAACGTTATGCATGAAAGAGATAAAAGAAAGACATACATCAGAATATCTAAAAAAAATTATTCTAGATGTTCTAAACGAACATGAAATAAGAATTGATCAAATTTATACGATAACCACAGACAATGCAGCTAACATGATTAAATTAATCAAGCTGTTAATACATCATGATGAAGAAGATGATGAAGATGATATCCTTAATGATTATTTAGATAATGATAATTTAAATAACAATGATGATATAATTGTTAATGAAAATGAAGAACCTTTTTTTAATATTGAAAGTATTAATCTTGTACCTCATACGAGATCCATGTTAATGGGCATTAGATGTGCCTCCCACACATTTCAATTAGCAATTAATGATTGCATAAAAAATTCAAATGAAATTGTTATTATTAATAAAGCAAGAAACATTTGCAAAAAAATAAGAAATCAGACTACAATGTCTATTTTGTCCAAATTAAATTTAAAAAAGCCACTAATAGATTGTTGCACAAGATGGAATTCAATCTATTTAATGTTGGAAAGATTATTAGAGTTAAAAAACTTTTGCCAAGAAATATCGGCCCAAAGTAATGATCGTGAAAAATGTTTGTCAGAGAATGAATGGAAAATAATTAGTGATATATTAAAAGCTTTATATCCATCTTATATTTTGACAAAATATATACAAAGTGAACAAATGACCATGGGCGATTTTTATGCAGCATGGATCAAATGTATCATGCAAACTAGTAAAATAGACACTTCATTTGCCAAACTTTTAGTTTGTACAATCAAACCACGAGAGATTAATTTGAAAAATGAAGTTTTTTGCTCAGCTATATATCTCGACCCAAGATATAATGTATTTTGATCATTTGAAGAAAAAGATATCGCCAAAAAACATCTTTATAAAACTTGGAACTTAATCCAAAATTTAAATAATCAGAATATTGAAAATCTAGATACTATTCCTACGTGTTCACATTCGAAAGATAACTTAGATGATGATTTTGAAGATTTATTAATGTCGCATGAAAGCCTTAATAAGAATAGTTCTCAGGGCATAGAAAATTATAATAAATGTGTAGAAATAGAGTATATAATTCGGTCATTTGATAATATAGAGAGATTAGAAAAAGATGCAAATCTTTTGAATTATTGGGAAAATGTAAAGAATAGTATGCCAGAACTTTATAAGTTAGCTATGGTTGTGCTAGCAGTTCCAGCTACGCAGGTATCCGTAGAAAGAGCATTTTCTAGCCTTAAGTTTATACTCTCTGCGCAAAGAACTAAATTAAATCCTGAAATATTAGAAAATATTTTAGTTATCCGTTCCAATTCTCTTTTTAAAAATAAATAATATAAATTTATTATATTTATGTGTTATTTTATTCCTCATTGTATTTGCGCATGTTTGTGTTTATCTTATTTATGAAATAAAAAGAATTGATTTGTCTAATTTATATTTACTAAGTTTAATAAAAATATCTATTAGATTATCATTCATGGTTAAATTAAATAAGAAATTATAAAAAGATTTTTCTCTAAAATTAATATATACATGGTTAATGATTAATTTTTTTTTAAATTAAATTTATAAAAACCGGAACAAACCGAAAAGAACCGTTATAAATTATAAACCGAACCGAACCGATATGATTATTTTTTTAAAAAACCGAAATGGAACAAAACCTTTATAAAATTTTAAACTAAAAACCGGAACGAACCGAACCGTTATACTAAACGGTTCGAAACCCTGATAATAACTAATACTTTTGAAATATATTAAATTTTAAAAATGAGTTCCTATCCTCATGATCAAAAAATTGGGTTATTTCTCTCTATTTTGCATAACTTTACAGAAAACATAAAATTAGTAATCTGCATCGGGCCTAATTTTTCAAGCCCTGCCCGAAATATTTTTTAAAAAAGTTTTGCTGGTCCGGCCCGAACCCGAAATTTATTTTTAAAAAATTTACCGGCCCAGCCAGGCCCGAATTTAATAAATAATTTTTATAATTACTTAAAATAAAAGACATATGTTATATAGCGTTTAGTTAAATTAAATCAAAAATTTCATTTTACATAAAAAATTCAATATAAAATTGATAAATTTAGATATATTTAAAAAATTTCTAAGGTTCGACCCGATCCGGCCCAATTTTTTTAAAAATATTAGACCCGGCCCGACCCCAACCCAATTATTTTAAATAATATTAGGCCCGAGACTCAGACCGGGTACGGGCTGGGCCTAACTTTACAGATCTCTACATCAAATATTTTTTCCCCAATTTTTTTTTATTATCTAACATGAATTTTTATAAGAGCGAGAAGGCCACATTTAAATATAAGCTCGTTTTCTATATTTAAATAAAAATTTATTTGTATATTATTTTTTATTTTGACATACAGATTTGAAGGTTATAAGATGATTTTGTGATTTAATTTTTATATATTGTATTTTTATTTTCGATTTAAATGGTAACTTTAATTTTGAGACCTAATCTTGCTTAAAATCTTTGGATTCTTATGATAAATAAAATATATTTCGATTAACTAAAATTTTCTATCAAATTAATTTATTCATTCATAGTTTTAGCGTCAGAGTTCTATAGGAAGAGCCTTAAGAGACGTTATCATGTTTAATATTTTTATATTTAATCAGATAGAATTTTTTCGATTAAACTATTCTGCCTACAGAGAAGGGTTTATCTCTATTGGCAATTTCTCATAATTACAACACTTATTTTGGAAATATTATAACACTTTTATTTTGGATAAATATTATAACACTTTTATTATAAATAAATATTACAACACTTTTATTAATATATGCTTATATTATAATTATAATATATTTTTGATTATAAGTAAATTGCATAATTCAAACTAGATTAAATTTCGTAAAAATTATAATTAACACTATTAAAGCTATTTCAAAAATTAATTTTAAATTGATTATTGATTGGCACCTCCAGCACCACCGTGTTGTTGATTATGTCCCATCTTGTCGGAACATTCTTTACTACATTGTTTGGCAGCATCCTGCATTCCTTGCTTCATGTCGTGGCCGGCTTGTCCCATTTTTTCACCTGCATTCTTCATTCCTTGATTCATTTTGTCCATTTTTCTTCTAGATGTTTGGTGTTAAGGATTAACTATTGATTATTTTTTAAATTTAATAAATTTTGATTAATATGTAATAATTATAGCACACTTACCGTAGTAATATTTTTTCAAAAAATGAATTGTGATTTTTTTTAGAAAAATTGTTTCCATTATATACTAAATCGGCAAGCACACCTGAAAAATGACTTGTAATGATGAATTATAAAAAATTAAATAATAAATATTATTATTAATTTATTTTTGGAAATATATTTATACAAAAAGGTGGAAATTGCAATTATTTTAAATATAGAAATTGAATATTATAATAACCTTGAATTTATATTAAATTAGTGAGGCGAGATGTCATATCATAATTACTTAGCAAAAATTTAGTTTATAATAACGATGACATTCTTTTACTTAAATTATATTACGAAATTAACCCCCTCCCCTTCGAGTCTATTTTTATAGCGATTATTTGGCCTCAATTTTTTTTTGTGTGTCATGTATTTATAAATTCTTTATATATTATCTAAGTTTTATCCCGTTAAAATAAAGGAATCTAATTTTCTGAAAATAATTATTCATTAAATAAGCGATGCAATAATTCAATTCGTTAGGATTTATGCCTTTAAAAATTAATAAATGTGTGCCACAAGTTATTTTAACTTTTTAAAATTCGTTGAAAACCAGGATTTATGAAGCCTTATTTTTGAGTTCGATAAATTTCTACGATCGGTACATCTTGATATGATAAATTTTGCAGATTTTAAAGCTAAAAGCATGCTCTTCGCAACATCGTTAGATCATAATTCTAAAATTTTACCATTTTATATCGTGTTAACAAAAAATATATATACTCAATTTATCGTGGCATATATATTTATTGAACAATTATTTATTTCCACCAATTATTAACCCAAAGAGCCGCGCCACCAACTCTGCTATGAATCCCGAGAGAGAGAGCAGTATATTTTTTAAAAGGCAGGACGGTGAAATGACAAAAATTATTTACAAACGGGAAAATATTAGAAGCGGGTTGGTTTTATAAATATTAAATTTATTTTCCAAATAACGCCAAAATTAAAAGTTTTTTAGGAATAATTAATTATTATATAATTGATCATTAAAAAATTCGCTCGTTACAACTGGATATTCAAAAAAAAAAATTGGGACTATAAATAAACTTATATTATTTTTTGGCTCAGTTTTTTTAAATTTCGATTTTTTTATATTCAATAAGAAAAATTGGAGCGAAATTCAATTAAAGGTAATAATATTGCTCTTGGGGCTCCCACTCGACCTAAATACAAAAACCCATTTATAAACAATTAATTTTAGAATTAAAAAAAAAGTGGGCCAAGGTTGATTGATCTTAGCCACCTGAACTTTTTAAAAACGTTATTACTTAAAAATCTCAGGTATTTGTATTTAATATAGATTTTTCATAAGTAGAGCATAGGTATGCAAAATTAATTTTATTTTTACTCAGTAGTTCATGAGTTATGAATGTTTTTAAGACGGTGGATTTAAAAATTTTTTATGTTCGTTTAAAATTGTTTTTCGCTCTATTATACGACTGTGCTAAATTATTTTTATAAGTCTAATAATTTATTATCTATTTCATATTGGGGCATGAAATTCATAAAGATTCAATAAACTATTTCAGACAATTTTGCCGTGAATTGTCGAAGTACTGTTATTTTATATTAATTTAATAAAAGTCTACAATTTGAAATTCAAGGTGTATACACTCCATATGCTGGAATAAATTTACGATTATGTTCAATTGTTCAAATTTAAATACCACCCTTAATAAATGATTTTAAATCGAGAGATTCCGGATCCCCATGAATTCCAATCCCAATACTATATATACATATGATGCAATAACCTCGAAATTTCCTTTATTATATGTTTATAAAAATGAGCAATTATATGTTTCAAAATTCTGATTATGATGGTAAAATTGTTTTCTTTGATAATATTTCATCAATTATAGTTTAAATAGTCATGTCTTCATTAAATATATTTATATTTCTATATTATAAGCTGATAAGCGAAAATAATGTACACTAGAGTAGAGGTAGACAAGCGTTGGGGAGGGGTCAATTCAATTTTTCCCTTGTTAATCACTTTTATTTATACTGTCTACCAAACGGATTGAGTTTAACTAAAATGCATGCTAGTTATAGATATTAGAGGTTGGCACGGGGCTAATTTTTTATTCATGGTCCGATGGCGGCAATAATTTACGCTCTTTCACGCTCACTACTAAAAAAATGTGACCCGACCCGTTTACTCACGAAGGATAATATTTTGATCAAGCCAGTCACGCCCAAAAATTTAAGATTTTTTTAAATATTTTTAAAACTTTATTGCTATACTTTTACGATTTTTTGAATTTACTCTATCATAGTTTTTATTTCTCTAATTCCATATTAATAACACAAAATATGTTTTTTATTTCAATTGTGTTCTCCTTTCTAATAAGCGATTGGCTATAGAAAATAATTTTTCAGTAGAAGCTGAATTTGCTGGAACTGATAAAATTTTACTAGCAAATTTTTTCAAAAAAAAGAAATAAATTTTCCTGCTCCCAAATGACATTTGTTTTATGAGTGATAAATCTTTTAAGTTAATCCTCACAACTTTCATCGGTAGATGTTGATGCTTCATCAGAATCATCCAGAAATTCTTCAAATGTTTCATTTAGAATATACGGCGTTTTAGGTGTGCAGGATGAATTAGTTATAAATGATAGTTGGTATCGACTTAAGCATATCTTGATTATTATTGTATCACTTTCAGAAGGTTGACAAAATTTTACTAATTTTTGTTTCCATATATAAACTTCATTTATTGGGGGACGAGAATCTGCGATCAGATTATCCGATCCTTTCGATATTGATAAAAAATTTAGTAAAGATAAATGAAAATAAAACATTTTTAAATTAAATTTATTTATTATCAAATTTCTATTGCTGAACGAGAATTGAGAAACTTATTATTTTTCATTCAATTGAAATGACGGAAAAAAAATATTGTTTATCTAATGCGGAAGTTTTTTTGTGTTCAAAAATTATTCTCTAGAACATAATTAAATTAAAAAATATATATTATAAATATAAAATTGCAAATTTATAAACAATGTTAAATATTAATATTTTGTGCTTCACGGGAAATTTATGTTCACGCCAATCACGCCCGGCATTTGGGAAGGCCCGTCACGCCTAATAATTTAAAATATATTCACACTCACGCCGTGACCCATCTTGTCACGCATAGTTTTATGGCCCGCACCCACCTTTAATAGATATTCCCTAAATTTTGGAATATTAGTACTTTCAATAGTTTAGCAAATTTCATATTTTGGATTGCGTCTTATGAGATACAGATTCATATTAAATTTTTGAAAGTATATTTCGATTCAAAATATAATACGTTTTAAACTATTTTATTGCTATTTCTATTAAATAAATAGAAAAACACAAATTGTATTTATAAGGATCGTTGAACCATAAAATTCAAAAATAATTTGAATCGCTGTAAAAGAAACCTTAATATAATGTAATTGATATTTGAATCGCAATTTAAAATCCGATAATTGAGACTCAGTCTAACCCTGAATTCACAATTAGCGCGTATTCTCGGCGAAGTATACAAAATTCCCCGGGAAGAATACAAAAATACGCCATATTTTGCCGCGAGGGTAAGGCTTACAATTAGTTTTTATCTCGCTTATAATAGGTTTTTATATGTTGACTGAAAAACTGATTGATGAATTTGTAAGTATACTTATTTGGATTTAAATATTGGCAAACCCAGATACTTAGTGCCTCTAATATTTGACTAATTTTTAATGCCGCTACTTAATATAAATAATCAAAGCTACAACCACATCGAGTCTCATATTTTAAAAGATAATAAAAAGGTTTTTTTTAAATGATAAAAGTAAAACTAATTTTAGATTTTTCGTTTATGTAATTTTTTTATTATAATTGCTTTTGTGTTTCTAGAATCTTCGTTTTATCTTGAATCTTGGTATCAATTATCGTATTTTGCTAATAATTTTTTTATTTATACTGTTTACCAAACGGATTGAAGATTAAACTAAAATGCATACACTTTAAACATTATATATTAGTCTAAGTTTTAGTTCTTTCAAAAGTTTGGCAAACTCTTGCTTAGAACTGCGTCTTAATATCAAATTCATATAAAAATTTTAAAAATATAACTCGATTTAATGAGATTAACTTCTAACATGATAATGAAAAGAAAAAACAACATCTATGATGATCATGGAATCAGAAAATTAAAAGGGTAATAGGAAAAAAACCCCGGAAATAAACCCCCGGAAAAAACCCCATGGGAAAAACCCCCCTGGAAAATTCCCATTCAAAAAAAAAGGAAAATCATTTTTTAAAATTTTTTTCTTGGCAATTTTTCTTAAATTTTTTTCTCGGCAATTTTTCTTAAATTTTTTTCTCAATTTATTTGTTCTTCCCATTATTGCTTTAAGTCATTTTAAATCTTTATTTTTATTTAATATCAAATACAACAGCATGGTATATGGATGGAAATTTTGCCATGTCCCCCAAAAATTTTCTACAATTATATATCATTAGAGTATCAATAAACAATATTTTTATCACCGCTGTTTAATGTGTACTCCAAAAATAAACACAAAATACTTATGAAAAAATATTCGAAATATTACTGTCTAAATGTCAAAAGGGATTTATTATTTGATCCATTATATATATACATGGATTTCGAAAAGTCTGCTAAGAGCGCGGTTAAAACCGTCATTGGTATGATTATATGTTAAATTATTTATATTTATTTTTTCAATTACATAGGAAAATACAAAAGCTAGGTCTGTAAAGCCAATACAGAACCGATGAAGCCCTAAGTTTCTTTTGTGGCATGATGGACGGCTTAGCTTTTGTTCCTTTATGTGATATGGTCAATGCAATAGCATTCCTGAGATCATCTACTCCGACCAATGATAAAGATATTCTTGAATATTTCGATAAAAATTACATCAATGGAGTATCAAGCAATTCTCAATCCCAGACACGTCGAATTGGGCCTTGATTTCCTTAAGAAACTTGGAATGTGAAGAGCACTCTATCCGACGAAGAACGCACAAATAATCAATGCGAAGGTTGGATGGTTGGGAACAATAATGAAAGGCGAGGTGGCTGCCGATGAAACCAAACTTGAACGAAGGCATGTAGGTAGTTGAACACCGAAAACAAAATCGCAGAGTTACAATACACAGATTAGGTTAAAGAAACTTTGCGAGGAATACCGTGATGGGGTGCGAAGTCCTCCAGATTTTATGAGGGCGATTTCCTTCAATATTCGATGTCAACCGATATAATTATTATTCTAAATTATTAAATTTATATATACATAATAATGATTTTTCAATAAAATAAACAGATCTTATTGCAAATTTTGTCAAATTTAGTCTACTCAATATAATAATTAAGGATGGATATTGTATTTATTACTATAGCAAATAATTTTTACGAAAATAAACATGGGTTATTTTGGTATTTTTTTGTCCCAGTACCAATTTGAACATCATCATTTTTTATGAAGGGTATATGAGTAATTTTTAAGTAATGAATATACTAATTTGTCTATTTCTTATTAAATCAAAATAAAAATATACCGATATTATTAGATTATAAGTCTATTCGAAAAAAAAAATTCGGGGTTTTCTTTTTTCCTGAGGGTTTCCGGGATTCGATTAAAAGATATCTTGAATAGGGGGAGAAACCTTAACGTAAGAAGAAATCGATTTTTGAATCCTATTTTAAAATTCTATAAAATTCCGCATAAGATGTGGTGTATTTTTTATTTATTCAATATTTAAGATGCAGTCGAATATGTCCTAATTTTTATTTCGCTTATAACTGATTTTAATTATTGACTGGAAAAACTGATTGAAATAAGTACTAATCATGCATTACATATTGTTCATTGCTTATATAATTTTCCTTTTAATATGATGTCAATCTTAGCAATAATGGTTTGGTATAAGTTTCAGAATTAATGTTTTGACTCATTTCAAGTTTAGAGCGTGATGTCATCATTTTTATTTTGTTTATAACTGATTTTCTTTTTGTGGTTCTCATATTTAATTGTAAGTAGTAGTCAAGCACTAAATAGATAGTTTTTTATATTTTACATTCTAGCGATATCTATATTGTCAATTTTCCTTTTTCTTTATGCCTGCCAAACGGATTAAATTAATATACATTTAAGTCTCAACATTGATAAAATTTACAGGATAAATGATCAGTCGCTTTTTTATCTTAAGGTTGGCCAAAATCTTGTTTCCATTCAGTTGTCTGTATTACTAGAAAAAATAAAATAAAGGAAAGAACCTTTTATTGACATGTGTCGACTCCATGTTAGTTTATTTTTAGGTTTTCCTTTACCATATACGCATAACTTCTTAATGATGGTAAAAGCCACAGTACTTACCCGAACTCTCTATCCACTCAACAAAATCTCCATACCACTGAGTTTGCATATTACTTCTGAGCTAGCTTAGCCTTCGCCCTACATCCTCTCCATAGTAAATGACGATTTTACCCCCCCCCCCCCCACTAAATTTAATCCTCATTTGCACCCTCATACCTAATTAAAATAAGCAACCAATAAATATTAACCCCCATAACCTCACTCCAATTTTATTAAAACATTTCAATGATGATCTTGCGTCATCATACCAAAATTAAAATTTTAATTAATTCCGAAATTCTAAATTAATTTTAGTGTTAATATAAGATTAAAAATTTCCCATAAGTTCCCCGTCCCCTTCCCTTTTCCCAAAGAAATGAGTAAAATATTTTATTTTTGTTGTAAATTTTAATTATATTAAAAATTAATTTTTGTCTCAAATTTGTAATAATTGAAAAAGTTTTATTATAAAATAAAACTATTTATGCATAAGAATCCTCTATTTTCAGTATGCGTTCAAATTATAATCATCGAATATATTTAACGAAAATATAATAAAGGTAATAAACTATATCTTCAAAAAATAAATTTTTGTAAAAACTGTAATCCGTCGGGCCAAAGGCCTTCAAAAAGAAGGCTCAAAAAATCCAAAAAAATTTATAATAAAAAAGCTACCAAAAAATTTTCTCTTTCAAAATCGAGTGAAATTCTTTATATCAAAAAATTGATTCTTTTCCTATTTCAAAATGATCAATATTTATTAATTTTATAAACTGTATACTAATAAATAAATTCCTTAAATTTATCGTTTTTAATGTCATGTTAACTATTAATTTATTCAATGCAAAAGATTTTGAGATGAATGTCAGGTTATCACGTCAATTCACAGAGGATAATTTGGCTTGGCGTATTTACGCACAGAGAAAATTTGGAGCACGCCAAAAGCACTATTCGACGTTCCTCAAAAAATGTAATTATAAATTTGCAAGTATTTTAAAATAAATTTCTTAGCGATCTCTACGGCAGGGTAATTCCAAAATTTTTGTTTGTTTATTAAAATATGTATATAGTAACTAACAGGAATTTTATATCAACCCTAATGAAACATCTCACCTGAGATAAGAAAAAATCCATATATAATTAAATTAATTACAATATTAGTATATAAAATCAAAGTGCTTTTTATTAATAAATTGGTAATAATAATAGAGAGTAATTTTTCATGGCTAGGTCTAATATTTTTGCATACCGAAGTGTAAATCGCTCACTTGACAGCGCCTAATTAACGTGATACCAAATCAATAGAATTCTAACGGGCGTGCCAATTAGTCGCACCCTGCAAATGACAATTTTTTGCTGAAGTATGATTTTATCGATTTATAAACATAGGCCAAAATGAGATGTAATCAAATGTCAGATATCAATGAAATTTCCCATTTTCCCCCATTTATACCCAACTTTTTTATTCAAGATTAATTACAATATAATAGGTGATAATATTATCATGAAATATGTAGGTAAATACTCGAATCCCTAATTAATATAAATATATAAGAGGACGTCTTGGAATATGTCGAGAATAAGATGTTGAAAGAGATTTGATCATCAACTAAGTGATAACATACATAACCATAAAAATAAATATAATTATAACTAATTCATATATAAACCAGTTAATAATAATTAGTACATTTGAACGATATGCTGATCAAATAAATAATGATTAGAAATACTTGAAGTCATCTATGTTTATTGACTAAGAGACTTAATTTTTAACCACTGATTACTAAAAATAAAGCTTTGTTATATCTGTTTAATCGAATTGTAACTTTATTTTCAATAAACTAGCCCAAAATATTTCGTAAATTTTTTATTCACATAAAAAAATAATGAAACAATAAATAATAATGCTTTAATAAAAATATACAAAAAAAAATAAATGTAAAAATAAAGAATTGGTCTATATTTAAGCGATAAATAATTGCATATTTAGAACAAGGCTAGGTATTGATAAAACTAATTTCTTTTAAAAACATCAATGAAATATTAAGATAAGGCACGTAATTGATTGAACAAAATTGTTAAATTAAAAATATTTGATAATTTACAAATATAATTATGGTAAATATGGAGTATTTATTGATAAACAAAAAATGGTTTGTTAGGTAATAACTAGATTCCTATGACAATTTAATTAATATCCATGAATCTGGTGGTATTAGAATGTTTTAGACGCTTGCACCACAAATATATTTTTTTCAAAGTTTATTTTTAAAAAAAGCCACATTTATTCTAATGATATCAATATTAATATTTTGAGGAACGATTTGATTATAATTAATTAATACTATTAAAACCATTTGCCAATAGATTTTTTAAAAATCATTTTAATGTGTTTAGAATAAATTAATGAAGTGCATTTATATAATTCGAAAAACTAAATTATTTCAATAGGAAAGAAAAAAAAGAAAGAAAAGATTGACCGTAATAGAAAGAAAATATAATTGAATTTCCCTAAATTTAATTGTTTTATTATAAATAAATAAAATTTTTATGGATGTCCCTTCTTTTCACTAAGATCAGCGGATGGGGGCCATTTCACCCCTGGACGTATAATTACTTTTTGTTTGCTCTGGAAATTATTTTCTACCATATCCTATTTCGCAAAAAAAATCAATATAATGAATGCATAAAATAAAGGTTTACGAAATGAATGTGAAATTATAAAGATAATTCAAATACTTACATTTAAATATTATAGAAATTTATTTAAAATATTTGCATTATTCTATTATTTCGTTCCTACCTTTCAATCAGGAAATACAAATATTTTAGATACCTGGTTATTTTTAATGTTCTCAGTCCAATCTACTGTTTTCATGAGTTCAATTGTCTTAAGAATAAGATTCAGTGTCCTTTGAGAACACTTTTGAACGGTCTGCATAACCATATTCACAGTAACCTGAAATTTTTATTTAATATATAAAGTAATTATTTAAATATTTCTTCTTCATCATAAAAGTGTATTAATATTAAAGTTCTTAATTTGTTATTTTTCCTGTCTTCCAATTAATTTTACTCACACTTTTTTCTTTTCTGAAATCAGGCAAAAAATAATATAATTTATAAATAAATCAATAATGAACCGCTTCAACGTCGTCTTTAAAACTATCGTAATCAGTGATCATGCCGATCGCAGCGTACCCCATGCCGGCCTCTCTAGCCAAGCAAACCTTAATTTTTAGTTTAAATTTGCAAAAAATATATTAATTTTTATGCGAGGAAGTTTTTCTTTAATGGTTTTATTATTAAATCCTGAATATGATAAGTGGATATAATTAATGTTTAAGCGACAAGAATAATTGAACAAAAGATAAACGAAAGCCTGAAATAAACCTCAAAAAAACTTCAGAGAAAAATAATCCCCTAAAAAACCAAGATGAAAAACAACAGTTATTTTATAAGCAAAAAAACGAGGTCAAAATCAAACTGATCGCGTATGATTACGAAGAAGCCATATATCTGATTGTTTTTACCAAAACTTAGGAAGGGTTAAGTCTGCCTATGCGTTAAGGTTATTTTAAAGAGACGGGAAGTTATATATTATATTACGGAAATTAAATATGAGAAATAGAGGGATCTGCGACGGGCGAGTTTTAGCTGGCTACGGGCGAACAAATTTCAAACATTGGACGGGTTAAAAAACTTACACAATGGATGAGTGATGAGGGGAGGGGAATTGGAAATATTTTTCATGCGAAATAAGCAGAACGGACTTAAATCATTAAAAATTATTTCTTTATTTTATGATTGTATAATTTATGTAACAAAAAATATATTAAATAAATAAAGAGCTAAACCAATTTTTTAAACATTGGGTGGATATTTTAAAAAATCCAAGGGCGAGCTGGTTACAACTTTTTTATAAAGAAAAGCGAGCGTTTGGGTTAAACACGCCCATTGAAGGCCACAAATGCGAAATAAGGCCTACGGGTAGTATATGAGATGGTTACCTTTCGGGCCATAATTATCGATTAATTTTACATAAACTTGGTATGTAATGGTCAAGATTTTCTAGTGGATAAAAATGCTCAATTTTTTCAAATTATATTGATTAATGCTCAAATATGATATTCTAAAAAAATCAGCCGAAAAAAATAAATCTAAATAGAAAATCTAGCCTGGTGCATATCTGCATCGTTAACCATTAAGAGGTTAAAAAGATAAAAATTATGTATAATACTATAAGATCAAAAAACAATAGAAATCTTTATTCTTTTTTTTGTAATTTATAATAAAAACGAGAAAATGTTTATATATTATGAAAATCCTTGAAACATTTAGTATGAAGTGTGATTTGACATATTTGGCACATATATTTTTAGTACATATGGCAATATCTGCATCTACGTCTTTTTCCAACTATAATTTTGGATAAATAATTTCCAGATGAATCAGTAGGGGTTTCGCTCTGTAATGCAAACTGGCTTGCGTGCCCTGTACTTAATTTTTTTTTCCAATTTTTATTGGTGTTCAAAGGAAGTAGTAACTTCTCGCCTAAATGCAAGCAATCTCGATTCATGAATTTCCAAATTTTCCACAAATTTACAAAAGCTACATCAATAAAATTGGTGAATATTGGTCACCGCCCTCTTTTTATTCTATATAGTAGATATGGGATTATCACACAGATCAACTCCACCCATGTGTTTGTTATAAGCAGTGATCATAACGCGTTACCGCTAATCTCTACCTTGTAAAAAAAAGAATGCGCGAAATATTTCGTTTAATTTTTCGAACCTATAATCATAATATCCTCTTTCTTTTTTTGCTACAGCATTTATAGATTCAACTAGTCAATGCTCCATTCTATTATCCCTCACAGTTCCATTTGTAAAATATTCCATTTGTTTTAAGTATTACAAAAGTTTAATTGAGGTATGGTTTTGTAAGGCCTAACTTTATAAAATCTATCATGTATATGTTTTTAGTATTGTCTGTCAAATGAATAATATATTTCAAATTTAATAATTTTAATTGGGTCATTGTATTCCGGATTATTGGAATAGAAATATCACTATTATTAGACAATACATCATTTACTGTGAGAACGAATGATATCCAGTAAATAATAGAATACATTATCAGACCTACTCATTTGTTTTGCATAAATATTACTTTGATCTACAATTAGGGAATATAAGTCTTCGCCGAAAATTAAAAAATATATCTGATGGATTTTTACCATGCAAATTGTCTTCAAGTTTTATTATATCTTCATTTTCCCCATTGAAAGGGATTGTAGAATATAACGTATCTGTGTTCTCCATTTTAAATGGCGAGAAATTACAGAATTGATTCTTCTAGTAGATGGTTCTGGAATGTCGTCATAAATTGAATTATGATTCTCCAATTCACCAGCAATATCTGAAGGTAAAACTCCGTCATTTGTTAAGTCATTTTAGAAACGATTTATTTAAATATTTTTATTAAAAATTAAATATTTAGTAGAATCTTGATTTTTTAATTAGTCATCTATAATTTTGATGATTGAATAAAACAGATGCATAAGAAAAAAATGTTCAGCAAGGAATAGTGTTATTTTAAAATTTTTATGAATAATTTTAATTTTCGAATATTTTTGAACCGAATATTTGCGAATAATTTCATATTGTCGAGATGAAAAATTATAAAATAAACATATTATTCGATTCTCAGGGGGTTCAAAACTATTTTCAAAAGACCTTTTTTTAGGTATAAAATTTTTTTCCAAAATTTTCAGGGGGCTCGAGCCACCCTCTCCCATCTCCTTAGTAATGGTAATAGTTTCAAGTAAAATATAAAATTATAATTCATTATGTTAAATTTGATTTATTTGAATTTTTTAAAATAATTTATACTGCTAGGTGGTTAACGGTGCATATATGCACCAGTCAACTTTATATGGTTACCAATTAAATTTTAATTATTTAAAATTTCAAAGATTGATATATCTATAAAAAATATAACACTAGTTTTCATCGAAATAATTTCATAATATGCTCGTGAGATCACTTAGAAGACTTTGCATTTTAGACCTCATAAATTCGCCATGTTTGAGAGCATCTAAGTATAAAAAGAAACCTTACTCTCAACCCTTTCCTCTCAAAAATATAACTTAACAATCCAAAACAATCCTTTTCTAATAATTAAATAAATATCAATAATAAACATTACCAATTAGGACAATTTTCAAGTCCAATTTATTCGTACAAATATATAAATCCAATTTATTCATGCAAATATGAACAATCCCGGCTTCATCCAACACAAATATAAATATCTAAAAATGTGAGCAATACCGTCTTCATCCAATATAATGTCTTCTTCACTCCCTACCGCCCACAAAAAAACTTTTATTGTTCTTTTCCAAAACCACCTATGGATCATTTCGTTTCATTCCCATCCACCAGGAAAACACTAATTCCCATGTCAGAAAATAACTGACATTTGATGTATTCTTTTTTTCAACAGCTACAACACTTAGGGACATAAAAAAAAATTTTTTTTATATTTTTCTTTTCCAGTTTTGAGGTACAATGTCTAAAATATAAAAACCTTTTTTATTATTTTTTAAAATAAAAATTACTATGTTTAAAAATAATATATAGGAGGTGGTGTATATATGCACCGTTAACCAGTAATGGGTAACCTAACTTTTATAGAAATTTTGAATTTAAAAAAATTGGGTAAATAAAATAAGTTAATAAAAATTGAGAAACCACTTTCCCCCTCCGGTGAAATCAAATTAAAAACTTGGAATTTCCCAACTTTTATCCACATAAAGCTAACTATTTTTTAAAAAATGCCAATTAAACCACTAATAATCAAACGATGATATCCTAGCCATGAAACGGTGCATATATACACCACCTCTTATATATCATTTTTAAACATAGTAGTTTTTATTTTAAAAAATAATAAGGTTTTTATATAGTATAGACATTGTACCTCAAAACTGGAAAAGAAAAATATGAAAAATTTTTTTTTTATGTCCCTAAGAAGCCCTCAAACATGGCGAATTTATGAGGTCTAATATGCAAATTCTTCTAAGTGATCTCACTAGCATATTATGAATTATTTCGATGAAAACTAGTGTATATATTTTTTTTATAGATATATCAATATTTATCAATCATTTTTGAAATTTTAAATAATTAAAATTTTAATTGGTAACCATATAAAGTTGACTGGTGCATATATGCATCTAGCAGTATAAACTATTTTAAAAAATTCAAACAAATCAAATTTAACATAATGAATTTTAATTTTTTATATTATACTTAAAACTATTACCATTACTAAGGAGTGGGGGGGGGAGGGGGTGGCTCTAGCCCCCTGAAAGTTTTGAAAAAAATTTTTATACCCAAAAAAGGTCTTTTGAAAATATTTTTGAGCCCCCTGATAATCGAATAATATGTTTCTTTTATAATTTTTTATCTTGATCTAATTATATGAAATTATTCGCTAATATTCGGTTCATGAATATAAAATTAAAATTATTTATAAAAATTTTAAATTATTTGTACCCTCTTCTTTGCTGAACATTTTATTTCTTATGCACCTTTTTTGTCAATTCAATCAAAATTATAAATAACTAATTAAAAAATCAAGATTCTATGAAATAAATATTTAATTTTTAATTAAAATTTTTAAATGAATCGTTTCTAAAATTACTTAACAAATGACGGAGTTTTACCTTCAAATACTTCTGGTGAATTGGTGATTCATAATTCAATTGATGACGACATTCCAGAACCATCTGCTACAAGGCTATTCTGTAATTTCTCGCCATTTAAAATGGAGAAAACAGACGTTATATTCTACAATCCCTTTCAATGGGGAAAATGAAGATATAATAAAACTTGAAGACAATTTGCATGGTAAAAATCCATCAGATATATTTTTTAATTTTCGGCGAAGACTTATATTCCTTAATTGTAGATCAAAGTAATATTCATGCAAAACAAATGAATAGGTCTAATAATGAATAACCATTCCAGATATTAAGAGATTTATTAGAATTCTATTATTTACTGGATATCATTCGTTCCCACATGGTCTAATAATAGTGATATTTCTATTCCAATAATCTGGAATACAATGACCCAATTAGAATTACTAAATTTGAAATATAATATTCATTTGACAGACAATAGTAAAAACATATATATGATAGATTTTATAAAGTTAGGCCTTACAAAACCAAATTATCATAAAATATATTTTGATAATTTCTATACCTCAATTAAACTTTCGTCATACTTAAAACAAATGGGATATTTTACAACTGGAACTGTGAGGGATAATATAATGGAGCTGCCCAGTTGAATCTATAAATGCTGTAACAAAAAAAGAAAGAGGATATTATGATTATAGGTTCGAAAAATTAAACGAAATATTTAAAGTTCGTTGGAATTATAATACGGTGGTGACGAGGTATTCCAATAAAATATTCTAAAATAAAAATTCCTCAACCAAATATGATCACTGCTTATAACAAACACATGGGTGGAGTTGATTGTGATAATCCCATATCTACTATAGAATAAAAAGAGGAAAAAAGGGGGCAGTGGCCAATATTCACCAATTTTATCGATGTAGCTTTGGTAAATTCGTGGAAAATTTGGGAATTCATGAATCGAGATGAAAAGAAAAGATTGCTTGCATTTAGGTGAGAAGTTACTACTTACTATGAACACCATTGAAAAAAATTTAAGTACAGGGCACGCAAGCCAGTTTGCATTACAGAGCAAAAACCCTACTGATTTATCTGGAAATTATTTATCCAAAATTATAGATGGAAAAAGACGTAGATGCAGATTTTGCCATAAGCACTCAAAATATATGTGCCAAACATATCAAATCACACTTCACTAAATGTTTCAAGGATTTTCATAATATATAAACATTTTCTCTTTTTTATTATAAATTACAAAAAAAAGAATAAAGATTTCTATTGTTTTTTGATCTTGTAGTATTATACATAATTTTTATCTTTTTTAATAAATAATGCCAAAGTATGATTAATATTGACCATCTTTGCTTCAATTGCATTTTGAGGGTCTCGGGAAAAAAATAGAGCTAGGAAACTTGAGCTAAAAAGTGTTCTGGAAATAAAAAAATTTGGTACTGGTGGGACAATATTTTTAAACAATTAAATTAGTCGAATTCTTGTTAGTTAACTGCTTGAATTTTTTTTGCCGGTCCCTACAAATTTTTAGAGAGTATTTCCGGGTTCTAGTTACTAGATTTATTCCGGGGCTTTAGGGTTTGCTTTCGCAAACACATATGATCCAACTAAAAAAAATAATTCATAGTTTATGCCGTATTTCAAATGAATTAGATAGATAAGTTAACAAGAATAATGTTTACGAGATGCAGGGCCAGTTCTAAGATGACGGCGGAGGAAACTTAAAATGGCTAGAGAATGTGAAAAAGAAAACAAGCAGAATTATTTCTTTTGTCGAGTGGAGCGGCAAATGATACTTGTCCCAATAACTAAAAAAGCTAAAGTCGGGCCTGAAGAGACTTAAAATTCGATTATGTCAGTTTTAACAAAAATATTGAAGCACTCAAATAATCAAACGACGATATGATGGAATGGCCAAAGGGTTATTGATATCCCGGGAAGTTGGAGGGAGGGATGGGGGATCAAGTGTTTTTTTAACGAAAATCAGAATAACATTCACAAATTAATGTGTGAATAAAATCAAAAAGAATTTTTTGCAGAAACACTTTAATAAAAAAAAAATTTTAATTTTAAATGTGGTATTTTTGAATAAATAATTGGGTTTGAGAAATATGAGGGAGGAATGGCATAATATAAGGCTATATGCTTGAAAGATAAAAATGAATGTATTATATCAAAAAATTAAATTCAAGTAGTAAAATAAATGAATGGGGGGGGGGGATTGATTATAAAGCTTGGTTTTCAAAGTTAATTGTTAATTGTGAACCAACGGGTTCATTGTACTTACTTTATTATACAAATATATAATATTAATCGAAGTTGAAATAATGATACTAGATAAGTGTTATTAGTAAAAAATAATCTAAAATTATTTAAGTGTAAACAAATAAAATATCTTTAGTTATGTGAAAGTTGGAACAATTAAAAAGGCGTTAAAACTTTATGAATATTTTTTTTAAATTTTGATAGTTATTAATGTATTGTTGTCTACTTTAATGTTGATTTTCATTTACATTTCGATTATAAGTTTATCCACTCCATTAAAAACGGGAGAAAATCATCCGGGCCAGAAAAACGCAAAAGGCGGTAAATATAAATGGGTTAAAAAATAATGTTATATTAATGCAGGTTCACTCGTCGTTGTTATTAAAATTGAATCACTACATGAACTAGTTCCGTTGGCTTAAAATCCTCTAATAATCTAGAGGTAGTAGTGCCTAATTGCGTAACCATAAAAAACGATAAATTCTTTAAAAGAAATTGTTCTATAATCTTTAGGATAAATAATTATAATCTGATATTTTGAATATATAAAATTAAATATCTCATTGCACATGTGGCATTTCATATTTATTTAAGAAACGTCATGTTATAAAATCTTAAACTACGAAAAATATTGATTATTATTTCTCACACAAAATTATATATTATTTTGTAAAATAAAACTTCCGGACATAATGTCATGTTAATAACGTGAGCACCCCACCAATTGTACATCTTGCTTTCTGCCCGTGTGGAGTATCGGGGCCCGTCTATAGTTATGGCGGTGCCTTTGGCGTGGAAAGAATATCCCAGTTCTTTGGCGGTAATTTTAAGGAGCTAAAAAAATTTGAAAACAAAAATATATCGAAGTTTTAGCATTGAAAATAATACCCCAACTCCTTTGAGGTTATAGATCTAATAAGGATAATTATATAAAATAAATCTGCAAAATTTTATGTTTTAAAACTTTTCCTTATATTATTCGTTTGATTTAAAAAATATTTTTGACATACAAATTTAGGTCTTGACTGATAACTCTTGCGAAAATAAAACAAACATTATGCAAAGTAAAAATCTAAGGTGGCACCTTGCTGGGCAATACCACCTGTGTATCAGTTTCATTAGTGTATAGCTCTGACATAGTCCTGATAGCTTTATATAAGTTCGAGAGATAATCCGACTAAGTCATCTTTATAGCAAACTTCTAAATACCCTTTTTGAGCTATAATCTGTATTTATTCTTGCACGGGCCTATCCCGATGGTTTCTCATGTGACTCATAGGGTTATTTTACCCTTATTACTATACCAAAATGAAACTTTCTTAAATAACTTAAGGGTCACTTCTATGAGGTAAAAATTTTATTCAAATTTCATAGCCTATACATTTCCGAGCCTAGGATAATAAATTTAATAATTAAATTGAGACAAAATAATCCTACAAAAGAGGGCAAAAATTTATAATTTGTCAAATGTTATGTTTATTGAGTAACTGTCGTTGTTTCATTCAAGGCTTAGCCCTAGTCTCCCTTACTCCTTTCCTTTTCTCACTTCTTCATTACCCTATAAATCGAACTAATCTCATTTCCCTTCTTTCCAGTTTCGTTTCCGCCTCCCCACTGTATAAGATAAAATAACTATCAAATTCATATTCAATACATAATACATTGTAAGACAGAAATAGTCTCAAAAATTTTGTGAAATCGGGTTTAATTAGAATAAAAGGGCCTTCTCTTAGTAAAAGTGAAAACTTTAATCTTAAAGATGATTATAGTCAAAATATTGAAAAGGATACTGATAAACATAAGTCACTAGAAATGATAGCTCTGGATCTAACCTATTTTTTATTTAGAGTCTGACTATCCAAGAAGTAGAAAATTTATTAACTGATGAGAAGGAATGGGAAAATGATTTTATTGTGAATTCCCTTTTCAAATAAAATTTAAACATTTCTCATCAAAATTCTTTAAAATTTACTGCTTTATACAAAAATAATAAAATAGAAAATGAGCTTATTATTAAATTATTATTTAAATTAATTATAATCCACTTTTCGTTTTACTTATAAAAAACGAAAAAATCGATAAACATTTAATTAAACCTTTTTTAAAAAAACAAAATTCCTAATTTTTTTAACTTCCCATTCATACATATTATGGTAATCTATTATCTTGAGCAAATAAAATGAATGCTTAAATTATGGAAATTGCATTAGGGTTGTGCTGATTAATATAGGATCGGATCAAACCCGATACATGCCTTTTTTTGTAAAAAGTAGATGATAAATATCAATTTAAATATCGGATCGGTTTTATATGATTATAGGAAAATATCGGATTGTTAAATTGATCAACACAATCCTAATTATAAGTAATTAATGTTAGCTTTCTTTCTTTAAAAAAAAACATACCTCTCTAATTTTAGGGCAAAAGGGTTCGGCCAATGGGAAATGCAGCACGCCACTGTTGTTGTTCCCTTGGTAAAAAGTGGCGACCCTTTGAGTAGTCCTGAAAAAAATTAACAAATTATTCTTTTCTTTGGATAAAATTGATTTGATACATTTTCGGTTTTCATATAAAATATTCAATGTGAGAGCTAAGAAAACGCCGAAGTTTGAAATCTAGAAGAAAAAAAGGAAAGTTCTGTCTTCTGTGTTTTGGTTCTTAAATTTAAAACTAGTTCCGTTCGCCGGAATTTTTTAAAATGATTTCTGGTTCCAGTTTTTGTAACTGCTCAAAGAGAGTTCTAGGTTCCGTTTCCGGTTTCTAGATTAGTTCCGGTTCCGAGAGTTCCAAACCCTGGCTATAATTACTTAATTTATCTGAATTCTTATAGGGTATTATTTTTTTAATCAAATGTAATCTTTGATTTGTTACATACAATCAGGGTTTTCGCAATTAAAAAAAATTTGGTTTATTTAAAAAAAAGGAAAATTTTTTGATCGCATATTTTAAAAAATCCAATCTTTTCTTTGTGAAAATTTTTTTTCATCATGAAATTAAATAATAAATTAATTTTATATTTTAATTTTTGAAAAATTCGCTCAAAATTTTGGGCAAAAAAAAATTCAAAAGCTCATTGAATATTTTTTGTTAAACGGCATATAATATACAAAGGAATTTAAATGCTCAAATATAGCTCATCAAATAAAAAAAACCTATCAATAGAGAATGTCTGATTTCGAGCATACTATCCAATTCATCCTTTTAAAATAGGCTTATCAGATCTTCATATTAATTATAATTTTTCGCTGAGTACATGGAGAAATATTACGCTTTCAAGAATTTGCAATTTTTTCATCCATATATATTCATAAAATTATTACCAATGTGAACATCACATAACTTAATGCAGCGAGATTCCTACGCTATGCTGACGATATAAGTATTAGATCTAGAGCCCTGCAATGTGATTTTTTCGCGGCACGACCCCGGTCCGAATTTTAAAAAAATTGTATGAGCCCGACCCGATCAAACATTTTCACGTCCAACCCGACCCGATCAATTTTTTTTAACAATTTGAGTTTCAATATTATAATATCTAATAAACAATTAAAAATTATTTATATTTATTCACATATTGCCACCTTAAATAAAAGTATATTTAACCACCACAATCTAATCAATATTCATATAAAGATGCATTTTATTTAATTTGTATATATATATCACTTTTATACAGTAATATAAAAAGTATAGTTAAAATACATTCGAATTTAAAAATTATTCTGAACATTAAAAAGACATCAATATCAGTTATTCTGATTGACATTTTTACGAAACATCGGGCTTCAGGTCGGACACTAAAAGTCCAACCCGAGCCCAAGAAAAAAGATATTAAAACAGAGTTTTAGTTTTCGATTATATATTTTTTTATTTTATAAATAATATTATAATAATATTTGTTGTAATGTTTAAAAAAATAGTTAAAAATTTATACTAATTTTTGTTAAATTATCTGCATCAAGAAAAAGATTTTAAAATACCTAACGGGTCATATTTAGCGAGTGTTGTTAAACGGCTCGATTTAGCCAATCTTTAATAACGTTTAGCTCAAGGTTTTGGCAAAAAATAAATTATTCAAGTTTATTGATTTCGCCCACCGATGGCAGAAAAGTTTGGACTTCTATGGGCTAAATGGAGTGGTTTAACAACAATTTATTCAGTATAAAAATTGCAAATATTTTAAATGAGATTATTAACTTTTGGAAAATAAAAAATAATACAAATCATTCGTGAAAGTTAGTTGGATTTTTAAAATAGAAAATATTGAAATTTTTATGACATTGATACAAAGATAGATGGTAAATAAAAATCAATATAAATATCGAATCAGTTTTTTTTAGTAATATCGGATTGGTGAAAAATTTTTGGATCGACATAGCCCTAGTTATATCTGACCCATTTTCTGGAATGAAACTATGACATAAATATCGAATTTAGTGTTAAATCCTTCCAGTTAATTATTAACAGATGCCTGCGCATAATAATAGACATCTCTTCATAATATCTATTTTATTATACTATGAAAGCACAAGCGGAATATTCCCATCATATGGTTATACCAATAAGAATATGGCTGGTTGCATGTTTAGTAATTTTAAAGTTATTACATAGTGTAACATAATAAAGGGTTTCGCAGACTGCTCAAAATAAAATCTTTTAAGATCTTTAATCTCTGACGATTAAAAAATAAGATTTTTTAAGAATGCTCAAGCAATCAACAAAAATTCAAATTCATTTATAAGTAAATATTTTGTGATTTTTATGCATAATAAATCTTTCATAATGTAAGTATAAAATTTAAAAAAAAGAGGATCTTCAAAGATTTTTGTTCAAAATTTTTGGCGAAAAAAATCTTCAAATGCTCATTTAAGATTCAGGTTAAACCTTGCATAATAATGACCAAAATATATTTCCAGGGATGCTTATATAGGAGGTTTGACGTTATACCAGAAATAAATTTTATTAATTTTTGGGTTGATTTTTTAGAGGTCCAAAAACTCGCGTAGGTATGTAATGGAGCACGTATTTTTTTCTCTTAGGAAATAAATCACTTGTGGATTTTCATAAAAATTAAGTGACGGAAAACTAATTGACCAAATCTCTCAAAAATCGCCAGTTTCGCGAATATTTCTAAATTTTGAATGGCCAAGGTGCTTTTCAAACAACATATTTTTCCCGTTATTTCTTTCTCGTTCGATTCCATTCGTTCTCTTTTTATGAAATCAAGGTTTTAAAACCCTTGATTTTCTAAAACACCTTGGGGAAAATATTTTCATAATTAGGTAAAGAAAAATATGTGATATATGTTTTCTTTTCATTTATTTTTGCTAAATATAAAAAATAATTAATTTCCATATCTATTAAATTGTATGCCAAAATAATGAATCAATATCAAACATTACATTTTTTTTAAATAATTATTTGTCATGTAAAGTTTCCAGTATTTTTATATTTCGATGAAAATAATTAATATATTAAAAACAAACAAAGGTTTTTTAAAAAAATTCTTTCACCGGAGTTGATATTTTGCTCTTTTGGGATGAAATTTTATTTTATAAAATTAAACTAATTAAATTATACCATTGGATAGAGCCTCATCATTAGAATACAAAATAAATAAAAACCCGGGGTTTTTATACTGTTGGTGCTATTTAAGAGTAAAGTAGTACTTTTTACCAACGACCCTGGATAGGATGGCAAGTGCTTAGGGGTAAGAGGGCAAATATCAAATTTAATCGATAAACAGTTTTTCTTTATTGTTATTTCATAATTAGATTATAGAATATTTACCAAAAATTAGTCTACACAATTGTTATATCTTATTTGTTACAAATGTTATGTTTTGTAATACAATATTATTTGAATATTATAGGCTTTAATACTATATAAACTTCAGTGGCCCCCACAACTGGGGAGGGAATGAAACAACTTCTTTTTAGAATAAGGGTACTTTTTATAAAAATATAATTTTTTTAATTTTATTTCATTTTTTGTTTTACCACACCCAACTAGTGTTGTTAAACGGCTCGTTTTGAGCTGATTTTTAAAAACGGCTAACTCAATATTTCATCCAGAATAGTATTAATAATTATTTTTTTCTTCCTGTAATATAAGTTTTAATATATTTTTTAACGTTTTGAATATAAAATAAAATTGAAAAAAAATTGTATATTTTCCTTTAAATTCCTTTGTGATTAAAATTTGTAAATCATAATTTTATATTAAATTTAAAAAAACTGATGCGCTATATAAATGATCAATAAAGTAACTTATAATGTAACTCATTACTTTTGAAACATAGTGGTGCTAGTCTAGATACATCTAAAATAATATAACTAGTTACACTACTAATTTATAATAAAACGACTACTGCTTTTTATTTCAATTTATTTCAAACATTAAATATTTATTAATTGATTTTTCGAATGTTCCATTCTATTTTTATATATAATATCTATAAATAATATTTTATTAATAAGTAAAAATTTTCTACCATAAATAAACGAATAAAATTTTTCAATACCAAATAAAAGTGCTCGAGCTTCTTTATCAATCAGAGCGTAGTGTTTTTCTGATTCTAATAAAGTACGTGACGCAAATGAAATAGGTTTTGTCCTTCCGTCTACTAATTAATGTAACAACACAGCCCCTAATCCTGAATCAGATGTGTCGCATTCCAAAATTATAGGTAACTGCGCGTTATAAGGAATTAACGCTTCCTCGGATGACAATACGAAGGGATTTTGTTCATCTTTCGACCACCGCCTGGGTACTTTCACGCTCGTTAATCTATGTAATAGCGTCGCTTTTCAATGTAGATTACGAATAAAACGTTCATGATAATTCACGAGTCCTAGAAAAGATCTAAGTTGTAGTATATTTTAAGGTTTAGTGCATTTCGGATAGCCTTCACCTTTAACGGGTTAAGATGTATACCGAATTTATCAATAATCACCCCTAAAAATGAAACCGATTTTTGTAAAAATCTCACTTTTGTCAATTTCGCCTTAAAACCTGCTTTCTGTAATCTGTCTAACACTATTCGCAAATTATTTATGTGATCCTCATCATTCGACCAGAAATAATTACGTCATCTAAGTCCAGTCATTTGGCAATCTTTTAGCAACTCATCCATATATCTTTGGAATATAGTAGGTGCACTTGCCAATCCAAAAAGCAATCGTCGGTAACGGAAATAGTCCTTATGAGTCACTATCGTTAGTAATTTCTGAGATTCCGATTCTACTTCCATCTGTAAATACGCATCTTTCAGATCTATCACGGTAAATTTATCACCACCTTGGATTTTCTTTAATAAATCGTCTAAGGTAGGAATAACATGATGGTCATACAATAAACACGGATTGAGTGTAACTTTGAAATCAGCACAAATTCGAATATCGCCATTACTCGGTTGGCGTTGACCACTGTACCCTAGTTATAGTCGAATCTTATTTCGATAATTCTGCAGCCACTAATCGGTCTAATTCCATTTCAATTGCTTTGAGAAGTGGAAATGGTACCCTACGGGCTGGAAACGATTTTCATAGTAATCAGAGAAGAGGCACCACAGTTGTATTCATTATTACCACTAATAAGGTCCTTGTCTATGATCCAATCCTAACATTGACTTGGGTCTCGCCCTTAACGTCTAACGGATGATCACCATATGCAGTCAATGGACTGGTTGGTCTAATTTTTGGTCGTCCAATACTTGTCCATATATTAATTCCTATCAATGACGCTTGTGCACCAGTGTCAAAATCAAATTCAACATCTAACCCATTTACCTCTGCAGTTAGTTTTGCTCGATTCTCTCGATTTTGTTGAATCTTCCAAATATTATGAATAGAATCATTACATTCTTATATAATTTAAATTCTTTGATTTACAGCAAACTGCAAAATGACCAATTTTTTTACATTTATTACATGCCGCATTTGTAGCTGGACATCTCACTTCTCGATTATGAATAAAACCACATTTATAACATTTAAGTTTATTGTAATCTTTATCATTATTATATTTGTATTTATTATTCTCTTTATCAAATGTTTTATTATACTTGACTTTATTATAGCCTTTATCAAATGTAGTCGTCGTTTTAATTGGATGTTTATAATTATTATCATTATCATTTCTTTTGTTATTATCATTTATCTTATTAACAGGCATATTTTTATTTGCCATTTCTTTATCTGCTCGCTCAGAAGCTAATGCCAGATCAAGAATAAATTGAAAAGTCAGTACATTATTATCTCTATCAAGACCGTCGGGATATAGAGCTCTAAGATCTCTTTCCAATCCCGATATTTCCATGCCAACCATAAACTGATCACGTAAACGCTCGTCAATATCATTAAGATAATGACAACGCTTGCCAATTGTTCTAATTTTATCTGCAAATTCAGTTATGGTTTCAGTTGTTCTCCGTAATCTAACGAAATCAAATCTAGAAGCAAAAGCTGTTGACGTCGGTTTAAATAGTTTAAAACATAAGATAAAGTTTCGATAGGATCAGGATAACAAAAACGGTCCACCAACTCAATATTCTTATTGCCAAAAAATGTTAAAAATATATCTTTATATTGACATTCAAATGGGCTTACGCTTTTTAACCGAAAACTGGCTTCCCATTGAGAAAAGTATTTTGAAGCAGGGATGTGAACCCTTCGACAAAAAAAAGGGTCCGGGTTCGGGTCCGGTAATAAATTTAAAAAGGACCCGGGTCCAGGGTTCGGGTCCGGGTTGAGAGGAAACATAAAAAGATTGACTCAAAATCAGACTTTTTTTCATTCATTTTTTTATTATACTTCAATATATACACATTTATAATTCGAAATGAGATAATTTATATTTTAAATATTTTATTCAATCGCACAATCATGATATCTTCTAAAATATCATTCTTCAGATTTCCACGTAAATTAGTCAACGATGAAAATCCACGTTCTACGCTTACCTAAAATAGATAGTCATTTTTATAATACATAAATTATTGTACGTCGCCGGTACAGCCATGACGATTCTAGAAAAGGTATATAATTCTGGATATATTGAAGAATTTTTCTCCCAGAATTTTAAAATGTTTGCATCTCTATTTATTCTCATAACTTCCGAGAACTTTTCTATTAAAGATACAATAGATATTTTTTGCTCCTTTCTATCAGATGATAATTTAATTTTTTTTCTCTATCTAATAGTAAAATTTTCAGATCATCAATATCGTTATCATTATCATTGTTATCGCTACAACCAGTAGATATTGTTGTAACCACCAATGTATTGTAAATAATAGAGTTTTGGGTATGACATAAATCTTCAAGATGGTCTATAACCATTTGTTTTTGCTCACTACTTAATAAAACCTGATATCGGGGGTCTAAATATATCGAAGCATATACAACACTATTTTGTAAATATTGTTGCTCTCTTATTTTCGTATTTTCTAATACTTCATTTGAAAAAGAACTTGTTAATCTCTCTAACTCTAATCGACATCTTAATCATGTGCAAAAATCCGATAAACATAATTGTTCAGCTTGCACTCTTAATGTTGTTATTTTTAAAGGAACCAGCACACTAGTAAGCTCTTTTACTTGATTCCAATCATCTTCTAACAAAATGATTTCACATGCTCCTATTAAAATCATTACAGAAATCTTTCAAACTTAATAATCGCTCTAGCATCATAAACATCGAGGACCAACGTGTTGTGCAATCTAAAATTGCCATTTACCTTTTCATGGATTTTAATATTCTAACAATTGTGGGAGTTCTTAAATATTTTACAACATCCCTTGCTTTATCAATTATAGTTTTAAAGTGACTATTTTTTATGGAGATTTCACGAAAAAAATTAATAAAATTATAAAAATTTTATATTATTTTTTAAAAATTATAAAAATTTTATATTCTTTTTTTAAAAATTTATAAAATTATAAAAATTTTATATTATTTTTTAAAAATTATATTTTTACATTAATTTTAAAAAAAAAATTTTAAGTTAAAAATTTTTAACACCCTGAACCCTTGGACCCTCCACTTTTTAAAAGGGTCCAGGTCCGGGTTCAGCCAAAATACAAGGGTCCAGGAGGGTTCAGAGTCCGGGTCCAGGTCCGGGTTCACATCCCTGTTTTGAAGTCAATGTATCATTATTGTCAAATTTATCAAATTTAAAAGATAAATCTGCCAATTTTTTTGAACCTCCATTTAAGGAATTATTTTCTCCATTTATCGTAGCCATTTGATAATACGACTACTAATTTATAATAAAACGACTACTGCTTTTTATTTCAATTTATTTCAAACATCAAATTTTTATTAATTGATTTTTCGAATGTTCCATTTTATTTTTATATATAATATCTATAAATAATATTTTATTAATTTATTACACATTCTTAAAAAGTAGTAACTAATTACATTTCAAAAGTAACAACACTATCTTTTTCTATATATATTATCAAAAACTATTACATATAAATGGATATTAAATCAATATTAAGTTAGCAAAAATTGATAAAAGGTAAAAATTATTTTAAATTAATGGATACAAACATGGTAATAAATTAATATAAAATAATCTTAATGTTATGCCTAAGCATAAAACATTAATTTAAAAAAATTAATTTACATAATATTAACAGAAAGTTTTACAAAATTTAAAAAAAAATGTTTATCCATATTTTATTTATTTTCTTTAAAATGTTTTATCACAAGTTTTTTGATAGTTTTAAAAGCTTTTAATAATTTTTTTATATTTTGGATAAGTTAAAAAAAATTGAATGATATATAATAATTGAATTGAATAAAATCCAGTATACATTATATACTAATATGTAAATGTTTATTATTTGTACATATAGAAATTTAAAATTTGTATAACCTGTCAATAAATTGATCAATGAAAACCAATTGGCCTGGCTTTATGTTATCTTGCAAAGATCCACATGCAGATGTAACTATAATATGAGTACAACCTTCCATTCTTAAAGCAAATATATTTGCTCGAAAGTTGATATACGTAGGTGGTATGTTATGTTCCTTGCCATGTCTGCATTTTGGAGAAAAAAATTAATATAATGTATCATATGAAAAATCATTTTTTTAGAATTATAAATCTCTTCAATTTCTTAAGATTAATATTTAATTAATGTTGTATATTAGGTACCTGGGCAATAAAACACAGTCAACACCATGAATTTTGCCTATAACTAAATCATCTGATGGCTATAATATTTGTTATATTCGATTATAGTAAATATCATATATTACTTTCCCAAAAGGTGTATCCACACTTTTTATTTGTCTATCTTCAATTAGTGTTGCATTATCTAAACCTGATCCACAAATTAATCCAATCTATTTTAAATAAAATTTATAAATATCCAATTTGTACAAATTTGAAATAAATAATATGATCTTTTGCCTCAAAAAATATTTATTTACTTTTAAAGACATAGGTAAACTCTGTAGTATATTGATTTTTTTTCAGAATAAGGTCAGCTGTAAAATATTTAATATCCTTTAGGATTACATATTTTATATTTGGTTATCCCCACTAAATTAAATTAACGATGAACCATCTATAGGAGCAAGGGAAGCAATAAAAATAATATGAACCAATAATAAAGGAATAATACTGTTGGTAGAAATTAAGGGCTGTTATATTATTACCCCCCCCCCACCCCCCAAATAAAATTTTAGAAAATTTAAAAAAATACCTAAATGTCTTTATGTCCAATAAATACGCAATTATATATATTTTAAATTTGATCAGTATCATTACTATTACTAGCTAGTAGAGGTCTGCAGAACGCGATTCATTCCGAAAAATTAATCCACCGACTTGGCAGAGTTGGGCAGGTCCTTCGGAAAAAGAATCATACAGAGAAGATACAGATTCTTTATTAAAAAATGGATCTTAGATACAGATACTAGTATCTTATTAAAAATATATAAGATAAAAGATAATAGATACTTTTGTTTTTTGCTAAATGAGAGTATCTTAATAGTTTATAAAAGACAATTTTTATTATTTATTGGTGTAGAACATAACATATGCATACAATAATCAGTCATTTTAATATTAATTTTAGCCCATTCATAGCATAGTCAGGTAAGGGAGACTGGTATTAAAGAGTTGAAATATTAATTTGCAAAAGAGTATTTATATAAATTATTAATCATTATTCTTCAATATAATTTTTCAAATAATTTATAATTAACCTCTACGGTTTTAGCATATTTAGCATTGTGCCAAAACCAAATAACCTTACAACTGGAGCGTAAGATGGTATTGCAGTATATAAAAAAAAAATTCTTAATGGGTGGATAGTAATTAAGCAACTCTAATATATTTTGACAGTTTTTAATATAATTTAACACCTCCAATTCAATTCTATCTGTACCTGTTTTATTTTTAAACTGGACGGAATCCAACGTTACTGATTTATTAACAAAACAAATATTGGCATTTTCCCAAAATCGAAAATAGAATAGATCATGTTTTGAAACTTGATAATTATTTAGTATTTAATTTGTGCTTTAATATTCTTCAAACTGGATATCCTTATCATTAACTGTAACCGAGTTATATCCATTTTAAAGTGTAAAGTTAGCGGAATTACTTGAAGAAAGTGATGATTAATGATAATTGATCCCCCATAATCTTTAAGCCGTATATCAGCAGAATGAACTGTTTTGGGTTATAGGCGAAAATAGAAAAGTTTTGGCCAAATCTAAAATTTTAGCAATCATTTTTTAATTAAAGCCAATATATTGCGCCTTATTCTCGATATCTTTTAAACGGAATGTCAAATAAATTAAGCCGAAGTGTGTTATTAACAAAATATAGAAAGTGAATTTTGAAACTAGCGGAGCGACTTGAGGATCAATTACCGAAACCTATGCCATTGTGTAGCCCGTTAATTGATCTCATATCGGAAACAAGTGAAATTAAATGTTGGTGAGTTATATGCTAAATAAGAAAGTTTTGGCTCTTTGGCAAAACTTAAATTAAAGATCATATTTTGAAAGCTCCGTGAAGTTGGTCGAACGATTGAAAACACTGACAATAAATAATATGTCATTTTTTAGTGTTTCAATCCGTCTAGTAGGAGAAGTTAAGAAGTAAATAAACGGACTATTTATTGTTTATATTTTATTATTTTGCTAACTTTCTGGTTAATATTTTCGACATTCTGTTTGGAAGATCAGATAAAGCACTAAATATTAGATTGAACCGGAATATGATTGCTTTAATTTCAGATTTAGAAAGTGTCAAAACCTTTCTATTTTGCTTATACAGTGGCGTAGTTAGGAATTTTTGTTAGAGGGGGTCCATACATATAAAAGCTTGGCCTTCGGCCGGGTTTATTTTACAATTCATAACCATATCTTCGATAATATATAATAAATATATTTTTTAAATTCATCAATAATATGTTATTATAATTTAGTAGATTATTCTCAACGACTTAGTAATAATACTATCCAGAAAAATTTCAATAGTAATTGTTATATATTTCGTTTTTTTTAGTAACAGAAGTTGTTAAAATAATAGTTGAGTCATTGTTAATAAATATTTTTTTTTATAGGATTACTAATGAATTATATTTTTTTTTGTCGATTCATTGTTATAAGGCGTAATATTATATTTTTCTAATTATTAATAAATATATATTTATTTTAACAATTTTAAAAATTATATAAACCCAAAAAGGGGAAAAAATTATTATTATTTTATTATTTTTTTTTACAAATTAACGTCTTATATTTTATTTTATAAACTATACGAAATATTCTAATAAAGGAAGTATAAAACCGCCTATATATATATATATAATAAAGCAATACATAAATATAGTTAAATAATAATGGTTACCGTGACCAGAGCGAACTGATCGCTAGAACCTGGTCGTTAGGGACACTAAAAAAAAAGGGGGGGGGGGACTGTAAAAAAAACAAATAGAAAAAAAATCTGTGTGGATTAGTGAAATATAAAAAAAAGAAAAAGCTTAGTGGTATATAAAATCTTTGTGGCTTAGTGATCTTTGTGGCTTAGTGATCTTTGTGGCTTAGTGATCTTTGTGGCTTAGTGATCTTTGTGGCTTAGTGGTCTTGGTGGCTTAGTGATCTTTGTGGCTTAGTGGTCTTTGTGGATTAGGGGTATAAAAAGATCTTTGTGGCTTAGTGGTCTTTGTGGATTAGTGGTATAAAAAAAAGGAGGCTCAGTGATATATAAAAGAATCTTTGTGGCATAGTGATATATATATTTAAAAAAAACTTAGTATTTGTGGCATATTAACGCTAGAAATTTATTTATTCAGTATATATATGTATATGTGTTTTATAAGAATATTTACGGTCCTAATTATTTCATACCTCCTAACCTTACAAATAATTAAAATATTTATTTTAAAGGTTATTGTTAATTTCTTATAGGAAACATGAAAAGTTTAAAATTCATGAAATATTGGGAAATTCAATATACCATTTTGGGAGCGTTAATAATTTTAGGATTTGGGTAGGTAGTTTATTATTTGAAGAAGGATTAAGAGAAGTAGAAATGTAAGGATTAAGGGTCAGACATTGATCATTGAGGGCCATAATGGAGAAGAAGATGTGATGTAAGGTAACCTGGTTACCTGTACAAGAATTGATCAAAGGATGGACCGATAGTAATATGAGAGAGTTAAATAGAAATGAGAGAATTAATAACACGGAAAGAAGGGACAATTATAGTAGACCTAGGTATGACAATCGGTTGGAAGAGTCGTATAGATGGCCAAGAGAAAATTCACAGGGGAAGGCGAATGGAAATGAGAACAAGTTCTAATTTCCGAGGAAGAGAAAAATTGAGTTGTTATAATTGTGGAAAACCAGGTCATATGGTATGAGATTGTCAAGAAACCAAATGTTTTGGGTGTGGGAAATATGGACATATAGCCCCGTATTGTCCGGGAAAACGTGATAAATTACGATGTGCAGGTTGCGGACGATTTTGTCATAATAGAGAAGAATGCAATGTTAGTAATATCAATACTCGAGGCGGTTTTCCGCAGAGAGACATGGGGCAGATTGTGCCAAATATGAGGATTATTGAAAATAGGGAAGGAAAGGAAGATAGGAATACAAGATTTTACGGAAAATAAAGATCCGAATATTATTTGCTTTCGGTGCCGAAACGAGGGACATGTGGCAAGAGAGTGTGAGTACTTGTGACTATATGATAGTGAAAAAGGAATCTTAGAAGTCGGGAGGCGGCGGTTGGAAAAAATTGGCAACTTTAGTAGTAAAGAGAAGATGAAGAAATTGAAATGCATAAACATGATGCAAGAAGAGATAGTACATGATCCATGTCCTAGGGTGTGGATAAATGTAAATGGAAATATGGTATCCATGTTGTTTGATACAGGAGCAGCCATCTCTGTAATGAGTTATGAAAAATATAGAAGTATTTGGGCGGAGGAAATGATTAAAAGTGAAGACATCAAGATCCGGCAGTTGGACGGATCAGAGGTGGCTGTAATGGGAAGGGTGGAATTAGAAGTAATGTTGGAGAATGGAAGGGAGATATTGGATCTGTGGATAATTAACCGAAGGGTAGAAGCTGTATTGGGATGGGATTGGATTACTCATGGGACCAGATTGTGGGTTTTGGGGTGTGTTCGCATGGTGGGGTACATTTTTACCAATAAGGAGAAAAGAGGAGAAAAGAGATTTGAATTATTGGTATGGAAAGAAATTGCCAGGAATTGAGACCTTTTTGGGGGAAGTAAGGGGGAGAGAAGAAGGTGGAGGGTATGGTCGGGGGGAAATAGGGGAAAATTTTAGGGGAGAAATCAGGGGGAATTTTATGGGAGAAATCGGGGGGAATTCTATGAGAGGAGTCGGGGGAAATTTTAGGAGAGAAATTGGGGGAAGTTCTATGAGAGAAATCGGGGGAAATTTTAGGGGAGAAATAGGGGGAAATTTGAGGAGAGAAATCGGGGGAAATTCTATGAGAGAAATAGGGGGAAATATGAAGGGGGACGTAAAGAGAAATTTTAGAAGAAAAAATATGGGAATTTTTAAGGATTGTCGTGACTTTAGGAGGAAGAAAGAAAGGGACAAATCTGAGGAGAGGGAAGAAATTCCTGATCAAAAAGAGTTGGAGTTGAAGTCAGATGAAAGTCTAAATAATGAAACAGGGCTGCCGAAAGAATGGACCAGAAAAGGTGACATAAAGCAAGAAAAAACAAAAGGAATATATAATCCGGAAGTAGATATGAAGGGGGAAGAGACCAACCAACAAGAAGAGAAGGGATTTCAAAGAAGGGAGATAGAAGTCGGAAAAATCAAGGTACAAGAGGGAGTGCGAAGATTGGTGGATGATTATAAGGAAATCTTTGAGGAAAGTTTGGGATGTGTCAGAGATTACGAAGTGGATATCAAGTTAAAGGAGGGACATGTTCCAAAATTTTGTGCTTTACGACGAATACCGTTCGAATGGCGAAACGAAGTGGATAAGGAATTGGATCGGTGGGTACAGAAAGGCATTGTATGTCCTGTAGAATATAGTGAATGGGCGACACCGTTAGTGCCAGTGAAGAAGGCCAATGAAAGGCTCAATTTATGTGCAGATTTTAGGGTCACGCTCAATCCGTGGGTAGTGGAGGTCAAATATCCGCTGCCGAGAATTGAAGAAATATTAGCAAATTTGAAGAGTAGTGTATATTTTTCAAAAGTAGATTTTTCCAATGCCTACTTGCAATTACGAGTGAAGCCGGAGATACGAAAGCTATTGACTATCACTACTCCGAAGGGTTTTAATGCATTCTGTAGTCAGGGTTGGGCAAATTTTCAGAAAATTGTATTCGGATACAGATACTTTATAAAATTTTGTATTTAAGATACAAGATACTAGATACTTTAGAAAAATTTCAATAAGATATAAGATACAAGATACTTGTATTTTTTTTAAAAAAAAGTATCTAAAATACAAGATACTTTTTTAAAAAAACTTTAAATAGTCAAAATCAATATGTATAAAGCTTTATTTTCTTATCTATAATATAAATTTATAAAAAAATATTTAAAATAAATTGTAGAAAATAATAAATTTATTATAAAAGATAATGCGATATTCCATTTAATAATTATATAATTAGTAAATAATAATAAATCAGCATCATATTTTAATATTATTAATTTTTCGTTCAATCTTTGACGATTTGGTCTATTAACCATATTAGCAAAGCTAAATAATCTTTCAACGGGGGCTGAGGAGGGTAATATTGTGTTATATTTAATAAATATTTCTTTTATATATTTATAACTATTTAACATATTTATACTCCGCCTGTCATCTTTCATATAATTTAGGACCTCTATTTCAATATCATTTATTGAATTATTAGAATTGGATGTGATACTTTTAAAGCAAAAGTAATCATCATCTTCATCAATTGAAGATTTTGTTGAAGTATTAATTTCAATATTATTTTTTTTTTTCTTTTTCACCATCAATCCAACGATTTTTAAATAGTTGCCAAAAATGCACTTTTAAAATTATCAAAATCATATATATTTTTAAATCTTTTATATTAATAATTTTCTATGGCAACAACTAATGGTTTGCAAAATTGTAGATTGGTTTGAATTAAATTTGTAATTTTTTTTAACGACATTTAAAATTTGAGCTGAGCAGTTGATTTCACTTTGTATTTTGTCAATCGCTATAGCCAATGGGGCCATTATATTGCAATATTCTTCTAAATATTGAATTTCAATATCTCTTAATTTAGGAAACTCTAATTTTTGACATAATTTAGGAAGTACGCCTTTAAATTTTAATAAACTATGAAGACTATCATACAAACTATTCCATCTAGTGCAACAAGGTGTAACTAATTGTTTTCCTAAAACTGCTTTGATAAGTTCTGCAGTTTTAGGCCTATTATTTGCATTCCATAGCTTAGTACATTTAGCTATTGCAGGATGATGAATTTTAGAAATGTTAGGAGAATCCTTAATAGCTCTCTCTACATCTGTTGTGACAATTAGACTTATCGTATGGCACAAACAACGAATGTGTTGAGGCAATGTTATTGAGGTTTCTTTAGACCCTTAAATAAACAAATAAATAATTTTATTTGAATAAAATTTGAGAGTTTTGCACAGATAGCAGCACCTTTATATAAGTTATTAAAGAAAGGAGAAAAATTTGTGTGGCAAGATGAGCAGGAGGATGCTTTTGAAGAGTTGAAAAGTAGAATCGGAAGAGAACCAGTTTTAGTATGTTTTAATAACGATTTAAAAGTGGTATTAGCTGTAGATGCTTCGAATAGGGGTGTGGGCGGAGCATTGTTGCATTGTATAGACAAGCTGGAAAGACCTATTTTGTTTTTCTCGAGAATTTTTAGAGCCGCCGAAACAAGGTATTCCGTGATTGAACAAGAGGCTTTGACAGTTATTTTTGGACTAACCAAGTGTCGAGAATACTTAATTGGTCGTAGATTTGTAATCTATAAGGATCACAAACCTTTAGTCCATCTTTTCAAGAATGATAATAAGGAGTTAATGTTGTCTCCTCGGTTACAAAGATGGTTATTACTGGTAGGTAGTTTTGATGTGCAAGTAAAATATAGGCGGGGAAGGGAAAACTATTTGCCTGATATTTTATCTCGATGTGGCGCTGGAGAAGAAGGGGAAGAAGTAGGATCTGAAGAAGTGGAGGAAAGAAAGGAAAAAGGACTGATTCGAGCGATAGCAGGGATATCTAGAGGTGGTCCCGTGACGTGGGAAGAACTAAAGAAGGTCACTTTGAAAGATCGCTAACTGATGAGAAATTAAAAGGAGTGTTATGGGGAAGAGACCTTGGAGAGAGGGAGATAAATATTTCAGAAGCATAGAAAAAGAGCTGGCTATAGTGGATGAATGCCTGGTGCGAGGAAACCGAGGAGTAATACCAATGAAATTGAGAGGTGCAGTGTTATCCATGATACATGCGGGACATCAAGGTACTGAACGAATAAAACAATGGGGGCGTGAATACGTGTGGTGGCCTGGCATGAATAGGGAAATTTAAAATATTTGCCGAGGTTGTTTGATGTGCAATACATGGGCCAAAATGCCCCATAAGGACAAGAAGAGTGTTTGGCCAAAGGTGACTCAGCCATGGGAGAGGATACACGTTGATTTTTTTGATTTTGAAAATAAGATTTATATAATCGTGGTAGATGCTTAATCAAAGTGGGTGGGGTACGAGGAAGTAAGGGGGCTAACGACGCAGGTGGTAATGAAAACATTGAAAAATCTATGGGCCAGGTTTGGAGTAGCTCGAACGATAGTATCGGACGGAGGTCCGGCTTTCATCAGTGAACAGTTCAAGAGGTTTTGTATAGAAACCGGGGTAAGACATATTTTGGCGCCGCCATATCATCCCAGTTCAAATGGTCAGGCGGAGAGGATGGTGTCGATTGTTAAGAACTGGTTAAGAAAATCAAAGTATGGGGGTGGGGAAATTTGGATAGCGGTGGCATATTACAATAATAGTAGAAAGGGAGAGGAACCGTCTCCAGCTGAAAAATTTTTAGGGCGGCGAACCCGGATATTATTAGACTTATTAAATCCGAAACCACTTCAAAAGATGTAGAGGGAGATAGTGGAGAAACCGAAATTTGTCATGGGACAAACCGTGTGGGCAAGAATATATGGAGGTACAAGAAGGTGGGAATCTGGGGTGTTCGTAGAAAACATGGGACACAAATTAAGTCGAGTAAAATTTACTGATGGAAGAGAAGGAATACGGCATCGGGATCAACTAAAAAGGGGGCTGGAGCCAGGAAGGTTACGATCAGAAGTATGAGGAGGAGTGATGTTATAGGAAATTAAAGGAAAGTATACATGTCTATGTACTCATAAAGGGAAATATGGATATTAAAGGAGAGTATACCTGCCTATGAACTCATAAGGGGAAATATAGATATATATAATAGGAAATGTTTTTTTTAATATATCAAAGTTAATATATACAAAATTAATCATAGGAAATTTATATATATTTAAGATTGTCGAAATTCCCATTTTTGTAATAATATGTATCTTAAAGTAGCAATGTAATAATGTCTCAGTCATATGATGCATAAAAATACGAGTGATAAAATTTTTCTATTTCTCTCGCGTATTTTTTTTTGAAAAAAAATATTAGCGTTATTGGCTTATTAACCATCATAAATCAAAAAAAAGAACTTATGATAAAAAATAAAATAATTAATACTATGTTATGGTGCCCAAATATTAGTGCGTGTTAAATTATCAAATAAATTGGATATAAGGCGAGGCCCATATATAAAAGGGGGAAGAAGACAAAAAAATAAAAATAATAATAAATAAAGAAAGAAGGAAAGAAAGAAAGAAACAACAGGCAATTTGTTTGGAAAATAATATTGAAAATATTGTGAATAAAAAGTTGGAGTTGCGTGACTTTTATGATTTTAGAAATGTGATGAATCTAGCTAGCTATAAATCAAGAATTTGGAGGGAATTATAACTTTTGGGAGAGAAAAATAAAAGGGGGTTGACAGTTTGGCAGGGGAAAAAATAATAAATATTATGTAATAATTCTGTCAGGGAACTACGAGAGTAAAAGAAAGTTATAAGATTTTTTTTGAAAAGAAATAATTTTTTTTTGTACCCTCTTTCTTACGATAAAAGAAGATCCTATATATTCGAAAGGAAATAAGATTTAAAATGAGCGGAGTTCATCGGTGTTTATACTGGGAAGAATTGACAATTCTTGTCAGTATCTATCAGAAGAGTAAACGAGGAAGGCCGAAGATTGCTCCCCTCAAGGCAGGAATCGATAGAATCCAGATCTACCAGGAATGGAATAATGGATAGGGGAAGGACCCTGAATCATCGAAATGTGAGCCCGGAATTGCCAGAGCCCAGGATGCCTAGGGCGAGAACGTGCTACTTACGTGGGAGCACGGGACATTTACGTGACCGATGCCCTCGAGGGCCCACGCATAATCAGACTGGATACAATCGAAGGGAAATGCCCGGGACTTCACGACGAAGTCGCAGTCGTGGTTCGATTCAAGGGGATATAGTGCCGATACGGAGGGTGTTATCACCCGAGGGGAAAGAGACGCAGTCGGGCAATGGGAAGAAGGAGCAAGAGACCCGTACACCGGTTGCGGTAGTTCATCCCTTCCAGGAACCAGTAATGGGTCCGAATGCGGGAGAGGAGAGTGTCGACAATTGGCCCCTGGTGGATTTATCGGCCACAGAATGGGAAGATCTATTAGGATTGGATGCCTTATAAGATGAAGGGGGATACTTTTGATTTTAAATAATGGGGGCGTGTTATATATTTCGTTTTTTTAGTAACAGAAGTTATTAAAATAATAGTTGAGTCATTGTTAATAAATATTTTTTTTTATAGGATTACTAATGAATTATATTTTTTTTTGTCGATTCATTGTTATAAGGCGTAATATTATATTTTTCTAATTATTAATAAATATATATTTATTTTAACAATTTTAAAAATTATATAAACCCAAAAAGGGGAAAAAATTATTATTATTTTATTTTATTTTTTTTACAAATTAACGTCTTATATTTTATTTTATAAACTATACGAAATATTCTAATAAAGGAAGTATAAAACCGCCTATATATATATAATAAAGCAATACATTAATATAGTTAAATAATAGTAATATAATATCCTTCCACAAACATCAAAACCAGACAAATATATTTTTAGTCTTTTGAATGTATAATCAAAAAAAAATTTTTTCTCTGGGAGGGGTCCAAACCTGAAAACCACCCCCGTACCTATGCCACTGTGCTTATAACTCACGAACGGTTGATTCCCAAGGTATATGGTTTAAAGATTCTGGAGGATCGATTACCGCTCTACCAGTGGCCCCTACACTTTTTAAGCGAATGAAGCAGAATACCCCCATGAAAAGTACCCCCTTGAAAAGTACCCCCCCCCCTTCGAAAAAATTATAATTATGACACCCATAAATTTCAAAAATAATTTTTATTGCATCAATTTTTAATATATAATATAAATAAAATGCATAAAATATAACTTTATAATTATTATTTTTAAATTAATAATTTAGATAAATTAGGGGAAGAGAGAGCGAAAGAATTTATAATTTCATCAGTATTTAATTGTTTAAATAAAAAATTTTCCATTGATAATATGGTTAAATTATTGAGAAAAGAATCTTTCATGGTACTGCGCAGTCTTGTTTTAATTAATTTAATTTTACTCATGACTCTTTCGGCAGTACATGAGGTTGTGGGAATGGTTAATAAATATTTATATAAAATTCTTAAATTAGGGAAAGCAGAAAAATTTAAAAGTAAACGATAAGGTAAAATAAATGAATAGTTTTTCCAATCTGAATCGTAAGTCCCTGAATTATAATCATCATCAGAAGAAGCTAAATAATGTATTGGTAAAAATATTTTAATTAAATAAATTTACAATTCTCAGAATCTGACAAATCTTCAGATTCTTGAACCTCTAGGTCATGAGTAATAATTACATTCCCCATTTTGGCCATCTTTTAAATATTTCTAAACTTCAACATTTCTTCGAAAATTTGACTTGAATTTAAATTGTAAAATTCACAGATATCCTCAATATCTTCTTTAATAATTGATTTTTCTGCCATTCCCTATGGCGTAAAAAATGATGTTTGATGTAAAAATTTCATTGAATCATCATTAAATCTTTCGTTAAACTGCATAATAATTAAATCGAGTGCAGCATAAAACACTAAAAAAAATTTCTATATTTAATGATGAAAGTATATATACCTCTCCTTTTTGGATTGTAATGTTTGAAGTCTAGCAAAATCAAAAGATAGATTTCTCTCCTTCATAAAATCTTGCGCCTTTGAAAAAACATCCAAAAATTCATGTTATTATCTATTAGATTAAAAAATAATTAAGACAATAATTTATATTATACTTCTCAAATTAATCAAGCAATCTTTTGCCAATTGAATTTGATTTATTGCATACCCTATACCCTTCGAAATGGTTTGCAATTTTGTACAAGCCAAACTTGTTATCAACAATATTTTATCCAAAACACAAAGTGATAAGATAAAATCAAATTTTTCTATTCTAAAGACTATAGCACTAGCCATAGTGGAAGTGGCAGGATCTTCAGAATCCTAAGCTGCCCTCAAGGCATCATAAAGTTGAAAAAAATTTACAATAGCTTTATATGACGATAGCCAGCTTCTAAATAAAAAAAACATTTAAAATTTAGATAAATAAGGAACTATTCTTGACGCGTAGAAATCGTTGCGATTTTTTCAGATCATTACGCTGAAATTTTTTGAGTACCTCATATCTTTTTACACCATTAAAATAGACATAAATCTCATCTAGTATTCCTAGAACATTTCGAAGTTTTTTGATTGATTGGCATAATTGTACAATGATTAAATTTAATCGATGACAATAACACCAAATAAAAGCTGCCTTTGGCGCCTCTGCTCTAATCAAGGCTTGCACACCATTGATTCTTCCACTCATGTTTGAGGCGCCATCATAACTTTGCCCAACTAGATATTCAAGGGGTAAATTCATCGAGCCAAGTTTGGATATTATATTATGCTTAATATCGAGACCTGTGGTATTTCCCGTACAATATATGTCAATCAGTCTTTCAACAGGCTTCGGCGTCTCACTATTTTCAACATATCTTACTATCAAAGCTATTGCTTCTGATTTCGAAACATCGTATTATGATTGAAAAGCACCTGTTAAATGTAATCTCATTTTGAATTTTTTTTATAACCATATTTTTCATGGTTTCAATGAGAATGTTTATGTTATATGATAATAGGTTTGAATATAATTTCGTTTTTAATCCCTTATTTTTTTTATCCTTTTTTCTTTCTTCATTTTGCTGTATATACATTTTTAGAATAGGTTCAGATCTGCAATTAGCTTAATAAGAGCCATCATATTGCCTTCTTGTTGCCTGTTCCCCCAGAAGGCTTGGTTACGAGATATTAAATAAAATTTACTAAACATCGACCAAAATTTCCCTCAATATATGAAATTAAATATTAAGTGGTGGGGGGGGGGTGTCTTATTATTACATTTTAACAAGAAATCACATGATCATGATGGATGTAAAAAAAAAATTTTTTTAAATTTAAAAAAAAAATTTAAAAAAAAAGGTACCCCCACTCAAATTCACTGAAGCAGTTGCTTCGGACCCCCCCCCCCCCGTTGTAGGGGCCCCTGCGCACTACACATAGGGATAAATTTCAGAATTTGATCATTACTTTTTTTAAAGTCATTCCGCAAATTGCATGCTTTAAAATGGCTATAACTCGATAATGGTTAAGATAAGGTTATCCTTGTAGGAGAATATGAAAGCATAATTTAAGTATTAAATATGGGTTCAAAATAAACTCCGTAACGTTGTCGAACGATTGGAAGCACTAACGATGATATACTATTTTTTTGAGTTCGTTATTGCTTCTATCTGTATAGTAGTCGAAGCAGGAAAAAAATGTTACAAGCAAAAATAAAAACTTTGCCAATAAATATAAAATTGAAAGCGCTAATGATGATATATTAAGTCATTGCTCTAGTCTTTGATTTGTGCGCCTTATTAACTTTTTTTATTTCAATTTTGACTGCCTAGCTGATTAAAACACTAACCTCTACATTTATCAGGTCAAAATTTAACCTTGAAATATTTAATTGCTTATAAAAAAAATTTATTCGGTGGTTAACCAAATCAATACCTGATTTAAATGAACTAATTAATTACTAAATAAACGCCAAAATAAAATGTTTGTCGCTGCTCTAGTTTTTTTTTTGGTGTGCCGCCATACTTTTGTTTATTTTGTTAATAACTTTATTATTTTTATTTCGGCTATTAAACTGATTAAAGCGCTAAACTCTACTTATGGAGCACTAAAGAATGATATAAGTTTCATTGTTAGTGCTTCAATAATTTCTCTGGTTAAAATTGACCTCAAAACATTTCCTTAGTGTATAAATATTTTTTCTTTCATATGGCGGTTAACAGAATTAATAATAGTACTATATAATTGTGAAAACTGGATGATTAGTACTACTATAGTTTTTGTATTAGTTGGCCTCGATTATTGTTTATTTTTGTTTTTTTAAATAACTTTTTATCCTTAATTTCCGCTACGAAAGTGTTGAAGCATTAACCTCTACTTATGAACTACTGTGTTTCTAATCGTCTTTTAAGCGTGAAGTTGGCCAAAGTTTTTATTTTTGTTTGTGACTTATTTTCCTTAACTTCACCTACTATACGGATTGAAGCACTAAAAAATGGCATATTTTTTATTTCAGTCGTTCCAACTTCACGGAGCTTTCAAAAAATAATATTTTTAATTTCGGTTTTTCCAAAGAGCCAAAACTTTCTTATTTAGCTTATAACTCACTAACTTTAATTCTGCCGGTTTCCGGTATGAGATCAATTAACGGGCTACACAATGGCATAGGTTTCGGTAATTGATCAAGTCCCTCTGCCAGTTTCAAAATTCACTTTCTAAATTTTGTTAATAGCTTACTTCGGTTTAAATTATTTAACATTCCGTTTGAAAGATAGAGAGGATTAATTAATGCACTATATATTTGCCCTAACTAATAAATGATCGCTAAAATTTTAGATTTTGGCCAAAATTTCTATATTTCGCCTATAACTCACGAACGCTTCTCCGCTGGTATACGGCTTGGAGGATCAATTAACGAGCTACACATTGGCATAAGTTTCAGTCATTGATCTTCACTTTCTTCAAGTAATTCTGCTATTTTCACACTTTTAAAATGGATATAACTCGGTTACGGTTAATGATACAGATATCCAGTTTGAAGAATATTAAAACACAAATTAAATAATAAATAATTGTCAGGTCCATGATCTATCCTATTTTCGGTTTTGGGAAAATGACAACACTTCTTATTATGCTTATAACTCATTAACGTTTGATTCCGTTGTTGTCCGGATTGAAGATCAATTAGGATTAATTAACGGGCTGCACAATGGTATAGGATTCGGTAATATTATTCCTCAAGTTCCGCCAGCTTCAAAATTTACATTTTTCTTACAACTCACTAAGCTTTGATTCCGCCGATGTCTAGTTTGATGATCAATTAAGACCAATATTAACATATATTTTGTTAATTGATCCTCAAGTCGTTTCGCCAACTTCACGGAAAAAAATACAAGATTCTTTAAGAATATAGGATCTTAGATACAGTACAGATACTAGTATCGTACCAAAAAGATAACGAGTTTAAGATACAAAAGAATCTTGTATCTTAGATACAAGTATTAGCGGTACTGCTCAACTCTGGTTAGTGAATAATATTCAGTTCAGGCTAATTCGGAAATTTCTTCTTTCACTTCTGATTGAGAAACATTTTGAATTTAAACAGAGATAAGTTTGATTTTATTACAATTTTGTTCTTTTTTTAGATTATTTCTTTTAATATGAAAAAAATATGGAATTAATTTTATGTTCGAGTTGGATTAGGTATTCCGCCCTCCCTTCCTTAAGCAAAACTTATAGTTTCAGGTCCTGTCGTGTAACGACAGCTTCTCCGTTAATCATCGTGAATGATTATTATGCAATGATATTATTTTTTTTGTGTATTGCGTTAAAACTTTATTTTTAGATTTATAAAATTTGATTTTCGGTGAAGTCATTATGTATTGCGTTTTCTGAGTTATTTTATTTTAATTAATTTTTTAGATTTGTAAAATTTGATTATTGTGAAGTCATTATGATTGCAATTTTGAGTTATTTAGTGATCTGCATCGGGTCTAATTTTTCAAGTCCGGCCCGAACCCAAATTTTTTAAAATGTTTTTCCGGTTCGGCCCGTAATATTTTTTTAAAAAATTTGCAGGTCCGGCTGGGCCGGAATTTTTTTAAATATAGAAATTAATAGTTATATAATTACTCAAAATAAACGATATATGTTATTATGGGGTCTAGTTTCTATAAATAAAATCAAATATATTTATTTTACACAAAAAAACTTAACATAGAATTTAGATATATTTTTAAAAAATTCTACTAGTCCGAATTTTTTTAAAAAATATTAGGCCCGACCCAGCTCGAACCCAATTTTTTTTAAAAAGTAGGCCAGGCCCGAACGGGTTTTGGGTCGGGCCTACTTTTGCAGATCTTTATTTTATTTTTAGTTTATAATTCTGATTTTCAGCATGATTGTGAGATTTATAATTTCTTTAAATATGTATTTTTAACTTAAGCTTCAGCGAATTGTAATAAAATTCATTCGTTTTTTTTCCCTTTAAATATTTAAAATTATTTTTTTTTTATTTTGAATTTAATAAAATCTATTCCACCCGAACTGTTTGTGTGAAGAAATTAATTTCTAAGCGGCATAACGTACGTATCTGTAACAATAATTAATAGCATAGAAGAGAAACCTTGAATTTATTTTTGAATAATTGTATAATAAATTGGAGATACAAATTAGAAATTACAATTACATTAATTTACATAATTGATAAAGGACATCCTATATTATATACAAAGTTTATATATGATAAATATTATACATAAAAAACTTTTCCAATTTTATGAATACATATATAAATTCCAAAAAATAAATAATAATTTATAAATCTATATATTGTATAATTTTAAATATAAATCTGAACGAGTCTGCGTGCATAGAATTTCTTTTAAATAAAATTTGGTTGATAGATATATCATAGTATCGTCCTTGGAGTTTCAGTGAAATAATCTAGAAAGTTGTCCAAGGTTTTTCTGTTATAAAATAGTTTCATACAAATTATAAAATGGATGACAAATTAAACACTTGAATCGGGTAAAACGTGCCTGGCTAAAATGTTAAAAATCAGCCACAAACGTCCTTTACTCCCTAGTCCCTACAAACATTCCGATGAAACCCTGATACAAAACAATGCTTGGGGTCTTTGAGGAATACGACGAGATTTACAGTCTAAAAGAAGTTAATAATTAAATCCAACTCAACTGAGCTTACAACTTAAAAATTAACTTACATCTTTAAGTTAAGGGCAATTTATTTCAAGTATTTCTTACTATTTTGCTATATATAATACAACATACTTGTCATTGTGATATACGGCTTCATATTTGCGAGCTATGGAATTAGCTTTGTCGACGATATCCCGTGGTAGTCCAGCACAACGGGCCGAATTGATTCCGTGACTATTAAGTGTTCGACCTTCGACGCACTTATATAGGTAAGTCAAGTCTTGATTAGTTTCAGTGGCTAAATAATAAATGTTAGGAAAATTTAGTTTAGTAAAATTATACACGAATATAATATTAAACGAGAGAAAAAAGGATCATTTCTAGAACTTGTTTGGCTGGGGGTAGATTGGACTATAATTTCCTCTAAAATGGTTGACATGTGACAATTAACCACGTTTTCCGGAAACTTCTCTTGCAACGTTGTCACCAGAGGTAAATGAGTGGCGCAAATGGTTAGGCATTTAATCTAAAATAAAAATATAAGGAGGAAATTATTATTGTATAGCATAATGTGAGCGAGTATAAAAAAAATTTAATTTGATTTCAGCTGCAAAATAACCAGCTTTTATGATGCGAACAACCTTTATAAAAAAATTATTTTCCCTGTTCATATTATTCAAAATAAATGTTTTCTGATTTTACAACCTCGTCAACCAAGTAATATAGACTGGAATAGCTCAACGCCTCCGCCTCGCATATAGATGTACTCAAGCCCAACTCATCGATCAAGACCAAGGAATTATTGGTCGTTTGGTTGAGAATGAGGCCCATGTCGTTCCATTCCGACAAGCCCATCGATTGGCCGTTCATGAGATCTTCATGAGTGCCCGTTCTGCATCAGATTTATTAATAATTAATATTATATAATACTTCCAGAGAAAAAACTTATATTTGTGGCCCTGCTACCATCTTTAAGGAGCAAAATGGACGAGTACCCATTCCCAATAACTGGTTTGATATATCAGATATTTGTTAAAAATTGATTATTTTAAAAGCAAGTCACCTTTTATATCAAAATGACGGGGGGAGGGCAAAGGCAAGAGATATAAATGTTCATGGGTTTTACGGTATTTAAATAATAGATATTAAGTTATATTCAAGGTCTTACTAATAATATATATTAAGTTTATATTTAAGGTCTAACTTTTTCAAAAATTAACCTTTTATGGAAATTAGAAAGGAAGATTAAGGAGAGAAAAGAGAAAGAGTATACTACGGCAAAATATCGAAGGCTAATCATATAAAAATATCATATACCATTTAAATTTAATTTAAAAATACGTTGGTTGGATATTATATATTTTTTACATAAATAATATTTGAAATATATTGGACTTTATAAATATCCGATCAAAAATTCCGGTGATGTATTTATCGGCTGGCACGTAGCAACCAATCTGGGCCAGAATAGCTAGCATACACACCTGATGTAGGTAAGTAGATTTTCCACTCTGGTTAGGTCCGGTCAGAATCATGCAACGCCTGTTTTCGAGATCCAAGAATGTATCATTGCTTATAAAATCTGATTTGTTTATCAAAACATTAAGAAATGTAAATAAGCCTTATAATTTCAATAGTATTCTTATTGGCAATCACATTTTTTTTTAAATGGTATGATTTTAATTCAAAATAAATAGATTGGGAATGGCTAAACTAAGGCCGCATACCTAGAGTCCTGCAAGTATTTTTTCGTTGCCCAAGCTCGACCCGAGCATAAATTTTGTTCCAGCCCGACCCGAGTCTGACTAAAAATATTTAAGATTACTTTATTTTAAAATCACATAAAAAAAATTAATTCATATATTTAAATATAAAAAAATACTTCAAAATTATAGGAGGAAAACAATTATTTTTGTCTAACTCTCATGTGTGTATAAAAAAATAACAATCAATAAAGTAAAAACACTCCATGTTTTCCCTTCCAAAAATTTATTTATACTAAATATAATCACATCCTATATAACTACACATTTATTTATACTACATACCACATCCTACATAACATTTAAGTGTTGTTAATAGCATCCGTTCATATTCTATACACTTGTCGAATTGAGAAGACTAGTAGGAATAGTATGGATCTTATCCCGAATTTATGCACTGATTCGATTATCGGGTGGTCATTTTGTTTTCTCTCTCATATGGTTGAAACATCCTAGTATTGCTACCACTGGGATTATCGTCCATGAGCGTATATTGCTCATATCCTATCATTGGCTCGTTGTACCATTCAAAGTATTATTTATTGGTATTTCCTTATTACTTGTCATCGATATTTGTACTCGTTAGGGACAATTCCTCTTTATATAGTCCGTGGCATGACATTTATAGTATCCTCTCTTGCTCTCTTTTTCTTGGTTGAAATGGCCGTTTATTGGTCCTGGTCTAATATATTGGTGTCGTGATGACCGGAATGGACGGCGCTCCATATATATTTATTGCTCGGCCTTTCATTGGATGAAAATTTATGGGAATATTCACTGTCTTTAATATGTACCCATATTCTCATATTGCGTTTGCATTAGGTTCACACTATTATTTAATATATTAAGCTACTAAATCCAATTTTAAATCTAAAACTACAATATGTATATGATTTGTTATAAAATATTTCCATATATTTGTAATAACTTATAAAATTGTTTAACTTGCTGTGACTGTAATTATTTTAAAAATAAAATATTGATAACATATAAAAAATAATAATCACATCAAGTTAAATAATTTTAAGAAAGTTGTTACAAATATATGGAAATGGTTTACAACAAATCATATTTATACTGTAATAAATTTTTATGATTATTAATAAAATTTTTAAATAATTCTTTTTAATAAAATTTACAATTATAAAAAAAATTGAAATATGTTTTTTCCTTTTTCTCCTTTGTTTTTATATATTTTATTTATGATTAACATATTCATTTCATTGTCCATAACTTTAAAAACACATAATTTAACTACATATGACTGATTTTAACTAGGATATGATATATTTGTAGATACACAAATAATCAAACTATTTTACTTAATTAAAATATAATTGTGTTATTCATTTACTTAAGTTACCAGGTGGGTGCATATTTGCCCTGACTTTATAAATAATATTACCCATTTACTTGTTTATTTAATAATTTTGTTTTACTATTTCATAAATGGTTCAATGTAATTTCAATTTTAACCTTTGATATATAATATCATTTCTTACCCTAAATCGTCTTTAAAACCAGTTACTTAGTCAAATATGTTTATCATATTCCGATGTATGAGAACTACATCTATCGATCAGTGTTTTACCACCAATCTTTTACTTTCTATTTTTAAATATAAAACTTTATCCAATTATTCAATATATTTCTTCTATATTTCCATATTTATAAAAGAAAATTAAAATATAACCTATCAATTATTCAATATATATTCCCTATTTATGCAACCTTTTTCCTTATTTGATCATGATGCCTAAACTACTTTCGAGTCATCTTCGAACATAATTTTATTTAATTTATTTCTAAAACATTAATCACCTCTTTTTTCCATTTTTAAAAGTCACATATGTTTTGGCCACTGTATATTTTAAGTCCGCTGTATGTCCTATTCCCGATTTATTTTTATCTAATTTTTTTGTACCATATCCAATAAAATAAGCATTATAGAGCTTAGAAACTATTCCACTGAAGACAACCCTCCAACTTTTATACTATTACAGTATGAAATAACTATCCATATTTCACCCTGATTATCCTTTGCCTTTTCCAACCACAGCTACCATCCTTTTTGCCTGTCCATTTGAACTAGGGTGGTAAGGTGGAGCTGATATGGCTGCACATTAGTTCTTTTGCAAAAATTTAAAGTTTTCGCTAATAAATGCAGGTTCCATACCAGAAACGAATGGTTTCACAATACCGAATTTGCCCCATAATATTTTTAACACTATTTCCGTAGTTAGTATGTGAACTTCTTCAAATTCCATCCATTTCGAGAAAACGTCCATTACCAGAAAATATTCTTTTTTTCTAATTTAAAGAATTAAATACGTTCTCATGGTTGATATCCACTTGGCCATGTACTACTATTATCTCTAGAGGGCATAGTCGATTACAAATTACACATCACACAATTTTACCTAAATTTTTAATTTCATGTTCATACCAGGCCACCAGACATACTCCTTGGCCTACTATTTCATTCATCTCACACCTTTATGTCCAGCATGTAATAATTACAAAAAATTCTTCCCCAATTTCAGAAGAATAACTGCCCTATTCAAGCATTATGCAACCGTCAACTATAATTAATCCTCCTTCTATTTTTTTGTATTTATTTCCACCGTCTTTCCATGGTTTTTTACCTGTTAACTATGATTTTATGAAATGTGAAATAGTAAAGGAAAATTCTTAAATAAACAAGTAAATGGGTAATATTATTTATAAAGTCAGGGCAAATATGCACCCACTTTATGGTAACTTAAGTAAATGAATAATACAATTATATTTTAATTAAGTAAAATAGTTTGATTATTTGTGTATCTACAAATATATCATGTTTTGTCCATATCTTAGTAAAAATAATAAATATGTAGTTAAAATATGTGTTTTATTGTTATGAATAAAGAAATGAATATGTTATTAAATATATAAAAGCAAAGGAGAAAAAGGATAAAACATATTTAAAATTTTTATAATTATAAATTTTATTTTAAAAAAATATTTAAAAATTTTATTTTAAAGTGATTCGTTTTAAATTTAAAATGGAAGTAGCTTATAAATTAAATAATAGTATGAATCTAATGCAAATGCAATATGTGAATATGGGTATGCATCTTCTTCAGATTTTCATCCAATGCCTGATGAATGGGTAATGCATATTCAGAATCAGAGCCGAGCAATAAATAATAAATATGCGCTGTCCATTCCGGTCATTTACGTGACACCGTATATTAGATCAGGACCAGTAAATGGTCATTTCAACTACGAAAAAGAGAGCAAGAGAGGATGCTATAAATGTCATGCCATGAACTATATAAAGAGAAATTGTCCAACGAGTACAAAAATCGATGACAAGCAAAGAAAATATCTATAAATAATACTGTGGATGGTACAATGAGCCAATGATAGGGTATGAACAATATATGCCCATGAACAATAATCCCAGTGGTAGCAATATGAGTATGTCTTTCAACTATGAGGGAGAAAAAATGGACATCCGATAATCAAATCAGCACATAAACCCAAGATAAGATCCATACTCATCCTACGAGTGTTCTCAATTTGGCAAGTGAAATAGAGTAAGAATATATGTTCGACACCGGAAATGTCATGTAGGATATGGTATGAGTATAAACAAATGTGTAATTTATAGGATGTAATTATATTTAGTATAAATAAATTTTTGGAATGGAAAACACGTACTGTTCTTACTTTATGATTGTTATTTTTATATACAGGGTAGTGTTTTTTACTATATTTTAGTAATTATCATTTTTATATACACGCAGAATAAAATAACATTTATTGCCACGCATGATAGTTAGATAAAAATAATTGTTTTCCTTTTATATTTTAGTATTTTTGAATTTTCAAAAATATTAATAAAGATTAAAATTAAGTAAAAAGTAAGGTTATAAAAAGATTAAAATTAAGATTATTGAAAGTAAGGTTATAAAAAGATTAAAATTAAGATAATTGAAAGTAAGGTTGAAAAAAAAATATCTAAGTAAAAATTAGAAATTATGTGTATTATATTTATTTACATATTGTCATATTAAATAAAAGTATATTTAACCACCATAAAACGAATATTATCAATCAAAAAAATTGCAAAACCGAGTATAACATTTTATTTAATTTGTATATATATGATAAATATTTCATTTAACCTGATAGAATATGATGTAAGGCCGCATTTATAGTAAACGCGTTTTGTGCAAGCGTTGCGTTATTTAACGCAGCGTTATTATAATATAAAGCCAATAAATAGTTGTAAATTTATAAATATGTAGCCTTATAATGATAACTATAATAAAATTTGAAAAACATGTTGCGATACGTTGATAAAAAATATGCAATACGATTATAAAAATAATAGTTAATTCGATAAAAAATGATGATTTTTTTATAAATATTAAATAAAATAATAATCTCCATTTTTAGTTTTTAAAATTAAATAACGCAACGCTTGAAAATAACGCATTTACTATAAATGCAGCGTAAGTAATAGTTTTATTTAACTAGTCATAAAATGTAAATTTAAGAAATTGTTAATTTGTAAAATGGAAATTACATGAATGAATGACATGTGTAGGATTAAAAATAACATGTGATTTTGATTGGCATTTGGCTGAAACAAAATGATATTTGGGCATGTTTCTAATATTTAATTTTAGGGTCGGGGTACCTCTTATAGCCCGAGTCCGAAAAAACTCTAAGCCCGAGTCCGAAAAAAACTCTATATATACCTAGGTCTATTTTATATAAAAAATTATTAGAGATAATAGCCGTAAGGTCTTAAAAATCATGTCGAATGGCCGTGGCTATTAGCCAACTTCCAGAAAATCGTCTTTTTAAATTGCCGAACTGTATCTTTTCTCATAATGTTTTAATTAGGTATATAGAATGAGCTGTATTTTATAAATATATATACTTTTATATTACTTTCTTTCATGTTTTCTTACAGTTAGGTTCAAGTTATTTCAAATATTTTTCAAAAAAATTGTCATGGTTGAATATTTCTATATCCCTCTCTTTTGAGCTTGTGTACTATGTTTATTTATATACCTTTATGCCTTGTGCCTGATATGTCAAAAGGGTGCCTGCCACCTTCGATATGCAAGAGTTTGCCGTGCTGAATAAAAAAGGGACGAGTGTAGCCCGGTTGGGAAGAAAGAAGTGCTAAGCACATCCAACAATCAAGATCCCCTATTTTATCTAGGATTGTCCTTTTTAGAAGGATGAGATAAATGAATTTTTTTTTAAACGAAAAAGAAAATATAAATGAGTGAATGATTTTTAAACGTGTGGATTAACGAGCATAATCATATAATCAAAGAAAAATATAATGAATATTATTTTTTAAATCATCGTAAATAATAGTAATAACGTCTATTAGAGAGCTTAAAAAACGATGCATAACTTAAGTGTCTCAGTTTCCTAATATCGCTCAAAAAGTGTCAAGCTGTAAATAATTTTTTTTAAACTTGATATCGTTAAAGTAAGTAGCATCGAAATAACGTTGGAAATCTTTCCAAATTCTATTGAATTGCAGAGAAAAGGAAGCTGTCCATTGGTTAAAACGAGCATCGATGTCTATTATGAAAGGGTCTTTGTAACGGGACCATTTTTTAGTTCTAATATTTTAAAAATTTTAATTTCTTTTCTTTTGTTCCATTTTATTTTTTCTTACTTTTTAAATCATTTCTTTATTTTCCTTCTTTCTGATTCTTAACGCGTAACATTTTTACTTTTATCAAATTGTATATAATACCTAGATATCTCAATTATACTGATGAAACTACCAATAGTGGAAAACTGAAGCTAACAAATCAATAACACATTACGAATTAATCCTGATCCACTCGAGAGGTATTTTAACGGTTCCGGCAATAACGTCATCGTTACTAACTCGCAAGCAAGTGCCCATGCCAGTCTTTTTGGCTTTGAAATTCTCGCCTATCCGTTTGTAACCTTCGTGATAAACGGAGAAATTTCGAACGATTTCAATTTGCGGGTTTGTGACAGCAGTCAGGTTATGCAGGTGAGTCTCCAGGGAGTCCATAATGTCAAGCTTAGCGTATCTTAATCGTGTTAATTCAGGAACACTTTGAACGAGTGCGTTCAGCGTTGACGCGCTAGAGAAATCGACAAGAGAAGAAGAATTGAAGGAGTAATTCTCTTCATTGGGGTTGTTGAAAATGTTCTCTATATTGTTTTGCCTAAATTTGTTAAAAAAAATATCTTGTTTATTATGCAGTATTTTGTAATAAGTTATAAACCAATATATTGATATTAAATCAAATCCTTTTCGTCGTTAAAATGATTGCGATTAATATAATTTTTTAATGCATATTTTTTCGATTATGACATGTTTCAAGATTTAAAACAATATGTCACCATTCAAAATCCCTTTCCTTCTTTAAAGAAATAAAGAAAATGTGGAGAAGATCGTTATGACGTGGGTAGTCTTCTTTTAAAATTTCCATTCAGGCGCATAAGAATAAAGACTTAAGTATAGGGAAGAAGAATAAAAAAGACATATTTAAAACCTTAAGGCTTCGATATTCACCAATCCAGTTCTAAGAAAATCCTTCTGCAGTTCGTCATTCACTCTCGCTGTTATCTTTGAGATATCTCTGAGGTTTTCTTCCAGTTCCCTGCTCTTGAAAATATAACGTAATTTGCTATCTTCACCCACGTCATTAGGTCGATATTTTTTGAAAACCCTGTCCAATTTTGTGCAAAACGCGAAGATGTTAGCCATGTGAGAAGGTTTGCAGAGCTCATACTTGACAAGACTAATAACTTTTTGGAGATCTGTTCCAGAATTATTAGAAGAGAGGATGGAATTTAGCAGGCTCAGGGTGAGTAACGAATCTTGGGAAGAATCCTGTGCATTATTATTTTATTTTCAATCGGCAAAATATCATCGTAGTGGCATGATAAATCTATTAAAAAATAACATTTTCTTTGCAGGCGCGCAAAATGGGTGGGAGTGAGAAATCTCCCGAACCAATAAACAATTTCCCCTACAAACTCCCCACCCCCTCTCCCCTAAAAATATATATAATATATCAGTATAAAGAAGAATTTAAAGGAAAAATTAATAAAAGTTAACAACTCTTTAAATTAACGGTTATCATTAAAAAAAAATTATGAAAAGAAAGTGAAAACCCAAAATTTTTATAAAAATCGAATATAGCCAAAAACCTCTAAACACCTGTAACAACATTTTTTGGGGGAAAACCTATCTAAATAGACCCCCCCCCCAGCAAAATCCTGACTATGCCTATGCTCTTGGGTGTAAAAACAATGAAGGATAGGCAGGATATAGTAAGCATGTAGTGTAAGCTGGCCCACCTGAAAAAATGTAGCTGCTACATTTTTAAATATTTTATTCTTTACATTTTTGGTATATTTTCATATACATTGTGAGAGATTTGATTAGCTTTAATAGCCTACATAAGTTTCTAATATTTAAAAAAAAATTATCCCATCGTATCTAGTGTTGTTAAACGGTTCGATTTTTGAAAACGGCTAACCCAATATTTTAGCCAGGAAATGTTATGCAAACCTCGAGATTTCGTTAATAGATGTCTAAATCTTTCTACCATCTATGAGCAAAATCTCCAGGCTGCGTAATATTTTTGGCTAAAATATTTTCGCCGTAAAATCAAGCCGTTGAACAACACTAGTATCGATTACTGCTATTATTTCCATTTCACCCTTGGGGGTATATTTTTTTTTATTTAATATCCATTTTATTTTCATGCCAAACAATTTATGTGTAAAGTGCACTTTAGTATATGATTTTGGGTTTTCTTCATTTTGTACGAAGCTGTTATAGTCAGCAAATGCTAGAGCAATCGGAATCGCGGGATATAATTTAGTTTTAGAAGAAATTGTCTCGGATAAAACTAATACAACTGAGAAATCATTAGATGTTGTTTTTTTTTAAACTTTAGAACCAATTTATATTTTATATTGAGCCTTTTATTTTTCCTATAAAAAGGACAAAATTTTATATTGACGATTATCTTAATTCTTATGTTTAATTATTATTATAATTCATTAAATAAAACCGAAATATTCGTGTCTGATATTTACAAAATTAGTTATAAGTTTAGAGAAAAATTATGAATTTTATTATTTCGCACAAAATAAAAACGGAAACGCCAAGAATTTTTTTTACTTAATTGCTCAGAATTAAAGAATACTTACAGCTAAGGATTTATACCGATTACAGATATTTTTCTTAAAATAAAAGACGATTTTGCAAGGTAAAAATTTTTATTATCTCATAATTTTTTTTATTGAATTTCCCATCAGAAATTCAATCGTTCAGAAATTTTTGCCATTAAAGTATTTTATTTCAAATTGAAGTTAAACAAATAAATTGTTGAATTTTATTAATCTATGTTCTCGGGTTTGAGTCATGGATGGGAAGAGGGGGGGGGGGTAATCGAATAATTCATAATATAATAAAATCATTATTCGATTCGATTCTTCTATTCAATTAGATTCGAAAAATTTCCTGTGGATGATTAAAATAGCACTTTTAAGGATTCTACTAAAATAATTGTCATTAGCATAATAAAATTTATAGAAGATAACAAACGAAATAAAATTCAATATTTTCATAACTTTATCCAATAATTAGCCAAAAACCGATTTTTAGAATTAGAATTGCTTATAAAAATATCTAAATTCTTTTCTATACGTTATTTCTTCGATCGAATTTTCTCAAATTTTATTAAAATTTTCTAAAAATGCACAATTATCTCATTTAGTAAACATAAAAATAAAATACATAAAAAATATAATTATGCTAGAACCGAATTTGACAACAATCAGTTTTTCGGGCATAAAGTCTTTCTAATGGTTTCTACCTTCAAAGACATTCTATTCTTCATTATCATATTTATCTCTACTGAGAATAACCGCTCACATGAAGGATCCTTGAATGGACAATATATCAGTTGCCATTTTCGACAACATAAGAAAATGATTCCCAAGCAATCTCCACCATTGGGCTCTTATTAGAAGCGATTCTTAATTCATTAAGATATGTTTCAACTTCGCATATTGCTGAGATGAAATTTTATTCATGTTTGACTGGACTCTTGTTTTACCAGATGATGCATTAATATTATATTTATCTTTGTATATTTCATAAATTTTTCTAATTGTATTTATGTTACATGAGGTAGGTAATTGTTCAAAGAATTCCATTATAAATAATTTAGGATATTACGAATAATTTCGACTAATTCGAATCGAATAATAAAAAGTTTACAATTTGAAGAATACCTTTTCTCATTATTCATATTCGAATTTTCGAATCGAATAATTTGCGATTTATTCGTAAAATACGAATTGAATAACAAATAATTCGTTATAGGCTTATAACCATTTTTATTTTGAAGAACCGGCAAAGACTCCAGCAAGGGGGGGGGGGATAATTTAATATCGTCATTAAAATTAGAGGGTGCAGAAGTCCGTGAAAAACGATAGAGTCCATTATTTTTTTGAAAATTTATAATGGTATACAAATTCTTAAAATCAATAGCACTAACATTAAAAAAAAAATTATAAATAATAACATACTATACTACATAGCAACTTATTTTTATAACTTTTATTAATAATGAAATATCATTTAACATTTTTTTAGAGAAGAATATATCAAACATATCATCAATTTTTACGTCATATAAATATGAACTTTAAAATAATTTATTGAATAATTCTAAAAAAATATATTAATATGTAATGTAACATTATCTAAACATTAATAAATTTTATTATGTTACCTATGGGCTTATTGACAAAAAGATATAAATCTAAAAGCTGAGGCTTATTGACAAAAAGATATAAATTTAAAAGCTGAGGCTTATTGACAAAAAGATATAAATTTAAAAGCTGATATAGTAAAAAAAACAGTACTCACATTAACAAGTCCAAGCAATTCTCCCACGGTGTCCAGTCTGCCTTCTATATTGTTGAGGTTAGTCAAAGGTTCCTCGATCCACTTTAGCAATTTTCTTCTTCCCTGTGGAGTCTTAGGAGAGGCTGAATATATATTATTGAATTATAAAGGCAGCGATTGAAACATATTAACTATGATTAAGTGAGGAAAATTATATCTTGGATATATTTATTATACTCATATAAAAAAATTATTAATCATAATATGAAAACTATGAAACCTCTACCATCCTTTCCCGTAAACAGATGCGAGTAAAGACTCGCAGAATGTTCCAGCAGATTTCCGTCGGTCGCCATCTTGCTATTCGGCTCGTCACGCATCGATAAAATCATCTGATCCAGAGGAAGCAGCGCGTTTATGGCGCGCTCACTAAAAAACCCCGTTTTCAAATACCTAACGAGGACGGAATGCAATGTTGCTCGTCGAAGCAAGCGATCGTTTTTGGTAAGTAATCCAATGTTTTCTTTATAACAAAAAACAATGTACGTGTTAAAAAAATTTTGACCTAAAGTATAAGGGCCTTTCTTTTCTTTGTAGGTTAAGGAGCGGTTCAAAATTGACCCGATAAAACAATAGTTCTTTAATAATTTTTTTTTTAAATCGTAGTTTAGAACCGGTTTTGCATGACTCTGAGATGGAACATTTATTTATTGATTAATTATTGAAAACTCTTAATTGATCCCAGTTTGTTCAAATTATGGTACTCGAAATTACTATTCTTACACCTCATCCTGGTCGATTAAATTAGTTATGAATTTCGTATTAATTAAAAGTGTCCAAGTTAGAACTAAATTTCGCAATAATGTTTTTCGTACAGTGTTTTTGATATAATGTAGTTTATCAATGATGTCAAAGCACAAATTTTAACATGGGGCCCAAAAAAAATGCACACTTTAGGAAGATTGTATGCTCAAAATATAAGTAAATAGGTTTTATAATTTTTATTTTCATAAAGAGTATTATATTTTAAGGAAAAATGCCAGGGGCGTCTCTAGCCTTTACAATCTAAGGGAACTCATGTAAAAAACAGCTTTTGCCAGGCCTTCGGCCGGGTTTAATATTACTATATTATACTTTTTTAAAATTAGCTAACTCTGAAAATTACTTCTGAATTTTGTATTTTGTCATTTATTATATTATGCATACAAAATAAACACATATAAATAAAACAATACAAGACATTTCTAGAAATAATATTTTTTAATACAAAATCTATTTCAGTATAAAATATTTTCGCTGATATAAAAAATTTGGCGTCTAAAGAATTACAATTGATAAAAAAGGTTGATTAATATATATGCCTCAATTGATAATGGTTTTTAAAAACCACATAAGGCTATAACTTACATTGACAAAAGGTCATGAAACTAATATAACTCTCTGTTACCATTTTAAACAATGTTTTATAGAATGGACTAATAAGAAAAAATTTATAGGCCTTACCAAATTAACAATTGTTGAAGAGAATATAAATGACCAATCCAAATCATAAAACTTTATGGTAGTTAGAGCTTCCTTTTAGATGACAAGATGGAAGCTAGATAAGTAATCGAGAAAATTAATGTGAGATATTAAATTTCTAAAAGATTATCTTCCATTTTTAATGATATATAAACGACTATACAGTTGACCATTATTGCATATCTAAAATATGCAATCATATGCACTCAGCAGCTATAGTAATAATCTTAAATTACATAGCCACACAAATTATAGATGCTGGTTAATTTACAGTCATATCCATGACACTCACGATGTTAACTCATATCAGAATTTAAAATGTTAGATAAATTGATAAAACAAAAACACTTAAAAATCTTTAGAAGAAATTAAGCAAATATATTGAAGCTTTGAGTTATTTACATGGTAAGAATGCCAAATTAGAAATGAATTATATAGAAGCTAAAAAATAAGAGTGATATGATGAAAGCAATTAAGATCTTATATATTATTGTATTGTCAATATATATCTCAAAAAAAAATTTATTATAAGTGCCATATCTTTAAGCTAATTTTAGAAATGATAAAAAAATTTATAAAATAAATATTAAACGATATATTTACTCGCTTATACTAATGCCTTAAATTACGTTTGATAATATAAATTATAAGGTTAAATTATCTGATAAAATAAGTTTTCTACGACGGTTAGTCATTGTTGCATATTCATTTATAATGTGATCTATAGGAATGTTATTAATAACATTTTTTTCAATGCTCAATAGAGCCAACGAATTTAATCGTTCCTGACCCATTGTCGATCGAATATATGTTTTCACCCGTTTTAAAGCTGAAAACGATCTTTCACATGAACAGGAATTAAAAGGTATAGTTAGCGCAATTTTATATACGAGGGAATATATCGATGGGTACGATTTTTATCAAATCTATTATCGATTTGCACATAGGTTCATGTGTTTTATTATAGGTTAAAATATAAATCTTTAATATTGCGTATTCTTTCATTGTATCAGGAAGATTATAATGTAAGATAAATGGTTTAATGATATCATTATTTAAAAATTGGGGGGAGGAGGGATGTAAAGCACTTATAGCTATTAATATATCTGTGTTTTCTTGACAAAATCTCTTTTTTAATTCATTTATCATAATATCCAAAATTGGATAAAATAAAAAGTTTCTGTTTGATCAGAATAATTAGGAGAAACAATATCATCTATTTGAATAGAATCATTTAAAATGGTAGAGGTATATTTGTTCTTTTATTTGTTATTTTTATATTATATAAATTGCAAAATTTATTTACTTGGGTAAATAATGAAGAAAAATAAGAATTATTTCTTAAATTTGACGAAGAAATGATAAGATACTCGATAAGAGCCAATGCTGTTGATATGTCAGAATCTGATTTTTGTAAAAAAATAGAAATATTGGAACACATAGATAATAATTTTTGGAATATAAACATACACATAATTGTATCATATTGTAATAGAATATATAAAATTCCATTTGCTTTCACCATATCACCATGCTCTATATTTTCTAGATAATAAATAATTGCAGGGAAAGTGTTTTTTACTGCCTCTATTGTTCTAATATGGGATCCCCAACGTGTAGAACTCAAGGCATCAATATTTTTGGATTTTAGCCCTAATCTTAATTGTAAATCAAGAAATTTGTTATGATGGATAATAGATATTGGGAAAAAAGCATGAATAGATTCTAATACATTAAAAAACTTTCAAGACTGAGGCATGCTGAGATCAATACAAGATTGAGTTTATGTGCATAGCAGTGCACATATATAGCCATTTTGTGATTTTTGCGATATCTTTCCTGGACTCCTGAAAGATGCCCTTTCATAACACTGGCACCATCATAAGCTTGAGCAACGCAAATCGCATTTATAGAATTGTTATTTAAGGTTGATATCAATGTCTTTGTTAATGATTCTGCATCTAAGTCTACAACTTTTTCGAAAGATATAAAAGATTCCTTTGGTGTTTTTGTTTTATCAACATATCTAACACATATACTAAATTGTTCATATGAACTAACATCACGAGTGTCATCAGCCATGACAGCAAAATAACCTGCCTCCCTTATTTCTGAAGCTATGTACTTTAAGATTATGTTTCCCGCTGCAGATAGCATTTGATTTTGTGATGGAGGTGAACAATAATGAGCATTGCCTGGTGGCTTATATGCCATTAAAAATGAATCAAACTCTTTCAAACAGTTTAATATTTCACAATAATTCCCTTGATTATTGCTTGTCTTACTTTCATGATGTCCTCTAAGGGGAAGTTCTAACTTACCACATAGTATTATAATTTTGAATAATCGTTTCAAATATTATCTTCTTTCCATTATTGCTGATTTAGTTAGAGCTACAAATTTTTCTTTAATGATCCCTTCTATTAGAGATTGTTTAAAATGGTTCCAGAGAATCACAATCGTTGCATGACCATTTGTTGCTCCGTGAGCTGTTAAGAATTCTTTTGCCTTACAAAATTTTTGATAACCTATATCAAAGAGATAACCTTTTTGAGGTTGTGTTGGAAAATTACAAGGAAAACAAAAAATAGCGTTTCTGGTAATGCTATATTGTATCCAAGGAAAGGATTTGTACCACTGAGGTTGAAAACATCTTCTATCTTCCCCCAATCCAGTATAAGGATATGCACCTAATATTGGTTGCATAGGTCCAGTTGTTTTAGTACCCAGATCAAGCTCTTCTGAAAAAGTAAAAATATTAATATATGAATTAAAATATCATTGCTTTTAAATTATGACAAATATATATTTGAAGAAAAATATTGTTAAAATAAAAATAATACTTGTATAAGTTCTTCTAAAAAAGTGACAAATATTAATATATAAATTAAAATTATATTTTTTTTATGAAAATTATGGCAAATATTATATATTTGAAGAAAAATATTGTTATAATGAAAAAAATACTTGTATGGTTGTCACTTTTAGATTGAGCAATGTGTATAGCTTTTATTATTTTATAAATATATCTTATATTAAATATAAATTAATTTACCTATTTTTTCTTTTCTACTGTCCCTACATTAGTCCTCTCATCAATAAGCCTTCTTTCTTCATTAACCAAACAATCTAAATAAGATTTATTTTAAAATGTATTTCATCAAAAGTAATTTGTTCCAATACAGTTTTTTAATTTCAAACTATACCTTAGATAATGAAAGACGATTAATTGTGGTTCTAAAAGATATAAATTGTGAAAACAAAAAGGTTAAAAGAAAGACAGGTAAATTAATTAATATATAATCTCAGATATTTTATTTATAAAATAATAAAAGATAAACCTGAGGGTCAATCTGTAGATATATGTGAGATCCAATGTATAGATATCTCAGGATGTATTAATAATTAAATATAAAATTTTATATAGGCATGGAATCTGATAGCAGTAATCCATATAAAGATGATTTCAACCTCAGTGGTACAAATCCTTTCCTTGGATACAATATAGCATTACCAGAAACGCTATTTTTTGTTTTCCTTGTGGTAATTTTCCCACACAACCTCAAAAAGGTTATCTCTTTGATATAGGTTATCAAAAATTTTGTAAGGTAAAAGAATTCTTAACAGCTCACGGAGCAACAAATGGTCATGCAACGATTGTGATTCTCTGGAACTATTTTAAACAATCTCTAATAGAAGGGATCATTAAAGAAAAATTTGTAGCTCTAACTAAATCAGCAATAATGGAAAGAAGATAATATTTGAAACGATTATTCAAAATTATAATACTATGTGGTAAGTTAGAACTTCCCCTTAGAGGACATCATGAAAGTAAGACAAGCAATAATCAAGGGAATTATTGTGAAATATTAAACTGTTTGAAAGAGTTTGATTCATTTTTAATGGCATATAAGCCACCAGGCAATGCTCATTATTGCTCACCTCCATCACAAAATCAAATGCTATTTGCAGCGGGAAACATAATCTTAAAGTACATAGCTTCAGAAATAAGGGAGGCAGGTTATTTTGCTGTCATGGCTGATGACACTCGTGATGTTAGTTCATATGAACAATTTAGTATATGTGTTAGATATGTTGATAAAACAAAAACACCAAAGGAATCTTTTATATCTTTCGAAAAAGTTGTAGACTTAGATGCAGAATCATTAACAAAGACATTGATATCAACCTTAAATAACAATTCTATAAATGCGATTTGCGTTGCTCAAGCTTATGATGGTGCCAGTGTTATGAAAGGGCATCTTTCAGGAGTCCAGGAAAGATATCGCAAAAATCACAAAATGGCTATATATGTGCACTGCTATGCACATAAACTCAATCTTGTATTGATCTCAGCATGCCTCAGTCTTGAAAGTTTTTTAATGTATTAGAATCTATTCATGCTTTTTTCCCAATATCTATTATCCATCATAACAAATTTCTTGATTTACAATTAAGATTAGGGCTAAAATCCAAAAATATTGATGCCTTGAGTTCTACACGTTGGGGATCCCATATTAGAACAATAGAGGCAGTAAAAAACACTTTCCCTGCAATTATTTATTATCTAGAAAATATAGAGCATGGTGATATGGTGAAAGCAAATGGAATTTTATATATTCTATTACAATATGATACAATTATGTGTATGTTTATATTCCAAAAATTATTATCTATGTGTTCCAATATTTCTATTTTTTTACAAAAATCAGATTCTGACATATCAACAGCATTGGCTCTTATCGAGTCTCTTATCATTTCTTCGTCAAATTTAAGAAATAATTCTTATTTTTCTTCATTATTTACCCAAGTAAATAAATTCTGCAATTTATATAATATAAAAAAACAAATAAAAGAACAAATATACTTCTACCATTTTAAATGATTCTATTCAAATAGATGATATTGTTTCTTTTAATTATTCTGATCAAACAGAAACTTTTTATAAGTGTCATGTCTTTTATCCAATTTTGGACATTATGATAAATCAATTAAAAAAGAGATTTTGTCAAGAAAACACAGATATATTAATAGCTATAAGTGCTTTACATCCCTCCTCCCCCCAATTTTTAAATAATGATATCATTAAACCATTTATCTTACATTATAATCTTCCTGATACAATGAAAGAATACGCAATATTAAAGATTTATATTTTAACCTATAATAAAACACATGAACCTATGTGCAAATCGATAATAGATTTGATAAAAATCGTACCCATCGATATATTCCCTCGTATATAAAATTGCGCTAACTATACCTTTTAATTCCTGTTCATGTGAAAGATCGTTTTCAGCTTTAAAACGGGTGAAAACATATATTCGATCGACAATGGGTCAGGAACGATTAAATTCGTTGGCTCTATTGAGCATTGAAAAAAATGTTATTAATAACATTCCTATAGATCACATTATAAATGAATATGCAACAATGACTAACCGTCGTAGAAAACTTATTTTATCAGATAATTTAACCTTATAATTTATATTATCAAACGTAATTTAAGGCATTAGTATAAGCGAGTAAATATATCGTTTAATATTTATTTTATAAATTTTTTTATCATTTCTAAAATTAGCTTAAAGATATGGCACTTATAATAAATTTTTTTTTGAGATATATATTGACAATACAATAATATATAAGATCTTAATTGCTTTCATCATATCACTCTTATTTTTTAGCTTCTATATAATTCATTTCTAATTTGGCATTCTTACCATGTAAATAACTCAAAGCTTCAATATATTTGCTTAATTTCTTCTAAAGATTTTTAAGTGTTTTTGTTTTATCAATTTATCTAACATTTTAAATTCTGATATGAGTTAACATCGTGAGTGTCATGGATATGACTGTAAATTAACCAGCATCTATAATTTGTGTGGCTATGTAATTTAAGATTATTACTATAGCTGCTGAGTGCATATGATTGCATATTTTAGATATGCAATAATGGTCAACTGTATAGTCGTTTATATATCATTAAAAATGGAAGATAATCTTTTAGAAATTTAATATCTCACATTAATTTTCTCGATTACTTATCTAGCTTCCATCTTGTCATCTAAAAGGAAGCTCTAACTACCATAAAGTTTTATGATTTGGATTGGTCATTTATATTCTCTTCAACAATTGTTAATTTGGTAAGGCCTATAAATTTTTTCTTATTAGTCCATTCTATAAAACATTGTTTAAAATGGTAACAGAGAGTTATATTAGTTTCATGACCTTTTGTCAATGTAAGTTATAGCCTTATGTGGTTTTTAAAAACCATTATCAATTGAGGCATATATATTAATCAACCTTTTTTATCAATTGTAATTCTTTAGACGCCAAATTTTTTATATCAGCGAAAATATTTTATACTGAAATAGATTTTGTATTAAAAAATATTATTTCTAGAAATGTCTTGTATTGTTTTATTTATATGTGTTTATTTTGTATGCATAATATAATAAATGACAAAATACAAAATTCAGAAGTAATTTTCAGAGTTAGCTAATTTTAAAAAAGTATAATATAGTAATATTAAACCCGGCCGAAGCCCGGGCAAAAGCGCGCTGAAGGCCAGCTTATAAGGGGGTATTGGGGGCTTCGCCCCCCCCCCATAAATTTTTTAGTTGAGCCCCCTGAGATTGTAAAGGCTAGCGACGCCCCTGATTCTTATTCATTTATAATAGGCTACTTAAATTTTTTTAGATAATTCATTGAAAACTCAAATAATTCGCTAAATTTAAATGGATGATTAATTTAAGATGCTTAAGACGAACGATTTAATTAATCCGATTCAGTCGAGCTGCGACGAGGTAATATTTAAAAAACAGTATTACTATTTTTATCCATACTAAAAAAAAACCTGATTTATTGCATGATAATAATGATACGGTCAGATATTCCAGCACATCATCTTTTTCGAATTGAGAAGGACTGAGCCTTTCCACTCTGATCAGGTCTCCCGTTTTGACGCTTAATGCCAAATAAATTGTAAAAATTTGTTTAATGAAAAAGATATATATTTTAAAAAAAATACGAATCCTCAATTACAGATTACGGTAAAATACCTGATTTTAAATGAAATACTTTTACCGTTTAGTAAATTCCTGTCTGCCCCTTGAACTCTTATATATTAAATTCTCAGTTAATGTTCAAAATTTTTAAGCTGATAAAGATAACCGATTCGATCTTTCCACCAGAAATTTTTAATTAAACTAAATATGCGCTCTGAATCAGTGTTTGAATGTGATAATATTGCATATGTTTTTAAAATTTGGCGCAATGTTCTTTGGAAAAAAGTACCCTTTTATTTTTATGAGCCAAATTCGATATATTATTATTTTCTATAAATGTATTTAAAGCAACGAATTCCTAAAATAATTCATGTAATTTGATATCTTTTAAATTAAAATTAATTATTATTAATTCAAATTCCACCGATTAGAATTTATTATCTAGCTTCATAATACTTTATATTCATATTTTTTTCTAAATATGAAATAATTGTTTTTAAGATTTTTTCTTACAATAGAGCCATAAGTTATTGATAACTTGGGTCTTTAAAATCGTAACTGATTTATTCATTAATGAAAACATCCCCATTGCAATTGTTTAACCACATTGCTTAAAGTCATCCCTATATTAATAAATAAATATCTGAGAATCCATAAATTTTTAAAACAGATATCCTGTTTTTGAATCTGCTGAATTCGTCATAACATTTCATAGAAATTATTTTTGTCTATTGATAATTAAGCCTGCCCCTTTCTTCTTGCATTGTGAATTGTATGGCACAGGAAACCAATGGGAATAATAGTTTAATTCAAAACTAATAATTCGGTCATTACACTTTGCATTTTTCTAAAATTAACACTCACTTGCGTATAGGCACAAAAACATTTAATAGTGAAAGGTTGCAATTTTCAAGGCTCTGCACAAGCATAGACGCAACATCCTTAAATTTTTCTAAGTCTCATGATAAAATTTTTATAAGTTTACTTGAAACACCTCTCTCTTCATTAAAATAGAGCAGCATTATTGGCAATTTATTAATATATCCATTATTTGATCCATCAATTAATAGAGAAAATGGATGATTTTTTCAAATCCTTCATATGTCTCTTAGTCGGATATTTAACACTATTTATGAGGCTTTAGTTCTTCTACATTTTATGCTTTTGGCTATTTTTGAATCAAGAGTATAGGCATTTATATGTAGTAGATGATAACTAAACGAATGTTTTATCGTGTGATGGATTGTCATCACATAAATTATTGTTTTTATTATTTGATAATTCCTTATTTATGAAATTGGAAATATATTTTTGCCTTGTTGAATGTTTTTTTTACATCTATTATACAAATTGCATTTAAGCCACATTCTTTATCTTCTCTGACCGACGAATAAATGGAATTCTAGTTGTTTTGATATTGTGATTTACATTTTTTTTTTGGATGTAAAATTTGTTTTTTAATTATAATTTATATATAATTTAAATTAATAGAATATTATTAAATAAGAAAGGAAATATCATAACTTTATTTAATTAATCAAAAATTATTATTAGGCAATATAAAACTGTTAAATTTTATGAATAAATTGCTTACTTCCAAAATATCATTTTATATAGATTGATTTCAAAAATTATATAAAACTTACTTCACATTTACATAATAATCATTTTCATCATCAGAATCAGGAAGTAATTATTTTATGATATCACAACAATTTATTATAAAATTAAAAGATATTAAATATTATTATTATATGAAAAATTGGAAAGTTTGAGGATAGAATAAAAATATTTTTACAAAAACATGCCTTTTTAAATGTATGATTGAATTAAAATAAAAAATGATAAAAGTTTCTGGTTAAGCTATTTTTATTAGTATCCTGATCTTTTCACAAATATATCAGATAAAGCGTAACGTGAAAATTTAATCCCTTTATATCTTTTATTTCTTTACGTTAATTTTTCTCTCTCCTTTAAATAATTCTTTTATCTCATTCTAGAGGTTATATAAAATAAAAATCTGAGTTAGATGTATACCTTTGCCTGACCACATCTTTCACAACTTTTTCCACTTCTTCACACAAATTAGCCCCATCCGGCAAAAGTATTTCTGTGGGCTTTAATGACGTCATAAGGCGCTCTAATTGACTGATCATTTTCAAGGTTGTAGAGTGTTGCTCTCCGGAAATTTCATTGTACGATATTTCGCCAGTGCCGAACTTGACAGCCTGTCAGCATAACATATTAATAATGGATTTAAGGAATATTCTTTATTTTTTAAATATCAGCAGCTATCAAAACAATACACATTATTTTTTATCATTTAGATGCTTTATGGAGGGCGGAATTCATAAGTGTACAGTAAATTTCTAGAATTGAAACATGCATTCATATTCATATGATGTTCAAAAATATCAAAGGTGGTTAACACGTTTATATTTTATCCATTTCGATCAATAAAAATTTTCAGTTTTTAATATATCAAAATTCGAGAATATTTGACTTAAATATGACTCATAATTAATACTAATTATAAATTGAAATACTAATTTAAGGATTAACTAATATGGGCAGGGTCATGGTTGAATCCCATGTGGATAGTGCCTTTTTTGACTTCCCACCATTGTCCTGATACATAATGACCAATGCCCCAGGGATATCTTGAGAATCTTGCATGTCTAGTTCCTCTTCTAGAGGATTCGTATATTCAAGATCCTGTTTGATGCTCATGGAATTATCAACAACTTTGTCTTAAGGAAATGCGTTTTTATTATTAAAAGAATAAAACAAAAAAAGTATTGAATATAGCAAGTATAATTTTCTGATTTGACAAAATGTAAAATATTTTTAAAATCAATTGGTGAAAGAAAATTTTATTAACAAAAATTATTCAAAAATAAACATTTTTGATTGGAAGAATGATAAAGTTTAAAAATACTTGAAAGTTAATTCTAAGAATCCAAAAAAAGAAGAAATTTAGAGAAAATCCTATTTTTATTATATCAAAATTTAAATTCAAGAGATAAAATTTAAAAATTATGACTTTGACAAGAATAAATAAATTATAAATTATCAACCATGCTCTTTCTTCTAGCTTTTTTAAAGATTTGCCATGTATTAAAGAGGATTCATACTCTTATTCCTCTCACAAAGAAAATTATTATATAGTAATTAATAAGCTACCAAAAATGGTGAAAGGCATAAATAAAATGACAGATAAATTTGCTTTATTTTTTTTAACACAACATATTTCTCATTACTTTATCAAACAATATTAAATATAATATTAATACACTATATTATAAGAATTAATCTGATTGTATTTTTACCAAATAACGCATATTCTTCATAGTGAGGGGTGATAAGAAAGGTAGATTTAGTGTAAAGGTGGGATAAGTTTCTATCGTAAAAATTGTCAGGGCAATCCAGCAATTTTGAATGACCATTTTGATTAATAACCGCTACTTTAAGTCCAGCTTGAACCAAGCGTTTAAGATGGGCTGATAGTCTATGGGCAGGTACACTAGAGGTGACAAAGTTTTTGTCTGGGTTGCATTGAATGTTTAGTAATTTGGATGCCATCTATTTTTAGAAAAAAAAATAATTTTTTAAATATTTGATCAAATAGGTTAAACTCATCTTTTTAAATCAGATATCAGTCAATAAGTTTAAATTTTACAATCAAATAAAATAATGAACATTCTGCCATGATTAAATGATTTAACAATTTATGTAGGCTATATATTATATACTTGGGCATCATCTCCAAAAAATCTATAGCGGTATCCACATTCAATCATCAGAATTGCATCTGGCCATTCATTTTTCATATTGAGAAATTGCAATTCCAAGGGGGTAAATTTTCTAAAAGATTTATCTAAGTCTTGCATGTCAGCTTTGGCATTCTGGCCTAATTTTGACTTAATGGGTTTCGAACTTACACCATTTTGACCTAGACTATAATATCCTAAATCTATGCTATTTTTATTGTCTGATTCTCTTGAAAAATATTTTGAGGATTTTTTTAGGTTGATCTTAGAAGTTTTAAGAGATGAAATATTATCTGATACTGATGTGGAGTTAGGATAAGAATATGAATCACATACCTTAGGTGTAAAATATTTACTATGTTTATAAGACATAGAATTTGTATTATCATCATCACTTCTACCTTGTATAGGTTCACCATCATTAGTTTTTACTCTTTTGAAGGCTAAGCTATCAAATTTATCATCTTTATAAACACCTTTGATTAAAAAATTTGTCAAATAATTGTATATTGATGTGTTTAGTTATATAATAAAAAGATCAATAACAAATACCTTCATCTCCATTGGCTTCATTATCATCACTATCTGTGTTTTCTAAACTTTGTGGGGAATCAAATTCTCCTCTTCTATATTTTTCTAAGCATTCCATCATCAGTGCTTTCTCTTTTTCTAATCTTCTATTTGTTTTAGGTCTAAATAAATGTTCTGAATTGTAAAAATATATATTTTGATGAGAGGAATTTGTGGAAGTGGTTTTAATATTAATTTTGGGAGTAACTTTGTTGACTGTACTTGTAGTTGTATTAGACGTTGTTTTAGTATCATTTTTAATAGTTGCCTTTATGGTTGATGAATTTGATTGTAAATTTTTTCTATTTTTTGGAAGGTTAACTAATTTCTCAATCTTTTTAGTAGGTTTCGCTTGATCCATTTTAGTTTTATAATAGTTATTTGATGGTATACTTTTTTGTTGAATATGCTTCTTACTTTTTTGCTTAAATTGATTATTAAGTTTAGGAATCAATTTATATCTTCCTTTTTCATCAACTTTTATTATTTTAAAATTAGTATCCACATTTTCACTTAAGGGTATTATTTTAACAGAAATATTTTTAATAATAGCATCAATTTTTGAGTTAATAATTAATGAATTTCCTTCATTTTTATTAAATTTAAAAATTTTATTATGCATTAAAGATTTAGATATTGCATTGCTAATTGAATTTTCAAACTTTCTGCTTGTAGAATTCATCGTTTCAGGTGAAAACAGTCTATTATTTGAATTGATTTTTTTTGTAGGTGTCTGCATACTGTTATGATTTGAATTACTATCCGATTATCAATAAAATTTAATATAAGATTAAAATTGCAAATTCCCATAAATAGACCAACGCGCTAACGTCTAAGTAAAGTAAAGTGTGTATTATATGGCAAAATTCGCGTATGTAAAGTTTGAATGTGGTTTTAATAAATGAATGAATAATGATTTATACCTGTAAATAAATATTTCAGAAGTGCTACTTAACTCCCAGTTGTAATATAGTTTTACTAAATAATGAAGATTGGAATAATTAAATAGTTTTATTATGACAATTCATACATCTTTTGATATATATAAACCTATCAAGCTCATATCTCTAGAGAAATTAATCATTGAGTTGTATATTGGCATATAGGAAAACACCCAACTGATCCAATTTTTATTATTTTTAAATAAAAAGATAGTATTATTTTTAATTTGATTTTTAAAAGGATTAAAATTGCATGCTAATACGAATTAATTCTGATTTAAATTTATAAATTCTAAATAAACAAAAATGAATAAGGATATTTGACGAATTATTTGAATAATTCGTTTATTCGATAAATATTTAAATAATTTATTTTATTAAGTAAGTATGTTCAAATTATTATTAACATCAATTGTTAATTGGGATTTTATAAAAGGTTTAACAAGAATTTCCTTAATAAAAATACTCACAACCAAACTAAAATTCAAATAAATGCTTTAAAGATGAGTGATTTAAATAATTATTCTATTTTAAGCTTTTAAATTATTTTGGAAATTGTAGTAATTTTGTATAGTGTCTTATTGTACAGGGTAAACTTTTGTACCGGTCTTTTTATCCGCGAGTCGGTTTCTAGATCCTGGTTTTAACTGATTTAAATATTATCAACTAATTTATCTGCCTAACAAAATATACCATTATTCATCTCACCACCTTACACCAGCCCGTTCCAATTCTATTTTTATTTATTTTTTTATGATAAAATTTTAATCCGAATGTACTCAAAAAATAGGTCCGTATACCATCGGTCATCATATAGCACATTGCTAAATAATAAACAAATTTTATTAAAATATATCAATTTATTTTCATTATCTTTACTTATTCCAAACCATGCACTAGCTTATAATTTGCTACATATCACACCCACTAATACGAATGAACCTGACAGGCAAAAAAAATTTGCCCTTCTTTATGATTTATGAGGATTAAGGATTTTAGATTATATGAATCCGATAAATAAAAATTCAGTGAATCCAAATATTTTTTTTTATTTTTCAAATAATTTAATATCCTTGCTACTTTATAATTATTTTGCTAATGAATGATTTTTCTCATTAGTGTTATAAACCTATAAAATTAGTGAAGATCTATTTGTATTTATATTTCGTTTATACTATTACGAGTTTTAGGAAATGTAGGAATAAATAAAATAAATATTTATATTCTTAATTTAATTCTTGAACATTATAAAAAAATTTGGATAGCCTATCAATTTAACAAATGATATGAATTAACTGAAAGGCATTTTTTGTAATGTTGTTGTTATATATTCAAATTTATATTTTTACTTTTTTATAATCTAATTTTTATAACCTTACCTATTATTACTTTTTGTTTTTCGTTTATATGTATTCTAATTTATATTTTTAGATAATATATATATAGTGTGTGTACGAAAAATATATTTTTACTTACTCTCACATTGCTCTCACTATAATCCATATTCTCTTCAGTTGTTAAAAAGTCAAATTTTTACAAGGCTGAACTCAATTTAGAGTCGTAAAATACAACCTTAAATTGAGAGGCTCAATGAGCACATCAGTGAGCAGAGTCAGCTCAAATTTATTTTTAAACGGACTGCTATTAATAATATTTACTCCAGGAATATATTCAAAAATTTTATCCACTTTGTTTTTGATCGAATTAATATTTTAAACTCAAAGGACTTATGTGTATTATTGTAATAAGATAACCAGGCTTTATCAATTTTCTACTATAAAAATTTAAAATAAAAAATCTAAAAATGAGTCCCTTTTGATAACAATGGCAAATAAAAGCTTGATATAAAAATAATTTAAAGGTTTTCATTTTCATTTTTTAAATAAACTTTACTTATCCAGACCTTCATCCAATCAAAAATATTATCACAACCTAAACATGGAAGAGGGGAAATTCGGGTAAAATATTTTTAAAAATCGCTTTATAGTATACCTTATTGTAAATTTTATTTAGCATTTTTTTGAGAAGAATTTATCTAGTTCATTTAATATTATTTTATAGAAATCCTTAAACTTTAAGTCATTTCACATAGAAAATCGGAAATTAAATCTTTATTTAATACCATTAAATTTTTTTATAAAATAATAGATATGAAAGCAATAAATGAGTAGGGGTTAAGTAGCTATAATAATCAAGATGTAAAGGCTTAATAAATTATGATTTAATGATTATTATTATTTTTATAATATATAATATCCTAAATAATTCCATCCTGGCTAATTTATAGACCATATTTTAAAATAACATCTCATAATTGTAGTAATCCCAACTACTAATTATAAACAATACGACTACTAATTTATATTTCAATTTATTTTTGATATGAAATTTTTATTTATTGTTTTTCGAATGTTCGATTCTATTTTTAATATACAATATACATAAATAATCATTTATTAATTTATTACATTTCCTTCAAACAATTTAAAGTTAGATTTCTTCAATAAACCTCTTTGTAGGTTTATGGTTTCTTGATGAGCAACGTAATGTGGTATTTGTATTTGTATTTGCTTCATTCACTGGCACAACCATTTCTGTAACTTCCAAAGAACTTTCATGATTTGGGATAACTAAACGATTTCTTAACTGATCTGCATGCTTCCGTAATGTTTTCCCGGAAGATTCAACAATATAAAAATAAAGTCCTATTCTTTCTTTAATTACTCCCTCTCTCCAACCATTGGTATTTTCATTATTTAACCATATAGGTTGTGAGATTTCAAATTCTCTTTCCTTTGAATGTAAATCATGATGAAGGCTTTGTTTATCATTAGCCCTTACTATTTCGTGTTCGGCATTTGGTCGGATCCAATCCAGACTTGTTTTCAATTGCCTCCCAAACATAATTTTAGCAGGAGATCTCCCTGTGGAACTATGCTCTCCCAATCGGTAGGTTGTTAAAACCTGTGTCATAGCTTCTTTGGGATCGCTAATTGAATCTCTCGTTGCATAATACCGACCTTTCAAAGTTCGTACTGTACGTTCAGCTAATCCATTAGTTTTTGGATGATAGGGTGCCGAACGTATATGACGTATGTTATTTAAATCACAATACCTACGGAATTCCCCTGATAAGAAATGTGGTCCTTTGTCTGACACACTGTACTTGGGTATTCCAAACCTAGAAAACCATTTATTTAGTCGTTTTATCATAGCATCAGCAGAGGTATTCTGCATTAGATCAACTTCTAACCATGGTCTATTTTTCTGGCATCCAGAACATATTTTGATAAAATTTTCTATATCAACATCACATCTGGGCCACCAACAATACAATCTAAAAATAGATTTCATTACATTTTCCCCAGGATGTCCCCAGTGAATCATTCCTAACACTGCATTTCTTAATTTATTAGGAATAACCAATCTCCCATTCCATTCTATAATATTACGATTGACAGAAAGCTCTTCCCGTCGATTATAAAAATTAACTATTTCTTTATCTTTATGACGATCAAAGTTTCGCCAACTTTGCTGAATATGTATTGCTACTTTTTTTAATATTAAATCTTGCTTCGACTCTTTTCGCAGAATATTTTCTGACAATTGCATATCATCCAAATTAATACTTCGAATATCCAAAGCATGTTTAGAATCTTGATTCTCTTCCGAAATTTCTTGGTGTTTATTAATCAAATCTCGAATTCTAGAATCTAGTGTTATGCAACATTTTTCTTTTTCAATATTGTTGACCAAATTGCGTACTTGTTTAATCATAACCTGACGAGGCATTTCTAAATTGAATGCTATAATCCATGGTAATCCGAAAAGAGGCACCCCAGTTGTATTCATTATTACCACTGGTAGAGTCCTTGTCTGTGATCCAATCCTAACATTGACTTGGGTCTCGCCCTTGACGTCTAACGGATGATCACCATATGCAGTCAATGGACTGGTTGGCCTAATTTTTGGTCGCCCAATACTTGTCCATATATCAATTCCTATCAATGACGCTTGTGCACCAGTGTCAAAATCAAATTCAACATCTAACCCATTTATCTCTGCAGTTAGTTTTGCTCGATTCTCTCGATTTTGTTGAATCTTCCAAATATTATGAATAGAATCACTTGATGACACTCTTATATAGTTTAAATTCTTTGATTTACATCAAACTGCAAAATGACCAATTTTTTTACATTTATTACATGCCGCATTTGTAGCTGGACATCTCACTTCTCGGTTATGAATAAAACCACATTTATAACATTTAAGTTTATTATAATCTTTATCATTATTATTATTGTAGTTATTATTCTCTTTATCAAATGTATTATTATACTTGACTTTATTATAGCCTTTATCAATTGTAGTCGTCGTTTTTATTGGATGTTTATAATTATTATCATTATCATTTCTTTTGTTATTAACATTTATCTTATTAACAACTGGCATATTTTTATTTGCCATTTCTTTATCTGCTCGCTCAGAAGCTAATGCCAGATCAAGAATAAATTGAAAAGTCAGTACATTATTATCTCTATCAAGACCGTCGGGATATAGAGCTCTAAGATCTCTTTCCACTCCCGGTATTTCCATGCCAACCATAAACTGATCACGTAAACGCTCGTCAATATCATTAAGATAATGACAACGCTTTCCAATTGTTCTAATTTTATTTGCAAATTCAGTTATGGTTTCAGTTGTTCTCCGTAATCTAACGAAATCAAATCTAGAAGCAAAAGCTGTTGACGTCGGTTTAAATAGTTTAAAACATATTGACTTAATTTCCTTAAAAGATAAAGTTTCGATCGAATCAGGATAACAAAAAACGGTCCACCAACTCAATATTCTTATTGCCAAAAAATGTTAAAAATATATCTTTATATTGACATTCAGATGGGCTTACGTTTTTTAACCGAAAACTGGCTTCCCATTGAGAAAAATATCTGTGAATAGAAGTATCCAACTCGAATTTATCAAATTTAATCGTAGATAAATCCGCTATTTTTTTTGAATCTCCATTTAAGGAATTATTTTCTCCATTTAAGGAATTATTATCTCCATTTAAGGAATTATTTTCTCCATTTATCGTCGCCATTTGTAGTAATCCCAACTACTAATTATAAACAATACGACTACTAATTTATATTTCAATTTATTTTTGATATGAAATTTTTATTTATTGTTTTTCGAATGTTCGATTCTATTTTTAATATACAATATACATAAATAATCATTTATTAATTTATTACAATAATAAAGAAAACAAATCTCTGTTTTTAAAATGTTTACCAAAAAATATAGAAATTTCTGTTAGCATTACCTCAACTTGTAACATTGTAAGCATTTAAGGGTATAGATACTAAATAGTTTACAATTTTAAATTTTAAGAGAAAACATCCAACACTCCTAATCCAAATAAAAAAAGGAGAAGGAGAAAATTTATATTAAAGAAAATAATGGACAAGGCTCTTCGTCCATTGATTTATTTTTCGAGAGAACTAAGATTTTAACCCAAACCCAAGCAATATTAGATGATTTAATAACCGATTTTATAATTGACAGCATACAGCCATTTCCAGTTGTTGAAAATCCATCATTTATAAAAATTATCAAAACATTAGCTCCACAAAAAATATAATTTGCAGAAGACAGTTGTTGCTAGAATTTCCCAAAGATGGGAGAATGAAAAGAAAGAAATCATTAAAAGTCTAATAGAACCATCGTTAATATGCACAACAGCAGATTGTTGGAGTGCCTATCGTTGTTAAACATTTAAATTTGTATAATAATTTAACTACAAACAAATTATTTGAGCAGTTTTAAGAAATGTTAATTTTTAGTTCATATATAGGAGTCACAGCACATTATATAGATCCAACAAGTTTGGAAAGAAAAAATGTAGCGTTGGCTTGTAAAAGAATGACTGGTAGTCATACATATGATAAAATAGCAAAAAATTTACAAGGTATAGCAAAGGATTATTGCATACAAAATAAAATCTCAAAGACCATTACTGATAATGCCAAAAACTTTATCAAGTCATTTAGGTTTATTTTATTATAAATATAAACATTATATTACTTATTTATGATAGAGTTTTCAAGCCAATTGAAAATATTAGTGAATCCATTGTTGATCTGGAAGATGAAGAAACAGTTGCACCAATATCAATATCAGGTCTTTATACTACTGCTCAGGATTTTGAAATATCAAAATCATATATTTTACCTAATCATCAATGTTGTGCCAGTCACACATTGAATCTTGTTGCCACTGCAGATGCAAATAGAGCCTTGCAGTGTAAACAATATCAGAGGGTAAAACTATAATTATAATATTTTATTCCTTAGATATATAGCACAACATTGTCTAAATGCCAAAATATATGGAATAGACAACATAAATCTCAAAATTCAGCTGAGATTATAAAAAACAATATTGGCCAATATTTTATATGTCCCAATATAACTAGATGGAACTCCACTTATAATGCTTTATAATTAATCTCAGAAATTATTAAGACTAAATTTGAAAAATTGGACAAGATTTGCGATGGAATAAAACTACCTAAATTTTTATTTGATGAATGTGTTTATTCATGAATATTGTTTAGTAAGTTATAAATAAAATTTATATTTATATATACAGTATTATTTCAAATTAGCTAATGAAGCCGGTAGCAAGTTCACTTGATATCCTGCAGGGAGATAAATATATGTTCACAGCTTATTACTGTGCAACTATTTCCCAGCTCATTATTAAATTGAAAAATTTTAAACAAATGAACCTGAAATTTTGTTTACCACTCTTTAATGCCTTATTTAAAGGAATCAAAGATAGGTAAATAATAATAAATTAATCAGTATTTAATAATTCTAGATTGGGACAATTTTTGAAGATGAAAATATTTTGGCAACTATGCTTCATCCCTTTTTTTAAACTAGATTGGACATGGTTGCAAATGGATGAAATAATAAAAAAAAACAACTAATACAAAGATTAGTTGAGGAATTATCAAAGTCTTCAAATGAGTGCAAATTAACCTGTGAAAAAAAACCCAATAATTTAATATCCGATTTTTTTCAGTATCCCACAGCAGGAGATATGAATGTTAATGATTTAAATTCTGATAATCAACAAATTTTAAATAGTTTTTTTTTAAAATGAATGCCGAGATTTTAGTATTTTTTAACAATATCCTGAAATAAAAATGTTATTCATTTTAAATATAACACCACAATCCCTTCCAGCGCCCCTGTTGAAAGACTTTTTAGAATAGCTAAAAATGCCTTTACAGATAAACGAGGATGTCTTAATGTCAAAATTTTGAAAATATTTTATTACTGAAATCGAATAATTATTTTTAATCATATATTATATTATTTTATTAATCATATATAATAATTATTTATATTAATCATATATTATATTAATATCTAAAAATCATTATTTTAGTTATATTTTGATAAATGTGATATCAAGTCAATAAATTTAGATAATTTCACGAATTTTCACAATAGAATCCTAATTTAGGTTTATTCAAACTTTATCTAAGAGTATAATAAAATATGTATCTGTATCTAGATAACTTTTTAGAAGCTGTAACTCTATCTGTATCTAGATAACTTTTTAGACTATGTATCTGTATCCATTTAAAAAGTATCATTTAACAGCTCTGGAAAATTTAATATAGAAGGTGGCTGAGTGGAGAACGTTTGCCTTTAAAACGTTATGTCATTAGGTTCGAATCCCGTGATGTACAATAAATTTTCTTAAAATTTAACATTAGAAATATATAGTCTCCATCGATTTATGATAGGAAAGTTGATAGAAAAAATAAAAATTAACATTAAATTATACGAAAACGTTCATTTCTTGATTACGTTGATTATATATAATCTTGATTTTTAATTTTATTTATTTTATGATTATTCAAATTATATATTTTAATTTACTATTCTCAATTCTTGATCTTAATAATTATTAATTAAATTTTCCCCTCAATAAAAACTTCGAATTCTACAGATTATATTTTTGGCATTTAGATAACAGCTTTAAAAAAATCTTCGAAGATTTTTGCTCAAAGTTTTGGACGTGAAAATGTATTATATATTATTTTAGTGTATTTAAAAATGGGTGGGGGTGGGCGACTTTAAAAAATTTAACTTAATTTTAAAGGACTTACAGTTCCAGCGCAAAGCTCGACTTGGGTACACGAGCCAGGCCCTAATTTTTTTTAAATATCCAGCATGAGTGGAAATTTTTTTTCATAAACCTGGGCCGGGTCGAAATTTTAAATGGCGATTAATCTATATATAAAATAAATGGATGGAATTGGATATATAAATGTCACATACAATGATAGTAATGTAATTTTGTTTATATAATTCTATTGACTTTCCTGATTAATTAATATTGAAAGTAAGGAAATATTTTTTTTCCTTTCTGGATATAAATATTGAACATAGTGGTTTTCCATGATTAGAAATAGAATTCCAGAGTTGTTTCATTTGATATAAGGTAGATGCGACCTGATCCCAACTGGCTTGGAAATTTTTGACGAGTGTTTCAGCCTGGTGCAATTATTTACCTGGCTCGTAGATTAGATTTTGTACAAATTATCTGCAAGATCAGAGTCTTTCAAAGATAACTGAAAAGACGGATTAAATTTTTTTACAATTTAAATCTAGTTTAATTTTTTTTAAAAACTGAATTTCTTAAAAATTAACTACCTAGCATCTTAAAAAGTATCCTTATTGATATATTTTTTTATAATATCTTTGCGAGCTTATTAATGGAAGAGAAGAAATTATTGATGAGCTTATAGAAATCAATAGTTTAGCGCCCTTAAATTCAAAAATGAACTTTTTATAAATCAATTAAATGAAAATATGCTCATTATCTAAATATTTTTACAAAATAAAAATTATGGTTTAATATATTCTATTTTTCTTTCGAATTATTAAAAGCTATTATATATTTCTTTAAAAAGATTTAGTATAAGCATGAATATAAAAATAAAGTAAATTATCATTCAAAAAAATTATATTTTACTAGAAAAGTTAGGAAGGGGAAGAACGTGAGCGCGTCTCGTCCTGAAATTAAAGACGGGAGGGGACGAGATGGACGCTTAATCCTCAAAATATACAAGCGAGGCTTCAATAATATCAGTTTAGATATTAAAAATGATAAGGGGAATATTTATGTCAAAATTACATGTTTACAACTTAAAATAGTTTTTAGTTTATCTTATATAAAGTTTTAGAAAATTCCTAATATTTCCACATAAAGTAAAGTGAAAATTTTTATTTATAATACTTATTGATAAATAAGGAGATATTTTTTGTTTTTTAAATTTGGTAATATATATAAATCGATTATCCTTCATAAATGTTAAAATATTTGGTTTTCTTATAATAATTATTAAGAAATTTAAACCAATTAAATAGTTTTAATTTTTATAACATCACAACATGAGGTGGTTTAATCAATAAAATAAACATTTAGGACAGAATATCAAAAAATATGAAATAATAATAGATTCTAAAAAAAGCTATGGAAATAATCGCTGACACCGCCATTGCCCGTCGGAAGTTAAATTGCTAAGTTCCCTAAAATTGTCACTTTCTTCAAATTCTCGACTAATTCCCATTTCATTATTGACTTTGAGGAACAAAAATCTGTCATGGAGACGGTTGGTTTGCCCTTGCCAAAACTCTATCCTATCAGGTTGTAGAGCATACCCACCCCTTTAAAAATTAAATTTTATTTTGAAAAAAATTGTTATAAAAATAAATAATTGTAATATGTATATAATCAATTAATCTTTTACAAATATTTTGAAAAATATAAAAGAAAATTTTTCCCTAAAATGTAATCTTTCAGATATTCAAAGATCCCCCTTTACAAATCCTATTTCCAATGATTCTAGCATGTTCAGCTTTATTTCTAGCCATTCTTACACCATAAGAATTTTTTTAGATATTAAATAAAGGGGGAAATTCAAATAATTATACCACTAGCAATGACATAATAACTAACAATTAATATTAATTATTTCTAAAAATGTAATTTTGATAAGATTTTGTACAAATAAGAAGATTGATATAGTTTGTAATCTAAGACTGGTAAAGTGACACTTAAAGAAAGATTGTTATAAACAAAGTTTTCATTCTTATTCTCAATCAAGGGTTGTTTCAGTGTGTCTCCAAAGTATTTCATTTAATTATCTTTTTAAGATTATAAAAAAAATTAACCAATAGCTAGGGCACTCAAGCAGCTTGTTACTTGCAGATATCTCTTTTTCGTATTGAGAACATAAATTTTCCATTGTGTCCCTATCCTTGACAGGTTGGCTCTGTTTGCTTATTATGGCTGATATTTGGCTGCCTTTGCAACGCTCCAAAAAATATTCAGCATTTTGCGCTGCATCCAATTTAATACATCTCCCTTCAAACCTAACTGAACGGTGGAGAGGCTGCCAGTAAAACACTGCACTAGCTTGGTTATTTTCTGCCTTATAATAGTTATATCAATATTTTATTATCCCTAATACCAAAATCGTTTTTTTTTGTTTTTAATGTTTTGTGTCTGAATTAGAGATCTGCAAAGCCCCTCTCATCCAAAGACCTAACCAGCAGACTGGGACATGAAAGTTTAAAAAAAAATTATAGCAGGCCAGAACAGGCAAAAATATATCAAGCCTGATGGGATATTTGTGCCTATGCATAAATTTTTTAAGGCTGGGTCAGAAAATTATTATAATATCAGGTATGGCCTCAAAAATCTGGATATTAATATTTCGATATATTTAAAACTTTTGTAAAAAAAATTTAAAATAAGTCAGGTAAGGTTGGTCAAATTAAAAAAAACTTTAATAGGCCAGGCCAGAAAATTTTTTTTTAGTCTGGGCTAGACAATTGAGTAAAAATTTTAAAAGGGCCAATGAAGGCCCAGTTTTGCAGACCTATGGTTTGAATTAGAGGTCTGCAATGGGCAACTTTTTAGCCCACAAGCCCACCCATCCAAAAAATTTAACCTGTCCACCCTTTGGTCTAACATTACTCTGCCTCCTCGCCTATTAGTCTAAAAATTTTTATCCACCACCTACTATTTATAAATGAAATTATTATTTTATATTAGATGCTTAAAAAGTTGAAAAAATGTACTCATCCTTGGGTGAGATGGTTTCGGACTCACTTCGTTTCTCTTAATTATATTTTATCAAACATTTTTCTATAATAAAAGCTATTATAACTATAAGAATCAATCGAATTGCGTATGTTATAATTATTCTATCTATATTTTACTAAAGTTCTACCAATGTTGATATAATTACTAATAATAAAACCTCCTTAGCTAACAACCCTATTCTTATGTTAGCATATATAGCTCTACTGGCAGCTTTCATTAAATCTGCTCAGCTTCCGCGAAGAGGCTGGCTGCTAGTTAGTTCACTCTCAGCTTGAAAAGAAAAAGTATTTTTTTTCAATTTTTTAAGCATCAATATAAAATAATAATTTAGTCTAAGCCCTGCATCCTTACAAAAAAGTTTTAACATTTAGAAAATTGCTATATTAAGCATAAAAAATATTCAATTTAAATTACTGATAAGGAATTTTAAAAAAATATTTGAAAACTGATATATATTGATACTAAAAACCTTCCAGCAATGCTAATTCCTCATTGAGAAGAAGCACTAGTGCAGCATATTTCTAGCTAATCTTGATAGTTTTGATAAATCTTTTCCTTGTCATTTATCAAAGTAAGATATCCATTTGAAGTATATCCTCAACTCAAGTGAGATATTTAAATAAAAGGTTGAACCATTAAAAAAAGTAATTTAAATTAATTGTTTATAGTTAAACCATTAAAAAAAGTAATTTAAATTAATTGTTTATAAATTATTTTTTTTTTATATTAAAATTTTTATTAATCAAATTGAAAGTTAAAAGTAAAACATATATAGGTCATTCCATGTCAAATGTTTTACTTTTCGGCCGCGATTTCGATGAAAAATCATAGGCTGGTTATATATGTTCCCATTAGATTATAAACAAAATTTTAGCGGATTAGCAACTATATTAGCGGAGATATTAGGGGTTAAAGGTCTAAAAAACGTCTTTTTTTGCTTTTTACTGGTTAAATAACTAGTTTTTAATTTTAAACTAAATATGATCAAATATTAAATATAATATCAATAGCTAAGTTAATAATTGATGATTATGGCGAAAACATCAAAATTAATTTTTGATAAAATATGGGTCATCTTATGGTCAGTTGAAAACTTAAAATTAATATTTCGAAATGTATATGATCTCCGATTTTTAATTTTTTTAAGAAATATTATCCGTTTACTATATTTTTAATAATTTCTTCAACAATTAGCATGGCTGGATATTTATTTTAAAAAATATTGCGATTTTTATACTTTTAAAAAAATAGATGGCGCTATATATAATAGTTTTAATATGTTAAAATTCATTTTTTTTATTGATTAAAAATATTTATATATCATACTAAATCGATTACAATGTCCATTATATATATTTATTTGTAATTCAGATCATAAATTTTTAAAATCTTCACAAATTTAGCCTAATTAAAATAGTTTATAAATTAATTAAATCTTACTTCATCTAAAGGAATACAAAGCCTGGCTAGCTTGTGAGATTTCTTCAGGAGATAATATATATGTTTGACTGGTGGGAGTAGAAGGATTGACCAGCGAGAGAATATGTGATTTAGGCAACACTAAAATATCATCTTTCAGAGGAAATTTAAATGAGGCTGAAGGTCCACAAGGGTGTAAAAATCGGATTTTTACTTTTTCATTTATATCATTTTTATCGATTATATATCCTAACCACAATTTATCATCATATACACATGTTATATATATATTAATATTTTAAAAATTAATTTTCTCATTTAAAAACGAAACTTGTTTTATATTATATTTTTTGGAATTAGAATATATTTTGGTTTTTAGTCTATTTTGATCAATGAGAATAACCCCGTGAATTTTTTGGGTCCCATGTATAAGCAGTGCATTAAATCTTTACGAAGGGCTAATTCCTCTTCGATATATTCTTGATTGGATACATATTCAAATTGAATTCCATTAATATTTTCTTTAGCATAATTATATAATTCTAATGGGGTTAGGATTTGATTTTTATTTGGCCTTTGAAGACTAGCTCTGGCAACTAATTTTTTGACAGTTCCTCCGATACCGTCACATGCATTTTTGCCGTGAGCAGTGGCAAAGAAATGACATTCGGCAGGAATATTAAAATCGTATTTATGAAGACATATGTTCAGAAAAATTGTGCGATTCTTGTATTGAGACGCGGCTTCATCTGAAAAATATATTATTTTTTCTGGTTTAGAATTAAATTTGGATAAAATAACAAAATTTATATTTTTTAATTCTTCTCCAGATTTATGATATGCTACAAATGGATGTATAGTAGCCTGCAAGTTGTTCCAATGAAATCCCTGAACTTCATCTTGTAAAATGAAGGAATAATCCTCAGAATAATCTAGATTGGTTAAAAATTCCCCATCTTTAAATTTTTTCTACATTTGTCATTAATTTCACATTCTGATGAATGGCGCAGACACAAACAGTGTGTGTGCCACTAGCTCCAACTAAAATACAGTTTTTTGGTCTAAGTTCGGCAAATTTAGAGAATCCAATTGATATATTTGGGTATTCTTCCTTAAACATCTTGAATATTTATTTAAGCTTAAGTCTTTTTTGGACTGATTCTTTCTCGCCTTTAACAGATACACAATCTTTTATTCCAGGCATGAGTCGGCTTATTTCATCAGAACTATAATATTGTTTATTTTTATTGCTTAAAAAATTTTTCAAAATCTTCGAAATTTTTTTTTTCTCTGGTTATTTTAATAATTTAAGATAATGACAATTTCATAACATTCTTGATCTTGATGGGTATGACTTAGTCTGGGGGGGGGGGTGGAGGGTTGGGGGTAGGCCTGGTAATTAATGTGATTTTCGATTTTTCCCTTAATAATTTTCCTGCACTCCTTTAATCCTGCTTTTTTGTTCGTGTGCTAGTCGGATTTTTTAATTATTTTTAATTTACATTGAAATATTAAAAAAAATTATTAAAATTTTTTATCCTGCGAATATCTCAGGGGAATAAGGTTTACAAAGTTATAAAATCAAAATATTTTTAATCAATAAAAAAATGAATTTTAACATATTAAAACTATTATATATAGTGCCATCTATTTTTTAAAGTATAAAAATCGCAATATTTTTTTTAATAAATATCCAGCCATGCTAATTGTTGAAGAAATTATTAAAAAAATAGTAAACGGATAATATTTCTTAAAAAAATTAAAAATCGGATTCGAAATATTAATTTCAAGTTTTCAACTGACCATAAGATGACCCACATTTTATCAAAAATTAATTTTGATGTTTTAGCCATAATTATCAATTATTAACTTAGCTATTGATATTAGATTCAATATTTGATCATATTTAGTTTTAAATTAAAAACTAATTATTTGACATCAGTAAAAAGCTAAAAAAGACGTTTTTTAGACCTTTAACCCCGATTATCTCTGCTAATATAGTTGCTAATGCGCTAAAATTTTGTTTATAATCTAATGGGGACATATATAACCAGTCTACAACTTTTTATTGAAATTGAAAGGGGTCGGCCGAAAATCTTGATTTTTTTGCTCATTTGACATGGAATAACCCATATACGTAATTTTAAAATATATATTAAAAATATCATGTAAACTATTTGTAAAATAAAATCTCTATAAAAACTGTATAATAAAAAATTTAGTATAATAAATAAATATTTTATCTTTTATTATACTAATTAATTGATATTTAACTTTAATATAATGTCCATTTGTTATAATTTCGTTATATCAAGGTAAGTTATAATAATAGTAAAAAAATATAATATTAGTAAATCACAATTATATAAAGTCATTAAATCTTGCTATTTTTTTTAAAATTGAGATTCAAGTTCCCTTTTAGCACTAACATTATAATAGGCAACAAATGTTGGGTGGGAGGAGGTCAAGAAAGGGAGCCGTGGAATAGAAGCCTTCTTGTGGGTCACCAGTGATGGCACAAATTTTTTTATCAAGTTTGAAGAAGATTAGGGCATGATTGCCAAAAAAACCAGTTGTGTCAGATACAATTGGTATGAGATTGCAATTAGTTAGGGAAGTGTATTTATTAATTTTAGAGTTTTCCGCTCACCAAAATGAGTTTTTACTAAATGAGGGAGCAAAACCATGCTAATGGAGTTCCATTACTCTAAGGTATTAAGGTCAGCCCATCTGGGGGTATATTATTCTTGGTTGAGAGGCCACAGGGTTCAAGGGTTGCAGGAATTTGAGTTGAGCATAGAGCAAGAATGGTGCCATTAACTGCACTGTGTCGAGAATGTCTACCTTTAGAGAATCGCAATGAAGAGGATGATGTCCGAAACAATCAACGGGTTGGGAACATAATGTACATGTGGGGTTAGCCAGTATTTTACAACCAAGACGGAGACCTATTGCTATGATTGTGCTAAATTATATAAAAACCAGCTATTTTAATTAAATATTTTGTTATGTCATTAGGTAATGGCTCTTCTACGTAACAAACAGATCTTCCCATTTTTTGTTTAATTTTGACAGATAATCTTTGAATTCTCTTTGCCTTTGGGGAAATGGGTAAAATCAGATTTTCATCCATGTTGATGTTAATTCTTCCATGCAAATCAACCAACATGTCTTCGATAGATTTTTTTACTTAATTAATTTCTTCCAATGACAACATCCACAGTTATAGGTATTTTGGTAAAAAAAATGTTGAAATTTCAGGGAGCATATTTTTTTAAATGTTAATTTAAATGATTATAAATAACAAATAAAAGTTAAAAATCTTTTAAGCCACCCACCCACCCATAGTTAAAATATTCTTAACCTTCCCACCTGCCCATAATTTTAACCTGCTCACTTGCCCACCTACTTTGATGAGAGACCTCTAGCTTGAATATTCAATAAAACATACTTTTGGTCTAGGAGTAAATCATAAAATTAAAATTTTTAGTATTGACAAAATCAAAATTTATGCTTAAAGAAATACTTAAATAAATACAATCAGGAAGAGTTGACATTATACAAAATTTCCTTGAATGTTCAAGGGATTTACTGTCCAGCACATGAACAAAAACAAACAAAATTAAAATGAGTATATTAAAATTTTATTATTAGTGCTCTAAGAAATTTCATTCTTTCAATATTGATTTCTATAAAGTGTGTAATGTCAATAATATATGACATATGTTTGAATGCTATCAAGTAATAATATAATAACATCCACAAATAATTAAACAAATTAAATGTAAAATTTTTACTAAACTAATTGTTTTCCTTTCCAGCTTTCATAATTTGTAAAAAATTTTAAACCAGTCTCTTGATCAATACCTTTAAGTAACACAAATCTGGAAGATGATCTACCATCTCTATTAAATAGTTATTAAAAATGTAACAATATTTTTTAAATAATAGCATAATATTAACAAATTATTCTTTATCAAATTCTTACGAAGTTGTTTTATTTTAATTATAAATAAAAATATTTAATTATAATTGAACTTGTAATCAAATATATCTTTTTAATAACTGTTTTGAACTTTACTAACAACTTTTAAAATTAAACTTTGTACATGTGGAAAGACACATTGAATTTGGTTCTATAATTGATTTTTGGGCATCTCCAAACCACTCATTAAATGATTTGATAGGGTTATTAAATCGTATGTCACATTTTCTTTCGTATAAAGCATGATCTGCATCATTATAGTCAATTCTATTTTCTCAATAATACTATATTAGTTATATTATAGAGAAATTTACTGCGAATATCCATTTTTAATTAAAAAAAAATCTGAACATATAATCCTCCGAATCATGTAAGTTTTATTTGTCATTTTTGATGAATGTCAACATTAGCATCGTGAAATTTGGATTAATTGATGTTTACTTTACAAAGGGGTGCTGGAAGGTGCTTATTTTTCTTAAAGGTTCTACAACTCTTTACGAGCCCAGGCTTCGGCTTAATAAATGTCTAATAGTGCGTACAAATTGTGCGTTGCAACGCAGCGTTTTAAAACGCATATAAAAAAACGTAAACGCAGCCATGTATAAATTGATGCGTTAACTTTTATTTTTTTATTTAAATTTAAAACAAAAAAAATTACTTGCTTTGTATTTACTACAAAGAAATAAAGGAAGGAAGAAGAGCAAGACGTCCAAAATATTTGTTAAAAGAAATCTTTTTTCTGAATATATTAATATTAAAGGCGATTTAACAAATTCGCAATTTTATAATTATACAAGAATGAGAAGAGCGACATTTTCTTATATACTGGAGCTCATATTTCATATATGAGGATATTAATCCAAAAGTTACTAACTGTAACAAACAAATCGATGCTGAGGATCGTTTGTTTGTTACATTAAGGTAAAATAAATTTAATTTATTAATTATTTATATAATAGGTATTTAATAACTGGTGTATCATTTGCACAACTAGCTTATAGTTCAAGGATCACATTCTAAGTAAGCCAATAGAAATAGGACTACCTAGCATAGAGATAGTGATAAAGGCTATTTGCATTCTACATAACATTATCATCAACAAAGAAGGATCAGCTTCCATTGATGATATAGGTAATACCAATATTTAAATTTAAATAAATATATAAAAATCATATTTATATATATTTTTAAAATTATATTATCATCAATACAGATCCTACATTGGCTAACCTTACAACAAGACCATTTTTGGTAAGCAGGGAAAACAACTCAAGCTCACAGGAATCTAAAATCATTAGGGATAAATTCTTAAATTTTTATATTATAATAAATTTATTAATATTACTATTATAATAAATTTATTTATATTACTATTATAATAATTTTATTTATATTACTATTATAATAAATTTATTTATATTACTATTATAATAAATTTATTAATATTAAATAAAATTTGAATAAAGTATTGATCATGAAATAATTTTAAGTTTAGTTATATATTTGTAAGCTTAGTGTTAATTGTAATAGATTAAATGAAGTGGGATCCAAAGTTGAGGATTAATAATGGGGATGAAGGTTGTAGATTAGATTTATATATATATTAAACTTAACAATACAAATATTTTAAATTGCCCTCAATCATAAGAGTGAAACCTTGACTTTAGCCAGTTAATATAATTACAAATATTAATCATGTTTTGCTATATATTAAAATCTTATTTATATTTTTAAAATTACATTTTAGGAAGAAGTTAACACATAATTATCCACTACTTATTATCCTATATTTACATATGAAACAGACTAAATATATAAAAATTTTATTAATAAAATGAAGGTTGTAGATTAGATTTATATATATTAAACTCAACAATGCAAATATTTTTAATTGCCCTCAATCATAATAAAAATAAACTGAGTGAAACCTTGACTTTAGCCAGTAAATATAATCATAAATATTTATCATATTTTGCTATATATTAAAATCTATTTATATTTTTAAAATTACATTTTAGGAAGAAGTTAACACATAATTATTCACTACTAATTATATAAAAATTTTATTAATAACAATATATCAAAAATTAACAATATAACAAATATAAATATCAAAATTATATAGTATTAAAAATATCTAAAGCTGTTTCAGATGTTTCTGTTGTTTGTGTATTTCTTCTATTAATCTTGATAATTTGCATTGTTTTTAAAACTTCTGTCTTGAAAAAAATAGTCTTCATCAGAATCGTAACCTTTCAATACATCAACCAGGCTATCCAAAAAGATTCTATATAAAAGATAAATAAATTATAGATAAAAATAAGAATTACTGGATACTAGAAGATGTTTTTTCCAATACACTCATAAGCTTTTGCAAATCATTTTGATTTTTAGCAGGGTTCCTTGTTTGAGGAGGGGATTCCTGAAAATTACTGACAGTAGGTCTGTCAGCAACCGTGGCTTGCATGAAATTAATATTCATGCACCCCTCCTCTAGATCCTGAAGGTCTCGCTTACTTATCCTTGTTGAGTTGATCCTTAAAGTTCCTAAGGCGTTTCCTTAGGTAATTCACGCTACAATCATAATCTGGAAACTCTTCTGATAATCTAAAAATAAAATTATTAATAATATTATATATTATTTAACTTAATTCCTATGATGGAAAGTTTTTCCATCACAGAGAATGTCTTCTTATGATCAGGATGCGCCTGATTCCAAATAACCTCTTCAGGTTCCAACATTTCAGCAAATCTTTTTGTTATTTCTTCATTCCATGATCTAAAATAATTAATAAATGATGATTTAATTATATATATTCTTACATTTTTGATGGTGTTTTCATTTCTCCACTTCAAAAAAATTTGAAAACGCAAGCAGGTTTACGTTTTGAAAAAAATAATTTAAATGAAAAACGGAAATGTGTTCAATTTGAACGAATGCATTTAAAATGCATTGTTTGCGTTTTGAAACGCAACGTTGCAACGCACAATTTGTACGCACTATAACACAAATGTAGAACTAACATTTACCCTTTCAACCAATAAAAAATCTTTTAATAACCCCAAATTTTTCATATTTTTTTTATCAACAAATTAGAAGAATTTCCTAGTTTGTCCTTTGATTTTGCATTTTTTTTTGTTAAGAATTAATTAAAAATAAACATTAAAATTATTTTAAAATATCAGTTTTTTTATATATATTTAAAAATCAGCGCAAAATAAATATAATAAATTTTATACCATATATTATTATTTTTCCTCATGTTTTTGTTAGGCAAGCGGAAAGAAAATATAAAAATAAAATGATTTAATACCATAAGGAAAATATTATTTATTTAAAATAAGCCCTAAAATTACGATTTTAAAATTAGGTGCCAATTTGAAAATATGAAATAATAATTCATTTTTCAAAATTGGTGCTAATTTTGAGAAGGGGGGGGGGAGCTTTAGCATCCATAGTCACTATCTAGTCTCCTGTTTAAAATAAAAATGGTTTACTTTCTCGATGCAAAGACAATCAATCAATTTGATTTGTGAGATATATTATTAAAGTTAGAATTTATTTTAATAATCAGATCTCTTTAATATTTTAAAGGGCATTTTCCTGTTATATTCATATAGAATAGACAAAATGTTTAAATGTATGCTACACAATGTAGCTCACATGATAACCCAAGTCTAGGGGTCACTGGTACAGATGTAGCCAAGGGGATTATGAAGACATCCCTTTCCTTCGGAAAATTCCCTTTTGTCGTAAATATATCTTAGACTAATATAATCCCCCCCCCCCCTCCCCAATATTATATCACGATAAAAAATAATTTTTTAAAGAGAAATAATTGCAAGTTATTAATTTGTAAAAATAATAATTCAAATTTTCCGAAAATTCAGTTTAATGATAAAAATTAAAATATTAAATTATCTTTAAAAAAATGTAATTGAGCAAAAGGCTCACAATTAGCAAGTATAGTCCTTACGCAAAATTTAAGGGGAAAGACCCCATAAATGTGCCCCCCCCCTCCATTAGCAAAGACCTGGCTACGCCTAGAGCAAAAACTATTTTAAAAATATCGTGAGGTTATGTAATTTTTTCGCCTCAGCCTCGAGATAGAGACAATTTTTGGGCTAATTTTCTTTGACGTATAAAAATTTGGCTATTATTTATCGTTTCCAATACTAATTATCATTGCTAACTTAAAAATTTTGAAAATAACATTTCCCTTTTACTAGCTATGAATCAAATTATCACTATATATTGATAAATCTATTAGAATTAGTATATCAATTGTTTGCGAAATGTTTTTTAAAATACTTTCGGCTTAGTTAGGATTTTCTGTAGGGGATAGGGAGATAAGGTTTTTCTCTTGATAAATTTTATTAGTGTAGGAAGCTTGCAGTGGCGTAGCTAAGAATTTTCCTTAGAGGGGATCCATACATATAAAATCCTGGGGGGGGGGGCTTCGCCCCCAGACCCCGAAATCATATTTTTTTTCTTATAATATAAAAGTCCTAGAATTATTGAAAATATATTTTTTAAATGCATCAATAATATATTATTATAATTTAGTAGATTATTATCAATGACTTTAATATAATAATATTCAGAATAATTTATATATATTTAAAAGTAATATAATTCTTCCACATCATAACCAGAAAATTTTTAAAGTACATAATTATATTCAACAAACTTTTTATTTAAAATATTATTTTGTTGGGGTATTTATTTGAATTAAAGTATTTTTTAAAGTATGATCCAAATTTTTTTTTGCTCTGGAGGAACTTTATCTTCGATAATATATAATAAATATATTTTTTAAATGCATCAACAATATGTTAGTAGATTATTCTCAATGACTTTATAATAATACTATCCAGAATAATTTCAATAGTAATATAATATCCTTCCACAAAACCAGAAAAATATAAATATTCATGGTATTTATTTGCTATAAAGTCACTTTTGAGTCTTTTGAATGTATAATCTAGAAAATCTCTGGGGGAGGGGGTCCAACGACCCCCCCTCGTAGCTACGCCACTAGAAGCTTGACTCTTCAAGCCTTTGGGGAGGGGTTACTTTTTTAAAATATTCGTCTTTCAGTTAATTTTCTTTTGTTTTAAATCTTTTTTTTTAAATTTTAATTGTAGTCATTATTTCAAAAATTATTATCTTTTACTTATTTGTTTTTATAATGAGATATTTCATTCATTGGAAAGGGGGGGGGGGGGAGAAGCATAGTGGTATAATCTTTATTTCTTTAAAATGATATTTACAAAAACCTTTATGAGGTATATAAAATATTTAATTGTAAATGAATATAAATAGTCTATAGGAGAATCCCCTATAATATGAATCTTATTTTGCATTGAATATTAGTAAAACTGAAATAATGATATATAAGGCTCATTTGTGCATGGTGCACCGTCTTTAGAAGTTAGTAACAATTAATGGTATTTAAAAAATTTCAAGAATTAATAATCTCCTTAAAAAGAATTAGAGAAGTCATGGCCCTCGAATATTAGCTGATTTGAAATATGGAATTGAGTCTGATCATCGTAAATGGCAGAAATAAAATCTATCAGAGTTGTATCTTCAGGGGATATGAGGGAAGAGCTAAGTCCTAGTAATTTATTTTCTATTTTAGTCCCCTTTCCAGTGGAAGAACTGAGCCCCCCCCGAAGAGCTAAGGCCTAGTAATTTATTTTCTATTTTAGTCCTCTTTCCAGTGGAAGAACTGAGCCCTTACCCCCCAAAAAAAATTTTATTTTGAAAAGTGTTAAATTTGAATCTCGTTTATCTTTATTATTGTAAAATTAAAACATTTATAAATTTAAAAATAGGAATTTATTTCCTTTTTCATATTTTATTGCCAGATAGCGCCTTTATGGCATATAATTAGTGTTGCTAAACGGTTCGATTTGAGCCGATTTTTAAAAACAGCTAATTCAATGCTTTATTTTGAAAAATATTATGCAAGCCTAAAGATTTTGCTCATGGATGACATAAAGGTTTGGACATCTAAACTAAATTTCGAGACTTAGACAATATTTTCCTGGCTAAAATATTGAGTTAGCCGTTTTTAAAAATCGGCTCAAATCCAGCCGTTTAATATTCTTCTCTATTATTTTTACTTGCATTATTTTTATTTTTATTTTTATTTTTATTTTTATTTTTATTTTTATTTTATTTTTATTTTTATTTTTATTTTTATTTTTATTTTTATTTTTATTTTTATTTTTATTTTTTTTTTATTTTTATTTTTATTTTTATTTTTATTTTTATTTTTATTTTTATTTTATTTTTATTTTTATTTTTATTTTATTTTTATTTTTATTTTTATTTTTATTTTTATTTTTATTTTCATTTTCATTTTCATTTTATATTTTATTATTAACTAAGATAAAAATATTGATTTCTCTCATTTTAATAATTTTTATGGATATTTGAAAAATTTTCAGGATAATAAAAGGTAAAAAAAAAATTTTTGGGCGGTGGGGCTCTTGATCCATTGAAAGTATTCTATAAACTAGATAAAAATTATGATTAACAAAAAGTTTTGAAGAAGACAAGTCCTGCTATAGTCACTTAGAATCCATCTTGTCCCTTTGTAAGAAATTTTATTTTAGAATCCTGAAATTTTTTGTCTAATTTTAACATTTTCGATCTCAATTTTCTCAAAACAACTTGATCAAATTATAAAAAAAATTGAGGATATTCAGCTTATTTTTTTTTATAACTTCATAAAAAAAATGAGTAGCGTTTTAGAATTATAAAAATTTTAAACGACATTTTTTATTTAATTTTAATTTCTACTAACAAATATATAATATATTAGAAGTGGGATAAGGAAAGAACTTATTTAAATGGGGACTTCGGCGAGTTGATACACTACTGAAAAAGGTAGAAAAAAAATCGCCTTGCTATCTCGGATTTCTGTCAATAGGTTCTAGATATGAATAAATTAAAATTATTTATACTCTAAATTTTCTGATAATGAAAAACAAAACTTTGATTGTTTTACATAAAAAAATAATTATTATTTATGAATAATATACCATCCTCTCATCTGCACCTGTTGAACGTGTTTTCAGCATAGTATAAATGCTGTATTAAACACCGAGCATCCTTTCTTTTTCCGACTTAATTATTTAAAATTAAAAATTCTAAATCCTATTTTTACATTTGAAAAAAAACTTGTTTAGTAGAAAAAATTGCAATAAATCAGATTTGGAAGTGGCCTTAAAATAAAAATGGGAGGTAAAAATTAAAGAGTACATTATACAACTCAAATGAGCATTTTATCATTCTTTGTATCATATTTTATAGACAGAGTATATTATGCCATACATTTATATGTAAGTGTAATCTATTAACCCATTTAAGATATCGTATTTTAACACAATTAATATAATTATTAAATTTTTTAGATATCGTATATCAAGATAATTAATATGATAATTAAAGCATATAGGGAAAAATCAGTTCGATATCAATACCAAGTTATAATTTAAAGTCTATAGGTATAATATCATCTAAAATATAAAGAAATTATAAAATAAATTAAGACCTGAGAAAATAATAGAATTGTGATAATAGAGTTGAATATATATGTATAACAAATCTATTGGCAAGAATTGATTTTCTTGCTGATCAAAATTTTGTTTTTTCTAAATCCAGCCATATCTAGGACTTTTATTGTTAGTTCAAGATCTAATGTTGTTACGAAGGTGTTTATGTATACTTGATGGGTGGTTGAGTTATCATGTTTTAATGTGTCGACCACCAAACGATCCAAATATTGAGTTATATTCATCTTTATTATATATTTTATATGGTATGAAGATCACAATTAAGGTAGAACGCTATATGTAGCTATGGCTCATCTTAAAAATTGAGTCCCTATGGCTATCCCAAAAAATTATATTTTGATATTTTTCGAATATATTATTTTAAAAGAATAATATCCCTTTTCACTATGATAAACCACCTAAATGTGACACCCTTAATTTAAAAAAGAGATCCGCTAGGATATATATTTACCCTAAGATTGCAAAAAAAGTTTTTATTATAATGGTAACTACCAATCAATGGTAATTATTCACTTATTCATGAATTACTTCTTTGACACCATAAAATGATTTTATCCGGATTCCACCATGTATCATATTCATCATCAAGATATTGCTAGATTCTTGAGGATTGTATTCTTTAGCCACCATACTTATCCGGATCTAAGTGAGAAAAATATGAATGATCTTATTTTCTAATTTTAAACAGAGAAGGAGAAAGAAAGAGAAGAAGGCGTAGGAGATGGAGAAAGAGAATAGTGAAGAGAATGAGAGAATGATAGGAGAGGATAGGAGGGGAGGGGTGAGAGGAGAGGAGAGGAGAGAAAAGAAAAGAAGAAATAAAAGTATCAGAAAGGTAGTAGTAAAAGCAATTATAAATTTAAAATTTTAAATATTTTAACCTCTGGATTATTCATGGTTATGGTATAATTTAAAACATAATTGGCTTTGTTGAGAGAGCTAAATTTTTTGAGGCAAAAAATATCAGCCACATTCCTTTCCTCCATACTTTTTATTTTAAAATCAGATCCATAGGAAATGTATATGCTGCCATCTTCACGTTTAACAATTGGTAGATCCCTTAGTCGAATATGATATTTAGTAATATATGGTGACTATTTTAACTCTTAAATTATCGAAAACTAGTTGTTCAATATATTTTTATGTAAATCGGCAAGTTAAATAATTCAAAATTGTTGACATAGACACGTTTGAATGAATGTTTTACATCAAGTTTATTATCATCAGCTTATGTTCTTTCAAAATGTATTAACGAGCTGAAGATTTTATCGGTCATTTTTTTTAATCATTATTCATATTTACCAGGGGAATTCAATTAAAATTTAGCGTAGGTCTCTTTCAAGTCAGGTTTTATTTTTTAATATTTCATTCATAGTTAATTCATTATATAGTACAATATAAAAAATTTTTATTTAAAAAAGAGATTTATTCAAACTTAAAATTAATTAGTAGTATATAAAGATTGGTCAACATTAATTATTCTTATATAAATAGAATAGATTTAATTAATAAGTATTTTTTTATTACAATGACAAAGGTCCAAAATAGAAATATTCGGGGTAGGCCGTAATTTTTTTTACTTAGAGCCTGTGAATATCTTCCAATAATATTCAGTTACCAATTGCAAACTATTTCATTCACAATCAATATATATATATATATATTTTTAGCGAAATAAAAAACAATTTAGTAGAGTTGCTAGACTTTTTAGATAGAAAAAATGGTGTATATGTATTTTATATAGATACATTTTATTAAAGGATAAATTTTAGCCGTATCGATTTGATATCTATTTATAGATATATTTAATAGATTCATTTTGATACAATTTTCCTTTTTTATTGAAAATACTTTATTTTTTATAGAAAAAAGTGTATGACGAAAATATGATAAATGGTAAGAATAATGTAGTCTTTTTTTTATAGTCGATTAATATTAGTGATAGTGTGACATAGTGATTAGTTGGAACTTCCAAATTTCTTATTACTAAAGAGGAAATAGGCAATAAAATTGAAAGATATATTATCATATTTTTTTAACACCCTCCAAAGATGATATGGAAGATAAGGATAGAAACTTTGAATAAATATGTTTAAAAGAGTGTCGCGCTCTTGATTTCACTAAATTCAAAGGATGTTACTCATAAGGTATAACACTAAACAACCTTACAGCGTACCTGTTGAAAAACTTATTAACATGGCTAACTATGTGTGACGGATAAATAGAGATGCCTCCGCGATAAAAGCTTTAAGAATGAGTTATTAATTAAACTAACAATGCGAATTTATAATTAGTTTAATTTTATATTTAATATAAATAAAATATCAAATTGAGTAAAAAAAATGTTTGATTCACCTCACAATTTGAATTTTAAAGATAGATTCTCAATTTGACATTATTTAAACCTTATACATGATTATAATTTTAAAAAAATGTATCTTAAAAAATCATATCGATATCTAGAATGATTTTTAACCATGTATCAGAAAATATATTTAGATACTGTTTTCGGCCATCTATCTGCATACCGATATATTTAAAAAGTCTCTTTTAACAACTTCCCAATTATTCCATCTCTATTAGTTATAGATATATAACCCACTCGCAACTCCAAACCCTTTGTAGCCAGATGAGCGATTTTACTTAATATCAAGGATTTGGTTGTTGTCCAACGATATAGCAATTATTATGAGATCAAATTCATAATTTATCTCTCTTACTGATTTTATTTTACCTTTTTTTATATAATAGTTTTTAATATCTTTTTTCTTAATAAATATTTTTTATATATATGGATATTTTATATAAATTTTATTAGATTAATATATTCGAATAATAATAATATTATATCATTGATATTATATATTTTTTATCAAAATGAGATCTATGAGTAAGTACCATTTGTAATTCACAGTAGTGATATGCATCTGACCTAATTTTTCGAGCATGGCCCAAAATCTTTTTAAAAATATTTGTCAAGTCCGGTCCGATACCAAACGATTTTTTTTTATTTGTCTCAAAAAGCTATTTATCCACCCGGCCTGAATTTATTTAAATCTGGAAATTAATTTTTTTCCTCAGTTTCACATTTATACACTAAACACAATTAAGATTTTAATCATTCTATATTGGCGCCTTTCTTACATAAATTTTAAAATATATCAATTTTAGGTATGGCGATGGTTTAATAAGCTTTCCCCACACGCAGTAGATTAAATTATAAGAATTTTATTGGAGAATTTTTACCCGCTTCGCCAATTTTTACATTCTGAAAAAAAAATTTTTTAAAAATTCTCTTTTTATCATGGCTTGATTTATTTATATATATGAATTACAAATATTTAAGAATAATATTTGAACGTTAAAATAAAAATCCATCAATTAATTAGACTAAGGATATAATATTTAACTAGATAAACAAAAGTAGAATGCATATCTAGCCTATGCTGAGCTTATCTCAAGCTACTATAACAAAATGGTATATTAAAAATCATTTAATCATCTTAAATGAAATAAATTTCATTATTTTTTTCCTTCTTTTTGGAAAAGCTTTTGAAGACAAATGGTATATAAGCTTGGTGGACCAGGAGAAATTATAGAAATAGATGAGACACATCTATTTAGGCGAAGATATAATAGAGATAGAGTTCTAAGCTTGGTGGACCAGGAGAAATTATAGAAATAGATGAGACACATCTATTTAGGAGAAGATATAATAGAGATAGAGTTCTATCGAGTAGAGCTATATGGAATTTTGGAGGAATCTGCAGAAAACAAAGTTTCTTTGAGGCAGTTGTCTCTCGGGATAGATAGATAGACATTATTAGGGAATTAAAAAAACATTTCCATGAAGATTATACAATCATGACAGGTAGCTGGAAAGGCTAATAGAAGTTTAATTGCACTATATTTTATATTATATAGCCATATTTTATTGAATATGTGTAATTGTGATCATTACATGGTCAATCATTTGGAAAATTTTGTGACAAGATCTGACCCACCCATCAATACACACACAGACCATTGAAAGATAATGGAGAAGCTTATAAAATAGCATTCCAAGAACAGGGGATAGACTAATTTAAAAAACTTGTTAATCTTAGTGTACAGGAAAAATTATTGTTATTTATATATATATTCAAATAAAATAATTATATTGAATACTAAAGAATAAAATTTTAAATTTGTTATTATGAATATATATAAATAAACAAGCAATTATAAGCATTAGAATAAAAAGTAGTCTTTTAGCAAAAATATTTGTTCATTATATTCTTAAAATTTAATCTAATGCGCATGTGGGAAAAACCTATTAAACTATCGTTACCAAATTTTATTTCAACATTTAAGCCTCGACCAATTTTTTTAAAATTTTAAGCCCAACCAAGTCCAAACCAATTAATAGCTAGAAAATAATTTAAAAAGTTGATATTGGATATAGTAGAAATAGAGACCAATACAATACTGATCAATTTTTTTTTAAAATATAATAATTTTTAAACCTGATTGAAATTTAGGAATCTAAATTTACAAACCTAAAAGCAACCGAAACTCATCCATTTTCTAAGAGTAACATAGTGAAATCAGCTGTTTAAGATTATTATTTATAATACATTTAACGGTATATAATGCTGATATAATTTTACCCGTCATTCATATCCTATATTACAGTAAAGAAAAAATTGATTTAACAGGATTTACCTCTTAAAAGATACAATTTCTCCAAAAATAAAGAATTCAAAGCTAATGTTAATTTAATCTAGAATAAATAAGACCTTGGTATATATTTTCTAAAATATAAAATAATATTTGATAATTTTTCAGCTTGAACTGGGGTTAAGTTAATTCAACAAATGTAAAATCTGGATTTATGGCTTTTGCAAAAATGATCTATACTTCAAAAATTATCCCTAATTGTAATTTTCTAGCCAGGTAATGTCTTCACATCCGATTTTTAATCACTTGAAATCCTTTATCATTTAGGCGTGTGGAACAAATTTTTGCCTTTGACTTGCAACGCTATTAATTATTCAAACTTATTAAATTGCTTTGCAATTTGCATCTACATAATATTCGTTTCTGATAGTTTCTTTAAAAAAAATTAGAGAAAAAAAACTTTTATATCTCGGCCACACATTTATAATACCAATATATCACTTTCTCTACAAATAAAATTTACAAAGAAATAATGTAAGGAATTTGAGACTTATTGAAAATAATAAAATAAAAAAGAAACTTGATTAGATTAGTTTGATTAAAGTTTTATAAAATTATTTAAAATATTTTGGAAAAAATATCGTTTTGCAATGAATTTATAATTGTCATATAATGACCCACCCACAACTATAGTTTCATACCACCCAAAGACAATTTTTAAAAAAAAATTATAAATAGGCTCTATATATAATTAAAATATATAATTTACTTAACCCTAACCCAAAATTGATTTTTTAAATAATATATTTAAAATTAGCTTCTAATTCTGTTTGTCACTTAATTAAATTTGCATAAATTGGGTGCGAATTGTAGGTCATGGACATTTATAATATAGTATTTATTTTAAAAACCTAAATTTACGGACTTGCCCGTGGAATGGGATATTCTTAATGTTGTAAAATCCTGGTCTAGTTATATTGCACGTTTCGTTATAACTGATGTAAGGAGAACCTTCGTTTAACACCAAATAAAATATAAAATATGAATACATCGTTTTGTGCTGTTGTTAAAGCCCTTTGCACTGGAAAAAGTTCCTTTGTTTTTGGGCCGGTTAAACCCTTAATTTGTATTGTACCCATTATATAAATGAATCAGAGAATTAATTATGTTAAGTTAAGCTACTAACTTTCTCTTACGCTACCATTTTAGAGCATAGAAGATTTAAAGTTACAAATAGAAAGAATGCTCAAAAATATGAAACAGAATAATGTTAGCCGTTTTTAAATGTGCCTCAATACGATTTTCATGTTGTTATTAATATTAGTCCTCATATTGATAATACAAAATTAAAAAATGATGAACATATAATATAAGCTTAATTTTTTAATTACAAAGATGCATCTGATAACGATTATTTTTGTGAAAATGAATAATATTTTATCATGATAAAATAAAATTGCAGATCCATGATACATGTCTATTTCAGCAAGTTGATAGTCACCCTAGTAAGATTACATGGTTATTATATTTTTCCTTTTTTTTATCGGTAAAAATTTTATTTATTAAATTTTATAAAATATGTTATAAATAACATAATATATTATGTAATATTAAAATAAAAGTGAAATAAACATGTATATAAAAGATGACAAGTATGAAAACTATATTCAAATTTTTAAAAAAATCTTATAAGAAGGGGAGGAAAAAGCAAAGAGGCCCTTATTGACATCCTAGGGAACCATGGTAGTTACCTCAACAAAAATTTACAAACCCTAACCAAAGCCGTCGGCGCAACATTTTAAAAGGGATTCCTGAACCCTATTAATTTGATATAAAAATTTAACCTAAAATCTTAAAAAAATGATGGCCTCAGGAGGCTTATGTGCACATTGATAGAAATATTTATTGGGATAAAGTAAAAATCTGAAAAGTCGTGGTACTTTCTAATTTTTGACATTTGGATTAAAGGAAAACTGGGAGACACAAATGAAACTCAAATAGTGTTTCCTCTAAATCAAGGAATGTTTGTGAGCCCATCTGGTATTTCCCTAACGGGTTCCAGAAGATTTGGTTGATGCTCAAGATTATAGAGTTAATAGCTCTGTGGTGACTGAACCATATTTGTGCTCTTTAGGAATAAATTTGAAACAAACTCTGTTTATTCATCTTTTAATTTCCATTTTTTTTACTCAGAAATTAGCTATTTTTATGAAAATTTATTACTTTATTAAGATTCCCATGCCTCTAGTTTTAATTAATGTTAAAAGTAAACCGTGTACTAAAATTTATATATTAACAAAAATCTTTTTTTAATCAGATACATTTTATGAACGTTGTTTTCAAACAATAAACCACTTAAATTTAAATCATTTTAATAAGAGAGCATTATGAAGATTTTTACGAGGTTAAACTTTGAGTAGTTATGTAAAAACGAAAACTTCTAAAAACCTAATCTTATACAAAATAAAATTTTAAAAAATATATCAATATTGCTATTTTTTTTACCTTTAGCTTCGGACTTTTGCAAAAAGGCAAAGTAAAAAATCGCACACAATGCAGCCAATTTCAACATTTTTAAATATTATTATAACAGATAATTTTTTTAATTACGTTCTATAATTTAGAAAAACAAACCTTGCTTTAAACGAGGATCGGGCTAAAGGCACACTAATTTATATAAATAGTGCTATAATAATATTTGTAAGATGACCTTAATTTTTTAGTTTAAAAAAAATAAAAATAAATCTAAAAAGGATGTCAGAAACAACAATCGATTCAAATTTTTGCTTGTATAAACCTAAGTTTAATTAATTTAGATGCCGATTAGCGTATAGTGGGCCAAAATTAGAGATCCTTTTTCAAGGTCGTAAGATCAAACCCCATGTTATAGCAAATTTTTTTATTTCGGCATAATAATTTATATACAGGTTATTAGGTTATAATAAATGTTCCGAATAGTTAAATTAAATTTAAACAAGTATAACTATTTTTTGGATAGCTATCTTATATTTTTTTATTTGAAATGAATAAATAATATGTAGTAAAAGTTTAACAAATTCATGTCGGGCTCTTAGAAAACTTTTAAATCTTATATAATTTTAAAATATTTTAATTATATATATATATATATATATTTCATGAATATACAATGATTATAATTATTTTAATACTAATTAATATATTTCAGTTTAGTTATCTTCATGTCAAATAATATAACAAAGTTAGATCTTATTATATAAAATAAAACATTTCTGAATGTAAATAAATGACATTATTCTAAGATGTAAGTGTACCCAGGGCCGAATTAAATTAAGGTCAAAATTCCAATTACAAGCGATTATTGTCATTTTATATTCCAATCTATTAAAAATAAATATAACCAAAATATAACTTCATTAACTCACATAAACCTATAATTTCAATATTCATTTAATTTTGATTCGGAATAAAATTTGACAAAAAAATGATCATAACATTAGCTACATTTTGTTTGAATGTTGATACAAAATGTATAAATTCAGCTTTTAATATTTTATTTAACCATTCCTAATTTTATGAGCTTTCCGCAATAGTAGGCGTATCTCTGAATTTGTTTAAATGTACTTACTCGGGTTGGGTATTTCCCATTTCCGCAAATCATCTACATAGACAATAATATTGGTGATTTCTTTTGCATTTACGAGAATATATATTTAGAAAATACAAAAAAACATAAATTTATCAATTAATTTATGAAAATTAATTTATGTAAAATCAAATAAAAAAGTTAAAGAGCAATTCTTACCTTTTTTTATTATCTGTTTAGAAATTTATACATGAATATTTTTTAAATAAAAATGTAGCTTAATATAGACTGAAAAAATATTTTTTCAATTTATAAAGCTTAATAATCATGGTATCGGTCATTAGTAACAGTTAAAATGTACCTTATGTTAACTTCATTCCGTGAAAAATGCACTTGAGGTATTCGCATATTAGAAACAAAAATCTAGAGGGAAAATATCTTCTCTAAGGGGTTTTGCATTTACCAGAAAATGCAACTCGAAATCGGCCGTTCCATATTTTTGAACATACAACTGCTCATCAGAACAAGTAAAATTATATTTATCAGGCGCGTACGCTGGAATTTAATCTGGGGGGGGGGGGGGGTAATAAAAATTTTTAAGAAATATTATTGTTAATTAAAAACACTAAGCATAAATTTATTAGGACTAATAACTTTTCTAATACACAATTTTAAATTAATGTAAATTACAAAAAAATTATATATATAAACCGGCATTGAAAAACTATAAAATTAATGTGAATTATAAAATATAAAGTGAATATAACCACGATATAAATCACTTAAATAACCCAAAATTGAAATTTGAATTTTTTGGGCCTTTAAAATATATAAAGTATAAAAAATTTGAATGTTGGAAATATAAATTAATACACAAAAGTTTCTTAGGAATAATTGTATTGTATGTTTTGAGCTAATTTTTCAATTATTTATCCTTGCTTGGCGTTAAATGCCTATGAATATTCAAAAGATACAAATCATTCAATCTACTTTCAGAAGTTGTATTTCATAGGTATGTTTTTCAGAGACTTGTTGGCCCGGCACCGAGCCGGACCCTATTTTAATTTTTTAAACATACCCGGGCTGGGCCCAAATTTTTTTTAAAAAAAAATCTGGGCCGTGCCCTGCAAGTGGTACCTCTGCAGGGCTCTGTTATTCTTCTTAAAAAAAATGTTCTCTCATTAGTTTATTAATGGGAAGAGTTGCTAATATATATAACCATTTTAATACATTGGGAATATAATCTAAAATGTGTTTGAAATAATGCAAAGCATTTATAGCATTTTTTGGGACTGTATCAACCATAGTTAATCTTTTAATCATAGTTATTCAGATAATAAGGCATAATAAGATATTTTAACATCTTCATGATAATAATCTAACAAATATTTTTTTTTTCTATCACCACCTGAAAAAGGTTGGAAAGGCTTTTGTGGAAGTAATATCTGCTGATTTGTAAGTGCTGCATGATGAATTAAAAACCATTCATTTATTTGGGTTATAAATGTATCTAAGAGAGGGGACATTTGTTTTATAATACTCTTCTACTGATCCTATATTAATGTTTTGACGATAGGGATACAAATATTAAACACGTATAGCTCTGCTTTTGACTCAACAATAACATATAAAATAGAAATTCTTCATCAACATTAGCTCTAATTTCCTTGAGCTCTAATAAAATGCTCTCCGCTATTCTCATCTTCTTAATCAAGTCAATGTCATGTTTTTAAAAAATATTACATAAAATAGTTGTATAATTAAATAATACATTCTAATGAGAAAAAAAATTTGGAATAAGTATTGAATCCAATAATTTTCTTGCTTCTGAGGAAATATTTCTTTCAAGCCATTATGATATTTCAGTAATAGCATTAATAATCGGCTCTTCTAACTCCATAAAAGCTGTTACTGCTTGATGGCGGAGACTCGATCTCGTTGGACAAGCTTGCAATTTCTTTCTCTCTGTTGGACAAGGAGTTTCAGTGATAATTATTATTTGACTAGAAATTTAGATAAATAATACACCACTAAAATTTGAAAATAATAGGTAAATTACGCCAAGGAAAACTTGAAATCGAAATTAATTGATAAAATAACTTAGTAGATTAAATATATATATGAGATAGGAACAAATATTGACAAATATAAATTAATATTAACAATAATATTTTTGAAAGATATAATCCGGTATTTGCATTTTTTGGCTTAGGGGGGAGGGGGATTTGTCCACCTGCCCTTCCCCCGATGCGTACGCGCCTGATATTTATAGCTAATTGATAGACATCCTATTATAATAACATTTTCTCCTTTATAAATTATTATTTTTATCAATTTTTTATAATAATAAACCGGCCCGACCCGTATATACGGGTCAGGAAAATTATAAATAAACCCGGGTCTGGCTGAAAATTTTTTTTTGAATTACCCTAGTCGAATAGGGCTATATATATAGACGACTATTATTTAAATTGTATATAAAAATTGAAAATAATAAATAAATAAAATATAGTTAAAAATTGTTGCATCGTAGAATAGTATATCACATTCATCCACTTCTCATATTTCCTAATTTTTATTTCATAACCATTTTATGGATCGTTATAAATGTTAACAAGTTTATAAAATAAAGGTAAAATATTTTACAAATTATTCAACTAATTATCATTATTTTTATGTGAAATTATAAATTTTTATACTAACATACCCAATTTCAGTACTATATTTTTTAAAATCTAAACTGAGATTGTTTTTTATAAACGTGGGCATTAAAAAAATTTTTTAAATAACCCTGGGTCGGGTCTGAAAATTTTTTTTAAAAATAAACCCGGATCAAACCGAGTTTGATAATTTAAAACCCGGGCCAAAATATTTTGAAAAATAATCCGGGCTTAGTCGAAAGTTTTTTTTACAAATTTGGGCCAAGCCTTGCAATTCAGGACACTGATAAATTTTAATTTGAAATTAATTTACTACTCTCACCAAAAAAAAGATAAACAATATTAAATAATGATTATATGATAAATATTCCAAAAAATAATTTTTAAAAATTTTCCAAGGAGAGATAAAGTTATCTGTTCTTTTAAGCTCCATTTTTTTAAATTATAACATATGATAAGATGTATTAATTTAAAAATATTTACCTTTTTTTAAACGAAAATAGCTTTCAAATTAATAATAAGCTTCTTTTTCAAAACTATTTTTGATTAATCATTAAAAATACAAGGCCCTTTAACACTAAAAGGGTTTAGTGTGGTCGATTTATCTAAATAATATGAGGAAAAAATTGTGGATTATCTGAGGTAGAGATTTTCACGGCCCAGTTTGGTTTGAATACCGGCTAGTTGGCCAAGCAAATTAGATCATGTGCCTGATAATATTCATATTTTATTTGTTAATAATCAATGACCGTCAGATGAAGCTTTATACAGATAAATACACATGTAAAAATGTGTGACAATTGGGATGTGACGAAAGCTTCGTTCAGGGATACCTCAGTCATAATAGGGAAAATAATCTTGTCAACTCTTCAAGATGTAAACCTAATTAAATATTGAATACGTGGTGTTTAGATCATTATAATTTTTATTATGGCCGGTTTAGGTCTCATCAGCATATAGGAATAACCTTTCTTGACATTTTGTATTTTGTAGTATGTTGTGGCATGGAAGGAGATGAATAGGATAGATTGTAGTTCAGAGGTTTTGATCAAACATCATGGTGAAGTCCTTACTGAGGACGATGGATTTTTCATTGGCTTTGGTATTAACCGTGGAGGTAGCAGAGTCTTTAGCAAAAATCATAGATATAAAATAATAACACACAAGAATTATTACTAGATTTTTATTGGCAACTATAACAATATAATTAAACCAAAAATTTTTACAAAAAAAAACGATGCATTCTTTATAAATAATTTCAACGTTTTGGCCATTCTTTTTTTCTATTATAAAAAAGCCTTTTTATCTGTATTTCAATAAAGTTTTGGAAGTTTTTGAATTAAGCTTTTTGATGTTTAGGACATAGCCTAAATATATAAAATCTCTAAAATTTGATTACTTTAGGTTTTAGCTATTTTTAAACTTGATATTTCATTAAGGCTGTATCCAAAACATAAAAATGTAATTTAAAACTTTCATAAATTAATTGAAAAAAACGAAATTAGGTGTTCTTTAAATAGAAATGGCCAAAACATATTTGTGAAATTTTAAAAATTTTGTCATTAAGTTTCCCTAAAGTTTTGGAACTTTTGAAAGTGTTTAAAATTTTGAAATTTTTAAACAAGTTTTAGATGAGACCTAATGTAAGAGCAACATTAATCTATTACAACTTTACTATATATAATCTCCATTTTCTTTTAAATTTATGTTGTCTAGTAAAATTGATTTTTTTTAATGTTTAAAAGTAAACGCCAACGTTTATGTTAAGCATTTTCGTGAACTAACATATTTGTGCGGGTCAAACTTGATATTTGTTATATAAGACAATATGCCAAGGGTAATAATTTACTCAATTTAGAATGGCCACCAAATTCTCATCTCCATCTATTATATTACCCTTGCATGAAAGAAATTTAGGTAGCTGGCATGGATCAGAGAGTCATTTCAGTTTCTAGACTTACTGCAACAAATGATTCGGGATATTTGGCCTTTCGTATCAGAAGATTATATTCATCAATTATTAAACAAAGGATAAGTCATCTAAAAGGTTATTCAAGAAAATGGAAGGCGTAGTCGAAAAAAATGGAATAATTTTATAAAGTTGATTTTTTATTACTCATATTTTAAATATATTGATCGGCCAAATGGCCTAACCGATCTCAATGATATATATTTCTTGTAAGAAACTTTGTTATTTTTAAATTTCATTGAAATTGGTTAAGTCATTTTCTTTTGATAGCATTTTTTGTTAAAAATGCGTCCTTTTTGTTAAAAATGCGTCCTTTTTGTTAAAAATGCGTCCTTTTTGTTAAAAATGCGTCCTTTTTTGGGATTAACCAAAAATATTGGTAATTTTTGTTCTTTACGTTCAATATTTTAAGATCGTTGGTGATTTAATCCTAAATTTCCCCCACTTACTTTCAGTTAAAAAATATTGGAATATATTATGGCAAGACGAATTTTTTTTAATTTAATAATCGTCTCTATAGTAAAGAATTAATTGATAGATTTCGAATTTCGACATTATATTATATAATATATCGCTACCAACCAATCCTTATTACTAACAAATTTAATAGTTTCTTTAAACTTTTTTTTTTGTAAAGTGATTAAATAAATCATATATTGTTACTATTTATGTTAAAGAAAATTTAGTATTAAACAAATGAAATTAATAAAGCCATTTTTTTTTCTCAAAAAACATGAAAATTATGTTATATTAAGAAATATATATCTTTTAATATTAAATCTATATGATAATGAGGTTCTCGTTTAACATGAGAACTGCTAAACATATTTTTTTTAATTATAGTTTTCATGGTATGAATATGAAATAATTAGGAAATTGTATTAAAATTTTTTGCTATCATGAAAATGATACTTATCATTATTATGATCTGACCTGTTGACCCATTTTGGCTGGTTTTAATAGCGGATAGGCTCAAATTCAAGAAAATTTTCTTTAGAGGATGAGAGATATTTGAATTAACCTTATAGATTGGGTAGGGTATTATATTATTCATTATCAAAACACCCGAATAAGTTATGGTATCATAATAAACCTCGTAGTTTGATTAATAATTATACTTACTTTATATTTTTCGGGATCGGGAATATAAATATTATTCAAATCTTTTAAATATATTGGTAACTTAAATATTATTAGCTAACTGAGAAACAAATCACTCTTCAAATATATTCATTTATTTTCCACAAATTACAGTTGAACTACTTCTAATTTTTCATAACGGTAATTTAATTTTCACAATATAAAATTACAAACTTGCTATTATGCTTGTATTATATTTTTAAAAGTTTCCTTATAATATTATTTTAAATATTTGTTTATCATATCTATTTTTCAATATTTTCAGATTAAAATATTATATCTTGATTTAAAAAAGTTTACCAGTCATGTGATGGCAAATTATAATTTTTAACTAAAAGAATTTTTTTAATATTTTATAAATAAATTCAATTCACCTTATTTCTAATGTTAAAAAATATATTTTTAGGCATGAAATTTTTAATTTTTTTTTCTTCTCACGGTATTTCTCTCATCCAGGAATTTATATTAAAATCAATATTTTATATTCTAAAAAGAGGAATGGAACGAAAAATTTATTATATTTTTAGCCTATTCCTTTTCATTATTAAATGTGAGTTATTAATTAATAAATTCTATTTTATTTTTCTATATATGTAATTTATTTTTCTACAAAATTTCCTCCCTCCCTCCCTCCCTCCCTCCCTCCCTCCCTCCCTCCCTCCCTTCCTCCCTTCCTTCCTTCCTTCCTTCCTTCCTTCCTTCCTTCCTTCCTTCCTTCCTTCCTTCCTTCCTTCCTTCCTTCCTTCCTTCCTTCCTTCCTTCCTTCCTTCCTTCCTTCCTTCCTTCCTTCCTTCCTTCCTTCCTTCCTTCCTTCCTTCCTTCCTTCCTTCCTTCCTTCCTTCCTTCCTTCCTTCCTCCCTTCCTCCGTCCCTTCCTCCCTTCCTCCGTCCCTCCCTCCTTCCTTCCTTAAATTTAAATATTTCATATTTTTTTACTTTTCACGACACATTTTAATTAAAAAATGGCCTCGCTTTTTAATAAATAATTATATTTATAATAATGTATATATGAGTTTTTAATTCATCATAATGTAAATACGATTTTTTTTTGATTAATTTATATCTTAAAAAGTTAATTTCATTTTTTATTTCCACTTGTGTGACAAATTAATACTCATTTTATTTATACGAATAATTTGACTTTATTTGATAATCTTTTCCTTACTCAAAAAAGTCAATAAATTATTAAAATATTTTTGTGAAAATCTAATATTTTTTTGGTTGTGTTTAATCATATTTTGCTATCTAATATTTTTTTTCTTCCAGAGTAATCCATTGGGAATTTATTTTTTTAAAAAATAATCATCTCTTTTAAAATTAAATTTTTTTAAAGGAAAAATATATTAAAAAATCTTTTTCAAAGTTTAAAAAAAAATACGTTTTCTTATAAATTATATATCACATTTTCCAGTCTTACCCAATTCCGATTATTTCTTAAAATTGTCTTGGCCTGAATATTTGAATTACATTTTATATCTATTTTTTAGGCCCATCTCTCTCGAGGGTATGTAATTTCAGGATTTATAAAATTTAACAGGCAACCATTTTATTAAAGTCAATAATATTATTCATCAGGGATGTGCTTGTAAGTATTTGACGAGGGCCATTTTGCCTATATGCCTAGTTTGTTTATTTATAGCCGTTTCACCTAAATGAGTAAAAGAGCAAATAAGCGCAATCTAATAGTAAAAAAGCGAATTTTTAATAGTAAAAACGCAGATGTAATAGCAAATCAGCAAATATATTAGCAAACCAGGAATCTGTATAGACTTTAGGAAGCCTGGGGAAAAATATTTTAGCGGGCTTATTTATTAAACATTTAGAGTATCAAATTTTATATAGATATAAGTTTTGTTTATAAATATTTTATTTTAAACTATAAAAAAAAATACAGAAAAAAATATCTTCAATTTAAAATAAAATTTTAAATTGTAAATACAATATAAATTTAAATGGCATGAGATATTAACAACCAAAGTACTATATTATTAATAATTTTACATTATAGTTAAAATTTTCTTTTCCGTGCTTTATATTTTCCAAGCTTGATATAATATATGAGCAATCTATAGATGTAGTAATATCATTTTTAATTGAGATTAGGGTTAGGGTACAGCGAGCCTATCCTGAGACATACAATATCTCACATAGTTCTTGATTAATTTTAGCCTTTACAAGTATCGCTTACCAGACAGAGACCTTGATCGGAATCGTTAGTAGAAATTTTAGGATAATTGAGAATATTTGAAAGGGGTTTTAGCTTAGAGTTACAAATTCCATATTTTTAGACACCTGATCCTGCCAAAAATTATTTTTTTTTTTAAGCCCGAGCCATTTTAAGACTTAACTCAAATTTTTATTTTAGGACCGAAATTATAGATTTTCATAATACCAAAACAAGTAGGTGATGAGCTTCAAAAGTCAAACGTAAATAAAATTGAAATAAATGGATCACTTTTTAGAGGTGTTTCATTTTGTTCCTGACATTTTGGAGAAGATTTCGCCTAATGCATGTGCTGTTGTGAGAACTAAAAATTTGTTCATTTTTATTCATAATTTTCTTCATAAAAAATTGAAATTGCCGTGATAATGGCTATTTTTGACCTCATAAAAGTTTTCCCGAACCAAAAATATTCATTACAATTTTATTTTAAAGTAGTTTTACAAATTTCTTGTTCAAAAATATTAATATTTTAAATTTATTCAGAATAGGTGTTTCACTTTAAATAAATAGTTATTTTTTATTAAAAAACAAATATAAATATATGAGCGCATAATTATAATCTATATTAAAATGGGATACAATATGTACAAAAAATTTAAAAAATAACAATAAAGACCGGGGATGGTATAAAACGAGAGGAAAAAATAATAAGTAGAAAGAGTCTAAGATAGTTCTCTTCGGGTAGTAGACTACCATTAAAGTTAATGTAGTTCTTTTTCTTAGCTATGGCCAACTTTTGTCTAAAAAAACCCCTCTCGAGGTTTTTTTGAGTTTGGTGATTTATGACCCCAAATTTTTGAAGAATGCTAGGGCAAGTGAAGGTGGTAAGTGTGGTTGAAATGATAAAAATAAAACAATGATCATTTGAAATTTCTGTGTATTTCTTGGTTAGAAAGGGCCAGGGGGTCAATAGTTCCATACCAGTCAAGATGAGTTAACTTTACACATGTGAGGGTGGGTGATGGAGCAGTTAAGACGAATACCAATGGCGTGGGTACGTTGTTGGATAATTGATGAAGATTGTTGGAATGAATGTATTCGAGAAACGCATGTTCAGTACCATTGAGCAGGGAAGAGAATAGAGTGCGGTCAATAAATTGCAAGCTAGATAAGAGTGTTTCAACGCAGTGCTACAGACGCATAAAATAAAATCCTTTCTTTTTTTATTTCTGAAAAATTGAAGAATTTTAAAAAGATGCTTTCAAGAGTTTATAAAATCATTTAATATATTATAAAAGAGAAAATTTACATGTTCTCAAAAAGAATATATTTTTTTAAATCGCATATTCAATATATGGATAACTTATTTATATTTGTTTAAGAAATAAACCCATTAGAAAAAATGATAGCTATAAGATAGGAGTATTATAATTTCTCCCTATTATATTTGGAAAATCGGAATTAAAAAGTTAATATTTTAGTTCGAATGTTAAATTACAGAGTAAGCCTTCCTCCCCCACAAATGGGTTAGAATAGGAGGTGTGCTGGGAGGGGAAAATGATTATAAACTAAACTATGCATTATTTTAAAAAAAGGTAATTGTTCCTATTTTATTGAAAAATTTAATATTTTTCAGCAGAGTTCCACATTTATTCAAACATAAAAAATCTCCGAAGATTTTAATCTCTGAGATTTTTACAACATAAAATTTCTGCATGCTTAAACAGGATTTTTGATCAAATTTTACCGAATTTTCTAAATCTTTTTTTATAAAAATTATTTTATAAATAAATCTTTTGTCGTTTTTATGCTTAAAAAAATGTTTTATGATGTAATCACAAAAAATTAAAAGAAAATTTTCATCTGCTTTGAAAAAATCTTTAAATTTTATGATATTCAAAAGTTTTTTTTTTTAAATTTTGGGAAAAAAACTTCAAAAGATCTTTGAAGATTTTTTTCCAACTCTGTTGCTTTAGGCTGGAGAGGAGGGGATAAAAATATTTCATAAGGAGAGTGAAAATTTAAATATTTCTGAAGAAATATTTATTTTACTGGGAAATTTGAAGGAAAAAATATTTCAATGGAAGAAATATCCAAGAAATTCGTAAGACTTCTTTTTATAAATTTATTCTCCGCAAAAATATGTTTAAAAAATAAAACATAAATTAATTGTATATTATCAAAATACTTTTAATTATTTTTTGGTTCAAGTGTCATTATAATAAGTTTTTCACTAATGAGACAAATAAGATGAGTTGTATATGTTTGTTTTAAGCTTGCTTATGTATTCAAGTCACGTTCTTTCCATATCTTCATTGATAGATTAAAACTTTTTTTAAAACTATCTTATTAAAAAAATCTTTTAATTGACATTTATCAATGAGATATTTTTATATGTTTTTATTTTTTCCTGACTTTTGAGAGAGCATTTTTGTCATAATGGAATATATATAAGTGTGTATATATATATTTATATTAATGAAATATTCAGATAGTGAGATGATACAAACAATAATAATAAAATAAAAAAAAATTTATGATATAAAAAAAGCTTATAAAAGTGTCTGCTTTTACCCCAGTGATGGATCAAATTTACCCCTTGCCACAAAATTAGAATAAATTTTAAAGTTGTAAACAGATTGCCAAATTTATGAGAGATAAACTAAATTTCGAGTCTCTCTCTATAATAGTAAAACTTATTTAGAAAAATATATTAAATAAATTAGGGAAATTAATTTTCTGCAAAAGTGGTTTTAGTCATCAAAACATGTACAATTTAAACCAAGATAATGTGTATATATATTGTATAGTTATCTCTATTTTTATTTATTTTTTTTAAAGTATCTCAGGGAGGCAAATACGAGAAAAGATTGTTAAAAGATCTCTTCCAAGATTACGAACCGCTCGAAAGACCTGTGGAGAGAGAAAACGATACACTTTATGTCATATTGGGAATAACCTTGCAACAAATTATAGATGTGGTAATAATATAATAGCGTTCCATCAATTTTATTATTAATTAACAAATCTTTTATTGGCACCTAATAATTTAAGTTTCAGTGGTTTAACAGGGCTCTAGTCGAGGGCTCGTGTTCCAAAATTTTTTTGTATAGTTTATTTTTTCAAATTGAATTTTAAACTGTTCTCCCTTTCCCCGAAGATAAATCGTGATTTGTGAATGATGTGACTAGCCTAAAGAAGACCCATGTATACTATTGAGTAATAATCAATATGCAAGTGGCTCTTTTATCCTATTATAATAAAATGAAACTGTTTTACTTTAAAACTTACATTGCTTAATAATATGAGTCAATAAGGAATCTCTTTCTATAGGCAGAACCTCCCGCACTCTTTCAAAAAATTTTCAAAATATAATATACTTGATGTTTATGATAATAATTTTTTTTAGCAGAATTAAATTTTTGTTTACTAACATCATTAAAATGCAATACTTTGTTTTTCATTAAAAGAAAATAAAATAATATTTTTGTAATTTTTAATTTTTTTTTTTTTTTTTTTTATTATTAGATATAATTTATTATCTTGTAAGTATAAAGAATCTAATGATATATAAAAAAGAAATATAGTACATACTCGGAAAAAAAATATATATATATATTAAAACATAACTGTTTAATTATAACGAAAAAATATTTTTTTTTGTGGTTAAAATCTAAATATAGTTGCGATGCAAAATATATATAAAATTAACAATGACTATATTTGATAAACTAGGAGGGAAATGGGAGTGTTTCGAAGAAACATTTGTAGTTCCCCTTTAGGATTTCAAATTGGACTTTTTGTTTAAGAGATAGGGACTCGTTTTTGACCCCTGTCCTTAACGAAATTCTTCTACCCAATTGATTTAAGAACTTTAGTGATTGGGGACCGGGGTTTCCAAGGACGCTAAAAATTAGGGGAATAAATATAAAAGAGTTAGGGAGGAATCTATATTTATTAAACTTATTGGTTTCTTGTAGTTCCAAGGGGTCGGTATTTCCGTTAGCCGGAAAGGAGGTAACACAAGAGACGTCCCAGACAAGTCTTTTGCCGCCGTGCCAAGACGTTAAAGACATGCCGTCAGGGCGCTTACCGTCAGCATTTAGGAGCCCCAATGGCTCCAAGCTATTGGGGAAACCGGCCGAAATCAAGGCTTTGCCGATTAACCTATTAAGGTTGTCGTGCCTCAGGAAACGGCCACTGACTTTGAGACACGAGAAACAATGTCTAGAGAAAGGATCAACCTGTTTGTGACAGGCGGCACAGGTGTCCACAGAAGGGATAAGGCAACCAAGCCTATGGCCAATGGCAGTTTGAAACTCATCGTCTGTGAGTAACGTTTCCTTTTTACCACTCGGAATCGCGTCTAGCCATTCATGGCCGTTAGAGTTTTTTTTTGCGTTTCTGAGCAGTTGAAGGTTAGTTAGCTCAGGATACATACAAAGTTTTTCAAACGAGCATTGAAGCATAGGGACCAGGAAGCTCTTTAGATGGCAGGAAATTGGCTGCTCGGAGCCTTGGGTGATTAGAGTAAGCCACTCTTGTTTAGCTGAAGATAGAAGGGGATCGTCCAACTCGATAAGCGAGGAAATAGAATCGGCGAAGGATATTCGAGATGAAAGAAAACACGCAATTGCCATAAGGAAGGGGGGTAACAATCCCAGTCCACCCTGGTAAGCGGGCATAGAGGCGAGGGACCAATTGAAATCGGAAAAATTTAAGCCTAAAAGGGATTCGATAAAATGTTTAAATTTTAATTCGAAGACCTTAAGGAGAGTATTGTACTGGAAAACGGGGGAAGATTTAAATAAATGTAAGAATTTAGGTAGAAAAAGACATTTTTTGGTGAGAAAGAAGAACTGATGTTTGGGGAGATGAGGAAGATTCTTGAGTGGATTGGAAAGGGAATGGATCAAATCCTCAAAAGTTTTTTGACAAAAGGAGATTGAAAAACCAATAGGGGAACCTAAAAGACAGAGTTCCTCATGCGGAATGATTGTAAAATCTAAGGGAGGAATAAAATCCTTATTGTTGAGGGAGGAAATTTCACACTTTTTCCTATTTAGGGAAAGACCAATTTTCGAAGCTTCCATTTCAACGTACTCTATGGCCGACATAACATTGGATAAAGAACCGCCAAAAGAGCCATCGTCGAGATACCATAAATTAAGGTCTAATTGGAAATTAGTCTTTAAATTTTTGATCAAATCATGAATCCCTATAGTAAAGAGCAGGGGGCCTAGAGGATCACCTTGCTGTATCCCCTCTTCGGAGGAGATGGAAAATTCCCCGAATTTGAGTAACGAAGGGAATCCATAACAGGAATTAAGGAAATTCCCATATTTTGGGAAATGGTGTAAAAAAGATGGTAAGAATGCCCTCCTATGGATGGTGTTGAAGGCATTTCTGAAGTCTAACTTGCAGAAAACCTTATCGGCCTCAGTATTTATAAAAATACGCGCAACATGTGAGGCCACTTCACACCCACCTCTCACTCCAAATCCTAACTGTGAAGGAAATAAGAAGGAACTAGCCTTAGGCCGAATCCTATTTACGATAGCCTTGGCGACTAAGCGACGAAAGAATGACCCTATGGCTATGGGTCTAACGCCGCCATCCGGTTTGGTCAAGGAGACAAGACGGGCGCCAAAAATAATAGGACGAATGCAAAGGGGAACTTTATCCACGAAATATATAGAAAAAATTTCCCGATTTATGAAAAATTTTTAAAAAAAGTTTTTTGTATTGGTTATGTTTTTGGACTTTTAAAAGATAAAAAAATTTTTTTAGTTTGAATTTTGAAATCAAATTTATTAAATTTTTTTCTTAAATGATAAATTTAAGCTAAAATAAAAGAGTAGAAATGTTTTTAACATTTTGTAATTGTCATCGTGTGATTATAACTCCACTTCCATTAATTTTATATTTAAAAAAAAACATATTTAAAATTAAGTGGAGTAATAATCTAAATAAGTAAATGCAACATAGCCTTAAGGATAACGATTTTTATCTGAATCCTTTAAGTCGATTTAAACAAAAAAAAAGAAGTTTGAACCCTCCAATAATTAAGCGAATGATATTATATATGTTAATATGATAATAAAGATCATAACTACATAGAGACATTTGGGGTTCCAGGCTTCTATCAATATTTTGGGTCCCCAAAACTAGATTTTTTTAAGGTTGTTTTTTCGTTTTGTTCATTTACCAACATTTAAAAGAAAGAATAAACAATAACATAATTACAGTTATCTATTATAAATAACTTTTATTTTGAATAATTATTGCATAAATATTGCCGATTTCATATTCTAAACTGCTTATTCACCAATTCCGTTGCCCATTAGTGCTCTCCTAATTGAAAAGTCCTGATGGTCTAATTAAAATATTTGTATTATTTTTTTTTTACTCGTCACATAAAATACTTGAAAATTTTATGAAATTTTTCATAATACGCCCATTTAAATTATATGAAATATAGGAACTGGTTTGCCTCTTCCTCCCCCCTCCTTTCTCTTCTTATTACGGGAAATTTCTATTTTTTAAGTTTTAAGAAATTTCTCGGCAATCAAAATTTTTCACAATCTGCTGGGCCGGACCTGGAAAAGAATCTTGTGCAAATGATTAAAAGTTTTTGCTTTTTTTGAATTAATCTTTTATAAATTTGTATACCATAGATATAAGTTTTATTTATTTTTTAAAAAATTAATATTTAGGATGAAAAGAATCAAATACTCATATCTAATGTATGGCTAGACCTGGTAAAAAAAAAGTTTTGATTATTTAATTGAGTATATACTTCTTTTGTAAAATCTTAAAAATGTTATTACACTTACACTTAAAGGGTCCTTTAGTGAGACCTACTATATAGGCAAAAAAAAAGTTGAAGACACTTAGACAAAAGTATTTTTTTGGGAGTTCCTATTCTGTTCACATTTTGGTCCAATTCGTTACACGTTTTATTTCAGGTTATGAACGTTTCGGAACTCATTTCTAAAATAAATGTATAGTTTTCTATTTTATTATTGTATAATAATAAATTTATTCATTAATCTTTAATAATAGATCAATTATACATCTACACATTAAATATACATTCTCTAAAAGATCATCATTTATATTTTGTGCAGTGGTATTAATATTATATAATTAATAAAATTATCGATTAAATTTAAAACTTTTATTATAAATATTAATTATTTTGCAACAAAAAGTTCAAAATGATTTTAAATTTGATTAAAAAACTGTTTTTATAAATAGGTAATAATATTGCTACGTAAAGCATTAGAACTGATCCCGCTCCATAATTTTCCCATAGTTTTGTTTCCGGAACGTTCCGCTGATAAAATGTGACAGTGAAAAGGGGGTTTTCAATAGTCCTTAAAATGCATGAAACGTAAATTATAAAATAAACCACATTATTTTTAGATTTTTTGTAATTAAAAACTTTATCCCCATTTCGATGTATTTTATAAACCCCATTATTATTTATAATATTGAAAAACAAAGATGATATTAAAAGAGTTAAAAGTGAATTATAATATATACACAGGTAGTTAGGGCTTTAAAAGATTCAGGGTTTATAATTCCTTCATGGGTTTTTACCAAATTTTTTAAAATTTAAATGATATAGAGCATACGTTTTTCAATTTTTGAAATACCGAATCATCGGAATAATATTTTTTTATGCGTGTATAGAGTTACCTACCCTATACAGATAATTTTATCATGAACTTTTAGATATAGGTTTTTCATATAAATTTTAAAAAAAAATACACAAAACTTAACAACAAAACCATCTGGAATTTAGAGGCTATGGTATATTTAATTAATTTTACGACAAAATTATTTATTCGTTAAATTTTTAGATAAGGGGGGGGGAGTGCCCAGCATGTTAGCAAATCGACATCTGATTTGTGAGATCTAATTTTTTTAAACATATCTAAATATAAAAAATGCACTCTTTAGCGCGCTTGAATCTTAAGAAATAGCAATGCCACTGATTATTACTATTATTTATAATTACTTAATTCCAAGTAAATTTGTTATTAAAAAAATTGATAAAATTAAATAATTATACTATTTTTTTAAGGAATGGAATGACGTGAATCTCAAATGGAATGAATCGGAATACGGAAACATAAAAGATATAAGGGTAGCTGCTAGCAAAGTGTGGAGACCGGATATTTTGATGTACAACAGGTTTGTAAAAAAAAGATTTGACCGAATATTTAACTTCTAAATATTTTTTCTAAAGGTATTTTATCCTAAGGCTTATTTTTTTAATATATATTTATAATCTATATTATACCATTCTAGTAAGTATTTAGGGAAAACATGCTTGTAAATCACCTATACAACTTTCGTTATATAAAACTGAGTTTGAAGTTTGAATTGTGTACCTTAAGGTTGGTCAATTTGATTAAAGATAATATTATGCACTATAGAAAAATTATTTTTATCAGATAACCCGTAGAAATCCCGTACTTTCCGAGTTTTTTTTTATTTTCAATCCCGACCTGGGATTTTTTATTATTTGACACAGTCTGGATATTTATTTTTCATTGACTAATTGATAGAGTTATAAGAACTCCATTGTTTTTACTTTTATTGTTCCTGAACATCAATCTCAAATTATCATGATGATCGAATTAAGAATATCTTATAATTTGAGAGATTGAGGTATTTTCAAAATAAATTTAAGCTCGGAACGAGCCGGATTAAGTCAACTTATTTTTCAGCCCATTTTAGGCCGGGTTAGACGTCTTAGGCGGATTTTTATTATAAAGTTTATGCTTTTTTAGCCGATTTTAATATAATGTTTTTCTAAATTTAAATGTTTGTATGTATTTAAAAATATTATGCAGAAAAAGCGGGGAAAGGGAGGTTTAAAGGTTTCCATAAAAATCGAACATAAAATAACAATAAACGGCATCTATCTGTTTTGTTATTATTTTTATATTCTTTATTCACGAAAAAGAGTTAGTTTCATTGGAAAACTATGTATATGCTTTTTAAAAAAATATATTATTAAAAGTGCCGATGAAAGATTCGACGGAACGTTCCAAACAAATGCCGTGCTTAAAAGTGACGGGACTATAAACTATATTCCGCCTGGAATATTTAAAAGCACCTGTAAAATAGACATCAAATGGTTTCCATTTGATTACCAAGTTTCAATAACACACCTTATTTTGTTTTAAAAAGGAATTTATTGTTTTCATCATTATAATAACTTTTCAGGCAAAATTTATATATTAAGTATATGTTTTAGTTTATATGAGGAATTGTTTGGAAATTTTTTATTTTATCAGAAATGAATTCCATTATATGTAAAGTATCCTCTTTATGAATTTCAAACAATTTTAAAGTGGACTATTCTTTTTATGTAAATTATAAATTATACAAAGGTTAAAGGGTGTAAATTTTATAGAGTATTATAGATACTCTGCCCGTGGGGGGAGTACACTTCCGGTAAAATCATTTTCGACTTTAAAAATCGCCTTCATCGTAGATTTAAAATTAAGAGATTATACTTACATGAGATGGAATAAGTTATTCCAACAAAACTTAGGATATATTATATACCGAAGTTAAAAAAATCATATGATTGCTGAATTATTGACGTGCTCTAAAATGACACCTAATTTCTTGGTTCATTCATATTATAATAAAGATAGATAAAGAAATAATTAAAATAACGTATAATTATAAAGAAGTGTCCATTAAAGTTTGGTTCCTGGACATACAATGGCTTCAAAATAGATCTGAAGTTAAAAAATAGTTCGGCGGATGTATCAACCTATATGCAAAACGGAGAATGGGACATGTTAGGTTAAAATCGAGATAAATGATAAAATAAAATCTGTAATATTCATATTTTATATATATAGAGAATAAAATTGCAAATTTTTGAAGCATCAATACATTTGGTAGAAAATAAAGCGACCATTTTAATAAATTTTGCCTAAATTTAACCTTTCCCCAATTTTTTTTATCTATACTTACCACATAAGAAATAAAAGAGAAGAAAAAAAGAGGAATCTTTATCAATCAAGTAACGTCTAAGTCTAAGTGAAAAAAATATCGGTTTCATTGATGGTTTTATTATTATAACCAATTATTGGAAAAATAGGGATACCTGCTACCAAAAATATTAAAACTTACGATTGCTGTCCAGAACCCTACGTTGATATAACTTATGAAGTAGTTATTAGGAGGAGAACTCTTTACTATGGTTTCAATATAATTATCCCTTGTGTGCTCATATCTTCGATGACTCTTTTAGGATTTGCCTTACCACCTGATTCCGGAGAGAAACTGACTTTGGGTTTTCACCTGTCATTTTTTTTTGCTTTTAAATTTGTTATAAACTAATAACTATATTTTGACAATACTACAATATAACTAAACTTTGTATTGTTATATTTCGTCACCTGAGAATTTGATTATTCCATCTCCACTTTCTGTAATTTTACAGGAAAATAATTTTAAAAATTAAGTTTCTATTGTTTGCAATAGGATGGTTAACCATATATTGGCTAATTTATAAATATTTTGGATTTTTTTTATGTAAATAAAATAGTATAATTATAAAAAAATGATTTATGTAAAAAAAATCATTTTTGATAAAAAGGTGGATATGGAATAACCCAATTCTCAGAAGTAGATATGTTAGATAATAAATAGTTAATCTAATTTAATTTTTAATTGATTCTCTTAAACATTTAAATCTTTTAATATGGCGTAAATTATTTTTAACCATATGGTACTTTGTCTAACTATCCCTGAACTATAATATAAGAACATCATTTATTGATAGTTGATGCTTTTTTTACAGGAGTGACAATATTACTCTCGCTGACTGTATTTTTATTGTTGGTAGCTGAAACAATGCCTGCCACTTCTGACTCCGTCCCGCTGATAGGTATAATTTTATTTGCCACATATTCCAATTTAAAAATCATAATTTTTATTTATAAGGGATGAGGAAAAAAATCGCTTTTTTAAAAAGAAAATTCAGTTAATTTTTTTTAAACGATCATCTTCCCATAATTACTCGATATTCAATCAATTTCCCTATACCAGTCTAAAAGGATTTTTTAAAACTAAACTTCTCCTTAAGTGTAATGAAATATTGATATATCCACTGTAACCCTATAAGTTATTTGTTATTTCAATATTGGTAATAGTATTTTAATTTGTTTTAAACCTTCGTTTAGGTATTTATTTTTCTTGTATAATGGTAATGTGTTCGGCTTCGGTCTTAATGACTGTGGTAGTATTGAATTTTCATAATAGAAGTGCGGAGACCTTCCACATGCCGTATATGGTTAGATATTGATAAATTTTATTAAAAATAATTATCTCCTTACATTAAATTAATTTTTTGGAAGTGCAGATCTTCCGAATGTTATATATTGTAAAAGTTTTATATTCTGAAGAAAATTCCCATTGACCATATTATTGTAAATAGGTACGCAAATTTTTCATAGATTGGATGGCCAAAATCTTGAAAATGGAGAGACCAGTAGATAAAGAGAGGACAACAAAGCGAAAGATGTCTCAATTACATAAAAAATTACGTGAAATAGCTCTAAGAGAAAAGCAATCCAGAAATATGCTTAACAACATCCTAAATTTCGAGAGGATTGATAATTTTAGCGAGGCAAAGAGCGCAGATGACCTAATGAGTAATTTTGTTCACACTCCGGGTTGTATGTACTCACCCCATGATTATCTAGGCCACAATGCCAGAGTACTTAAAAATCCTCATATAATTATGAATCATGGCAAATCCAATGAACACGACATTTATTCCATGAGTGATATGTTTGATGATGAAGGGAACTATAGGGTAAATTCTAAATTTCGCGAATTAGGGGCATATGGTATGAGTTTCGAAGACTTAGAAGATGAATTTGATGAAAGTTTTAGCAAACATACGCCGTACTTGATAGAAAAAACAAGTCAGATATTTTTAAACCTTTTAAAATTTAAATTTCGTAATTCCTTTAAACCTCAGCCCGATCACTTGAATGATTCCTCCCATAAATATTGTTGTCTCATTAGACAAATTTGTAGAAAAAATTCTAGTTTAAGACTAAATCCAAGCGCCCCTCCAGAAGATAATATTAACGATGATAATATATTCGAAGATGATGGGTTGAGAGATACTTGTCACAGGCAGGATAAACTAGACAAAATGCTGTATTCGTTTTTAAGTCCCAAGTGCGATTTTTTGTATCAACATGATACTTCCATAAATAATTTTGAGAATACCAACGACATTTACATTGATAAGTCACGTAAAAAAGTTTATAATACAAAAGTACATAACCAATTTTCTATGGCTAACGGAAGTAAAGAATTTGCGACTGATGACTTGATATCTCGCAATGTAACAAGAGAAACAATTTTCTCTAATAAGTCAGGTTCTAGTACTAATAGCAAGCTATCAGAATCATCCCCCTCTACGCATGTTGGGATTAATAAAGGCGAAGTTATTAATAAGAATGTGGATTGTAAAGGCAGCGTATGTCAATGTGAATCAATCAAGAGAATCTTAAAGGAATTGCAAATGATAACCCGAAAGATGAAGAAAGATGATAAGTATACTATGGAAATATATTTATAATTAATGTATCGTAACACATTTAATTTAAAGTGTGAGAAACCTATTATATTTAAATTAATAAAATATAACTTGCATGTTAAAATTATAAGGAATGCAATGTCTTGTATGATTTATATAAGTATTGATTCCCGTATGGCTAGATAAGTTCATTTTAAACGTTAAAAAATATACAATAACCCCCCCCCCCTCCTGATACAAAAATTGAGTTTCTACAACATATACATTCAAATAGGTTTATAGCTAATATACATTTATTTTTATACTCAATATTAAAAAACAAATGATACTTTTAAAAATAGGTGGTACATTCATTGTAACCCTACCCCATAAAATGAGAAAACCTTTTCGCGTTTGTGTATAATACGCTTTGGGTCGTTTTATGTCATCTTTAATATTTTTCCCATAAACATATAATTTAAATATTTTTTAATGAATAATCTTGAATGTTTTATATATTTATTGAAGGTTAAAATTTTAAAATATGATAATTGTTAGCTCTTACGTTACCATTTCTTTATTATTATATACTATTTAAATAATTAGTTAATCACTCTATTTTAAGTAAATTACAATTTACATATTTACATATTTATTTAAAAATTTAAAAATCTGATAATTAACTGAAATTTATATTCTAAAATCGTAAACTTTTATCATAAACAAACGTTTTAAAACATAAAAGGTTTTATCTAAATGAATAAAATGTTCATAATTGAAAAATATAAATTAGAGCAATAAATAGTTTTATAGAGTTTTGACTCCTTAACAAATTGGAAATATAAATCCCGGAGATATTTGCTAGTTTTTAAATAAAAATTATTGTGTAAATGTAAATAGATTAAAAACATATCATAAATAATATATCATTTTACATTATCTATAAAATAAATTTATTAACTTTATTGACAAAAAAAAAGAAAAGAAAAGAAAAGAAAAGAGAGAATATCGTTTCAGCCTTATAAATTGTATGCATTTGATTAAATCAGGGACCAGGAACTAACCGAACCGTGAAACTAGAATGAGTTTAATTTCTTGAATTTGCTATATCAAAGTTATAAAGAGCAAAGCCATTTGTTAAAAATTATTAGAATAGGTCCAACAATAAAGGAATATTATACTATATAAAAGATCTCTCTAGAGATCTATCACTCTCATTTTCTAAGCATCTACTCTTCACTAAGCCGATTAGTCATTTTTAGTTCCTTCTTTTTATGTTATATTGAAAATTTATTTCATATATAGTTCTCATTTATACTATAATTACCATTATATTCCTATCAAATGCTTTGCAATGCCGATTCTTAAAACAAAGTGTTTTACATGCAGATTTTCAATATAATATTTAACATAATTAAATGTGTTGATATTTATTTATTTTTATTATTATCTTATTAATATATAGAGATCATGAAATTTCTATGGATTGGAAATTTGTTTCGATGATCGTAGACAGGCTATGTTTGTACGCTTTCACTATATTCGCTGTTATAGCCACTTTTACTATAATTTTCAAAGGTATCCATTTTTCGAACTCCTTAGTAGGACAGAAGATCGATAATATCTTTAACCTGACAAATTTAGAATAAATATACCATATAAAGACAAATTATACATATTTCAGTATTTTATTCAAACTATATTGATGTAATTGCAAAAATAATATTAAATTTCGAATTATGTCCGAATAAAAAATATTAATTTTTCTTTTTTTAAAAAAGGAATAATATTATATGTACATTAATTGTAAGGGTATGGAATCCATAGATCTATAATCTTACATTTTTAAATCTTGTATTGATTAAGATCTTAAATTTAAAAAATCTTATTTGCCCGGAAATATGTATCAGAATGTTTTCGCTAAAATCAAATTTTTCAAATTTAAAAATCGCTCTTAGTAAATAATCTTAAAATGATATTTTCTAAATACCTATGGATTCTATATTCTTATAAAAATTCCCCTAAATTATAAAAATTATTTTTCAATATTTAATTTTTTTAAAGTTATTGATTTTAGTAAGCAATAAGATAACTTATATGATTAAAATACAAATGCATAAGTTCCAAAAAAAGACAATTAATATAAATAAATTTAAATAGTTTAAAATATGAATCATTCTCCTATAATGATTCCTAGGAATTTTTAACTAAAAATTGTAGCGTATAGTTTCAAAGTTTAACCTTTGTTTGATCGAAAAAGTTCTTGAAATTGTTGTTTTAGGGCTCTTTTGGCTGATATGTGAAAGGGTTATGTTTTTTTCCGAATGAGCAGGTTGTTGAAACTACAATGGATATTAATATATTGTTATAAATACCTGAGGAATTTTTATTTCTCAGTCATTCCTATTAGATCATAATTGGGGAAGACCGGAAAAGATGTGACTAAAAGGCAAACATCAATAAAATTAAAACTATTTGATAATATTGAATAATCTCATTTCCACTAATTTTTTTTAAATTATACTTTCTTGACATTAATAATTTTTCTATAAAAAATTGAGAAAGGATCTTTCTCACGAGGCACTTTGGGCTGTAAAATATTGATTATTTTTTAATGATATTTATATTATTGCAAATATTTTATTAATAAGCCATACGACTGCATCCTAGGCCGGCTTGATTTAGTTATTTAATTGCTTTTTAGCATAGACTAAAAAATATTTGATTAAGGGCACCCTATTTTGGTTTATTTTAAATATTATGGCATTATTATTTTTCGTATTTTAATCTCTTTTTTTTTGTTTTTTGGTTATATTTACTTTTCATTATTTTTTTCCATGTTTTTTTCTTTTCTTTCTTTCTTTCTTTCTTTCTTTCTTTCTTTCTTTCTTTCTTTCTTTCTTTCTTTCTTTCTTTCTTTCTTTCTTTCTTTCTTTCTTTCCTTCTTTTTTTTCTTCTTTGTTTTTTATAAATTTTTTGTTTTGCTCTTTTGTCTATTTAGCCGATACTTAAAAGACGGCGACCTATGACACGGCCTATTAGATTATAATTATAAAAAATTATTGAAATACTGAATTTAAACAAATAAAAAATGGATAAAAATTAGATAGGATCTATGTATTCCTAAAGTGCATTCACAACATTAGAACTAGTCCTCATTATTATGAGATTTGTACTAATTCTTTTTACATATTAAACACGTTATTTTATTATTGTCGTTCTTATTATCATTTTATCCTATTATTGTTGTTGTTTTTAGAAGCAATTTTCCCCTATCTTTGGCATTTTTTATAGGGAGAGGAGGTTAAAAAGGAATACGATTGCTTATTTTTAGGTTCCTTCCTTTTATATATTTTGGATATGGCATTATAGACGTAAAAAATATTGAGGTTAGATAATAAGGTTTATTGAGTGTTATTGGCTCATTAATATTAATGGCTCATTAATATTAATGGCTCAATTGGTGATATGATATTATAGTTTCATAATTCATTTGGATTGAATGGGGAATTAAATGGTATTGATATAAAAGATATATAATTATTTTTAATTTTTACCATATCTTCAATCATTATCAAAATAAGGAGAATTAAATCTATCATCATTAAACATTATAGGAATATAGCCATGCCCTATAAGATTTAAATTCATTTTTATTGTTTCAGGATCACAGATTTTCGGCAAAATTTATACAATACTGGATTATTTCTCATCCATGCATCATTTATTTGTAATATCCTTTAAAGGGTTCAAATACAGTTTTATCTAAATGTTACAACTTATGAGTGCAATGTGGTGGTATGGTTAATTTATATTATTGATACTATAAAATTCTATTGAACTCAAAGACTGGTGAGAACTATGATATTTTAATATCATTAAAATTTTGTTTTCTTTGATAGGCTTAGAATACTTTGCAAAATGTCTTAAAAAAATACAAAATACATCCAACCAGAACCATTAGAAATCCTAATAGAATCTATAGGTCCATCTCTGAAGTAATGGTCATAATATTTTTTCTGGGATATATTGTTGCAAGGGGGGAAACTTGCAATAACGTTGGGGTTTTAGTCGATAATAATATGAGAACGATCAAGGTAGTGAGACAATTATTTATTATTTTATGTCGTATTTAAGAAAAATATATATGTAATTTTATTTAAGAAACAATGTGTATATGTTTTGTGTGAAAATATAATATATATATATAAATTTAATTTTCTTCAAAAATATAATATATATATATTAATTTAGTTTTCTATTTAAACAATTAACTTTAAAAATAAAAAAAAATGAATATATATAATATCTAATTATCAAGTCACAATACAATATAAAAATACGCCTTAACATTAAAATATAAATTGTAAATTATTTTACAATATTTACAATCATGTAACATATATAAACATGGGTGATATTGAATTCCCTAGTGCATTTATTGTTATTTCAAGTGTCATAATGTTCCTCATCTACTTTAGGTAATTTATCCAATCTGACGTTCACCCATCTTAGCTTTCATTTTAGTTGACTTTTGTACAGTTCAGGCGCGGAGCCAGGAATTTTTCATAGGAAGGAGGAGGAGCTATTTTTTTAAATATTGAAAGGATTTTATTTTTTAACTTAAAAAATTGTTAGAATCATCATATAAAGTTTATTAAAACCAATCATTTTTTAAAAAATAAAATTTTGAACACAAATAATATAATATTGGGAAGTACAAAAATATTTAAGAGCAAATAATATTCTGCAATCCTTGCCTCTCATTTATTTCATAAGACTATTTACTAGGTGAGGTTTCTCCTAGTTGCAGTAGTCAAATACATTTGATTCTTACTTTTTTCATTCATATTATACAGAGTTGTTAAACGCTACTTTTAAAATTAGCATGCTACCGCTATCGCTATTTTTCAAAAAAAGTAGCGCGCTATTAGCTACTATTTTTTAAAAGTAGCTTTCGCTACTTTTTAAGTTACTTTTTATAAAAAAAATTTAGAAACATATTTGTTTTATTTTATGCTTATGATGTCATTGTATAGTAAATATATAACAACATTTATAAATATTAAAAAATAGTTAGATTTTATTATAAAAAAATTTATGTAATAAAAATAAATATTTATTGTAATTTGTTGCATTTTAATAATAAGATCATTTCAATATTATCATTCCCAAGTATATAGAAAGACGATCAGATCAGAAAGTATAACTTTATCAGCCAATTTCTGAGAAATATTGGCATTTGTATTATTATTTAATTTAGGAATTAGTTTTTTTGGAAGTAGAGTAGCCTATACCAATTATTTAGATGTTTCTCCATTTCCTTAAAACGATTGGCATGAACAGTCTTATAAAATAAATACTATTAGAATGTTAAAATAACAATTTACCTTTAAGTGTTTCTAGAGGTTATAGCTACAGGATTGATTTGAGGAAATATTTTTTTTACATTTTAAACAAATAAATTTGAAGTCAGTTTTGGTATTAATATTTATTTAAAAAATTTTTTCAAATCTAGGTAGGAAATTTTCTATTCTATTAAGAACATTTTCTTCCCTGGTATCTTCCATTTCATCATTAATATAGTTGTCTGAATCACTTTCAACTATTTGGATATCCATAAGCGATGACATTTTAAATGATTAATACGTGATTTAGGCTTATAATACAAATGAAAATATAAATTACAAATTGAAAATATATTTCAATTTCAAAATTTAATAATAAATCATAAAAATTATAATTATTATGATATTATATTTAAATTTTCATATTTATACTTAGATTCATTATATTTTTTAAAAGTAGCTAAGTAGCGCGCCAAAAAATTAAATAATTACAAAAACATAAGCCGCTATTAGCTATAGCTACTAAAAAAGTTAGTAACAACTCTGATATTATATTATATTTTAAAATTCGTATATTTGCTTATCATATTATTATTTTTTTTAAATTTAAATTAACATCCTAAAATAATTTTATAAAGCTAGAATTTTATGTATAAATTTTTATAATGTAAATTCATAAAGTAAAATAAAAATGGTTTATAAAAATAATAAAATATGCACATGATTAAGTATGCGACACTACAAATACGACACAACATTAAACGACAGAGCAGCTGATGTGTCGTAAGCGACATAGCATTCATAGTAGTTGCGAGTGCGACAAGCATATTTTTATTTTTTAAAAAACAAGGTATCTATAAAACTTTAAAATTATTCCTATTATATCCTTATATGAAAAGGAGAAAAAAATAATCTGAATGTTAGAAAAGAGAGGAAGGAGAGTTCTCACTACTATTTCCAAAACTTATAAGCAATCCTGAAAAGTTTTACAATTATATGAGATTAACCAAAGTATATATTTCATTGTATAATCTAAATTAAAATTTTGTAATTAGAAAACCTTTTATTATATTTTAACTCATATTAATTCAAAACTAATGAAAAACAAATTTTATTAAAAATCCAACATCAGTAGAAGAAAACTTGATGATCACACTAAGTTTTATATTAATTTTATTTTATACAATCAAAATTGCTTAGATATTTGCGAACAGGATGTAACTATCCAAGTTTAGCCTATTCACATAAAATGGGAATATTGACAATTGAAAAAATAATTATAACAACATGTACTGGCAAGTACATTGAGATTAAAAATCCTTCTAAATCTGCGAGCATATATTACAATTATAAACAATATTTCTCCATGATATTACAAGCATTAGTAGATGGTAAAGGTAGATTTATAGTAATTGCTATTGGCAGTTATGGCAGTGAATCAGATGGAGGTGTGTACTCAAATTCTTTGTTATCAAAAATAATTGATAAGGGGGACTTAGATAATCGACCACCTAAAAACTTAACAAATAGAAATAAATTATCATGGCCATTATAACTTTATAATTTAGTAAATTTTAAAAATATTACTCTATTTTTTTTATATTGATTTCTAATTATTTAATAAAAAGAAAGTTTATTCTTAAATATGATTAAAATAATATAAAAGCCCTCCAATGAAATAATAACGATACAATAAAATATTTTTTATTATTCTTGATCACTGTCAAAATTGAAGAGTATATCAAAAATAATTTTAATAAGTTTTTCTTTCCCCTTTCTGATCTTTTTGCAAGAGTTTGCTCAAGCATGAATGACATTGATCCAAGAATTTGTAGATAATCTTTTTTCTTTCATTTTTTCTATTTCAAGTATTTGCTCAAATAGATCTAGTTTAAAATAATAAAAATATTTACAAATGCAAACTACCTTGATCAATATCCCTCTTTTTAATTAATTTTTTATTTGCAAGATAAATTTGATCCTATACTAGTTGATGATGATGCTAAATATATACATTACAACTCCTTTACTAATACATTGCTCTAGCAATATTTGCTTAATCAATTTTAGATATAACAGGATTTTTTTTTTTTCAAATTGTTATACTGAATTCCTGGCTCTATAGTTTTTATGTTCCCTCATAAAGCTATCTCTTAGATTTTTCCATGCTGATTTGGCCAGCAAAAGAAAAATATTTCAAATTAATATACTCTTTAATTACCTGTCTCAATATTGTCTTTAGCTGATGGTATCTGATGGAGTTAATTAAATCTTCTTTATTGATTTTTTATAAAAAATTATTAACATAATATTTATTTATATTCTAACATATATATATAACATTTATTATTTTAATAGCTTTTCAAAAATTTACTTGCAAATTTTCTTTTTCGGCCATATTGTAGTTATGTCGCTTTGAAAAAAAAAACAAAATGTTTTGTAAGTTGATTTCAATGTTTAATGCGACAAAGGTGGCTGGAATGTCGTGTCACGTAGCAAAAGATCACTATGAATAGTCATTGGTAATTACATATATTTGTATTTTGTAATGTAGCTGTCGCTCTCTACTGTGAATGCACCCTTAGTCCGGCACAACACAAGTGCAATTGCCACTCCTCTTTACACTTCAAGCAAGCAGAATAATTGGAATGCCCCTATCCTATAATTCCAGATACCTGATTATCTTTACTCCAACTTGCGATCTATTGCCCATTTCTCTTTTTCTGCTTAACAACGGTTCAGGTTATAGATGTTTAGTTGCAATTTATTAAAACCCAAGTTGAGTTCAACAGCGCCTAGAGGATATTCATTAGATGCAACCCCCCCCCCCCCCCTTAAAAGTATATCTACCTTCCTAATTTCTCGCTTAGGGTGGCAATATTTTCAGATTATTAATTACAATGGTACCCCCTTCATAAATTTTAAAAATAATTAATGCGCTACCACCAACTATCAAAATATTGTGAATATGCAAGAGTTATTTTTAGATTAATCAATTAGAAACTCCTTCATTTACAATGCATTCATTATCATAGTATATTCTTAGGAATAGGATTTTACTGTTCGAATGTCTAATCTTAAAAGGATAGCAGAAAATTGTCCAGAAATAGTTTCATTTGGAGAATAATGTATATGATTGTGTGTAAAATATAGATATCGTCGATGTAACACTTGAAAATTAAAATTGAATATAAATTTATTACGAATTCCATTATTTAAAGAGGGGAAAATTTCAAACTCCTCTTTGAATAAACCGCTTAAATTATAAATAGCTATGATAAATATTAGGCTATCAGTTTCAAATTTTATATTGATTGTAGATGGATGTATAAGTTGTAGTTGCCGGCCTAAATTTATATTCCTGGCCCGCCCGCTCACTGTGGTAAGAAAATAATTCACGCCCTTACACGACCGCTGCTCTAGTTGGAATAAACCACAATTTTATAAGTTTCAAATTTTATAATCATAAGGTTAAATTGGGGTATCGTTCTTTTAACATCTAACGGTTCCTCATATTCGTCAATGAACATGTTGGCTTGTTTTTTGATCGTCCAATATTTGCCCATATATCAATTACGATCAATAGCCCCAGCGCACTAGTGTCAAAATCAAATTCAACCTATATTCCAAATCTTTGCAGTTAGTTTTGTTCAATTCTGTCGATTTTGTTGAATCTGCTATTATAAATAGAATTACTTGTTGACATTCTTACATAATTTAAATTCTTTTATATAAAAAATATCCTCCCCCCTCGCAAATCCCTTGTAGAAAATTCCTGGCTACTTGCCTGGTTTTACTAATATATATACATCATTGCTAATAAACAGCTCTTATATTAGCTTATGTGACGGCTGACTGCTCTTTTTGCGCCGTTATTGATTATTCGCTATTGGCTAATTCAAAATAATGCATTTTATTGTGAAATTTACAAATCTTTTGAGATTACATTCTATTCTATTTCTAACATTAATGTAATGTTCCTCTTCTAATGAATCTACCATTAATGATTATAGTTTTTATTTAGTACATCATCATCATTTGTATATATAAATTTTATAAAATTGCACAAATATGAGCTGAAAATGGGGTAAGTTGTATATTATAAAAAAAATTCTTTATACCTGTATATTTATTAAATTTTGATAATTTAAAAATATTCATGATCTTTTAATTTTATTTTAATGTTGATTATATTGTTTATTATAGATATGAAGTAATAAATCATTCAGATCCAACTAAAGTGAAAATAATCATTAAAAGTACCCAAAATATTTTAATGAGTAACAATAGCTTGTCTAAACATAATAGCATACAATCAAAGGAAACTTTAGGTGATAAAATTAATAACAAGAATAAAGATATAAATGATAACAAAGTTACTAAAAAGGCCTGTGATAAAACACCGACTCATCAAACTAGCATAAAATCTTTTACAAAACCTAACATCCCACCCTATACAAGTCCTCCTCTTACTTTTTCAAATCACACTAAAAAGGACAAAAATTATCAAAAACAATTAGTAACAGATTATTTCACTGTTGTTAAAAGATCAAGTTTAAGAAAATGTAAAACAGATATAGAGGTAATTTTTCAATTATAAAATATTATTCATGTAAGGACTAATTTTTCTGGAATACTTTTAAATTAATTAATATTGTTGAATATTTTGTTAATAATTGATTAGACAAGTTTTTATAATTCTACTAAAGGAAATCATAACTTTGTATTAATTTTTATACCAATTAACACTTAAATATTTCTTTTTGAATTTTTATTCCTAAAAGAATGAAAAAAATAATCAATTAGAAGAACAGATAATATCACAATTTGAAGAAGGATTAAAGGTATGCTTTATAAAATCCTAAAAGTTTGTTGAATTTATTTTTTTTAATTTTTAAGGTCTCACCCCATAGAGGGACTAAATTTGGGGAAAGTAACATCTGCTTTGTGCAGTATATTTTTTGGGCTAGTAATTTGGGCAAAATATTTGTTGGGATAATAGGCCAACCCAAAAATGTTTAAACTTTAAAGAAATATTACGGGCCAGACTTAAGGAAAAAATTGAGTGGGACACCTATATAAAATACTTTTTGAGCCAGACTGAATTTTTTTTAAAATTCTTCTGAGTTAGGCCATATTGATCCCTATATAAGGGTCTCATTTCATCTCAAATTAATGAAAAACAGTTTTTGGATGATCCTTTTTTACTAAATTAAACATAGAAACTAGGGTTTGTGTAAGCTATATTTGGGCAAAATCTCAACTTCCTAGCCATATACTTTTGGAGGCAGGGGAGAAGCATATGAATATCATTTTCAATTAGTTAATGATTTATTAAAAACTACATACTTATAAATAATAAATCTAGCATTAAAATTAGTGTTGCATAATCGGCTAATTTTAGCCGACTATAAAATAGCCTAATTAGGCTAAGCCTAAAAATTGACTAAAATAAATTAGTCAAAAATTCTGCATCAATGCCTAGCATTAATTATTATTTATTTTATTTATATTTAATGTAATATTTTATTATTATCAACAAATAAACATGATATGATTTAATATTTTTTATTTTATATTGTTATATTTTGAAATGAAAATAAATTTATTTATTTGATGTTTTTTAATAAAAAAAATAATATGCTGCTATTGTAAATGTAATATTCTTTTTAATATAATTTATTAGTGATTTTCACAATCTTCTTTATAAATACATATTTTATTTAGGAATTATATTGTAAATTTTATTAGATAAAAAACAATCTTTTAGGTGAAATCTTTTATAATTTTTTTTTATCAATTTTGTAAAATTATCTATTTTTTTATTAAATGAGTGTTTTTTTAAAATAATTTTTTAGAAATATTTATATTTAACTTTTTTGATGTTATTTTATATGATCTTTTTAAGGATAATATTTTAATGTGACAATTGTCATAATTTTTAAAGTTTTTAGAATTTTTTTGACGAAAATATGTTAAAATAAGTATTGATAACATTTTTAAATAAAATTTAGTAAAGATATACCATAGCTAAGTGACAATTGTCATAATCATAGTTTTTAAAGTTTTTTGAATTTTTTTGACGAAAATATGTTAAAATAAGTATTGGTTGGTAACATGTTTGAATAAAATTTAGTGAAGATGTACCATAGCTAAGTGACAATTGTCATAATTGTAGTTTTTTGAATTTTTTTGACGTAAATGGGCTAAAATAAGTATTGATAACATGTTTAAATAAAAATTTAGTGAAGATGTACCGTAGAAAAGTGACAATTGTCATAATCATAGTTTTTTGAATTTTTTTGATGAAAATATGTTAAAAAGTATTGATAACATGTTTAAATAAAATTTAGTGAAGATGTACCGTAGAAAAGTGACAATTGTCATAATCGTTATTTTTAAAGTTTTTTGATTTTTTTTGACGAAAATATGTTTAAATAAATAGTGAGGACATGTTTAAATTAAATTTAGTGAAGATGTACCGTAGAAAATTGACAATTGTCATAATCGTAGTTTTTAAAGTTTTTTGTATTTTTTTGACGTAAATAGGCTAAAATAAGTATTGATAACATATTTAACATAAAACAACATTAAAAAAATCTAGGACGGGCCGGCCCTGAATATATAAAGTACAGACTAAAAATCCTGGCCAGGCCTTTTTTTTGAAAAAAGGAGACGGGACAAAATTTTTATATTTTAAAAATTAAGGTCATTCAAATAACACCTCTACTGCTATCTCATAAATTAATTATTTACAAAAACCACATTTAAAAATTCATAAACAACACTTAATATGAATAAAAATCTCCTTAAAAAATATTTAATAAAAAAATTTATTAATATTTACATCAAATTTTATAATAGAAGAAAAATAAGTCGAGTTAATAATTGGTTATTTATCAATCAAATTATCTTTAGCTTAAAAAAAATAAATATTTGTATTTTAATTTCTTAATCAAAATTAATTATAGCACTAATTTTAACCTTGCTTCAAAAAACTTAAAATTAACGATTATGACAATTGTCGCTTATCTAGAGTACATCTTCACTACATTTTTATTTAAACATGTTATCAATACTTATTTTAACATATTTTCATCAATAAAATTCAAAAAACATTAAAAATAACGATTATGACAATGGTTACTTTTTACGGTACATCTTCACTAAATTTAATTTAAACATGTTATCAATACTTATTTAAACATATTTTCGTCAAAAAACTTTAAAAAAAGCGATTATGACAATTGTCACATTAAAATATTATCCTTAAAAAGATCATATAAAATTACATCATAAAAGTTTAATATAAATATTTTTAAAAAATTGATAAAAAAAATTAGAAAAGATTGTTTTTTTATCTAATAAAATTTACAATATAATTCCTCAATAAAAGATGTATTTACAAAGAAGATTGTGATAATCACTAATAAATTATATTAAAAAGAATATTACATTTTTACAGTTCCGTAAAGTTGGCCGAACATTTGGAAGCACTAACGATGAATCATATGTCATTTTTTAGTGCTTCGTTAGTGCTTATTAGTGCTTCAATCCGTATAGTAGCCGAATTTAAGGAAAAAAAGTTACAAGCAAAAATTTGTGCCAACTTCACGCTTAAAAGTTGATTGAAAGCACTAACGATGAAACTTATATCATTCTTTAGTGCTTCATTAGTAGAGGTTAGTGCTTCAATCAGTTTTGTTGCCGAATTTAAGAATAAAAGGTTATTGGCGAAAAAAACAAAAATAAACAAATATTGGCGACGTGCCAAAACAAAAACTAGAGTAGTACTAAACATCCGGTTTTCGCCATTATTTAGTGCTTAATTAATGTATTTAAATTCCGTTATTAATTTAGTTAAGCGCCATATGGAAAAAAAGTTATTAGCTAAATAAAAATTATGACGTCACGATTTAAGCGTGAAGTTGGCCGAATTTTTGGAAGCACTAACGATGAAACTTATATCATTCTTTAGTGCTTCGTTAGTAGAGGTTAGTGCTTCAATCACCTTTGTTGCCGAATTTAAGAATAAAAAGTTATTGACAAAAAAAACAAAAATAAATAAATATTGGCGACGTGCCAAAACAAAAACTAGAGTAGTACTTAACATCCGATTTTTGCCATTATTTAGTGCTTAGTTAATGTATTTAAATTCCGTTATTTAGTTAACCGCCATATGGAAAAAAGTTATTAGCTAAATAAAAACTATGACGTCATGATTTACGCGTGAAGTTGGCCGAACTTTTGTAAGCACTAACGATGAAACATATATCATTCTTTAGTGCTTCGTTAGTAGAGGTTAGTGCTTCAATCACTTTTGTTGCCGAATTTAAGAATAAAAAGTTATTTGCAAAAAAAAACAAATAATGGCGACGTGCCAAAACAAAAACTATACCAGTACTAAACATCTGGTTTTCGCCATTATTTAGTGCTTAATTAGCAAATTTGAATTCCGTAATTAATTTGGTTAACCGTCTTTATAAAAAATTGTAATACGCTAAAGAAATGTTTAGAGGTCGAATTATGGCCAGAAAATTATGAAAGCACTAACGATGAATTTTATATCCTTCTTTAGGGCTTCCTTAGTAGAGGTTAGTGTTTCAATTACTTTTGTAGCCAAATTTAAGAATAAGTTATTTGCGAAAAAAACAAATAATAGCGACGTGCCAAAACATAAACTTTAATAGTACTAAACATTCGGTTTTCGCCATTATTTAGTGCTTAATTAGCAAATTTGAATTCCTTAATTAATTTGGTTAACCGTCTTTATAAAAAATTGTAATACGCTAAAGAAATATTTAGTGGTCAAATTATGGCCAGAAAATGATGAAAGCACTAACGATGAAATTTATATCCTTCTTTAGGGCTTCCTTAGTAGAGGTTAGTGCTTTAATTACTTTTGTAGCCGAATTTAAATATAAAAAGTTATTTACGAAAAAAACAAAAATAAACAAATAATGGCGACGTGCCAAAACAAAAACCATAGCAGTACTAAACATCCGGTTTTCGCCATTATTTAGTGCTAAATTAGTAAATTTGAATTCCATAATTAATTTGGTTGACCGTTTTTATAAAAATTGTAATACGCTAAAGAAATGTTTAAAGGTCAAATTATGCCAGAAAATTATTAAAGCAATAACGATGAAATTTATATCCTTCTTTAGAGCTTCCTTAGTAGAGATTAATTCTTTAATAACCTTTGTAGCCGAATTTAAGAATAAAAAGTTATTTGCGATAAAAACAAATTATGGCGACGTGCCAAAACAAATACTATAGTAATACCAAACATCCGGTTTTCGCCATAATTTAGTGCTCAATTAGTAAATTTGAATTCCGTAATTAATGTGGTTAACCGTCTTTATAAAAAATTGTAATACACTAAGGATTATGAAAATATATAAAATTATAAAATATGTAATAAAACCTAATTAAAAAATTATAATTTATAATTATATAATTAAAAATAAAATTCTATAATTGAGTACCCAAAAATGATCCATAATTGTGTCTAAAAATTTCTATTTGAATTTTTTGTCGAATAAAATAAAATTCTCTGGGTTCATTTGTGAAAAGTCGTATTTTATTACGCAGATTTTTTAAAAACATAAATGTTGAAGGCGAAAAATTCCCTTTAGTAGAAGTCACTATTGGAGTGAATATAAAGTTTTTAAAATTTTTGTATTTGTTTGTCTTTTTAATTTCTGCCTGTGTTATTAAATTGAAATTTATGTTTGAAGGGAATGATAAGACACACGTATAGGTCCCAATGAGTGATTTGCCGAGGGCCCAAGGTATGGTTGTCATACCATCAGGTCTTAAACCATCTACTTGAGATAAATTTGATGGTTCAAGATTGTTTGTAATGTGTGCAGCTGTTAGGCTTTTATTTATTATATGGTTTACAGCTGAGTGTTGATTTATTAATCACATGTGGGAAATTCTGTGGTTAATTTTTATATTACTCAAAAAATTTTGATTACTTGTAAATTTTTATAGTATGTAACACATTTCCATAATGTGAAACATTCTTATATAGTTAAATAACTTTCCATAATTATTGTAAAAAACATTTTGATTTTGATATAATTTTTTTAAAAAAATTTTTAATAAAACTTTAATAAAGACGAACGTCAAATTTATGAATCGATAATTTTTTAATGTTTTGGTCTAAAATTTTCTTAGGCGTCGAGAAAGGTGTCAGAAAATTTGAAGGATTAATATGGCAGTAAATTATCGAATCAGGAACTCTCAGAATTCCTGCATAAGTATTAGTGATCTGGATCGGGCTTAATTTTTCAAGCCCGGTACGGTCCGAAATTTTTTTTAAAAAGTTTTGCCGGCCCGAACCAGAAATTTTTTTAAAAAAATTTTCCGACCCGCGGTCTTACCCGAATTTATTTAAATATAGAAAATAATTTTTAAAATTACTCAAAATAAAAGACAAATGTTATATGTTGTCTAGTTTCTAAAAATAAAATCAAATATTTTTATTTTACATAAAAAATTTAATATATAATTGATAAATTTAGATATATTTAAAAAAAATTCTAGGCCCAACCCTACCCGGCCCTTTTTTTAAAAATATTAGGCCCGAACCCGATTTATTTAAAAAAAATTAGGTCTAAGCACGGTTCGACGGGTACTATATAATATTGTGATCTTAATATAACTAAAATTTATGATAGAAATAAATATATGCGTAATTTTTTCGAATAAAATATAACTATGTAAAAAGAACAATTTGAATTAAGAATAAAAAATTTCTGAGAATGTTTTTAACCATATCATTCAATGACACCTCAGAATAATAGATGCTGGAGAAAAAATGTAGTTGTTAAAAATTATATAATTATTACACAAGAATGGGGTTCAATGGACCCATTTAGGCAGTAGTGGAAATAATATTTTGTGACTTGGTTATAGTTATTCATGTATTTTGGGAACCTTAATATATAAGCTTCTGAAACATTATATTACTCAAATATGGCAGATGATCTACGGAAACAATTGATAGGTTAAGTGCAAAAAGACAATATGCATTTTTTAATTACTTGGGGTTTTTAATCAAACTAATTAGGGTTTAAATTTTACAAAATAAGTACTAAATAATGGTGAAAATAAAATGTTTGTCGCTGATAGATTTTTTGTTTATTTTGTTAATAACTTTTTTATTTTAAATTAGGCTATTAAACTGATTGAACCACTAACCAGGAAGCCCTAAAGAAGGATATAAAATTCATCCTTAGTGCTTTCATAATTTTCTGGCCATAATTTGACCTCTAAACATTTCTTTAACATATTACAATTTTTCATAAAGACGGTTAACCAAATTAATTACGGAATTCAAATTTGCTAATTAAGCACTAAATAATGGCAAAAACCGGATGTTTAGTACTATAGTTTTTGGCACGTCGCCATTATTTGTTTTTTCGCAAATAACTTTTTATTCTTAAATTCGGCAACAAAAGTGATTGAAGCACTAACTTCTACTAAGGAAGCCCTGAAGAAGGATATAAATTTCATCGTTAGTGCTTTCATAATTTTATGGTCAAAATTTGACCTCTAAATATTTCTTTAGCATATTACGATTTTTTCATACGACGGTTATCCAAATTAATAACGGAATTTAAATACATTAATTAAGCACTAAATATTGGCGAAAACCGGATGTTTAGTACTACTCTAGTTTTTGTTTTGGCACGTGGCCAATATTTGTTTAATTTAGTTTTTTTCGCCAATAACTTTTTATTCTTAAATTCGGCAACAAATGTGATTGAAGCACTAACCTCTACTAACGAAGCACTAAAGAATGATATAAGTTTCATCGTTAGTGCTTCCAAAAGTACGACCAACTTTACGCTTAAATCGTGACGTCATAATTTTTATTTAGCTAATAACTTTTTCCCATATGGCGGTTAACTAAACTAATAACTGAATTTAAATACATTAATTAAGAACTAAATAATGGCGAAAACCGGATGTTTAGTACTACTCTAGTTTTTGTTTTCGCACTTCGCCAATATTTGTTTAATTTTGTTTTTTCGCCAATAACTTTTTATTCTTAAATTCGGCAACAAAAGTGATTGAAGCACTAACCTCTACTAACGAAGCACTAAAGAATGATATATGTTTCATCGTTAGTGCTTACAAAAGTTCGGCCAACTTCACGCTTAAATCGTGACGTCATAATTTTTATTTAGCTAATAACTTTTTTTCCATATGGCGGTTAACTAAATTAATAACGGAATTTAAATACATTAATTAAGCACTAAATAATGGCGAAAACCGGATGTTTAGTACTACTCTAGTTTTTGTTTTGGCACGTCACCAATATTTGTTTTTTTCGCCAATAACTTTTTATTCTTAAATTCGGCAACAAAACTGATTGAAGCACTAACCTCTACTAATGAAGCACTAAAGAATGATATAAGTTTCATCGTTAGTGCTTTCAATCAACTTTTAAGCTTGAAGTTAGCACAAATTTTTGCTTGTAACTTTTTTTCCTTAAATTCGGCTACTATACGGATTGAAGCACTAAAAAATGACATATGATTCATCGTTAGTGCTTCCAAATGTTCGGTCAACTTGACGGAGCTCACTTTTTACAATAGCAACATATTATTTTTTTTATTAAAAAAACATCAAATAAATAAATTTATTTTCATTTCAAAATAAAACAATATAAATAAAAAATATTAAATCATATCATGTTTATTTGTTGATAATAAGAAAATATTTACATTAAATATAAATAAAATAAATTATTTTACTAAAATAAATAAATAATAATTAATGCTAGGCATCGATGCAGAATTTTTGACTAATTTATTATAGCCAATTTTTAGGCTTAGCCTAATTAGGTTTAGCCGATTTTTAATTAAAATACAGCATATATTTAATATTTTTAAAATTTTAGGGTATTTTTTTACCATGAAAAATATTTCAAAATTTCATACATAAAAATGATTTGCTCCAATTTTAATAAAATTTTAGACTTACTATTACCATTCTATAGGAATACAAAAAAAGTAGAGATGCTTTTTTAAATGATCTACATTGGTCCCAATTTTTCAAGCCCAGCCTGATCTTGAATGAATCTACCTTAATCTAAAATATAATTTATTGAAATGTTTAATAATATAAGTAGACTTTGCAGCATTGTTTTATTTAGTGGTGGTGGCCCATTTTTATTTTTATATTGGTGGAGCATCAATGCGTCAATAAAAAGTGATAAAACAACTTACATGAAAAACTGTAAATTTCTTTGTATATTATTGCAAAATTAAGCTTAAAATCCTAAATGTAAATATATCTTTAATATACCAAACAAAATATGAATATAAAATTTATAAATGTTTATAAAATATCTTTAACAAAAGTTTGATGGATCAACTTAAACAACAAGATGACTGAAAAAGTGTACATTATTTATAAAAGGGAATATATTAATGGATACATAAATATATTTTGCTCAAATTTTAAATATAAAAATTGAATTCATAAATTTATAGCAGAAGATATAGCATTGTAGTTATCATTTATAAATATAATTTTATCCAAGTTATTTGGAGTTAATGATCTTTTAAATTCAATATCAAACCAACAACAGAGAAAATACATTACTTGGGGGTGCTGGTAGCTGGAATGAAAAATATTTTCCTAGCAGGTATTGCTAAATTGAATTCTATCTCTTTGCATTTCCAAAATGTTAACATATCAATTTCAATTTTGGCTTGCTAGTTGCTACCCTAATAGGCATATTATAGCTAAAATTGTATTGGTAAGTTAATGGTATGGCATTCATATAAATATTTACATAAACGATTTTATATTGGTAAGTATTAGATAAAATATTATTAATATTTAATTTTAATAAATTATTTTTTATATTAATTGATAATTTAAGATTTATTATTGATTTGTGACTTATAGGAAAATGCTTCACAGCCAATTGTTATGTTAAAAAATATATAAAAATTTTAAAAAAATTCTGTAATACATATGAGCGAATTATATTTTTTTTTATACTTACATGCAACTCTGTTAGATCAAATAAATTTTTCTGTGATACATATATTTTTATACTTACATGCAATCTGGAAAATCAAATAAATGGGTGAAAAAACTAAGTATATCACAAAATAATTTTCACCTCTTAAACTATAAAATAAGGTTGAATAATAAAGGTATATAAAATAAAATCTCAAATGATTTTTAAGTAATAAATTTGGATAATTATTATGCTTAGTTGAAATAAAAAAAGTTTGGTTTAATCAGATTGATTTTTATTTCCACCCTTTGACTTTTATTGTTTAATAATAGAACGAAAATAATCAATAAAAATATGTCACTTTTATATTAATTCCCGCATTACCTGACCCAAAGCCTCGTCCACAGGTCAGCCATTGTAATTGTTGTGATAGGAACCTTTTAGATCATATATTATTTAAAAAATATCTTTATATTTACATTATTATAAATAATAAAATACGACATCTATAGTATATAATATTGCCCATTTTTTAAGTTTACACTCGTAAAAAAATTATACGTGTGATACTTCTAAAAGTATAAGAGTGAGGAGGCTAAAATTTTGCCATGGGTTACACGAACCTTAATTTATAAACAAATTTCTTAAAAATCGGAAGGAGTCGGCCGAATCATGATTTATTTGAAATAGTGCATTACTCATATTTTTTTTAATTATTAATTCAGAGCTCTGAACTACTTGGTTCATAAATATTACTTTATATATCTGATCTTATATTAAATATTTCTTGGTAAATATGTGAAAATTTTCTTTTATATTATAATTTAATTTGTAGTTTTATTTATGTGTAAACTATTTTTTTTATATATTCCTTGAGAACTCTGACATAAATAATATTGATTTGAATCTTATATTAAACATTTCTAGATTTGAAACTCCACTTTAAAATTTGAAATGTGGCGCATTGTTTGTTAGGTAACCTATCACGTCATACATCCTATTCTTAAAATTTCTCTGTCTTAAATGTACGAATCATTTTTTTTCCTAAACAAGGAAAAAACATAAGAATGAAAAAAATAAATTAAAAGTAAAATTAATATTTAAAAATTCTGCATCTAGATCGTTGAATTACCCGGTAAAGGTAGGGGTGTTTTAGCTGAAAAAAAGTTTTACAGAGGAGACTTTATCGTCGAATATGCTGGTGATTTAATCGATTTGAAAGAAGCCAAACTTAGGGATACTAGATACAAATTGGATAGAAACATAGGTTGCTATATGTATTACTTTGAAGTCGCTGGCAAACATTACTGGTTTTAAGAATATAATCATTTATTATTATATAAAATTTCAGTAACATTATTTTATTATTAAAAAATGCTAATTTTTGAAAACAAATTAAAATAAGAATAGGATATTTAATTCAAAGATTTTTTCTAAATCTTAGCTCATTTATTCAAAAAATATATTGATCTTAAAGTTTAAGTTAAACAATTAAATAAAACCACAGGCAAAGTGCTTCACATTTAATAATACTTTGAATGTTAATTTAATGTATTTGTTGATCTAACAGAGAGAGAATACAATTTACTCAATCCTCTTCCATCATCGTCAAATTAATAATTAAACTTTTCTAGGATTTCCTCAAAATGCCCTTATATTTATTTCCTATCATTTTTTTTCTATCCAAAAAAATATTAAAGCGTGGACGCGACCCCAGAAACTGACCGAAAAGGTCGATTACTCAATCATAGCTGCAAAACCTTCAACTGTAAGACTAAAGCCGTTTGGGTCAGAAAACTCAAACTCCCTAAGCTGATTCTTATGGCGACTCGTGACATCGAGATAGGTGAAGAATTGTTGTACGATTATGGGGAGAGGGACAAGGAAGCTATTAAAGCTCATCCATGGCTCAAGGAATAAAAAAAATATTCGTTTAAAATTCCAGAATGTTCCCTTTTTCCGAAACTTTCTTAGCAGAATTATTTATTTATTAAATCCCTATGCAGAAATGATAAGTCTTTTGACTTCCGTTTCTGTCTTTAATTTTTTGAAAATTTATATAACAAATAATGATAACTTTTGGCAGAACATCATATTGCTATATCGCCGAGATACACTTTCCCATAAGTATGATTTTACAAGAGTAATCAAAATATAAAATGATGAATGAATATATCAAAAATATGCTATATACTCTACTCGATTCATATTTATAAATTATATATAAACACGCGGAAACCAGTATTTTATTATCCATGATTCTATTTCGGTGACATTAGTATGTATATCTATATATATAAATGCATGTAAATTATTTTTATAACGAAATAAAATTTTCTTTCAAAATATTTATGTTTAGTATTTATATCTATAGCCACAGTAGATATAATTGTATTATAGTAATGAATAAAATATGTATAAGCATTCGTAAATTGTATATTTTTTATAAGATGTCAGGTTTCTTTCTCTGCTCTCAATATATTGAAACATCGTTAAGGGTGCCTCATGGATAATATTTTTTCATCAATGATTTACATAATTTAAGACTTAAATTAATCATCAAAAAATATTTCTGCGAAAATGGTGACTAGGTTTTTTTCATAAACTTAAGTTTGAAAATTAATTCATTTGAAAGAAGGGTCGGTATCGACAAAAAAAAGTGATATTGGGGCATCTCTGAATAGGCCAAGGTTTTGTGTCTAGTTTGGCGTCAATATTTTGTAAATAGATCCATCCCTATTATAGCTATTCAAAAATGAATGGAATAATTTTCTTTTCTTATTTATAATAATCAAATTTGAATAATGAATTTTAAAGAATTGAATACAAATGATTTATTATTTGATTCGTATTTGTTTTTGAATGGGTCTAGACCGACCAATCCTTGTTAGAGATCTGCAAATAACGGCCCGTCCCGAGCGGGTTTTGGTCGGGTCATTTAAAAATAATAATTTAATTTTTAAAAAATTTCGGGCCAGGTCTGGCCTAAATTTTTAAATATGATATTACATTTTGTTAAATAAATTGATATATTATAAAATTCTTGAAAGAAACAAAGCGCTAATATTTTTTATTTGTAAAATATTTTTTTTACAATCAAAAAATATATTTAATAAAATTCGGGCCGGACGGACAAATAATTTTTATTTCGGGTGTTTTTCGGGACATATAAAAAAAGAAAATTTTGTTTGTGGTTGAGCCAGGCCGGACAATTTTTTTTTAAATTTAGGCTGGGCTTGAAAATTTAGGCCCGATGCAGATCATTAATCCTTGCAATTAATTTGGTATCAAATCCTTCAACGCTTACTGAAAATGTCTTTTAATAACATTGGTCTTTGCTATCATGAATAAATCTGGAATATACTTTTCTGGAAAAGCATGTAATTATTTATATTTCTATTTATTTACAGTATTAATATGATTTGTTGTAACACATTTTCATAATGTGAAAAAACAATCTTATATAGTTAAATAACTTTCCATAATTATTGTAAAAAACATTTTGATATAAATTAAATTTTTTAAAAAAATTTTGATAAAATTTTTAAAAGTTTTGTTTTAAAAGTTTTGATAAAATTTTTAAAAGTTAAAGTTTTGATAAAATTTTTAAAAGTTAAAATTTTTAAAAGTTTTGATAAAATTTTTAAAAGTTAAAGTTTTGATAAAATTTTTAAAAGTTTTGATAAAATTTTTAAAAGTTTTTAAACTTTAATGAAGACTAACATCAAAGTTATGAATCAAATAGTTTTTTTTGGACACAAGTTTAAGTGGAAAAATGAGAATTCAAAAAAAATTTTTAATAATAAAGTTCTTAAACTTTAATGAAGACTAACGTCAAAGTTATGAATCGAATATAGTTTTTTTATGTTTTGGAGATAAGTTTAAGTGGAAAAATAAATATTTTAATTAGTAAATAATAGAATATTATATTAACAAACCTGAAACTGGAGATAGATTCAAAATACTAGCGATAGTAAAATTTGACATTTAAAAAAATGGAAATATAGTTTTTTAAAAAATAGAAGTTTAAAATTAAAATTGTCGCAAATTTAAGAAAGAATTATTATAGGTTTTAATTTAAGTTAATTACCGGAAGTTTTTAAAAATATAATGTGTTTCTCAAAATTTTCTTTCAAGTTTTTAAAAGTTTTTTTAAAAAAGGTTGTATTTCTCAACAAGTTTTTACAATAATTACGGAAATTTAAATTGAAGTGTCGGGGCTTCCGTTATGGAATGGTTGGTGGCACATCTCGATGATTTTTGGTATGCGTCATTTTCGGAAATTTTAAATTTTATTTAATTTTAAAACTAAAAAAAAATAAGAATTATTTGAAAACCCTAAATTCGAATATTCTTTCACTTATGTTTATTAAGAAATTATCAAATTTTTTATCCTGATTTCCATTCTTTAGATAACTAAAAGTAACATTAATATATTGTAATAATACTTTAAATTTAAAAAAATTTATAATGTGCATTTAAAAAAAAAATTATTCTAAAAATCTTAGAAAATTTTTATTCTCATTTTCCCACTTAAACTTGGGTCCAAAACATAAAAAAATTATATTCGATATATAACTTTGACGTAAATCTTCATTAAAGTTTAAAAACTCTTATTATTAAAAAAAATTTATATCAAAAATTTTATCAAAATGTTTTTACAATAATTATGGAAAGTTATTTCACTATATAAGAATATTTTTTCACATTATGAAAATGTGTTACAACAAATCATATTAATACTGTATATCCCAAGGACATTTCATTTTTTTAATAATAAAATTATTTTATAATTTGATTGGAATTTTATGTTTTAATTTTTAAAAATCGTTTTTTTTATGATAATAAAATGAAATAATTAAAATAAAAAAATTATTTTTTCAAAACAATAAAAATAAATTAATATGTATATTGTGTAGAGCAAAATTCAGATATATTGTCGATAAAAATCTCCTAAGCCTTGAAACTGTCCATCATTTTTGACGAAAAACTCAGTTCGTTAAGTTGGCAATCGTCAAGGGAGTTACCAACACTGCTTAATGTGATAACTTCTTTGATAAGTTATCTTTTTTAGTCCTTCAATAATATTAAGTATGTTCCTTTAGAGACTGTGGTTCAATATTTATAAATTTTTCTGTCGTATTTTAATCCGCGGGAAATTTTCTAACAAGGGACCCGCCCACTTTGAATTTAATTTTTAAAATTCTAGCTTTCTATTTAATTTAAATATTAAAGGAACTTCTATATAAAATAATATATTAAAATCTAGACAAATTATGGAATCTAGTAATTAAGCAAGGTTGTGCTTAGACTTTTGGCCCAGGGCAAATATATTTTTGAAATTCGGATTGAGTCGAGTGCAATAAAATATTGTCTATTCCAATTTTTTATTAAACAGACAATTCCAGTAAAAAACCGCAATTCTTGAAAATCTTTGGTTTTTATTGGACAAGTTTATAGTTAACCAATTTGAAATCATTGTTTTATATCATTTTTAAATATAATTTTTTTGTTAAAAAGGAAAAGGGAGGGTAAAAAAAGAAGATTAGAGTTAACGGATGTTAATGTAGGAAAGATAAATTATAGTTAGAAAGCATCCTATAAATGACAAAGAGATAAAGGATCTTATAGCGCAATGTTTATATAATTTACTATATTTTATCTAAATTATTCACAATCAAATTGTATAATTAAAATTTTTTAACTTAATTATACAATAGGGCAAAATTTTATATTTCTTGCATTTTTGTTTGCAAATAATTAGGTTATATATTCGCTAGTGATTTTAATTTCAAAGGAAATTTCAGACATCTTGATTAAAATAAGCTTAATCTTATTGCCATCTTCTAGAAATCTTAATGGTAAAATCTTAATTTAGCAGTTTTTTAAATTTGAATAAATCGAAGTTTATAATAGCACTAAATACAGCGTGAGGATATTAAACGTCGAGCAGGGACAAACTGGCTATGTTGCGGTCTGGTGGACCTCATTTTTATGAGGGTTGCACCCTATTTTCGCTTTTACCCCTTTTCTGGCTCATTCCTTATTATAGCAATTACATTTTTACGATAACCACATTTTTAAAATATGTGCATTTAAAATCATACTGGACATTTATTATCAAACTCATTCACATATACTAATATTGCAAATGTGCATATATAATAATAGATTCCACATATAAAATCCTTTAATCGCACATATAATTATTAAATATTGTCCTATACAATTTACAGTTGGAGTTTATAGGAAATTGAAGTGATCTTGCATCTTCACGATTTATTTGTTACAATATATATTTACCTCCTTCGCTCCCTTATACCCCTTATTTTCATTTGCAAAGTTAGTAAAGGAGTTATAAAATATGTATAAAACTGTAAATAATCAAAATTTACTTTCATTTAAAGCATAAAAAATATCTAAATTCTAATCTATTGATATGATATTCTAAATGCTAAAAAAAGGAAATATGATTTTTAAATTTTTTTTTTTAATTGGTCGTTTTTTTTATCAAATTGTTTATTAATTACAAACTCTATATTTCATTACCCTAGAATATGTACATAAAGCACTATTTTATAATAAAGCAATTTTTAACAAACCTATTATTTTATTTATTTTTTTTAAAAAAACGAATATTTTTATCATTTTTCTCTCCTCCCTCCACTTATTTTGAAAATATATCTTCTAATTAATATTTTAATATTTAATGAGTCCAAAAATATATAATATTCACAGGTGTCAAACAAAAAAATTTTATTTAGATATAAATATAAAAAATTGACAATTTTTAAATGTCTAGATATATAATAATATCAATAATAATAAAAAAATATAGATTTTTAAAGCTCAATAAAACTTCTAAATTGTGACTTGGTTTGTCCGGACTAAAATTATTTTAAAAACCATTAAAATAATTATTTCTTCTTAGGGTAATCACCTAATATATTAACTAAAATATCAGAAATATTGATTTTTAAAGAATGATAAAAGATTAATTACATCTTTTTTAAATATAAAAATTATTAGCTCATCAGGTAAAAAATTGGAAAACTAAAGATGGAAAATAATTTTTCGTTTGATATAAGGGAATACAAGGAAAAACACTATTAAAAAGGAGTTTCAGGAGAAATGTGTATTTGTCTGGTCTAAATAGAGATTGCCTTCTTTTCTGCTCCGAACAATTCTATCGTTTGCCTTATAAAATTTGAGCAACCTTTTTTTTGTTTCTAATTTTTAAATCATTTTATTACTGTTACGAATATAATATTAAATAACCTTTCTAATTTTATCAATCTTTTATTTTTGATCTTAGAATAAATAATCATGCAAGAATGTACCCTCAGAATCTAATTTTATTATATTTAATTATCGACAATTAGACTAGCTTTTTAGGTTTCTCTTACATTTAATTACAGTTTACAGAATTCATGGTTGTCACGAGTTTGTAGCTTAAGATTTAAATTTTTATTCCTTAGAGAAACTTTAATTCTTGATTTTTCTGTATATGGGTATCCTGTTTTTGTAGTAAACAATATCATTCAGCTTTGTGACCAGGAATTCTCACTTGAATTACCCCTCCCAGGGATTCCACGAAGAAAATGCTTCATACTCCTCTTCATATGTCAGAGGCCTGGGCTAACTATGGGAGGGCAAGCCTGGAATCCATGCCTCTTTGAAATCTCTGCTCCTACATGAGAAAATACAATTTTTTTTAAATTTTCTTGTATGCTAAATAAAACTTTTTAATGTCTTATTTTTGTGATTTAATAAAATTATTAATATATGAGCAATGCTAAATTGAAAATAATAAAATTGGAATAATTTAGTGAGCCGAGTTTAAATCGGATCACCTACAAAATTGTATAATGATGTAGCGTTGAACCCCATTGATTTTTTAAAAATTAAAATATTAGTTAATGTGGTAATACAAAAAATTTGATTGTTTTAAGGTAGCGTCTCTGTTCTAGTCGGTTGAGTCCTTGTAACGCTAGGACCATGTTTTATTTCTAAAACCAATTAGATTATTCCATGTTACTACAATGATATATGGAATATCGGAGGCGATCGCTCGATACCGTTAATATATAATAAAAAAATAAGTGGGTCTTATTCCATTTTAATAAAATTTCGTTTAGCAAATTACTATATAGTGGCCAACGCTCTATATCATTACCCATAAATTTTAGGTATGCCCCTCTTCCTAATTTTGGGTGTAGTTACGCAACTGGCCATTATAAGTATCATATTATATAATTAACACATTTAAAAAAGTTTCTATTTTTTCGAAATTTTCGTTTCTTAAATATAATCAAACTTTCTCAGATCCCTGGTTTAAAGAAATTTCGGATTATTTTTCCTAAAATTACTTATTTCTAGTATTTTATTAGTTTATTTTTTTAATGGTCAAATGATTTCATAAGGAATGTGATAAGATAAACTCCTCTTTTTTTGCATAAAATAATATTTAGGAAAATTTGTCCAAGTCAAGAATTTTCATTTCATCCTTGTATATAGCAAAGGCTATGGACATCCCTTTTGGTTCATAAAATATGTGCAAATCAATAATTATCCAAAATTGTAAAATGTTCGAATTTGTGTGGTATAATAATTTTATTTGTTAAGCTTAGAAATAACTGTTAAAGCTATTAAATACGATGAAAATAAAATTTCATTTAGCATATAATTTAATATTTTCTTTTTCTAAATATTTTTTTTTAAAATGAAAATTAAGATATTAATATTATAAATATAAATAATGGTAGTATGTATATAAAAGGTATATTTTTGTTTGTGGTTTAAAAAAAAAAATTTCCTTTGAGTGAACCTTTTATTATAAAAATATTTTGGCACAAAAATGTAATGCGTCTATTGCGCCTACATAGAGTAGTTTATGAAAATGAATTAATATATTTCCTTTAATATTATTAAATTTATTAATCAATTTAAGTGAGATTTTGTCGATTGATTATATTAAATTCAACCTATAAGGTTATGGGTTGTTTTAAACAGAAATATACATTAGTGTAACAATGATATTCACAAGAAAAGTAATCCATGGTGGATGCCGCCCCATACTCCCTGGTGGCAGACACATCTACACCACCCAGTAATCTATTGATGATAATACCACTACCTAGTGGCATATCCAGTATTTTATTTCGGAATCCCTCCAAAAAGGATCGTTCCGCGGCCCTCCCTCTTGTACTAGTCAGCTGTGCCTTTTGCAAGATAAAATGGATATTATGCCCATTTTATATTAATATTAATTATTTTTCGAAGTTTCAGTGTCAGTTTTGTTAGTTAGGGGTAAAAATTAACTTGGGAGGGAGGAGGATGTAAAAACCGCAAGTAATAAAGGTTTTTTTCGAGAAATGAATTTCATTCGGAAGTAATACCACTCATACCTGAATATTCATTTTCCTTATATATTTTTCGAACATCTCAAATCTCGTTAGGCGATTATGCATTTCCTATCTCTTTTTCTCTAAAAAGTATTAGATTGAGTATTTTTAGATCTATATATAATATCATGAATAATTTCACGACTAATCATTAATACTTTAGAAATTCATCATAGGATCCCACATTAAAATATATAAAAAATTATTTTAACATAAAATAATAGGAATAGATATAAATTAATAGAAGATGCAACCTATAAATTCTCTGAAAATTCTAAGTAAGAGCGATCAGTTTGATTCACGAATATTATTTACAGTTCTATAAAATTTCTGAATTAAAACATCACATTTCTCTATATGAAATTTTATGCTGAAACTGTTATGAAAATAAAATATATGGTGATCTAATTTCTATAAGGTTATCATACGTTTATAGAGCCTGCCCATGGTAAGCGGTGTCTACAACATTTATGTTTTTTTCTCTTGTAAAATATAATCAGGCTATGTTCAATTTGAACAGGAAATTGAAGAATATACATAATAGAAAATTACTAATTATAAGCTGTGTTCCTATGGGCCCTAATAATTGTCATGTTCTCTCAGGTTACAAACTTACATTTTTTTAAATATATTTTATCAATTGCAAATTTCCCGATAGAGGCAGGGGGCTAATTTTTCGCCCTCTCCTCTCTTGCTTACTCCACTGAATACACTTTATAATAATCGTTGATATGTAGAAAAACGAGAATATTAAGAGGGAGAAAGAAAGCAAAAATGATTAACTGTGAACACTAAACATAAGCGAAAGTGATAAATGACTATTTTAATGAAGTTTCTTTAAGGAAAAGTTATCATTAATTTTTTTATAGCTGAGCTAAAAAAGTTTTTATCAAGTCAGATTCAATAAAAAAAATATATTCATTTTTTTTAAATCAAAATTTATGATTGCTTTAAAAAGTAAGTTAAATTTTTTAAATAAATATTGTTAATTAAATTGGCAAAATATTTGTATCTTTTCTTTTTCATTATGAATACTCAGTTTGTTAATTAGATTTAGCCAAATAAACTTGAACCAAAGTTTTTACTTTGCATGAACTGGAATCAATTTTACACCGCAAATATAAAGTTGAACGTGATAAATTAGTTACTATTTAAAAAAACCTTTACCAACCCTAATTAATACATTCTTTTAAAGAATAAGTATCTTTGCTCTCCTTGTAATTAAATAAACAATTTCATTATATTTATATTAAATATAGGTGACACGTAGTCTATACTGAAAAATAGAGTAAAATATTATCACCAAATCATATCTCAAATTTTCAAACGATCCTATTTTTTCGAATCGGACAGAAGGTCTTTAGAATTGCTTCCCTGGTTCTTTCTGCAATAAATAAAGTTTATATATTTTTATAAATTAAATATTATCTTTTTACAGTAATCAAATTAAATATAAAAAATTCAATCTCTTGTGAACTAATATTTTTAAACAGATGACTGAGTAAAAAGATTGGAAATATCCTTCATATTAGTTCCATTATTACGAAAATATAAAATATACTACTAATGTATGATTTAGTCATTACATTTTTATCTAGGGTTCCCATCATTGGCAACTTACTGTACCAATTGAAATCACATAAAAACGCATCGTAATTTTAATATTGAACCAGAGGTTATAGAAGAATAAAAAACTTATTAATAAAACATAATATTTTGGTGAATATTATTAAAACATTTTAGCATTTTTATTAAAATAAATAGTCGAAGAATGAAACTAGCTTATATTATAAAGGACACTATCGACAAATATAAATAAATAGTTAAAGATATTATATATAGGCCCAGAGCTAAAAAGTTGCAATTAAGAGGGCCAAGTTTTTGGGGGTTAACATTTTTTTTTGGTGGAAGGGGCGGGGGGGAGGGGTTGGTATCTTTTCTATATAAGCCATTATAAATAAATTTGGAAGTATATATAAAATATGAAACAAATTTTAACTTTATATTCATTAAAATAGAATCCACTAAAACTAGAAATCATTTTCATTAATTTTATAAATATTCACAACCGAATAAAATATTATTATCGTTATTTAATCCTAAGTATATATCTAGATATTGCTGATTTTCAATTTCTCTTCTAGATAAAATTAAATGTCGTTTTAGCCATTTTTCTATTTTATTAAATGCGTAAGTTCAGTAAAACGTTTTATGAACATCAGTTTTATACATAATATATATATATATTAAATTATTAACAATTGTCATCTATCTTGGAATATATATGAGATAAGTAGTTTCCAGCATCATAGCTCAAGCAAAATGGTACCTTAGTTTCCGCTGATGAATTATGTTCGGGGAATATATCGTATCTTTCTTTAAATATGTCATTTAATTTAACATTATTATCTTCGCGTGAGATATGGTCTTGATGATATCGAAATAGTCTCAGATATTTATAACAGTCTATGGGTGGATAGTTTCCAGAATAATGGCAATCTGTTAGGTCGGGAAGATTATTTATTGCATTTTTTTTATCATTATTTGTTATGTTAAGGTGAGATTGTGCCATATTCCTATTAATGTGAAGCTCTGAAACAAATTTTTGGGATACATTTTCATCTTCAATTAACTTAGGAACGTCTTCAACTATAGCCCCATGCTCCATTAATTGATTGTATGCCTCATATCTTTTAATATTATTATTGCTATGAAGCTTTGATTTGACAGGATATTGCATTGTGTGATATTGAAAAGAATACGTTTTAGAATCATTGTGAAAATCCTTGGAATAATCATTATAGGCGGACAGTCTTCGTCTATTTAGATTATTTGTGTTAGGATCATTTGTGGTCATAGGCACTATAATATAAGTCGGTTCTGTTTCTTTGGAAAAAGTATTTTCATTCTTATGTTGATATTTATTCCACCACCTATTCTGTTGCTGGTTGATATTGTAATAATAATAAAATTTATCATTTTTTTCAGATTCTACTCCTTGGGTTTTATTCGCACATAGAAGGTTCCAAGGAAGATTAGTGTTCTAGTTGTAAATAAAAGAAAAATAAAAATTGAATTATGAATAAAAAAAACCGGATAAGGGTAATTGAAAAATAATTCAGGTTTGTCTAAGATGAAAAAAAAAAGAAGTCTCATGGATTTAGAAAATGAAATATTAAGATCTTACTCATATCAAAAAGAATATCCTTAAAATCATTCATACTTTTTTCTTACACGATTCTGAAAAATCACAATATTTTCTCACATCTTCAATAAAATTGTTCATAAATCTTTTATTAAGGTTTCATAGTTTTTCATTTTTGTGGGCCTAGCAAGAGTAGACTCTTTCTCACTCTTGGCAAATTTTTATGAATGAATCCCTAAAATATTCTCAAACCAATCCCAATGTAGTCTTTGTTTAAAACTGACACTAATGTTTACTATATCAATGATAGTTTATTTATTTTTTTAAATAGTTAACTTGTGTTTGAGATATTTTCTGGACTGGAACCACTATGCATTGATGATTTCGATTATCTTCCAGTAAACTATTACTCAATTCCAAATTGTCTAAATGATTAGTTTTTTTGTTGATCAAATTATCAGTATTCTTGTAGATCAAGCAAGAATCTTTTTTAAATCCGACACATTTAAGCTGTTTTTGATTTCTAGAATATTTTAGAAAAAAATAGATTTGTTAAAGTAAAAAAAACTAAGATAAAATATTTTTTCATGCATAATAAAATTATACAACCACTTAGTGGTAAAGTGTGGAATGAAATTGTATTTATAAGAAAATAATATTTTGTCACAAAATATTTTCAAATAAATTATTGAATTACTGTTGTTTGCCCGATACTTTATTTTAAAGAAATTTTTATAATAATAAAATGAGATTCGACCAATTATCCTCTAAATCATAGAGCTTGGAATTATTTCATATATATATATATATCAGATTCCGCTGACTCCTGTTAAAGTGTTAGGAATTCTGGAGTAATCTCAGATCATCCTAAAACCACATTTGATATTATATTTATACAAAAGCAAGCTAACAAAAAATTTAATATTTTAGCCATTTATAAGAAATAAGTATATTATAAGAGATAATTAATATCAGTAAAATAAAGGGTTGAAAAATTATACATATCATTACCTCCAGAAATTTGTCTGTTCTTGTAAATATCATTTAAAAAATCCCAGACTCTACACCTCTCGAATGCATATAATATATCACTATAAACACTAACATGAAAGAAAATTAAGTAAAAGTTAATAAATTTTTTAAATACCGACTATAATTCAAAAATTTTTGAAAAAAGCATTTTTATAAAATTTATTACGGAAAAACCCACCTAATCGTGCTTTCTCCCTACAGGAAAAACCTAGATACGCCTATGATTACCTTATAAAAGGCAGCAAAATCAATATAATAAAAAATTATTTCTGTTATAAAATTTAAAATTTTGGTTCCATTAAATAAATCTTTTACAATTTACAAATCATAATAAATTTGTATTAAATTAAATTAAATTATGATATAATATTAGTTATAATGGTCAAAGAATTTCGGCAAAACATAAATAAAACTATAAAAACTAGAACACATTCAATTTTAATTCAAATTAATTCATTTAAGCTATCAAGGTCTCTACTAAAAATAATAGTCTCGATGTATGAATATAAAATTTTTAGGATTTCTTTAAAATCAAAACTCATTTCAATTTTTTTTTGATGTAACCGAATAATAAAATTATTTTATTTTAGCTAATCTAATTAAAAGACTTTATAACCGCTACAAACATCATAACTAAATTATAAAGTTTGAATGGAAATAAGTCGAATTATAAGTGTTTTTTGATACAATGAGTTGAATAATTTTAGTAACTGTCTCTATCTCTGATCTTTAAAATGATCATCGTCATTAAAATACTTTGGTATTTTTCGAGGACCGTAGTCCAAAGCTGTTTCTTATTAATATTTAAGTTTGCCTTATTAATTTATATAATTTTTTAGAAAATTTTTGAATATATTTTATTTTATATTACTTTTCTAGAGGAGTTACTTTCATATTGGAGATACTCTTTCTTTTTTAGTTCATTTTTATTTTGCAATATACTATAACGAAATGTTTGTCAAAAAAGTATTTTACTTATATCAAATAATTGATTATCATAAAATACTTATATATTTAAATTAAATCATAAAACAAGAATTAAATAAAGGAAAAACAAAAATATTTTTAAAATAACAAAAAAATTAAAAGAATGGTATTTTTATATAGGACTACTGCCTAGGCCCCATCTTTTATTTAATGACCGTGGTCCGATCCGTGCGTAGTTCCTAAAGACCGAACTGTAACCCTCACTACTTTCAATGTCATATCTCTATTTACAGAATGACAGTTTTTTTAAAATTGATATTTTTATTTTTAAATATGAATATGAAAATCGTTAGGGTTTTGCAAATCTGGAGTTTTAGCAAATCTTTATGAAAATTATTTGTAGTAGTAAAGATTTTTTATTTAAATTTTGAAAGACCTGATTAGTTTATAATTTTATTTCAATATGCAAGGAGTACTACCTTGCAATTTTAAGTAAACATTTGAACTATTCTTAAATTAAATTAATTTCTATATTCGACGGTTTTTAGTAAATTTAAAAATTAACAAATATTTTATGCGAAATTGTCTAAAATTCACAAGCTAGGTTTATACATATTCCGATAAAATAAAATGAGCTAGATAATTTAAGTTTTTATAATTTGCTAATCCGGGCCTACGAAGCATAGTCCTGAATTTATTAAACTCATATGATATTTATAGTATATCTATATCTTGTTCGCTTGTTTTTAAATCACATACAGGGTTTCCCATTCAAAAAAGGAAAAGTCCCAATCATAAAAGGAAAATGTTCAATCAAAAAAAGAAAAGGCCCAAACAAAAAAGGAAAAGTGTCAATCAGTTTTAGGAAAAAGTCCGATCAAAAAAGGAAAAGGTTCAATCAAAAAAGGAAAAGTGTCAATCGAAAAAGGAAAATTCCCAAAAGGAAAGGAAAAGTGTCAATCAAAAAAGAAAAATTCCCATTCAAAAAAGGAAAATCGTAATTTTTTAAAATTTCTTAACAATTTTTTTTAAATTTTTATTTATTTTTGTTATTCCTTCTTATTTTATTTCTAACTTTTTGCGATTTCTTTACATTAATTTTCTTACTGTATCTTCAATCTATTTCTAACTTTTTGCGATTTTCTTTACTTTATTTTTCTTACTATATCTTCTCTCAATTTATTTTTCTTCTCATTTTTGATAATTCTTTTGTATTTTTAAAAATAATTTATAAATTTAGGTCCATTAACAATTCTTTACTTTTTTTTTCATCAAACATACAATATTCTTTTTGTGATTTTTTCATTGTAATCTTTTACATACATTTCTAACCTATTCAATGATTTTTAATCTTTATTTTTTGAGCTTTTCTCAATTTTTTTCTTCTCATTTTTGATAATTATTTTTTAAAATTATATTTATTTTTTTTGGCAGACAAATATCAAATTATTTATAATTAGCAATTGCTAAATTAAATTAATCGTTTGGTTATAATGTACCTTTTTAAAATTAAATAAGTTTGAACTGTAATACCAAACGATATGTAAATTAATAAAATATAATCATTTTTAAATTCATATTTTTAAAATTTTCAAAAATGAGAAGAAAAAAAATTGAGAAAAGCTAAAAAAATAAAGATTAAAAATCACTTAAAGAGATTGAAAAGGTTAGAAATGTATGTAAAAGACTACAATGAAAAAATCATAAAAAGTATATAGCAGGCGCGTAAACAATGGGTGGGGGGGGGGCCCCATCGCAAATTTGATTGTTTTCATAAATATCATTTTAAGCTAACAAAAATTTTACCCTCCACCCCCCCCCCCCCAATCAAAATTTTACAAATATTTGAATATCAATTTTCCAACATAAAACTTATTTTTTATAAATAAATTTTATTAAAATTTTCTTTCCTTGTGAGTACATTAACATTATTCAAAAATATTAATAAATGGAAATATTTTAAGTCAAAGAGATTGAAATCAAATGGTAATTTATTTTATTATTATATATAATTATTTTATTAAATTCAAAATTATTAGTAAGTTAGAATTAATAAGTATTTTTTGTAGAACAGAAGAAATAGAAATACAAAAGTTAAATAAGGCTGAGCATGAAAAAAGTAATGTGTCGTCAGAAGCGATATCATTATTGAATTAAATTGATCATTCAGAGTTTATCATTGCTGCTAGTTGCATCAATAAATTATTTTCCTATAGCTCACTACTTTGTAGAAATTTACAAAAACCAAATTCAGGTTATTGATTTGGTGGAAAATATATAAGAACAGGTAGATACAATAAGAATGAATGTAGATGAATATTTTCATAATATTTATATAGACATTGAATCGAAGGCTAAATTTTATGATATAACACTAATTAAACCTAGCTTAGCACCTGGGCGATTATTGAGATACAAAATAAATATTGGCTCAACTGAAGAATATTATAAAATATCCACTTTCATCCCATTCTTAGATACTTTTTTATCGCAAATAAAAGTACGGTTTTTAGATAAAAAACAAGTCTTTAGTAATCATCAAATTTTATTACCTAAAGACCATTCTTCGTTTTCTGATGCCATTATTGGTAAAATTAAATATTTAGTAAAATTTTATTCCTATGATATTCATACTTAAATCAATTTAATCAGTGAATTCGCATTTGTGGTATAAATATTTACTACGTTTTTTACCTGAGCATGCTATTGATGCGCTCAATCGGTGTAAAGAAACCTTGGCTCAAATTCCTAATATTTTGAAGTTGTTTTATATTCTACCATGTTTGCCTATTATAACATGTACGAATGAAAGGACTTTCCAACTTAAGAAGGTTGAAAACATATTTATGAAGTACTACTTCCGAATCTTGGCTAAATGGGTTAGCTCTGTTAAACATCCACAGAGATTTGGTTCTAATGACAAACAAAATTCTTGATGAATTGGCAACATTCCCACGAAAATTAAAAATCACATTATAATTATATTATTTAATAAAAAAATTTGTATAATATTGTATTTGATAAGGTTTAAAAAAACTTGTATAATATTGTATTTGATAAGGTTTAAAAAAAACTTGTTTTTTAAATTATTTTCTAGTCAAAATTTTATAGTGTTGTTAAACGCCTCGTTTTGAGCCGATTTTTAAAAACGGCTAACTCAGTTATTTATCCAGAAAAATATTATGCAAGCCTAAAAATTTTGCTCATAGAAGGAGCAAAGGTCTCGATATATAGTATCGAAATTTCGAGGCTTAGTTAATATTTTTCTGGCGAAAATTTTGAGTTAGCCGTTTTTAAAAATCGGCTCAAAACGAGCCGTTTAACAACATTAATATTATATACATCCTACTATTAGTATTTTCAATAAAAAAATTATATTATACTTATATTGTATGAGAATTTAAGCTGAGGCTAGCTTTTAAAGAAAATTTTATAAAAAAAATGACATTAAACTTTATTTCAACTTTACATTTAAAAAACTTTATTAAATATAATATACCTAACTAAAAATAATAAAAAATAGGCTTGTAATATACATTAGCACGAATTAGTAAATAATAGTTACAAATAGAAATATAATTATTATTAAATTATAAATAATTTAATGGAATAGCTAAAACATAAGACCCGGCCGAAGGCCAGATAAAAGGGGTTTGGAGGCGAAGCCCCCAAAAATATCCCTCCCCCCATAAGATAATTTTGGATATGCCACTGGTATATTGTATGTATGATGAAAAAAAAAACGTAAAGAATTGTTAAAAAAATGGACCTAAATTTATAAATTATTTTTAAAAATACAAAAGAATTATTAGAAATGAGAAGAAAAATAAATTGAGAGAAGATATAGTAAGAAAAATATAGTAAAGAAAATCGCAAAAAGTTAGAAATAAATTGAGAAAAAATACAGTAAGAAAAATAATGTAAAGAAATCGCAAAAAGTTAGAAATAAAATAAGAAGGAATAACAAAAATAAATAAAAATTTAAGAAAAATTGACAAGTCTTTTTTTGAATGGGAATTTTCCTTTACTTTTAGAAATTTTCCTTTTTCGATTGACACTTTTTCTTTTTTGATTGGACCTTTTCCTTTTTTGTTTGACACTTTTCCTTTCGACACTTTTCCTTTTTTTGATCGGACTTTTTCCTAAAACTTTGAGACTTTTCCTTTTTATTGACACTTTTCCTTTTTTGTTTGGGCCTTTTCCTTTTTTGATTGAACCTTTTCCTTTTATGATTTACCTTTTTCCTTTTATGATTGACCCTTTTCCTTTTTTGAATGGGAAACCCTGTAATAATATTAACAATAAAGAATATATTTGAAATTTTGTACTTTTTTACAATACTATTATATTAATTAATATTATAAAAGATATACAATATTTTAAACATTTTTTTTTAAATGAAAATTTATTTTTATTTATCAAATTATTATTTAAAAAAAGTAAGACCAACGAAAATAAAAAATAACAAAATCAATTATACTAAATTAAATGCTGGTCTGCGATTTAGGTTGGTTATCTAAAATCTATGTTTTAATTTAACATCTATGTTATTCTTTTCAGCATTAAGGATAGTGTGAGTCTTAAACGAAGTGTAATGTTTCCTTTTAAAAGAGTGAGTGGCTGGCGTATCTAAGATCTTTACGTAATATATGGTGACAGGCGCGTACACAGGAATTTAGTCTGGGGGAGGGGAGGATAATAAATTTTTTTAAGAAATATTATTGTTAATTAAAAATACTAAGCATAAATTTATTATGACATAACTTTTATATTACACAATTTTAAATTAATGTGAATTACAAAAAAATTATATATATAAACCGGTATTGAAAAACTATAAAATAAATGTGAATTACACGATATGAATCACTTAAATGACCCAAAATTGAAATTTGAATTTTTTGAGCCTTTAAAATATATAAAGTATAAAAAATTTAAATGTTGGAAATATAAATTAATACACAAAAAGTTTCTTAGGAATAATTGTATTTTGTATGTTTTGAGCTAATTTTTCAATTATTTATCCTTGCTTGGCGTTAAATGCCTATGAATATTCAAACGATCCAAATCATTCAATCTACTTTCAGAAGTTGTATTTCATAGATATGTTATACAGAGACTTGCAGGCCCGGCCCCTGAGCCGGGCCGTATTTAATTTTTTTAAACATACCCAGGTCGGGCCCGAAATTTTTTTAAAAAAAACACCCGGGCTGGGCCTGAAAATCTTTTTAAGAAAATATCCGGGCCGAACTGTATATTATTTTAAAACCAAATATATGAAATCGCCATTATTAGCTATAAAAATAAAAAATAAATATAATTTATTTTTAAAAAATCTGGGCCGTGCCCTGCAAATTGTACCTCTGCAAGGCTCTGTTATTCTTCTTAAAAAAGAGAATGTTCTCTCATTAGTTTACTAACGGGAAGAGTTGCTTATATATATAACCATTTTAATACAGTGGGAATATAATCTAAAATGTGTTTGAAATAATGCAAAGCATCCATAGCATTTTTTGGGACTATATCAACCATAGTTAATCTTTTAATCATAGTTATTCAGCTAATAAGGCATCACTATTTTAACATCTTCATGACAAAAATCTAACAAATATTTATATTTTTTTCTATCACCATCTGAAAAAGGTTGGAAAGGCTTTTGTGGAAGTAATATCTGCGGATTTGTAAGTGTTGCATGATGAATTAAAAACCATTCATTTATTTGGGTTATGAATGTATCTAAGAGAGAGGACATTCGTTTTATAACACTCTTCTACTGATCCTATATTAATGTTTTGACGATGAGCTTGCTGTAAGTTGAGGAGGACAAATATTAAACACGTATAGCTCTGCTTTTGACTCCAATAACGTATAAAATATGAAATCCTTCCTCAACATTAGCTCTAATTTCCTTGAGTTCTAATAAAATGCTCTCCGCTATTCTCATCTTCTTAATCAAGTCAATGTTATGTTTTTGAAAAGTATTACAAATTTGCAATAAGTATTGAATCCAATAATTTTCTTGCTTCTGAGGAAATATTACTTTCAAGTCATTGTGATATTTCAGTAATAGCATTAATCGGCTCTTCTAACTCCATAAAAGCTGTTATTGCTTGGCGGAGACTCGATCTCGTTGGACAAGCTTACAATTTCTTTCTCCCTAAAAGGAGTTTCAGAAATAATTATTTGACTAGAAATTTAGATAAATAATACGCCACTAAAATTTTAAAATAATAGGTAAATTACGCCAAGGAAAACTTGAAATCGAAATTAATTGATAAAATAACTAGTAGATGAATATGTTATATAAATGTAATTAAATATATATATGAGATAGGATTATAAATATTAACAAATATAAATTAATATTAACAATATATTTTGGAAATATAATTCGGCATCTGCATTTTTTGGCTGGGGGGGGGGGGATTTGTCCTCTGCCCCCCCCCGCTGCGTACGCACCTGTATGGTCATGGTTTTTAAAAAGTGTTGAAAGCAGGTTTTAACATTTGTTCAAAATTAAAAATCTTCAAAGTTCCTTGCTCTTTTGAAGATCAAAAAATGTGAAGATTTTTTTATAAAAAAAATAATTTAGCCATTTTATTTAAAAATACATCTGGGAAAATTTTTATTCTTTTTTAAAAAAGAACATCAAAGGGAAAATCGAAGAAGATACAGCAAAAAACATATTATATTTTGAAAAATCTTCTATGAGCATGCTCAAAATTTTTTTTGCGAAAAAAGATCTTCAATTCTTTTGATCTTAGAAGATATTTTTTTTTTCAAAATTCTAGGCGAATAATTTTTTTAAACCCTGGATCGTTAAAATATAAATTGTCAGACAAACTTACCCTAAATTCACGCCCGAATTAGCTGCAGAGTATACAAAATTCGCGCGAATAATGCAAAAATACAGCATATCGATGATAATTTGCAATGAAATATTTCAAATACAATTATATATTTTTTTAATTTAATTATTATATAATTATGATAAATTATTTTGTAAAAAACGGTGTTTCTCTATTTTAAATATATTTTTGTAAGTTCTTATTTTATTTGGCTCCGAACCCTGAGCCCGGTTAAGGGAATTTTTATTGAATCCAAAAACCTTTTTCTTTTTAGAAATGAGAAAGGTTACATTTTTTTATTGAATTTAGATCAAAATTACCCCAAAAAATTTAATTTTTAAAGAGATGCCATATTAGTAGGCCTACAAAAAAACGAATCAATTCGATTTAATTTTCGAATCGAATAATTATGGTATTCGTATATAATAAAATAATTATACGCTTTGATTCGAAAATTTACTAAAGTTTATAAAAAAAATATATTATATTTTGCAAAAAAAATTATTTACAGATGTGGATGAATGACACTTTTAAGAATTATACTAAAACAACTACAGTGTTGTGCAAATTTAATTTAAGACATTTCCATATTTATTTGAAAATAAAATTATTTGACTTATAAAAAATTGTTAAAATAACTTATTTAAATATTTTTATCAATTTTTACATTAAAAAATTTTATTTACAAACAAATTAAAAAATATGGAAATGTTTTAAATTAAATCTGCACACTGTAAATGTCATCAGCGTATCAAAATCTACAGAAAATAACAAGAGAAATAAATAAAACCCAATATTCATTGCGTTATCTGAACAAATTTATATGAATAATATTAATATTTGAAAAAATTGTATATATAAAATAAAATGTTTTACTTTGCATCGTTTCATTTTTTTAAACTTCATAAAATAAAACTTGGTACGCTTTATAATGCGATTTTTTAAAATATTTTGTAATAATATGAAATCACAAAATAAAACTTATGAAAATAATAACAAAAAGAGGAAATGAAAATAAAATCCACTGGGAAAATTTAATAATTACTTTTTATTTTTGCTTACTTACGAATACTAATGAAAATATAAAATATTTACGAAAAATTACAAATATTTACAAATAATTTCGAATAGCACAAATAATTTCGAATGCGAATAATAAAAATATAATATTTAATCCGTATTATAATATCAATCTTTTTGTATAGCAAAAACTATTTAAAATATTGTTATTGCGATAATTTTATGGGTATTTCAATTCAAAGCAGTGGCTTAAGTAAGAACCTTTTTCGGAGGAGGGAGATATAAAAATTGCATTATATTATAGTAAAATCCCATTAGGTAGGATCAAATTCCCCTTGAACCCCCTCTAACGGGCCAGTGTTTCAATGCATCTTAAATAACTAGGCTAATTCAATTATTTTAACAAAAATTAAAATATTGAACCTTTTTTAATAGATTAATCAATAATTTATGAATACTAAATTTATACCCTTGTCTAGAATGCAAAAATATATTCTTATATCTTATCAAAATTGCTAAAATATTTTTATAAAATAAAATACTAATCAATAAATTCGGAACTTTTTTATAGACTTTCCTATATTTAAAAAATAATTACAGTGGTTTATTGCCCATCCATCGCATTTGTTTTATCAAGGTTCATTAAATATTTAAATATGAATTAGCCAACAATTTTTTCTTTTTATAAAAACAACATTTTAAACCATCCAAAATTATTTTGACCCCTTTATGTATTAAGTATGTTTGATAAATAAAATGAAAATTACAAATAAATCATCTTCATCGTAGCGAAGTTATTAATATATGCTAATATTTTATATTTAAAAATTTATATTAACAATTTGTATATTAGGATTTAAAATTGAGGACCTTTACCGATATCAACGTATATTCATTTTTTTAAAAAAATATCACCTAAATAAGAGTATATCTTCTTGACGCAGTTTTTTGATATGGGCATTGAAATTTTTTATACAGGAGTTTCTCAGAACGTTCTCCAACTATTACATAAAAGGGTGCTTCTATCAGGAAGAGACTCTATATTATCCATAAAAAAAAATATCAGAGACCTGTGGGCCCCTATCGCAGTCAAGACCGAGTCTAAAATAAAATTACAACCTTGCTAATAAGTTTTAAAAATAAATTTAAATTAAATAAATACAGTTAAAAAAATACGTGATGGATTATTTTAAACATTCCTGGCTTCTCATACATTTGATTATTAGTGGCTCAAGCCCAAAAATCAATAAAGATCGGGAAAAGAAGATGGGGGGGGGGGGATGAATCAAAGGTTAGGTGCCATATTAGGCATGCTAGAAAATAATTCGGGCAAAATCAGGTCTAAATAATAAACGCGCGCCATAAATGATTTAAGTTTTAAAGATTTGTCTATACACCATACCCTGAATTCACTCAATCTCTACCACGTATGTAAGTGTATTGTAACTTGTGCACCTAAAGCCATCTGTAAATTTATTCTTGTTAATGTGAGGCTTGAAAGTGCTAAATGAATATTTTTGATAGTATTATAACCTGAACGTTTGGTATTTATGCTACACTCTCAGGCCCCATAAATCAAATAAAGCCCTCTAAATTTTGACCCTTGCTTTCAACGACTAAATTTATCATTAAATAGTGATAAATGTTAAATTTATTCAAAAATACTCTTTTCCCATCATCTATTTACTCCTATGACTAAAGAAGAAATTTGCGTTCCAGGGTCTCCAGGAGGGTCGGACAGTATACAGGATTTTATAGAAAAAAAACCTATACAATCGAATCAAAATATTTTTTAATCCTTCACATCCGGCATTTTTATTTAATTTAATTTTTTTACTATTCCCAATATTCAATTCTGTTTTCGATCATCTGGGACCTTTCCATATTCCTTAATTCGCTAAAATTACGAAACTATTATCTATACTAAAGAACAAAAACATCGTTAATCTCAAATTTTTTATAAAAACGTAACAAAAAAAACTCACTTTTTTTAAATCGACATTTTGCATACATGCATTATCAACAATATTATTTTAAGTTGACAAGGATTTAAAATTGAATGAGTATTTTACATATATATCTTTTATCGAAAAGTGACGAATGAATGGAACTGGTTAATTTCACATTTTAAAAACAGTTTTGGATGCCTATTTTAAAAAAAAATTCTTATTTTATTTATTTGTATTATATAACAAAAAAATCGATTTTTACAGTGACCACATCGGCAAATCAAATCGAAACAAATTCCTCTGAATGAATGAGTATTCTTTTTTTAAAAAAAGAAAAATATATACCTAAGGCAATAAGAAATTTTGCAAAACACTTTTGATATAGAGAAATTTTTTTTGTATATTGTAAAACGTGAAAAGGATATTTTGTTCAAAGATGCGCCTTTTGTAATTACTACAAAAGCTCAATAAATAATTAATATCATTGATAATCTGTTTTTTATATTACTCTTTAATTATCAATCGAATTAAAGTGATTTTTAAGTGTATATTACTTTCATTTTTCTACTGTAAAGCAACTTCATTTTACAAACAATAAAGGTTTTACATTTTTTTGAAGTGGCCAAAGATGGGTGTGATTGTGACTGTGAGTGAGTTATCAAATTCGTGAAATCATGATATTTAATATTTATAAATCTAAATCTTAAATGCATTCTTTTGTATTTCTCCTCTCACCAGCGAAACTATTTTAAATAGTTAAAATAAAACCAAAACCAACCCCGTTTAACTATTCCCTCAATGAAACATTTTGGTTTCCTAGTTCCACTAACGTGTTTTATTCGATAAATTTATAAACCAATTCATAATTAAATAAAGGTGTGTATATGTTGGATTTGGAATGTGGAATCTTTAAATTTTATATTATTTGCTAATGGAGATTTTTAAATTTCATAGATCTAATTTGACCGAAAATTTTCTCCAGCATGTATAAAATATTTACCCTATAAATTTTTGTCATAACTTTTGTATTTTTTTAAAAAAATTAATATAAATTTAAAATGATTCAAAGGTTCTAGGCAAAATTGTCTGAAATTCACAATGTGGATTCTTTATACATTTCAAACCATATCATACACATATATCAAATTTAAAATTCGCCCTAGGTAAATAATTTAGAGATCCCGAATCCTAATGGATTACATATCCCACTACAACATATATATGACAATAATTATAATATAGGAATTTTTTTACTCAGAAATTTCAAGTCAAGAAATTTAATTAAATAAAAAATTTGCATAGCTGAACAATTAGAGTAATTGATCGGATGTAATAAACCAAAATATCTGATAAAGTGAAATTTTCATTATTGCCCACACTATTCCATGATGTTTCGTTTATAGATAATTTTTACTACATTATTTTTTTCAAAAGAACTTTTTATAAAAATTCTGCGTTTATTAGCTAAAGCGTCATTTAATTTTATAAACGTTTAAAGCGTCCAATCAATTTGGATTTCGGCATGGTCCGGAGGAAATACCGGACTATGATTTTCACTATTACTAAAACTGTTTTATAAATTAGCTGCTTTTTTTATTAATAAATCTAAAAAATAATTCAAAAATAAATATTATTACTTTTTATAAATGAAATATCCGGTTAGAAATACGAGGAAAAGCAAGGAGGCCAAAAATAGAGATGATACCACTATTGTCACCCAAAAACCTACAGAAACATCCATCTCTACAACTTTGGCATTAGCATCACTATCACTCATCCAATCATGTCCGCCCTGCTTGTATTTCATTAAATCGTCATACTTTCGGTAACCCCCTTTAACATCATCATCAGCGAGGCTAATGGAAGAAGAAGATATCCAGCTAAAATTATTACCGTTTTTACTGTGTTCATCTTTATATAGACTATTGAAAGCTAGTAACAAATCCTTATTTCTAAAATTATTATCATAGATTCCAGGGCTGATTTCATTTCGAGGATTCATCGAATAAGGTCTCGAACATTTAGAGCTGACTGAATGAGAATTTAGTAAGTCTATTGGTTTAATAAGAGCTTCTTCAAGACAATGTTCGGCGAAAAAGGAAGGTGGAGGCAGAATGTCGAATTTGGGAGGTTCCGATAATGCCCATTCTTTGCGCATAGTGATAACATTTTTGTGGTCTCTTTTGACTAGGAAAAAATTATTCATTTTATACCTTAAGCGATCTCCATTTCCATAATCTGAGTCAAAATTAGGACGATATTGAAGTCTTTTGTTATATTGAACCCGGCAATATTGGCAGTTGTTTATTGCTATTGGATCTTTTAAAGGCATAAATTTATTGATAGGAATGGCTTTTTTATGAATGTGCGCTTTGAATTTTGATGGGTATAATTAAAAAAAATAAATAAAGCTGAAATGATAATAAAAAAAAATTAAAAAATTGTTTTAAATAAATTGTTATTTAAAATTTTACAACATAAATAGAGAATACTTTTTTTTATTAATTAACAAATAAAAGAAAATAAATGATATCCTTAATCATTAGAGGTATTTATAGGTATCCTATGTTTATTTTTTCTCTCGTTCTTCCTTTTATTTTTCTTTCTTTCTTTCCGTCATGCTTCCTTCCCTCCTTCTTGAATACTATTTAATGAATGAATATCATTGTCCAAATTATTTTAAAATAGCCAGCAAAAATTAACTTTTTTATTATAAAGATTTTATTTTTTGAATTTGTGGTAATTTGATGAATTTTTTTTATATTTTGGCACTAATTTTTTTTATGGATTCACTAGAAAATCGATAAATAAAAATGGGGAAAATTGGACAAAATTTTATTACAAAGTTGTTTTTTTAAACTAAAAATATATTGTTTGTAATTATTTTGTAATCAAATTTTGTAAAAGCATAAAGCAAAATCCCTAACCCTCCCCCACGAACAAAAACACCTATGGGCCAATATCCATATTGGTCCTTTTGTCTATAAAAAAATTTATTCAGGCCTCCCCGCGCCTCAGGGTATCTGTTTCGCCTAGTGCTTCTGCCGAGAATTTACTTAGACATACTACTTAGTAAGCCGGTTGATCATTTACCCTTTTTATATTAATATAGCTTCCTCTGTAGTTAAAGATTATTATAATTCAAAAAATATCAAAAATGTTTTACAAAATCCACCCAAAAAACAAACATTTTGTTTTGAATGTATTGAATCAATAAATAAATAGGAGTAGGGGATAGAATATGTTATTAGGTATATAATCGGTTAACGTTATTTTGTTAATTTATTCGTTATATTTTTTTAGAAATTTTGATCAATTATTGTTATTAAAAATATGAACTTCTTTTCTTACTTACAAAAATTTTTTGACGGCTCCTAACGGATATTGAATTCCTTTAAAATGATAAATTAAATTTTTAAGTTTTAATTTTTAATTCAATGAAATTGATTGAAACAGTAAATAAGATGAAGCTTTCTAAATAAAAACTTCAGTTAATAAATTATAACTGCATTACCAACTGGAAAATATAGTTTATTTAAAAACCTTTTTATTACGTATAAATAAGATAGATCCTTGAAAATTAACACTTCTTTCTGGGCCTAAAACTAATTATTTGTTATTCGACATTCGATTCGTATTTTACGAATATGAATAGCATAATTATTCGATTCGAAAATTTGAATCGAATATGAATAATGAGAAAAAATATTCGTAGGATAGTAAACTTTTATTATTCGATTCGAATTATTCGTATATTTCTAAATTATTTATAATGGAATTCTTTTAACTTTACCTACCACATATAATATAAATACTAAAACTTTATTAAAAAAAATTAAGGAAATATTTAATGAATACAAAGTTATATCTAATATTAATACATGATCTGATAAAACAACAATCCAGTCAAACATGGATAAAATATTCGAACAAAATATCATCTCAAAAATGTCATTTTAAACCAACAACATCTGTTTATAAATATTTTTTACAAAATATAATCTATTTTTTATAGCTTTAGAAAAATTTTCGAATCGAGTCGATTTTATTAGTCTTATGAATACGAATAATGAATTATTCGATTCGTACATACAAATACGAATAGCCCAATTATTCGATTCGTTTTTTGTAGGCCTACTTCTTGCAGAGAAATAATTTAAGAATTAGTATATATTAATTAAAGGTCTATATAATCTGAAATTCTTCATTTAATGATATAATTTTGAAAAGTTCAATTTTTTAAATACAAATAGGAGAGACCCGTTATATGGGGCCAATAAACACATCGGTCCAATCCGATTTGTGTAAAAACTAATTAAATTTAAGATTTAAATTTTATCCTATAATAAATAATTATGATATAAATAAACCTCTTGAGAAAAAAATATTTATATCATATGTCAACTCATTAAATTTTTACTTACACTCAAAAAAGATGTCTTTAAAGCGAAAATAAAATGCATATAATTTATCTTCGTAAATTTAGTCCGAGGTAAGCCCTTTATCACATCCGGTGCACTAGTATTATCGATAAGTGGTTGTATTGTTTTTTGAATTAGTATTTATTTTTATTTAATCATTTGTTTATTTCTAGACTCAAAAAATTAACGATGAAATGGAAACTACTATATATTATTAATTCATTCTATATTATTGATAGGTAATTGTATGGATTCAAATATTATTAACTCATTCTATATTATTGATGTGGTTATTCTATGGATTCAAATGGGTAATATTACTAAATTTATATTTTCTTTTATAATACTCATTACTAAATCTCACTATTACAAAATTGGAAAGAATAAGTTACACTCATTTTTGTTAAATTACAAGTGGGTACAAGGTTTGTTGATATCCTTGAGAAAAAAATAGGCATAATTTTATGAAGGGTGGGCCATCTTAAAATTTACGTTCGCTCATTTTGGGCAGGTCTATGACCAACGTACTAGATAAGATAAGATATAAATATAAACTATTCATATATTTTATTATTTTCTATCATGATTGAGGACTAGGGGCACGTTGGATCGAGGTATGTAGGACCATGTTCAATATTTTATCATAAATTTTTATAGATAAAAAATATTTAGATTTTTATTGTTTCTCATAATCTTTATTAATACAAAGATATTTTATTATTGAAAATTTTTTTAAATATTATCTTATGTTATGTTTCCTGTTACTTGGTCCAATGTGCTCTTTTTTATTTGAAAAATCAAAAATTCTATTTGCTAAAAAAATAGATAATTTAATCAACTACCGTTTGAATTAGGGCAATATTTTTTCTATTTAATTTTATAAGAGTTTTTAAAAAATTAAATCTACTGTGCCCAGTGGCATAGGCATGGGAGGGGGGGGGGAGGATTCAAATCCCTCCCACCCATGAAAATTATTTTTTATGTTAACTTACTAAATTGATAATATATGCTTGAAATTTAAAAAAACAACTATTTTTGTGTTTTTAATGGTAATAGGAAAAAAAACCCCTGGAAAAAAACCTCCGGAAAAAAAATCCCCGGAAAATAAACCCCCAGGAAAAAAAACCCCCGGAAAATAAACCCCCAGGAAAAAAAACCCCCGGAAAAAAACCCCCAGGAAATAAAACCCCCGGAAAAAACCCCCAGGAAATAAAACCTCCGGAAAAAAGTTTTAAAATGTATTTTTAATCAAAAGAATAAAAATTGTTTATCAATTAAAAACGCTATAATTGGTATTTATTTATAAAATTAAACAATAATAATTTGGATCTTTATGCCGTATATAAAGACAAAAAAAAAATTTTAATTTACAAAAATATTTTATTCATATTCTTCTTTTAAAGGCCGAGCAATACTTTTTTCAACACTCGATAATCAAGACCCGGTTCTTGATACAGCTCATAATCATCCCTCAAATATTGATGGACTAGTAGCAATGAAATCCATTGCTAACATGAAGAAGCGATGTGCAGACTCTTTGGCAAAACCTCTTCAAATTTATGCAGAGGAAATTGTAAAATTAGACCAAAGAGTTCAGTCGCATATGTTATCAGAAGATTCTATAAAAAGAACTCTAAGGAATCACAAAGCAATGCAACACCCTTCAAATCTTGAGAATTTGGAAGACCTAGTTATTGAAGGTATTAGTTTAAATATAATTATATTTTCATAAAAATTTAAATCTTATAGGTGATTGGGCAAATTGTGGCTCCCAGAACTCAAAACGATTTTTATTATTTGATAATGGCCCACAAGCTGAAGAACGCATAATAATGTTCGCAACAGATGATTCCTTGAATCTAATATTTAATAGGACAGAGTGGTATATACAGGACCGATGAAACTAAGTTTTTTTGTGGCATGATGGACGGCTTAGCATTTCCGTTATGTGATATGGGCAATGCAATGACATTCCTGAGATCGGTTACTCCGAGCAATGGTAAGGATATTCTTGATTATTTCGATAAAAATTATGTCAATGGAGTATCAAGGGAGGTCATAAGAAGCAATTCTCAATCCCAAACACGTCGAATTGAGCCTCGATTTCCTCCAGAAACCTGGAACGTGAATCAGAGCACTCTCTCAGATGAAGAACGAACAAATAATCAATGCGAAGGTTTTAATCATCGTTTTTCTAATCTGGTTGGGAATAAACACCCATCAATCTGGGTACTCATTAAAAAAATGAAATGCGAGGTGGCTGCCGATGAAACCAAACTTGAAAGATGGCGCATAGGTAGTTGGACATCGAAAACAAAATCGCAGAGTTCTAACAACCAGATTCGGCTAAAGAAACTTTGCGAAGAATACCGTGATGGGGTGCGAAGCCTTCCAGATTTTATAAGAGCGATTTCCTTCAATATTCGATGTCAACCCATATAATTATTATTATAAATTATAAAATTTGTATATACATAATCATGATTTACCAATAAAATAAACATTTCTTATTTTGTCAAATTTAGTCTATTTAATATCATATTTAAAGATTGTATTTTTACTATAACAAATTTTTTTTACAATACATAGTTATTTTACTGAGGCATTTTTTCCCAGTACCAATTTAAACATCAGTTTTTCTTATTTAAGCATTTTTTTATGAAGAGTAGGCCAAATAAGGTCTTAATTAAATTCTATAAAAATGGAAAAAAATTCTGTGGGTTTTTTTTCCTGGGGGTTTATTTACCGGGGTTTTTTTTCCTGGGGGTTTATTTTCCGGGGGTTTTTTTTTCCTGGGGGTTTATTTTCCGGGGGTTTTTTCCTGGGGGTTTCTTTTCCGGAGGTTTATTTTCCGGAGGTTTATTTTCCGGGGTTTTTTTTCCAGGGGTTTTTTTCCGGGATTCGTTTTTAAATTATTATATATAATAATAATCTACAGTATTTGATTATTTTTATATTTTTTAAATAAATTATATGATGTTGTATCTGCAGTACTGGAATTTTATATATCAAGCAAGGGAAAAGATTCAGCAGATGTTGAGGGATTTAAGGGAGGTTATGAATAGAGCAAAAGATAATGTTGAAATATTAACAAATATCAGAGAGAATGTGGATGAAAAATTTTGTGAAATATAGAGTAGTTTCTAGGCAATCCAATCGCTCAAATATTGATGCATCTACGATTGAGGATTTTATAAAATATATTTTTTTATTCCCCTTATACATTTTTATTTCAATAAAGAAAGATTTAATAGTCATAATTTTATTTTAAAAGTTTTTATTTTCTTTTGCCGGTTGAGTCTAAATTGTTGATTACACTTGAAACACTAGAGGATATTAAGAAAATCTAAGAGTTTTACGCTGATGATTTAGTAGGTATGATAAGTTATTTGTGATGTCGGATTTTGGCATAAAAATCTTAAAGAAAAGAGTATTCATTGAAACCAAAAAATGCTCCGCAGGCTCTTTTCTTGTGTAATTGCACTTTAAATTCTCTGCCTAATATCAAAACATTATTAATCATTTTAGCTACCTTACCAATTAGTACCTACACTAATGAAAGGTCTTTTTCAACTTTAAAAAGGTTAAAAACCTATTTAAAAAATACCACAGCTGAAAAATGTTTAAATGGATTAGCCCTATTTAATATTTTAAGGAGATTATTCTAAAAAAAATTTGATTCTAGATGAATTAGCAAATCTCAGAGAAAAGTAGATATCTCTTTTTAAATTCAAATTAAAAAATTGCAATATTATTATATTAGTTTTAATATATAATATAATCAAATTTTTTCTTAAAATGAATTCTTAGGTTATAATATTTATATAATTTTTGTATTAACTCTTAAAATTTATGTTAATACTATTTTTAATCAAAGTACTGTGTATATTTTTATTTTGATAATATTGCCATATTGTTTAAATGCCATTATTTGCTTAAAAATTACTGATATTTTATGTAATTTGTTAAATATTTTTTTAAATAGAGTTTTTATACAATAAAATTTTAATATTATAATTTGAATAAAATATCTATTTTGAAATTTATTATAAATAATAAAAATAAATACATGATTAAATAAAGGAATGTTATTTATGCTAAAGTATTTTTATATAATAAATAATCTATAATAAATGCTATCTAAAATTTTGTTATATGCAAATATTTAAAATAATTTTAACATAGCCTAAGATACAAGCAATTGTGTTCAATGTTCATAAAAAATGAGAGTTTTTTTTTGGGGGGGGGGTCTTTTAAATTCCCCTCCCCATGAGAAATTCCTGGTTACGCCACTGACTGTGCTCCAATCTCCTTTCTAGTTTAGTTCTAACAACCCGTGAAAATAAGTTATCTTCAGTTAAGATCTTATTTTTTTTAAAATATAGCTTTTATTAAGTAAATCTATCTAATCTTACTCTATTCAAATACGATTGCATATTGTTGAAAACACCTTTTTAAACATAACTAATAAATACTTGCATTTAAAGTTGGAGCCTTTAAAAAAAAGGAATAAAATCACTAACTAGCTTTAATTTATTTAAATAGTGGAAATTTTTCCAAGAACTCTATAAATTGGCCAAGGTTTTAATTTAATATGGGTATATATTATATATGCATAATTGTTGAATATTATTTATAGGTCGCAAAGCATTTTAAATCCCAAATAAACACAATATTTTATAAATATGTATAAAGATATTTTCAATACCTTTATAGAACATTTTAGGACACGATAACTTAATTACTAAAAATAGGAATTTCACAAATAAAATATATAAAAATTTAATTAAATATTCATGAATATGAATATGGATATTGCTTTTTTTTAAATGAAAGGACATTACTTTGCTGACAGTATTATTTTAGTGTATATTATATAAATCTGTGAGATAAAGTATAATCTCTCCCATCCTATAAATTAAATTTATGTGTAAGAAACTAAATAAGAGTTCTAAAACTAAGTCGAGAAGAAATTTGGGAGATTTGAATTCGATAGAGTTCATTTTTACTAGTCAATTATAGGAATAAGTCCTAATTTTCCTAAAACATTTCTTCAAGGGTGTTAAACATTTTTTATAGAAGCAAAGAATAGGCGATCAATAATGGAATCATAATATAGTTGCTAGAAGGAGAATAAAAGATTTTATAGCAATGCTTTGATCTATTTCTTGTTTGAGTGTCTAACTCTTTCAGAACATAAAAACCTTCCCCGGCCATACTTATTAAAGCTTTTTTGGGCAATCGGAGGTTTTTGGTGGTGGGGTTTTTTTCATTTTAAAGTGAATCGGACTAAAATTTTCAAAAGCTTTCATAGAATCACCAATAGTAATCTCGGTAAATTCTTGGAAGCAAGAGTTTCGCTATTCAAGCTGAGAGGCCAAGCCAGTTGCCGATTCCTTATTTGATGGAGGAATAGGAGGAGTATAGAGGGTGATTTTAGTTTGGTAAAGTCTAGCAAAATACCTCTCTTCTTTCTGTAGCCTCGCTTCCTTTCTGATGTCTAGCATTGGTTTCCGATAAACACAATGTTGAAAGTCAACAACGACTAACTTTTTAGTCGGTTGTAAAGTTGGATAATAGGAAAATAAATAGTGCCACTTCTTTTCATTTATTTTTTTTTTATATATAAACGCAAAAAAAAATATATTAATTTCAGAAGTCGGGTCAAACGTAACAAATCCAAATAATTTATATAGAATAATAGTATTATTTAGATTTTGCAGATGTTTAAAACCAGACATAAATAAGGACACTATGTTTTTCAGACGAAATTTGAATGAAATATTGTTTGTAGTATAAATAAATTTAGCCAGTATGGATTATAATTTATTTGAATCGAGTTATTCGTGTCTAAAGCACCCAAAATTTATCCATCATTTCATAGTTTATTTTAGATATGATATATAATTTATATTGTATAAAACATGAACAACTTTACAGTATGCAATACATATATAATACACCCACATTTAATGACTATAAATTTATGATTAAATTTATCTAGTATTACACACTAAAAATTATATTATACCAAAATTTCTCAAGAGAATTCCCTCGTGGTGTTTTATAAAATATTTTTGTGTTTTTCGCAAGTTTTTAAGAAAATATTAAGCTCAGAAAGAAAGAGATAAAAAAAATATTATACTACTATATAAAATTTAATTATAAAAAAAAACTTTATTTCCTATAGTAGATAACTCATAACTTATGTATAAACTATAAAGGCTTTTTATTATTATTATATAAAATATGAAAAATAAAAATGTTATTTTTAATTTGTGAGAATGTCATTGGTGTAAGTGTGACACTAATTAATTTTTCCATATTATTATTATTCTTTGTCAGTAGAAAGTGGCTCAAGAGACGATAAAAAAGCGTTATTATCATATTGTATAGACACATATCAATACATATTTGCATGGCTACCATGTCCGCGCTCGTATTAAAACTAAGAAGAATTAATTATTTATGTGTATTAGTATAAAGATATTTTATTTTATGTCATTTTTTTGACAAAACCATTGTTTTATCAAGGCCAAGTTGGAAAATCCACATAAAAATTTTAATGGGAATATCGGGCCAGGTAATCTCTACATAATATATTTAGGAACAAATTAGTATATCATCTTTTCTTTTGTAGTCCTATTATTTTATTTATTTTAACCCTTTCCTTCTTATTTTTGTATCCATGTAAACAGTATCATCACGTTTAGGGGTGATAAAAAGTTCCTTTTTTATTTTTAAAATTAGTGGCCCTCAAACATGAATGTTTAGAACATACACCAAAAATGAATTTTAGGGAAACACGCAGGTCAACGCTTTTGCCTCCTATAGAGGATATACTGCTTAAACATAAATATGGAAGAATTAACAAGTATTCCAAAATCCCAATCTTAATTTTGGTATATTGCTTTTATCTTCGATCTTTAAAAAAAATTGAGAAGAAATAAAGATCCATTTGTTATGGAATGATATATACTTTTACCATTTATCTCTTAACAATTTAAATCTTATTTATTAATTTTTTAAAAAGCATCTTTTAAATAATAAATTCGTATTATGTCTTTGAAAAAGGAAATTATCTGTTGGAGAATATTTGTCCAAAAAATCTATATATCTGTAATTTCGCGTCCACCGAAATTTGAGTTTTGCTCCATTTTATATTATATTATTGTAATTTAGTAATAATTACACATTGAATTTGGTATTAAATCAAAATGACGTTCGCCTGAGTTAATTCGTATTTTTGAAAAATGAAATAATTAATAGTTTAACGTTAACATTAACAATAATGATGAAGAATTCTAGTGATTTCATTTCATTTATTTGAATATTTTTTATTATTGGATTTATTCTAATATTAATTTGGATAAATAATATAGGGATCATTTTAATAAACTCTTAATCCTAAAAAAAAATATGGGTATGAATTACTCTCATAATATGAATATAATAATCAGAGATCTGCAGACCCGACCCTAGTATATTTATCAGGCCTTATAAATAATCCCTCATCTAATGGAGTCAAAATGAGTTGCACACATTTGGGATTACACCTTGCTTAGATAAATTCGCAACCTCTTTTATAAATTTTTATCAGCCCAAACAGAAAACCATAAAGAGAATAAATATAGGCATCTCAATAATATTATACATGTTCTTTAGTCTAGTTATATCCAAAACATACTTCATTCTTTAATTCGTATTTTACGAATACGAATAACGCATTAATTTGATTTAAAAATTTGAATCAAATATGAATAATGAAAAAAAAATTTATTCGTCGAACATAACCTTTTTATTATACGAACGATTATTCGTAAATATTTAAAATTATTTTATATATATTCAACTATTCGAACTTTTTATTTTTTTACTGGATTTCCTTTTAAAAATATATTTTCACTTTTAAAAATACTTTTAAGGAATTTAATTTTAAAATCGAAACACGACGATTCATTCCGAATAATGGTTTTATTACCAGTATGTATAAATAATTATGAAATTTGATATATTTTTGTTGGTATAAGTTACTAAGGGTATAAGCGAACACCAAGCTCTCCTCATTTGTAAAATCCTAGAACAAACAATTAATATCTTAACTTTAAGGCTTCTTCCTCGATAATAAAATTCCTATTATCTGCAGACTTATCCCGGTGCAATCCAAAAAAATGATAGGATTTTGTAAAGCTGGAAGGGGCTTAAAAATAGATAACAAATCGGGCTGGGCTAGGCTTAAAAAAATATCTTGGTAAGAAAGCCTGGGTAGGGCAGAGAAGGAATTATAATTAACTAGTTGAAACTCGTTGCTCCTTTCTTTCAATTTTTTTTTGAAACGATTAATAAAATACAACCGAAAATAATTTGATACACTAGAAATTAGATATATCATTTAGTTCGCTACCGTTTAAAGTCGCTAGAATTTCTTTTATTAATATGGATTTTGTAAGTGTTTTTATAAAAACCGGTCCGTTATGCCCTTATCTCTTCCAAATCTCCATTTTAATTTATTGTTTTTATAATATACTTTCAGACACAATTTCGTCTTATCAAATTAATACGATATTATAAAATAAAACTGATATTTTGCTTCCCAGTCAGATATGTAAACAAATATATTATATATATTATAAAATAAAATGTGGTTTGAATAATAATTAGTATATCTCTATAAGAATATCATTTGAATCTTTTGTATATAATATATTTTTTTAAATACGATGTTAAGCTTAAAATAACCAAAATTTTCCATAACATTTACGCTTATGATAAAAAGCGAAGTTTCAGTCCTGAACAAATATGTCTGAATCGTAGTTACAGTTTCTCAGGTCGTAAAGATATAAAAAGTAAATCTTAATACCCGTTATAATAAACCAAAAATTTATAATCATCAAATGTATTTTGTTTCTAATCAGGAGATTGGCAGTGTCAAAGAAGTAATGTTTGTAAACATTTTACATCACTTAAAAATATCTTAAAGCCTTGTCCTATTTTATGCGAATAGTTGATAAATAAATGAAAATATTCCTTTCTACTTTGTGAATGGAAGACAGAAGAAAAAAAAGAATAAATAGAAGGTGTTTAGTGTTCATAATAATATGGCTTTATTTTTATGAAAAAAAATAAATAAAGACATATTTTAAAATCATAAGTTGTGGTTAACTTTTTTATCGCATTCTTATCCTCACTAAAATAGTTCGCAAAATATATATAGACTCCGTAGTATTATACCGTGCTGCATTGTAGGGAGAAGGGTGATTGATGAAATAGACTATAAGAGATATTCTATAAAAAATTAGGATAAAATTTAGCGATGGCTTAATGATAAAACCATGATTATAATTTTGGCATTGATGGATAGGCAGGTGAAAGGTATGAAGGATTTCGAAAAATTTAAGGCTTTAATTAATAAAGGTCGATCGAACAGGTTCAGGGCACTCCATAGTCCGAAAATAATGTCAAAAGGGTGGTTAATCATGTTAAACTTTCTTATATGGTATATAAATTATTTTTAGTTCTAATGCATTATTGCATCATTAAAAAAGGTCATAATTATATAACGCAAAATTGTAAATCAATAAAAAAAAACTCTCAAAACAAAACCCAGAGGTATTTATCATATAAAAAAACGTTTACATTAATAATAATTTTATAAGTAACTGTTTCTCGAGGCTTAGTCGTGTCTGTAAATTATGAATTTTTTTAAAAATGAATAGAGTTTTACCTTAATTAAATTATGGAATTGGTTCTAATCAATCTTCCCATTCTCAGTGGAATAAATTAAACATTTTACGGGCATTTTATTGAATCACGATTTTTACAAAATAAAATTATGAAAAAAATATCCAAATCGATCATTTATTATAAATATTTTATTTTTATATAATAAACCATAAAAATATAACAAAATAATTTTGCGACTTTACGCTCAAGAAAATTAATTGTCGCAAAATTTATGTATACAAAAAAAACATATGTTCTATTTAATATTTATTTTATTTTTTGTATTGTTATGTCTCTCTTGTGTGTCCACATTCACACCTTTTTTTAAAAAAAATATTGAAAAAATAAATATAATAAAAAGCTTAACAATTAAAGAAAACATTGTATTTTTGATAATTAAAATCTATTTTACAAAATTTTTGATTAAAAATTATAATTAATTTAAAAAGAGGTGATAATTAGACAATGTATGATAATTGATTTTTTAAAGTTTCTTTTTTTTAAAATAAGAGAAAGGTAATTAATAGGAAACAAATGAAGTTGAAAAAAATAATTAAAGATAATTAATTTTAAATCTTTTGGCAATTTAAAAAATTAAATATATTTTAGGAATAAAATACCTAATCAGCCAAATCCATCTTTTTTAAAAAAAAACTATAAAAAATCAACTTACCCTGTTAAAAAAACAATTACCTATCAACATTGGCGTCACTAATCTTTATCTCAGAGGGCTCATTTTTTAAAAAATTAATCTGACTTTTTAAAAACGGGAATCTTCAAATTTTTCAGGTGGTTCTAACCCCTTACCCCCTCTCTTCCAGTATCGTTACTGACTATCGGACAAATTATATATTAACTTAGAATAGGACTTTGGACATTATCACGTTGAAATCAGGGTTTTGGATCCAACCCGGAACAGAAAGCACAGATTTTTAAAAAAAATTCTGAACCAGAATCTGAACCCTATCTTTAAAATTTTTAAAAACCCAAACCGAACCTGGAAATTTTTTAAACCCAGAATCGGGTTCAGTGAGTTTTTTATTTAAAATAAGATCTATGTTTAATTGTAAATACAAATATCAATAATTTAAATGAGATTCTTTAATATTTTAAATTTATTTAAATATAAACGTTATAAATCCTTAAATACTTAATAATGATGATCAGATTTGTGCGAAAAGGCATCTTGTTAATTTATAGAATCGAATTTAAACCAAATACACGCCAATTTATCTGATGATAATAGTTTGGTTTATTATTGAAGATGATTTAGAGATATTAATATAACTTATAGAAAGGCAGGAGAAAATACTTAAAAAAGGCCCAACGATTACAGAGAAAAGTATTGGAATGATACATACTGGATTTGGCGATTTAAGATTAAATAAGAAAGAAAATATTTTGTATTTATGGGAGTTTGCTATGCTGCAGTTCCCTGATTTATATATTTAATCCAAAATCTTGTTTTCTCTTGCAACCCTAGTTAATTTAATATAGTATTTTTCCCTTGAACCGAACCAATATTTTTACCGGCTGGTTGAAACTATTTAAGAGTAATATAATATATTAGGATTATAACTTATTTAAAAAAATAAAAAATAACAGTTCAATTTATAGTTGCGTTTACGTTTTTTTTATTTGTGTTTTGTTTATTTTATTTTTTTCGTAAAACGCTTAATCCTCTGAATATCAATAAATCAGCATTTATTTGAATATTATCGTTTATATTCATCATTGATCTTGTAATTTTTGAAATATTTTTTTGTAGTATGTTATTTTTTAAATCATACAAATCTTATACTTTTTCTTTATAAGAAGTGTCCTGTTATTGATTAGAACTTTCTAGACTCCATTTTAACAAATAATTTTATCGAGGAGAGAAGAAAATTAGTACTTTTGCTCTTAACATAATTCACAATATACACATTTTTACTTTTCTTTTTTTTTTGAATTTATATTTTTCTTGTACTTTAAAACAGTTCATATTCATCCTCGAAGAATATAATTCTTTTCTTGATAATTGGATTACATATAACATCAAATATTAATAAAATCTTTCTCACCAGACACCGTAAAAATATTAGTAATTTCATATTTAATATGATTATTTATAATTTTAAGATAAGTTTATATATAAATTTATTGACACGTAAACGTTATCAAAATTCATATCAAAAAAAAAGATGATTGAAAATTATTGAAAATCAATATAACATTTTTCTGGTAAATCTTCAAATGATCCCACCACCTTACCCTCAAGCTCAATACTGTTACCTAATTAAAGCTGACTTCCATAATTTTTATAAGCCGGATCTCCTAATGAAATTATGCTTTAGTTCGAAATGCAAAACCCATTATATATTAAAATAACTAGTTTTTTTTAGAAGTGCAATTTCTTCAGATTACGCTCAAAGCGAGTCTACTTTTCATAAGCAATAATATTTTTAGGTTTTACTACAACAGAAGATTTAGGACACTTGCCTTTTAATAGCTTACTGAAAAAAGTGCGGTCTGAATCGTTTTAAGTTGCACAAGTTGCCTTGCGCGTTAAAATTTTGCTAAAAGTCTACCGACCTGTGAACTATTTTCGTATGAATTTTTCGGGTAATATATTTTTAATATCTATATCTAATTTTTTTTTGGCATTTATACAAGGATTCAAACCTTACCGTTAAACCGGTATTAATCAAATCTGAAATGTTAAAAAATTTATCATTAGAACCTGAACCGAATTAAAAATGCCTGTGAAGTGTGAACTGGTTTGAAATTTTTGATATCTTATTAACCCTTTTATAGAAAATTAATAATTTGCTTTGGCTGATAATATGCGAAAAAGTTTGAACAAGTTTTTAAAGGTTCAAACCTAATAACGGATATTTTTTTTACGAAACTAACCTAAACACTGATTGAGCGGTTATTTTTACACTGATATCTTTATGGGTTATATTCCTGATATCTGTATTTGTAATTATTTCATATCATAAAAAACTTGTTTAAATTGTGAATTTATCTTATTAATAGATTGTATTTAGCAGTGTTGTTAAAATAGCGCGCTACTATAGCGCGCTACATTTTTAAAAAAATAGCGATAGCGGTAGCTCGCTACTTTCAATTTTACATAATAAATACATCTAAAAATTATTAAAATATATTTTTTAATTATTATCCTTTTATTTAATTTTATTTTGAAATTTAAATTTATATTTAAAAATATACATTATTGTTATATATTAGATATAAACAGTTGTTAAATAGCAATCTGTATTTAATTTATATTTTGCGCATTCATTAAATTATATATTTTTGAAATTCCGTTATTGGTATGTCCTTGCTTTTATCTTATTTTATATTTCATTTTACATTTTATATTAAGCATTATAAATCTTGTTATGTGTGAGATTGTTGAAGATATTGAAATTTCTTTGGAAAATGGGCAAAATATAGATGATCCTTTCCCAAAATTTAAGAAATACTTTAACCTTGAAGAAAAAATTAATACTGGATATCGGTTTCGGTGCAAGATATGCCTCAAAATTATATCTTCAAATCATACTAGCAGCTTTAATTTGAAAAAACATTTAAAGGTAATTTATTAAACAAATTTAATATCAATGTGTAGGCTAATCTTTAATTTTTAAAATAAATTAAAATCAAAAACCAATCATTTTTTTTATATATTCATAAATTTTATCTAAATTATTTAAACATTTTAAAATAGTTATTTCAATCATTTTTATGTACTTATCTCCTACTTAATTTTTATTCTAAGTATTTTATAATTTTAGACTGTGCACACTTTAAATTATAAAGAGATTGAAAAATATCTCAAAAGTTTTGGGGTAATGGAAGAAGATAAACCCACTTCCAAATCAAATTTAATACAAACAAAATTAACCAATTTGGATTCATCAACACCTGGTGTATCCCAAAAATTGGCTGTCAAAGTCATTATGAACTTTATAATAGATACAGTTCAACCATTATCCTTGGTGGATAATGATTCTTTTATAAAGATGATAAACACTTTTTCTCCACGGAACAAGATATTTTGCCGGCAGACATTGATGGCAAGAATTTTGGAGAGCTTTAAGGAAATGAAAGAATCTTTGATATTAAATCTATCAGATGTCTCCTACGTCTGTACAACGGCAGATTGCTGGACTCACAATAGAAGGTAAAAATGTTTATTTTCTGATTTATAATATGTCATATTTTTAGAGCTTATTTAGGAATAACTGCACATTGGATTGATCCCAAAAATCTTAAACGAAAATCTGTAGCGTTAGCTCTAAAGAGAATAATTGGCTGTCAGACTTATGACATTCTAGCCAATATTATTGCAGAAATCCATAGGTCTTACAAAATTCAAAACAAGGTTTGTAAGATGATTACGGATAATGGGTCTAATTTCCTGAAGGCCTTCAGGTTTTAAATTTATTATAATTTTTTTTATATGATATAAATAATATAGAATATTTGGGGAAGATAATAATAATAACAATACTAGTAATATTCCTGACAAAAATATTGAAGATGGAGAACAAGAAGAGGATGATGAAATGGAGTTTGAGATAATTGATGTTCATGACATCCTTGGTTTTAAATTATTTTATATTTAATTTTCCACTAATATAAAATAAAATTTATAATATTTAGGATCTTCAATAAAGTCTTCTATGTTACCTAGCCATCATCGTTGTTCCTGCCACAACCTAAATTTAGTTGCGACAGTGGATGCTGAAGAAGCATTATTAAATGAGGATTTTAAAAGAGTATCAAGATCTACATTTTCTAAATGCCAAGCTCTTTGGAATAAACAAAATAAGTCATCAAAGACGTCTGATATTTTCAAAAAAAAATTAGGACGTTATTTAATGACACCAAACACTACATGATGGAATAGTGTTTACAATGCTATGAAACTTTTAGCATTGTTTCTAGATGAGAAAAAAATGGAAATGAATTATATATTGGATCAAATGGAAATACAGTATTTTAATGTGGAGGAGCATACTTTTATTAAAGAATATACTGAAGTAATTTTAATTAACCTCTAGATGCTTTTTTTAAATCTAAAAATACTAATTTAAATATTTTCATATAAAAAGTTTGTTTATTAAATTTAATACTGCGTTGCCTTCAAGTGCTAGTGCTGAACGATTATTTAGTATGGCAAAGCTTATACTTTCTGATCGTCGCTCTAGACTTGGGGATGATAGTACCGAAATGTTATTATTATTAAAAGTGCAATAATAAATAAATTATATATATATATGTAACAAATTATAGTCATGTTTTTATATCAATATTTTATTTGTGGAAATAAAGTTACGTAAAAAAAAATATTTTAAAAAAAAATCAAAGTAGCGTAAAAAGTAGCTAAGAGCGCGCTACTCATTTGAAAACGATAGCGGTAGCGATAGCGCGCTACTTTTTTTATAAAATAGCGGTAGCGATAGCGCGCTACTTTTAAAAGTAGCGTTTAACAACATTGGTATTTAGACAGCTCTTAAAATGCAAAGAAATAATTATAGTTGTGATTTATTTACAAATAGCATTATAAAAAAAATATTAACTTGATATTCAAAAAAACATATCAAAATTTTAAAATCTGGGCTGGCTTAAAGATTTGTTAGGCTATACTGATTTCTTCATGTATAAAATGTTCAACACGGCACAATTTTGCCCATCCCTGTCACTGGTTATAAACTTTGGACCGAGCCGGCCTGGCTTTGCAGATCTCTAACACTTACTTTAGAGTAAACAAAATTCCCATATTATTCTAATTATATTAGTATTTGTTTTCAATAAACCACTCTTAGTCTCCTTATCAGCCCCCCCCCCCCGCCTTCCCTTCATTAGAAATTGCTATTTGTTTTCGTTACCCTATAGTGATCTTGACCCTTGGAAATCGTGAATTAAAAAAACGAGCCAAATGCCTTGTGGCGAAAGAGCTGCATTATTTGCCGAAGTATTTTATAAATAGATGAGACAAATGTAACTTATCCATATCAAAATGGAATTGAAACAATAAAGATGAATGAAAATATCAATGCAAAAAGACCTTATCCTACTGTGAATCTCAAGGCTAATCCCAAAAAACTTTTCAAAACATGTTTCACAAAGAATAGTTTTTATTTAGAAAAATATTTAAAAACATGAGAAAAAATATAATTTATAGTAAGTTAATATCATTATCTAACATGATAAAATGAAATAACTTGTTTTTATTAAATAAAAATACATTTGATTAAACAACTAAATTTCCTTTCTCGAATATCGATACTTTAATTTTCACACTCTAAATAATTATTTTCACGAATATTACAAAAGTTGGTGTACGCATTAATACTACCTTTGTGAACCAAAAATATAAGCTACTAATTATAATAATATACTTATTTATTGAAAAAGTTAATTGCTGAACTGTTTATTTTTAAAACAAAAAAACGTTTCTAATAAAGAAAAACACCTTTTAAACCTTTTTTTTGTTATGATAATATCGTGTTATATACTTATATCTCAATTTTCTCATAAATAATATACTTTATTTGTCAAAAAAATAAAATCCATTTAATTTAAAAAAATTAACCTATCCCTTTCAAAAATAAGACAAAATATTCTATATGGTTTGCTTTATTAACGAAAAATATACAATGTTCAAAAAGAGAAAAACTCATAATATTTATTATTAGACGAGAAATACTACCATTTGAAAAAATTAAATTTTAAACTGTTATCTGAAACTTAAAGCTTGCAATCTTTAAGATCACCTGATCGGTCTGAATCAATTGAGACGTTGTCTTTTTAATATAATTATAAAAATATAAATTTTCAAGGTTATTTAAATTTATAGATTACTCTTGCCCAGTAATAAATATTTAGTTTTAGTCCCTTTATTAGAAAAACGAATCAGCTAATCACTTCTTCATTATTATGAGCCAAAGACAAATGTTTATAAAAAAATGAAGTATCATGTATAAATAAATTAGTTTATATGTGGATAGTTAGCATGCGTAATCCTGCATTCATAGTTAGCGCGAATTCGCGGCGGAGTATACAAAATATGCTCTATTTTTCGAATTCGCGCTGTTAATTTAGGATAAGTTGTGATTTTTTAAATTTAGGTGTGCTTAAAAAATGAGAATGAAAATTATATTAAGTAGGGGGAGGGGGGGGGTTAATGTAAAATAAGTTTAAAAGTCCCTTATTTCTAAAAATTCCTTAAAGTTTATATAATCTGATTTCTATACAATTTACAACCTCGTCTATTTAAAATTTATATAAAGGTCGATTAACCCCTTGGCACATACCAAGTCAAATCAAAAATATATATAAATAGTAAAAAATAACAATCGATTATTAATTTACCTTTTTTTAGTTATATCTCTCTTCATCGATGACATCTTCCACATATTATTTTTATAACAGCAAATGCCTTCTTAACTGACTAAATTTAATTTTGAAAAAATAAAATAAATATGTAACTTATACTTTAATATCCATAAGACTAAATAGATTGATTTAAATCTACCAACATACTTAGAAAGTAGTGTTGTTAAAAGGCTCGATTTGAGCCGATTTTATAAACGGCTAACTCAATATTTTATCCAAAAGAAAATAACGTAAGCCTGAAGATTTTGCTCATAGATGGCACAAATGTTTGGATATCTATTAACGAAATCTCAAGGCTTTGGCAATTTTTTCTAGCAAAATTATTGAGTTAGCCGTTTTAAAAAATAGGCTCAAATCGAGTCATTTAACAACACTACTTCGAAGTAGACTGTAATATTGTTGTTAAATTACCTAACTTAATAACCTCCAATATAGCTCAGCCAAGTTTTTAGCGTAAAAACTGTTACACCTCTAGAAACTCAACTTAGATTGAGACCATATTTTAAACTTGGCTTGCCGTTTTGGAGATAGCCAAAATTAGGTGATTTAACTACACTACTTTGCAATATTATTTTTTTTTTTGAATTGCCTTAAAATATTTTATAATACAGATACTAATATCAAATAGGACAAGATATTAATACCAAATTTAGTTTATATGCATTGCAAAGCATATGTAATTGGCGTTGCCATTATCACTAATCTTAGTTATTTCTAGACCTCTTTTAGATACTTATGCATAACTTAGAAGCCATTCCCACATTTATAAAAAGAAAAATGCAGCAATATATTATACAGTGAAACGATACACATGTTTAAATATACTATAAAAGGGGGTAAACAAAATAAGATTTTATTTTTAATAGAATAAAGATTGAAATTAAATATGGACAAGCAATTAATTAAGAAGATTAATAGTTGATTAATCATTATAAAAAAAATGTGTTAAAATTTAATTCAAAATAAAAAATTAAAATACTTACATATTAATTATTTTTAATTTTTCTTAAATAATAAAAAAAAAATGTTTAATATAGAATCTTTATTATCCAATAGTAATACTAATTTTTCCAATTTAAATGAAAACTCCCAATCTTCGTCGAGAATTCAAAGACCGAAAAGAATACACAAATATTGGAATAAAGAAAAATTAGATATAGTTACCAAAATGTTATTATAATGCCGGAAAAACAACAAATGTTTGATAAATTATAATTATATTTTTTATGTATTAATTATTTTATCGAAATTATTATAAAAGTTTATAGTGTTATCATATTTTTATCGAAATAAATGTATATACAAAATAGATTACATTTAAGAAATTCTAAAATATTTTCAAATATTAAAAAGACTTTTTACAAAAAATGATTTAGAATTTTAAATGAAATTTAATCAAATATCTTACTTGAGCATTCTCAAAGAAAATAAAAAAAAAAATTCATTTTTCATCACAAATTACACATTTTTTTTATAATGATTAATCAACTATTAATCTTCTTAATTAATTGCTTGTCCATATTTAATTTCAATCTTTATTCTATTAAAAATAAAATCTTATTTTGTTTACCCCCTTTATAGTATATTTAAACATGTGTATCGTTTCACTGTAATATGAACATGACAGTACATTTTAAAAAGGAAATCATATATAGAAAATATTATATTTTAAATTCAATTAAATTTCTTGTTTTTTCTTCAGAAATTGAAATATAATATGTACATCCATCCCATCTATTATCTTAAAAAATAATTAATTATTTATTTCATATTTTTAAAGGTGTTTAAATTTACAATAAAATAAAGGGGGAAAAAATAATTTTTTTAAAATTTTTTTAATTTGCGACCTAGGGTCACCTGCTTTTTAAAATTACTTTTATAACAACTTAGCCTATTTATCATATTATTAAAATAATTCTTTTTTTCTTTATTTTAATCTCTATCTTTTCTTCACTTATAACTGATGTCTTGCAATTATTGTTATTATAGTACAATTTTACGATTAATTGAGATTTAATATCTTACTTTTATGAAAGTTATCGATAGTATTTTTATTTAAATATTTATTTTACTAATTGTTTGGTTAAAATATATAATAAATTAAGAAATATCTATAAATAATTGTTCATTAATTTTAAAAGGATAAATTAAGGTAAATTTTTATATTAAGCGATTAATTAACTTTTTAAATGGTCAGTGAAACTTTTATATATGCACTTTATTTCATCAACGTTTTATATTCTTAATAATTAACTAGCAAAATGGATTTTAGAAGTTAGAATATTTATTTATATTTAAATTTTGGCAAAAAAAGTATTTTAGTTGAAAACACCTGTAACATATTTATTATGATAAGTGGGTAGTTGATGACTTATTATTTTTTTTAAATATATTAACTCTACCTAATCCATAGTGATTTTAAAAACTCTACCAAATCCATAGTGATGTTAAAGTAACTAGTCAACGGTAATTACATTCATGTGAAAAAATAAAAATTAATTATTTTTGAAAATGTAACTATAGAAGTACGAGTTATTTTTACTTTACACTTTAAAATATGTTAAATAATTTTATATATTATTCATTATCTTTATATGATGATATAACAAATCTAAAATTACTGTTTATACAATATCTCATTTAAATCAAGCGCTCCTCTATAACTATTTGTTTTACTCTAGGAAATATTATTTTTGAAAAACTAATCCACTTTTTATATTCCAATTTTGATTATAGTTTGCTGTTAGAAAAATCCAAATAAAATTTATTAAGCTCAAATTTTTATGAAAATAAATATTATAATATATTGTGGTGTTATTTAATTTTTTTTAGTGCAAATTATATTATTTATATATTTTTTCAGTATAAACAATTGATAGATTATGGTATATTTTTCTCATGCAATTATTTATTTATTATATTTCATTTAAATTCATTTGATTACAATTTTTAAATAGCGAAATTCTTTTTTATGTTAGAAAGATTATATCAAAAATGATGAGTCTATAAAATATTTTGTAAGGGAACTTAAAGTAATGAGTTACTTATTACTTCTATTTTTAAATGTAACTAATTAACTGGTAATTGTAAAGAAAAGTATATTTTGACAACACTTCTAGCCCATATCTCTATAGGTTTAACTCTAGCCTCAATGATTTAGTTACAAAAATATAATGATCCCTGGGATCAAATAAAATAAAAAAATTAAATTAGAAATGGATCAATAGCTATCCTCTTGTCAATATACTTTGGCTTACTCAGTATAAATATAAAATCACATTTTATCGATATAGATATTAATAAACATATTTTTACTACTAAAACCAAACTGCTAGCTATTAGGGCACAGCAGGACATGTTTAAAAATTACCTATAATTGTATCTACCCATTATTTAAATTTTTTTCTACCGATTTAGCTTTAAATATTAAATATAATTCTTTTACACATGATCTTTTTATTATTTCATTTCAAATTAAATTCAACTTTTATTCTCCGCTCATTTTCCGAAAGAAAACAATTGTAAAATCATTTTAAAAAATTAAATTTGCAGCTCGAAAATAAACTTCTTTCTTATTTACTGCACACTGTTTAAAACTTACCCATACCCAATCCCTTCTGATAACAAAATATTGAGGATCTGCCAAAAAATTAAAATTCCTATTGAACCTCTTCTCATAATTTGGGGCTCCTCTCCTGTATCTGCAAAATTTTGTCTTGAGCCCAACTATATCACGTATTACGCTTCTGACCCTAAAATTTCTCTGAATTTAATGACGCAAGGTTTTTAATACCCCCTCCCTCTCGGAAAAATATTTATTTTTTGTTTTTATAAACCATTTCGTAAAAATTTCGAATAACCTCAAAATGTGCCATAAGTTTTATTGGCATGGTTGTTGACCCTCCCTGCTGTAGACTCGCACTTAGTGTTGTTAAACGGCTCGTTTTGAGTCCATTTTTAATAACGCCTAACACAATATTTCATCCAGAAAAATATTACGCAAGTCTGAAGATTTTGCTCATAGAAGAACAAAGGTTTAGACATATATTATCAAAATCTCGAGGCTTAGGCAATATTTTTCTGGCCAAAATATTGAGCTAGCTGTTTTGAAAAATAGGTTCAAAACGAGCCGTTTAACAACACTACTCACATTGTCAATGCCCTAAATCCTAAAATATCAAGAGATAAAAAAATTAGAACTAGAAATGGTCAATAAATATGAGCAAATCAATTTTACGTTGCGGCGCGTATCCCCTTCTCCCCTCGTATTAAGATTTACTTATTTTTAATCACAGGATTTGAAGGAAGTATTAAAGATTTATTGAGAATTTTATTAAAATATGAAGAGAATCATGATAAACGTGCCAGTATGTAAAAATATCTTTTATTATTATTAACTTTATTTTATATCTTTCTTCATTTTATACTTCGTATATATACTACATCAAATTAGAATATAAACAAAAAAACAAAAAGTAAGATTACAAAAAATAAAAAGTAAAGTTACAAAATTAGATTATAAAAAGTTTGTATGCAAAAAAAACAAAAGTAAAAGTAAGGTTAAAAATTAGACTATAATGTAACATTCTCCCTCTTCTGAAAGCCTTCCCATAAATTCATCTGAGAAGTCATAGAGTTTGTTATCGTTTTAGTAATCAAGTTGTTTCACAAATCATCATAACGTTGGCTTGTCCCAATCGTTGGTTTGTTTAAATCGATTTTGCACGTTGGTTTGTTTAAATCGCAAGCTTGATATCCTTATCGTAAGTTGTCTCCATTAATCATAGCTTGCTTGGTAGTACTCAGTTGTTATTATTATCATTTTTCAAAATTGTTATTATCATCAGTAAGTTGCGAATAATAAGAAATAATAGTTCATCATATTGGATATAAGAATAAACGACGAATGATAAATCAATAAGATTGTTATATAATATTTTCAGCGTTTTAATTTTATGCGTTTTATTATAAGCGTTTTAATATTTAATTTACTTTATGCATTTTAATATTTAATTTACTTTATGCATTTTAATATTTATTTTATATTTTAAGTTATATAGTCTTTTAAATAAACAGGTTTTTATTTAATTCGCACAGGTCTAGAAATAGGTGTTATATCGTTATTATCAGTAATTTTTATATTTTTGTCCACACTTCCCTCCTTAAAAGAATCCTTAGAGTCATAGTTAATAATTGTGTTAAAACAGTTTCTAATTCTTATTTGATCTAAATGTCTCCTCAAAATACCTTCTGTCTTAATTTGGAACATCATGTCACTTTCTTTATGTGTGATCATGCCTTTGCACCATTTATCATCACCTTTTACTTTATACCAAACATAATCTCCTACATTAAAAGTTCTATTACGTGGTAAAGTAACGTTTATCTTATTCTCCTTCTCCTCCAAAGGTTTTAATAAGTCCCATTTAATTCTAATATCTCGATTAAACATTCTCCGAGAAGGTGTAACACCTGTAGTATTATTACGCGTATTTCTGTAATTAAATAAAAATTTGCCAAGTGCGATATCTAGGTCAATTTTAATATTCCTTTCCATATGTGTTTTGAACGTTCTCACCATGCGTTCTACCTGGCCATTGGATTGCTGGTGATACGCAGACGTGAGCACATGTTTAATACCGAAATTGTTGCAAAATTTTTCAAAATCGTTTCTCGTAAAGTTAGTGCCGTTATCAGTAACTATAGTTTCAGGTATTCCATTTAGCGAAATAGTTTTAAAGATTTTTTTTAAAGTAACGTCAGTCGTAATATTTTTAACAGGAATAATAATTGGAAATTTGCTGTAGGCATCGACTATTATCAACCAATTTTTTGTGAAAAACAGACCCGCATAATCTATATGTATCCTTTCAAACGGTTTGGTTGCCGAAACCAATGGTTTTTGTATCTTTATAGGATTATCATGATATATGTTTCAATCGTCACAACTTTTCACTTCCATTACTATGTCATTATTTATACCAGGCCACCACATGTAATCTTTGGCTATTCGGGAATTTGTTTGAGTTGTTTCTGTTTTCCTCTTAGTTTGTGTTTAGGATTTTTTTAGTGTGTAAGTTTAGATTTCGAGTAAAGTCTTAATTTTTTTAGCAAGCCATCCTTTCATAATAATAAGAATAAGAATACGACTCAACTTTCTTTATTAAAAAACACCAACAACAATCTCTATACATATTGAAAAGATTACAAATCATAAATATCTAATTATCTAATTCTTCATTTCCCAAAGGTCCACAGCTGACATCCAAAGGTCCACAGCTGACATCTTATCCAATATCTCCCAATCTCCAACTAGGGGTTTTTCCTATCAATGAAAACCCCCCGTGATCCCATCTCCCCTTCTTCCCCCAAGGAAAACTAAATTCCCCTGTCAGAAAATAACTGACATTTGATGTATTATATTAAATTTATTTCTTCTTTTTTCAACAGTTACAACAATAACATGTGTAAATAAAAATTTAGTGAAGATGTACCAATGAAAACTGTCAATTGTCATAATCGCTATTTTTAAAGTTTTTTGAATTTTTTTGACGAAAATATGTTAAAATAAGTATTAATAACATGTGTAAATATAAATTTAGTGAAGATGTACCAATGAAAAGTGACATTTGTCAAAATCGTTAATTTTAAAGTTTTTTGAATTTTATTGACAAAGATATTTTAAAATAAGTATTGATAACATGTTTAAATAAAAATTTAGTGAAGATGTACTCTAGATAAGCGACAATTGTCATAATCGTTATTTTTAAAGTTTTTTGATTTTTTTTGACGAAAATAGTTAACTTGCATCGATATTGATTTTAAAATAGAAAAAAAAGTTTACCCAAATTTTAAACAAGATTGTCTGGTGAAAATTGGTAAAAAAATAATAATTTCTAACTTAGGATTAGATATTATGATATAAATTTTGCATATAATTTCTGACCCGATGAACTAATGTTATAAAATGCCAATTTGCTCCTGTTTTTGGGGAAGAATCTATTATTACCATTAGTTTTTCTATAGCATATACTCAGGCAATTTTAATTTTACAATCTAAATTTTTACCCATTTACATCAAAGAAATTTTAAAAATAACGATTATGACAATTGTCACTTTTCTATAGTACATCTTCACTAAATTTTTATTTAAACATGTTATTATTACTCATTTTAACATATTTTCGTCAACAAAAATCAAAAAACTTAAAAAATAATGATTATGACAATTGTCGCTTATCTAGAGTACATCTTCACTAAATTTTTACTTAAACATGTTATATATACTTATTTTAAAATATTTTCGTCAAAAAAATTCAAAAAACTTTAAGAATAACGATTATGACAATTGTCACTTTTCATTGGTACACCTTCACTACATTTATATTTACACATGTTATTAATACTTATTTTAACATATTTTCGTCAAAAAAATTCAAAAATTTTTAAAAATAACGATTATGACAATTGTCACTTTTCATTGTCTTCACTAAATTTATATTTACATATGTTATTAATACTTATTTTATTTTCGTCAAAAAATTCAAAAAACTTTAAAAATAACCATTATGACAATGTCAATTTTCTATGGTACATCTTCACTAAATTTTATTTAAACATGTTATCAATACTTATTTTAACATATTTTCTTCAAAAAAATTCAAAAAACTTATAAAATAACGATTATGACAATTGACTTTTCTATGGTACATCTTCACTAAATTTTTATTTAAACATGTTTTTAATACTTATTTTAACATATTTTCTTCAAAAAAATTCCAAAAACTTATAAAATAACGATTATGATAATTGTCACTTTTCTATGGTACATCTTCACTAAATTTTTATTTAAACATGTTTTTACTACTTATTTTAACATATTTTCTTCAAAAAAATTCAAAAAACTTTAAAAATAACGATTATGACAAATGTCACTTTTTATTGGTACATCTTCACTAAATTTTTATTTAAACATGTTTTTACTACTTATTTTAACAAAATTTCTTCAAAAAAATTCAAAAAACTTTAAAAATAACGATTATGACAAATGTCACTTTTCATTGGTACATCTTCACTAAATTTATATTTACACATGTTATTAATACTTATTCTTCAAAAAAATTCAAAAAACTTATAAAATAACGATTATGACAAATGTCACTTTTCATTGGTACATCTTCACTAAATTTATATTTACACATGTTATTAATACTTATTCTTCAAAAAAATTCAAAAAACGTATAAAAAACGATTATGACAATTGTCACTTTTCTATGGTACATCTTCACTAAATTTTAAATATGCTTTTAATACTTATTTTAACAAATTTTCGTCAAAAAAATTCAAAAAACTTTAAAATTAACCATTATGACAATTGTCACTTTTCATTGGTACATCTTCACTAAATTTATATTTACACATGTTATTAATTCTTATTTTAACATATTTTCGTCAAAAAAATTCGAAAAACTTTAAAAATAACGATTATGACAATTGTCACTTTTCTTTGGTACATCTTAACTAAATTTATATTAACACATGTTATTAATACTTATTTTAACCTATTTTCTTCAAAAAAATTCAAAAAACTTATAAAATAACGATTATGACAATTGTCACATTAAAATATTATCCTTAAAAAGATCATATAAAATCATTAATAAAGTTTCATAAAATCCACCTCATTTAATAAAAAATAGATAATTTTAAAAAAATGATAAAAAAATTATAAAAGATTTCACTTAAAAGATTGTTTATTTATCTAATAAAATTTACAATATAATTCCTCAATAAAAGATGTATTTATAAAGAAGATTGTGAAAATCACTAATAAATTATATTAAAAAGAATATTACAATTTTACAATATAGCAGCATATTATTTTTTTTATTAAAATAACATCAAATAAATAAATTTATTTTCATTTCAAAATATAATAATATAAATAAAAAATATTAAATCATATCATGTTTATTTGTTGATAATAATAAAATATTTACATTAAATATAAATAAAATAAATTATTTTACTAAAATAAATACATAATAATTAATACTAAGCATCGATGCAGAATTTTGACTAATTTAATTTTAGCAGATTTATATAGGCTTAGCCGATTTTTAGGCTTAACCTAATTAGGCTTAGCCGATTGTTTTAGCCGATTTTTAGGCTTACCTAATTAGGCTTAGCCGATTTTTAGGCTTAGCCTTATTAGGCTTAGGCGTAGTTTTTAGCCGATTACGCAACACATTAAAAAGGCAATAAACAAAGACAGTCTAACTAAAATATTTTCTACTATTGCCTATTGAGTTTATGCTATTTTTATCCTGTCATAGTATTGTGTTGCCTATTTTATATTTCGTTCTCTCCGAAAGAATATATTTAATATTGTAAAATGTTTCCACTTTTTATTTGTGAGCAATCAGTATATCCTCAGGCAGGGTTTCGAACCGTTTAGTATAACGGTTCGGTTCGTTCCGGTTTTTAGTTTAAAATTTTATAAAGGTTTTGTTCCATTTCGGTTTTTTTAAAAAAAATCATATCGGTTCGGTTTATAATTTATAACGGTTCTTTTCGGTTTGTTCCTGTTTTTATAAATTTAATTTTAAAAAAAATTAATCATTAACCATGTATTTAATTTTAGAGAAAATTCTTTTTAGTTTATAATTTCTTGTTTAATTTATCCATGATAATCTAATAGATATTTTTATTAAATTTAGGAAATATAAATTAGACAAATTATTATTTTTTATTTCATAAATAAATAAGATAAAAACAAACATGCGTAAATACAATAATGAATAAAATAATATGTATACTATACTATTTAGGTTTAAAAAGAGAATTCGAACGGATAACTAAAATATTTTCTAATATTTCAGGATTTAATTTAGTTCTCTGCGCAGAGAGTATAAACTTAAGGTTTGAAAATGCTCTTTCTACCGAGACCTGCGTAGCTGGAACTGCTAGCACAGTTATAGCTAACTTATAAAGTTCTGGCATACTATTCTTTACATTTTCCCAATAATTCAAAAGATTAGTATCTTTTTCGAATCTCTCTATATTATCAAATGACCGAATTATATATTCTATTTCTATACATTTATTATAATTTCCGATGCCGAGAATTATTCTTATTAAGACTTTCATGCGACTTTAATAAATCTTCAAAATCATAATCTAAATTATCCTTCGATTACGAACACGTAGGCATAGTATTTAGAATTTCAATATTCTGATTATTTAGATTTTGTATCAAGTTCCAAGTTTTACAAAGATGTTTTCTGGCGATCTCTCTTTCTTCAAAAGTTAAAAATACATTATATCTAGGGTCGAGATAAATAGCAGAGCAAAAAACTTCATTTTTGAAATTTATTTCTCGTGCTTTCATCGTAGAAACTAAAAGTCTGGCAAATGGAGTGTCTACTTTACTCGTTTGCATGAGACATTTGATCCACGCAGCATAAAAATCGCTCATTTGTCAATTGTTCACTTTGTAAATATTTGGTCAAAACATAAGCTGGATATAAAGCTTTTAATATGTCACTAATTATTTTCCATTCATTCTCTGATAAACATTTTTCGCGATCGCTTTGGACCGATATTTCTTGGCAAAAGCTTTTTAACTCTAGTAATCTCTCCAACATTAAATAGATAGAATTCCATCTTGTGCAACAATCTATTAGTGGTTTTTTCAAATTTAATTTTGAGAGAATAGCCATTGTTGTCTGATTTCTTATTTTTTTGCAGATGTTTCTTGCTTTATTTATAATGACAATTTCATTTGAATATTTAATGCAATCATTAATTGCTTGAAATGTATGTTTAGCACATCTAATACCTATTAATATGGATCTGGCATTTGATGCAAGATTAATATTTTCAATATTAAAAGGTTCTTTATTTTCATCATGAATTATATCATTATTATTTAAATCATCATTATCTATATCATTATTATTTAAATCATCATTAAATAATCGTTACGGTCATCATCTTCTAATCATACTTGCTGCATTATCGGTGGTTATTGTGTAAATCTGCTCAATTTTTATTTCATATTCTTTTAGAACATCTAGAATAATTTTTTTAAGATATTCTGATGTGTGTCGTTCTTTAATCACTTTCATGCATAGAGTCCTTAATTTTATTTTTCCGTTATTTATAAATTGAATATTGATCCCCAATATGGACCTATCATATCTAGTTGCTATATCTAATTTTAACGAAATAAGTTTTTGATATACTTCCTTTTTTATATTTTCCGAAAAATCTAACGCCATTTTTTTAATATTATTGCGTATATTTTCCGAATTGATAGTTAAATTTCCACCCAATCCTATAATTATTGGATCTATAATATTTCGAAATGCTTAGTCGTCAATTTATTTTTTTTTGGCCTACCGTGAACTGTTATTAGCTCGGTGCAGGAGCGGATTAAAGTTTCTTTATTTATATTGATTTGTATTGTAGTAGTGTTGGACTTAAAAGCATCTTGGATTGTATTATACTGGTTTGCAGTTTTCGTTATAAAGTCAAATTTTCTTTCTTTTTTCTTAATAATTTGAATTCCCTATTGTGGAATCTTTCTATATGTCGTTCAAGATTTGTAGAATGGTCCCCAGTTAAGACCTTTCCACAATCTTCTATTTTACAAATAGATTGATTTTTTATGATATCTAATTTAAAATAGGAACGTACAGGATTTGAGTTTTCCCGAACCATTTAATAGATAACTAAAAAGCTATATGATGATAGATGAAAATCTTTTATTATATAAATAGAATAAATAAAAAAGCTTAATAGAAACAATTTTACCTTCTTTTTATTTTTTTAAATAACTTGGATTATAGAATTTAAATGACAATAAATAAAATGGTCAGCAATAAATATTTTAATGATATATAATTTTTTATTTATAAAAATCATATTTATTTTTAAATTCAGAATTCTAATATTTATTATTAAAATAATATGTTAGTTAGCATTTACCATTATCATATATGCAAAATAAAAAAAATATGATTAAAGAATGGCATTTGTAATGAATATTTTTCTAAATCTGTATTTTTAAATAATAAAAATCTTACTATAAATCTTCAGTTTAAATAAGTTAACTAACATTGCATTAAATTATTTTATACTTTTATTTATTTGTGTTTTATATTAAATAGACTTACATTTAAAAATAGGAATTACATTTTGATGTTAAACTAAATATAACTAGTATAGTTTAATTCAAATTACCCACTCTGATATATTCTATATAAACTAAGATAAACTTTTTTTGAATATATCAATTAATAAGAAATTATTGTAAAACAATATTATATAAAAATTGGTCAGTACTTTATTTCTATTGATGTTAATATAATATGACAGAATAGGTAATTTAAGTTAAACTATAGTATTTATATTTAGTTTGACATCAAAATGTAATTCCTATTTTTAATTCACTGTAAGTTTATTTAAATATAAAACACATTAATAAATAAATAAAAGTATAAAAATAATTTAATACAATGTTAATTAACTTATTTAAACAGAAGATTTATAATAAGATTTTTATTATTTAAAAATACAGATTTAGAAAAATATTCATTACAAATGCCATTCTTTAATCATATTTTTTTATTTTGCATATATGATAATGGTAAATGCTAACTAACATATTATAATAATAGATAATTCATAATATTAGAATTCTGAATTTTAAAAAACAATGATTATAAATAAAAAATTATTATATCATTAAAATATTGCTGACTATTTTATTTATTGTCATTTAAATTCTATGATCCAAGTTTTTATAATGAGATAAAAAATAAACCATATAATATAAAAATGAATGTAAAAGGTACTTGATTTCTATTAGATGTTATTTATTAATAATAGAATTATATAATTTTTTCCTAATTATTAGCAGGTATTATTCTAAAAGCTTATTAATATCTTATATATAAATTTGTTAATTTAGCCAAGAATAATTATGTCTGATTTTAAGATATCTTATCTAAATAACAGATAAATTGTCTAATCTCTTATAAATTTAGTATTTAAAGAAAAAACAACAAACCTGGTATTATTTGATATATAATGTTGATAATATAAAAATATTTAATTTGATATATAATGTTGATAATATAGAAATATTTAATTTAAAAAGAAATCACCAATTTAAAAAATGCCCCCAAGGAAAATTAAAATTTTAAATTTAGGTTAATAATTTAAAATTAATTATTTTTAAAACCGTTTTGAACCGGTTTAAACCGGTTCAAAATATTTATAACGGTTCGGTTGGCTCTTTTAATATTTTCTTCATAACGGTTCGGTTAAGGTTACGGTTCAGAGAATCATAACGGTTCATTCCGGTTTTGCGGTTAGGTTTGATTCGGTTCGGTTCGGTTCGAACTCCTGTCCTCAGGTTCATTAGTACTATTATGTTATAAAGCAGATGTAAAGTATTTGTGCAAGTCGGATTAGAAACCGTGTAAAATCTGGCTTAAAATAGAAAATATATAAAAAATAAAAGTTAAATTAGTAGGCTAGAGTTAGTAAAATATTCAATTAAATTTATTAATTTCATCAGAAAAAGAATAATTAATCTCTATTGCCAAATGATAAGCTTGGTATATAATTTTGAATTAAGCCTTAAATTAATTTTAGGTTATAAATATTTATTATCATTCATTTTTTACTTATTTCATTAGAATTGATCAATAAGTTATCATATAACGGTGAGCTTGTTGTAACATTTTGAATTAAACCTTTCAAAAATTTAGGAGTTACGATTAAATATTTAATTCTAAGATATTTTATTATTACTGATTTCATCAGGATCATATTCTATCTATGAGTTTTCGCTTGATGATAACCTCGTAGTATTAATTAAAACTTTATAGAATTAGGGAGTAAATACATTTAAATATAAAATAATCATTTTTTATTTAGAGGCTGATGGCGATGCGGAGGTTTAAATTTTCTGAAAATTATGGAGCCCCTTAAGAATTTTAATTTTTTTTATATAAATTTCCATAGATTATTTTTATAAACTGAGTCATCTCAAGTAGAAAAAGCGAGCTAATCCATGCCTATAGCTCAGGATAGATATTATTTTATATTCAACTTAAATTTAAATATCATGAATTTTTATACAATTCTGATTAGAATCCACATTTAAAAAATTATTTTTTTACTCCCCCCCCATGCCCCCCACCCCCCCCCCCCAGACAACGTCATACCCATCAAGACTAGAAATGAATGCTATCGGTCAAAAGATATTCAAATTAGCGTTTATTTGATACCCATATCTATATTTTGTCTTGATAGATATTCCTGCCCCAAGACCTAGACGCGCCCGCTTTTAAGTGATTATTATTACAATAAAAAAATATTATATTATTTGCATATCAAAAAAATTATTTTTTTGAGGGATTATTATTATTAAAATAAGAAAATATTTTATTTATCTTTTATTTTTTACCCATAAAAATTATTATATACCGCCCCCCCCCTTCCATCAACTTCCCAGGCCAGTCTTACACATCAAGACCAAGAATGAATACTTTCAGTCAAAAGATATTTAAATAAACTTTTATTTGGTACCTATATCGTATTTTGTGATGAAAAATATTCTTGACCTATCCAATTTTGTAAAAAAAAAATGACATTAGATTTAACCATTATGAGCCTTTTCTTGCTCTTTGCTTCAAGTTGAAGAACATTAGAAAATAGGTAAGATATATAATTAATCATATAATTATTAGATATTAAAAATATTATATTCTAATAATACTAGTCCTGTATAGGGCTGTGAAGTGATAAAATTTTATATAATAATACTTTTTATTTACCAATAAATTCCTTTCAAACTATTCACACAAATCCAAAGTATAAAAATTAACAAATTTATACTGTGTCAGGCTGGAAAAATATTAACTCCATTTTAAAAATCAGGTTTTCTAAAAATTTGGTTTAGTCGAGAGCGATCTTTTTTTTATGTAAAAAATCATTAAAAGCGAAATAATTTTAATATAATTAAATATCCATAGCGATTTTCCTTGATATTGTGGAAATGTTTAACGATTAGGGAAAGAGGGGATATTAAATTTAAAATTTTTTTTATTTACATATTCACATATAAGCCGTCACTTTTTATTGTTTACCAATGAGTAAAATTATGTTAACGTTATATACATTGCTACCAAAGCAAAGATTTCAAACAAAGATTCGCGCTTTCAAATTGTCCATAATATTACTAATAGTCCTTGTTCAAAAAATGTTGGCCATAAAATTATATGGAAAAATAGTTGTGCTACCAATAATATTGAGAATAGTATTTCTAATATTTTAAAAAGGGCCCCTTACTTTATTTCATATTCACATGATCGTGGGCGTCAAAACATAATTTATTCTCAAATAATTTGACAACATGTTATTACTTATGTTGTTAAAGTTACTTTTGAAACATAACTAGTTACAGGTACTAGTTAAATTGGTAAAAATATAACTAGTTACATTTTTACAAATGTAACTATAGTTACAGTTACATTTTTACAAATGTAAATAGTTATTAGTTACAGTTACATTTTAAGTTACTTTCTGCTTCTTATAAATTTAAAATGGTCTAATAATTCTAAAAATGGGTTTCAGGTTATGTATTAAGAATTAATGATTTTTTCACTCAAATATTTGCAAATATGATATTTATATATACAGTTGTTGCAAATATGTTAATTCAAATAGAACTGTATAATATTGGAGTTTTTTTGTCAAGAATATAGTGGTAATAAGAATTAGTGATCTGTATCGGGCCTAATTATTCAAGCCCTGCCCAACCCGAAATTTTTTGATTAAGTTTTGCCCGGTCCGGCCCGAATTTATTTAAATATAGAAATTAATTTTTATAATTACTCAAAATAAACGATATATGTTATTTGGCGTCTACTATCTATAAATAAAATCACATTTTTTTTTACATGAAAAATTCAACATAAAATTTATAAATTTAGATATATTATAAAAAATTTCTAAGGCCCGACCCGGCCCGAATTTTCTTAAAAAATATTAGGCCCGGCCCGTAAGGGAAGGGTATTAGATAATTTATTTTTTATTTAATTATATATGCATGCATCCTATTGTATAATTTGGAAAACACTTTAGATAGAATTTACCTATTTTTTTTAGAACGCAAAAAAATTCTGAACAAGAGAACCATGGCAAAAATACCTTAGATAATAGAATGAAGGTTATTTGATTAATCTTTTGTTGAAGGAAATGATATTTGATATCTGCATTATAATATTTTGTTTTTCTTTCATAGTCTTTGTCTTTTCTTGTTAGTAAGTAATGATGACTAATTTAGCATTTTATACAAAAATTATTTAATTCCAAAATAATCGAAATCTTTGTCTTTCCTTATACTAACTTTTATGCTCTAATTTAGTAAAATTCACCCTTGAATAAAAAAATAAAATAAAATAATCTTAAAAACATTTTGTCGGTTAATGATGCTTGGTACCTTAAGGTACCATCTATCAAATTTGAATTTTGCATTTTTCATTTAGATAGGTGGATAGTGTGGGAATGTAAGAGAGATTTTAAAATATTATAAAGGACGATTTGAGATTGTTGAAAGCGAGTGTGAGATTGTATTAGACAGGAATATTTGGAGAAATAAGGCATCATGGTGGTTTTGGATACGGAATATATTTATAACTTATGAAATTCTAGAGTATAAATATTGCCAGCAACTTGAGGGCAAAAAATATAGAAAATATTGTGCTAAATTTGTAAGGAAATATAATATTAAAAAATAGGTTTATTACTTGAATTTGATTACAAAATTATAAAACTCAGCAATGTAACAATTTAAGAAAAGAAAATCTATTTGGACATATCCTTTGCGAACACAATCAGACATTTAAACAAAATTTTAAATTTAATTTAAAATTCATTTAGCCCAAAGCCCTTGGAACCAAGGTTTACCCCTAACTAGGGATTAAACATGTGTAGATTGCTTTGCCAGATCTTTTAATGTTAACTCCAACACTAAAGCTGAAAATACAAAATATAAATATAGCCACCTTAATAATCTATTTGTTTGTTCAGGTAGTCTCAGACACCTGTGGATCATTTGGACCCCAAGCCCTAAAATTATTCAAAATAATAGGGCAAAGGTTACGTTTAATCACAGGTGATCCAAAAGAAGGCTTCTACCTACGACAAAGAATATCAATAAATTTGTCGATCCAACTGTATATATACATGGGTCATTAAGCCTTGCCGACCTAACCTAAAATATATTATTTTATTTTTTTTATTTCTCTTCTTTTAATTATATTTTTATAAAGTTATAGTCTAATTATAATTTTAATATTCTTTAATGATCAATTCACATATTAAAAATAAAATTAATTATTTGAATATATTATTTAGATTTATTCATACATATTTTTAGAAGTAACTAGTTACTTTTGATAAAAAATATAACTAGTTACAGTTACTAGTTACAATTTTTAAACTATAACTAGTTACAGTTTTTTTAGCAAAAATATAACTAGTTACAGTTTTTTTAGCAAAAATATAACTAGTTACAGTTTTTTTAGCAAAAATATAACTAGTCAGGTAACTAGTTACTTTTAACTAGTTACATAATTGAGGAAAGGGAGCGGGAGCTAGCTCCTTTTAGGGCTGGAGTGGAGGAGCGCCGCTTCACCGCTCCTTTAAATTTAATGTATAAAAATTAAGTTATTTTATAAATATTAATAATATTTGTTAATTAAAATTCAATAAAAATGAAATTTTATTTTATTTAAATTTATCCATTATTATATGTTTAGCCGAGTTTTATATTGGTTTTTCATCTAATCATTTTAAATATTAAACATCATGTTTTTCCTTTTTATATTGAAAATTTTTTGGATTAATATTCATTTTTAGATATATAACAAAAAATAGTTTTAGATATTATCGATTTAGAGATCATAGATGAAGAAATCGAATTTCCATTTCCATCATACAAAAAATATTTTAAACTTTTAAAAGATGTTAATCCAAATGATCAAACAAATTTAAAGGCAAAATGCCTTTTGTATTTAAATATAACTATTTAATTTTCAGCTTCAATCAAAAAAAGCAACTAAAAGTAAAAAATCTTTCTTTTAAATATAAAATGATTTGTAAGATTTTTTTGGATTCCATGAAAATGATCATCAGGATAATATATTGGACAAATATTTTTTAAATAATGATACCAAAATTACTATTTTTAAGAAATTCCCTTAATTAAAAAATATCTTTATAAAATACAATACCTAGCTTCCCTCTAGTGCTCCTGAGGAGCGCCTATTTAGTGTTGCAAAAGAGGTCTTAGAGGAGAGGCGTGGATGTTTGTTAGATTCTAATTTAGAAAATTTTCTACTTTTAAATGCTAATAAAAGGTTATAAATATTTTGACAGATCATTTAATATAAATAATGCTTTTTGATAAAAAAAAATATGATTTTGTTTCGTATACCTTCTAAAAAAAATGAAAATCAAAGGAGCGGTTATGGAATGGCACTCCATTACTTGGAGCGGGAGCTAGCTCCTTTTAAAAATGAAGTAGCAGGCAGGAGCTAGCTCCTCTTGAGAAGGTAGGAGCGGGAGCTAGCTACTTTTAAAAAGGAGCGTTAACAACTCTGATCATATACTATGATTTTTGCAGATTCTGATAGTAAATAAAAAATTATTTAAGATGTAATTGTAATATTTTATTTGAGGTGATTATGACTATGTAATTGATAATGAGGAAGAAGATTTTATTTATGATAGTGATCATGATTTACAATCTGAATTAGATGAAGAAGAAGATATGCTAGTTGAAACAGACATTAAATATTATTTAGGTAAATATGAAATTATTTATCATATCTATTTCCCTATAAAATTAGCTAAAAATAAGGTGACTCAATGAAAAAAGGATTGTAAATCAAAGAGTAAGAACAAAATTTAATATTTCATATGCCAGGAGTAAAAGAGCATGGGAAAGAAGCTTACACCCCAGGAAAATGTTTTGATATGTTCATCTTCATATCACCAAAAATGATTGAAGAAATTATTTATCACAAATGAAAAAATTAAAATTATAAGTAAAAACTAGACTGATCAATATGAAAGTTCTAGTAAAGAGGTTGATGTTGTAATAGAATTTAAGGCATTATTGGGAATTCTTTATTTAGCTAGAATTTTCAAATCAAATCATCAAAATATGTCAGATTTTTGGAAATCTAATGGGTTTGGATTTGAGATATTTGACACTCAAAAGATTCAGATTTCTAATTCTTACAATAAGATTTGATGACATATTGACAAGAGAAGAGAGAAAAATGGTAGATAAAGCAATTCACATTGGAAATATTTTTCAAGAATTTGTTGATAACTACTACAGATCTTATAGAATATCAGAATATGCAACCCTAAGATGAAATGCTTCTACCATTTCGTGGTAAATGCCTATTCAGGCAATGTATGCCTAATAAACCATCAAAATATGACCTAAAACTATACTCCTTATAAAAATAACAAAATATTTTTGTCAAATATATAAAATAAATTTATGTTTAGAACACATTAATATTTTATGTGCATATTTCAATTTTCTATATTTTTTTTATATTTGAATATATTAGTGTAATTTTTTTTTTATATTGAAGAATAAAGATACATATTATGAATTATCATGATTATATAGTGTTGTAAACGAACGCGTTCAACGAAGTTCGTTTTTTTGAAAAAAGGTGATGAACGGCGTTACTTTTTTTTTGACGAACTTTGAACGTGAACGCGTTCCTTTTCTTTGATGAACGCGTTCAATTTTACGTTCGTTCAATTTTAAAAACACTTTTTATTTTTATTTATTTGAAAAATTAATATTAATCCGCATTTTTTAACAAAAAAGTCTTATATTTTTATTTATTTGAAAAATTAATATTTAATCCAATTTTTTAACAAAATAGTCTTATATTTTTTAATCAGCTGTTTTTACTTTTTACTTTTTCCTCTTTCATATTGCAATTAACGTACCATTGTGCTACTGCTAGAGAAGATAAGATTAAAGTTTATTAATTTGAATATTTTATATTTTAATTTAATAGATTAGCATTTGCATGGATATAAATATTTCATCATCAGATTCTGAAAATCAAAATTCAATATTAGATGAATTAGAATTACCATGGCCCAAATATCAAAAATATTTCACTGTTTTAAAATCAATTCCGAGATATCCTTTTTTTTTGACGAGGAAGAAGAGGGGAGATTGGAGGATGATAACATAGCTCAATTTTTTTGAAACAATGGATAAAACATTAAATGTTTTTAATAAATTCCCCCTTTTAAAAGAATTATTTATCAAGTATAACACTGCAATCCCTTCATCTGCCCCTGTTGAGCGAGTTTTTAGTATAGCTAACGCTGTATTAACTGACAAGCGTTCATGCCTATCAGATGAAAATTTTGAAAAGCAATTATTATTAAAAATTAATAAGAAAAATTTTTTATAAATTTATTTTTTTATCGCTCTATTATATTGTATTTATAATTATATTATCAAAATAAAACTATTATTTTTTATCATGGCTAATATATTGTGTTGAAAAATATAAGGCATTTATTTATATCAAATTAAATTTAAAAAAAAATTTATCATAAAATTTTGAACGTATGAACGCGTTCATGAACTTGAACGCGTTCCTTTTTTTGAATTTGAACGTGAACGCGTTCGATTTTTTTAAAAATGTTTACAGCACTATGATTATATAATGGATAAGTTATTTTTAATTTTATATTTGAAATTTAAAAAAAGTAAGCTTTTTTTTAAAAATTTTGGCACAAATTATAATTATCCTCATCATCTTTAATCTAGGCTTAAGAAATAAAAATATTTTAAAAGCTTAAGGTTAGATCTATCTTATATCCAAATATCAAATGAAAATATTGAATATAACTGGAGATATATACATTTGAAATTGGGGCTATTAAACCCCACCCGAGTACTAACGTCATTTTTTTCACCGGAGTATTGAAGGGTTAAATCTCTTATTTTGGCATTTTTTATATCCTTTTTTATAATTTATATCATTTATTTTATTATAGCAAATAAAATCTCTAAATGAAATTTTCTGGTGCCAGCCAGACGGCAAATAAAGGAAGAAAAAAATAAAATTTAACATGGGGATTCATAATATTTTTATATATTTAAAAAATAAAGATTCCGAATAAAACGTGGGGATTTCGAATCCCATATGATTCCGTATCCCAATACGACATATCTATTCTTAAGGATCCTACCTTTTTAAACTTGCCATTTCGTCACACCCAAATCATTGATCGCGCCTAACAATACTCCTCTTTGTATAATTCAATTAAAAACGATAAGGGGTTCGTTAACTTTTTATTTAAATGGGATCTTATATCTATTCCAAAAAGACATTATAATATTTTTATTATTTAAATATTATTCTATAATTATTCACGATCCTAACTTTTTTGAAATTTGCCAATAGATAGGTATCCCCTAACAATATTCCATTTTATTCATATGTTGACTATTTTGTAAAATTCACTAAAAAATACTATACATGGTTAGCTATTTTTATTATTTGACTAAAATTATATGATCCTACCTTTTTTATAGGTTATCACTTTGTATACCCGCACAATATCCCTTTTATTTTACCCAAATCACAAAAGGACGATATGGTACGACATATTTATTATTTAAATAATTTTATATACCTATTCTTAAAAATCCTACTTTATAAAAACTTGCTTAATTGGTTTCCAGATCAATATGATTCCTTATTCTCACTATACTTATTATTTTGAATAATATTAGTAAGTATTTGTAATTTTTATTTTTCATTGTTCCTGCTTAATAAAATTAGCTACTGAAGATACACTCATTTATATTATGGGATATATTAGTATTTTTTTAATTTATTACTTGCCCTATTTCATCTAAAATTTAATTAATACACCCCCTTCCCCTTAAATAAATTTATCCTAACCTTAAATGCCTTTTCCCCTTCAAAAATTTTGGATGGCGTTGGTCTCCTCAATTGCGCAGTCATAATTCTACCCTCCTCCTCTTTTCGTGAAGACGTTATATGAGATTGAGTGGTCGGTTTTGAGCTTGAAATTCGGTTAAATCATAATATTTTTTGGGATAATGCTTAACACGTCAATGTACAGGTATAAACCAAAAATGAAGAATTTCCAATGGATAACGCCAGCAATGCAGTATTTCGGTTTCAAATCGGTTATCGATCAAATCACGATTTTTAAAATATTTTTTGGGGTAATGTTTAGCACGTATTTATAGATAAATTAACCAAAAATGAACATTTTCCAAATAATTTTACTACCAAATTTGGTAGATCGAATATTTAGTAAGTGGTCGGTTTTGAGATATACTATGTAGTAATACTGAAATTTCTCTGTTGTAATTTAATATGTGAAGGTTAAAATTATAATTTGAGAATGTTCAACCACACATGGATAAATCTGTTTAATTAATAAGCCAAAAGTATTGGACGTAACATTTCCTTATGATAGCTATAATATAACTTTATAAGGCGATAATCAAAAAGTAAATAAAACAATCCAAAAGTTAAATGATTTTAAACGGTTTTAATTAAAATAGATTTATATTGTACATATGTATATCTCGGATAAAAAATTAACATATTTTAAAAAAAATTCATGGGATAAAAATTTTTTTTTTTAAAGGATTGACCAAGAAAATATTTTTAAAAAAAGATGTTTTATTCTAAATGAAGGGTGGAGGCTTGGGAAGTTAGAAGGGTATTTTTTTTAATGAGATTCTTTGTTGTAGATTAACTCATCCTAACTTGTGGTAAAAATTGACATGATCGTGACTGGATCCTAAATTTGGTAGCCACAACTGCTGGATTTTATTAAGCGAGGACTTTATATTTAATATCATGCTTAATTCGGGATAAAACTAATAGTAATTTTTTATGATCAGTGAACTAGGGTTCTGCAAATTGGGCTCTGGCCTAAAAATAAATAATTCTGACGGGACTTAAAAAAAATTTCTTTTTTGTTAGATAAAAAGATAATGGGATATTCTGAGATTGGAATAAGCTATTAATTTTTGTTTATTTCGTACTCAATATAAATAATGTTGGGCCTTAGCACAGGTCGAATAGACCCTAGAGCAAAATATATCGTCGACCTAGAATTGGAGTGCTCCACTTGCACAAATGTTTAAAATGAGAAAATCTAAAATCATATATAGGAAAAGCTTATTGATCATTTTGACAGCTATAACTTTGGTAAAAATTAATATTTAATCTAGCTTTTATTTTTATATATATTGGGAATAAATAAGTTATTATCCACTTCTAACTCAAAATTTGAAAATGTAGAGTGGAGCACTCCAATTCTAGACGAACGATATTTGCAAAGCTTTAGATGAAACCTGATATAAAATGCAATGCCTATGGCATAACAATCGTTTACAAATATATTTATCCTAATTTTCTTTCCTGTATAATAAATAATCTTATTTAGTTTTAAATTTGATTTATTATAAACTCAAAATACCTATAAAAATTTTTTTATAACGACATATTTAAAAAAAAATCACAAACATTTATTTAACAAAGTGTAGGTACATTTAAAATTGTGCAATATAACCAACATTAAATTTTAATCCAATAAATTATAATTCTCTAAAAAAATTATTATACTATATTTACTTTACATTAAATATTAAACTATATCAAAATCAAATAATTATAAGATTTCAACATTAGCAGAATGACCACACACCTGGCAAATTTTTTTAACGAAAACATCTTCACTTTCTTGAATGTTAAAAGAATCGACTTCTTTATTACGTTCTTTTTCTAAGCTTGAACTTTTAATGTTATCCTCAAGAGAAACGTATTTATGTTGTTGGGTCAAACATAATTGATTGTCAATTTTGGTTGGTCTCTTCCAAATCGAGCTCCTGACCTCCATCCTAAGTTCTTAAATTATGTGATAAAAATGGCGATTTATATATATAAATTTAAAATCATCTAAACTAGTAAAAATTCACATAAAAAAACTTTTAAACTATTAATTACTATATTAACATTTTGAAAATTCGAATGGAATATTTTGGAACTGGAATGGGGGGCAAAAAGACCTTATTCCAGGTTCCCACATTTTATAGCAATCTTTTATTTTCGTAAATTTGCGTTAGATTAATCATTTTTATAAATAAAAGATTGGTATATACTTTATTACAATGGGATCATTAGGAGGGTCCTTTTTATAAATGTGCATGCAATTATTTAACCAAATTAAGTAGATTTATATGCAAAGTACCATAAAATAAGCAATATATGCATATTTATATCTACGATTAAAATACTTATACCATACCCTTCAAACGTTTTTGATATTTTTTGGTTCTCATACTCTGTGATTTTTGAGATTTCAAAACCATATTTTGATTTAAATTTTCTTCATTGCCATGAACAATTAATGCTCTTTCTTTTACCTACAAATATTTATAAATAATGAAAATAAATAATTTTTAAATAACAATGAACATTTTACTTATAAAAACTAATCAATCCGACAAAACTTTAATGCATACATTAAATTGTTCAGAAAATGATATAAAAGTCCTTTAAAAACTATAATATATTTAACTTATATTATAAAAAAATATTGGGCTATTCCATGACAAACTAACCGATTCGGACAACCACCTTCGATTTTCTTAAAATTTGGTAAGCAAAGGAAGGCTATGTAACTAAGAAATAGCCAAAATTTTAGTCTTCTAACATTAAAATTTTTGGAGATAATAGAGTTCAAAGTGGCAAAAATTACGTATTTTTACTATCTGCCTTTAAACATATCTTAAAAACTTAATTTTAATTAATAAATTTAATAAAAAATTACATATAAAAAATTATACTTTTAGATAATAAACTTTTATTTTGATTTTTCCAATTTCCGGCCATTTTATTTAATATATAAGAAAAAACAATATTTTGGAAATAATACTACCTACAATTCCTATAAAAAATTTAGTAGATACTAAATTCCTCTTTTATATTTGTTAAATGTTGTTTATATATTTATTTACATTTTTGCCCTTTATATTTCTTATATTTTATTGTTTGACTAGTTTTTTAACATCACTCCTTTGTTCAGTTTTAAAATACAAGGAAAACATGTGGCAATTTGTGTTTTCTTTTAATCAATACTTTTTTATACTTTTGGATTCCTTACTAAGGTCATTAATATAAATTATATAGGTCCCTGAGATCGTCCTATGGTCAAAAGTGTCAAAAATGACCTTTTTTCGAAAAATACGATTTTTTGAAATTGGAATAAGTTAAAAAATAATGATTTTAAAAATATAAGTTATATGTCATTTTGTAACTCTATTAAAGGCCTTTTATTAAATATTAAGGATTTTTTTGAAATAATATTGTTGCGGTTTTTATTTACGTTATAAATTTTAAACATAAAAATTCCAAGTGTTTAGCTTTCCAAATTTTTTTGAATTTAATATTTTCTTATTCTCTACCCTTATATCTATTCATAAAAAAAATTTAAACTTGGAACAGCCATGAGTTTTTTTAATTATTACGATTTAAAAAATCAAAAATAGATGGCGCTCCTTTATAAAATAACGTGTTTTGTTATAATTAAGATTTTCCAGCAACTATCAAGAAAAAATATTATATAGATCGTTTGATAGGCTTACTTATTATTATTGCTAAATTGATAACTTGTAAAAATTAGTTTTTATAATAAATGATTAAATTTCCTAAAAAGATAGTTAAGATTCCGATATCTCCTACAAGAAAATATAATAATTAATTGTTGAAAGATAAAAACAAGTTTCCATGCACCTGTCCTAATATTAATTTTTATTTTACAAATATTTAGATATTAATTATTTTTCTTCTTTAAATTATTTATAATGTATAAATATAAATGCGTAAATCCTTTTAAAGAATCTAAACACTTTAATTATAAAAAGAACCTGCGTAAAGTCATGACGTGGATGACACAATATCCAAACATTGGGGCGGAACACTATATTTGTGAGCAAACGATTTTCATAAAAAAATATTGAAAATATAAATTCTGATAGCGAATATGTAAATAACAGCATAGCATCAACATCGATAGATAAAATCAATATAACTTTAAATGAAATTGGAATATCTCCTATCAAGAAAAAAAACTAACCGAAAAAAATTATCCAAAAAAAGGTAGCGAAATATCAAAAGCTATTTCAGATATAATAATTAACAATCCAGAATCGGATACAAAAGATAATAATGATATACTCAATAACATGAAATTTCAATATCCTAATTTATCTAAAAATAAAAATATCAATTGCTGACCATTCTGCCTCCTAATTGGAGCGCAAATAAAATAAACGACATTCAACGCTACATATCATATAGCATATAATTCCAAAATCATTTTAGAGAAAGATTCTTTCAACTCCAAATAGAAAGCCTGCAAAATATCTCAATAAAAAAAAATGATATTGTTAAAAGAATTTTTTGCAGTGATGAAGTTAGTAGTGTATTACCAGGAAAAAAAGATTGCATATCTATCACTGAAAAGGGGGAACGAGTGAACGTTCAAAAAAGGTTAGTTCTTAATAATTTGAAAGAATTATATAATCATTTTAAGGCGAGTAATTCAAACTTAACAATTGGATTTTCGAAATTTGCTAGCTTAAGACTAAAAAATTGTATATTAGCAGGGGCTAGCGGAACACATAGTGTATGCGTTTGTAGCATACACCTGAATATTAAACTTGATTTTAGGCTGTGAATTAGTAACATTCACTAAAAATGGTGAGGATACATTAACAACTTATAGAGATGTTATAGGCAGAATGATTTGCAACCCCCCGTTACCCACCTATTATTTTGGTGACTGCAACGAATGTCCTGGCTCGGCACTCTTAAAAGAATGCATCGAAAAATTATTTATAAAAAATGATATTTAGCTCTTGTTACGTTTAAACAGTGGGTTTCGGTAGATAGAACAACTCTGGAGACTATTTCTCAATCTTTAGACGAATTTATTAATTATTTTTTCGATAAAATGAATATTCTCATATGTCATTTATTTGTGAACAACAAAGTTCATTTCACAATAACCTTAAAAATAGTTTAGAAAATAATCACTAATTATTTGTGACTTTTCAAAAAATTATTCCTTTATTGTCCAAGACTAAGTTCAGGGTTATCATTGGATAACTTCGCAAGTTACGTTGCATCCAATCTCAATTTATTATAAAATAGGAGATCAAATAAACAATCTAAGTTTTGTGGTAATATCGGAATCCTTAATTCATAATACTGTTTCATCATTTATTCCAATCGCATTTGATTCATTTTTAAAAAATAAATTCGACACTCCACCAGAAAAAATTTACTATTTTTCTGATGGTTCAGCAGCGCAATATAAAAATAGGAAAAACTTCATCAATGTTTGCTACCATGAAATCGATGTTGGTGTTCAAGCAGAATGGCATTTTTTTCCTATGGCACATGGTAAAAGTGCCTGCGACGGCATAGGCGGCATAGTAAAACGGTTAGTTGCCAAGGCAAGCTTACAAAGACCTTATATTGATCAAATAATTACACCTTTACAATTTTATAAATATGCGGAAGAGCATATAAAAGGTATAAATTTTTCTTATGTAACTATACCAGAGTATGAGGAAGAAGAGATAAGGCTAAGTAAGAGATTTAGTAAATCTATCTCAATACCTGGTACACAAAAAATTCATGCAGTGTTTCCGATTGTCTTAACTAAACTCAACACTAAACTATATTCTAATTCGCAGACATTTATTGTGGAGAATATAGTATATCCACGTGAGTATCCTTTGATTGAGAATCTGTTAATCGATGAGATTAGAGGATAAGTAACATGTGCATATGAAAACGATTGGTTGTTAGGATTTGTACAAGAAGTGAATGCAATTAGAGATGAAGTAAAAATTAATTTTCTTCACCCTAAAGGACCAGCAAATTCTTTTGTTTATCCAACTGCACAAGATATCCTTTTCATACCAAAAAATAATATTTTAACAATAGTTAGCCCATCAACGATATAATTTATCGCAAAACGAAATTATCATGGCGTCAAAAAAACTAAATTTAATGAAAAACCGAAAATAGGTAATATCTTTCATGTTATCTATTATATCTTCAAAATTTATAAAATAATTTATCGAAAATTAAAATTTTTTATAAAAAAAAATGATTTTATAACCGCAGCTAAATAATCTCATTTGACCATTGATATCTCAGGAACTATGAGTACTAGGAGGCTAAAACTTTGGATTCGATGCTTTCAAATGATATTCTCTCAGCATACAAAATATTATCGAAATTAAAAAGGTCGGGCAGAAAAGTTATCGATTTGGTATGGAATTACCCCCTTGCAACTTCATTCCCTCAATATGATTAAAAGAGTGCATGAATATATTTCCAAAAGGGAACGTCATATAAAATTATATGTTTATCAGTTTTGATATAATTCACAAAAGATTATTCATCTCGTAATTTTTTTTTTCTATGTTATTCATTTATCTTTAAAACATGTAAACAAAATATAAAAAATGAATATATATATATTAAAAGTGAATGTATATTTTAAAAATATCGATGGCTCTAAAAAGAGCTTATAGTGTCAAATCGATCAAAAAAGCACTTTTTCGGCCGACCCCTTTTAAAATTGTTAAAAATTTCTGGAATAATTTAGATAGGTAAAAGAATGAGAAAGCCGTTTATTTTAGCTCGCTAACGCACCTGGTTCTTGAGATATAGGGGCTCAAAGGTACAAAAAAGAGCCACTTTAGAAATCTGTAAAATTTTTAAAATGCTTTTATCTCAAAAACTATTTTTAATAAAAGAAATTATAATATATCATTTTGTAGGTAAAGAAATTCTCTAATGGGCTAACAAAGAATAGTAAATATTGGCGCCATTATAGGCTTTTAACATCCAGTTTACCTAAATTTCCTTACCTGTATTTTTAGGCAAAATAGTAAGTTTGTTTTCGAATTTTTTTTTTGCTTTTTATTTAGACACCTTTTATAAATATATATACGATGTCAAAACCTTGGCGACCTATCGACTTTTCGGAAATATACATTTTTACCAAAATTGAAGAAAAATGTAGATGGCGCTAATGGTTGAAAAATTGATATGTTTGTAAGAATCGTGATAAAATTTTCCACTTCTGCCCCCCCTCCCATTATTCTTAAAATGTTTTACATTTTTTAGACCTCTACTTTGCTACTATAGTGAGCGAATGACTTATTAGCTCGATAATATATAACAGCTGCAGTAAAACGAATATTTTATTAGGCATATATTCGATTATATTAATAAATTGTTTAAAACGATCTCTCTTTCTGCGAAATAATTTTAACCTGTCCGTTCAGATTAATTTTATCGTCTGTCTACCAATAACAATCTGGATTTGGAGAGTGCAAAAACATGTATTCTAGGTGTAGATCAATTAAAATTTTATTCTATATCACAGATGGACGTACCAAATATTAAAATGTTGCAACCCATTTAATCTACAGAGAGATGCTTATTATGGCGAGAATCTAAGCAAGATTCTACCCTGGATGACCCAAAAAAATTTACCATTCAATTTAGATATGTTAATATGTTCTTGATGGCGACAAAAATTAGCAAACATTCCTTATACTTCAAATGACAATGTAGATATTGATTCTCCCTTTCATATAATTAATCAAGAGGCTATTAATAACATTAATATATCCCTACAATCAAATGGGGAATCTCTCATTAAAAGAAAACGCTTATGTGAAAATAAATATTCGAAGAAAATATCTAGAGTAAAAAAAAGTTTTAACGACTTAGTTTTTACCATTATCTTCATCAAATGATGAAATATTTGATGAAATTGAAGATACCTTAAAAATTAAAAAAATTATATGAAAGATATTTATTAGTGGAAATTTGTTACATTATTAAGTGTCTAATGGGCACATGCCCACTCTGCTCCTCAGTTAAATAATATATTTAATAGAAAATCAAAATTTTTTAGTATAAAAAGTGAAAATATCTGGTTATTGATAAGTTAGCAGCAAAATTTTAACCATAATCCGTAATTTCATAAAGCGCCATCTATTTTTTTTATTAATTTTTAAAGTCGATTGCGTCGCCAAGGTTTTGATATTTATATTTAGCAAAGGTGTCTAAATAACAAGCAATAAAAAAAATTCGAAAACAAACTCACTATTTGGCTTAAAAATACAGGTAAAGCAATTTAGGTAAACCGGATGTTAAAAGCCTATAATGGCGCCAATATTTATTATTCTTTATTAGCCCATTAGAGAATTTATTTACCTACAAAATGATATATTATAATTTTTTTACTATAAATAGTTTTTGAGATATAAGCATTTTAAAAATTTTACAGATTTCAAAGTGGCTCTTTTTTGTACCTTTGAGCCCCTATATCTCGAGAATAGTGTTGTTAAATGGCTCGTTTTGAGCCGATTTTTAAAAACGGCTAACTCAGTATTGCATCCAGGATAGTATTACGCAAGCCTGAAGATTTTGTTTGTAGAAGGAACAAAGGTTTGGACATCTCTTAGCGAAATCTCGAGTCTTAAATAATTTTTTTCTGGCTAAAATATTGAGTTAGCCGTTTTTAAAAATCGGCTCAAAACGAGCCGTTTAACAACACTACTCGAGAACCAGGTGTGCTAGCGAGCTAAAATAAACGGCTTTCTTATTCTTTTACCTATCTAAATAATTCCAGAAATTTTTAACAATTTTAAAAGGGGTCGGCCGAATCGTGATCGATTTGACGTGGAATCATATATGAATTAGAATCTTGTTTATTTCATATATGGCGCCCTAAATTTTAAAAATAATTGATATAATATAAATTGAAAAAATCTGATAAATAACTCACTTTTAAAAGATTCTAATTTTTCGGGAGCGTATTTACTTTCTTGCGAAGACAATGTATAACTATGGCCAGTAGCAGTTAACTATAACACCAATGTTAGGATATGACATTTGGCAAGTAAAGAATGTGGTCTATAGGTGGAAATGTAAAGGAATTAGAAGGTCCAAAGAAGTTTTATATTTTTTCCTGCTTTAGATGTTTTCCTAAAACAAAGGCTAATTATTCGATCCATAAGCATAAGTTTATTTCTCCTATGATTATACTTTCATCATTATCTGATAAATATTTGCGATCTTTTGAATTTGAATACATTTTAATTTTAAATTGATGTACCTGTTGAAATCACGGAGTAAATTTTTAGTTTTTAAAAATGTCATAATTTTTTTAAGTAATATAAAATATATGCCAATAATATTATCTTTAACAAATTCGTACAATTCATATGACGTTATTATTTCCTTTAGTAAGGTCTTTGTAAACTTGCCTTAGCAACTATTTTTAACAGTGCCATCAATCTATCACACAGGTGCGCTGTAGTAAAAAAAGTCATTTCGCTTATACCCTAAAATCTAATGTCATTAATAAAAATTTTACGATTTTTATACTGTGCATCAGATATATCCGAATATTAAAGCTTTTTACTTGGCATATAAAATTTATTAATAAAAAATTAACTAATGTTTTTTGGAAATAATGTACTGATATTGCCTTATGTTGTAAAGATTTGGATATCATTATGTAATTCAGGTAACAAGTATTTGCAAAATTATCTTAAACAAGGGTTAACAATGATAACTTTATACTTCATCCTGAAGTATAAAACTATAGTAGTTATCTGTCCCATAAAATTAAATATTGGCCTATGTCAAAGTTCGATTTTAGATGGGTTTGAGACCATTTCTACGTAGAAATAAAAGAAGGGGGTAATAAAGATTCCATTTTTTCATTAAAGGCATTGATAAATTCATTATTCTGGCTTGGTGATAGAGAGTAGACCGATATCCACTGTTTGTATGTAATTGGATCAGAACGAAACAATATTTCTATTTGTCAGGGTAAATGTTTTGACCTTGAGCAATAGTTACATTTGCCCATATAACAGGATGGTTGAGGCGGATTACAAATTATTAAAGGTAAAATATGTTTGTATATTTTAAAAGGCAACATATCATCTTTAATTTTATCCAATGATCATCGTTAATTTAAAATTTTAGTGGTAGATGTAAACATATACATTATACGTTCTACTACCTCCTGCGAGTATACAATTTTTTGACTGAATGATTTGCAAATTTCGAAAAACTAATTTTAAAATCAGGTCACATTTCTTTAAAAAATATATACATTTCTTTCAAATTCCTTTATCTATTTTGGCCAATATTTCTTGCAGGGCAAGATTCAGCTTATTTCAACTCTATAATAAAATTCTAACTGTATATTAGTCTACATTTCTAGGCTTATAATTAGGTGTGAAAAAATCATTTTTCCGCTATAAGTAATTTAGTTTATCTTGCCGTTAATTTATTGTATTTAATTCAATCATAATTTTGAACACTATCATTTTCTGGTAATATAGTTAAAATTTCATATTAGCACCATATATGAATAACAACTCTAAACTTGATTGATCATATTTTATTAATATTCATTTATGTTATAGGGTAAATAATTTTATAATATATTGTAAATGATATAAATTGCTTTTATTGATTGAAACCCCCATTGATTGTTATTTTCATTTAAAATGAATAATCCTTCAAAATTATAACAATTATGTTAAGAAAACCCATTAAAAACTAAATAATATATGAACATATATAAGCACACTCCCTTTTATGAAAATATTTATACACTTCACATATCATTTTTATCGTTGAGAATGATTCTGACAGGGTTTCAGACCAATATTTTTATAAATATAAAAGAGGAGTTAGTAATGTCTACTAAATTTTTTTTAAAAAATTGAAAATAGTATTATTTCCAAAATTGTTTTTAATTCTTATATATTAGATATAATGGCCGGAAATTGGGAAAATCAAAAAATTTTTTTATCTAAAAGTATCATCTTTGTACGTAATTTTAATAAAAAATTTGTAATTTACAATTATGTAATTTTTAGATATGTTTAAGTGAATGAAGGTAAATAAAATAGATCATTTTTGTGATTTTGAACATATCTCTAAAAATTTTGATTTTAGGGGGCTAAAATGTTGTAATCATTAAAATAAAATTGAATCAAAACTAAATCTATAATAGTTATTGAGCTAGATGAGTTTATGAGAAAGTTGATTTTCTTCCCCAATCCTAACATGATTAATATTAACATCTCATTTTATTATCATACTCACCTTTTTAATGATAATATTGTATAAATTATTATCTTTATTATTTGGATGTTAAACATATCTACTATTGCTCACCCTAGTTTCAAGTTGAATTGGCCATATATTAATTTGACTGAATCCAAAGGGCAACTAAGCGTTAAATAATACTATACCAAACCAGGATACCTTAGCCAGATCAGAAACGCCACCTAGTATAGATGATTTCTTTGAAATAAATAATACCATTGAAAATCCTCTATAAGCATTTTTTAAATCTAAAAATACACAGATAAATATCTATGATGATATTTCTTATATAAAATATGTATATAAAAATTATTACTGCATTGCCCTCAAGTGCTATTGTTGAATCGCTATTAGTGCGGCAAAGCTTATACTAAACTTGGGGTTATTGAAATGTTACTATCATTGAAAATAAAATATAAGAAATTATAGTCATATTTCTATGCCAATTTTTATTTGTGGAAATAGGATAAGCAGGGACCCGAACCTTTATTTATAAGTTCACGGTTCTTAAGAAAAATTTTATAAAGTTTTGGTTCAATTCAGCTAATTGTAAAGGTTCAATTTTTTCTAAATTAATAATGATTTTAATTATAAATATTATTTATTAAAATTTTGCCATCACTTAAGTTAATAATATTGTTTATTTATAAAATAGATGAAATTAATTTATTTTTATTATAAGTATCTATGAATAATATATAAGAATCATAACTCATTTCTAAATATATTATTTGAACGTATAAGTAATATATTTTCTATAAGTGGATTCACATTTGTTTGTTGTGACAATAACACAAATTTTAGCCCCAAAAAGGCATTTTTAACAGAAAGTTGTGTTGCCTAAACCGCAAGTACTATAAGAGCAAGTTTATATAATTTTGGATATTCAAATTTCTTTGATTTTCAATATATATAAAAAAATAATGATTTATTAGATTAAATATATAACTAAACCAAAAATTGGTTATTTAGATATTTTGCATACTACAATATAGGAAATAGGAATCTCTAATACTATAAGAAGCAGTTAAAAAATTGTGGATCAAGTTAAGTCATAGTGAAAAATTAATATATACTTCTTATGGATATTAACCAAATATTTTGACCATTTAATAATTATATAATGATGCAGATATGGTAAAATATGCAATACACCATAAAGAAAAGAATGTAATAAAAGGTAAAATTATTTATTTTATTTCGGCTGAAACAGGATTAACTTTTTTTACTCCTTCAAAAAATAATTACGTCGGTTCAGTTACGGTTCAGATATTTATAAAGGTTTATAGCGGTTTGGCGGTTCATTACAGGTCCCTGAAAAAGTAGCCAATAGTTTTGTGATGAAATAGCAGTGGAGATTGCGCAGTAGCTTTTAACAATATTGTTTGTTATTTATTTAACCTTTCTTTGCTTACCAAATTTTAAAAAATCGAGGGGAGTCGGCCGAAAATTTCATTATTTTCCAAATTTGAGATGGAATGACTCCATTGTAAATTTAAAAAATTACTTGTATTTCTAAATATAATTTCATGGTACCCCATTTTAAATTATGTGGATTCTTTCTTAAGATGCATTTCAATAGTGGTTCTCTTCTATCCAGATCACAATCCTTTAGAATATACATTGTTTTGGCTTCTGTTTTAGTAATTAACTTATGTTTCTCTTTCATATCTCTGTTTTATATTAATATTTTAAAAATATTATCCTGATATTTATATATGTTAAAAAAGTAATTATTGGGTAGAATTTCATTAATTCTTTGTTGTTTAAACAAATAAAATTATTAGGGTTGTGCCGATATTAAAATGACCTGTTAATATATGTGTTTATCTTAGAATTGGCACTAGATTGGCAGATTTTTTGATAAATTATTTTAAAGTTTTATTTACATTCTATGATGGTCATGCATTAAAAATTTTAAGTTTATCTTGTGACAATTTCGAGATATGAACATTTATAACTATATCATTATAATATTGGCAAAAATATCGACACAGCCCTAAAATTTATTATTTTCGTTCTTTCCCGTCATTAGAAATTGTGAAATTTTTGTGTTTTAAATTTAATTAAAAAAAATATATAAGTGTATAGCCATAGAATCTAACTTTCTTATTGAATACAATTTTCAATGTAAAATTATTCCATAAAAATAAAACTCCCTTTGCCCTTTCTATCAAAAAAATATAACAAAAAAAATGATAGGTTCACCTCATATGAGTATAGATTTGTAAACCCCCCCCCCCACCCATTACTAAACCCGAGTGTTAGGTGTGATTGATAATATACGGCCAAAAATATAAGAAATATCAATACACATAGGACGCTGCTCATCTTGGTTGTCTATAAAATTTTCGCCAAAAATACTTTACCTCAAACGATTTATAATAAGAATTAAGAAATGTGACTTTGTCCATAGGAGGATGTCGTTGGAATCGTCTCTGCCATGAACTTTCCATAAGAAATAAGGTCTTCTTATCTATAGGAGGACGCTGTTTGATTCTTCTTACGAATCAGAATAATATTTAATTTTCTCCGGCTATTACAATTTCCCTGTTAATATCATAATATATTTCACCAATTAGAATAAAGAAAAGAATATATTATTTAACATTTCATCATAATTTTGCAATCAGGTGAATTTTATATTTCTCTAATTAGAATAAAGTATAGAATATATCATTTTAATATTTCCTCCAGCTATTATAATTTCCATGTAATAATGCGAATTTTATATTTCTTTAATTATAATACATAGCAAGATTGGCTCAGTCAATTGACGGGAAAAAAAAGAATCATATAAATACATTTCATCTTAATGCTGGTTAGTGGAGCATCTTAGTAGTAGTGAATTTAATGAAGTATGTGATATAATACAAGAAATAGGCGCTTTACGAGGTGGTGGTGATCAAAATATTATAATGATATTATAAATTTCAGAAGTAAAATTGGCATGTTTAAGAAAATTATATGGAAAGCAGTAACTTCCATAAGAAACAAACAGATTCCAGCCTACTTCTTCTTCAGAAAGAAATTAGTAGATTTGGGTTAATTCTTATTAAAATAGAAATCATTGAAAATCTTGACAACAGGAAAATTGATTAAAATATTAAAGAAAATGATAATATTGATTCAGAACAAGACTGCCACTGAGAGCTAAACATTAGATATTGAATGACATTGAATTAAAAAAATATACAGATTCATTTTACTTTAAAAAAATAAATATGACATATTCCATATATTTTTATAATTCATAGAGCACTTTTTAAATGGAAGAAGAAATTTGGAGATTACATAATAGTAATCAATTATCAAAATTTAGTAAGTAATCATAATTATAAATAGTTACATTCTTTAATTATCACCCCCCCTAAAGCTATATAAAAGTCAATATAGTAAGTTATAAAATAATGGGAGGCTATCAAAAAAAATTAACTATATTTTATGTTATAATTGCTCAAAAATACATTTCTAAATGCTTCAAAAAACATGTAGAAAATATATTTTGCTACTACACAAATGTGGGTAAATGGGATTAAAAATCTCTCTTAAATCAGATTTGAACAAAATGAATTCCAGCATATACAAAACGTGAATTTCAGACAACTTTGCCATGAACATTTGAACTATTTTATATGTTTTTCAGATAACTTAACAACTAAACAAAAGTATATTACTTGTCTGAAATTTATAGGACAGATTACACATGCTGTAATAGGTTTCCAGCAAATTAGATTTTTTCAAATTTAAATATAACTCAGAGTAATAAAATTTAAAGATTCTGAATAATAATAGATTCCATATCCCAATAGGACATATAAAATATGTTTTATTAAACGATATGAATATTAATAAAATTTTATCATTATAAATTTTTTTATAAATCACAAAACAATGGGATGGAAAATTAGGATAGAGGCATACATGGACATGTCATCCAAAGTATAGCATTTTATGAACACCCTCTTCTAAAAATAAATAACAGACTTTTTTATAGTTGATAGAAAAGATTGGATCATTTGTGAAAATTTTATGAATCTACACAGCCCTACTAATATTGTGCATATATATATATAGATGTAGTTAAGAAATTATTTCATTTAAAAAGGTGTAATAATGTTAAACAAGATCAATTTAGAGACTTTTAAAAATGGCCAATAACAAAAGTATTATTACCATAGGCTCATGTGACTTGTTATACAATAAAAACAATATCAAATTTCTAGCCACATCTTACAATAATTTCTTTTAAACAACATAATATAATTAAAATATTGGACCAGATCGGCAGCCAATATTTTTTAAAATTCCTAAATATTGACAACAATTCATTCTGATGATATATATTATGCATAGCCCTAAATATTAGATATTTCATATTTTAAATTTGAACAAATAATTTTTACATACAAGACTAGGTCATAAAATAATTAAAATTTAAAAAATTTGATCCAGGCTTAAAGCTAATAGATTCTAAGACAAACTAAAAACATATATATATAAAGTCAAGGCATGGCCTGATTTAAGAATGAATATTATTTTTAAATCAGGTAGGGCCTATTTTGACCTTTCACTAAACTACTTATTATCTGGAATATGCTATCTTTTAAATCAATAAAAAATAGATATACACCAATATATATAAAGAAAAATTTGTAAATTACTTATCAACAATTAAATTTAAATATTACTTGCATCCATCACATATTGAATAGTCAAAGGTATTGTATAAGTATGAATCTCGAAATTTTTTGCCACAATCTATGCATATTTGAGCATCAATTATGGACAATGGATCTAGTTTTAATTTTTGATTAGGTTTAATATTTATCGTATATTACTAGGTTTTTCCTTTAAATTGAGTAGAATGTTATTCTCGACAGTATTGCCATCATTTAATTCATTTTCTTCCAATATAAATCCAGCATTTGTATCAATTATTCTTTTAATTGTTATATTATTTTTAATTTGAGAAGTCATATTCCCCAAAGTTGCTATAGAATATCCTAAAGCTGTCATATGATAACAGACGCTTGTTACATCTCTGTCAGATATACTATATATACGTGTAAAGCAAGAAATTGGTATGAGAAATTGTCCTACTATTCAGAGGCGTCGCATTTTTAAAAATTACTAAACTCTTGTTTTTTATTATATTATACGTACAAAATAAACTAGAGTATAAATAATTAAGACTAGAATATTGATCATTAAGACTAGAATATAAATAAATATAAATATCATTAAGACTAGAATATAAATAATTAAGACTAGAATATAAATAATTAAAACTAGAATATAAATAATTAAAACAATACATTTCTACAAATTTTTCAATACAAAATCGATTTACTATAGTATAAAGTATTTTAATGTCATTCACAATACTTTCTTCATTATTTAATAAATCTAAATAAGATTAATTTTAAAATGTATTTCATCAAATGTAATTTGTTGCAATAAAACTTCTTTATCCAATATACCTTTATATTTACTGCTACCAAGAATCTGGCTTGTTGTAGTATCCTCTTCAGATTCTATGTCTATATAAAATTTTATATTTAATTTAATTATATTTAAAAAATTAATACATTCAGAGATATCTGTACATTGGATCTCACATATATCTTCAGATTGAGCCACACATAGTGCTTCTATTATTTTATAAATAAAATATCTTATATATAAATTAATTTTTTACCTATTTTCTTTCCTTCTGTACTTACATTATTTACAATCATGTCATTCACAATACTTTCTTCATTATTCAATGAATCTAAATAAGATTAATTTTAAAATGTATTTCTTTTCAGTGTATTTATTTTTGTAAATATAATATATAAAAAGTAATATTCCATATTATAGTGTCCATTTTTCAAAAATATATATAAATAAGCAAACTATTCTAAATTTATTTAGCATTTTTATTAAAATATAGTATATTATTAAGTTAGGATAAACAAATAAATATATAATTATCAAATTATGAAAGAATGATTGAGTAAACAATTTAGCCAATATTATCTTTATTAATGTAAAAAGAATAATAGTGTATGATTTTTTAAGATATTGACTATTTATATAGAAAATATTTACTATGTTTTATTTAGCTAATATTTTGACATCACCTTATGTGATTATAATAGAAAAATTTTAAAAAAATTTCCCATTTCTAGTGTCCTGCTCCTGAAAGTTGAAAATATATTGTAAAGCAATTTTTGCTTAACTTGAAAACTAAAGAAATCAATATTGTTTAATACTCTGGTGAAAAATGACTTAAATAGAAATTCTATAGAAATTAGGCAAATTTGGGAGGAAATAGGAAAAACATATAACTTCAATTATGATCAAGTGAAAAAGAAACCTTCCATTAAAATAGATAATTAACTAATAAATTTTTATTTTTTAAAACTTAAATGTCCAAAGTGTTTTGTTATTAATTTGTGAAAATTTTAAGGATTTTTTCAAAACATTTTGGACACAGACTTATATATAAATTTATTTACCTATTTTCTTTCTTTTAACATTTTTGTTTTCAATATTTATATCTCTTAAACTACAATTAATCGTCTTTCAACTAAATCAAAGTTTGAATTTTAAAAACTGTATAAAATATACTTTGTTTTGTTCATCACCAGCTTTATTATTGAATCCTCTTCTTTGGTCCTCAAGATTATTGCTACTTTTATCTTTAGTTTTTTTCATAAAGTCTTTAATGCTTAAATTTTTAAATCGCAAAGTCATTTTATTTAAATAGTGATTTTAAACTCGGCTTACAATATTAAATTTGTTAATTTTCAATTAATAAATCTTTATATTTATTTAATTAGGGTTATATAATAATTTAATTAATAAAAATCAATTAAACTTCAACTGTTAATGCTAAATTGATATTTAAACATTATGCATGGTATTGATATTTTATTTTTAACAAAGAATTTGATTGCAAGCTGACATAGTGAAAATATAAATTATATGTATTAATCTAATCTAATAAAATTTAGATAGTCTTATTAATTTTTAATTAATAAAATTAAATCTATATATTACTTAAAAGAATTATAATAAACAGGGGACAATCAAAAAAAGTTCTTTTTAGTTTAAGGGGATATTAAGGAACCATTAAAAAAAAATTTTTTTTTTGCTTCAGGGGGCTATTCAAATTTTTCAGGGGGTTTGAGCCCCTGCGCCCCCCCTAGTGACGCCACTGCTACTATTATAAATTAATCAAAAACAGGAGGATTAATAACTCCCTAACAGCAATATAGAATTAAAAAGTGCTGTTGTAATTCAAATTTTTGTTTATAGTCAAATATTACAAAAAAATTTAGGAGAGTGTGTTGGATCAATGGGGGAAGGGGGTGTTATTTTAAAATGATATTTAGGTGAACAGACAAATTTCTAAATGGGGGACTATATCTATGATAAGACTATCACACATATGCACATCCCGTATAAATTTTACTCCCATATCCTACAGCGGAAATGGCCAATCAATATAATTTATAAATTAACATAAATTGATCAATCAAGATAATTTGAACAATCAACTCTATTATTTGATCAATCAACATAAATATATATTCATTAATCAACATAAATTGATTAACCAATATAAATTAATCAACATAAATTGATAAATCATTTATCAAAGATATACAATTATTCTATATCCACGATTGCCATTACTGTCACATTTAGTCGTTTACTAACACATTTCTTGAAAAAAATTTAATATATCACATTGCTCACATTTTTTAAATCCCCGAAAATCTCCCACATGCATGATTTTACAACAAGATAATAATTTATGAGAAAAATAAGTAATAGTTAATAATTTTTTAAAATAACGACTGTAATTTAAAATTTTTAGGAAAAAAACATTTTTATAAAAAAAATATAAATAGTCTATTTTTAAAAATCCTAATACTTACCACGCTTAAAAAAATTCTCGACTTTTAGCGGTAATATTCTTATGTTATTTAACATAGTAGAAGTAAATGTTTGTAAGTGTTTTAAATAAGTAATTACACATCATTCATTTTTTTAATTCTAAAAATTAAAGATGTTCGTTTTTTATTGTATCAGAGAGGTAAAGTATAATGTGATTAGAACCTATGTTGCTTACATTCAAAAATAATGAACGGTAAAATATTTATTCATAATATCTTTCTCTAAAAATATTCTGAATATTAAATAAAATAAAATTTTCACCAACTTAGTCAAGCAATATTCTTTTTTTTAATCTTTAAAAAATATTTTTTATCATTTTGTTACATCATAGTCTAATTTTTAACCTTACTTTTACTTTTGTTTTTTTTGCATACAAACTTTTTATAATCTAATTTTGTAACTTTACTTTTTATTTTTCGTAACCTTACTTTTTATTTTTTGTAATCTTACTTTTTGTTTTTTTCGTTTATATTCTAATTTGATGTAGTATTTATACGAAGTATAAAATGAAGAAAGATATATAATAAAGTTAATAATAATAAAATATATTTTTACATACTGGCACGTTTATCATGATTCTCTTCATGGTGCCCCTCCAGTTTAGGCATAAAAAACTCGCCTTATGGAAATTTTTTTTAAAAAATAAATTTTTTTTTGGTAAATATGATTAATAAAAAAAATTTATTATTTCTATATAAAGGAAGAAAACAAAAGGTAAAATCATTGTGATATTTTTTTATATATCATGTTTGCTTTTAAATTAATCAATATTCCTCATGAAATTTCGATTTACAATATTTTGTTTGATTTAACCAATAAGGGGAACTGAAGATGTTCTATTTGAATTTGTTAACTTAAAAGACATGATTAATTGCTTTGAGTTGTTAAATGGCAAGCATTACGTATATAATGATTCTGAATTTATTGAATTAAATTGCATGTTCATCAAAATATAAATTGTTAAAACATAAAATATTATAATTTCCTATATATATGTCTTACTAATAAAATATGGAAATAAAACCAGAGTTTATACATAAGATTCCTAAGTTAGTGGGACCACTTACTGAGATTTATTTAGACAGAATATTAAATTATTTTTCGACCAGCACATCATCGGACTCTATTAAAATAAATTTAATAATTTATCAAACGAGGTTTTTGACAATATTAAATCAATCTGTTCTGATACCGACATACTAGATCTTAAAATTGTTTTTAAAAAGTTAACTTGCCTTTTACCTGCGCAAGATAAAAACATTTTAATTAATAAATTTAATCTGCTGCAGCGTCAGAGAGTTTTATGCTGTGGTATATAAGAGTATCGAAACTGCGTAATTTTTTGGACGACAGTAGATTAAAAGAAAAATTACGTACATCTACCTTAATTGATAAGATAAAATATAAATTCTCTAAAAATATTGACTTAACATTAAACCAGATGGTCGAATTAGGGGTGAAACTGGACTGTTTTAGCGTTAAGTCAGATGATAATAATATGTTATATAAATAATGATAAAAAGTCTGATAAAGATAAAAACTTTTACAATAAAAATAGAAACGACAATAATAATTATTTTAGACCTGATAATAATTTTAGAAATAATTATAATAGAAATAGAAATGGGAATTACAATAATAATTTTAGATATAATTACGGTAATAATAATTCGAGATACCACGATAATTATAACAACTACTACAATAACTATCGCTATAACAATAATAATCAATCTAATTATGGTAGAAATAATACATGGCGTGATAATAATCAAAGAAAACAGATCCAATACGGTGATGGAAATCGTAACAATTACCAATCTAATTACAACAATTCAAATAATTATAGAGGCAATGACAATAATCAGAGAAAGCAAATATAATATAACAATAACTCAAATAATTATAGAGGTAGCGACAACAATAATAGAAAGCAAATACAATACAACAATGATTATAATATGAATATTGAAGAAATTATTGAAGAGAAAGTTGACTCTACAAAGAACAAAGATGATAATGATTTCAATGTTAACAACTTATCTGGTGACATGCTCAATGACAAAGATAACGCATTTATGACTACCTTAAAAGTGAACGATATTGTTACTTGTATGCAAGTTGATACAGGCTCCAAACACACTATTATACCTCATGATCTGGCTAAAAAACTTGGTATTAGAGATCTTAAGAAATCCGAGTTACAACTCACTGCTTATGACAGAAATTTAATCAAGATCATCGGCACCACTCAAGTTAAAGTGAATTATGATGGTATCTCAAAATGTTTACAAGCGGTAGTCGTCGAATCAAGTAAAAATGCCTTGTTGGGACGTACATGGATCAATGCTTTCAAAAATATTTTAAATAAATTTATAGCTAATGTTGACACTAATTACGAAGATGAAATAAAAAATTAATTAAAGAGTGTGAATCTAAATTGACTAATGGGCCAATCAACAAAGCAAGTGTCAAGTTACATTTAAGAAGAGATGCCCAACCTAAAATTATACCGCCGAGACGTATTCCTTATTCAAAAAATGATCTTGTTAGCAATGAACTTAAAAAATGGATACAAGATAAAATAATTGAGCCGGTGAATGATGTCCGATGGGCAAGTCCTGTTACCGCTGTCTACAAAGATGATGGGAGCATTAGGCTTTGTGCTGATTTTAAGGACACTGTTAACCCAGCTCTAGAAGATTTCAGATACCCTCTGGCACGAATCAATGATCTAATAGCTAAACTTTCAGAAGGAAAGAAATTTACGAAGATTGACTTTAAAAATGCTTTCTTACAGATACCAATTGATAAAAGTTGCAGAAATATTTTAACCATATCTACGCACAAGGGATATTACCAGTTTACTAGACTTCCTTTTGGGCTTAAAATCTCATCTGCAATTTTTCAACAGATTATGGATCAAAACTTTGGTGATATGGATGACGTCATATTTTATATTGATGATTTACTTATAACTGAAAAAACGATGAAGCCCACCTTAACAACATAAAAAAAGTGTTTGATAGAATATCATCGTTTGGGCTAATACCTAACTTCAATAAAAGTGTGTTCTTTAAAAACAAAGTGAGGTTCCTGGGTCATGATATTGACGCTAAGGGGATTCATGCTAATCATGAAAAAATTGAAGCAATATTAATATGCCAGAACCAAAATCAGCTGCTGAATTATCAACATTTCTGGGAATGGCTGGCTACTATAGAAAATTTTTGAACAATTTTGCAGAAATTGCCGATCCTCTATATAAGATTGTCAACAAAGAAAAATGGGCTTGAAACCTTGAACACTCTAAAAGTTTTAATGATCTTAAGAAATTGATTAGTCTTCCACCTGCTTTGACTTATTTTAACCCTGAATTACCTATAGGGATAGTCACTGACGCATCGAAATGTGGTTTAGGAGCTGTACTATTTCATATTGAAAAAGACGGTAAAGAAAAACCTATAGCTTTCGCGTCGAGAACTTTATTGAAATCCAAAATGAACTAAACCAATATTGAGCGTGAGGCTCTCGCCATTATGTTCGCTATAAAAAGGTTCCAGGAATACTTAATCGGCACAAAATTTACAATTATTACTGACCATAAGCCTCTAGTTCACATCTTTACCAAGGGTCTTAAGGATAATAGCACCATGTCCTTAAGACTCCAGAAGTGGAATATTACATTAGGAGGATATGATTTTAATATAAAGTATAAAGCCGGTAAATATAATGTTGTTCCTGATTGTCTTTCGAGATTACCACAAGAATGTCATGATGAAACTATTGAAAATATCACTATAATAAATGAATATGGGGATATACCTATAAATTTTAATCAAATTCGAGATGAAACTTTGAAAGATATTGAATTAAAACAAGTTATAAATGATATAAATAACAACAGGCCTATAATGAATTTATTTATAAAAACATTGAATTGGAATTAAGTATAATTAAGGATTGAATCTTTCTATCCAATCAACCTTATTTTAATTGGTTGATTGGCATTTCGCGTTTAAAAAAAATATAAAACATTCACGTATTTACAAATACGACATGCCACTCCTTTATGGGATCGTGGCATATCGTCAGATATAAAACAAAAAAAAAAAATATCTAAAAAAAAAAACTTACAACATCATTTCAAGAATATTTTTACACATGATTTTCTTAAATCGACATTGGGTTAACCCAGAAATCTTCAGCGCCTGCCGTCTGCGGTACACCAGCTGTTAGCGTACTGGTCACCACTCTTTGCAAAATATCCTCTCCACTTATACCTCGGGATCCATTCCAGAGTTGACCACGAGCATCAAAATGACGAGTATTGAGAGAATGTCTCTCCCTATCCCTATCCGACCCTGAGGGAACTGAGTCCGTTGGTTGTCTCCCTTCAAAATCGTGATGCACGCGCTGTCGTCCTTCATAGATTTCCACTCTTGGGTTTTCAGATATTACTTCCAAAGGTACGCGAGTCTCCCGAGATGGCCGGGAACACTGATGCCGCAAGTGTCCCACCTCTTGACAATTGAAACACTTTTTCCGTCTACTCCCATACGTCGGTGGTTGATTCTCCTTCCGGCGTCCTTCTCCCAGGGTCATACCATCGTGCTTCTTGATTAATGTGACCTGGAGATAAAAATCTCCAAGGTCTACTAAACGGGATATTGTTTCCATTTCTCGAAGGTGATAAAATATTCGTGGATAACTGGTTCAAGGCTATACGTGGACCCTTTCTTTATTTTGATTTTCAGAAATTAGTAGTAATGACTTTAAAAAAAACTTTATAACAACAAAACTTCAATTTAATAAAAAAAATATATAATTTACCGGTTCAAGAATATGCGTTGACCTTTTCTTTATTTTAGTTTACAGAAAATGGTAGTAATGATTTCTTGTTAAAAAAAAAATTGACTTTAACAACAAAAACTTCAATTTAATAAAAGAAGTACAATTTAATATTTCGGGAAATTTAATTGAAAAAAAAAAATAATTTTATAATTAAAAAAAAAATCTTTTACAAAAAAAAATTTAAATTAACTAAACACTTTTGTTATTTAATTTTCCTTTTTTTTTTAAAAACAAAATCACTTCATACACAAAAACAAAATCAATCCATGATTGCGTTCCAAAACACAAACACGTTTTAAACTTTTCCTATTTCCTTTTACGGTATTCCACACATACACAGACCATTAAATTATAAACAAGAGAAAAGGGGGGGAAAAGAAAAAAAAAACTCAAACAAGAACTTTTAATTAATTATATTTTTTTTACTTAAAAAAAATATTTTCCCAGTACCAATACCAATGTTCAACAACCATGATTTATCCTATAAGGTTATGAACAAAAATGTATTCACAAAATGAATTACAACTTTTCTATTCCTTTTATTTTTTTAGACTTTTATTCATTTACAATACATATATTACCACAATTTCAATCTTTTTCCTTGTTTATTACCGACAGCCGGAACATTAAACCAGTTTAACATTACATATACATACATATACTTCAATTTCCCGTAATATTACCGAGATAACCTCCTTATTCAATTCCACTTTTTTACATAACATCTATCAATAAATTCTAATACCATCATATAATAATACATAAACTTAAACAAAAAAGGTTACCGACCGTTCACGTACATTTTACTCCTTCATGCTTTAACTTAGCATAAATATATATATTTATCACTTTAAGATGAGCCCCTCTCCTATTTGATCCTTTAACTTCCCATTCCCACATACAATATGTTACCCAAACCTTCATTTACACATTATATATTTGCTCGGAAACGAGTCTAATCCTTCGGGATGCACCTTCATTTTATTTATACATATGTTTTCATATTTATATTATCATATGAGGTACCTCAGATTTACTTCCGCGGTCTTATATGATCATTGTGGCGCATCACTGTGCCGCCCATTTCTAATTGAATCAAATTCAACTTTGAACCTCTGTTTACCCCAACAATGCCCCTGGCCCATATCTTGCCTTTCCCGTCAAACAAACGAGTCCATACTTTTTCTCCAACTTCAAACCTAATCTTTCGGTCCTCCAAAACTCCCTTCTCGTGACTCTCGGCCCTTAGAAAATCTAGGGGAACCCTAGTCCTCCGACCCAAAAACAATTCAGCAGGTGTCACTCCCTCCTTATTCCTAGAATTGAGGTAATACAACTGGGCCAAATACACCCCATTCCCCTGATTGCCGGCCTTTCTTATCCAATTCTTAACAATTGCTACCATCCTCTCAGCTTGACCATTTGAGCTGGGATGATAGGGCGGGGTCAAAATGTGTCGAATCCTAGACTCTTTACAAAACTGCTTGAAATTTTCGCTAACAAAGGCAGGTCCCCCATCAGATACAATGGTATCCGGCAATCCAAACCTGGCCATTAATGCCCTCAATTTCCTTACCACAATTTTCGTGGTATATCTATGTACCTCCTCGTACTCTATCCATTTCGAATACGAATCCACTACTAAAAAATACGACCTTTTGTCTAAATCGAAAAAATCAACATGTAAGCGTTCCCACGGTTTTCTCGACCTAGGCCATATCTGACCCACCTCCTTTCGGGGCATCGCCGCACACGAATTACACGGTTCACATGTCCTTGTGATATTTTCAATATCTTTTCCCATACCCGGCCACCAAACATATTCACGGGCCCACGATTTCATCTTCCCTTGACCTTGATGTCCAGCATGTAACAAATTTAAAATTTTACCTCTTAATTTGAACGGAATTACAGCACGATTACCCCTCATTAAACAATCATCTATCACAGACAATTCCTCCTTCACCTTTTTAAAAACTTTACAATCCTCCTCCCAAGTCTTTTTCCCCATTACACATAACTTTATCCTAGTCATTTCTCTATCTCTCAATGTACTCAACTTAAGATCCTCCCAATTGGTAGGACCCCCTTTGAGCATATGCGAAAGCGAACAAACCAGGGCTTTTTCACTGTTTCGAACCTTATCCTTGTTCCCTTCATCATTTTCTTCACTTAATCCTAATCGGGACAAACTATCAGGCAAACAATTCTCTTTACCGCAACGATATCGGATCTCCACATTAAAGCTGCCCACCAACAACAACCAACGTTGTAACCGGGGAGACATCATTAACTCCCGATTGTTTTTCCGAAATAAGTGAATTAACGGTTTGTGATCAGTAAAAATTACAAATTTTTTACCAATCAAATATTCACGACATTTTGTCAACCCGAAAATCACAGCCAGGGCCTCCTGTTCAATCACAGAATATCTGGTTTCCACCTCACGAAAAACACGCGAAAAAAACAATACAGGTCTCTCCAAGCCCTCTATTACCTGTAACAACGCACCACCAACTCCTTTATTTGAGGCATCTACCGCCAAAACAATTTCCAAGTCATTATCAAAACACACCAAAATTGGCTCTTTTCCAATTTTTTCCTTTAAAATTTCAAAAGCAATCTGCTGTACATCCTTCCACTCATAATGAATTCCTTTTTTCAATAAATCATATAACGGCGCCGCCACCTTTGCAAAATCTTCCACGAACCTATGGTAATAATTGACCATACCCAAAAAAGACTGCAACTCAGCCTTAGTGTCAGGCCGTTTCATGTTCGATATATTCTTCAAATTTTTATCCAAAGGTTTCACTTCAATTCCATTAATCCGATGACCCAAATATTCAACCTCCATTACCCCCAGAACACTTTTCTCCTTACTAGCTCTCAAGCCTTTATCACGAATTCTCCTAAACACTTCCTCCAAACGTTGATTATGCTGCTCCGGCGTCACTCCAGTAATTAACACATCATCCATATAATAAAATACTCCTTCCAATCCTTGGAAAACCGACGCCATGGTCCGTTGAAAAATGGGAGCAGATACACTCAACCCAAATGGTAATCTACAAAACGCAAACAACCCCTTTGGAGTCGTTATCGTCAATAATTTACGGATTTCCTTTCTCAAAGGTAACTGCAAATACGCCGACGAAAAATCCACCTTGGAAAAATATTTCGCACCCTTCAACTGAGCCAAAATCTCCTCAATCCTAGACAATGGATATTTAACCTCCACCACCCATCGATTTACCGTGACCCTGAAATCCGCACAAAGTCTCAATTTACCATTTGCCTTTTTAACTGGCACTAACGGAGTTGCCCAATCGCTATATCCCACAGGAATAATAATGCCGTCCTTCACCCATCTATCTAATTCCTCATCGATCTCCTTCCTCCATTCGAAAGGAACTCGCCGACAAGCCAAAAAGATCGGTGAAAAACCCTCCCTCAGTTGAACATCAACTTGATAATCATTTAAACAACCTAATTTTTCATCAAAAATAATGCCATACTGCCTTACTAGAATAGGAATAGGAATAGCTTGATTAACCTTATTCCAATCCTCTTTTTCCCCGGCCACAATTTGCTTCTTATTTCCCTCATCATTATGATCCAACTTACTCGATTTCTCCATTATCTCCTCCGAAATTTCACAAATTTTATTATCAGTATTATCCAAATTTTCACTCTCTCCAACATCCATTATTACATTATCACTAGTATCAAAAATATTCCAATAATTATTGGGAGGACCAAGCTTGGTAATCTAATCCCACCCCATAACAGTCTCAACATTTTCCTTTACTACCCATAAATCAAGGAAAAATATAGTATCATTAAGATTAACCCCCAATTTGGCCTTTCCCAACACAGCGACTTCCGATCCATCAAACTGCCTGACACACATAGCCTCTTTTTCCAGTTTGCCACCAGGCCAATACTTATAAAAATTCTCCTGCGACATTAGAGAAATACTAGCTCCGGTGTCAAATAGCATTTCTATATTCCTATGATCAATCCTCAAACTAACCCTCGGACACAAACATGGTCCATCTAATTTTTCCGTCATTAAAATATCATATGTTTTAATCGGAGAATCAGCGTTTATTTTATCTAAAATAATAATTCCATTGGCATTCTCATTGCCCCTTAAATTCAACTCGGAATTTAAATTCTTATTCCTGACAATTACATTTCTTCTAATAAGATTCATGGGACATCTTTCCCAAATAAAATTCCTAACATCTCTTCTAAGAGAATAACGAACAATATTCCTCGGATATTGTTCCCACCTAAATCGACTAACCTCCCTCTCAGAGAAATTACGAGAATGATTTCTTATTTTAATTCTATCATTTCCCTCATTTCGACTAATACTATTAAATGTTTTATTATACAAATTTTTCCGAACTCTCGGAGCCCCGACTCCTATATGATTCACCTTGCAATCATATAGTCAACACGAATTTCGTGATACTTCCATGCAGTCCACAGCTACATGTCCCGGCCTTTTGCAACAATTTTGGTATTAAACATGTGCTTACATCTGCTTATCACCAGCAATTCAATGGCCAGGTAGAACGCATGGTTAGAACGTTCAAAACGCATATGAAAAGGAATATTAAAATTGACCCAGATATCGCACTTGGCAAATTTTTATTTAATTACAGAAATACGCGTAATGATACTACAGGAGTTACACCATCTCAGAGAATGTTTAATCGAGATATTAGAATTAAATGAGACTTATTAAAACCGATGGAGGAGAAGGAGAATAAAATAAACATTACTTTACCACGAAATAGAACTTTTAACGTAGGAGATTTTGTTTGGTATAAAGTACAAGGTGATGATAAATAGCGCAAAGGTATAATCACACATAAAGAAAGTGATATGATGTTCCAAATTAAGACTGAGAAAGGTATTTTGAGGAGACATTTAGATCAAATAAGGATTAGAAACTATTTTAACACAATTATTAACTATGACTCTAAGGATTCTTTTAAGGAGGGAAGTGTGGACAAAAATATAAAAATTATTGATAATAACGAAATAACACCTATTTCTAGACCTGTGCGAATAAAAAAAAACCTGTTTATTTAAAAGACTATGTAACTTAAAATATAAAATAAATATTAAATTGCATAAAGTAAATTAAATATTAAAACGCTTATAGTAAAACGCAAAGAATTAAAACGCTGAAAATATTATATAACCATCTTATTGATTTATCATTCTTCATTTATTCTTATATCCAATATGATGAACTATTATTTCTTATTATTCGCAACTTATTTATGATAATAATAACAACTGAGTACTATCAAACAAGCTATGATTAATGGAGACAAATTACAATAAGGATATCAAGCTCACGATTTAAACAAACCAACGTGCAAAATCGATTTAAACAAACCAACGATTGGGACAAGCCAACGGTATGATGATTTGTGATACAACTTGATTATCAAAACGATAAACCACTTGGACAACAAACTATAACTTCTCCGATGAAATTATCAGAAGAGGGAGAATGTTGCGTTATTCTAATCGTATTATTTTTTGTAATCTAATTTTTATTATTTTTTAACTTTATTGCGTAACCTTGTTTTTATAACTTTATACGGCGTAACCTTATTTTTTATATTTTATATTATTTTTTATATTTTATAATATTTTTACTTTTTTGTTCTTCGTTTGTATTCTAATTTAGATTTATAAAAATGTATATAAACGATGTATGAAATGGAATAGATAGTAATAATAAAGTTAAATATAAATAAACACGTTTTTTACTTTTATGCACATTATCATGTTATTTTGCAAGACCGAATTTTGTCAATATAATTTTTATAATGATCCTGAAATTGAATTAAAAATGACCTATCTTCATAATATTTATTAATTATACCTAAGAATACATCTTTAGGTAATTCAGTTAATTCCCACATTTGGTCATAATTCCAGAAATCAAAAATACGAAAAATATCAATAGGTAGTTCATTAATATTAACTGTTAATTCATTAATAAGTAAATGTTTTATTAAGATTATCTATGTATTCATATATGTTCATTATGACTGATTTATATTTTAGTTATTTTATTAAGTTATTTTATACTATAGGTTATGACTCTTGTATTGGAATTTTATAATAACTTTTTTTCTTACGAGGATTTAAAATATTTTGTAAAAGAAATAAAAGAAAGGACTTAATTCAACTATTACTATTTAAATTTAAATCAAATTTATTACTATATATTTTTTATCTAAAAACATTATATATATAAATATAAAAAGTTAATTGAACATATTAAATAATCAACTTAAATAGTTAATATAAAATAAACAATATTCAAATTTAAATTTATTTAAATATATAATCAATCAACATTCCCCCTCTTCTACAAATAACGAAGCTTCTTCTCAGCAGTCATCGAGAGCTTGTTGTCCCAGAAGTTTTTTCCCGTTTCGATTGTACTCGGTTTCATCTTGGTTAACGCATAAGTCTCAAATGTTCTCGTAGGCTTGATTCTATCACGTAGGTTTGATAAAATCGTTTATTAGAGTTGCGTGAGTTTGTACGTTTATTGTAGGCTTGAATCAATCGCGTAGGTTTGATAAAATCGTTGAACGTTATCGTTGGTTTGATATCCTTATCGTATGTTGTTCACATTTCTCAAAATTGTTATTATCATGTTTCATAATTAATCCAGTCGAATATTGGAATTTTGAATAAATCGGAATATGTAATTTGGAATAGTTGATCAAATATATGAATAATATGCACGAATAAAATTTTGAATTTCGGAACAATAAAATATGTAATAAGGAATGATAATTTAAGGAATAAGGAATAAAATCCAGAATAAGGAATGATAAATGATTATTATATTATTTTTTAGGTGTTAAGTTAATCATAGCGTTTTATGCGTTTTATATTTTTAGCGTTTTATATTTTTAGCGTTTTATATTTTTAGCGTTTTATATTTTTAGCGTTTTATATTTTTAGCGTTTTATATTTTTAGCGTTTTATATTTTTAAATTTTAAGCACGTAATCTTTTAAGTAATCAGGTTTATTTTTAATTCTTATTGGTCTAGTAATTGGTATCTTAATCTCATTCTTCGTGTCCACACTTCCCCCCTTAGAGGAATTTTTAGGGTCAATTTCATAATATTTTAAACTGTTGTAACATTCTCTTTTCCTTAACTGATCAAGATGCCTACTTACTATCCCTTTATCAGTATAAACTTGAAACATGGTGTTACTCTCTTTAAGCTTGATGCTGCCTTTGCACCACGTATCATCACCCTGTTTCTTATACCAAACATAATCTCCTCTATTAAAAGTTCGATTTCGTGGTAACGACATGAAGACTTCACCAACTTTATCCTCCAAAGGTTTTAATAAATCCCACTTTATTCTAATGTCGCGGTTAAACATTCTTTTGGACGGTGTAACTCCCGTAGTGTCATTCGGCGTGTTTCTATAGTTGAACAAAAATCTGTCCAGCGCAGTTTCTAAGCCAATCTTTATGTTTCTTTTCATATGAGCTTTAAATGTTCTCACCATACGTTCAGCTTGTCCATTAGATTGCCGATGGTAGGCCGACGTTAGTACATGTTTTATACCATAATTGCTACAAAATTTTTCAAAATCTTTGCTCGTGAAATTGGTACCATTATCTGTAACAATGGTTTCAGGTATACCAAATAGTGAAATAGTTTTATAAATTTCCTTTAACGTGAATTCAGTCGTATTACTCTTTACCGGAACTATAACCGGAAATTTACTATAAGCATCAACGATTATCAACCAATTCTTTGTAAAAAACGGACCCGCATAATCTATGTGTATCCTTTCAAATGGTTTAGTTGCTGCTACCCATGGATTTTGTATTTTCTTTGGATTGTCATGATAAATATTACAATCATCGCAACTTTTGACTTCCAAATCAATGTCGTTGACCATACCAGACCACCACATACGATCTTTGGCTAAGGATTTAATTTTACCTGCTCCCAAATGACCTTCGTGTAACGCCTTCAGTATGTTCTTTCTCAGACTTGACGGAATTATTATTTTGTCGCTTTTGTACAGACAATCTTTAATGATACTTAGTTCTTGTTCAATATTTTCATAAATTTTATTTTGGATAGGCACATTATTTCTTATATCATTCATAACTTGAGATAATTCAAAATCTTTGGATGTTTCATCACGTATTCGGTCAAAACTAAGAGGTATATCGCCAAAGTCATTTATAATCGCGATATCATCAATAACGTCATCATCAATTACTTGTGGTAGTCTTGAGAGGCAATCGGGAACAACATTGTATTTACCAGCTTTATATCTGATGTTAAAGTCGTAACCCCCCAAAATTATACTCCACTTCTGTAACCTTAATGACATGGTGCTATTATCTTTGAGCCCTTTGGTGAAAATATGGATTAGCGGCTTATGATCCGTTATAATAGTGAACTTAGTCCCTATCAAGTATTCTTGAAATCTCTTGATAGCAAACATAATGGCCAAAGCTTCACGCTCAATATTGGTATAGTTTGTTTCGGATTTTGCTAAAGTTCTTGATGCAAAAGCTATCGGTTTTTCTTTGCCATCTTTTTCAGTGTGAAACAAAACAGCTCCTAAACCTCTTTTAGATGCATCAGTCGCAATTCCGATAGGTAGTTCAGGATTAAAGTACGTCAAAGCTGGAGGAAGACTAATCAATGTCTTTAGATCATCAAAACTTTTGGAGTGTTCTTAATTCCACTCCCATTTTTCTTTGTTAACAATCTTGTATGGATCAGCTATTTCAGCGAAGTTGTTCAAAAATTTTCTGTAGTACCCGGCCATACCTAGAAACGTTGACAATTCCGCGGCTGATTTTGGTTCCGGCATTTTAACGATCGCCTCGATCTTGTCATGGTTGGCGTGGATCCCCTTGGCGTCGATGTCGTGTCCTAAGAACCTTAGACTTTTTTTGAAAAATAAGCTTTTTGCAAAATTAGGCACTAAACCATGAGATAGTATTCTTTCAAAAACCTTCTTTATGTTGTTGAAATGAACTTCGTCACTACTTCCCGTAATTAGTAGATCATCAATATAAAATATGACATCTTTCATGTCACTGAAAATTTGATCCATAATTTGTTGAAAAATCGCAGATGAAGTCTTTAACCCAAAAGGAAGTCTGGTAAACCGGTAGTACCTCCTGTGTGTAGATATAGTTAATATGTCTCTGCAGGTTTCATCGATGGGAATTTGTAGGAACGCATCCTTGAAATCTATCTTGGTGAACTTCTTCCCTTCCTTGAGCTTAGCGATAAGATCATTTATTCTTGGAAGTGGGTATCTGAAATCCTCAAGGGCTGGGTTGACAGTGTCTTTGAAGTCGGCGCAAACCCTAACGCTCCCATTATCCTTGTAGACAGCGGTTATCGGACTTGCCCATCGGACATCTGTTACAGGCTCAATGACTCCATCTCCTATCCATCTCATAAGTTCTCTAGTAACAGCGTCTATCTTTGAATAAGGTAACCGTCTAGGTGGTATGATTTTCGGTTTGGCATCGTTACGTAGATATATCTTGACATTCCCTTTGTTAATCGGTTTTTTAGTCAGTTTAGATTCGCAATCTTTTATTAATTTCTTTATTTCATCTTCATAGTTGGTATCAATGTTTGCTATAAATTTGTTCAAAATATTACTAAAAGCATTAATCCACATACGTCCCAATAACGCATTTTTATTAGATTTAACGATCACGGCTTGCAAGTGTTTGGTGATACCTTCGTAGGTTACTTTAACTTGAGTGACGCCAATAATTTTGATTAAGTTTCCATCATAAGCTGTGAGTTGTAGAGTGGACTTTTTAAGATCTTTAATACCTATTTGTTTAGCCATATCATGAGGTATAATTGTAAACTTGGATCCCGTATCAACCTGCATAGTAACAACAGCATCATTTACTTTTAAAGTGGTCATGAACGCATTATCATTAAGTTTAAACTCAGTTAAATTGTTGATATTAAAATCACTACCATTATCATTTTGTGTAGGGTTATATTTTTCTTCAACAATCTCTTCAATGTTCATGTTACAATTGATGTTACTTTGATTCACGTCATTATATTGTAATGGTTTTCTTTGATTAATATTTTGATTATAATTTTTCCACGTATTATTTTCTCCATTATTGTTGTTATTATAGGATTGATATTGATAACCATATCGATTATTATATTGACTCTGATTTCTTTGATTGTTGTAAGACCAGGAATTGTTTCTCCCATTATAATTATTGTTTTGCCAAGTACCTCTACCATAATTGTTTGAATTGTTATTGTATTGCCAGGCATTGTTTCTATTATAATTGTTGTTGTGCCACATCGAGTTTCTTCCGTAATAGTTTGAATTGTTATTCGAAGATTGGTTATTATGAAAATTTCTAGAGTTACCCTCACTGTCTCGAAAAATATTGTTTTGATAGTTTCGGCTAGCACTATAATTAGGCCTAAAATCATTATAATTCCTCTTCTTAAAATCAAAATTTTCCTTATGAGTGTTACGTCCATTATAATTAAAATTATTTTCTTTAAAATTATTATGTTCATAATCATTAGAATTATTCTCATTATTACTAAAAGTACTTTTGCATGGTATTTTATCCATGTTTAAATTGTAAAACTTTTTATTTTTATCCAATTTTTTATCATTGTCTACATAATTTGTATCGCTAACGTCTGGTTTAATATTGCTGCCATCTAACTCCACTCCTAATTTCATCATCTTATCTAAACCTTCGTGCTTATGTTTATTTAACTTCCTTCTAATATTATCATTTAAAGAACAAGTTATTAATTTCTCAATCATTCTTGTATCGTTATCAAAATCGCATTTTTTATGAAGTTTTGAAATTCTAAAATAAAAAGTATGGAAGGACTCCTCGGCACCTTGTACCGCTAAGTTAAAGTTCTTTATATTTACATTAATGTCCTCACTTGGAATTAACAGTTTCAATTTACCAAAAACAATATTAAAGTCTTTTAACTGTGCTTTAGAACATATCGACGTAACTTGGTCTACAATCTCAATTGGTAAGCTGCATAGTAGTGTCCTAACTTTAGATGAGTCTGACTCAATATGTCCTTCAAAGTATGTTTCTATTAAGTTAAGATAAGTCTCAGATAATTTTCCTGATAACTTGGGAAATTTAGGAACATATTGAGTGTGTGTAAGAGTTAATTTTTCGTCCATGATATAATTTTATTTGAGTAAAATAAACTTTCAATATTTAAAATCGTAAAAGCAAAACATTGTAGTTCATTAAAATCAAATTTAAGTTGTCTAAAAATTTTAATTTTAATCAAGAGAATATGGTCCACTAAGTTTTAATAGTTTATCTATAAAAATTCTAATTCTAATTTGTAAAGAGGATTTAATCCACTAAGTTTCAATATAATTTGTCTGTGAAAAATTTAATACTAATTCGTGACTAAGTTTTTAGGAAAAAAAAAATTTATTGATATTCTATAAGTTAAACATTGCGTAAATTTATATTTAATAATGAAATATAGGGAAAATTTTCTTTACCCTATAAATATAATGTCAAATATGTAAAGCATAAAGATATTTAAATTTTAATATTCAATAATTTTACAAAATATAAAAATAAAATTATTGTCATCAAGAACATAGGGTTTCCCATTTAGAGACATATATGCATCAATCATTTTTCGTAAAGATTTAAAATAAAAAACAATTTCGTTCGTCCTATTATCACGTACATAAGAAAATTCTTTACATATATCCATTTCTTTCAACATTTTATCAATAATAACGTATTGAGGTATATCATAAGTTTTAAAACAAAACATCACGACGTAAAAATTGAAAGATTTAGACGAAAAAATATTTTTTATCATATAACTCCTTTATTTATATATATATATACTCTATTTTATTTTTTATTTTTTTTTTACCTTTTTATAATTTTGTAAATTTGGATAAAATTTTGACTATCGAAAAGAAAAGTCAAAAAATTTATTTGTCCTTTATCATCTCCCATATCGAAATACGAATTTGCTTTTTATTTTTACAAAAGAAATCAAGGTAAGGATATTTTTAAATATTATTTTTTTAAACTTTTATTATTTAACTTTATTTTATTTTTAAAAAAAGAAAGAAAAACGAAAAACGTACCACCGTAACCGGGGCACCATAAAAGAAATAAAAGAAAGGACTTAATTCAACTATTACTATTTAAATTTAAATCAAATTTATTACTATATATTTTTTATCTAAAAACATTATATATATAAATATAAAAAGTTAATTGAACATATTAAATAATCAACTTAAATAGTTAATATAAAATAAACAATATTCAAATTTAAATTTATTTAAATATATAATCAATCAACATTTTGTAAATCATCATTGGTTTTAGTTTCACTATATAGAATTCATAGGCTAATGTCCAACTATTATATTGGTTCTTGTAAGTTTATATACCCAATTTTAATAACCGTTTCCATTTATAACAACTCTATTGCCTATGATTAACTCGTCTAGTTTGATATTTAGGTTAATAATTATCCTGCCCATAGTTGATTCATCCATTTGATCATATTCATTTCCATTTGGTACGATTCCAGTGTCATGATCTAAATTATTTATTGAAGAAAAAAATTAAAAGATTTTAAAATTATAATTTCCGCTGCCACCACGTTAAGGTGAGCAGTTAATTGTCAAATAGAATATTTATTAATTAATTTATCTAAATAATACGTTGCAACAACTATAAATTATATATATATTTTTACAATCAATAAAATTCTTAATCTTGTGTCATGTGAATGAAATAATATAATTGTGTTAAATGTTAATAGATAATCATTTTATAAAATACAACGAATGAATAAAATAAATTGCAATTTATGCTAAACAACATCTAGTATAAATAAAATAATTATAAATCCATATTTAACAATTTTGTATTCATATTACATTTAAAAAATTTTAATTAGTAGCAAAAAATTTATATAAATGCCTAATAAATTGTTTTATTTAAAAAAGAATACCCCCCTCCAGCTATAAATTCCTTGCAATCATTGGTTACGCCATGTATAGATGATATTGCTGAACATCAACCAAGCTACACTGTATACAGGTAGTTCTTATTTCTCAAATAAAACTTACTTCTGGATTGTTTTATACTATCTTTTTATATATAAATTAAAAGGGTAATATATTCTATCTGAACTCATTTTCATTCCAAAAACTGTATATAACAAAGCATTCATTGTATGATGAATTTTTTAATTTAATTCAGGTTCTAAAAAATAACTTTTGCATTATTTATTAATTCGTGGTAGAGTATTGACTGTAGACTCTGATATCATGGCTGATTTCTAACAGTAAAGTTTTATCAATCTCATCTATATTAGCTCATTTTATAGCCTAACCGGGCTGGTATTGCCAAACATATATATATAGATGTTACTAATATATTTCCAAAGATAGGCAAATATGTATAGTCGGATCATTATTTTAACACAACTTTATATGCTAACTCCAAACTTGATATAATTTTACTGTCAATGCATAAGATAGAACAATCTAAAATTATAATCGTCTGGAAATTATTTTACCAATAAAAGTTTTAGATGTAAATAGTTATTAAAAGCAACTACATTTTTTACAAAAAAATGGATACGAACTTCGATCTATACGGTAGATATGGGCAATCACCGACTAGGCTACTTAAAAACAATTAATATGGAATCTCAATTTTATAATCATTCACTGAGAAATTTTGATAATCTGGTTTAACTGGAAATTTATTTCTGTATGTATAATACTACCCTAAGCATTTAAACCAATTTTGTCATAAACCTTTGAACTAGTCTTATATATTAATTTTTATAGATATTTTTGATATAGATTTAATATTAAAAATGGCGATTGCCTGAAGTTTATGGGATATATAGTGTAGAAAAAATTGTTGAACCTTTAGGTTAAATAAAAATAATAACCTATAATAAAGATAATTATAGGCAAAATTAAGATACTCTTTGTATTAAATCACATCGCCATTTATTTTTTTATCATGTAACAAATTTATAAGCAAACGTAAAATCATAAATTAAAATAATAAAAAAGTACAAAAAATTAAAATTAAAATTAAAAAAATATAACAAATTATATAAATTAGAAGTAACTTTATTCAAGAAAAAAGAATGAATATTATTATAACATTCATTTTATTTTTTTGTTAATTAACAAGAAAATCTCCTGATAGTCTTCCTCTCTGTATATAATACGACAATTTTCCAAATAACAGCATTCAAAGAATTGCATCACAATTTTAATGAACTAAAAAATCAAATCTATGCTAATTACGTTAGTGATGTTAAACTTGAAAATAATTTTACAGATATATGTTCGAATAGCTTGGCTATGGATGACTGTATATTCCTTTTTTTTTGAAGGCAGGGGAGTAGTGTTTTTAAACGGCCCTTTTTGGGTCAATTCTTAAAAAAGAACAGATTAAGATTTAAGTCATAATAATATTATGTCTAAAGATTTGGAATATAGAGATCCAAACCCTTCTGTCATTTATGAGGGAAATCTTCATGCTAACATATAAAATTGGTTATATCTTAATTGGGCCCTTTTTTAAAAATCAACCCAAATCGGGCCTTTTAACAATAACTCCCATTAAATATGTAAATTCTTTACAAAATAATATTCCACTATCACAAGATAAGATATTCTACATACACTGGAATCAGATTTTAAATATTTAAAAGTAACTGAGATTCCGGATCCATATGGATTTCATATCCCAGATATATATGGATGAATGATGTGTTAAAAATGTAAAAATAAAATGAATATATAACCTTGAAAATTTTATAATCTTAAAATATTTACTTTCGTACTTTTCTTTTTCTATATGTAAAAACTTTAAATTAAATTCTTTTTCTTTAACTAAAAATTAATATACAGATATATATAGAATAAAAATTGTAAAAGATAGATATATATAATTTAGATAAATAAAAAAAGTAATTTAATTTATTGTTTTCTCACTGCCTTCCTTATATCATTATGAAAATCAATAACGTTCAACGTTATATATCAATTTTATTTTTAGCGATACAATCGAAGGATTTGGGTCCACTATATCGAATATTAAAAAATATCAAAAAGACAAATAAGCTAAAATGGCGACTAATATGGCCTCTAAAGGTTGAAGCGAGAGAATTTAAAATATTAATATTAAATTAAAACATGGCCGCTAATAAATTTCGATTTCCGTGCCTATGATCGTATGGACACTTCATCGTAAAGTTTCGTCCAATTCTGTGATTGGTCCATTAAAGTGCGGGAAATACAAAAGTGTAAACATATTTTTAATTTTAATCATAATAATGGAAATTAAAACGGTGTCAAACAATATCAAACTTCTTCTTGAGAGAAGAATTAATCCCACTATAATTCAAAGTTAGCAATCTAATTATATATAAATAATTTAGTTTTAATTTTAGAAAACAAAATTACTAATAAAAAATCCAAAAGAGGACGTGATATTTTATGTTTTAATGATTTAGAATATACCATCCATAGAGTAATAAATGCCACATCGTATTACAGGTGTAGACAAAGGAGTTGCTTAGGACGGGGTATTTTACAATCAGGTAGGTTCACAGAGATGCAGGATCATACCATAGAACAGTGTAAATCACATATTGGTAAATATTTTTATAAATAAATCACTAAATCAATTTATTTTTAGGCAATATGTTTACTCCATGTCAACCCTTAGTAACACAGAACATGCAACCTGTTAATGCCATATCAAGTTTCACAAATTAAAATTTCTATAATCAATATAATTTTAGGCAATATATGTGCCCCATCTCAACTCTCTGTAGCAAACTACTATAACTAGTTTCATCAATTATTTTATTTTTAGGCAATATGTTTACTCCATGTCAACCCTTTGAATTTGCTGATAAAGCATCAGCTTATATTAAATTAATATATAATTCAAATTTATTTGATAATATATAATTTTTATTGTAAATAATTTATATTTGTTTTATACATGCTAAATAAATATTAGTTGTTTATATTTTTGTATTCGATTTATACATTTGAAATAATTAACATATGTCATGTACATTATAAATTTGAATAATAAAATAAGCTTCTTAATTTGCTGTAAAAATTGTATCCTAGGTTGTTCTTTTGATATTGTATAAGAGCTAAGATAAATTGTTACCATTTGAAATCTGCTAAATATTCTATATTTGAATAATAATATATATTAAATTTTACCATTTTAAACCTATTAATCTTCTTAATTAGCTATAGAAATTATATCCTAGGTTGTTCTTTTGATATTGTGTAAGAGCTAAGATAAATTGTTACCATTTGAAATCTGCTAAATATTCTATATTTGAATAATAATATATATTAAATTTTACCATTTTAAACCTATTAATCTTCTTAATTTGCTGTAGAAATTATATCCTAGGTTGTTCTTTTGATATTGTGTAAGAGCTAAGATAAATTGTTACCATTTGAAATCTGCTAAATATTCTATATTTGAATAATAATATATATTAAATTTTACCATTTTAAACCTATTAATCTTCTTAATTTGTTATAGAAATTATATCCTAGGTTGTTCTTTTGATATTGTGTAAGAGCTAGTTACCATTTGAAATCTGCTAAATATTCTATATTTGAATAATAATATATATTAAATTTTACCATTTTAAACCTATTAATCTTCTTTATTTGCTATAGAAATTATATCCTAGGTTGTATTGTTACCATTTGAAACCTGCTAAATATTCTATATTTGAATAATAATATATATTAAATTTTACCATTTTAAACCTATTAATCTTCTTAATTATAAATTATATCCTAGGTTGTATTGTTACCATTTGAAACCTGCTAAATATTCTATATTTGAATAATAATATATATTAAATTTTACCATTTTAAACCTATTAATCTTCTTAATTTGCTGTAGCAATTATATCTTGCCATTTGAAACCTGCTAAATATTCTATATTTGAATAATATATATTAAATTTTACCATTCCAAAAGAAATATTAACATTCCAAAAGAATTATTAACATTTAACGTAAGATTATGGTAAAAAATTAAATTTTACCATAAATTATTAATCTCCATTTTACGAATTGGACGAGTTGGACGAAAAATACGATGAAGTGTCTTACGATCAAAGGCACCCCTGCCTAAATTTCAACGGTAATTACAAATGAGACAGATTTTATAATTTATATAATTAATATTAAATTAATTGATATAACGAATTATTATAAATTTAAATATATAATTGTTTGCATATAATGTAAATAATATATTTAAATTTAATAAAGTATATAATATAATTTTAATATTATATGTATTTAATATTAAATGATATATAAAATAATTAAATATGATTGTTTGTAGTATATAATATAATGTAATCAATATATTTAAATTTAATATAATAGTTAATATTATTAACATAGTTATAAAAATTAACTTATATATTGAATATAATTTAATGATTTATTTACATCATATATAAAATTTAATTATTATTTATGATATATTTAGATATAAAAATATATATTGGTTTATATAATATATTGCTTTATGATTAATAGGTATATGTTAATTACTTATCTTACTAAGAAATCCCTGAATAAATTTTTTATTTTAATTTTTTTAAGATTCTATTAGTATATATATAAGTTACCTATCTTAATAGGAAATCCCTGAATAAATTTTTTATCGTTGGATTTATACTTATCACTATGAGACACATTTATAAGCATTAAAGGATATATTTTTTTTTATTAAATCATATTTATTTCACAAAAAAATATATAATCTTATAATACATTATTTATAAGGGTATCATTTAGTATAAAATATACGAATAACGTTAAATACATGGAAAAAAATAATTTGTATAAAATATGAGGATAAATGAAATATAAAACATTAATAAATAAATAAAAATTCTCACAAATTGTGGATAAATTTAATACTATATAAAATCAGGCATGAGTTCTGTTTTAAGCATATTGATCGTTATGAGTGTATTATATATTTCTTCATCATTATGATCAATATGCTTTTGTGTTATAATAAAATATGTATTTAAAATTCCCCTCCCTTTACAATGTTTTATATGGCATTTATAATATAATAATTTATCATTAATATATAAATACTTATTAGAATATAAAAGGTCATTATTATATTTTGATTTTATAAATTTATAAAATGCTTTTTTTAAAAATAATAAATCTTGAAAATTGAATGGTGATTGATCTATTTAAAAATAAAATAAAAAGAAAATTAATTTTGTATATCATTGCAATTAAATTGATATAATGAATATTATTGATATGGAATTGATGCATAATTATTTTCACTGACAACAGCTTCTTGGGTGAGAATAGAAATATCATCTTGAATAGCTTTATAATTGATATAGTAAATGTATTAATCATATTATATTTACTTAGAATTGATGCATAATTGTTTTCGCTGACAACAGCTTCTTGGGTGAGAATAGGAATATCATTTTGAATAGCTTTATAATTGATATAGTAAAAAATAATTTAACCAATCAGCCTAATTTTTTAAATAAATAAAATTTATAAGATATATCTTTTTTGTTAAATATAGTACTTTGTTATATTAGTACTGGAGAATATGTACAATATTTTCTATGGACTGAATGGAGTATTGAGAGGTCTATTTTTAAGGGCAAGTTGATCTACTAAAATTTAATATTTTAATAGAAAACAAAATATCATAATAATGCATATCCGAGGTCTCGGTAGGATATGACCCTTTTGATTGATAATAGAATGTGCACCTATATATACTATATAAATATAATAATATAATTAGAATAGCATAAAATATCTGCATACTCAAGGTATTAATTGAAAATTGGTATTTAGCTTGTAAATCCAATTTCACATTTTTTCACCTTTTCGTAAAGCGACAAAACGTATAAAGTTAATCATAATTCGAGACTACGGGACGATACTAATCGAAGCAATCATATGGATCCATATGAGTATACGAAAAGTTCTCATTTTACATCTGAGTTATATAAAATTGAAATAAGTAGATCTAATCTTTAATAAACCGTGATTTTTTTTTAGAAAATCTTCCTAGGTTTTTTGGATATAATCAATTTAAAAAATATTTGCAGAAAAAATATGATATCAATCCACATAAAATGAAATATGTTAGAACCAAACATCCCCATTTGTTCATAACATTTAAGTTAAATATCTGAATTAATATAATAATTATTAATTATTTTAGAAATGAAAAAGATCAACTATCTGCTATTGAAAAACTAAATGATATTGAATATAAAAACTGTAAACTAATTGTTAAAGTTAAATTAACAACATTATTTATTTTTATAAAATTAATTAGATAGCAAAACCATCAGCAGATCCTTTTATAATATCCAATCAGACTAATGGTAATGATATTATATTATTATAAGTAGCAAACATAATTACCATTAGATAATAAAACAACTATTAAAAATGTGAAAGATGTGGTTACGCCATATTGGAATATAAGTTATTTAGAACAGTTGAAAGTAATATTCTTAATAATTTTTAAATATTTATAATTTTATTATTAATTTTTTAAGGTAAAATATAAAAATAATCAGGGAGAAATTTAAATTTTGGGTGATTTATGGTATAGAGTTCATTTTTTGTTGTGGAATTTTTTTTTAGAGTCTCCCAATAATGAGGGTGGTATTCAATTTACAAAATAGTCTTTCTACTGCTACAGAAGGAAGTTTTATATCTAAAAATAGTTCCTTTATTATCCAATATTTATGAAGCATTTGAAATTCTTATGTTGACCCTCAAAATGGAAGTAATTTAAACTCAATATAATTGGGTAATATCTCTAAAAATGATTATAATATTAAGAATTTTTACAACAATGTGGTTCCTAAAATTTGTTGTGTAATAAAGTTCCCTTGATAATACTTTTTGGGTTTGCATAAAAATATAACACATTCCAACCTTGCTTCATGATTCTTGATGCCTTTTACCAATAAAATACAATTTCCATACACTAAATAAAATAGATAGACTATTATAATATTTTATATTAACATATACCTTTCCCTTGGATGAAAAATTTTATTTTCATTCATTTATGAAGAGTTATCAGCATCATCTATTTTTATGCATATTGTCATCCTCACTACAAGACATTTTAAGTAACTTTTTAACACTTTCAGGAAACAAAAAGCATTTTTAAGAAATCCTACCCTAATATAAAAATTTGATAAAAAACAAATAGTTTTCTATTATGAGTGATATGGAAGTCAGGGAATTATCTAAATTATTTTATTTAAATCAAGTATTTCCTTTTATATTACAGAATTTCTTACCATATATACAAAAACGAATTTTAAATTTAAAGTAAAATAAATACCAAATAAATATGACTAAAATAATAAAATAAAATGTTATTCTAATAATCAAAATTTATAAGATAAATAATTAAATGTTAGAGTTGCCAAATATAAATTTGAATTTCAAATAAAGATAATAGTTTTTCTTAGCTAGGTTACATCATAATGAAACTGTTTTAAAATTTGTATATAAATAAAATTTAATAGATTCTGAAACTTCTTGGTATTGTTTATATTTATTTGATAATTATGAAAAGATATTATAATTTTTCTATCTGTCCAAACCAAAAACCAGTTGCAAAAAAAACAACTGAACTGTAATAATTAAACCACCACAGTTTGCTTCAAACCTGACCTACTAAGAAGCGCAGACATTTAACCTTCACTACCATCCCTTATGAGATATTGCTTTTGGTTTTCTTAAGGTGGCCTTTGTTTTTTTTTACTTTTGACTTGATTTAGGTTTTATAGAAAAAGAGATAATTTAATTTTAAAAATTTGGCAACATTTTTTAAATTTTATTTATTTTGGGTTTTTCAGAAATTGCATTTTTATTTGACTAATTTTTTTTTGCTTTTGGTTTGAGCCCTTTATTTATTAATGAATTTTTGGATTAACTTTATATTCAACAAAAAAAATATTGAAGTTAAAACAAACTAATTTGAAAGATACCTTGATTGTAAAATTGGGCTTACTAGATGGAATTGAAAATATTTTGAAAAATATGGAACCATCTCCGTTGATATATGGATACAGAAATAAATGCGAATTCACTATTGGCCATCTAGACACTTCAAAATGTGATAATGAAGAAACTTATAAAAATACAGAAAAAGTTGATCATTTAGTAATCGGATTCAGAGTCTCCTCTTATAAATCTGGATGTGATTTGGTTGCCCCTATAGATGAATGCCTTCATGTTAGTGAGGAAATGAAGTCTGTTGTTAAAGTTTGAAAATAATTTAATATTATTCTTAATTGATATGTGAAACTTTAGGATAAACAGTCATAGTTTTTTATTAAATAGTGAGGCTAAATTTTAAATAAATAATGCCTTAATGCTAATTATTATATCTAATTACCTTTTTATTATCGATATACTGATATTGAAAATATCGGCGCAGGTATCTCTGCTTCAAACTATATGTTGTAGACATATTTGAATATATATATACATTTTATTATTTTTGAAAGTGAGAGCTAATAAATTAATTATTTAATAAAATATAAAAAAATAATGGTCAAGATTATAATTTTATTCCTTTTTATACAAACTATATATTTTTCATATAAATATTTGAATGCGCGTAAAACATACGATTTACAATTAATAACTAATAATTTATCCAAAATAAAATATTTGCATAATAAAAATATGAAAAATCGAACTACAAAAATTAAATACTCAAAAAAAAACAACTTTAACCAGACATATCTGCATAAAAATCCAAAATATTTATTTACAATTTTATTTAAATTCCATAAAAATAAGATCAAATCTTGTATCACCATTTTTCTTTGAAGGACTGTATTAATCTAGGGTAGGTAGAACAGAAATTCGGCTGGCCTTTATAACATTGCCAGAGATGGAAGTTTTCAGAACTTTTATGCACACGCATCGGAATTCGTAATTTTGAATACCATCTGTGCTTTGCAGATTTGCCGTGGTTCACAGAATTGCCATCAGAAAATATTTTATTATAGCTCATGCATTCTGGCTTCGTATTACTTTGATTTTAAACATCTATCATTGCCATCCGATCTTTACAATAGCCCTTGTTATACTTCTGCAACTTACTTTTCAGGATTAGTGACACTAACTGAATACCAAACATCAATAACGAGCGGATGTACAGCAATAAGTGGTTTCATAATGCCTGCCAAAGCAAATTTTGATAGTAGTTTCTTGAAGATGATCTCTTCCCACTGGACAGCTCGATCATGTCCTCGCCACCACTCCATCATTTTATTGATTGTCAAAGTGAGGTTTAGAACTCAGAATAACACCTCTCACATTAAATACATCCCTAGCGTGCATCCATGCTTCTACCTGTAACAGCAGCTGAGACTTGGCCACATACATTAAGTTGCAATATAAGATTAGCCTCAGTTTTACCCCGTTTTAAGACCATAGCATATGGCATTCCAGCTTCATTAGCCCATGAGCGTATTTCTAAGACCAGAGATAATCCTATCTGAGTGCCCAGTAGAAAGAGTTCATGACTTTCAGGCTGGTCGATTTCTTCTGATGTTGAACATATCTGCACTATGGTTAGGCGTATTGGTGTGAGTAAAGTGCAGAGCATTTCAAGTAATGTTAGTGCAAAACTGACTCATGTCTTGAGTTGGTAGCATAGGCTGCTGATAACATCAGCATAGTTATAAAATCCATGTTGCTTGCACCATAAATAAGAGTGCAGTGTTCCACACATCAATGGCTAGGATCCGTGTACTTCTATAGGACTATAGTAGATTGTATTAACGGGGATTTCACAATCAGTCATAATACTGGCAAGCAGATGCGGGTCACCAGCTTCCGCTAGGGTTAGCAGTCGCAGATATGGTAAGACTTCGTTAGCATACATTTCACTAATTAGCATAATAGGTTGAGCTGCGGAGCTTGTAGCTAGCTATATGCTGGATTTCAGGAAGATAGCGTGGCTACTCTAGAGTTTAGCATGGTTAACCCCTAGGATGCTGCATTGCACAATGCTGCAAGCCACCAAAAAAGCCTTCAGGGTAAAAATTCTTATCTGCTAGTTGACGTAAGGCGCAGCAGGTGTTAATGCTTCTGCTGTCCAAGTTAAAAAATCTTCCGACATTATTAATAGCAATGCAGGTGTCGCGGTCTGAATGTCATTGAATAGAGGTCCTGCTGCGGGGTAAATGTCATTTTGAATTCAGGATTGACTTATCCAGAACGTCATTCAACAGGTGTGAGTGATGGCTCTATCGCCCAATATCCGATCGTGCTTTACTCAAAACGGATAAGTTCATACCGTATATCTAATTCTTAGCCTTAGTAGTGGCATGGCACATGGAGGTTGTTAGGTTCCAAGGCGGTATATATCCTTGTCAGTATATTCAGCCGAAGGCGGCATGCCAAAATAATTCATTTCAGGAAATCGCTCAAGCTTTGGTTTCTGTGAGTCTCGAGGTATGTTACTATCTAATATACCAATGTTTTCATCGAGGGATGTGCAGTGCCAATATTGTTGGCACGCAGCAGTGGGCATAAAGGACTCCTAACGCTTATTAGGCAATTAATCATGTTTTATTTCTTTGCTATGTTTCTGTTGATGGGTCGTAGCACTACAGTTAGACTGTTAATATTAGGATTTTAAGTCATGAATTCTTCCTATGGGACACTCAGATAGGATTATATTTGGCCTTGGGATTACGTTCCTGGACTAATGAAGCCAGAATGCCTTATGCTATGGTCAAACAGGCTAAAACTTATGCTAATCTTATATTTCAGCAACCTAATATAAGTGGACAAGTCTCAGCTGCTGTTTTACAGGTAGAAGCATGATGCACGCTATGGGATGTACTTAATGTGAGCGGTGTGTGATCTAACTGTCTAATGGGAAGAGATCGTCTTATCAAAAAACTAGCATCAGATGTGTTTTGGCAGGCATATGAAACCACTTATTGTATTGCTGTACAGCCGCCCGTTATTGTTGTTTGGTATTCAGTGATGGTCATTAATCCAGGAAAGTAAGTTTCAGAAGTATTACAAGGGCTTTTGTAAAGATCGAATGGCAATGATAGATGTTTAAAATCAAAGTAGTATTATTTACGAAGCACCAGCATGCATGAGCTATAATAAAGTATTTTCTGACTGGCAATTCTGTGAACCCTACTCACAGAAATTCTGCTAAGCATAGATGGTGTTCAAAATAACCAATTTTGCTGGTGCGATGCGCGTGCATAAATGTCCTGAAAACTTCCATCTCTGGTATACAGCAAAACCAGTCGAAATTTCTCTTCTACCTGGATTAACGCAGTCCTTCGAATAGAAAGGGTGTTACAAGATTTGAACTTTATGGAATTTAAATAAATTGTAATTAAATATTTTGGTTTTTTATGCAGATATGTCTGGTAAAAGTAGTTTTTTTTTGGTGTATTTAATTTTTATGGTTCGATTTTTCATATTTTTATTATACAAATATTTTATTTTGGATAAATTATTATTTATAAATTGTAAATCGTCTATTTTAAGTGCATTCAAATTTTTATATGAAAAATATTTTGTTTATATAAAAAGGAATAAAAATTATAGTATTTACCATTATTTTTTTATATTTTATGAAATAAAGGAGATTTAAATTTACTTAATTTATTAGCTCACTTTCAAAAATGATCCCGAGAATTCTGAAAATTTATTCTTACACTACTATTAATTTTGCAAATTTAATATATTTTCCCTCCCCTTCAATCCTAAATTAAAGAAATTTCAAACGTGTTTAGTCGCTAAAAATCTTCCTTGCTTTAGTTGTGTAAATAGATCAGGCTTATGGAAAACCTTGAGTCTTAAATGCGGCTCTAGTCAATCCGATTCACAAATCATGGCTATTCTTCATATTAACCTCGATTATTTTGTAGATTCAGAGGTATTTTAATATTTAATATGAAACTTTGTTTAAAATTGCACGCTTTATAATAAATTTTTTCCCCATCAAAAAACTAGAGGTTTTTTTTATTAGACATTTTTAATAGTGATAAAATCTAATAAAAATGTACCACAAGGCAATAAATATTTTTTTTAAATTACCCTATTGTACTAAATTTTTGTTTCCTAACCATTTGTTTATTAACTATTTTACTAAATAGACTGTAAAAAAAGTTTTTAGTTATTATGACTCAAACTAGATTGAAATATTTACTTCATCCATTATTTTTATTGTAGTTCGACATTGTAGTCGAATAATTTAAACATTTATAGTAACATAATCATAATAAAAATTATTGATTAACTTTTACAAATGATAAGAATTAATGATTATAAATTAGAAACTACTAATTATTTTATTTATTTTTATAAATGATTAAATACAAATTTCTAATTATAAAATGCTTCCTTACTATAATATTTATATTTGGTCGGTTCTGCTTCAACCTGCCCTTGAAATGTTGGCCTGGTCCATAATAATTTTTATCCGGCCCTTCCCATAATAATTTTTTGTGAAGAAAAACTACAAATATTTTTGTATGGCTTTAAACATTTTCGAAACTTAACCCCGGATCGTAAATTATATATATACAGGGTCGTAACTACAGAAGGGCATTTAAGAGCTAACCCAATTCATTTATGACCCTCTTCCCCTCTCATTATTTTTTGCTTTTTAAGGGAATTTTTTTGAAAAGATATAAATAATGCATAAATTATTCTTACAATTATAAATATCAAATTAAGTCATTTATTTCATATTTACTATAATAGATTGCATAAATAATACAAAAGTTGTAGCACCCTAGTTTTTATTTTACCTAATGGGTAAGATGTACGCTTGGAAACACGAGTATGAACAAGTACGCAGGTTCAATCCTGGTAAGAACCATAAAAACTTTCAAGTTTTTCTTCGATGACTGATGTGTAAAGACATATGGTATGATGAATATCGGAGCTTAGAGATGACACCCCGGTCACCGACAGGCCTGGACAGCCGGGTACTAAGGATACCTGTCCAATAAACAAAATGAAGAAAACAAATGGAAATATTAATATGAAAGCTAGGGCGTTCCCTCCATGCGACGCGCAGGGTGTAGACCTCCATCCTGTGAAAAGTAAAGTAAAGGTCAAAGCAAAGAAAACAAGATTAGCAAGTTTGAATATTGGGACGCTTAAAGGTAAGACGAGAGAATTGGCATCAATGTTGAACAAGAGAAAAGTTGATATAGCGTGCATACAAGAGACGAAATGGAAAGGACAGAAGACTTTGATGATTGGAGATGGGTATAAATTGTACTATAATGGACTTGTTAGCAATAGGAACGGTGTCGGCATCATCCTCAGTCAAGATCTAACCTCCTCAGTTGTAGAAGTCAACAGGATCTCTGATAGACTAATGAAGATAAAACTCTGCATTGGTCAATCAATACTACACATCCTTTCATTATATGCTCCTCAAACGGGTTGCAAGGAAGAAGAGAAAGATGATTTTAGAGCTATCCTCGATGAAGCGGTAATAGAAATCCCTAAGGATGACCTAGTCATAATTGGTGGTGACTTAAATGCGCATGTGGGGAAAGCAAGAGATAGCTACAAAAGGCATCATGGTGGTTTTGGATATGGAGAAAGAAATGATGAAGGAGAGCATATACTGAAATTTGCGCAAGCCTTCGACCTTGCCTTAACCAACACCTACTATAGGAAAAAGGATAGTCATTTAATAACATACGAAAGTGGTACAAGGAAAACACAGATAGATTACATACTAATCTCTCGCAGAAGATTAAAAGATGTAATAGACTGCAAAGTCATCCCAGGAGAAGATATCGCCGCACAACACAAACTACTAGTCATGGATTTACACATCTCAAATAAATCCACTCAAAACAAGATAAAACTGGAACCATGCATCAAATGGGGCAAATTAAAAACAATGACAGATGCCTTTGCAATCAATGCAAACATTGAAACAATAGATTCCTCACAAGTCAGTGAAAAAATGTGGACAGACCTTTCATCCAGATTAATAGACACTGCCAAATCGACACTAGGCTTGACAAGAAGAGGCAACAAATCATACAAAGAACTATGGTGGTGGAATGAAGAGGTACAAACCACTATACAGGAGAAAAAAGCCCTTTATAAAATATGGTACAAATCCAAAAACGCAGATGACAAGACAAGATACAAAAAATCCAAGAGATTAGCTACAAAGGCGGTGGCTAAAGCCAAATCTATGGCATACGATGACATGTACGAAGATCTACATACCAAAGAAGGGCAAAATAAAATATACAGATTAGCCAAACAGCGAGAAAAGAACTCTAGGGATATAAACGGAGCTCCGAAAGTAATCAAAAATAAAGATGGGAAATTGATAATAAAGGAAAAAGAAATAATGAGTAGATGGAGAGAATATTTTCAGGAGCTTCTCAACTTTAATCCGCACATACTGCATCTAGACGAACACTCCCCTTGTCAAAACCTTGTACAACCTATAACACAACAAGAAATAATCACATGCCTCAAGCATATGAAAAACAACAAAGCTAGGGGTCCAGACGATATTCCAATAGAAAGCCTAGCACTAGGAGATGATGGAATACATCTCCTCACAAATCTATACAATAAGATACTTGGAAATGAAGAGGTTCCCCAAAAATGGAGGCAGAGCTATCTAGTTCCTATCTTCAAAAATAAAGGGGATCCACATAATTGTCAAAATTACAGGGGCATAAAACTAATGTCACACTGTCTAAAACTATACGAAAAAAATAGAAAAAAGATTAAGAGATATAATCGAAATAGGAGAGACTCAGTTTGGCTTTATGCCTGGAAGATCAACAATCGATGCTATCCACGCAATTAGGCAAATGAGTGAAAAATACAGGGAAAAGAACAAAAAGCTACACATGGTCTTTCTCGATCTAGAAAAGTCCTTTGATAGAATCCCAAGAAAACTTATCTGGTGGGCGCTACGCCACAAAAATATTCCCGAAAAATATATAAGAATAATACAGGATATGTATATGGGCCATACAACAATGGTCCGTAGCACAACAGGTACTTCAGCAGGCTTCTCAATAGCCGAAGGAGTTCATCAAGGGTCGGCTCTCAGCCCACTTCTCTTCATTACAGTAATAGATGTATTAGCACAGTCTATACCTCAAACAGTCCCGTGGAATATTATATTTGCAGATGATATTGTGATACTTGCCGAATCTAAGGATGAAATGAAAGAAAGACTAGTGAGTTGGATAAATATCCTAGAAACGCACGGATTAAAAGTAAATAGAGAAAAGACGGAGTATATGGTGATAGGAGGAGATGAAACAGAGAGTATTGATATAAATGAATGCAGATATCGGCAATTGAAAGCTGCAAATATTTGGGCTCCACTATACAAACAAACGGCACAATAGAAAAAGAGATAAAGAGTAAGATTAATCAAGGGTGGCTAAAGTGGAGATCTTTATCTGGAGCGCTATTTGATAAAAGAATCCCACACAAATTAAAGGGAAAAATTTACAGTTCCATAATACAACCAACTATTCTATATAGTTCGGAAACATGGCCAACCAAAGAATCAGACGAGAGAAGTCTACAAACCATGGAGATGAGAATGCTGGGGTAACAAGAAAGGATAAAGTGCGCAGTACAAGAATACTAAGTAGTTTAAAGGTAGTGCCCCTTAAGACTAAGTTAATGGTAAACAGACTTAGGTGGTATGGGCACACAATGAGAAGGCCTATGAACTACATAGGAAATAAAGTTAAGAGTTTGGAAGTGATGGGCAAACGTAAAAGAGGAAGGCCAAAACTTCAATGGGGCCATAAAGTTAGAGCCAATATAAAGAAGTATAAATTAGATAAAAGAGATTGTATTAATAACATAAAGTGGAGAGAGATGTTGAAGGAGCTTACCACCAGAAAAGGTGAAAGCTAAAGAGAAAAAAAAGAGTAGCTTAGCTTATAACACCCTACTTTAAAAAAATAGCGATAGAGGTAGATATCGCTTTTTAGAAAGTAGCTATGTTAAAGTTATATTTAAAAAAAATGCTTTATAAATCTTATTTATCAAGTTATTTAAAATATAAAATGCTATCAATAGATATAAACATTAAAAGATAATTTTGAGACAGATGATAACCACAAAATTTCACCAAAAATGATATTATGGAATTGCCTTTCCCAAAATTTGAAAAATATTTTGAACTTAATAAAGGAAAATTATAATTTAATATTAGATGCAGAATATAGCGAAAGATAATATCGTTCAATAATTCAAGTAGCTTTAACAAAAAAATTATGTTAATTTTAATAAAACTATTGTCTATTGTTTTAAATTTTAGAATGCCCACACCTAAAATTTAGTTATTCTATTGTACTAGAAGACGCTACATCCAATAAATGAAATTTAATCCAAACTAAATTGATTAATCTCAGGGGCATCTGGGTGCTTAAGCACCTTTTTTTAAATTAGTACCAATTTTGAAAAATATATTAGCACCCAATTTTTAAACATTTGGCACCCCATTTAAATAATTATATTCATTTTTTATTTAATTAGCTTTTTTATGGAATCTTAAGGGTTATTTTATAAATATATTATTTACTTGTAGTATAAATCATATTAAAATGTCCAAAAATAGATATATTATATACAAAAAAAGATATTTTGGCAAGTGTATAATTATTTTATTTTATTCCCCTTACTTCTCTTTTAATAATTTATTTAGCAATTCATTTTAATTTATTTTTATATGCAATATGATGTTAATATTTACATTTTTACACCCTGCAATATCTTTATATAAATATCTATTTCTTTCGCAATATCATTATAGAAATTTAATATTTATTGCTTGAAATTACGTTTAAGGCCGTGTCTTAAATCCAAAAAATAATTTCGCAAAAGTTTTGCGAAATGCACAACTTTAGCGAGTTTTGCGAGATACGAAACATGTCCCGAATCATACATTTATTTTTAATTTTAAAATGTTTGATATGCATGATTTACTATTTCTCTATTTTGTATTGTTTGAAGATACGACTGAGCCTAGAAGAAGGCATAGATTTTTAGAAGGACGGTATATATGATATGATTTATATTATATGTATTAATTCTAGAGATCAAGGAATTTTTAGAACATTTGATAGTATTCCTTCATATCCTGACAAATTTCGTCAGATGTTCCATATGCATGTGGAAACATTTAATTACATTCTTACAAAATTGGAATCTATAGACACCACTATAGTTATACATAAAAACTCTATCAGTATGAAGCATAGACTATATATAACACTCATGTATGATGATTATTTTTCTATATAATATCTATATATTTATAGATATTTGACAACTAGTATGAGCTTTAGAAAAATAGCTTTATATGCTAAGATTGGCAAAACATCAGTAAGTACAATAGTTACATCAACTTGTAGATTAATATGGATTGGTCTTCAACCCAAGCATCTCTGTTTACCAACAGTTGAACAGATGCTTGAAATTTCAGCAGAATATTTCAGGAAATCAGGTTTTCTTCATATAATAGGATCTATTGATAGAAAACATGTTAAAATAAAACAACCTAAAAAAGGTGGTTCCACATTTTATAATTATAAAAAATACAACTCCATTGTCATTCAAGTATTTCAGATGATTAAGCTAGGTAATTATATATTTTCTAAATTTTAATTCTTTTCTAGATTCATGTTGATTGAAGTTGGCTTTCCTGGGTCTATCTCAGATAGAAGTATCTTTTCAAAGAGCCTATTTTATGAAGGAATGATCAATAAAATCATCAAGATACCCAATTCAAATTTTTTACCATCTACAGATATTATAGCACCTTATGTATATGTATTTTTAGGTGATGATGCCTATCCTTTGATGGATTTTATTATGAAACCCTACAAAACTAATTTGAATGATAATAAATCAACTTTCAATACTAAATTATCAAAAGCCAAGTATCAATAGAGAGATGCTTTGGCATCATGAGTGCCAAATTCAGACACCTATATAAACCATCAGAAACTAATATTACCAATACTATACAAATAGTAAAAGCTGACTGCTTATTGCATAATATTATAATAGATCTTGAGGGAAATCATAGCATAAATCATGAACAATACCCAATACTCAATTTTACCCAATCTCAGTTCCAGCGATGGACTGAAAGCTCTAATAATATTAGAGAAACTTTTAATTTATTTGTAAATAATTATATGTAAAATTTTTACACATTAATTTTTGATTCCCATAATCTTATATTTCTTAATTCCCATAACCTTATATCTCTTATGAATGTTTTAATTTGTCAAAGTTATATAATTTATTTATAAATATTCAATAAAAAGTGCAAATAAAAGTGTTTTTTTGATTACAATATATAAGTAAGTTATTTCTAATTAATTTAATGAGTAAGACAGTTATAAAATGACTAAATTTCACATAACCTTATATTTCTTAATTTCCATAACCTTATATCTCTTATGAATGTTTTCATTTGTCAAAGTTATATAATTTATTTATAAATATTCAATAAAAAGTGCAAATAGTTTTGATTACATTATATAAGTAAGTTATTTCTAATTAATTTAATGAGTAAGACAGTTATAAAATGACTAAATTTCAATAATTTTTATTATAAATAAATATACAAAATATGTTTAACATATTATGGTATTAAAAATTAAGATATAAAAATATATAAAATATGTATAAAATAATTAAAAAAATACAGTATAAACTATACAAACATTTTTGTTATAAATTTTAATTTAAAATCAAAAATTTCTTTTTCAGTCATAATATTAAATTGAGCTTGATATGATTTGAAAAAACCCATAATATTATGGGGATCATCTCCTTGGGATGTATGTTTGGCAGCAAAACCTATTTTAAAAATTAATAATTATTAAATATATAAATGTACCCCTAAATATCTCCATTTTTTCATCTTCATACTTCTTAGATTTTTTAGCTTTAGATTTAGGAGTATCTAAATTCTTCCTCTTTGAGCTAATGGATTAATATTTTCTTTATTAAAAGAATTGTCTAACTATAATTAAATTAATAATATAAACATAATATTAATTTAACCTCTAAAATTTCTTTCTCATACATATATAGGATTAACAATATCAGTTAAAAGATCATGTGTATTTAACTCGTAATCCTAATATATAGTTCATTATATAGATCTAATTTCATGTTATAATACCTGTGATTATATACATCCCAAGGAGATGATCCCCATAATATTATGGGTTTTTTCAAATCATATCAAGCTCAATTTAATATTATGACTGAAAAAGAAATTTTTGATTTTAAATTAAAATTTATAACAAAAATGTTTGTATAGTTTATACTGTATTTTTTAAATTATTTTATATATTTTTATATCTTAATTTTTAATACCATAATATGTTAAACATATTTTGTATATTTATTTATAATAAAAATTATTGAAATTTAGTCATTTTATAACTGTCTTACTCATTAAATTAATTAATATATAATGTAATCAAAACTATTTGCACATTTTATTGAATATTTATAAATAAATTATATAACTTTGACAAATGAAAACATTCATAAGAGATATAAGGTTATGGAAATTAAGAAATATAAGGTTATGTGAAATTTAGTCATTTTATAACTGTCTTACTCATTAAATTAATTAGAAATAACTTACTTATATATGTAATCAAAAAAACACTTTTATTTGCACTTTTTATTGAATATTTATAAATAAATTATATAACTTTGACAAATTAAAACATTCATAAGAGATATAAGGTTATGGGAATTAAGAAATATAAGATTATGGGAATCAAAAATTAATGTGTAAAAATTTTACATATAATTATTTACAAATAAATTAAAAGTTTCTCTAATATTATTAGAGCTTTCAGTCCATCGCTGGAACTGAGATTGGGTAAAATTGAGTATTGGGTATTGTTCATGATTTATGCTATGATTTCCCTCAAGATCTATTATAATATTATGCAATAAGCAGTCAGCTTTTACTATTTGTATAGTATTGGTAATATTAGTTTCTGATGGTTTATAAAGGTGTCTGAATTTGGCACTCATGATGCCAAAGCATCTCTCTATTGATACTTGGCTTTTGATAATTTAGTATTGAAAGTTGATTTATTATCATTCAAATTAGTTTTGTAGGGTTTCATAATAAAATCCATCAAAGGATAGGCATCATCACCTACAAATACATATACATAAAGTGCTATAATATCTGTAGATGGTAAAAAATTTGGATTGGGTATCTTGATGATTTTATTGATCATTCCTTCATAAAATAGGCTCTTTGAAAAGATACTTCTATCTGAGATAGACCCAGGAAAGCCAACTTCAATCAACATGAATCTAGAAAAGAATTAAAATCTAGAAAATATATAATTACCTAGCTCAATCATCTGAAATACTTGAATGACAATGGAGTTGTATTTTTTATAATTATAAAATGTGGAACCACTTTTTTTAGGTTGTTTTATTTTAACATGTTTTCCATCAATAGATCCTATTATATGAGGAAAACCTGATTTCCTGAAATATTCTGCTGAAATTTCAAGCATCTGTTCAACTGTTGGTAAACAGAGATGCTTGGGTTGAAGACCAATCCATATTAATCTACAAGTTGATGTAACTATTGTACTTACTGATGTTTTGCCAATCTTAGCATATAAAGTTATTTTTCTAAAGCTCATACCAGTTGTCAAATATCTATAAATATATAGATATTATATAAAAAAATAATCATCATACATGAGTGTTATATATAGTCTATGCTTCATACTGATAGAGTTTTTATGTATAACTATAGTGGTGTCTATAGATTCCAATTTTGTAAGAATGTAATTAAATGTTTCCACATGCATATGGAACATCTGACGAAATTTGTCAGGATATGAAGGAATACTATCAAATGTTCTAAAAATTTCTTGATCTCTAGAATTAATACATATAATATAAATCATATCATATATACCGTCCTTATAAAAATCTATGCCTTCTTCTAAGCTCAGTCGTATCTTCAAACAATACAAAATAGAGAAATAGTAAATCATGCATATCAAACATTTTAAAATTGAAAATAAATGTATGATTCGGGACATGTTTCGTATCTCGCAAAACTCGCTAAAGTTGTGCATTTCGCAAAACTTTTGCGAAATTATTTTTTTGATTTAGGACACGGCCTCATATATCTTCCCTATCTCTTCCCATTTTATTTTACTTGCTGCAGTGTCCCTATATTTGAGGTCGCTATTACACCAAAGAAATCTATGAGGCTTTATTTTTTCCATCAATTGATATTCATTCGCCATTTTTATTCGCACAAATTGCAAAAGTTTAAAGAAAAAAAGATTAAAGTTTTACGAATCGTAAAATTTGTAAGAATCGTGTAATATGCGCAAAATCGAAAAAATCATTAGGCCAACATTTTAATTTTCCATTTAAAATGGCTTATATTTTTTTTTTCGATAAACTCGCGCAAATTGCGCGAGATTATTTTTATGCAATTTTTGATATTTAGGACATAGTCTAAAGTGAAACAATCTGCAATATATTTTTATACCAACAATAAAATGTCATATATGTAATGTAATACTAAATTTCTATATTTATTTATTAATAAGCATTATATATCAACTTGTTAATAAAAATTTATGATACTGAATAAAATATACGTTTTCTGATAAACTTTATTTTGTAAGAAAAAAATTTTAATTTTTTTTGCTGTTAAGATTGTTTATATTCAATAGACGTTCATATTTTAGTATGAAAATCATCAATAGATGAACTTGATAAATTGGTGAAATAAAAGCTTTTAGAATTGGGTTATAGAGGGTTTTATTTTATTGGTTATGAAAGTAACATTTGAATTAAACTACATTTGTGTTGGATCATATTTTGGCTAACGGGTAATGGTAGATGATATAAATATATGGAAATACACCCGACCGAAGGGCTGGTCCAGTACAAAAAAATAATAGCACCTTTTTAGTACCCCCTTTTATATAAAACTTGTGACGCCCTTGCTTAATCATACAATACAACATCAGAACCAGATGTTAGAAAATTAGCTAATAAAGTCATAATAATCGATATTCAGCTTCTTGGATGATAATCTCTTATTTATCAATCTGATTACATTCATTTGATACTAAGATATACTGCTCATAGAGGTGAATGGTAAAAATTTTGGATAATTTTCAAAAAATGAAAAAGTCTTTCATATTAGATCTCACAACAGCCGATTCTTGAGACTCATGAAGGTAAAAATATATGTTCTGATCTTTATTATCTTATATGTTCTGTTCTTTATTATCTTAATCCGAAAGAGCAGCTAAAGGCTATTGATAACTTTGCAATCTAAGGCCCAACGAAAATACATTAGCTAATAAATCGTCGAAGCATTTTTTAATATAAAATGAACATTTTTGATAATTTTTCATATATTATTTAGTAAGGCAAAACTTATACTTTCTGATCCCCACTCTTGACTTGGAGGTGATAATAGAGCGATGATTTATTATTAATATGCAAAAAAATAAATAATACATATATTTTTCATATTTTTATATCAATATTTTTGCATGTTTGAATTTGATATGCAAATTTTATGAACATAAAATTAGATAAATAAAAAAATATTTGTTATATCGTAGCCTTAAGCAGGGAAAACTACTTTCTAGAAAAATAGCTAATAGTGCGCTACTTTTTCCCCAAATATTGCTAGCGAATGTTTAAAACACTAATTAATACCTAATTAATATTCTAAGTTGCTTATTCGCGAATTCCATTTTAAGAAAACAAAGTATTAGCTCATGAAACAAGCTAACAGAAAGAATAAGATTGAAATATAAACTTTTTTAAAGGTGCGACTTCAAGTGCCCCTTCATTCTAAGCGAAAAGTTTGAGTTACGGCCCTATATATATTGATGTCTCACTTTTTATTTTGATTTACTCTAATAATTTGTTTTATTTTAAATCAGTCAAAATCAATATTTCCAGAAAATTTTCGTAAACATCGTGGCCTTCTTAATTAATCGTTTTATTTACTAAAAACGAATATTTAAGAATAAGATAAATTATTCATACTAATGTGTATTATTTATTCTTCAATTTTATATTACTATTGGCAAATTTCAATTTGATAGACCTTCTTAACTATCTTTAAAATTTTGCAGAATTATGACCTAAATATGTTGAAGGAAGATTTAGTTACGAATTATAATCGCAAAGATCTTGGCAACATCTGCTCGTTTTACCTCAAGCTAGAATCTAGCAGGTCATATCGCCAGGATGATTATAATCCTAACACGACATTTGATTTGATTCACTTATCCGGTTGCGAGTTCATAATAGAGAGATTGGGCGAATTGTTGATATTCAATATCTCCCCTTCCTCATTTTTCCAAGGTTTTATTATTTTTTTAAATTATAAAATTTGAAAGAATATAATATAAAAATGATGTTTCTGAAAAAATAGTGCTTATTTAATTTATGGATAGCTTCCAAAACCCTTCAAAATTTTGAAATTAGGAATATTTTATTCAAAAGTCGTTAGTTAATTAATAAAATATTCAAACACTCATAAATATCTAAAATGAATTATTTTTACTGTATAATTGCTACTTTTTCAATCTAGTTGGGTAATGGCTACCAATAAGTTAATAAATCTACAGATGTATGCTGGTGAAAATCCGCTAATTGTTGAGGTGCGAGTTAATTTATTTATGCCTTTTTTGTAGTTGAGCTATATTTTCTAAAAAAAAACTCAAAGCTAAAGTGATAGTTCACAGCTAAAAACTAAGTTTAGTATAAAAGAGAAGCAATTACCCAACTATACTTTTCACAGATAAATTATTGATAATTGGAATTTAGACTTGATTTCTGACAATTACAATTTAAAGTTTTTACTCTGAGGAAGTGTTGTTGTTAGTTTAGTTATATATAAAAAAAGTCTTTTATGTTTTATTATATTTATATTTAGCATTATTTTAAAATTGTTTACGTGTATTTTTTAAGTCATATAGCCGTGTCCTAGGTCGACTTATTACTTAATAGCCGGCTATTTACATCAACTAAATAACCAAGAAAGAAAAAAAATTAAAAAATAACATCCAAAAAACGAGGATAAGATACGAAAAATAACAATGCCACCAAATACTTAAAACAAACCAAAATAGGGTGGCCTAGTTCAAAAGATTTTTAGCCTATGCTAAAAAGCAATTAAGTATCCAAATTAAATCGAACCATGACACAGCCTTTAGTCTAATTTTATTTTTTACCAAGCTACAAAATAAAATTATTTTTAAATATTTGTTTTTTGTTTGTTTGAAAGTCAACACACCCGCATACATAACTTTGTTAGACACCTTGATCGATATGATAAAAATGGGAAACCAAGATGATTTAAAAAATTCAAAAACGGTGATATTAGATTTATGCTGCGGCACCGGAACTATAGGACAATATCTGGCTAAGGTTTATTTTAAAAAATAATGTCATTTGAATTTTTAAGAATGTTAAGTTAACATATATAAAATGGATATTTAATAAAAAAAAATAATTTTAAAAAATATATATTATTCTTATTTATTAGTTTTATAAACATATATCGATTATCTTAAAAAATCTGAGATATATCTATTATTTATTAATTCAATGACGATTAATGAAATAATTGCCAAGTATACGAAAATTAATCCTTTGTGTTAGTATTTTATAGTGTTAGCGAAAAATCTTTGCTGGATAATATGATGTTAACGATTGTAAAATGTTCATTGGAAGGGTTTTAATTTTTTAAAAATATTTGCCATGTCTATTAATAAAAATTGTTATTTATAAAATCTACCATCTGATTTCTTTTAAAATAGCATTTAGGATCATCCATTCATATTATTGGAATCGACATTTCAGCCTCATCTATACAAGATGCTGTATCTAATGCTTTTACCAACGGTATTATATTATCAAAATGTTAAATTTATTTTGCATTTATATGAACTCCTTATTTTTATTTTTTTTTCTTCATCGTTTAATGGCGGCTTGCAAGGTTTGCCCGGATAAGCTCTGACTCCTCTAATCCACTTTTTGCGGTCCTGGATCTTACTCAAGGCCTTGACCGCATGTATATCTCATCCCCGATCATCTTTCGTTCAATGTGCCCAAAAATTAAATATATTGCTGTTTTTTCGTTACACATACACCTTATTATGATAATATTTAAAAAAATAAATAAAAATACATTTAGGTTTAATGAATACCGAATATCATTGCGGGCCTGTAGAAGAAATATTACCATCAATTTTGACCATAAAATCACACAAAACGATGCTTTCAAAATATGGGATTACAAATTCTAATGTTACAAATGATGAGAATTTATCGTTGAATACAGGTAGAATAAACGTTATTTTTTAATTAGGACCAATTTTACTCATCATTCTGGTCTTATATCTCGATTTATAAATGGAAATGCATTTCATATTGATTTAATTGATTCATATGTGTGGTTATATGAATATATCCATGACCCTCTAAACACAGTCATTTTATTCAATACAATAAGACATATTTGATCTTGATATAAGGACTATATTAATAGTTATGACGATTATAATGAAAGGGTAAATATTAGATTTTGTTCTACTTGTCAAAATATTTTCTAAGATGTTACGTTGCCGCCGGCGAAAGATACCCATAGCCCGGTGGTAAAATTTTTTAGATTCAGACAAAGCCTGTTGCGATCCAAATTTTAACAAAGTTTATAAGCAATCTCATATTGCTTTTATTCTTTATCTTAATATGTATTAAATTTAAATAACAGTAATAACTTTGTCAATTTAATGATTTTTTGTATTTATTATAAAATTTGATATGAAAATGGATTAAATATTTCCCACCACAATCAGTAGGAAGGAAATATAACATTTATATTATTAAAATACAATTTTTTTCTTCTTCTAATCTTAGAAAAGGAAGGAACTGATAATAGCTATAAAAGGTATATAGGAATATTAGACCCGCCTAGAAAAGGAGTAGGGCGTAAAGTGATAGACTCTATAAGAAATTTGGATAGCTTGAAACAACTTATATACATCTCTTGTGATATATCAGGTTTGAATACCGTTTTTTTAAAACTATATCATATAAGTTAAATGTCGCCTTTTAGTTAATGGATGAATTAATACAAGTTTTCAATATTTTTAGTCTATTTTTCACTTAAAATTTTTATTTATTTAAAAAAAAACAGTAATTTAATAATACTAAAATTATTTATTTATAAAATCGTTATTATAAATATCAGACTTGTAAAGATCAATCTTTTTTTTTATTCCAGCCAGAATTTAAACAAATTTCCGAGCTCAGTCGGATTTTTAAAAGCAAAAATTTTTGACCTTGCCCACTTTGTTTTAAATTTTATTATTTTAAGACTTTTAGTCCAGATGTGTGAAATTTTGTTATTTTAAATAATTTAGAGTTTATTTTATTATTTCAGATGGAAATTGAAAATATAAATAGTTAAATGAATTTTCAACGTTCCATTATTTAATTTTCAACTGATTAATATAATTTATTTATTTTTTAAAACTCACTTAGCCTAATATAGTAAAATTATATTAAAAGGAAAGAGAAATAGGAATAAAACTTTCCTTCTTCTTGCCTTTCTTTTTAATGTAGATTTTTTTTTTATCATAACTTAATGTAGGCTAAAAAAAATCTTATTTATAAGGTATCGACCTCAAGTAGTAAAACTAGATATTCAAAATATCAATAAATAATTTAAATAACTCATTGCCAACATCTTTCACAATTGAGAGTTCAACAAAGTATGTTATAAATACTTCCCGAATAACATATTTGTACTGATAGGGATTTTATCAGGGCTGTGCCGATATTAAAATATGGTATGTGAATTATAGATCTGCAAAAGTAGTTCGGGCCGGGCTTATTTTTTTTAAAAAATCGGGTTCGGATATAATATTTTTTGAAAAAACGGGCCTTGGAAATTTTTTTAAATATATCTAAATTTATAAATTTAAGTTGAATTTTTATGTAAAATAAAAACATTTGATTTTATTTATAGAAACTAGATGCCATATAACATATGACTTTTATTTTGAGTAATTATAAAAATTAATTTCTATATTTAAATAAATTCGGGCCGGTAAATTTTTTTTAAAAAAATTTCGGGTTCGGGCCAGCAAAACTTTTTTAAAAAATTTCGGGCCAGGCCGGGTTTGAAAAATTAGGCTCGCTGCAGATCACTAATGTGCATATCTGGAAATTGCCACAAGGTAGGCAGTAAATTTCTAATGCATAACCATCTTAGAATTTTATTATAACTAAAATAATTTTTCAAACAAAAATATTTTATGGGAGAGTTAGCATCTACCATTAAAATGAGCCTAGGTGTTGGATCGTTTTTTAATTGATTCAGAAATTTTTTTGGACCGGCCAATTTTGACGCCCTCTTATAATAATTTTGTTTTATATCAAGTTTTGATTTTATTTCAATATTCCAAGATGTTTATAAAAATTATCTGCCAATTCTAAATTATACCCATTTATAAATTGCTCATTTTAATATCGGTATAGCCCTAGATTTTATATTTTGGGGGTTAACTTTTAACGCATATTTTTTATTGCAATTTTAATATATTGACTATTGCGTATATTAGTCAAAAAATTTTTTACCCCTATACTAAACACCCTTTCAATAATAAATAAACTGATGCTTAATATAAATTAGATATAGTGAATATTCGTTAAAACAAACATACTACTTGAGCTCGTTAACTATAAAGCCATTTCCTGACAGAACGTTTTTTCAAATCGTTTAATTTTTTTTTATTTCTAAACAAAGGATACTAACTTGTGAGGCCATTTAATCGTTATTAAAATCAAGCCAGTTTGTTTTCTATTTACGATTAAAAATATAGTGATCCGGATTGTTTTTTTAATTATCATATTATATAAAAAAAAATTTTTTTTTTGATAATTATTCCCTTTATTACTACTATCAAAAAAAATAATATTAACAATTCGAAAAGTTAGCTTTTTTTGATGGTAACATTACCCAAAAACCGCTTTGAAAAAAAGTTATACTTAGAAATGGCCTACAAGTTTCTACTGTATATCATTTATTGAATATCAATTGCCAGATCCATAGATATATTTTGCACTTTAAATATTCCTTTTTTTATTAAATAACCTTTAACTTCTATAGGTGGAAATAACGATAAATTAGCCCGTTCGAACCAATTAAATGGCGCCCTGAAAAATCTTAACGACCTAACTCGACAATCTAGCAAAAGATTACCAGGCCTTCGATTTACGATAGACCGTGTTGTTCCAATAGATATGTTTCCGTTGACAGATAGATATGAAACGATCGTTCACATGAAGAAATTAATTCTCAAACTAAATAATTTTTTTTAGAAATAGCGATGATTTAAACATCAAATATTGATTAGATTAAATGATATACGAATAAAACGCAAAGTGGCATATTTCACTGTTTTAAAATTTTCTCTATTTTTTCAGAGTTTTGAAAAAAATGTTTTTTTGCAAAAATATTTGAAGATTTTTATCCAATTTTACTTAAAATGCCAAAATCTTTCACAAGTAAATCTTTTGTAATTTTCATGTATAAAAAAATAATTCAGAATAAAAAGAAAACTTCAATTTTTGAAGTGATAAAAATTTATATTTTTTAGCAATGTTTTTTTTTCTGTTAACAAAATTTAAAAAAAGATGATAAAAACTCTAAATATTATTTTTTGTTTTATACAATTAAATGACAAAAATAAAATATACAATAGTCTGTAAATAATATTTCTTATTTAATAAAAAAAATATAATTATTTTATATAAAGCTAAAAATATTTATAAAAAATGTATAAATAAAAATAAATTATAAAAAGTATTTGGCACATTGTGATATTAACTAAAATCAAATTATGACAAAAAATGGAAATGTAATTCTTTAAATATTTGAGCAAGTTCATATATTGATTCCAAAATTTGACTTCTGTCTAATACTTCGTCTCTTTTAGGTTGTTTCTCTGAATCGCTGTCCATGCCAATATTTTGAGTCAAAGACTTAGGATTTTCTGCAGGTCCACCTTGGCCAGTAGATATAATTTTTGAATCAGATTGTTCATTTTGGTTGATACTTTTATTCATATAATTACTAAACTCAATTATATTTGTTTTCAAATTTATGGTAGCAATCATCAAGTTTTTCCATAAAATAGAAAAACGTTCAGCTAGTGAGAGACCTAGTTTTACGCTTTGAGAGGGGCTATTATTTAGTGAATCTAAATCCTCTCGATTCTTAGATAGGAGATTCAATTCTTCTAAAAAGGAATGGTAATGTTCGATCGTAACCGTTTGAAGAGTGGCACTTATTTCGTTAGCATCATTATTTAACCGATCTAGGAAACTCTCGATAGTTTCGTAGTTATATTCGCATGACGTTTCGATAGGTAACTCTTTATCAATTATTAATACAATGGATTTGAGGCGTCTAGACATATCTGACACAAATTTCGCCAAAGTTTTTTTGTGCATGGTAACAGGGACATTAGATTCATCAATTGAATGGCCTTGACAATTGGCCATTAGCATGTCGTTATTTAAAATAGGATTCGAAATTAAAATTTCTTTATCTCTTGCATTAGAAAAGCTATGATCACGATCCAATTCAAGGTTGTATTTAGAAGTATCGGAAAGATTGTTTATCAAATGTACAATAATATTGTACAAATTTTTCAGGTTGGCGTCCGTTTGTTTACGATAATCTTCAAATGCCATTTTTAAAGATTTGAGTTCTCTAACAGTAGGTAAGAGTAATTGATCTGTGTTATGGGAACTACTATTTGAATCTTTTACTATTTTCTCAAGTGCATACATCTGTGAGCTAAGGTTATGAATATTCTCCCAATCAGATTTGAGATTACAAGGCAGGTCTACACTATCGTCAGGTGAATTGTCATTAGCTAATGAAGGTTTTTTATCGTTAACGTGTTCCAAAATTTTGAGTCCGTCCTTTTTACACTCAGTATCCCGATTTTCGCTATTTTTATCTGATGGCTCATAGATTTTATCACTTTTAATTAAATTTTTGTAATACTTAAGGGATTCGTACCTCTCATTGTATATAGCTGGCTGTCGTTTTACTAGCTCTTCCAAAATATTTTGGGTAAGTACTTTTAACTTCCATTCGGTTAGTCTGGCCAGTTTTTGCCTGCCCTGATTGCGTTGGGTTGATAGTTGGGGGTTAATTGGGAGACATGTAGCATTGTGAGTTATATTAATTTCCGTGTCATCATTACAAGTGTAATTTAGTGAGAAAATGTAATCTGTCTCCCTCCTTCTTATCTCTTCATAAACATCTTGCATTAGCTTGTAAAAAATTGAATCGTTAAGAACTGATAAAAATAATTTAACGTTAATACAAAAGGCGTCTTTGGTGTGCTCGTCGTGATTCATAACATCTTTGAAATTATTTGTATCATGACTGGGTGAAATATTTTGAGGGATGCTACTAAACGATGGTAAAGCACGGTATTGGTAAAGGGTATCAGTTAAGTGAAAATTTATTTCCTTTATTATTTCGGCCTTTAATTTATCAACCAAAATTCCATTGATTTCATTATTATTAAAATCGTGATCAAATATGGGATCAGAATGGGCACCATAAAAGATGAGTATATAACATTGAAGTTGTTGATTTGCTTTTATAGCTTCTATTAATGGGCATGTAAAATTTCGTTTTTCTTCATTAAATTCATATATAGTGTTAGGATCTGCTCCCAAAACCAAAAGCGCTATAGTGTCCTCTAAGCATGCTGTGCTGACAGTCTTAAGCAGGCTTGCATTTAAAAAATCGAAAACTTCTTTAGGGTTGCCATTTAAGGTAAGGGTATCAGGTTTGAGCTGGTCATCAAAATAGGTCATAAGTTGATACTTTGAGCGTATGTAATCTGATTTGATAGGCATAATAGGATCACTTGGAGTGGGTTTAGGTATTTGATAAGCCCTTTTGCTGGTGTTGCTTATTGTATATCCACCAATTTTATGGGTCAATTCATTTGTTTTATTGTGAGGAGCCATGAATAATGGGTTAACTTTGAAAATTTTGAAAGGAGAATTGAGATCTATTTCTTGCACATTATCTGAGTTGATATTATCGGCACTATAACAACTATCTGTAGTATTTGTTATTTCATTTGTGATGAACCCATTAGCTAAACTAGCACAGCTGCCAATATTTATTTGTACAGCTTTGTCATGATATTCAAAGATTCTATCTTGATTATCACATATAATTTCTCCCTGATCTAATGTGATTGTTTCATGATCACTGTCAGGGTAATAAAAATTAGGGTTAGTATAGGGATTATCACAGTCAGAATGGATAGATAACACATCTTGGTTTTGTGATAATAAATTTGGCAAGGTTTTGAAATGATTTTCTTGTTTTTTTCCTTCCCATAGACTATTAATAGCCCCAGTATGCTCTAAAAAGTACTTAAGTAGTTTTAGTTCCTGAATGCTCCAATAAAATCTGTCTTCAATAACATCCTTTGAAATGTGATAGTGTTGACAATCTTGTCCATTTTTGTTTGAAACATTTTGAATATTAGATAATGATTGTATTGGAGGTGGGTATGTAAGACATTTAATAACTGACACATGTCTACCTAAGGATGCATGGATCAAGGCACATTGGTCACAAACTAATACTCCTTTATTTATAACAAGCCAATAATCTAAGTTTTTGTCTTGACCACAATCAGAGCACAAATATTGTTTTTGCAAAATTTCTGTTAGTAGTTCCCATTTGTCCATTGTATTAAAATTGCTATGGTTTCATAACATGCTATGATATGCATCTTTAAATTAAATATAAATTGTAATTGAAAAATAAAATATGCATGTATATTGTTTATAAGAGTTCTAAGCATTCTTACAAATTCATAGTAAATTGAACATGTACTATTTAACATTTATTGATTTTAAACTAAAATGATATCTATTTGTAGTTTTACAGGATTTCTTAATAGGGGCAGGAGTAGGGTTGCCAGGTCTCACTTATTGGTGGGAGACTAACCTTATTTTTTATCAGCATGTATAGAACTCTACCGTAAATCTCCCATAATTTTAAAAACTCCCCAACATTAAAATTTTTTATAATTTAATTAAATGATAAAAAATGTTTATAAAAGTATCTGTTTAATTTTTTTTATTGATAATGTTTTAACCATACATTAGAACATTTTTTCTTTGGTTTTAGGAGTAAAACAAAATTGCTTTGTATTATTTTAAATTCAAGTAAATTTTATCAATATTATTACAATCTTTAAATAGAGATTTTCAAAGTTCAATTGCCAATTTATAAAAAGTTTTTATAAAGACAAGACATTTCCCCTATATTGCTGTTTTTAATGTTATTTAAACAAATTTAGAAAATATCTTTTTATAAAATTTGGTCCTGCAAAATAATTTCTTTTAAAAAATCAAATGAATTTAATTTTCTATATATCTATCTTTTGAAATAAAATGCTTGATGTGTTAGCTTTATAAAAAATAATATTGTGCTGATTTTGGTATAATAAAGTAATTAAGAATAAAAGGGAGTAAAACAAGCCTTTTGGCCAACAATTTCTTTGGCACAATTTGAAAAATTTATCCAGCAATTTAAAAATTTTGACCTGGCAACCCTGGTCATGACTAGTGTAATTAATTAACTTGATTTAGCCAATTTTTAAAAATGACTACTTCAATTTTAGCCAAAAATATTACCCAACATAGATATTTTGCTCAGATAGCAGAAAAGTTTGGATATCTATTGGCAGAATCATGATGCTTAAATAATATTTTTGGCTGAAATCATGACTTGCTATCATGAAGAGTCATTATTAATGTGTTAAGCATCTTAAGGTTATTGTTTAAAAGGCAAAGATTAAAAAAATATAAAGGTGATTTATCAAAATATAATGTTAGGCAAATTTTTAGAAACACATAAAATATCAAAAAATAATATGGCTTTTGAACAATATTTAGAAAATAAACTATTTAATCCAAATTTATTTAATAAAATAAAAGATTTTGCCACAAAACAACTATCTATTGTAGGATTCAAGGGGACATAGTTAATTTCTTATGTACTAAGTACTAACAAGTTATATTTTTGTTATTTTCAATTTAAACATTTTACTAAGGCCTTTTTTAACTTATATTAATTGTAATTGCTAAAAAAATTACTTATATTTCGTTTATTAAAGATTTTAATTAACCCAATTTAGGACATTCAATCTTGTATTCTAAATATATTTTAATAATAATGCCGATATTTTAGCAATAACATATTTCATTAATGATATCTAATAAATAAAATGAATCATGGGTCGATGATAATAAGATAGATTTACAAAATTAGAATTTTGAAAATATAGCATAACTTGTGTGTCACGTGCCACATGGCTTGTAATTTTTAAAGTAAGATTTGACAGCATTTAATGTTGATACTTAAGTCTATGATTTAAAAGTCAATGCCAAGAAAATTTATCTTTTAAAATTTCTCCTGGATCTCCTTCCAAAATTTACTGTACTTTATGATTTATGGGAAATAAGTATTCAAGAGCTGTCAATATAAACGCCAATTTAAATATTTCTGTAACATATAAATATATGGAAATTATTGAAAGGATAAAATATTTTTACAAAAATTGTATTAATCAACCTTTTATAGATAAGGCTTATATATTAAACATTAATCCAATTGAAATATTTTCAATATGGTCTCAAACGGATATTGTTATAATGGAAAAAACGAAATATTGTATAACAGCAAAGTTAAATATTAGCAAGCAGACTTTTGAACACTCTCACCCCACAGATATAACAAATGAGTTAATTTATGTTATTGCTTAATTTATAATACATGATAGATTAATTTTCTCGTTTTCGCCATCTGGTAAATATTATGCAAATGTTCACAAATCAAGCATTAATGATGTCCAAACCTACATAATAAATGTGACTATTTGTAAATATTAAATTTTAATGTACATTAAGATATGGAATGAATATAAAAAATTTACAAGCTATGATATGAAGTTGTATAATGATGCTTTAATTCATACTAAAAGTTGATTATAGATTATAACAAAAAAAATTGCTTTATATAGATATTTTTGGTTGTTTGAAATGGAATTCTGAAGAAAATAGAATTTTATACATTTCAGAAAAAAAAATTGTTCCATATAAGCCCTTAGTTGATATTGAAAATCAGGTGTAATATAAATGAATTTAAACTATTTGTAAAAATTTATATATAAATGAATTTAAACTATTTGTAAATATTTATTAATATTGTAAAAATATTTGTATTTATAATAGAAATCTGCAAAATCCAAGCCATTTTGTTCCATTAGGAATTTTTGCACAAGTTGCCCAGTCCAGCCTTTAAAATTTCTGCCTTACCTATATTTTTTAACATTTGACTGGCCTCTTAAATTTTACGATGAGTAAGTTCTGGCCTGACCCCTTAGAATTTTACAAAAAGTCTGTCCTGTCCTGTTAAGTATTTTGGTAAAATTTTTACTGCCATCACATTTTTATTTCATTCTGCTGGTGTCTGGTTTGAAGATCAATTAATCCTTCAATACCCTGGTGAAAGAATGATGTTAGTACTCAAAAGGGGTTTAATAGACCCTAATTTCAATGTATATATATCCAGTTATATTCATTATTTTGATTTAATATTTGGATATAAAATAGAACTAACCAGAGACCTGTAGAGGTACCATTTCACGGTGTGGCCCAGTCCAGATTTTTTTAAAATATATTATATATTTTTTTAGTTTTTATAGCTAATGATAGCAATTTCAAATATTTGGTTTTAAAATATATGGCTGTGGATATTTTTTTAAAAAAAATTTAAAATTTTTAGACCTGGCCCTGCCTTGGGTATATTTAAAAAAATTTAAATGCTTAGGGTTGGGTCTGCAGGTCTCTGCTTTATAAAATATTTATTTATTTTAATTTCTTAAGCTTAGATTAAAGATGATGAGGATTGACAAAATTTAATTTCTAATATTAAATCAAAAAAATAATTTATCTATCAAATAATCATGATAATTCATGATATGGATCTTTATTCTTCAATATAAAAAAATTTACACTAATATATTCAAATATAAAAAAAATATAGTACATTGAAATATGTTTAATTTGACATGCAAAACATTTATTACACAAAACATTGTGCCAAGCAGAATTTTTTTTTATATATTTGGCAATAATATTTTTTTTTGCTATCCTTTTTTCTAAGACACACTACACCTTCCTCTTAGGCTTAATATTCTTGTTTAAATATTTTTATATTTACTTTCAGAATCTGCAAAAATCATAGTAAATGATAAAAATAATTTTAACAATATGTCAGCTAATAAAAATAAAAATAAAATAACTACACTAGAAAATATGTTTGTTTTCTTTTTGATATATCTCATTCAAAATATAAGATATATACTATATTAGTATATCTTGCTGGGTTTCACAAACCCTAATCAGTCACAAAATACTTATATCTCAAAAACTACTCAACCAAAATATATGAAATTTGGAATATAGATTCTAAGTTATATTTGATAAACTTACTGAAGAATCCATATCATGATAATTAACCTTTTTTATGCAATCTAGCATGCTTGAAGTTTCATATACCCAACCAGAGTATTGAAAGGTTAAGACTCTAAATATCAGCATAGGTTTTGTTAATTGAACCCTAGATCGTTTGCTTAACTTACCTCTATATCTGGACCTGTGCACTGACGAAAGTAATATTGGCTGTTTTAAGTTTTAAAAATTTAATTAGTCAATTAACCTTATTAATTATGTTTGTTATCCCTATTGTGTAATTGGGGATTATATCATAAATAACTTGTTTAATTCTTTGTTAAATTTAAAATATTAACTAGATTTCAAAACCCTTTGAACTAGCAAGTTTTAACTGAATTCCTTTTTCAAATTTAGAGTTCAAGATGTTTTTTATTTATTCTATAAATTATGCTATTTTGCCAGATATATTGATTTTATCTTATTTTTCTGGATTAAGAACTCTAAACTTCCTTCACTGATTTTTTACTGAACCCTTTTTTTGACCGAGTGTTTATAGCCCTGCTTAAAATACAAAGAAATGACCATATTGTAATTTATTTTCAAAGGGTATAAATCAAAATATTAGTTTGAAATTCAAAAAATACTTATTATGGCTTGCCTATTAATTTTATGAAAAATTAAAGATTTATTCCCCTATGTGATTTCTTATGTAATAATTTCCCAGCTTTATAATTTTTTTGCCTGGCCCGTTATCATTTTTTTAAATTTTGTGGGAAGGGCTTTACTACAGCCCAGTTTTGCAGATCTTATATAAGTATTTGTTTTAGATTATTAAAGAAAAGGATGTTTTTAATGAAGAATATTTATACAAAGAAGGTTATGGAGAATGCTTAAATGATGTAATTGACCCAACATTAAATGTGTTGAATATAAATCTTACAAGTTGTAACATGGATATCGAGGAAATTAAAAGAAATTCATTTCAAATTAAAATACCGCAACACTTGGCCCCTGCCTCAGTTAGATATTATAATTTTTGTTTAAGATTTTGAAATATATATTCCGCTTTAGGTTTAAAATATATTTATAGATTTTACTTAACAATTCCAAGATTAATATTGACATTAATAGATTAAATATATATTTATTAAAGATGCATGATGATTTTTGATTTTTCCCAATACCTATCTAATTTCCATAATGCCGTCTTTTTTCTTTACGTTTCTAGACTCATTTTGTTTTATATATAAATTGTTAATTCTTAATTACTATTATTACGAAAATAGGAGAGCCTGGGTAAGTAATTCGTTATTTGCATTTTTACTATAGAAATTTGCAATGAAAGCGAAACAATAAATTATAGATCAAATCCTTCACTTACAAAATAATAATTTTCTACATTTTAAGAGTTATAGCTATTTATGTGAAATGTAATATTTTCGCAATTTTATTTTGTACTCGGGGTAAGATGGCTAAGCACAAGGGTAAATTATGTAAAATAAATTTGAACACAACTTCATTGTTTTATTTAACAAAATATTCACAATTTTGATATTTATATTTTTTTTAATGTAAACTATGCAATAACGAAATTTAATAGCACATCGTACATCTCAATTGTTCTTCATCTTGCCACTATTTTTAGAGTTTCTATTCAGTATAACACCGAAACTATTTATTAATGTTCGCTTTTGTTAAAAAACTTGTTTTTATATGATAGTAGATGTTTACTGTTTTAAAAATTTATTTTCTACAACTATAATAAGACCAAAAATTTTAACTATTTTCATCGCTGTTAGATTTTAAGCAACATGCACAAAATTTTCAATTACGATAAATGTATTTTAAAAACAAAATACTAGAAGGTAATTATAATTTATTTGTAAAAAAGGGGGTTTTTGGGCAAAATATATCAAACCAGGAACATTCTCCAAAAGATGAACATAGGCAAGAAATTTCCTAAGAAATACGTTTTCTTTTCAAACCGAATAAGGTCTTTATGCTCAAGGGCTAAAAAGTTTTTTTGCGTTGACATTGATACTCCATGAATCCTTTACCCAGGCCTCCCCTATTTATCTATTTTTGTTTTGTAAATATCGTAAAAATATATTATGTTGAAAATTCTTTGGTTACCATTTCTACATCTTGATATACACGATTTTACAACTAGGGGTTAAAAATTCCACTCATGCATACTTTTTTCTACATCACCTTTATGAATTGGATTAACAGCAATTATCATTTTCAAATGAGAATTAGCGCAGATCTGATTTCATCATGCATCATAATCGTTATAATCTGAATATGATTGAGCATATCCCATTTTTTAATTTGCTTTTATCATCTTTTTAAACGATTGAAAACATATCCTTATTTATCATATGAGAAATAATATTTCTGTTTTTCATTTATATTTAATTTTTATTTACAAATCGCCTACATTTTCTAAATTTTTTATATCAACTTGTGTTAGGCATGTTGGCGCCCTAATATAGATGGTCAAAAGTTAGAAACGATAGTTTTTATTGGCTATGATAAATTGCCCTTCAAAAGAGGAATTATATTTATAACCACTAGGAAAAATATTTTATGCAATGTCACATTTGATCCATCAAACGAGGAATTAACAACCTTTGGTAAATCATTTTTGTATTAATGATATTTTACTTTTTTCTCTCTTTTTTTTGACCTTATTTTGTTATATTATGTTTAAAAAAATTTTTATAATAAAATTAATTATATTTTTTATTTGGTTTTTCTTCTGTTTTTTACATTTAAAATGTTTTTCCATTTTTTTACATTTGATGTGTTTTTTCGTTTTTTTTACATCCCTACTCTCACTCATTCTTATAAAAATATAATAAAAAAGGTTATTAATTTTTTTTATAGTTTGAAGCTGAAAAATAAATTAAATATATAGGATTATTTATACTGACTTAATGACGAGATCTAACTATACCGAATTGAGTAAATTATATACACACTGATTGAAATCTTGGCTGTAACATATTTGAAACAAATTATTTAGGTAGGTAAGAATGATATATAAGAGGGCAAGAAAAAGAAGGCCTAAATATATAGATAATTGTTATTTACGGAACAGTAAAAGATACATTTAGACATTAAAGGATGCATATATTTTTTTATTTTATTAAATCACCACAATATCTACTGGGGGTAAATAGCATTATAATGGAAAAAGTATATTTTCCCCCTTGATGATATTATCCCCCACCCCCTCCTAGTGGGTATATAGCATTTATAAAAAAAATGATATTTATTCCTTGATAAATTATTTTTAGAACTATACAAATATGTATGTAATCAGAAATAATTATTTAAATTGACAATTGATATAATTTACCAAGTGAAATTTAAGTGGTTTTTTCCAAATATATCAAAGATAGGTTTTCACGTTTTTTAGATAGATGTACTAATAAAATAATTTTGAGCTATTATAAACTATTAAAACTATATCCAATATATTAAACCTAACCCTTCAGTATTTTCATTATTACCCCAGGCATGTTAGAATGGATACATAAAAGCGGTTAATATTATTCATTAAATATATCTTGATTTACAATTTTCAAATTTTAGATAGTTTAAGCATTTAGTATGTAAAGAATGTAAGATTAAATCTATCTTAGATTAAAATAAAAAAGCAAAATATTGAATGAAATATATTTTATTATAATTGTGGTATATTAAACCACACTAGAGAATTTGTCTTTTTTTTCACAGGAGTATTGAAGGATTAAATACTATAATACACGATCAAATAATTGAGGTTTTTTTTAATTTAATCATAAACTTTTGAATTAAAAATACATTTGGCAATTTTTTTAATTTTATAAAAAACAATCTAATGGAATATAAATATGATAAATGTCGATATAAAAACGTATATTAAAACGCGATATTCATATTTTAAATCAAGGCATGTATTAAAGAACTACAATTTTTTGCGCGGTTTGTTAATTAATATTTGTCAATGAAAATTGCCTGTTTAAACAAATATCATATAAAATAGAATTGTTTTCCAGTTCTGGCAATCTTTGCAAAGCTATTTATCAATCTATTTATTTCATCCTCAATCTATGAATAAGCTTCATTTGATACGTAAGGACTAATTATCTGAATATCGATTTCATCATTATTTAGACTTTGCATGTCATTTGCTGGAAGCAACAGAATATCGTCTATTAATATAAGGCTTGAAGAGAAATAATTTTATAAAAATACTAACTTACATTTGCTACCCATGAACGAAAGGATCTCTATGGTTTCATTTAAGGGTGTAACAACTAATAATTTTCCAGCTGCGTGATATTCACTCATTTTTTAACTTGATTAAGTATGTTATCAAAATAATCCTGAGATAGATGATGTGATACATAATTCATAGACGATGTGAGTCCGTCATATATGAGGTGGGGCAAAATCTATGATTTCAATATCTGTTTTAGACATTTGCGGTGGTTCAAAACTATTGGATAAAGAATAAGCTCATTCCATCTTGCACTGCATAGTTAAGAGAAATATTTATCTAAATTATACGCAGATCTTGATACTAATATGATACAGCATGGTAAAAGCATTGCAGGAATGTACCGACAGGAACACTTTTTCATTGATGTTTTATAATCAATACTTAAATGGTTTAAGTCAATATCTGTAAACATATCAATTGAAAGGACAGGTATATTGATCTAGGTAAAACTCCTTAAATATTTTTTTTCTGATATTTGTATTCAGTAGATTTTATAGAGAAATAATGAAACTCTTTCATTATTCATTATTTCTTTATATTCTCTTTCGAAAGCCATAATTAATTATGGCAAATATGTTTTTATTGATACCTTTTAAGTTTGAAAATTAAATTGTATCTTTATGGCTAGTCAAATGAGGGACTTATTTTTGTCTTAAAAATATGTGAAATATTCTGGCAAAAATTGCGTGCAGGTGATTTTAGGGGACAAGGATTTCGCAGATACAGGCTCTCTATGAATGCTTTCCAAATAACGTCATGTAAACATGATATATATATAACAAAGAGGGTTTTAGGTATATTACATGGCCTGGTGCTCGTTCAGGTGAACAATATATGATGCTTATTTCTCAATTTCTTAAATTAAATTTGCCGAATGTAAATGAATATTATAAATTGGCACTCTGCTTAAAATGAGACTGTTATAGGTAGACCTGAGCGCCGACAGCCTTATTGGTGGCGATGTTTCTTTTTTAAAACTATCAGCTGGTGGCAGCGAATCGATTTAGACGCCGCCACAAAAATCAGCGGCGGCGTCAAATATATTTCTAACTTAAATTTTTTAATTAAAATTATAAATAAGCATCTTTAAAATAAAATTTATGCTTTATTATGCAAATTTCGAATTAAATTATAACTATAATTTAATTAAGATAAAAAAAATGTAGTCGTACATATATATTTTTAAAGATTTCCTTTATTTCATAAACTATAACATAAAAACAAAATATTTTAAATTTTATAAAGTGGCTTTTAGAAAATTAAGATAAAAAAATGTAGTCGGATATATATATTTTTAAAGATTTCTTCAAATTCATAAACTATAACATAAAATATTTTGGCATTATTAAATCTCATTATTAAATACCACTAACAATATAAACATACGATAATTTTCTAAATTATGTATTTTATCAAAGATCTGATAATGATAAAATTTTGACATGAGAAGAAAAATTGGAATCAAGTTTAATTCCTGAATTCTCTAGGAAAAAGTGGAATATTAATCCAGTTCACCAAGCTAACCCCATGGTTATCATATAGCTCATCAAGCTCCTTTTGTTTTTCAACTAAGATTTTATCAAGCAAAACCATAGATTCGTAATACGAATTCCACTAGAATTTATCAGATACATACCCAATTTCTTGATGTTACCTGCCATATTGGTAGACATTTTTTGTTTATTCCACAAAGTAAGACACTTTTGGAAAGAACTTTGTGATATTATTTTATGTTATCAGCTAAAGCTAAAAAATTTCTGATGCCCATAATTAGGGGAGACCGGTGTTATAATGAACCCAGGGTTATAGTGAGAGTGGCTTTATTTTCTAGAGTACTAAACTCTAAGAGATAATTTTTTACCAAAACTATATACTTATATATTGCATATGCGGCTATAATTTTTATTTCTATCGGACCGCTTGAAGAATTTTTAAATGCTTTATATCATTCGTACCTTCAAAAGTAACTTTTTACACTTTTACTATTTTTCAAAAATAAAGATTAATATACAATTTCACCACACAAAAATTATCTTATATAAATGAAAACATCCTATTTTATAGAATAACAATTTACCCGAACAAAATTGATAATATAAATACTTCAAAATATGATCTTAATCAAAGTGGTGCTACTGGGGCTATTTTTATGGGGTTAGGTCGAACCTTTTTTTTTGCTATTTTTTAAAAATTTGACATGCAAAAAAAGCCAAGGAGAGACCAACTAAAAGAAAAAAAAATCGAAAAATGTTATTTATTATATGATAAATAATTGTTTGGTATACAAATAAATTATATCAAGCATAACAATCAAGACTGCTTTCAATGTCAGTTATTAGTTACATGGCTTTGCAATTTTATTGTTTTTTTATTTGCAAAGATTGTGAATGTTTTAAATGATTTTATATAACACTTTTATGTTTTAAATCATTAAATATATCCTAATAAAAAAATATATAACTTTTATATATGAAAAATTAAGCAGAGTTTATAATAGCCTCGACCAAGGGCTTGTTCGTCCCCGGGTAGGGTTCACTCGGTTACCAAAAAAAATTCCAGGAAAAATGATATTTTGAAAAAATTATTAGAGATGTATTTTTGAAATTTAAACATATCATAAAACTAATAGAGCTGAACAAAATGAGATATTTTTTATTAAAAATGATAAAATACTTATAATTTTCTTAAGGTTTGCCTTTAGGGTTCGCCATAACCCCGTTCTCCCCTACAAGTTTTCAATAAATTAAAAAGAAAAAACTTGATGTTTAATATTTAAAATGATTAGATGAAAAAGAGAAATCTATTTTATTACTTAGAATCTTTTTTATATATTTATTGAGTCAAAAAAAAGAAAAGCCTTAGCCTTAATTTCAATAAAAAAATGTTTTTAGAGCCAATCCCCATTTTAACTTAATTTTCAGATTCAACTAAGTCAGTCGATAAATATAAAATTGTAACTTTCATGAAACTCCATTCGCGATATGATAATGCATTCGCTATATGCATTCGCGATAATTCATTCACGATAATTCATTCGCTATAATGCATTCGCTATAATGCATTCGCGATATTTCATTCGCTATAATGGATTCGCTATAATGCATTCGCTATAATGCATTCGTTATAATGTATTCGCGATAATTCATTCGCTATAATGCATTTGCGGTAATATATTCGCGATAACAATTTCGCGGTCTTACATTCGCGCTAATACATTCGCTATAATATTTTCGCTGTATTATATTCGCTATAATGCATTCGCTATAATATCTTTTCGCGGTAATCGACATTCGCGATAATACATTTCGCGCTAAAATTTTCGCGGTATTGACATGTAACCATTTTATAATGGACTAAATTTAATTGAATGATTTTTAAATTCTTTACCAACTGTTTCGTTATCAATTTTAATTAAATATTTTAAATTTGTAAAAAGGTGGGAAGATCATGATTTTAACATAAAACTTCTAAATTGTAATTATCCTAGATAAAATTATCCCAAACAAAAGCTCTAACGAATTTTCTCCTTTTTCCTTATTTTTTTTTATATCTTATCACCTTATTCATTTATATATTAAAAAAATCAAATAGTTGAATTAGACCGAGAGGGCGCCTTTAGATGTCCCGGATTTACAGAAAATGGTAAACTACTGATTTATTTCGAGGATGTATGTGAAGGCCCTCATCACACTTCTAGTAGGATATGGGTTATGGATTGGAACACCAAATCTAAGTATTTACCCACTTAATACCCTGGGTTTAATTTTTAAGAAAAATAAAATTTTATATTAAGGCATTTTTATAAATATGGCTTAATAAATAATTATGAATTTTCAACCTTTTTAAAAAATTATTTAAGATTTATATATAACAGAAAAAAAATATATATTATATAAAATAAAAATGCGATTTAATAAGACGTTGTCTATTGGTTGTCACAATGATCATTGTTAAATTGTTTCATGTTTGTCTCATTGATCATTATTATATAAATCTAACATATCTTTAAAGCTTTTTGCAATTTCTGAAATTGAACCTTAAAAAAGGAAAATGTGTCTATAAACAAAGAACATATTAAAATTCTTAATCAAGTTCGTGATGGTAATCTATGAGATTAATCTTAATTATTTATTAATTAAATAGGTGGAATGTTAAAATTGGTAATCAATACATTATATTCTTTCAGAATTTTGATTATCGATTGGTCACCAAAAATGGATAAACATTACCCTAAAAATTGGCCTCCAGGTTTTAACGGTATTTACAACTCCGACGACCTGAATGAACCTGCGAAAAATCCTGGATTTAGCTGTTATCTTAACAAGGAAACTTGTATGAAATTTTGTTAACGTTAAAAAATCTCAAACTAACAATTATGTCTTTATTATGCTAACTATTAATGTATTACAAAAGAAAAATTGTTTATAAATAATTTATGACATTCGTAAAGCTTTTTAATTCTTCCAAGCTTGATCTTTAGCCATTTCATTTTCATCTTTACTACACATTAGAGATCTGCAAAGTTAGGCCCGGCCCGTACCCGCCCCGAACGGGCTTCGGGTCGGGCTCGGGCCTAATTTTATTTAGAATAATCGGGTTCGGGCCGGGCCAGGCCTAATATTTTAAAAAAAATTCGGGCCGGGTCGGGTCGGACCTTGGAAATTTTCTTAAATATATCTAAATTTATCAATTTTATATTGAATTTTTTATGTAAAATAAAAATATTTGATTTTATTTATAAACGACATATAACATATGTCTTTTATTTTGAGTAATTATAAAAATTAATTTCTATATTTAGATAAATTCGGGCCGGGCCGGGTCGATAAATTTTTGTAAAAAATTTCGGGATCGCGGGCCGGGTTTGAAAAAGTAAGCCCGATGCAGATCGCGACACACATTCCATTAATTATTTAAAATCATACATTTTTAGGTTTATTATAACTCTTAATCTACCATAATCTCACTCTTTATTTATCCTTTCTCATCTTTCTGTCCCTCATTTATGTGGAACATCTTTATCACATTACTATATCCTTCTAGCCCTACCATCAGTCAGGTTTAAATTTATGCAAAAATCTTGTAATTAGAAACTCAAGTTGTAACGACGAAACTAAATCATTAGAAACCAGGTCCTAAAATAAAGAGAAGAAACTTACTTATTTTTTTAATATTTACAATTAAAATTTTAAATCAGAGTCTAGATTACAATTTGCCTATTCCTCCTTATCCTTTAATTCTCTTACTCGCGTTTCATTGCTTGATTATTCTGGACCTTAAATAATACCTTTGTGTACTAAACTAAGCTAAACCTGGCTTACTGGAAAATTTACTTCTTTTTTTTTAAATCAACTCCGAGCTTTAATACAAAATAGTCTACAACAAGACCTAAAATATTTAGCGGAGATTTGCAGGCCCAGAATCCAGCCCAGCCTGGTGCTAGTGAAATGGTATGATTTGAAATAGAACGTAATTAATAGAATTTTTTTACAAAACCTTAGCCCATGCAGAATTTTTTAAATAAAATTTTAATTGTAACAAATAACCAATTGAATAATCATATAGTTGATTATTTACCATCATTTGCTAATATTATCAATTTCCCTTTTTAAAACAATTTACAAAATATGGCTAAAATTATTTAAAATGACGAAATTTTTAAAAATATTGACCACGTCGTAAGATAATCTAAATTTATCATTTAATTCGGGCAGGACATAAAAATTTACCCTCTGTAGGTCTCTAATACACAAAATGACTGAGTCAACCCTTTTATTATCTATCGATTGGCTGTTTAAACCGATTCCTTATCCCTTGTAAGTTTATTACTTATCCTTTCAAATATTATACTTTTTATTTTTTTTTAATGAAAACTAAATTTAGGCATTAGATTTAATTGTGAACTTTTTTTTATATATTTTATTTTAAAAAAATTTAATTTATAAAAGGTTCTTCCATTTCTTTGATACTTTCGTCCACCTGCGGTTTCAAGAAAGCTATAATTATGATCAAATGCAAGAATTTATGTTTCGATGGAATTGGAAATCCACTCTACGATCCAAATATTCATACCAATATTGAGATATTAACTAAAGGTTTCTTATATTATTATATATGATCGGCTTTCAATATCTTACTTCAGTCTAGGGTTGTTAAAGTAATTTATTTGAGAAAAAATAACTGTAACTAATTGTATTTTTTTACAAAATAACGGCGAAATTAATTCGTTATTTTGAAGTTACTTTTTATTGTTATCCCATCAAAAATCAGAATCGAATAACCTAAACTTATTATCTTTATACGATGTTTTCTAAATTTAATTACTGTTTATTAAATATATTGTCTCATTTCCATCAAACGCTCCTGTATGAAGTTTGTTTAGTCTAGGAATTTTTAGAGAAAAAGTCACGCTTATTAGACACCAATTTTTTAAATAGTTTATTAATGAAATCCAAAAGAGTTATAAATTTGTCAATTTTCTTATTACAAGCATTAGCATCAGATGATTAAAACTAAATATATTCCCCTTTAAGTTGATCATTCATCTTAAACTCTTTGATTATCTTCATAATTTAAGGGCGTGATTCATCAATATCCAGGTCCATCGCCTTTAATAGATCCTGATAACCCCCCTCCCCCCATCACTCCATTTTCGACATCTTACCAGCTTTAAGTTACTTTAATGATCCCTGCACCACTTTCATTCAAAATTTCAATGTCAGTGCTCTCTTTATTATGTTTTTAAAATAATTAAGGATATTTAAACTTATTTGCATAATATTTTTTACTATATTGTTTTGAACTATTTTTTTAAAATATTTTGTGGATATTGTAGAATTCCAAGAGGATGGCAGCTGGACCTTTCTGGACCGAAAGGACAATGTCTTACTAGCTTCTTATTCTAGTCCGAATACTCCACCCATTTTGGTGAGCGATGATTAAATGTTTTTTTATAAATTATAATCAATCTTTTTTTTAAAATGAATTCGTTTTATTCTGATAACTTGGAATAACCATTTTATTATCTAAATATTAATCAAAAGAGAAGCACTCGATAACTTTATCGATTTTATAGGTAGTTAGAATTTTAATTTAGATAGGTAGTGATCATTACTATGCAAATTTTCGTGTATTTTTGCCGTAGCATCTATTCTATTAACATTTATTTGATGATGATTATAATTTTTTTTATATAATATTTTTGGCTTCAAACTATTCCTCCCCTCTCAGTTTGTTGTCTAATTTTGATTATTTTGTATTTACACTAGCATGAAAGAAAGAAAATAATTATATCTGAATTTTTTTAAAATAATATATAAAAAGAAATACGCCATTATAGAATTAGAATCAACAGGCAGCCATTTTTTAAAATGGCGGGATGTGATTAGCAATGACAATGCTGAAAGCCCTTTTAAAGATATCAACTGGCAAGTAATTGCGCTGGAACGTGATATTGACTTATTTAACAGACAGAGTGATTCAAAATTTGTTTATTTTAAATTTCATATTTTGATTTTACTCATTTTTTAGGAGGAAATGGTTGATAGTTAAATTTTAAAATACCAAATTTTGTTAAAACGAGGTTTACGAATCAATTATGTCTTATTGCACTGACATATTTGTTAGGAGATAATAATTTGTCTACCTGCACGCTCCCCCCCCCCCCCATTTCTCACATCTATAATTAATTTGCTATTTTAAAATATCCATAAATTCCACCCACTATGCTATATTCAGCAATCATCACAATGTTCGCCCATGTTAATTTCTATTTTTTACAATGATAGCATTATTTTATCAATTTATACCCATTTTAAGTTTAATTTTGGTATCAAATGGATTCAGGTAAAACCTTACGTATTTAATTTCATAAGATCATTATTAATTTACCTAAGCGGGGAAATTTTGTCAGAAAGATAACCAATTAATTCGCCATAAAGATATTATATATATGATACTAGAGTTTCGATAAATGGATAAGATTATACGAAATATGGTTCTTAAGTACACCTCTGTTTTGAAAATATTATCTGAATGGATTTCTGTCATTGTAAGACATGCTTATATAAGAACTTATCAACGAAGATTACATTCTTCGGGATCTACTACAAGGTAAAAAGAAATGTTATGAAATTTTGTTTACATCCTACTATTTCATATAGCATTAGAAAACATTCTTAACCACATAACAAGTAGAAAATTAAATTGGACTTTAAATATGTAAATCATCAAAAGAACAAGGGGAGACAACAATATTCAGCAATAAATCTATATAAGTGTTGGGTTAATACGAAATTAGGTAGGAAAACACGTATAAGACTACCATTCTGATACATGTAAAGAACCGTTATGTACTTTCCAGATAATATATAATTATATGGAGGTAAAAAAAAGAGTTGACATCTTTTTTCATGAAAATGATTTAAATTTTAATTGCTCGTCTTAATATTTTCATTAATTTTTCCTGTAACATTTTTTTTTGTAGCGTCATTTTATGTTTTGCATATCGATTAAATTGCATTAATGTGCATTCATATAATGTTAAATAATGACAATTGTCGAATTGTAAATTACAAAATGATTTTATAGCTGACTCCTATGTATGGACACTTTTAATTAATGAATCTCCAATCTAGTAATATATATATTATTGATTCATTCTTCCAACGCACCACCCTGTTCAAGATTTGAGAACAAGGGGAAAGTATTTAGAAAAAGTGTTTGGAACTGTACTACAAATTAAGTTATATTATTATAGGATCCTATATTTATATCTAATGAAAATAGAATCTTATTGATCCAGGGGATGAGGACTCATCATAACAAATTTCGATAATTTTTAAATAAATTTTATTCCCAAGAATTAGATGAAAAACCTACCCATTTCGAATGCATGTTACTGATGCGTAAAGATCAAACGCGTGATATAGAAATCAAAACGCCGAACATCTCCAACCTTAAAGGGTTGATCGTTATGCCACACGGAGGGCCTCATTCAGGCTTTATAACAAATTGGATGTATCAAGTGGCTGCCTTCTGTATGCTCGATTACGCCGTTTTATTGAGTAAAAAAGATTACTTTTTAGCTCTCTATATTTCTTCCATTTTTTCGTGCGGATCTATATGAAATAGAGATAATTATATTATTCTTTTTATCTGTAATTGAGGCTTTCTTCGTTTACTAAAAAATTTTATAAATAAAATTATTTATTGAAAGAATAGAGGAATACGATTCAAATGAGAACACATTTTGAATATAGTTTATAGTGGGATATATATTGGTGTTTTGAAATGATGCATTGATTATTTTGGGATTATTTTATATTATATATGTATTTATTATTTTATAAAAAAGAAAGATGGAAAAAGAGGGGAAATCATTATTAGCTATTTTTTTTAATCCTAGAGAAAAAAAACAAATGATTCAATCCCTTTTTTTTATCTTTCTTTTTTAAAATAATCCCAAAAAATTTAATACATAATTTCAAAATACCTATATGAATATATCTCACTATAACACCTTCCCCATTCCCGGAGACTCCCTTTACAGATTAATTTCCATTAATATAAAAAAAACTACAATTTTAACATGGCGAATATATTTAAAAACTATAAACTGTATTAAAATATGAGTCAATTAATATAAAATCTACAATTTAATGTGACGAATATATACAAAACTACAAACTGGATTAAAATATGAGACCACACAAAAAAATACTCACCCTCCCGAGCTGCTCAACAACATTTTCTCATGTGGCTCTGTATTTTTGTATCTCCTCCGTTATTTGCGAATTTCCATGCCCGTCATCCCACCGGGTGTCAAACGGGTCACTCCCGATCTTCGGTATTGTTGCCCCGCTCCGGTGATTGTCTTCCCTGTTGTAGAGATTGCACTTCTTCTCGTGGATTTATTGTTCTCGGGAGACTACCCTTGTATCAATCCTTCGACCATTTCCCCTTCTCTTTACCTTACCAAGAGCCCTCCCACCCCCCATTTACCTTGAAATTGTCATAATCATTCTTGGAGGAACACCGGACTGCCATCTTTCTTGAATACTTGAGATTCACGTTTGGGAACCATGACTATTAGAAATCTCATGTTGCGAAATAATGTGAGTACCATAGCCATTAGAAGACCAATGTTGCGGAATACTTGTATCACTTGGGCATTCAACGGCCTTATGCCCTCGACTCCCTGTAAATCAAAATAAATTTACTCCACAAATTGACAAACTCCTCGGCACTGGTCTAGCCACTGGCCCTGTCGGGCCACCTATCAGCTAATGGATTCCTCATATTTATTGAATTAACTTGTAACATGTTGTTATATGACTTGATATACATTGACCACAATTTATTTTACCATTATATAAAATTTTAAACTAATGATACGATTTTCCACAAAGCTAAAAATATAATTTTTTTTTACTTAAATTTTTATTCGACTAGAAAAATTTTAATAACCCACAGCATTCATTTCAATTAATTCACAAGAATACTTAACATTATTATTTTTTTTATAAAAAAATTCAATAAATCATATTTACATTATTTTCCTATTTATTTTACTTTTTCCCTTTAACCTATATCCCCCTACATTATTTCTTCCCTCAATTTTCCAAATTTACCTTTATTTTACTTTTTCTTGCTTAACCAATTTCTTATAATTTATTACCTTTTCTTTAAACACAAATTTTATTTTCTAACCCCTTTTTTAAACTTTTACTATACACTGTTTTATAAACCCGAATCCACAGTAATTGATTAATTACCCCAACTCAGATTTACTTTCATTTTTCAAAAACGTCGCAACTTGTTTTATCAAAGAACATATTAATTTTTCTTTTCATCATTTTTTTCTGCCGGAGACCTCCCATTTCCCTCTGCACTGTTATAATATAAATGTGCTACTCACCGCTCTGCTTTACCTTCTTTATTTTTCTTTAACCAATTTTTTACAATCGCTACCATCCGTTCAGTCTGCCCATTCGAGCTAGGATGATATGGTAGAGCCATTATATGTCTCACATTTATTTTAAAGCAAAAATTCTTTAATACGGCACTTACAAAGGCCGACCCTTCATCAGACACCATAATCCTCGGAATCCCAAATTTTAAAATATTTTCTTGTAATGTCTTATCACTATTCCTATAGTTAAACCATGCACATCTTCAAACTTAATCCACTTAGAAGACGAATCTACGCTCAGAATAAACTTTTTTACCTCCCATTCAAATCTACATGTACCCTTTCCCACCGTCTCTAGTATTTGGCAAAATATCACCTTTTCCCTATCGGGGCATGCTGGACCAGGCATAGCAAACCTCACAACTTTTTCCCAAATTATTAATTTCTCATTCATTCCTGGCCACCATACATATTCCCTTTCACATTGCTTTTTTTCTAGCTATTCCTTGATGACCCGCATATAACATATTTAAAACCCTTTCTCTTATAATCGTCATGGTATGAGAGCTCTATTCCCTCTAATGAGACAATCTTCAATTATTATTAATTCAGCCTCTATATTTTATTCTTTTTATCATTCCAAGGTTTCTTCCTGTTAACCATAATTTTACCAAAGCCAATTCCCTGTCTTTCAACGTATATTCTTGTATCTCTTTCCACGTAATAGGACTAGCCTTTAAACCTCACGATAATATGGCCAGGAATGTAGGTTCATGTAGATTTCTTTAAATGGAAAGGAAAAAAAGATTATTCTGAGCGTAGATTTATTTTCTAAGTGGATTCAGTTTGAAAAGGTGCATGGTTTAACCACAGGAATAGTGATAAGACATTGCAAGAAAATATTTTCTAAATTTGGGATTTCAAGGATTATGGTGTCTGATGGAGGACCAGCCTTTGTAAAGCCGTATTCGAGAATTTTGCTTTAAAACAATAATAATAGATTCTAAATAGTTAAAAATTTGGAATATTTCTTGCTTATCCAAAATCAGTAAAGCAATATTGATAATAATATTAATGGAGCTAAGGAATATATACTTATGCCAATTATTTTTTTTAAACATCACAAAAATGTGGAAAACAATAGGATATAAAATATTCCCTATTTTTAGCGGGTTTTGTTTTGACGATTTAGAACGGGATTGAGAGTAGGGAGAGGAAGATTTATTCAGATGGTTAAAGTAGAAACATTTGAGAGTAATGGATATTATTGCAAATAAGTTCGCTAAGAATTCGATGAAAATATATTTTTCAAATAAAATTCTAAATATTTTATTATATCACAAGTCAATTACACAGGCTCAAGCGGATATGGAGACTATGGCATCTTCAGTTTGTTAGGTCATATTGGAACTAAAGATGTTATGGATGTTCAAGTTTTATAGTTTTCTTGGTTTTTTGTTAAATATATTATTTTTTTTCATGCAAAGGGTTATTAATTTCTAAAGACTTACAGACTCAGCCGTAAATGCAATGTTTTTTAAAAATCAGGCTGATTTGATCGTTTACTTATGTCGGATTCTTAACTGGAGGAAAGCGGGTTTTTCTGATGGGGGCCCTGTGGTATTTTAGTCGTGGGGTTGTGTTATTAATGTTCATTTTATTTAAATGTTTTTAATTGCCATTTATCGCCTGAAATGTGTTATTTTTTTATTATCTATTAATCGTTAGTAATTGTTTCGTGATAGAAGATTAAATATTAATTGTTTATCATATATATTTTTTGTTTTAATTTGTAATTCTATAAAAATTTTATTTTCTATTATTATTGTTATTTGAACAAAAACAGTGAAAATAAATCATTATCCTAGTTTCCTTACAATTTTTTTTTTGTATTTTGCTTGGTCTATAATTTTTTTGTAAAAAAAGTTTTCTTTTCTTTTTGCTATAACATAAAGCTATTTTTAAAAAATTACAAATTAAAATAAAAACTATATATTTATTAATAATCAACAACTAAATATTTAATCTTCTATCACGACACAATTACTAACGAAGCAAATAATAAAATAAAATGAACATTGATTTATACAATTCCAAGACTAAAATACCATACACGCGATTTTTTTAAAAAAAATACAAATCCTGCATGGCCTCTAATTGGGTAAATCTGCAGAGTGATTATTAATTTTTAGAGTTAAAAAATATCAAATTATTGATTTGCCTGAAGAAAATGCTAGAAAATTTTAAAGAAATTTTTTAATTTTACCAGAAAAAAAAGTATTATTTTATGTAATTCTGCTGGATTTTTCTTGCATCTACCAGTTGACTCCTTCATTTCTGATCGTCCCTTCTTTCCTCTTTATGTATTTTATATTAATGTTTTTTATCACAATTTACACTTCTATATTTGGTTTATTAATCGATTTACACTTTGTAAATTCTTTCTAATATATACTTTTATATAGATAGTTTTGCCATTTTTTATTATTATTAATTAAATACTATTTTTATATTTATGCTATTTTAGCTTATTTTAAAAAAAATATATAATCCTAAGTTCGCGACTTTCCATATCTTAAAAAAATATCATTCCTTGATTGATCCAACTAGAATCCATGCCTACGGTGGTTCACACGGAGGATATGTTGTGTTACATTTAGCTGCTCAATTTCCAGTTTTAAATTTATAATATTAATTGATATTTATTAAAAAATTAAGTTTATATCATCATAACGATATTTCATATCTCATACAATTTCCCCACACAACTCTACAACTAGAATAAATAAATTTACCTATAAGAAATTGAGAATTTTATTGGCCAGCAAAATATTTATCTAAAAAAAAAACTCTTTGGAGGATAATAACATTATTGCCATGAAATATATTCAAGCATTAAGGTTTTTCCTATTTTAAATTTGAGTATAAATTATTTAACCATTTATTATTAACAAAAAAATAATATCCCAACTCTATCATTCCAGATTTTAGCTATTATATAGCTAATGCTGGTGTTAAAATATTTATTTAAATTATCATACTTTTTTTTATGTAGAATATAAATTTAAATCTTCAAAGAAAAATAGTATTATTCTTAAGATTTATATTTTCACCGTAATGAGAATTTGATAACAATTATTATTTTGCGTACAGAAATAATGATTGTTCTGTCCGAGAAATTTTAAATAACTGTCAAATCCATGTTTTCCAGTTAACATATTCAAAAGTGAAAACAAAGAATACTAATATCTTGTTATTAAAAAAATACTTAAAGACTTAATAATAATAAATCCTCAAGCAAATGCTAGAGAATTAAATTACCAAATATTTAACTTTACCCAAAAGCATTGCCAACATATGCTTCAATTAGTTCTACGATTAAGAGATCATTACATATAAATAAGCCTCCCACCCATCCCAAGAAATTGTTTTTAAAATTGATGAGAAATCATTTTATCTAAGAAGCATTAATAATACTCATGTTTTCCACAATCTTATTCTTCAATATAATGGCTGGTCTCCTTTCACTTTAAAAAGAATTTTCACCTATTTTATTAAAATACAAACTAACCCTGCACCAGAGTTGTTAAAGTAGCGCGCTACTAAGCGCGCTATCTTTTTTGGTAGCTATAGCTAATAGCCGCTACTTTTTTTTAAATTATTTAATTTTTTAGCGCGCTACTTTTTTTAAAAGTAGCTAAGTAGCGCGCTACTTCGCTACTTTTAAAAAATATAATGAATGTAAGTATAAACATGAAAATTTAAATATAATATCATAATTAATTATAATTTTTATAATTTATTATTTAATTTTGAAATTTAAATATATTTTTAATTTATATTTTCAATCTGTGTTAATAATCTAAAATGGCATCGCCCATGGATAACCAAATCCTTGAAAATGATTCAGACATGGAAGATTCAATAGAAGAAAATGTACTTAATAGCTCTAATAACGATTTCCCATTCCCTAGATTTGAAAAATTTTTTAAAATAAATATTAAAACAAAAACTGGATTCAAATTCCTGTGCTTAAAATGTAAAAAAAAATATCATCAAATCAATCGAGTAGCTATAACCTGAAGAAACACCTAAAGGCAAATTGTTATTTTTACATTATAATATTATTTATTTTATTAGACTTGCTATAAGGAAATAGAGAAACATATAAAAAAAATTTGGTATAGGAGAATCTTCATTCAAAAAGACAAATACTATCCAAACCAAATTAACTGATAATAAATATGCCAATATTTCAAAAAAATTGGCTGATAAAGTAATTGTTGATTATATTATTGACACAGTTCAGCCATTGTCCTTGGTTGCGATAGGCTAATGGCGAAGCTGAATAATCTTACTCCAACAAACATAGATTGCCGAGTATCTACCACGAAGACATCCTCAAATAATTTTTTTGAAATTAAAGATGATTTAATAGAAAATCCAATTGATCTTTTTTTTCAATCAAAAAATATTGAAATGAATATTTTTGATAATTTTTCATATATTAAAAATTTATATATAAAATTAAATACCCCCTTGCCCTCAAGTGCTAGTGTCGAGAGATTATTTAGTAAAGCAAAGCTTATACTTTCTGATCGTCGCTCTAGACTTGGGGATGATAATATTGAAATGATATTATTAAAATGCAACAAATTAAAATAAATATTTATTTATATTGCTTATTTTTTTATAATCTAAACTAACTATATTTTTATATTTATAAATGTTGATTTTTATATATTATTTATTATACATTTACATTATAAGCAAAAAAAAAATTTGTTTCATTTTTTTCTAAATTTTTTTTTATAAAAAGTAGCTAATAGCGCGCTATTTTTTTGACAAATAGCGAAGGCCGTAGCGCGCTACTTTTTTTGACAAATAGCTATAGCGGTAGCGCGCTACTTTTAAAAATAGCGTTTAACAACTCTGCCCTGCACCATATATTTATTCTCTTATTTAAATAAATTAACAAATTTGCTATTTTGGAATATGACCTTCAGGCGCGTACGCAGGAATTTGGTGTGAAGGGGGGGGGGGATTAAAATTTTTTAAAACAAAATCATTGTTATTTAAAAATATCAAGCATAAATTTTTTTGGACTAATAACTATTTTTAATACAGAATTTTAAATTAATGTGAATTATAAAAAATAAATTTATAAACCGGCATATAGAAAACTATAAAATAAATGTGAATTAAAAAAATCGGCATATGAAAAACTATTAAATATTAAGTGAATATAACCAGCATATAAAATCACTATAAAATAAATGACCCTAAATAGAAATTTAAATTTTTTGAGCCTTTAAAATTTATATATAAAGTATAAAAATTTAAATGTTGGAAATATAAATTATTACAAAAGTTTCTTAGGAATAATTGTATTTTGTATGTAATAACTTAAAAAGTATTAATGAAAAAATATAATTAAAATATAAATCGCACAAAAAATATTATTAAGAAGCATATTAAAAATTTATAATGTAAAATCCAATATTCATTGGGATTGGGTTAATTTTTCAATTATCTCATCTGTGCTTGGCGTCAAATGCCTATGAATATTCAAAAGGGCTAAACTATTCAATATATTGTCAGAAGTTGTACTTCTTAGGTATGTTTTTATTCTTCTTAAAGAAGAGAATGTTCTCTCATTAGTTGCAATACTAATGTGAAGAGTTGCTAATATATATATAATAATTTTAATACATTGGGAAAATAATCTTAAAGATGTTTGAAATGATGCAAAGCATCCATAGCATTTTTTGGGACTATATAAACCATAGTTAATCTTTTATACTATAGTTGGCATTCAACTAATAAGGCATCATAAGAAACTTTAACATCTTCATGAAAAAAATCTGATAAATATTTTATTTTTTTTCTATTACTATCTGAAAAAGGTTGGAAAGGCTTTTGTGGAAGTAATATCTGCAGACTGCTAAGTGCTGCCTGATGAATTAAAACCCGTTCTATTTGGGTTATAAATGTATCTAATAGAGGGATAAAGACATTTATTTTATAATACTCTTCTACTGACCCTATATTAATGTTAGGACGATGAGCTTGCCTCGCTGCAAGTCGAGGGAACAAATGTTAAACTCGTATAGCTCTGCTTTTGACTCAAAAATAACATATAAAATATGAAATTCTTCAACAACATTAACCCTAATTTCCCTGAGTTCTAATAAAATGCTCTCCGCTATTCTCATCGTCTCAATCAAGTCAATGTTATGTTTTTGAAAATACATAAAATAGTTCTATAATATATATTTTAATGAGAAAAAGTATAAATATTGAATCCATTGATTTGCTTGCTTCAGGCAATTGTGATATTTCAGTAAGAGCATTAATAATCGACTCTTCTAACTCTATAAAAGCTGTTACTGCTTGATGGCAAAGACTCCATCTCGTTGGACAAGCTTTTTGCAATGTCTTTCTCCTTGTCGGACAAGGAATCTCCTAATGCTTTAAATTTTATAAGACCACGAAAATTACCTTCATTATCATTATTATTGAAATTCAAGCTTCCTGAATCCAAATGGCCACGTAATTCTAGGTCCTGCAATCCACAATATGAATGGCCTCAATAGTTAGCTTGATCTTACATCCATTTTCTTTTGTTATTTTAATCATATTTTTGTCAATATGTGATAAAATGGGAATCATTTCCCCACAATTAATTTGAAGAAATAATAGGTTCACCGCGTTTGTAATAATTTGTTTTTTGATGATTGTCAAAGATTTCTCCGGCATCTTTGTACTTGTTGACTTACAATAAGCTTCATTGTCTCGGATAGAGAATTCTAGCCATAACCATCTAGTAAAATAGCTGTTTTAAAATTTTAACTTTCAATTAGCACATAAAGTTTGTGGATATTGAAATTTGAGGGGTGGAGTAAAATCTATTATTAAATAAAATATTTATCATAGGTATCTTTAATACCTTTTTAAGATGCTTATGTCTTACTTCTAGGCTAATTATAAAATGTTATAAAATTATTTGTACTTTTTTGCTTTTCTATAAAATGATTAGGATTTCATCATAATATGTTTAAAAAAATTCTTTTGTCCATAATTATTATTTGACTAGAAATTTGAAAATAATAGATAAATATTACGCCAAGAAAAACTTGAAATCGAAATTAATTGATAAAATAACTTAGTAAATGAATGTAATTAAATATATACTTAAAAAGAAAGAGAATAGAATAAATATTATAAAATACAACTTAATATAAACAATAATATTTTTGAAAAATTTATCCGGCATCTGCATTTTTTTGGCTTGGGGGGGGGCATTTGTCCCCCTGCCTTCCCCCGCTGCTTACGCGCCTGATGACTTGATATGTAAAAATTATTATGTACTCTTAAATTTTTAATATATAAAAATATGCTGTCAGAGTTTTTAAATAGATTACTTGTAAGTTGTAGGTTGTTGTGATTAGCAATTATGGTATTTGGGATATTTGAATTATGAATGATGTAATAATATATAAACAATAATATAAATCCTTATGTTTAAGCTAATTCATTACTTTTTTCTTATTGATTATAATAAATTTCATAAAACAATATTATGAATACTTAGTTTTAAAGTAATTCACATGTTTTTTTCTTATTACTTGTAATAAATTTCAAATTATGTTATAATAAATGCCATATATTATGTGAAATAGTCGGGATAGCATATTTGAATTTATTGTATTGAATCGTGTAAAAAAATACTATGATTTTGGTGGCAAAATTTTTGAAATTATACTTTTTTTTATAAGCGTAGTGATATTTTTTAATATATTTATAGGTCTGAGTTAAACCCAAATCAAGCAAAAAATATCTTAATTACCATTACTTGAGGTGATAAGATTGACTTAACCCTAAAAAATATTTCCAACCTTATCAATAAAAAATTTGAATATATTATTTTTAAAATTTTCGAAAACAAAATATTTGCATAAATTTGAAAAAAAGGAGTTTGAAACATTGAATCGCTAAAGGGACTGAAATCTGAATATCTTTTTTTGAATGCTTAAGAATATAGATCTTAACCACATTTCATAAAATATACACTTTTTTTGTCTAAATAATATTTTTTTTTTAAATTTTTTAAGTTGATTTTTAAATTATTATATTTATTTATATTATTTAGAATATTTACAAATCGATTTCCTGCCGAAATCCCGTGGTTAATATTCCAGGTTAAAAAAAAAATCAGAGTAAGCTTTATTTTTTATTTTATCCTTTTAAGTAAGTTAAAATATGTGTTTAACTTTGAAACATTATATTATGCGAAGGCTATAAATGTTCCTCCCCCATCTTTTTCTTTCTTTCTAAACAAGCGATGCCGATTCTTTATATTATACCTTTTTCATTGATCTTTTTAAATATACCCGTTCATCCTTGACACGTCATAACGGACATATGACCTTCTCTAACTATACTATTATTTTATTTGATGTATAATGAAATTGATTTTGTGTTTTCCTGCCTTATTAGCTCTTTAATATCAAATCAAAACATTTAAAAAATGGTTTAATATTTATAATATTTATAGTAAATTTATAATTATCCTAATTTGAAACAAAAAATAACGCTACAAATTTGATTTGATCCAACCTTATATATTCCACCTTCTTTGTTCCCTATATTTTTCTTCTTTATACAATCATTGAATTTTATTTATTTAATAGTAACGAGCTAATAAAAGAAAATAACAGAATCCATTAAATTACATGCCAATATATTACTAATCTATATAACTTTTTGAAAATATTAAAACATAATATTCAGTTATGGCATCGATATCGGATATTCCAGAATGGTATTTTAAACAAAATAATATTTTATTGGCTAAAAAAGTTATTTTTTATGATATACCTAGCAGAATAAATTTTAAAATTTTTGCCTAATTTATACAAATTTTTATCAAAATATTTGATGGTTAGCTATAATTTGTAAGGCGGAGTAAATTTAAAAAAAATAACCTGCGAAATAGGTTTTATGAAAATAATATATGGGTTGAGTAATTTGTAAAAAAAATCAACCTAACGTTATAAAACTCATGAATATTAAGCGGTACTCCGATGCAAGCATGGCGATATGGTACAATCTCACTATATCGTTATCCCATGCCTTAAAAGCCTGGGATTTTCCTTTTAGGGAAAGTTAAATCATTCACTTAAAATAAAACTCCCGAATATTATATATATTCGAAAACCTCTCTCCTTTCAATAGCTTATCTCTGTAAACATTATGACAGCAGCTTCAGTGGCGTAGACATGGGAGGAGGTGGTATTTAAGGGTATCATAAGATTCAAAATATCTTGAATCGGAGAAAGAGAAACCTTAATATATTCAGACCAAATTGACTTTTGATAATTAGAAATTCGATATTTAATTTGGATGGAAAAGGAGTACCAATAAAATTTAATTTAACGTTTTATTTTTTTAAAAAAGTTTATTTTTATACCTTTTTTTATAATTAATCGTTGACTTTGTATACATTTTTTTATGATTAATTTGAATGTACAAAATATACAAAAGTATTAAAAAAACTATACAAGGTTAAATATATTTTTTAAAGTAGAAACTTTTAAACAAATTATTTTAAGGTAAAAGAATAATTTGACTATTTAATAGGAATCAGCCTAAGGCTTAATTTTTATTTCACTTATAACTGGTTTTTATTGGCTGAAAGACTAATTGAACTAGTAAGTCATGCATTACATTTTGTTCGTTGCTTTTATAATTTTCCTCCTTATATGATGCCGTTGGCCATTTTTTTTATTTTGCCAAAAATGTTTTTCTTTAAACATCTATCAAATGGGTTAAAGCAGTAAAGTAGTATAAAATACGCACTAATTATTGATATAAATTTTTGAAATAATGCTTCCATATGTTTGGCTAACTTTAAGCTTAAACGTGATATCTTAGCTAGTTTTTGGTTTTACTTTTTTAATGGTTGGCGAAACTGATTAAAGAATTAATATGGCACTTATATTAACACAAACCAGATAGTTCGAACTTCTATATTCTCCGTTCTGTCATAAAGTCACTATTGAGATTTTTTTATTTTTTATGAATAATTCTTTTCCACTTTAAACCAACTACCAAAGAGAGTAAATCAATAAAATGTACTAATAAAGCCCTAATTAGTGATTTAGTAGAAGTTTCAGAATTAGTGTTCCCAAAAGCTTGGCTCACTTCACGCTTATAGACTGGCATCATAGTTTTCATTTTGTTTATATTCCTTATTGTGATTCTCATATTTGGTGAGGAATTGAAAGTACTAGCCAGGCATTAAATATTAGCGCACGTCGGTTATATAGTTTTTTATATTTTCCATTTAAGCACGATATCTATTTTGGCAATTTTCTCTATGCTATCTACCAAACATTAAATTAATATTACAATTATGATCTAAACATGATAAAATTACTGAATAAATGCTTTACTTTAATCTTAAGGTTTACCAAAATTTTGTTAATAATTTTTCCCTTTATACCCGCTACTATACTGGTTAAAGTCAGACATAATAAAGCACAAGTCATTGCCATATTTTAGAATAAGGGTTGTTCAGCCAACTTTAACGGAGATTATACATAGACCACCGCAACAATATATAAGTATTTTTTATAGTAGGGACCCGGCCGCTCAAAAATATTTTTAACACCCCCCCCCCCTTTTCCCATTGAAAAATCCTGGTGATGCCACTTAGCATTTGACTGCAAAGATAGGAATTGATTATCCCGTTGACGATTTTCATGGCACTCTAAATCGAACGATCACTTCCTACTAGGAAGAAGGATTTAAATGGACGGTGATAGCTCGTTTTCTGTAATAATTACGAATTTGTTTTACAAACCTTTAAGTTTTATATATTGAATTAAAAATAAAAGAAATTATTTTTATGTTCTTACTCATGTCTATTATATATCAAGATAATACACAACACATACAGTTATCGAAGTGACAAATATAAATGAGAACCTTTTTCTCAGTTCCGTATGATAATGTAAATTATCATTTCATATGTATTTCCTCCACAGTATTAGGACAGTAGCATATTAGTAGCAATAATTCACCCAAAATTTAAGCTTAATTGACTTTATATCAATCTGCCGCAAAATCTGTTGGTAAAAGAAAAAATGCTAATCCACTTGGAAAATCTGCAGGATCAACCAAATGCAGATGCTTGGATTAAATTGATACTTTCTTTCGGGAAAATTATTGGCTAAATGCGTTTTCTCAATTTTTTTTATTCGAATGATGATTCAATTAATATTTTTAATACTTATGTAAATTTTAAAGAAATATTTATTTAAACCTTTAGGAGCACTTGTTTTGTAATACTGAACATGTTCTTAATGAAAGACGTGAATATTTAAATAATAATCTAGAAATTTTTTTATTATTAAAAGCTAATTGAAATACTATATTATTCTATTACAATAAATTTACACTATATTTAATTTATTGTTATATTAGTTAATTGTATCGAGTATAAATTATCTTTAGAAATTTATAATATAAGAAAAGAATCATGATCTTATTTTTAAAAAATACGATCCTAGATTTCAATCTTTTTTTGAAAAGATCGGGATAAGCCTGTATATCTAAAATACTTTTATATAAAGAATCTGTATCTCGATAGTTTTTTAAGAACGTGCTCAACTCTGGATATTATTATCAGTATTTGAACATTTATGATGATATATAAGAAATATTCCCAATTTTTAGTCATTAAGAATTTACTATCCCCTTCCTTCAAGATCTAATATGCTTTTTTTTCAAGGAGCTATGTCGAAAGTGGCTACGAATATCAAATAAAATTACCCAATGTATCTAATCAAGAGAATATTAATGAACAAATGGATATCGCAAAACCAAATGTTGAAAATAAGTTGCTTTCGCTATCAAGAATGTACGAGCTTTCGCCCATATCGCAAGTTGACAAGGTACTAGACATTCAATTTTTTGCATAATATCTTTCACAGCTTGTTAGACAAATATATTATAAATTAGTCATTTTGGGTATTTGACAAATAATCTTGTTCGACTATTTCAATATTCTCTTGAGCTACACACCTGACTGATAAATTAGGGCCCTACATAGGACCTCTAAATTCCTTTTTTATATGTGAATAGGTTCGGTCTGGTTCCTTGTAGTACTCTAAAAATCATATTTCAAATATCTTTCTTTAAAATTTTTTTTTATTTAACACTATAAAGTTATTAATTTTTTTATCTCACTTACAAATCAAATATAGTGTTGTTAAACGGCTAGATTTAAGCCGATTTTAAAAAATGGCTAGAAAAATTTTATGCTAGCCTGAATATTTACTCATAAATGGCATAAAGGTTTGGGCATCTACTAGCGAAATCTCGAGGCTTAGGCAGTATTTTTTGTCTAAAATAATGAGTTAGTCGTTTTTAAAAATCGGCTCAAATAAGAACCATTTAATAACATAATCAAATACAACACATTTTAATTAATAATTAGATAAAATGTCCAATTCTATTCTTGCTGGGAGAACAAGACTTACGTGTTCCTTATATTCAGGGTATTCAAATGTACAGAGAATTGAAAAGCAATGGAATTAACACCAGGTAATATTTTAGCATCTCGGATCTAAATAGGTAAAGTGGGAGGTATAGGCTTGACTATATTTAAAAAGCTAATGATAACTTAAAGGAATCAATTAGGCAAATAAAAAAACCTTAATGAATTATAGAAGAAAAGGCAAAATATATATTTATTTTTCAAAAATATAAAAAATATCGATATTTGGACCGGCTCAACTCATCGCTAAAATTTTTATATAAATTTTTAGAAAAGAAAAAAAATTATTTTATAAGATAGATTTGACAGGTGGTGTCAGCTAAAAATGTAGAAATAAAGAAATTAAGTTAATTTTTTTTAAAATGTAAATAAAATTCGACCTGAATCGTTAAATATTTTTCATGATTTCCTCTTTAAAATAAGATCTCTAAATCATTTAACCGAATTGAGCGAGATTATAAATATGTGCAAAGTTTGCAATTCTTTAAAAATGGAATAAATTATATTTAACACTAAAGAAGAAAAAAAATATATTTATAAATTTTCTTTTGCTGTACACTTTTTTTTCTTTAAATTGCAGTCGATAGATTTAAAACCAAAAAAAATTATTGTTTGCATCTTTTTATGGTAATCATATTAGTCAACCCTATAAATCGAAAAAAAATGTACCGAATACTCACTTAATGCAGAAATATGAGTTACTTCTAATTCAGTAGCAATAATTATTTTTTTACGTTCCGCTATTTAAAATGACTTCCTATTTTTTAAATAAAAATCGTTGGGACTTTACTAATACCGTTTAGGAATTAACAATTTTGCTCAGTTTTATTAGCAGCACTCCACCTTTTCCTTAAAACTTTAAATTATAATCATGAAGTAGTGATAAGGCATAAAATATAATCTCGATAAAATTATCAAATTTGAAACTTTTTTAACCCAAAATTTAAGGATTTTCTACCCATTTAACATTTATATTATTCATATTAATATAAAATCTCTTTTCTTTAGAGTTTACCTTTATCCCGATGGGCATAAGCTAGACAAGCCAAAATCCGATTTTGATGCATTTATTCGTAGCATTTTATGGTTTAAACAATCATAATTAATTATATTAATAAATTTTTTTTAAATTGACAATACAAAAAAATTTCATGTATTTAAAAATAACGAATAAATTATATTACATCGAAATAAAATGATTATTATACAATATACATGATTTATTTACATAATATTTTTTGTGTCATTTGGGTCATTGTTCAAAAATCTGTTTTTGAATATGAATCTGTGACTGAAAATCTTTTAAGGTCGTTCTAGTATAACCACGTAAACTTTAAGTTCTTACGATTCTTTTTTAAAACATTAATGCGCCGTTTATGTATATATCGTCGTACAAATTTCCTAGCCATCCTTCGAAATCACTCGTAACACTTATATTCGTCGTTTGTCCAGTAAAATTTCTGTTTGTATGGAGGAGGACCGTATTATTTTGATTAAAATTTCGCGAATTTTGGCTATTTTTAACTATCGCATGTTTTATGTTTTTTATAAATTCTCGCTTAGACATTTTGTTTTTGACGTGAGGGCTGTAGAGATCGACCGAAAGCATTATTAAGGAGAAGCATATCATGAATATTTCGTCTTGATTTATATTAAAAAAATAAGTAAGTTTATTATAATAAAAGTTTAAGGCTGTGTTTTAATGATATTTTTTAAAATATCTTATAACACTGAAGCTAATCATTTTCGAACTCATACCTTTTAGGCATTGCCTAATGAGAACAAAATGTGGCAAATCGAGAATTAAAATTTAAAAAAAAGAATAAATTAAATCGGTATATGATGGAAATAAAAGTAAAATGGCATTACATTTATTTTGTATTTCTTCTGTTGTTGAATTGTTTGATAATATAAAGAAAATTTTTGTATAAATCAATTGGGAATACATTTAGAAGAAGAAAAAATTATTCCGAATTTGAATAAAATTATTTTTTATCAATATTTCATTTACGAGAATGCAAATTAAATCAAGCATTTTTTTAAAAAAAACTTTACATTTATATTATTTGACTATAAATTATTCGATTTTTAAATTTAAAAACAAAAACAGTTGTAACAAAAGTATTATGAAGAGGAAATGGTATCGGAAAATGTAAATAAGGATAGGTTAATCAGGATTGGTTATTCCGGGAGCTGATTTCCAAGGTCACAGACTAGTTCTGATTGCGGTCCCAAAAAAACTGAAGTTTCTCTTTAATTTAAAAAAATCATTTCTAAAAAATGGATTTTTATAGGCCCGAACAGAAGACGGGACTAGCCTGCGATCTTGATTAAGATCTGTATTGACAACGAACCATTGGCCTTCACTATTCATGTAGATCCGATTATTTACATTTTCTAATCTATACTTTAAAACTTTTTAAATCGGCTGCTGGTTCAGTCGATTTCAAGGAGTGCATTTCTCCAGTAAATTCAATAATATTTATCATCACTTTTATAAGATTAATAGCAAAACCAACCTAGGAATAAAACTTAAAAAAATTTTTTTTACCAGTATCAATATTAAATCTTTGCAAGAGGGAGCGATTGTGTGGCAAATATATGGAAGCGAATGTTTCTATTATTAGTTTCAAAAAATTGTCGTTTATATTGTTATTCAGTATGTCTTCGTTCGCATTATCAGGTGGTACATAATGATGATTATGGAAAACTTTTATCATAGGTTTGACTGCTTTAAACAAGTTTCTGAGGGCCGTAGAGAGAATTTTATCATGGTAATTTTGCAGATTCATGTAACAATTAAATATGTCTCTTCTGAAATTTAATGCAATGGGAGAGATATATATAGAAAAATATACCTTTAAATTATACCTATGAAAATATGAATTAAATTAGTGTTGTCAAAGTAACTAGTTATATATTTTGGAAAACTAGTTTTTAAAATTCATCCAGGATTCTATTATCCCAAGCCCGTTTTTCCCCAACTTTCAGTTGGAAGCATTTTGTCTTAAATAATAATCGTTACTATTGATTTAACACTAGTGAAAAAATAGAATTATTTATAAAAAAAATACTTATTTTAAAATAATATTCATTTTGGGGGAGGGACGAGAGAGTGTAACGATATCAATTTTTATTCGCCAGAAACATACAGAAGTCTTAGGCTCAGTCCGATTTGAATTTTCTTATTTTCAAGCCAAATTTATTATAAAATTTAGCTTGGCCCAGGTGATTTTTTTTTAATTTTTAGGATGAAAAAATTTTAAAATCATTTCATAGCTTGGTTCAATGTCATTTTACATGATTTTCATTAATATTTTGTTAAATTATTTCAACGGGAAATTGAAAAAACATAAAACGCAAATAATGTTTTAATGATCCGATCTGTAATTTGTGTTTTATTTTAATTTACAAAAAAATTCAAGCCCAATTTTTATAAAAAAAAAAATTGCGGAAGTAAGGCTTGATTAATTTTTTTAAATTGGGGTGGGTACAGGCTTTAAATTTTTAGAAAAAAAACACGAACCATGCTCGGGTTTAAAAAATTCTATAAAATACAGTTAATAAAGTTTTCACTTTTAAAAAATTGATGATGACACTCATGATGGAGATTTTGGCAAGAAAAGAGTGTCGTCGATTCTTGGAAATATAAAAGGTAGAATGTTCGGATGGGTGTAAAAACTTTAAATATATTTCTTCCGGCTAGTGTTGTTAAACGGCGTGTTTTGAGCCACGGCTAACTCAACAGTTCATCCAGAAAAATATTACCCAAGCCTGAAGATTTTGCACATAGAAGGAACAAAGGTTTAGACATATATCGAAATCTTGAGACTTAAGCAATATTTTTCTGGCTAAAATATTGAGTTAGGCGTTTAAATCGGCTCAAAACGAGTCGTTTAACAACACTACTTCCTGCTTTTGATTTTTCCATAAAACAAAGACTAACTAACCACCAATTAGAATCAAACGCACGTTATATAACCTACTTTCATCATTATATGATAAACATTCTATAGTACTTTTTAATGTTGTTAATTAGTAATATTTGTAGTGGAGGAAATTGACTAAAAACTTTAGCAACTAAATTAGTCGATTAATTTGTTAGACTAATTTAGTATGCTTATAATTTTGTTTATCTTAATTTTGAATTTTTTTATTTTTAGCGCCTGGCTAGCACCAAATTTAATTATAATAAGAATAAATAATTTTATTCTTAATAGACTAATTTAGTGGCTAAAAATTTAGTCGAGTTTTTCGACTATAACTATTAGTTAGTCAACTAAATTTAATCGATTAACGACACTTGTGCTTTTTATTGAATTCGAATGCATTTTACTTCTAAATTGATGTAGATCTATCGGAATCACGGTATGAATTTTCTGTGTTCCTGGTATGGATCTAGTTTTTGAAAATCTTTATCTTCGTTATCATAATTTTTTTTGGGTCATATATTCAAAATATATGCTATTAACATTATCTTTAGTGAATTCGTACAATTCATATGATGTTATTTTCTCTGAGTAAAATCTTTGTAAACTTGCTCTAACGGTTAATGTTTTAACAGTGCCACCAATCCCAACACAAACACTTTTCCCGTGTGATGTATCAGAAAAATGTAGTAGTGAACCAAGTTCGTTTTTTTGAAAAAAAAATGATGAACGGCGTTCCTTTTATTTTTGACGAACTTTGAACGTGAACGCGTTCCCTTTTTATGACGAACGCGTACGAATTAACGTTCGTTCAATTTTACTTTTTATTCTTACTTATTTAAAAAATTTAATATTAATCTGAATTTTTTAAGAAAAATATTTTATAATAAACTGTTTTTTCTTTTTATCACATTTCAATTCTTTTTAGTACGCCATTATTAGTTTATTAATTTAAATTATTTTTTATATTTTAATTTAATAGATTAGCATAACATAACATGGATATTATTATTTCATCATCTGATTCAAATTCAGATGAATTAACATTACCATGGCCCAAATATAATAAATATTTTACAGTAAGATCATATATTGAAGGAATTAATTCAATATTTACCGAATGTATGTGGCCAAAAAGTATTATATCAGTTTCAATTTAAAACGACATTTGATTGTAATATTAATTATTTTATTTTATAAAATAATAATTAATTTTGAATAAAAAATGCATTTGGGTTATTTGACCCCAACAATAACGATAGTTACTTTAAAATTAAAAAAAATTAGTGGCCTAAAAGATGGTCAATACCATTGGTAGAAGCAGTTTTAAATATGATTAATAAAAGGTATTAAACCTTTCACTATCATATTAATTAAATATATTTTATTTTTTTTAAAGATTTGAACATATATATGAAGATCAATATGTTCTTTCTGCAATTATACATCTAATATTCAAGCTTGGCCATGGATAAACTTCCATAGAACCCACTTATAACGTTATTGAAAAAATGCATTAATAACCCTAGAAATTATAATGCAAGAATTATAATTTCGAAGTTTCCTTTTTTTTGACGACGAATTAAAGAATGGATTGGAGGAGGATAACTTATATTTTTTTGAAGCAAAGGACAAAACAAATGTTTTTAATAATTCTCCACGTTATAAGAGTTGTTTATTAAGTATAATACTGCAATCCCCTTATCTGCCCTTGTGCGTTTTAATATAGCTAATGCCGTATTAACTGGCAAGCGTTCCTGTCTAACAGATAAAAATTTTGAAAAATTGTTATTAAAAATTAATAAGAAAATTTTTATAAATAAAATTATCTTTTTATTCGCTATATTATATTGTATTTATAATTAATCCATCTCATGATGGCATAAAATTTTTACGGTTTTTATACTGTGCAGCGGATCCAACAATAATAATAAAAAAATTTATTTGGCATGCAAAGTTTATTAATTAAAAATTTACCAATGGAAATAAAGTACTGCTATTGTGTTATGTGGCAAAAAATCGGATATTATTACGTAATTTAGGCAACTGTAAGATTATCTTTATAATAAATGATAAAAGGGTGAACAGTGGATTGAACCCTATTCCAATGATAACTATGTACTTCATCCTGAAGTATAATGCTATAGTTTTCTGAAAAATCCATAAAATTAAATATCCTTCGTCTAAGTTCAATTTTAGATAGTTTTGATACGATTGTTGCGCTGAAATAAAAGAATGGAAGATTCCATTTTTTCAAAAAAGGCATTGATAAATTCATCTTCTGACTTGGTGATTGTTCATTCTTTGTATGCTATAAATTTGATGTCTTTAGAACGAAACATTATTCCTATATTCGCATAAGTTTTAACCCTAGACAATTATGACATTTGCCCATATAACAGGATTTGGAGCGGATTACAAATTATTAAGGGTAAAATATATTTGTATGTTTTAAAGGGCAAAATATCATATTCGGTTAAATTGGGTAAATTTGATCCAATGATCATTAATTTAAAATCTTGGTGGTAGCTGCAAACACATACATTATGTCCACAAACCTCCAACGAGTATACAATTTTTTGGGTGAATGCTTGCAAATTCCCGATAAAAAATATCGGGAAATTCCTGCTAATTAATATATTTACCTTTGATATTAAGAATAATTAGAATTTATTAGTTTTTAAACCATGAAATTAATTAAAAAATGAATTAATATAGTATGTGTTATAGAATGATTAATCAATTTTAAAATTTATTTATTTTATTGATTGAAACAGTCATTTATTGTTATTTTTATTTACAAGTAGAGTTATGCCAATATTAAGTAAAAAAATCGGCTTTAGAAATCAGATCCAATATTTTTATTGTTTTGGGTTATTTTAAGATGATAATATTTTTATTTTTTACATAATTTTATAATAATAATATTTTAATATTTGTAATGTTTTATCAAATTATTTTAATATCTGTAATGTTTTAAATATCAAATTATTTTAAAAAATAGAGTAGCGAAAATTTGATATTATTTTTGACGCCATATATGAAATAGACAAGAATTCATATATTCAAGAACTCTAAACTTGGTTGAATATATTTTATTAATATTCATTAAATTTTTATTATATGGGCAAATAATTTTATAATAAATTATAAATTTGAATGTCTTTTATCGATAGACAATTTATCTAATTGATTGAAACTCCCGTTTCACTTACAAGATGAATAATGCTTTAATTTATATGAGGAAAACCAATAAAACAGATTAATATAATATCTTAATCAAGATTTTGAAAATAAAGCTGGCCGAGTCCCAGACCTATTTTTTTTATAAATATAAAGGAAGAGTTTAGTAATGTCTACTAAATTTTTTATAAAAATTGAAGGTCGTATTATTTCCAAAAAATCATTTTTAGTTTTTATATATCAAATAAAATGGCCAGAGAAAAATCAAAATAATTTTTTTATCTAGAAGTATAATCTTTGTACGTAATTTTGATATTAAATATGTTTACAATTGATAATGGTAAAAATATATCGTTTTTGCCACTTTTAACCTTAATATCTCCAAAAATATAAATGTTATGAAGCTAAAATTTTGGCTATTCATCACACTAACCTTTTTTGCTAACCAAATTTTAAAAAAATAGAAGGGGGTCAGCCGAATCGTGATTGATTTGTCATGGACCTAGAGCAAATAAATTGTAGTTTAGTTCCTTTCATTAATTTATTATTATGAAATTATTAATAAAATAAAATATGATTATAAATACAATCATAAAATAATCCAAAACAATAAAAAACAAATGTTTTTTTAAAAAAAGTTAAAAACGTGAAAAATCAGTGCTTTATCAATTTTAAATATTGGCATAGCCCTAACTCAGGTTAATGTTTTATTATTTTAAACATGATTTTATTGTTATTTTTAAAACTGTTTTTGGAAAGGATTCATATTTCAGACTATAAAATAAAATGGTTGTAAAATTTGATCAAAAATTTTAATGCATAGTTTTCAGTACATTTTTTTTTCCAGAGATCACAAATCTTGAAGATCTTTTATTTTTAAAAACTAATTTTAACATTTTCATCTTGAAGAGTTTAACATGATTCTGCTTTTATTTTATTAAATTAGTGTTCAGGGAGGATTTATAATTTACAGGAATTTCTATTTTAGTCAGTTCATGTCCATGAGAAATTCTTATAATGGAATACGTTGAATTTCCTTTTAAAATCAAATAATGGGAAATTCTTATAATGGAATATGTTCAATTTCCTTTTAAATCAAATACAAATGAGTTTCTGATCTATATTAAATGAATAATAGTTTAAATAAATTACCAGTTATTTGAATAAATAATGTAATTATGCAAAAAAATTGGCTATGATAAACTTAAATATAACTAAAAAAACCTTTGATTAAAATATAGTCCCAATTGATGCCGATCTATCACATGTGTGCCATTGAAAAAGCATGCTATATTGTTAGGGTTATTGTTTATAAGTTCATATTTTAGCATGTATGATAAACCCTTTTTAGAAATAAATAATATTTCTTAATAACATTTTTACCAAATCATAATCTGCATTGAAAGTTAATGTGACTTCATCTAACAATAGATACAAATGTTTATAGGATGTGTTATCTTCATTTTCAGACAAATTTCCTTTGTATAGCTCACAATGTTTCCAAGTATTTTTGCATAAGCTTTAAAAATATATAATTCCAATTAATAGTAAAGAAAAACTTCATCCATAGATAGTTATCGTTAGCTAAGGAATTCCATACACAAGAAGCTAAACATAAATCTGTTGCATTTAGTTTTGAGAGAATAGTTAAACTAATTTCTGATGGAAAATAATTTAGGTCTAAATTATTATTAGAATTTAATAACAATTGATGAATTTCATTAAATTCTGGATTAAACTCCGTTTTAACTGATGACAAATGGATTTGTTTAACTGATGACAAATGGATTTGTTTTACATGTTTTGATAACAAATAATAAAAATATTTTAAAATACAATGTTGAGAATATATTGCTTCATCTGAATTAAAATACTGAGTGAGATTAAGTTGTTCAATTATATAAGAGAATGCATGGTAAATTGGTATAAATGGTTGAATCTCTTTAAGGTTTGAAGTTTCATTGTGAGAGAGCTTATCAGTTTTGTTATATTCCGATTTTGTGAGATATTTGTTAACTCTCTTTATATTGTGCAAATTGTGCCCAGTTTTAATTTCATCATATTTCAAATTGATTAACTTATTATTATATTGGTCATATGAATTAGCAAAGTTATTTAGCACTATTGTTTGACCCATAAAGTTACTTTTTGATATGCCAAAGATTAGCGAATGTATGCTAAAATGACATGCATAATTATATATTCCTGGATGGTGGATATTCAGCAAGGGCTCCCATGTTATTTTTCTCTCGAAAACGTGAATTTTTCTTTTATGGTAATTTATATGAGGCTTTTCACCTCATATCCCTCAATTTCCCTCGGTTGCAAGGCCTTCAGATCGATATAGTTTCTCTACTTATCATATTTAACCCTTCAATACTCTGGTGGGGTATATGAAACCCCAGGCATGCTAGAAATGATACTTCATAAAAACGGTTAAATATTATGATCTGGATTCTTCATTAGCTTTATCAAATATAACTTAGAATCTATATTCCAAATTTCATATATTTTGGTTGTATAGTTTTTAAGATATAAGCATTTTGCTGATTGGAGTTTGTGAGACCCCACCAGAGTAAATTTGTAATTTTTAAAGAAATTTTTTTTTAAAAAAATTTTTTAAATTATAAATATATACTACTATATTATAAAATTTATCAAAACAAAATTTATATATCTTATATTTTCAATGAGATATATGAAAAAAAAACGTAAAGATTTTCTCTCGTGGAGTTATTTTATTTTTCACCAGCTGACTCATTTCTCAAATTATTTTTATCATTTATGATGAATAATGATTTTTGCAAATTCTGAAACTAAATATATAATTATTTAAGATGCAATATCATTTTATTTGAGGTGATTATGACAACATAATTAGTAGTGAGGATGAAGATTTTATATATGATAGTCATCATGATACACAATCTGAATTAGATGAAGAAGAAATGTTAGTTGAAGAAGCTTACTAAAAGAAAAAAGGATCTTCTTAATCAAAGAATAAGAACTCATCAACAAAATTTAGTTATTCATCTGCCAGGAGTAAAAGAATAAGTGAAAGAAGCTGACACTCCTTAAAAATGTTTTGACTTGTTCATAATAAAAAAAATGATTGAAGTGATTATTTAACATATTAATGAAAAAATTAAAATTATATGTTAAAACTATAATGACATATATGAAAGTTCTACTAAAGAAGTTGATGTAACCCAATTCAAGACATTATTAGTGTTGTAGTCAATGATATATATATATATATCATTGGTTGTAGTATTTTTGTTATATATTTATATATATATAATGATATATATGAAATGTCAATCAAAAGTGATCTTTTGAATTAGTTTGTTTTTGGTTAGAGGATGAATGTAAAAACGGAAGATCACATGTTCTTTTGTTAAGGGAACATGTCCTTTTGTTGAGGGATTTTTATATGGATTTCTGAAGCGTAGTGTGTATTGTTAATATGTAAATATGAGTATATATTATACATTTTTTTAAATTATGATGGTATAAATATGAATTTTGGAATAAATATAGATTTTGATATAAATTTGAACTTAAATAATTAGGAAATCTTTATTTATCTGGAATTTTTAAACCTAACCATCAAAATAAAAAAAACAAAATATTTTTTTTCAAATATGTAAAATAAATTTATGTTTAGAACACATTAATGTTTTATATAAAATGTTTTGCATGTCAAATTTAACATATTTCAATGTTCTATATTTTTTTTTGTTTTAATGTATTAGTGTATTTTTTTTTATATTGAAGAATAAAGATCCATATTATAAATTACCATGATTATATGATAGATAAGTTATTTTTTTTAATTAATATTTAAAATTTAAAAAAGTTAGCTTTTTTTAGAAAATTTTGGCACAAATTATAATTATCCTCATCTTCGTTAATCTATGCTTAAGAAATAAAATAAATAAATATTTTATCAAGTTTAAGGTTAGTTCTATCTTATGTCCAAATATTAAATAAAAATAATGAATGTAACTGGAGATATATACATTTGAAATTCGGGTCTATTAAACCACACCCGAGTACTAACGTCATTTTTTTCACCGGAGTATTGAAGGGTTAATATGTTATATTTAATGTAACAAGATTTTTAAGACGATATTAAATTAAATATTTTTGAATTGATTTATTATTAACAACTATTATGATGTGTTATTCTCTCAAGTTTATAAATATAGCTTAATATTAATTATTATATTTTATGGATGATTTTAAATAAGGTTATAAAGATTTTGCATCGGTGTTATGCAGATAGGCTGAAAACTATATTCATGAATAAATATAATTTTGATTAATCAAAATTTCATCCGATGAAGATAAATATAATCTGTTTCATTCTTTTCGTCAATCAAGTAGTTAAATTCTCTCTGATGACGCGTTTGAATGTGAGGAAAATATAAAATTGCCTATTTTCTCTATTAAAGGAGAGCGCGTTTATATTTAAAAATAAATCCATTCATTTTTCCTGCACGTTCATGTGATTGTTTTCGGATAATTTATCTTCGTATTCGTAATACAAATGTGAATATTTCTCAAATTTGGAAGTTATAAATAATAGTAATTTTTTGAATTCATCAAATGTGCGTCTTTTCTAATGTCATAGGGGTAAGATATTTCCCTATTAGTTATAATTCGAGGTGGACGCGGGCCGTGAAATGTGTCACGGAGTGAGTGTGAATGAATTTTAAATTATTAAGCTTGACAGGCCTTCCCATAACTTTTCCCGGGCGCGTGAATCACGGAAATTTTAATTTTTAAAATTGTTTTTTTTATTACGCGCAATAATCTGGTTTGTTAACCTTAGCGCATTGATTTGTTTTTGGATTGTATGACTCATAATGAGTCATGTTATTCGGATTTTTAAGAATTATTTTTTATTTATCGTATTTTCATCTATAAATAGCCGTTTTCTGCAGATTAAGGGAGTTAGTTTTCTTATTTTGAATTAATAAAATTAAATTATTCATGATGGTCTCGGATTTATTCTCAATGGCACAACAGCAATAGTTGGTGCCGTGATCAAAAAAAAAGTAAGTTTTTATTTATTTATATATTTTTTTTAGGTAAAAAATAAAAAAGGAAAAACTTAACGTTTGTTAAGGGCACAGTGAATTAACTGTAGTATTGAATTGTATATTTTTAAGTCACAGGGGTTCTGTGGAATATATTTTTTTTAAATTCAGTAAAGTACCGTGGTTGTTGTTAAAGTCACAGGGGTCTGTGGAATACTTCCTTTTGGAAATTCGTTAGAGTACCGTGGTTGTTGTTAAAGTCACAGGGGTTACGTGGAATATTTTTTTGTGTTTGGAAATTTGGTGGAGTACCACGTTTATTAACAGTGATAGAAAAAAATTGTAAAGTGGTTCACCGTTGAGTTTAAGAGGATTAAAAATGGTTATATAGTGTTAGTAAAGTTAATTATTAACTTTTAGGAGTATTAAAATACAGGGGCAAACGTTGTTGATTGAAGAACAAAACGTGGATGAGGATAGGTATGGAAAGGTTACGTGGTTGTCCGTGCAGGAAATGTTGCAAGGATGGGCGATAATGAGGATTTAAAATGGAGTGAGGATGGAAAATGGGAATATATAGAGGTCGTGGAGAGTTGACAAAATCGTTTAGGACGGAAGGTCAGAGGAATATGAATACTGTGTGTTTCAAATGTGATATAAAAGGGCACAGCGCAGTAGATTGTAGGGATATTAAATGTTTTGAGTGTGACCACAGTGGTCATACTTCCACGTTGTGTCCTTGTAAGCATAACAGTAAAGGGTGGCGGTGAGAATGGGCCATGATGTTTGAGGGGTTGGGTGAGAAGTACCAGCGTGTGATAGGGAAGTTTTTTTGTTTGTTTGGAGGAAATGGCCTAATGAAAAAGTTGCCCAATGTGTTTTGGGGGGCGGTTGAGAAAAATGGCTCAAAGGGTTTTGGGGGTCGATTGAGAAAAATGGCTTAATGTGTGTTGGAGGCCGGTTGAGGAAAATTGCCAATATGTCGTATGGAGGGTAGTTACGGTCTGGAAGTGAGATAGAAGGGCAGTGAAGGACCCAAGGGAACATGATAATTGTTATTTTTTTCATAATTATTAATTTTTATAGGAATATATTCTTGCTAAAGTCAAATTTTTAATCTCCTCGAAAATTAACTTAATCTTATAGTCGAATTATGTATTTTATTTTATAAAATATTATATAGTTTATATTTTATTGAAGGCTTTATTTTTGTAAGATAAGGAGTCACGTTGTCAGGGTTCAATTTCAACATCCGCTACAAAACGGGATCATCAAATATGAATGCCGATGCACTTTCCCGACTACCGCTCCCCGAAATTGACCATCAAGACGAAAACGAAATAAACTAAATTATCCAAACACAAATTAAAGCTCTACCCCTTACCCGAGATGAAATTGAAGCCAAAACCATGCAAGACCCTGAATTAACCCAAATCAAAGAGAACATTCTCAACGGCTGGCCCCCAAATGTAACAAACAACGAACTAAAAAATTTTTGGAATATAAAAAAACGAATTGTCGATAGACGGTGAGATAGTTGTCCGTGGAACCCGATTAATCATTGCGCAATCTTTATGTCCCGCGATATTACAAGAAATTCACAGGGGACATCCAGGAATTGTAGGAATGAAAGAAACTGCCAGGATGTATGTCTGGTGGCCCCATTTAAACCTGGACATCAAAACAATCAATGAAACGTGCGACCATTGTCAGCAGTTCAAATAAAACTCTCCCCGAGTACTATTCCATAAATAGCCCACCGCCCACTCAGTCGGAGAAATGGTGCACGTCGACCTGGCAGGCCCCCTACAAAACGTGCTTTAGCTAATTCTGGTGGATGCTTTTTCCAAATGGCCAGAAATAACCCGCCTGAATAGCACAACCACCCTTGACCTCCTAACCGCTTTGGAATGCATTTATACTCACCTAGGATACCCACGAAACCTCATAACGGACAATGGACCCCAATTTGTCAGCCACGAATTTAACCAATTTTGTGACCACCTGAAATAACGCATATTCGTACTCCACCATATCACCACAAAGTAACGAAATAGCGGAACGATTCGTACGAACTTTTAAAAATGCCATAAGAGGGTTTCCCCGCCCCGAAATTCAAACCAGCTGACCAATTTTCTGATATCATATAGAAACACCCCGCATCCGGCAACAAAACAAACACCCTATACTTAGGACGCAAAATCCGACGTCCATTAGACCTCCTCCGAGAGAAATTAATATCCCGTCTTACACACTCTCCCATTCTCGCCGCCCTAAGCAAAGATGATCTAGTGTGGGTTCGAACACCCCCAACCGTTGCCCACCCAAAATGGAAAAAGGGAGTCATAAAAGACGTACAAGGATCCGTCGTTTATTACGTGGAAACCATAAACAAAACTCAACGATACTATCGCCGTGATATCCGACCTCGACGGGATCATAAATGCCCTGACACCGATGCAACCAGAGAAGATTACGTCTCCATATTCCCCAAAGATCCATACGCGATAGAGCCCAAAACACCATCCTACCAAATACAACGCCGAATCGTGACCACTATCACCAATCTGCCCCAAGCCGTCAATGGTAAAAAAAATGATTAACCACCCGAACCCCGCTTTTTCATGCAATAAGATTCTGGAAAACCGCAAGTCCATCACTAAGGTTGGGAAAGAACACTCTAATCCGCAGACCTAAAGGACAAACCGTAGCAACTCCAAACAAAAAGGCTCAACAAGTTACGAAGGGGAACCTGCAAATCCGTCAGAAACCCCACTAGGTAGCAGATTTTAAGCTGGGAGGAGCATAGAAATCTCACAAAACACTGTTTTTTTGTTTTTTTTGCGCACCAAACCTTTATATATATATTTAAATACATTACCTTTTTATACCTACCTTCCCCCCCCCCCCCGAGTTTTTTTCCCCTTGTAGGATTAAAATCCGCCCTGACACAGCGGTGCGGCTATGCCGTTTATTTTGTTAGATGTTTTTACGTGTCTAAGTAAACAAACTTAGAATTAAAATCCTCCCTAACACCGCGGTGCGGCTATGCCGTTTATTTTGTTAGATGTTTTTATGTGCCTAAGGTAATTAACTTAGGACTGAACCCCGCTCTAATCCAGCGGTACGGCGTATGCCCGTTCTATTTTTTTTTGTTTATGGTTATAAAATATATTTTTAGTTAGGCCTGCAATCTGCCCTGATCCAGCAGTGCGGCGGTAGTAGAAGTTAAGCGAGGAAGAGTGTTGTGTTTAAACTAGTTTATAATAATTATTATGTCTTTGTTCTAGTGATATGTTTTTATATTACCATTTATATTTTTTTGTTTTCTTTGTTCAATTAGAAGTGATGTGTTTTTCTCATTATCATGTATATCTTTTTTTCTTTGTTCACGTATACCGAGCATGTTTTGATTTCATCCTCAAAACTGGTTCTAGCCAGTTTTCGAGATGGACCTGGATTATTAATATTCTTTTTTTTTATTTAATTTACCTATATAAAGACCTCGAAAAAGGAAATTCGGGATCGAAATATTTTTATTATTTTGTTTTTTTAGTCCGATATTGGGATAATAAAATTTTACTTTTATTTTACGAGTAATTAAAATTTTGTGATTCATTTATTTTTTTCTTGTGCCTTAATAAAATTTACTAAAATCAATTGGCGTTTAATTCTCGTCGTAGTCCAGAGGATACCATGACTAAAACCATACCCAAACCCGGTCCCCAGGATCCCATCATCGACCATCCCGGACCCCCGAACTCGGATAGTGTTTTCCCTTCTCAGACAGTGGGACCCGTCGGTCAAAATTTAACACTGGCACCCAACGTGCTTTTGATACCCTACGATCAAGAGGAAGCCACCGACCAATATCTCGAACGATTTATGGTCATCAACCGTAACCAAACGGATGAAAATCTTTTAGAATTATTCTCATCTTCTTGTGGTCACTGTTTGTATACAAAAATAAAATTGGCCTATGCTCCACCATGACGGAGCTATCAATGCAAGATATCAAGGTTATTCTAGGAAACAATAATAGTAACAATGTACTAGCAATTAATATTCTTCGCCATCGGGTACAAGATGGGGAAACCATTACCAAATATGCAAATGCGTTAATTACGTTAGCCACTCAATGCAACCTAGGCCCAAGCTGGGATCTATTCCTGTCATCCCAATTCGGAGCTGAAATTCAATCATCTGGAATTCGAGGCCGAGTAATTACGTCGGATGATTTAACGTTTAAAGGAAAGCCCAAACTTGGGAGATAGCAGAATCTCTGAACCAAAACAATTCATGGAATCAACCCATAATAGCCTTAACCATACAGCCACAAGATATAACAATACACAATACCCACAACACCAAAATATACAACGTAATAATAATCCCACTTGTTACAAGTGTGGTAACAGGGGACATTACCAAATCTCTTGTCCATTCAGACAAACTTACAACAGTTTCCCTACCACATCCTACCAATCTACTAACCTAGTTACTCCAGAGCAAAAAAAGGAAGGGAATAAGGAGTACAGACACATTAATGTTATGACAGAATCAAACCATACCAATAACCACCCTTTTCGGGTAACCATAAAAATAAATAATTTACCTCTAGAAATGGAAATAGATACGGGCTCAGCTGTTTCAGTCATTGGAAAACAAACATGTGATTTACATTTTCATCTGATTCCGCTCAATGAAACTAATATAATTCTGAAATCGTTTTCGGGACACAACATGCAGCCAATAGGACACTTCTTCGCGTTAATAAAATACCATGACAACTCCTACTCCTGTAAAATCCTTGTGACAAATGGCAACCACTCATCCATAATTGGAAGAGATATACTAAATAAAATACCCAAAATCATTCAAGATATCACATCAAAAAAATCACTAAATAAAACAGCTACAACAAAATTTTCCACGAATATTTTCTAATACCCTTGGGAATTTTCCAAACCAAATAGATATAAATCTACTCCCAAACACCCAACCCCGTTTAATTAAACCCCGTACCGTACCCTATGCACTAAAGTCACAAATTGAACTAATATTAAAAGACTGGGAAAACATTGGGATTATCAGTAAATGCCGATACAGTAAATGGGGATCACCAATCGTACCTATTCAAAAGGCTGACAATACCTTACGCCTATGCATAGACTACAAAATTACCCTCAATCCGTGGGTCACTCCCGAATGTTATCCGATTTCCCGAATTGAAAACATTTTTGGAACACTACAGGAGGGATCCATTTTTTCTGTGATAGATCTGAAAGAAGCCTATACCCAAATTCCAGTCACGAAAACCACGAGTGAATTGTTAACAATTAGTACCCATCTAGGCCCCTATTTCCTCCGCCCCTATGATTTTTCAAAGAACTATGGACATTGTGACGGCCGGCCTTAAAAAAACTGTTACGTATTTGGACGATATTCTGGTATCAGGAAAAACACAGGAGGAACACTGGTACAATTCATCAGCTCCTCACACGATTAAATGATTTCAATTTAAAGATAAATTTAAAAAAGTGCAAACTAGCTCAACCATTGGTGGAATATTTAGGCCACATTATCAATGCAGACGGGTTAACTCCAAGTCCTAAAACGACAGAATCAATCAAAAACTGTCCCGTTCCAAAGAACGTCCACGAAGTACGATCCTTTATTGGACTCGTTACCTACTACGCCAAATTTATACCGCAAATGTCTATCATAGCTAAACCACTATACGATCTATTACACCAAGGGGGTAAAATTTAACTGGGACCAAACCCAATCGGACAGCTTTAACTTGATCAAATCTTTACTTATATCCTCCCAAATTTTATGCAATTACAATCTCGAAAAAATTTTAACCTTATCTTGTGATGCGTCCACTTATGGGATAGGAGCTGTTCTATCACACCTATGGGATAACGAAATCGAAAAGCCAATAGCCTATGCGTCCCGAACCTTATCCAAAGCCGAAATCAAGTATTCAAACGTTAATCAATCTAAGACCCGAGTTAAAAAAGATTGTATATTTAAAAACATGCATCGAAATATTTTTGTTTGTAAATGTAGAGGGGGAAGTCACATCATATTTATTAATTCGAATGTTCCATTCTTTTTATAAAATATATATTAAATATAATACAATTTATCATATTTCCTTCAAACATTTTAAAGTTAGATTTCCTCAATAAACCTCTTTGTAGGTTTACTTTTTCTTGATGAACGACGTAATGCGGTAATAGATTTCATTAAATTTTCCCCAAGATGCTCTCTGTGAATCATTCCTAACCCTGCATTTCTTAATTTCTAAGGAATATCCAATCTCCCATTCCATTCTAAAATATCACGATCGACAGAAAGCTCTTCCTGTCGATTATAGAAATTAACAATTTCTTTATCTTTATGTCGACCAATGTTCTGCCAACTTCGCTGAATGTGCATTGCTATTTTTTTTAATATTACATCTTACTTCGACTCTTTTCGTAAAATATTTTCTGACAATTGCATATCATCCAAGTTAATACTTCAAATATCTAAAGCATGTTTAGAATCTTGATTCTCTTCCAAGTCTAATATCGGCGGAAGTCTTGATAATGCGTCAGCGATTACATTTTTATTACCAGGTATATATTCTATTGTAAAATCATAAGAAGCCAACTTCAGGGCCCATCGTGTCAAACGATTATTAGAAATTTTAGGTAAAGAGCGTTTTTCCTCAAATAATTGCTCTAATGGTTTATGATCAGTTTGAAATAAAAGTTTCCTACAAATGAATAAAATTTTAAATAAAAGTGTTCGAGCTTCTTTATCAATCAGAGCATATTGTTCTATGATTCTAATAATGTACATGCGCGAACAAAATAGTATTTGTCCTTCCGTCTACTAATTAATGTAACAACACAGCTTGAAACAGATGCGTCGTATTCCAAAATTGTAAGCAACTGCGCTTTATAAGGAATTAATTTTCATCGGAAGACAATAATTTATTAACCTCATCGAAGGATATGTGTTTATCTTTCGTCCACCGCCATGATACTCTCACGTTCGTTAATCTATGTAATAGCACCCCTTTATAATGTAGAATACGAATAAAACGTTCATGATAATTCACGAGTCCTTGAAAAGATCTAAGTTGTTGTATATTCTTAGGTTTTGGCGCATTTCGGATAGCCTTCACCTTTTATGGATTAGAATGTACACCGAATTTATCAATAATTACCCCTAAAAATGAAACCGATTTTTGTAAAAATCTCACTTTCGTCAATTTCGCTTAAGACCAGCCGTCTGTAATCTGTCTAACACGATTCACAAATTTTTATGTGCTCCTCCTACCAGAAATAATTATGTCATCTAAGCTAAGTAGACACCTGTCATTTGGCAATCTTTTAGCAACTCACCCATATATCTCTGGAATATAATAGGTGCACTTGCCAATCCAAAATGTAATGGTCGGTAACAAATACCCCTTATGAGTGAGTCACTATCGTTAGGAATTTCTGAAATTCCAATTCTACTTCAATCTGTAAATATGCATCTTTCAGATCTATCATGGTAAATTTATCACCACCTTGGATTTTCTCTAACAAATCGTCTAAGATAGGAATAACATGATGGTGATACAATAAACACGGATTGAGTTAACTTTGAAATCAGCGCAAATTCGAATATACGTTTGGCGTTGACTACTGTACCCTATTATAGTCGAATCAATCTTTTTGATAATTCCCTCAGCCACTAATCGGTCTAATTCCATTTCAATTGCTTTGCGAAGTGAAAATGGTACCCTACCAGCTGGAAACAATCTTGGTACAGCGGTATCCTTTAAATGTATTTGCACCGCAAAATTACGTATATGTCCCATCTTATTATCAAATATTTCTTGATGTTTATAAATCAAATCTCGAATTCTTGAATCTAATGTTATGTAACATTTTTCTTTGTCAATAGTGTTGACCGAATTGCATACTTGTTTAATCATAACCTGACGAGGCATTCCTAAATTGAATACTATATCCATGGTAATCCGAAAAGAGGCACCCCAGTTGTGTTCATTATTATCACGGGTAGGGTCCTTGTCTGCAGCGTCTATATGAGCGGGAGGGGTAGGAGTTTGCATCCTATTTTTTAAGGGGGTAGGGCGTAAGCTGCTTTAATGGGGGTAGGATAAAAAAAAATTTTTTTTTTTGGGGGGGGGGGGGAGTTATCTATCAAATTTTGAGATGAAATAGGACAAAATTTATTTCCGTAAAAATTAATACTTTTATTATAGTATTATTATAATACAATTCATCGACTAAATCTATATATTGCAAACAATCATACACATTGTTTTCCAAATAAACTATCCTTTTAAATGTAATTTAAAAAGTTTAGATATTTCAGCAAGCTCATAATGCCATAATAATTAATTCATTGTAAATAATGGAGGTTTTTTATTATCTAAAAAATAAATTCTTTATATTCAGAAAATATCGATAGTTGGTAGTAGAGATAGATTAATATAAATTATCCTCTATAAATTATTTGAAAAGAGTATCAATAAATAAATAGGTCAACATAATGATAAAGAGAGACCGCCGCTAAAGATGGTGTAAATTTTTTAGGGGGTAGGCAATGGTTTTTGAAGGGGGTTTGCAGCCAGTGAAAATCCTGTCATGTAGACGCTGCTTGTCTGTGATCCAATCCTAACACTGACTTGGGTCTCGCCCTTAACATCTAACCGATGATAACCAAATACAGTCAATGGACTGGTTGGCCTAATTTTTGGTCGTCCATTACTTATGCATATATCAATTCCTATCAATGACGCTTGCGCAACAGTGTCAAAATCAAATTCAACATCTAATCCATTTATCTCTTCAGTTAATTTTGCTCAATTCTCTCGATTTTGATGAATCTTCCATATGTTATCAATCACTTGATGACATTCTTATATAATTTAAATTTTTTGATTTACAACAAACTGCAAAATGACCAATTCTTTTACATTTGTTACACGCCACAGTTGTAGTTGGACATAACACTTCTCGGTTATAAATAAACCCAAATATATAACATTTAAGTTTTTTATAATCTTTATCAAGGTTTTTATTATATTTGTATTTATTATTCTCTTTATCAAATGTATTATTATACTTGACTTTATTATAGCTTTTATCAAACGTAGTCGTTTTAAATGGATTATATAATTATTATTATTATCTTTTCTTTTGTTAATATCATTTATCTTATTGACAACCTGCATATTATTTGTCTTCTTTATCTGGTCGCTCAGAAGCTATTGCCATATCAAAAATAAATTGGAAAGTCAATACATTATTATCTCGATCCGTCGGGATATAAAGCCCTAAGATCTCTTTCCAATCCTTGCATTTCCATGCCAACCATAAAGTGATCACGTAAACGCTCATCAATATCATTAAGATAATGACAACGCTTGCCAATTGTTGTAATGTTATCTGCAAATTCAGTTATGGTTTCAGTTGATCTTCGTAGTCTAACCAAATCAAATCTAGAAGCAAAAGTTGTTGACGTCAGTTTAAATTTAAAACATATTGACCTAATTTCCTTAAAAGATAACGTTTCAATCGAATCAGGATAACAAGAACGGTCCACCAACTCATATTCTTAATGCCAAAAAATGTTAAAAATATATCTTAATATTGACATTCAATAGGGATAACATTTTTTAACCGAAAACTGGCTTCCCATTGGGAAACCTATCTAAATAGAACTTTCGCCAGAATTTAATCGTAGATAAATTCGCCAATTTTCTTTTATCATCCAAATTTTCTGAATTTCCATTTAGGGAATTAATTTATCCATTTAAGGAATTATTTTAAACACTCTTCGCCATTAACAACTACGACTAATTATTAGCTATTTTAATATATATCGTTTTATTATTATTTTAAAAATTGTCACATCATATTTATCAATTCGAATGTCCCATTCTTTTTTATAAAATATATAATTAATAACATTTAATACAATTTATTACACAAACATCTTTGAATCATTTTTGAAATTCAAAACTTTTTCTTTATCATTATTACTTGTAAAATGTTTTTGTAAATGCTCCCGTAAATATTGTGTTTAATTTTTAAATTTAAAGAATTCTTAAGTTTATTGATAAGAGCGTGATAAACAGATTGTATTTGTAAATTATTTATGTTGATTGATTTAAATTTGAATATTATTTATTTTATATGTTGATTGATTTAAATTTGAATATTATTTATTTTATATTTAAGTTGTTCAATTAACTTTTAAATAATATATATATAATGTTTTTAGATGAAAAATATATAGTAATAAAATTTGATTTAAAAAAAGATAATAAAATAGTAAAAATAAGTTCTTACAATTTTTATTATTTACATGGTGCCCCGGTTACGGTGGTACGTTTTTCGTTTTAAATTAAAGTTAAATGATAAAAGTTTAAAAAAAAAATTAAAAAAAATATCCTTACCTTGATTTCTTTTGTAAAAATAAAAACTTGTTAACTTCTGGTTTCTTTTATGGCGCCCTCTTACGTTTTTGTAAAAAAAAAAGAATAAAATATAGAAAATTTGCCTAAAATTAAAATAAAAAGTATAAATTAAACTAAATTTGAAATTGATGACTACCTTATTTATTGATTTGACTACCTATTGTGACGATTGCTTAATCCATTGAGATGACTCTATTTATATGACTACCTATTGTGACGATTGCTTAATCCATTGAGATGACTCTATTTATATGACTACCTATTGTGACGATTGCTTAATCCATTGAGATGACTCTATTTATATGACTACCTATTGTGATGACTATCTAACCTATGGAGATTGCTTAACCTATGGAGATGACTACCTATTATGACTCTACCTTGTGCTTAACCTATGGAGATGACTACCTATTATGACTACCTTATCTATTGTGACTACCTAATCTACTGAGATGACTATCTAACCTATGGAGACTGCTTAACCTATGGAGATGACTACCTATTATGACTACCTTATCTATTGTGACTACCTAATCTACTGAGATGACCAAAAATCAAACCTTAGTACGTTCTTTCATGCAAAAAGCTTCTTTCTTTATGGTGTCCCGGCTCTGGATGTTGGACTGGAATATGATAGCCAGCACCTAACCTAAGGTGGCAACCTAGAAAGAACCAATATGAAAGTTGGACGTTAGGTTATGAATTCTATTTTGTGAGACCAATGATGATTACTTATTATTCTAATCCACGTAAGAAGAAAAGTTATTAAAAATTAAAATTTTATGCCAGGATAAAGGCATGTTATAAATTTTTAAAATTACTAAAATGTAAAATCATAATGGATAATATTGATATTTTTTGATTTCTTGAATGATGACGAATTGTTGTTAATTAACAAAACCTAAATATGAATTCTTAGATATAATTAAAAATAAACCATTAAAAATCCTAAACAAGAAGATAAAACTTAATTTTAAATATGTTAAAATGTAATTAAAACATATGAATTAAAAGGGATTGATTTAAATAACCCTTATAAGTAATACTTAATATGAAAAAAATGTTTTTGAAATAAAGCTTTTGAAGACAAAAGGTTATGTAAAAATTAAACATCATTATTTTAGAAAAATATTGTGTGAAATTTAAATTTTTTTTAAGAGAGGGAAAGGTGCATAATATTTGCATATTTTAACCTCTGAGATTGAAAATAAATAAAAATAAATTAAATATTAAAACGCTAGTAATTAAATATTGAAACGCTAAAAAATGTAAAACGTAAAAAAATATAAAACGCTAAAAAAGGCTAAAAATATAAAACGCATAAAACGCTAAAAGTATAAAACGCTATGATTAGCTTAACACCTAAAAAATAATATAATAATATTTTATTCCAAAATTCAAAATTTTATTTGTGCATATTATTCATACATTTGATTTGATCAACTATTCCAAATTATATATTCCGATTTATTCCAAATTCCAATATTCAACTGGATTAATTATGAAACATGATAATAACAATTTTGAGAAATGTAAACAACATACGATAAGGATATTAAACCAACGATAACGTTCAACGATTTTATCAAACCTACGCTATTGATTCAAGCCTACAGAAAACGTACAAACTCACGCAACTCTAATAAACGATTTTACCAAACCTACGTGATAGAATCAAGCCTACGAAAACATTTGAGACTTATGCGCTAACCAAGATAAAACCGAGTACAATCGAAACAGGAAAAAACTTCTGGGACAACAAGCTCTCGATGACTGCTGAGAAGAAGCTTCGTTATTTGTAGAAGAGGGGGAATGTTGATTGATTTAAATTTGAATATTATTTATTTTATATGTTGATTGATTTAAATTTGAATATTATTTATTTTATATTTAAGTTGTTCAATTAACTTTTAAAAAAAAGGATAATAAAATAGTAAAATACATTTATTATTTACAATTTAATAAAGTGCTAACTTTAAGAACAAAACCTAGATCAAATACATATTATTTTAATTTGTTCAAAAGGGGAGAAGTGTTAAAAAACGTGATTGAGTAAAAAGGCATGCAATCGAATCATGACTAAATCGTGACATCTAGCAATCCAGCATTTAGCCAGTCTCTATATGAAAGCAGGGGTAGAAATAATTCGACTCCATATCAATCATGGTTGGAATGTGGAGATCTAAGGGATTAAGATATAAAATATTTTTGTGCAATCAATTTGCCTATACATAAATACCTAAAATTAATTCTGAGAATTCTTGAGCTCAATATATCATATTTAATTACTATATAATCATTTGATAAATTAATTCGGCTGTCATTGAAGAATATAAATTCAAAATAACGTGAGATTTTTGAGGCACAAAATCAAATCTTTCATAATTCCATTTGAAAAATATATAAAGAATTACCAAATATCTAAAATAATTTAAATTTATTTTATATTTGATTCGTATTCAAATTAATTTTGTGTTCGTGAAACTGGAATCGAATATTGAATACTTTTTGATAGACCTAATTATAGATGACAAATTTGTTTACAATTTATTTTCAATTGTTTACTACTCATTTTGGATAAGCCATAGAAATTAATATTATAATCAAATGAAAAAGGATAAATTAACTATAAAAATATCATGTAAACTATTTGAAAATTAAAATCTATATAAAAAACGGTATAATAAAAAAAAATTAGTATAATAAATTGTATGTTGGGTGGGAGGAGGTCAAGAAAGGGAGCCGTGGATGGCAATGCAGTTAGATCTGCATATATCAATAGATATGCGCTGTCTGAGATAGAAGCCTTCCTGTGGGTCACCAGTGATGGCGCGAATTTTTTTACCAAGGGATTTGAAGAAGGTTAGGGGATGATTGCCAAAAAAAACGGTTGTGTCGGATACGATTGGTATGAGATTGCAATTGGTTAGGGAAGTGTATTTATTAATTTCAGAGTTTTCAGCTTGTACGAATGAGTTGTTATTAAAAGAGGGAGCAAATCGGTCGTTGCAAGTATAATCCCATGCTAATGGAGTTCCATTACTCCAAGGTATTAAGGTCAGCCCATCTGGCCGTATATTATTCTCGGTTGAGAGACCACAGGGTTCAAGGGTTGCAGGAATTTGAGCTGAGCGTAGAGCACGGAGAATGGTGCCGTTAACTGCACGGTGTCGAGAATGTCTACCTTTAGAGAATCGACAATGAAGAGGATGATGTCCAAAACAATCAACGGGTTGGGAACATAATGTACATGTGGAGTTGGCCAGTATTATACAACCAAGACGGAACCTATTGCTATGCCTAATTCTTCGTCTGTTAAGAGAAGTCCTAAGTTTGATCTGGGCAAAGCTTCTAACCACTCATAGCCCGATAGGGAAGGCAAAAGTTGTGGAACTTGCAGTTGTGGGAGAGAGATGATCAACTGTTAAGGATTCATCAACTGTAATGGGAGATAATAAATGTGAAAGGATAGACGGGGATCCCTTAGAAGCAGCACTCGATATTAGATATTCAACGGAGTGGCGTATTAAGGGAAGATCCCAGTCATGTTGTTTTCGTGATGTGGGGATTGGAGCGGAAAGGGAATTCTCTTTTCAGATTGTTAAGGCGTGGGGAAGGTGGGGGTCTGTGGGGTTATTGTTAAGTGATAGACTAATTAAGCGGCAGCTTGATTCTGAGGCTAAAAAGGCAGCAAGACTGAGTGACGCGGGTGATCTTAAGCCAAGACCCCCAAATTTCTAGGATAAGGAGGCCTGCATCCAAGAATTAGGGCTGAATTTTATATTAAGGATTCCTTCTAAAGAGTCTTTGATTGTTGATTCTATTTGGGTGAGAATTTCCTGGAATAAGAAAAGTTGGGCAGAGCGGAAGGCGTGTTGAATTTTTGGGATAAAGAAAAAGTTTTTGAGAAGGAAGAAAGCTTGATGGGAAGGCTTGAAAGATTATATGTAAAAGGTTAAAATTACGGAAAAATTTTGTTTTGAAATATTGATCCAAGATGTGTGAACCCGGATAGGTTAATGGGTGTGAAGTAATGAGGAGCGGTAAAGGTTTCATCTGGTGAATAAAATTCGCATTTATTGTTATTAAGAGACAACCCTGAAATATTGTTAGATTTTTAGGAGTTCATCATATGGACCAGCAAGGGTTCCATCATCCAAATATCAAACATTGAGGGTCAAATTTGTCTCACGATTTATCGATTCAATGATCGACTGGATACCTAGGCAAAAAAGGGCGGGTCCAAGGGGATCACCCTGTTGAATGCCTTGCCTTGATTCAATTATTGTATTTTGAATTTAAGGTAGGATGAATTGTTATAAGAGACAAAAAGATATAGAGAATATTCTAGAAATCGTCAGATAATGGGGAGAAAGTGTTCTCGTTTTAGAGAGTTAAAGGCGTTTTTAAAATCCACTTTTAGTATGCAGTTTTTAGTGGAGTGAAGTTGGATACGTGTGGCGTGGGAGGCCGCTTCACAACTGGAAGGTATGTTCAAGCTGATGGGGAACTAATCGCTCGGTGAGCTTGTTTTTAATGCGGGTACAAATAATTTTAGATATAATTCGACGGAAAATAGAGCCGACGGCGATTGGGCGTATACCGCCATCCTTTTTGTTTAAGGCTATTAAGCATGCACCGTGAATAAGAGGTTGTACTGCAGAAGGTATGTTGTCGTTTAAAATATGATTAAGTAGAGTTGTTATGTTGTGTATAAGTTCAATGTTGGTGGTTGTTGATTTGGTGAGGTCCTGAAGGTATATAGCTCTAAAACTGTCAAGTCCTCTTGAGGAGTCTTTTCGGAAGACTATTGCCTTAGTAACTTTTATGACGGTTAAAGGAGGAGTAGGAATGGATAGAGGTGGTGGTGGTAATTCATTAAAATCTTGGAGATGTATAGATTGTAATAAGAGTATAGTGTCCAAATTGTCAGGGTATATGGTGTCTTCGGACACTGCTAAATTTAGAGCTGCTTTAATATTACACGCGTTAATTTTACGGTTGATAAGTTTAGCCTTTAAATTTGGGATGTTAGGATTATAGTTAGGTCTTGAAGAGCAAGAGGGATTGCTGTTAGGGATTGGGTTGTTTAATTGACACTTAATTTGTTTTGTTAAGTTCAATTTTGTCGATGGAGCCTTCAAATTGGTAAAACAAAAATCAAAAAGTTTTTTCCAGTTGTCAGCATTTGTGATATTATTATTGAGTGATTGAATAGTTATATTAAGTTTATTGGCTGTGAGTGTTCTGACTCCCCGAGGAATCCTAGATATCGTCAAGGGTAGTGTGTTATATAACCAGTAATATCCTACACTTCAAAAAATATTAATATTAAATTAACAATTGATTTTTTCTAGGTGGAGCATATATGTTAATGATTATTGTAGGTTGAATTTAGTATTCATATAGAGGTGACCACCTCTTTCAGATATATGAATGCAATTCCAGACCAATTATTGGAGGTGGTACCAGAACAAAAAAGCTTATAATCTTTGAAGTCTGCAGTATTATTTCCAGGGCAGTGGGTTTCTTGAATGCCTACAATTTCTAATTTCATATATGCAAAGTCTCTAAGCAATACTACTAATTTGTTTTTCATTCCATTTATATTAAGAGATGATATTTGTAACTTACCGAAAATAATATGTTCCCTTTTAGTATATACGTTTGAATCTGAGATGTTATATTTAAACATTTAACTATTTTAAATCAATAAAAATTATGTAAAGTAAAAGTAATTTTGGAAATAAGTGCTAAATATAGTTATGGATAATTGGTTGTAGATAGATTACTATTCTAAGTATAATATAAAATTCAAAATAAAGGATTAAATTATTCTTAAAAATGTAGAGCATTAAATTAAAATATGTAAGGTTACTAGAAAAAAATTCCTAAAAAATAACTATTTTATTATATGAAATAAGAAGGTTACTTTAGGAAAATTGGCTGGTTTTAAAGATCAAGTTATAGAAAAATTTAAATAACAAGTTATAAGTTATGTTATAATAAAATATGAATATAGAAGAAAAAGTTAGAATTAATTTTAAAATAATTATTAAAACAATTTAATTTTAAAATAAATATTTTACAAGTTTTTTAGACAAAATTCTATAAAAATTTATAAAAAAATCAGCAATATTTGTTTACTATAACATAGCACTGTCTATCTTTCAGGTTTGCATTTTTCATTAAAATGTTATACCATAACTGATGTATTGATAATTTGGGATAAGCTGATTGACAATTAATTTTAACTAAACTAATGAAAAAATTGATATGGCAATGGTATCTCAAGTCCGTGAATAATAATGATTCCAGGTTCACTATAATAATAATAACGTGGTAAATAATGAGGATCCTGAGCATTGCTGCTTAATACAAACAAGGATTTATGAGGACACTATTGATATTGACTCTTAAATGACAAAAATAATTGAAGGTAAAAAGAAGGAAAATATCAGACAAAGATAGTAAGCTCTTTAGGATAATGGGTCTCAGGAATTGGGATTACAATTACAGGGGTTGGATGCCTCCGGAATAGGACATGCTATATAGACATAACGTTATCTTACAAGGATATACTTACCTAACATAAGAATTACTTCTTTTCCATTTCTTAGATATCTAACCAGGCGTCACGTACATTATTATTTATATTTGGTTACAATTTCTTAACACTATCTTGCCGGTAACGGAACTAATACAACACCACTTTCGTATTTCTCACTTCTTCACTTTGCTAGCTGGCTACATAGTGGTACTGTCCACTATAATAAAACGGATATACATCATGTATAGGATCTATATACTAGTGAATATACTTGGTGCACGCCTAACTCCTAGTGGGTGATGAGTGCAATTTCTAGGCGTGGTAATGAATGAATGAATTTATCCATACTGGGATTGGAGAATTATTGGTAGAGCATTCCAGAGGTTGGGAGAGTGCATCAAAAATAGGTTGAATATCATTATTTAAAGCAGGGTAGCTGTATAAAGGGAGGTCTATTTGGGCTGTTGGTAGTGAGACACCTGAGAGAGGACATCTATTTTTCCGGGGTCCATGGGTCGCTATTTTCCCATTTTTGGTAACAGAAATGTTTTTAGAACAGACAGAACATGTTGTGTATTTAAACATATTTTGTATTTATCTGAAATGTCTATATTGATATAAGGATGAAATTGTGGTAATATTAAATTATAAGATACTATTGTTGATTATTAAGTGTTTTCTTGACAGCATCATATTTTATTTCATATTCATTTATAGGTTCTTTCAAGAAACTGATTTCATAATGAAACATAGACAATATTCAATGTGGGGTATGAGTACAATGTCAATATTTTCTGTATTTATCGGAATTGTCTTTTTAATGATCCAAGAATAAAATTGTGATAATGTTAAATTACAAAATACTATTGTTGTTGATTATTAATTCTTGGCAACATCATATTTTATTACATATTTATATATAGGTTATTTCAAGAAACTGAAATATCAATGATAATTTCATTGCATGTTTTAAGTTGCAAGGTTCTTGATATCTTATCTTGCACATCATAAAAGTTGTCTAAAGCTTCAATTGGGATCGTTAACAATTTGGTTCCACTAGTTTTAATATGGAACGAAATTTATTCTATTTTCATATAAGGATGATAATTTATATCTGTAGGTATAATTTTGTGGATCTGTTATAGAATGTAGTTGATAGTATATGTCTGTGTTTGAAAATCATAATAGTTTTAAGGGTATGTGTAATGTGTAAGAAAACTATGAGAGGTATTGTTTGTAATTTTGATCCTGCACATCTAATGAATGATGGGCCAAAGAGACAGAAATGATTTTCACGTTTATCGGTAAGTAATTAGATTATTTTATGAATGATAAAAATATTTAAAAGTAAATTAAAAAATTAATATGAAAATTAAATCAATTTATCTGATTCTTATTATCTAAGGAAATTATTTAACATTTATAAAATAAAATATTTTACAAATTTTTTACTTAAAACATTAAAAATCAACATGAGATGTTTTGCCATCTATATAAAATTTAATACTCTTATAAATTGACAATTGAACCTTGGAGAAGATAGTATTGATATTAAAATCTTACAAGGCACTCACCTTCTAATAAAGAAAAAATGGCATGCTCATGCATCATTTTATTATTTAAATATTTATCATAAAAATTTAAAGTGAAACTTTTAATTTGAGGAAGGAGGTTTCTAAAACTTCTTCATTTTACTTATTTAAAAAATGATTATTTATCATTTAATAATGTTAAAATGCAAAAAATTTTAAAGTGTAAGAAGCTTATAATTTATGGTAAATTTTTGCAATAGTTTTGTGTGTTGAAGAAAAAAAATGTGAATCTACTACTGATAGAAAGAGACCTGTAGATGAGACACCATTTGATGATGATCCTCTAGGTATGCCTAAAATTACTGAGAATAAATCAAATTTAATTCTTTGTATCCATAGAAGTTAATATTATTAAAACCTTTTTCAGAAAGTACAAAAGAATTTTCCAAAATATCATTTAAAAAAATCCAAATTCAACATAATTCAATGCTTAAGTTGAAAGTTCTCAATGGTCCTTATTTCTGTTTTTCTTTGAAGAAGATGTTTAAATAAAGAATAAAAAAATTATACCAAATAGTATGAAAGAAATAAAGGACATTGAATTGAATGTTATTTTTGAACTAATAGGTACTAGATTGGCCTTTAGAATCTGAAGATATTTATGATAAAAAAGCTTAAATTCTTGTAATGAACAATATTCTGTTATATTGTAAAAATTTACACTTTTTTCATTATATTAAATAAGTAGCATATAATAGTAAATAAAGTCTATTAATTTATATAAAGGATCATTGAACCAATTTTGTAAGTGAAAAAAATCATTTTCATGCTATAATTTGGTCTTAATCATATGCATTACATAACCACAATATATTAAAAATCTGAAACTCTTCCTCTCCTTTCCCAGTCATTGTATCTGGTTGGTTCAGGTCCTAATGGTCCTCCAATTTCGCCTGTTTCAGGATTAACCCCATTTTCAAATGGTTTATATTTATAATATATATTTTCTCCATCTTGAGTTTGGGATTTATCAATTTTAACTCTTTTTCTATTGTGCGGTACATCAAAAGGTGTATCAGCTAAATCGGCTTTATCGCGATATGTTACAACTGTTGTTGACAATTTAAAAGAATTCAGGCAGTTGTATATTTTAAAATTTTTATAAAAAAGTGATCTATAAACCATAGGCAACATAGGCATCGATAATAATAATTGACATTAGATAAAAAAAAATATAGTAGATTGTGATATAAAACAAAATGGTTTCTATATATAATTTTTTCTAAGATAAAACCAATGACATAATATGTCATTGGATAAAAAATGACTGTTAAGGTAATAGTTAGTATTCATTATTATTCCTTATAGATATTAACTAAGTACGCCAATATTTAATTATTAATACTTAATAAATAATATTTTATAAATAATTAGTTAATATTTAATATATTAAATCTCTTCAATATTATTCAACCCCTAGTATATTGTGTAATGTTATTCAGCTTCTATATAATTAATGTCTGTTTAAGAAACATATTATTTAAAGAGAAAATAAATTTTTTTAGGATATTTTAAGTAAGTCATCTAATATTTTTTAACTATTAACACTTAATAAATAACATTCAATTTATATATAATTGGTCAATATTTAATATGATTTGTCAAGTTATAATAAGAAAGCTCTCCAATATTATTCAACTCCTAGTATTTTAAGAAATGTTATTCAGCTTCTATATTACTATATTATTAATGTCTGTTAGAAGAAACTTATTATTTAATTGAGAACTAGAGATGTAAAGGTAGGGAAATTTCCCGTTCGGGAATATTCCCCGGGAACATTCATATTTTCCCGGGAAATTTCCCTTAATATAAATATATTATTTATTTGCAAAAATTATGATTTATATTTTATAAAATATAATATTTTATTTCAATAATTATGATTTATAATTTAATTTATAAATAATTTTTATTTTCCTTGTGAGTCTTTAAACTTATTTTTTTTATTAGTGCAATCATTGAGTGCAATTTTTCAAATCTATAATTTTAAAAGTACAAAAATAAAGGTAAAATGTTTCACATTATATTCTCATACATAATATTAATGTGATATATTATAGAATTATTAATAATTAATGATATATTTAGATTTGATATATAATAGTGCGCACAAATTGAGCGTTTGCATTATGTTTGTTAATGTAACGCATCTTTGTTTAGATTGAAAGCAGTATGTTTTTTATTAAAGTTTTTTTTTATAATTTCTTAAACAAAAAGAATTTATTTCTTACCTTAAGGTAAAAGGAAGTTTAATTATATTTGTTTATTTAGATTTCCTAAGAATTTATGATTCAATCAGGGTTTTCAAATTTTTTTGTGGCCTTGGATGCAAAACATATGTATATAAATGTTTCTTTGTTTATCCTACCTTAATTTATATATTTATAATAATCTATATTTTAATAAAAATGTGAAATAAATTTTGAATAGTTTGCATATTTATATATTTTATATTTTTTTCAAGACACTAGATATAAAAATAAATAGATTTAGAAATATTGCTAATCAAATTTTAAATTTATGATATAATTTGATTAAATCTATCTAATAATTGCTAAATAAATTTTGAATAGTTGCTTATTTATATATATTTTACAAAATAATTTTAATTACATTTTTCAATCTTTAATTATGAAAATGTACACCATAATAAGAGTATTAAATCTCTTATTTAATAAAATATAAATAAATAGAATTACAAAAAAAAAACAAATCAATTTTCATAGATATAATTTCATTAAATAATGAGGTTTGATTTTCAGGTATATCTGTTGAATTTGGAGGCCACAATTCAATTTTCCATTAAAGTATAATACAATGGAGATACTTCATTTTTGAAAAAATATTTGTTTGATTTATATTTTATAGAGAAACATTCTGTAATAATGTTAAATTTATAGATAAATATATATTTTACTGGCTCTCAAGGCACCCTTTCCAAAAGAGTCAATATATCCAACAATGCATTTAATTTTAACTCACTTGCCTTCCTTTGGTATAATTTCTTTAGGACTAAAACTATCCTCTATTGTTGGCTCCATGAATTTAATGTAATCATACCATCTGTATGAGAGTTTAGAGCCAGAAGCTCCTGAAACCTTGCACAATTATCTTGGTCTTTAAAGTTTTGCAACTTCTTCTTTATGCATGCTACAGTTGTATCATGCAATGGAAATTCCATCCCCATATTAAAAATATAATTTATCATTATTTATATATATTTACCTTAAACTACTGGTTAATAAACCATCTAATACTAATATAGAATTCTTATGGTCTGGACGCTGCTGGCTTCAGACCATTTGTTGAGTTTCCAGTAAGGTACAAATTTTTTTAGTAACCTTATCATCCCTTCTAAAATTATAATATGTATCCTAAAATTATATAAATATAAATTCCAAAATTATATAAATATAAATTCCAAAATTATATAAATAATCATTTCTAAAATTATATAAATATCAATTAATATATTCTAAATAATATAATATCAATTAATATATGAAATAAATTATATCTACAATTTGTATCCATTTTTAAATTTTAGCGCAAAATTAAAAAAGCATAGAAAAAATCTAACCAGTTTGCTTTTTTATTAACGTTTGCCGTAAAAAAATCCAAGCTGCACTCTACCATATTAGCTTTTAAAACGGAGAGTTGCAACGCTCAATTTGTGCGCACTATAAGTATCATTATATGTTAATCATACTATATAACTGATATAATGATTTATTATGTTTAATATATTTTAATCATACTATATAACTGGTATAATGATTTATTGATGTTTGATTTAAATTAATATGATTGCAATTATAGATGCCTCGGAAATCTTCCAATATCTGGAAACATTTTATTAAAGATAGAGCTAATAACAAGAAAGGATATATATCAATATGCAAATATTGTCAATTAACATATAATTTCCCAAATTCAACAAAGATGTCTCAGCATATCAAAAAATGTCAAGGGTATATTAACAGTTTACAATTATGAAGTTGATCGTGATAATAATAATTCTACTGAAGAGGATGTTGTAGTATGTTTACCAGATTCCAGTAATCCTAATAAAATTATATCCCAAAAAAACATAAATAAAACCATTCTAAATACTTTTAAAGAAAATACCAATAATTTTAATGCTGGCACATCTAAAAACCGAACAAAATCAAACGCAACTTGACAGTGCTTTGGCATTGGCTCTTTTTATGTCAAATTGCCCTTTTAATTTAGTTGAAAATAAATATTTCATCAATTTTTTAAAATTAATGCATCCAGCCTATAAAATTCCTTCTAGACATGCAATTAGTAAAACATTACTAGATTTTGAATACATTAAAGTGAAAAATATTATTAACAATAAATTCAATAATTTAAAAGATTTTACTCTCATAAGCCATGGCTGGACAAATATTCGCGGAGAGTCCATTATTAATTTTATAATAATCACTCCAGAACCAATTTTTTTTAAATCCATTGACACAGGTTCCAGTGCTCACACTGGTGAATATATCGCATCTGAGTTGATCAAGGTATTAGAAGAAATTGGTTGTCAAAAATTTATCTCACTAGTAACTGATAATGCAAGGAATATGAAAAAGGCCTGGAGTCTTGTTAAGGCAAAATATAATTATATTGAATGCTTTGGATGTGCCGCACATGGGTTGAATCTGCTTATTAAAGATTTATGCCACATACCTTTTATTGAAAAGATCATCAAAAAAACCAAGCAAATAATTAAATATATAAAATTTCATGGTATTTTATTAGCAACTTTTAAAGAAAGGCAAATATTGAAAGGATATAAATCTTCCTTAAAAATTCCAAGTCCGACAAGATGGGGAGGTTTTGTTATAATGTTGCAAAGTGTTGTGAAAAATAAGGAAGTTTTGCAAGAGATTGCAATTTCTAGTTTATTTACAAACAAACAAAGCTTATTATATTAGACAAAGAAGGATACTGGGATAAATTAGAGTCTGTACTGACCTTTTTGGAATTTATTTATAAGAAAATTATATTTGTAGAATCGGATTCAGCGGCATTATCTGACGTTCCAGAAATATTTTGGGACATAAAAGATAAACTCAATTCATCAACTTTTATTTTTAATGAAAATGATTTGAAAAGTGCTAAGATGCATATTAAAAAACGAAAGAAATTTTATTGCCGAGAATATCATTATGCAACAAATCTTCTGGATCCTCGATATTATGGTGTGAAATTAACAGACCGTGAATTAACAGCAGCATTAAATATAATAAATATTATTTCAAGCCAAATTAATTGCGATATTGGAAAAATTATGGGTAATTTAGCAGAATATCGTTCAAAACAAGGTTTCTATAAAAGAGTTGGCATATGGGAGAGCTCAATCTATACCAAACCACTCATATGGTGGAAAGGGTTGCGTACAAATCAACCCCTTTGTCAAGTGGCAGTAAGATGTCTTTCGATACCACCCTCAAGTGCCTCGTCAGAAAGAGTCTGGTCAGCATTTGGAAAAATTCATTCAAAAACGAGAAATAGAAGAGTCGAAAAATTAATATCAATAAGGCATAACATACATTTAAAGGATCATACAAATACATCAAGTTCGGGATATCATCAAAAGAGTTCAGATTCCGATTTTTCAATATCAAGTGATAATGATGATATTTCAATTTCATCCCATGAAGATATTGATGCTATTTCATTAGCATCCCAAGAATTTTAAATGTAATTTCTGATACATGCTTTTTGTAATTAATAAAGTTATTCAAAAAATGATGTTTATAGTGTATTTAATTTTGTCTTTATTGTTTAATTATATTATTTTCCCTTAGTTCCTCAAATTTAATAAAGTTATTCCATAAAAAAAATTGAAAGGTTTAAAGTATATTTTGTGGTTATTTTTTAATTTTCCATTATTCGTTTTTTCCCCCAATTTTTCCTTTTTTCCCCAATTTTCCCGGATAAATTTCTCCTGAACCAATTTTCCCGGGAATTTTACATCTTTATTGGGAACTGATTAAGAAAATAAATTTTTCTAAGTAAAGATATTAAGATACTTCATGAGTATTATTAGTTACAATTTTTTAGTCAGTTATAAAATAATAAGGTATATTGAGGTTATTTTAAAATAAAATTATTATAACTTAAAATAAATATAATTAATTAAATAATAACCATATGGTATATGGAAGAAATAGCCTTCTTTCATCCTTTCCTTCTTATCTTCTTACTTATATTACTCATAACTAAATAAAACTATAATCAGATAGGGTGTAGTTCCACTCTTTTTATGATAAAACTACTGAGTTACAAGGTTTGTTAGTATCCTTGAGAAAAAAATTGGCATAATTATATGGAGAGCGGGTCTCCATATAATTCACGTGCGCTCACTTTGGGTAGGTCTATGACCAACGTGCTTGTTATGATATGATATGATGATAAAGGTGAAAAATATAAAAATAAAATTTACGAAAAAGGATAAGGGATAAAATATGAAAAAGGATAGGGGATGAAATATGAAAACCAGGAAAGGAAAGGGAAGTAAGAAAGCATAGACATGGAAGATTATTCAATGGAAGAGATAAAACTTAGATAGTTAGAGTGAATAATGGTGGTAATAAGTCATTGTCGTAAGAAAAGGTATTCTTTAGGCTGGTCGGGTTTTTCACGAATCCGTTTGCTTGATTCTTTAAAAAAACATAGTGCTACCGAAGGTGGTGAGAATGGAGCAGGCGATGGGTATGAATAAGAAAGAAGAGTCTATGGAACTGTATTTGATGATTTTCCGGAATCCTGCAAGGGTGAGGGCATCGACGTTGTGGTTAGATGGTGCGTTTGGATCAATGTAGGTTGAAGTCCCAAACCAGGAGCTAACCCCTCGACCAAGAAATCAAGGACATTCCATCAGAATGTTTTTCATCGGTTCTAAAAATACCGGTTGGTTTAAGTTTAGATGGAATGCCTGCTGATTTCAGGACACGTAATATGATATCATTACATTTGGTGTGCCGTGGAAACGGCCTCGACAAAGGCGGCATGGAGAAAATGTCTACCCTTGCAATCAACGCTGGTTTTTCAATGTTTAAATTGGTACGGTAGAACACTTTCACAATAGAGCCGTAGTCCAATAGCAAATATTAGTTCGTCAGCAAGGTTGCTAGAGGGTATGGTTTCCAGAAACTCATAACCAGATCTTTGGTTCATTTGCTGAATAACCGTGAGATCGTCATCGTGGAGGCTCAATTTTAGATAGACGGAGCTTTCTTTGAGTGAAATATCTTTGTTTCTCTGTAAACACGAGAAGGGTTGTGGAGTGTTTGGGACAACGGAATTGTCTCAAATGGTCTGACATACATTTTTTATATATGGTAATTCATCATTTGCAAACTATATGTTTGTTATCATTATCAATCAATTTAAATTACAATTTTTTTTCATTAATATTAATGGCTAGTTACTATTCTAATATTTAAATATCATTATTGTATAAATATTTTTAAGATAAATGCAATATATAAAATAGAGATAAATTTAATATATAATTATAACACGTGTTAATTTTCGTATTATATATTTCGATTCCTTTAAATACTTATGAGGTATTTAAAAAATATCTAATTTTGAATATTATTTTAAAAGTATAAGAATTTCCTTTTATATATAAACTGTAGATTACGCGACAGGCACTAAAATACAGTCCCAATTGTGATGGTCAAGCATTCATATTTGGCTTTTCGAGGGCTATTAGTTTGTCCTACAGTTGGAGTGGTCTGATGGATTCGATGACAAATCCATGAGAAATTTTATTACAAGATGTGAGGTTTTATAGAATTGAGAACTGGCTGACATTGAGAGGAATGTGAGATTAAACAGATTGAACGAACCCGCCCTATTGAAGAGTCTTGGATGGATAAAATATGCACCGTGGTGAAATTGGTTGAGAATGTGTTAGGTGTCGAAAGCAATATGATGTAATCTCCAGGAGAGTTCTTGATTTAAATTTATTGTAGCTAGCGTCGCTTTGCAAGAGTCCATGGATGTGGTAGTGTTGTTAAACGGCTCGTTTTGAGCCGAATTTTAAAAACGGCTAACTCAATATTTTATTCAGAATAATATTATGCAAGCCTAAAGATTTTTCTTGTAGAAGGAACAAAGGTTTGGACATCTACTAGCGGAATCTAGAGGCTTAGTCAAAATTAATCTGGATAAAATATTGAGTTAGCCGTTTTTAAAAATCGGCTCAAAACGAGTCGTTTAACAACATTAGATGTGAGTAAAAGAATGGCGGATTTAGTTTAAGTTATTTACGGGAGAGTTTTTTCAGTTTTGTAATAGTGAGAAGATAAGAGTGTGAGGAAAGGAATTCACATCTTTAATTTGTTAAAGATTTCAGAATCTCTGGATTCAGAGTTGGAGGAGAAAAAAATAAAAAAAGTTGGAACGAATTATTTAAAGAGAAAACTATATATACAAATGATTGAAAGCGAATAAAAAGCGCTTTGGCTACTTGCATCCTGGAACCTTTAATTATTCTATGGATAATGAGAGGTTGTGAGATTTTGATGATATAGTCACGGTTGGGTAATAGCCAAAATTCTTTTTGGCTATGGCTAATCCTAATCCGATTTATTTTAGATAAGGCTAAGTCTTGACTGATTTTCTAAAGGCTAAACATAAGCAGGTTTTGATCGACTAAGGCTAAGCTTAACCCAATATTGATTGGTAAAGGCTAAGTTTAAGTTCATTTTGACTGTCTCAAGCTAAGCCTAGGTCGATTTTGATTGGTTCAAGTAAGGTTAAGGTCGTTTTATTGGCTATAGCTAAGCCTAAGTAAATTTTTATTAATTCTAAATTAATATAAATTTACTAGGCTAAATATTGAAAATGATTGATAATATATGTATTATTACAGGTTTTAAAAAAATACTTTTTGGATTTATTATTTAAAATTAAAGTAATTTAATTAATTACAATCATTTAAACCCTTATATATGCAATTTAAAAAAAACATACATGTAAAATAATGTGCCTAAAATCTTTTTATAACCCAATCCGGGTCGTCTGTATTTTAATTTTTTTAATATACCAGGGCTGGGTCGGGTCTAAAATTTATATTTTTAAAAAAATCCTGGCCGGAGCGAAATTTTTTTTATCTGGAAATAATTTTTCTGGTAGACATCGCGTCTTGGTACCCATCGTTGTCTATTATCATAATCAAGTTGTGTATATTGCCTTCTATTATTATCCTCGTGTCTAACCAATTGTCTATCTGCTTCCATCTTTTTAATTTTCTCTCCATCTATATGTTTGATCGATTATAATTCATTCTATATTTTCATTTAAAGATTCATTTTCTATCTTATCAATTATATCACGTTTTAACTCTGCCTTCTCTATTTCATTACCAATACTTAAAACGTCGTCTATAGTAATATTTTCTTTAAGAGAAATTTTTTCTCTAATATTTTTATTTATGGATAATATTTTTACTTTCTCTATCACTCTATCATGATTAGGGAGCTTACATTTATTATTTAATACACACAAATGGCTTACCCAACTTCTATGTGTTTCGTTTTTTCTTGGATAGCCGCGTTAAATTCAATTAAGCTTGATATAGTTAATCTGTCCGGGGGTAAAAGTCTAAATTAGAATGGTCGAATTGATAAAATCAGTCTGTGCGTATGGCTTTCGGTTTTATATATTTGTCGTCAGATGATTTCCGAGCGTATGAGTCTGCTTTTTTGATATCGGTAGTCTGTGTATCTTTAATTATGGCCTCAAACTTACTCAAAAATATTTCCATGTTGCCCATATATATCGAATATACTATATTTATGTCAGAGACCTGCAGAGGTACCATTTTAAATTTTTTAGGCCCGACCCGGCCTGGCCCGGATATTTTTAAAAAAAAATTTTTACGGCCCGGCCCGGATTTAAAAATTTAAGGCCCGGCTCGGAATTTTTTAAAATTATATTCGACCTGGTATATACAAAAATTCACCTATGAGGTATTTTACCATATTTTTCAGCGACGCTTATTATTTAAAAAATACATGTAATAAGCTAATATTTTGAGAATATTATATTGAATTTATAAAAATTATAAAACTGTTATTTATAAAAATGGATATTTTGAGCATATACTATATTTTATATTGCATTTATAAAAATAAAACTAATATTCATAAAAATGGTAATAATATTTTGAGCATATATTATATTTTATATTGCATTAAAAAAAATAAAACTAATATTTAATTTATAAAAATGGAAAATATTTTGAGAATATAATATATTGTATTTAATTTACTATTTAATTTATAAAATAAAAATAAATCGCTATTTAAAAAAAATGCATGTATAATAAATAGTATTTTGAAAATATAATCTAATTGCTCAATATTAATATAATATAATTTATTTTATAATATAAATTTTTAACAAAAGAAGATAATTGTATTATATAATATTGTAAAAAAAATAATGAAAAATGTTGGATTAAAAACTTTCATGACTCAAGGTAAATATAATAAATGTAATAAATATTTGACAGTTTGCATAGTAAAAAACCAGCATGATTGACGAAACCCTATACTCAAGAAAGATATTAAAAATTCACAAATTATCATGAAGAAAGAGAAGCATATCTACCTTTTAGGTTGAAGATTTCAAGAATTCTCCCAGTAGTGGAAAAATTCCGCTCACAGCTTGCACTTGAAGCAGGAATTGCCAATTTTGCTAAAATTGGAAATTCGCTTTCCGCCCACCACTCTAACAAATTATCCACCTTAAATGTTTCATCTATTTTTTTATTTATGTAATTATAATATTCATCATCGGGTATTGACATATTACCAGAATTACCATTGCCCCATTTGTCATAAAACGATTCAGTTTGTTTAACAACAGTCGTAATTTGACTGGTCGATGGTATTTCATTTACTTCCTGAGCCTCTTGTAATTTAATATAATCTTTTATATAGTTTTCCGTCATCTTGCGATCTGTCCCTGACTACATACGTAATTGCTTGAATTTGGGACAGAGAAAAAGAGAAATAAAATGATACTTGTGTAAAACAAATTTTTCAATTAAAAAATGCTTTATATTAAGTAAAATCAATTTTATTTCTCCTTTTTCGCTTTGAAAGGTATTACAAACTTCAAGAAGTGATATTCCTTTATTTGATTGTTTTGGTAAAATATATTCTAAAAATTTAGATATGAATTATAAAAAAATATATTAATAATACTTGAATATTGGGGCTTATTTAAGATATTCCTTTTATTTGATTGTTTTGGTAAAATATGTTGTAAAAATTTAGATATGAATTATAAAAAAATATATTAATACTTTGAATAAATTTGCAGGAAATTAATTAGAGTTAACCATCACCCAAGATTATATTAATAATAACTATAATATAATATAATCTTATAACCATTAACTCATAATGTAAAAATTTTTATAAAAAATATTAAGGCCCGGCCCGGCCCGGGTTTAACAATCTTAGGCCCGGCTTCCCCGAAAATAAATTATAGAAAAATAATTTTCCGGAAAAAAAATCCCCTGGAAAAAAATTCACAGAAAAAATAATTCCCATAGAAAATAATTCCCCGGAAAAAGTTTCCCCGGAAATAAATTCCCCACTTTTTAAATTTTAAATTAAATATAGAGGGAAAAAACCGAAAAAAATTATCCGAATAATTTTTTTTTAAATTATCATAAATAACCCTGCCGTAAGAAAATATTTCTAAAAAATTATATTCAGCATTTGCTGAACGTTGAGTATTTATTCTCGATGTTTGAGAATTTTTTTGAGTATTATTTCTCTTTTAATTCTAAACGATATAGGGCGATCTTAAAATATGAGTATCTATAGGGGGGTGGTAGCTTTGATAGTTTATAATTAAGTAGATAGCATATAAAGTATAGCTTTATGACATCTTGGAAAGAAAACATTCAGTAAAATAATTTTTATCAAATAGAAGAGACCAGATCGAATTGCATTATTTCGCCACAGAATTTATATATATAATTATATCATTTAAAGACCATCATTAGCATAAAAACAAAAAAGGGCGCTATTTAAGAGTTAGTAAGAATCATGCTATTATTTTTGCCAACTAATGACAATTGTCAAATTTGTGATATAGAACGCAATATATTTTATTCTAAAAAATATCAGAAAAAGACTTCATATATATTACATAACAAAATTATACCAATTGAAAAATCGGCCAGCTATTTTTGAAGGTAATTGTGAAATTCCTCTTATCTCCAACTGATAATTTTTAATATATTTTTAGACTTCATGAAAATGATTAATAATATATATAAAAATAAATATTTTTTTTTAAATAAAAATTTGAGTTTCAATAAATATAAGTTGATGAAAATGTGTAAAGGTGAACTAGATTTATTTAAATTTCCGTTTTATTATTTAAAACCTCAAATCTTTGAGGGAATTTGAATTTAAAAAACATTTTGATTTATTTAAAGTAGTGCAAATCAGGGTCAAAATAATGGTATAAATTTATAGGTCCGGGTCAAAATAAAAGATCTGAGGCCATTATCATTACTTAGCTTATAATAATATTTTGCTTAAAATCACAGAGACTAGGTATCCAATTCGTTTATTTTATAAATATTGTTTTGTTTAATTTTCACCAAACCTGGGTTTGGGATAAGGTCATAACATTATACAATATATTAGGCTAGGGTTAATTAATAATAATTAAAAAAATTTGTTTAGGTTTAATATTCATAATTTTGTTTAACAATTTTATTTGGGAAATTTTTATTTGGAAAAATTAGGAATTTTTTTTTATTTTGTTGATTTTCTCAAAAATTTTAAATATTTTATTTGGTAATTTTTTTTCCTATTTTGTTAATTTTCTAAAAATAATTTAATATTTTATAATAAAAAAGGATAATTATTTTCCGGAGGAATTTTTTCCATGGAATAAATTTCAGGAGATTTATTTCCACGGGGTTTTTTTTGCTTGGGAATTATTTTTCTAGATTCAAGGGATTCAACAGGGTGATACTCTTGGTCCATTGCTATTTTGTCTCTGTATCAACGATATGATCAAGGCAATCAATGCTTCCTGCTTTTTCTCTCTCCATGTGTGGTACATGGATGATGGTATAATCTGTGGCTCATTCAATGAAGTCAATAAAGCAATCGATATAATTTTAGTGATCGGTTCTTCCTCAGGGTTCTCAATCAAAGCAAATCAGAATTCATCTAACTAAACATTTCAGAAATTAACTCCCACGGTTTTAAAGTCATTAATCAAGATAAACTAATTCACTTATAATTCTCGGTTAGAGAAAATTCAGCCATTTGCACCTTTCTAGATTCAACTCTTGGGACTCTTATCAAATTGGGTGATATCCCTCCCTCTTTTCCTCTGATGAGTAAAAAACATTTTTAATATACCGCGCATTATTTACTCTAAGAACTAGTATTGTTAAACAGCTAAATTTGAGCCGATTTTTAAAAATGGCTAACTCAATATTTTATCTAGAAAAATATTAAGCAAGTTTAAAGATTTTGCTCATAGATGGCACATAGGATTGAACAACTATTAGCAAAATTTCGATGCTCATGCAATATTTCCTTGGCCATAATGTTGAGTTAGCCGTTTTTAAAAATCGGATCAAATCGAGCCGTTTAACAACACTACTAAGAACTACACCTGTTTTTAAGAATCAAGGAACTTACCAAAGAGATCCATCTTAAGTTCCGAAAAATAGCTTGGGCCCAAGCATATATCCCATTAAAATTTTTGACACCCACCTACCCCTTACAAACAAAATGAATGGGACATCCTGATTGTTGCCTGCTGCGTCGAGACTCTACTATCAAGCAGGCATCCCCTAGATCGTTCTCTTTTTAAATGGCTCTGGGCACGAGTTCCTTTTGGCTATCCCTTCTGTTAATCTTTAATTACAACTCATCAAAAATGAACTCACACTTGTCATTGGAATTCGTCTCAATTGCTAAATTGCCTAACTCACCTTTGCTCTCGTTTTAGTGTTCCTGTTAACTTAAAGGGACGACATAGAATCCACTGCCTCTCATGCAAAGGAAATATTGCTAGACATAATTATGTAATGCTATTATTCAACGTGCCCTTAAATCTGCATAGATTCCATCGATCCTAAATGGTCTTTTTAGATCTGATGGAAAACGACGAGATGCTATTACCCAAACCTTGGAAGAGAGGTCAATTTCTAATTTTTTGACTATTCCTGTATAGATCCCCTAGCCCCTATAAATCTTAGCACAATCTTCGAGATCAAATAGCAATCCAAAATTAATAAATATTCTGAAATATCCAATAAACACATTCTTATACCTATAATCTTCTCACATTTGGTAGCCGTACTTTAATCTTCTTCAAGGAACTCAGATCTCATATTCGTAAAATCATCGATGAATCCAAGAAAGATTTTTAGCTTAGGCAAAGACATTCCATCGCCATTCATAAATCCAATTACATTAGTTTCAATGGGAGCCTCTTTCCTAGAGATGACCTAACTTTTTTTAAAATCCTTTTTACATAGTTTATTTTTTTTGTATATAATTATTATACTAACATTTATGTTATTTTTATATTATTTTACTTGTTTTGATTAGAATTAATAAAATATTAATGATTTATTATATTAAAATGATTTAAATAATATCTTTCTATCTCTTTGCACTAATTGTGAACCATGAATTTGAACAGTGACTTCGTTAAAATAAATTCAACATATTAAATATAAATGTAAAATAAACGCTTTTCACAATAACCATCAAATTTGCCATGACTATTTATAACAAAAATGACTGGCATTAGCTCGAATACATGCTCTAAGGCAATTTCGTCATTCTTTAATTGCACGATTAACAATTCCTTGTTTTGATTCTATTCCTCTACAAGTCGTTGTTTGAGATAGTCAACGTCGCATAGGCGGGTTTGATATATACGTTCCCTCCATATCTTTCCGTCGACGAGATCAAGACTATTGAGGGGAGAACAAACAGTGAGGGAGATTCTCTTGAAAGAAAATCCACAGTTTCTCTGCCTCGATGCATGCCATGTATAATCAAATTGTATTTTTGTTTTAAGATACTCTAATATGATACTCAATAATATGATAGTTGATTAATATTATCGTTATTATAATTTATTATTCCCAAAATACGTATTTTTGAAAAACGTCGGATTATGTAATGATTTTGTTAACTCTACCTGAGTTTCTTTTTCAAAAAAGAAGGCGCGATCGCTAAACTCACGATATCTTTAAAAGTGATATTGCCTTCGGTATTCTTTAACCGAAGCTCTTTATCCAACTCAAACAGCCTTACTCCTTAGATAAAAATGTCTCTAAGAGGTTTAACAACAAGCGATTTAAAATTACATAGTGAACAGATACTTTTTAATTTGATCGAAAAATCTATAATAGTTTCTCAGCCTCTTTTTAAGGATAAAAAATTATTTCGATGTAGGAAAATACTAGAATATCCTTAAATATTTTCTCCAAACTATAAGTAAAGTTATACAATGAATGCTCCTAAATTAATTGGGTAATGGAAATTTCTTATTTTAATTAAGTTATAAGTCACTATGTCTGGCAAGAAATCTTTTTTTAAATTTTGATTGACAATATTTTTTACTTTATAGATAAGTTCTAAATTATAAAGATAATCCTGAATGTTAACTTTCGATTTACAGAATTCTGAATTCCTTGCTTTTCTTAAGAACAACTATCTTCAAGTCGTCGCTAAGCATCGTTAGTATTCTTCGTCTCTTCCTTTTAATTCATTATGTCTCTTTAAACTTAATCGTGGCCAATGTGGCGTTTGAAATAAATGGTTTTATAAGAGTAAAATATATTTTATTTATGAAAAAATATACTTCAAAAATGATATGTGTATATATATTGATCAAAAATACATTACTGGAGAATTGTCTTGCTGGAATATAATAAATTAACTACCCGACATCTTTAATAGCAGACAATAGGTGCTAGAGTAATGCGTCACGTGAGTATGCACCATTAATTTTGACTCCTGGTTAGATAAAGATGAGCTCAGTGCAGACATGATTTGATATCCAGACTGAAACCATGACAATTTGAAAGAGTACGAAGCAATCGATTGATTTCAACTTCTTTTATTCTCAGCGGAACAATGTACACCTTATCATTTTGTAAATTTACCGGTAAAGCTAATGTAAACCTTTTCATCGAACTAAATAAAATGGACCAACCTCTTAGAGCATTTTCGTGAAGTTGTTTGGTATGTACCAAACGAACAATCTTATATGCATCGAGACTTGTTTCCTTTTTAAACATTTCAATGCAGCTCTTTGTGAATAATATGGTGCATAAAGTTCGCGAAATATTAGTTTCTAAGGATACTTGACGAATTGTTCTGTAGATGCCAGGTCGGTTTTCTTGGCTCTATATGAGGTCCGATTCTAGCTTCACCCATTTGGGTAGGGGAGGGGAGGCAGATAAAAATTGTGTAAGGGCTTTGATATATATTGATTCATCATTGTTTAAGTTATAGATCTTACAAGGAAGGCAAAAACCTGCATCAGCTTTAATTAATTATTCAACCTACTAGTATTTACAAAACTTTAAAGAAAAATCTTCTTTCATAGTAACAGTATTTTTGAGTGATGTTGATATTGTTGTTTTTTTTTATATTTTCTTTATTTTTTATTTTCAATTTTTTAATATATAAAAAAATAAGTGATAATATTTAAAAACAACTGATGATAATATTATATAATAAATCAATAATATAAGTCAATTCCAATATACATAATAAACAACAGTTACTATCAATGGAATTACATTTAAACATAAAATTTATTCTAACCTATTTTCACCAAAATTATTTATAAAAGTTCTGATATTAGTATTATGACAATTGTCACTTTTTTCGTTTACATTAATTATTAATGTCTTGAAACTGTGAAAAATTCATCAAAATAATAAATTTTGCTCATTTCAATTTTTTTTAATATAAGAGACTATTATGACAACTGTCATATTTAAAGCTTGTAGTGTACTATACCTAGACCTATGCGCCGCCGGTATTTTTATTCACGCCGGCTCGCTGCCGATTTTTATTATGGCAGCGGCGTGGCGTATGTAATTTTTAGAAAGCATATTAATTATATTGATATATTAAATTATTATTATTATAATTTGAATAGTAACATTAATTAAATTAAAATATGAATTGCATTCTATTGCTATATATAATAGAATAGTGTATATTATTTACATTCATTCATACATCATGTTTCATTTCCACAAACAATTCATATTAATTATTTTTATGACTTGCACGTTTTAAACCACCCTATATACAATTATGAAATAACAACCTCTCTACTAATCATAAATCAAGTTATGTCTGGAGGTACTTTGGAAGTCTTATTTAGAAGAATGAAAATAAGAAAAGCACAATAATGCCTGATTATATATTGCTTAAAATTGGCGAAAAAAGATGAGGAAGATTCAAATACAATTCATTTTCACAGTAATTTATTTTTATTTTAGACTTTTATTTATATTTTAGTTATGAAATAATTTTTTTTAGTAAGAATATAAGTACAAGTAATCTTTCTCGGCACTTAGTTGATGTTTTTTAATTTAATGGAAGGCAACGAGAGATCTCTTCTTTGATTTTAAAATCTAATTTTATTATATATATCTATATACAAAATTTTTGTCATTATATACATTTTTTATAATAGCGAATTTACATGTTAACAAAGTACATATATCCTTTACAATTTAATTTTGCGTTACCGATTTTTTTTATCCCATATCCATTTATCTTTGTTGACTATTTTGTACAAGGAATCTGCTTTGTCTGCGAAGTCATGTAAAAATTTACGGTAATAACTGGCCATGCCCAGAAATGTTGCTAATTCCTCTTTGTTTGTTGGTTTAGGCATGTTTGTAATTGCTTTGATTTTGTCTCCGTTTGCATGAATACCTTTATCATCTATATCATGTCCTAAAAAACGTATTTCTTTTTTGAAAAATATACTTTTGTTGAAATTTGGTATTAGCCCATATTTGGAAATTCGGTCAAAAACTTTTTTTATATTGTTTAAATGATCTTGATCGTTATCACCCGTGATTAATAAATCATCAATGTAGAAAATAAAATTTTTCATATCACCAAATATTTTGTCCATTGATTGTTGAAAAATTGCCGATGAAGTTTTTAATCCGAATGGTAGTCTTGTAAATCTATAATATCCTTTGTGTGTCGATATTGTAAGTAAATCACGCGATGTTTTGTGTATAGGGATCTGAAGGAACGCTTGCTTGAAGTCTATTTTTGAAAACTTCTTCCCTTTAGATAATAGGATATTTAAAATCTTCCAATGCTGGATTTATCGTATTTTTGAAATCTGCACAGAGTCTTAGCGAACCATCTTTTTTGAAAACTGGTGTGAGTGGACTTGCCCATCGCACATCATCCACCGGTTCTATTATTTTATCGTCGATCCATTTTTGTAATTCCTTTGTAATTAAATCATAACGTTTGTACGGGACACATCTTGGTGCTATAATTTTTGGTATTGCATTTTGTTTCAAATGTAGTTTGACGTAGCTGCGATTTATTGGTTTCATATTTATTTTTGATTTACATTCGTCTATCAGTTTTTGAATGTCGTTGTTGTTATCTTCTTCTACTAAATTCACAAATTGATTAAGTATGTTTTTAAAAACATTTATCCACGTCCTTCCCAAGAGTGCAATCTTGTCACTCTGTACTACATATGCATTCAAAATTTTGGTTTTATCATCGTATTTGGCTTTTACATTGGTATTGCCCATCACTTTTATTGTTCTTCCGTCATATCCAGTTAATTTAGTATCCGATTTATTTGAGATCTTTATCCCAATCTTTCTTGCAATATTTATCTGTAATATTGTAAATCGCTCGGAATTTTTTAAAATTATATTCGACCTGGTATATACAAAAATTCACCTATGAGGTATTTTACCAAATTTTTCAGCGAGTATTATCGCTTATTATTTAAAAAATACATGAAAAAAGCTAATATTTTGAGAATATCATATTGAATTTATAAAAATTATAAAACTGTTATTTATAAAAATGGATATTTTGAGCATATACTATATTTTTTGCATTTATAAAAATAAAACTAATATTCATAAAAATGGTAATAATATTTTGAGCATATACTATATTTTATATTGCATTTAAAAAAAATAAAACTAATATTTAATTTATAAAAATGGAAAATATTTTGAGAATATAATATATTGTATTTAATTTACTATTTAATTTATAAAATAAAAATAAATCGCTATTTAAAAAAATGCATGTATAATAAATAGTATTTTGAAAATATAATCTAATTGCACAATATTAATATAATTTATTTTATAATTTTTAAATATTTTATATTACATTTATAGGTTGGTTTTTCAGGTGTAAAAAAAATTTATTAATTTTCATGGATTTACCATCACATTTATGTCTTTTTAGATGTGATGTACCATGTTTATAATTATAAGATAATATACTTGAACAATTCTTACATTGTACGTAGCCAATGTTTTTTTTATTTTCATCTATGATGATGTTAAATTTAGCCCATATTTCAGATTTTAAATTATTATTTGTATTTCTAAAAGAATAAATATTATTTTTAATTTTATTAATTATATCATTAGTATTTTGTGCCATGATATTCCTTTATTTGATTGTTTTGGTAAATATTCTAAAAATTTAGATTTGAATTATAAAAAATATATTATTAATACTTGAATATTGGGGCTTATTTAAGATATTCCTTTATTTAATTGTTTTGATAAAATATGTTGTAAAAATTTAGATATGAATTATAAAAAAATATATTAATACTTTGAATAAATTTGCATGGAAATTAATAAATAGATCGATCTGTGGGTGTTAGGTGTGTTAACCATTACCCAATATTATATTAATCATAACTATAATATAATATAATCTTATAACCATTAACTCATAATGTCAAAATTTTTATAAAAAATATTAAGGCTCGGCCCGGCCCGGGTTTAACTATCTTAGGCCCGGCCCGGATATATTAAAAAAAATAATTTAGGCCCGGCCCGGATATATTTAAAAAAAATTTTTTAGGCCCGGCCCGGGTATATTTAAAAAATTTAAAATACAACACGGCCCGGGCCGGGCTTAGGGCCGGGCCTGCAGGTTTCTGGTTGATATTCATTGTATCTTGAGCTCATCATAATATTTATTAAAATTGTAATTATTATTATTATTATTATAATTATTTTTAAATCTCGAAAATCTATTATACGATCTTGGTGTGTAATATCCTCTGTCGTTGTAAAATCTATTATTAAAATTATCTTGACAATGATACCTTGGTTCATAATTATTCTGATGTCTTGGATAGTAATTACCTTGATATCTGTAATTGTAATAATTTTGCCATTGTTGATGATTGTTGTATCTAGGTGTCCAGGATTGTCCATAACTCCTATTCGTTGGTATGTTCGAATTGTATTTTATTATTTGTTTATTTGATTCTCTCTTTTCATATTTTTCTTCTTGTACTAACTTTATCGTAGAAGTTGATGCTGCTTCAACTTCTATTTTTATATTATCTTAATATTTATATTTTCATAATCATCCACATCATTTATCTCTCTCCCAATTCTTAATATGTCTGTAATAGTTATATTTTCATAATCATCCACATCATTTATCTCTCTCCCAATTCTTAATATGTCTGTAATAGTTATATTTTCTAATTTCGATATCTGCTTCCGAATTTTTCTATTACTTGACGATATTTTTATCCTCTCAATTATTCTCTCTTGATCCTTAAAATTGCATTTATTATTCAACTTACATAGTCTAGTTACCCATTTACCAAATGTTTCCCCTTTATTTTGAACGACTGCGTTAAATTCCGTTTTGTACGTGTCTATTGGTTTATCGGGATGTATTAGCCTGTATTTTTCCAGTAAAGTTTTCAAATCGTTGTAATCAGATGGAACGCAAATGGATTCCAGGTCCAAATAGTCTTCTTCTGGTAATCTTTGAATGAACGCAGCCTTTTCTGCCTCGGGAACCTGCGTGTCCTTTAATAAATTTTCTTTTTAATGTATGTAATCAGTGGCGTAGACAAGGGGGGCCCCATCACCCCTCAAAAAATTTTTTTTTTAAATTTTATTTAAAAAACTGTTTCAATTTAGAAATAAAATAAATAATATATACGATATTAAAATGAAATATAATTTTATGAACTAATAAAATATTAAATAACAATTAAATATATATTGTAAATATATTTTTATTGTAAAAAAAAAAAAAATTAGATATTTTAAATTTAATAATAAAATTTAAATTGTTAAACTAAATTTAGATAGTTTTTAAAATTTATATTTAATTCCCACATGGATATAAGAAAATTTTTACTAAATAAAGGTATATTTAAATTGATTTAGAAAATTTATGTAATTTGATTTAGAAATAACAAAATCCTCAAATGGCGATGGTAATGGTACTCACTTTTATAATATCTTTTATTTAAATCTTGCAATTAGAAATACAACCAACATACTCAGGGAAAACAAATGAGTTTGCTAAAATAAAATCATCAAATGATAATAGTATAATTCTAAATTATCATTTATAAGTTCTCTTAATTTTTTATAATTAGAAAAATTATGTATTATTAAAGAATCTGAGCTCTCAGTTGATTTGGCTGGGAAATCATCAAATGATAGTATGGTATTTTATAATATAATTGAGTTCTATTTTTTTATTTGTAAATTATATTTTCATTTTAGTTATTAAAATTTTGCAATGTGCTTTTAGTTATAACCCTTTTTTATATGAAAAGCTCATCATTTTGACTATTGTAAATTCCCAAATAATCTTTAGATATTACAACATTCACAAGCAGAGTTGGGCAGTATTGTGAAAACTTGTATCTTAGATAAAAACAAATAATTCCCTTCTATGTCTTACCCTGTCTTTTAAATTTGTAATAGATAACTTGAATCTTTATTTAAGATATATTTTTAATAAACTATATCCTTTTCTTGTTGTGCTGCTCAGGTCTGAACTCTACAATTCACATTGAAATATATATTTTAAAATTTTAAAAAAAATATAGAAAATCAATGTCCTCAAAAAGATATTTCATTATACTTAAAATTTCAGTTTAAAAATGATAATTAAAAATTGTTGGCTGTGGAAAATATTTGGGCACCTGACAAATGCTATAAATTTCCATTGTCTTTGGATAAAAGAAATTTAACATTTCAAACATCGTGGCTTAACAAATTTAAGTGGCTTGCTTATTCAGCTAATGAAAAGGGAGCTTTTTGTAAAGTGTGCGTCATTTTTTCACCAAGATATGCTGGACCCGGGTTACAAAACTCAAAACATTGGTAAGTCAAGTATATACAAGATGGAAAGATGCTCTTGAAAATTTAATTATCATCATCAAAATAAATATCATCTCAATTCTTGTGAGATATCGATGCTTTAAAAGCCATCTCTATGAATCAAAAGATATCAATATCTAATGTATTGAATAAAAAAAAATTTGATATTGTTACAACCAACAGAGCCAGAATAATTATAATAATTGATGCAATCATTTGGCTAGGGAGGCAGGGCTTAGCATTAAGATCTCATAGAGTATCAGCTGGCCCCTTAACACTTTCATCTTCTCATAATGAAGGGAATTTTAAGGAATTGCTGAAACTTTTATGCAACAATAATGATAATTGTATAAAGCTTTTTGAAAGCTCGGCTAAAAATGTCACCTACCTTAGTCCATGCATTCAAAATGAAATTATATCCATATGCAATAAGTTTATATTGAAAGAAATTTCTAAAAAAGTGAAAGCATCACCATTTTTTAGTGTTCTGGCGGATGAGACATCGGATGTTGGTAACATAGAGCAATTCCATAGCAATAAGGTTTATTGATATGGAATCAGGTCAATATAAAATGAAGGAACTCTTTGTTCAATTTATTGAATTTACATGACACTAAATCAGTGACGATAGCCAAAGAAATTTTAGCATCCCTTCAAGATCTAGATTTAAATTTAAATCTAATGAGAGGCCAGGGATATGATGGAGCTCCCTCAATGAGTGGTCATGTTAAGGGAGTGCAGTCAAGAATTAGAGAGCTTTATAGCACCGCTTTATATGTTCACTGCAGCTCACATTGCCTAAATTTGATGATATCCGAGGCATGTGAAATCGAGACATCCGGAACAGTTTACGTAAATTTTTTTTAATTTAATTGGAATTTATTAGATTTTATTATGTATTATAGATATCTTTTTATAATTTAATATATTTTTCAAAATTTAGAAACAATATCGTCGGTTTGTGACTTTTTCACACCACCCAAAAAGAGACAGTTATTTATACGAACATTTGATGATATTGATTCAAATAATCCAAAAAAAAAACTAAAACGATTTTGCCCAACTAGGTTTATCGAAAGACAACAATCAGTGAGACTCTTCACAGAATTATATGAAGTTATTTTTGCAGCACTCGAATCCTACGTATCCAGCAAAGAAAAGGATTCCTCAGATGCTGAAAATTGTTTACAGGCGATTACGAAGCCACAATTTTTAATATCAATTCAATGTGTATATTTTTTATTTAATTATACTTATGATTTTAGCAAAATACTTCAAAAAATTAATTTGGATTTAAGAGAGGTTATGAATAGGGCAAAGGATATTGTTGAAATATTAACAAATATCAGAGAAAATGTGGATGAAAAATTTCATGATATTTACAAGAAAGTAAAGGAGATCGCTAATTTGTTTGGGATTGAAATTTTTAAACCTAGAGTACTTTCTAGACAGTCAAATCGCTTAAATATTGATGCCTCTTCGATTGAGGATTTTTATAAAATAAATATTTTTATTCCCCTTATTGACACATTTTTATTTCAATTAAAAGAAAGATTTATTAGTCATAATTTTATTTTAGAAAGTTTTTATTTTCTTCTGCCGGTTGAGTATGAATTGTTGATTACACATGAAACGCGAGAGGATATTAAGAAAATCTCAGAGTTTTATTCTGATGATTTATCAGGATCGTATGATAAGTTACTTTGTGATGTCGAATTTTGGTATAAAAATCTCGACAGAATAGAGTACTCTTTGAGACCTAAAAATGCTTTGCAGGCTCTTTCCATGTGTAATTGCACTTTAGATTCCCTGCCAAATATCAAAACATTACTTTTTATTTTAGCTACTTTACCGATTAGTACCTGCACCAATGAAAGGTCTTTTTCAACTTTGAAAAGGTTAAAAACCTATTTAAGAAATAGCACCGGTGAAAACCGTTTAAATGGATTAGCCCTTTTAAATATTTATAAGGAGATTATTCTAGATAAAAATTTGATTCTAGATGAATTAGCCAAATCTCAGAGAAAAGTAGACCTCTCTTTATAAATTCAAATCTATGATTATCATATTTTCTTAGTCATAAAATTTTTATATGCAAAACTTAATTATAATGAATTCTTAGTATGTATTTTTAATAAAAGTATTGCTTTTGCTATTTATAGATTATTTTGTATTAATTATAATTGTTAAATTATATTTTTTAAAATACCGTACAAGAATTACTTATATTTTATTGAATTATATATTTTTTAAATATAGTTATTTACAATAAATTTTTAATATAATAATCTACATAAAAATTTCTACATTTTGAAATTTATTTTATTGCATATTATCATTAAAATAAATGCATAGTTAAATAGAGAGATTTTATTTATACTAAAGTATTTTAATAATAAATAAAATCTATATCTAAAATTTAAAAAGAATTATTTTTAACACTCAATCAGGTATATTGAGTGATCTTAAAAATGTAAGGTTCGGGGAGCAAATTTTTTTCTTTCTAAACTATATGGACTAATTTACAATTGACTAAACATAGATTAAATTTTTAGAATAATGTTTTCAGTGTTCAGTCGCTTATTAATCATAAATTTAGCCAAAATTGTTACTAATATTTTTTTTATTCATGCTTGTTACTATAGTGATTAGACACTAATAAAGCACATAATATTGCCAATATTTAAAAGTAGAGTTTGGGGGCTTCGCCCCCCCCAAAAAATTTTAACCCCCCCCCCCCCCCATGGATAAATCCTGGCTACGCCACTGATCTATATTGTTGTTGAATGTAGGATATTCTACATTACTTTTTACATTTGATAACGATTTTGTCATGATAAATTTATAAAATATTTTATTGTTACCTTTATTTAATTTATATGATTTACAATAATTGTTCTATAATGATTAAAAATTTTCATATCTTTTAGCATTTATAATAAATTTGTTTCCTTCATCATCTTCGGCTATAAACTTCTTGCATGTCTTCATTATCGTCATAATAAGCAACGTGAACGTAATTTGTTTGATGTATGTATGATGGTATATTTTTTATAAATCTGATAGTATAATTGGACGGTGTTAAAAAAAAATAATCATATATGGCTCTTTGGAACGATGCTGCCACCATTTTAATTTAATGGAAGGCAACGGGAGATCTCTTCTTTGATTTTAAAATCTAATTTTATTATATACAGTAATAATATGATTTGTTGTAACACATTTTCACAATGTGAAAAAACATTCTTATATATTTGATATAATTTTTTTCAAATTTTTTTAATAATAAGAGTATTTATTAAAGAAGATTAACGTCAAAGTTATGAATCGAATATAATTTTTTTATGTTTTGGACCCAAGTTTAAGTGGGAAAATAAGAGTAAAAATTTTCTAAGATTTTTAGAATAATTTTTTTTTTAAATGCATTGTAAATTTTTTTTAAATTTGAAGTATTATTACAATATATTAATGTTACTTTTAGTTATCTAAAGAATGGAAATCAGGATGAAAATTCGAATTTAGGGTTTTCAGATAATTCCTATTTTTTAAATATTTTTTTTTGGTTTTAAAATTAAATAAAATTTAAAATTTAATTGTTGTAGTTGCTTTTATTAACCTAAAATGACGCATACCAAAAATCATCGAGATGTGCCACCAACCATTCTACCCATAACGGAAGTCCCTACACTTCAATTTAACTTTCCGTAATTATTGTAAAAACTTGTTGAGAAAAATACATACTTTTTTAAAAAAACTTTTAAAAACTTGAAAGAAAATTTTGAGAAAAACATTATATTTTTAAAATCTTCTGGTAACCTATGCACAATAGGAATAAGTGGATTGAAAAAATTCACAATAATAGATGGGGCTTTTACTGCTATAAAATTCAAGGCATAATGGATAATGCTCCTATACATCGAGCGAGGATAATTAGTGAGAATTATCCAAATATCATATTTTTGCCACCCTATTCGCCGCAATTAAATCCGATAGAAAATTTTTTCGGAGTAATTAAAAATCAATATAGATCAAATTCTCCTAAACCCAATAACCGAAATGAAGTTATTTCAATTGTTACGAGTATTTTAGGCAATTATTTTACATATAATTTTTCAAATTTTTATTCTCACACCATGAAGTTTATTGAAGAGGGAATTCGATGTATTCCTTTAAATGATTGAATTTGTAATTGATTTATATTGTGCAATATTTTATTTACAAAGAATAAATAAATAATAAATGTTTTTTTTTATTTTGGTGTTTCGAATTGATCATAAAAAATTCTAAACAAATAAGAATTATCTGAAAACCTTAAATTCGAGTTTTCACTCATGTTTATTTAAGAAATTATTCAAATTTCTTATCCTGATTTCCATTCTTTGGATAGCTAAAAGTAAAATTAAAATATTGGAATAATTTTTTAAATTTAAAAAAGGTATTGTAAAAATCTTAGAAAATTTTTTTTATATAATATCTTTTAAAATTCTTATTTTTCCACTTAAACTTATGTCCAAAACATAAAAAAACTATATTCGATTCATAACTTTGACGTTAGTCTTCATTAAAGTTTAAGAACTTTATAATTAAAATTTTTTTTTTGAATTCTCATTTTTCCACTTAAACTTGTGTCCAAAAAAAAACTATTTGATTCATAACTTTGATATTAGTCTTCATTAAAGTTTAAAAACTTTTAAAAATTTTTAAAAAATTTAATTTATATCAAAATGTTTTTTACAATAATTATGGAAAGTTATTTAACTATATAAGAATGTTTTTTCACATTATGAAAATGACAAATCATATTAATACTGTATATCTATATACAAAATTCTTGTCATTATATACATTCTTTATAATAGCGAATTTACATGTTAACAAAGTACATATGTCCTTTACAATTTCATTTTGCGTTACCAATTTTTTTTATCTTTTATTACACTGACCTTTTAAACTAAAAAAAATAATATTCAATTTTAATCTTAATTTGGTCATATATAACAATGTTCATAAAATATCATAAAATATTAATAATGATAAATCCATTCAAAATCTAAAAATGTTTTTAAAGCCAACACCAAGATGTAGCAACAATATAAAAGATAAAAAATGGCTCTTAGGTTATTATTATTGTTTATTATTGAAAGAAACAAGAAATAATTAAGTTGTGTTTTATTTTAAATAAATTTTATTTCTACTTTAAAAAATAAAATAATCATAATATGTATATCATCGACTGGTATATGTAACAAAACATTTAAATTAATACTCAATAAATTATTTTACAAATTTGAATAAAGAACACAATATGTAACAAAACATTTAAATTAATACTCAATTAATTATTTTACAAATTTGAATAAACAACACTATTAACATTCCCCTCCTCGACAAAGCATCAAGTTGCTGCTCAGAGGGCGCATAAGTCTGTCTGATGGCGTGAGTCCATACGTTTTTGTAGGTTAGAAAAGTTGCTGTACGTTATCATTATTATAAGGATCAAGTTTGAATATATGGAATAAAATTTTGGAATAAAAGAATTTGGAATAAAATTTTTGGAATGTAGAATAACATAAGAATGATAAATCAAAAAAAATTATATAAAATTTCGCGTTTTTTTTTTTTTAAATTTTGCGTTTTATATTTTATTAGTAGTGTTTTAATATTTAATTAGTAGCGTTTTAATATTTAATTTATTTTTATTTATTTTCAATCTCCGAGGTTAAAATATGCAAATATTATGCACATCCTCTTAAAAAAAATTTAAATTTCACACAATATTTTTCTAAAATAATGATGTTTAATTTTTATATAACCTTTTGTCTTCAAAAGCTTTATTTCAAAAACATTTTTATCATTTTATATGGTTTATTTTTAATTATATCTAAAAATTCATCTTTAGGTTTAGTTAATTTACAACAATAGGTCATCATACAAGAAATAAAAAAAAATATCAATATTTCACTAAGAAATTGAGTAAATAATTTTTTAAGGCTTTTATGTGTTCAAATATGTCCATTATTGATTTACATTTAAGTTATTTTAATAAGTAAATTTACAACATGCCTTTATCTTGGCATAAAATTTTAATTTAAAATAACTTTTCTTCTTACGTGGATTAGAATAATAAGTGACCATCATTGGTCTCACAATATAGAATTCATAACCTAACGTACAACTTCCATATTGGTTCTTTCTAGGTTGTCACATTAGGTTAGGTGCTGGTTATCATATTCCAGTCCAACATCCAGAGCCAGGACACCATGAAGAAAGAAACTTTTTGCATGAAAGTGCTAAGGTTTGATTCTAGGTCATCTCCATAGATTAAGCAATCAACACAATAGGTAGTCATTACAATCATCACAATAGGTAGTCATATAAATAGAGTCATCTCAATGGATTAAGCAATCGTCACAATAGGTAGTCACCACAATAGGTAGTCATATAAATAGAGTCATCTCAATGGATTAAGCAATCGTCACAATAGGTAGTCAAATCAATACATAAGGTAGTCATCACAATTTCGAATTTAATTTAATTTTTACTTTTTTATTTTAATTTTAGGCAAATTTTATATATTTTCTTCTTTTTTTTTTTAACAAAAACGTAACGGGGCGCCATGAAAGAAACAAGAAATAATTAAGTTGTGTTTTGTTTTAAATAAATTTTATTTCTATTATAAAAAATAAAATAATAATAATCATAATATGTATATCATCGACTGGTATATATACTGGTATATGTAACAAAACATTTAAATTAATACTCAATAAATTATTTTACAAATTTGAATAAACAACACAATATGTAACAAAACATTTAAATTAATACTCAATTAATTATTTTACAAATTTGAATAAACAACACTATTAACAATTATTATTCATTTAAAATTTTTACTGGTTTGTTAAATTAAAGCTTTATTTTGAAAGTTCAAAACCAGGGATGTGAATCCGGACCCGGACCCTCCTGGACCCTCGTATTTTGGCTGAACCCGGACCTGGAGCTGGACACTTTTAAAAAGTGGAGGGTCCAAGGGTTCAGGGTGTTAAAAATTTTTAACTTAAAATATTTTTTTTTAATTAATGTAAAAATATAATTTTTAAAAAATAATATAAAATTTTTATAATAGTCACTTTAAAACTATAATTGATAAAGCAAGGGATGTTGTAAAATATATAAGAACTCCCACAATTGTTAGAATACTAAAATTCATGAAAAGGTAAATGGCAATTTTAGATTGCACAACACGTTGGTCCTCTATGTGTATGATGCTAGAGCGATTATTAAGTTTGAAAGATTTCTGTAATGATTTTATCATAGAAACATGTGAAATCATTTTTCAGAAGATGATTGGAATCAAGTAAAAGAGCTTACTAGTGTGCTGGTTCCTTTAAAAATAACAACATTAAGAGTGCAAGCTGAACAATTATGTTTATCGGATTTTTATGGCATACCCAAAACTCTATTATTTACAATACATTGGTGGTTACAACAATATCTACAGGTTGTAGCTATAACAATTATAATGATAACGATATTGATGATCTGGAAATTTTACTATTAGATAGAGAAAAAAAAATTAAATTATCATCTGATAGAAAGGAGCAAAAAATATCTATTGTATCTTTAATAGAAAAGTTCTCGGAAGTTATGAGAATAAATAGAGATGCAAACATTTTAAAATTCTGGGAGAAAAATTCTTCAATATATCCAGAATTATATACCTTTTCTAGAATCGTCATGGCTGTACCGGCGACACAAGGACAATAATTTATGTATTATTAAAATGACTATCTATTTTAGGTAAGCGTAGAACGTGGATTTTCATCGTTGATTAATTTACGTGGAAATCTGAAGAATGATATTTTAGAAGATATCATGATTGTGCGATTGAATAAAATATTTATAATATAAATTATTTCGAATTATAAATGTGTATATATTGAAGTATAATAAAAAATGAATGAAAAAAAGTATTATTTTGAGTCATTATTTTTATGTTTCCTCTGAACCCGGACCCTTTTTTTTTGTCGAAGGGTTCACATCCCTGTTAACAACTTAAATTTTAGTTTGTTTATTGCCAACTCTATTTTGAGATCTTTTTAATGTATAAACTTAATATTTAATTTATTTAATTAATTATGTAAAACTTTATTTTGAAAGTTAAAACTAAATCAAATTTATAATTTGTTTCATTCCAACTCTAATTATTTTGATGTTTTAAATATCTTTTTAATGTATAAACTTAATATATAATTTATTAAATTAATTATTTAAAACTCTATTTTGAAATTTAAAACTAAATCAAATTTATAATCTGTTTCATTCCAGCTTTAATTATTTTGATGTTTTAAATTCTTTTTAATGTTTAAAATAAATATGAAATCTAATAGAGCGAAATTATGTTTTGATGTGCAGCTTAGATTTAATGCCATTTGATACTATAAACAATAAAGGAATATCAGATTTTCTAAAGGTTTTAAATTTATATAAAATGATTATTAAAATATAAATTGCCTAAAAAAATAGAAATATAAGATAATTGATTCCTCAGAATTGCCAAATAGGACAACCATTAGTCGGGGTGCACTAGACGATGTTAATTTATCTGTAAAGGCGTATGTTTTAAATCTGATTGATTCTGGACCAAAATTTTGTTCTATCACTTTTGACTTATGGACCGATCATTTCAAGCGTAGAAATCACATTTAGTCTTCATCATTTATAAGAAAATTTTGATTTAAAATATTTTACTCAGAAATGTGACTCAAAAGTATACTGGGGGTACAATATTATCGAGATTGATAGTATTGAAGAGGAGTTCCATTTATAAGCCAAAATAATACATGTGGTAACTAATGCTGGGGCCAATGTCAAAAGAAGCGTCAGATTAGGTGATTATGAATTATTTATGCTTAGGGCATGGACTTATAATTTGGTTACAGTTGATGGCATAAAAAAAATTGCCAAAATTAATATTCTCATTAAAAAATTAGAGATATTATTTCAGCTATTGAGTAGCTGATTTGGAATGCTAAATTGAGCCTGAATATCGTAAATGTCTGTAGTCAATTTAAGAAACACATCATATCTTGGATATTGATGATTCTGATTCATACCCCATTTTGATATGTCTGATGAATCGGATAATAGAAATGGCATTCACCAACCAATCTAATTAATAACAACTTTAAAATTAAATTGCCCAACCCGCTGGCATAGCATATTATTATGCTAGAAAGTGTTTGCAGTGTAAACAAAATTTCTACAAATAATTTTCTAAATAAAATAGAAAACAATCTTTAAAACTCTTTAAGATTGATGAGCTTTATGCAGTATTAAATCCATTTTGAGAGTCGGTGGAATTTCTTTCCTCTTAAAAAGGGTCGACAATAAACTTAGGGTTATTATTTCGCAGTGAAATAGAAGCTCATATACAAATCAATAGATCTGATTGCTCAGATATTATTTGTTAAAAGAAAATATGGAAAAAAAGCTTGACCATAGGTTTCCCATTTTTGAACTTCAAGTTATTTTATATTTTTATTAATAAAATTATATTTTAAACATTAGATATTAGCAACTCTACTTGATCCCAGATTTCAAAATCTTAAAGTTATTTCAGAATATCGATAAATTTGAATTCTGAGTATATTTCATACTTTATATTTTGCTTGCATTCCAAATTTATTTTAATTATAATAAAAATCAATAGAATATCTCTTATATGTGTTGTTGATGTGACTCGATCTGAGTAAAAATGTCCTTACTCTATTTCTGAGATGAGAAAATACATAAATTTAAATTGGAGTGAGACAGGAAATAATATAATTTAAGGTCAATTAAACTATGTTAACAATGTGTTAGATAAAGATCGCCCCCAAAAAAATGTAATACATTGATTTATAAATTAAATTCATTAAAAAATAAATTGATTTATAAATTAAATTCATTAAAAAATAAATCGATTTTTAAATTAAATTCATTAAAAAAAATTTTCAAATAAATATTGCGCCGCCGTACGCCGAAAAAAAATTAAAAAATATCGCCGCCGTCGATTGAGACATCGGCGCACAGGTCTAATTATACCTAAATTGTAGTCAAAATTGAAAAGTTTTAACATTTTTTTTTACATAAATTAATTTGAACAGCAAAAAATAAACAAAAGATTTCAAAAATCTTTTGAACTATGATCAAATCACATTATAAACGATTTAATCACAAAGGCACCACACCACCTCATATAAAAACAAAGATTAAAGGATTTATGCAAGTTTGTGTTTTTAAACATCCTCGTATTTTTATTTATGCGAGGAGAGAATTTTTAACTGCTACATATAAAAAATAAAGATCAAAGGATTTATGCAAGCTAATGTTTTTGATCCTAGTATAAAACATTTATTTTTTGTTATTTGTAAAAAACTTGTGCCATTTGAGCACTAACTTGGAATCAAAATTTTTTTCATGAGAAATAGAAATCACTATCATTTTAATAATTTGTATGTCATATATATATTTTTCCCCCTATCATAGGTTACTTTATTTGAATATTTACTGATATAATATGTTGTCAAAATGTAATAGCAAATAATTAATTTTTTTAGAAGGTAAAATTAATAAAAAAATGTAGAAAGGATAGGGGATAAAGAAAGGAAGCTAGGAATATGGAAGCTTATTCAATGGAAGAGATAAAACTTAGATAGTTAGAGCGAATAATGGCGGGAGCAAGTCTTTGGCGTAAGAAGAGGGATTCCTTAGGCTGATCGGTTTTTTCGCGGATCCGTTTGCCTAATTCATTAAAAAAACGTTGAACTTCGCTACCGAAGGTGGTGAGAATGGAGCAGGCGATGGGTATTAATAAGAGAATGGTTAAGGAACTGTATTTGATGATTTTTCGAGATTCTGCGAGGGCGAGGGCATCGACGTTGCGGTTAGATTGTGCATTTGGGTCAATGCAGGTGAAATCCCAAAACAGAGCTGACCCCTTGACCAAGGAATCAGGAACATTCCATCAGGACGTTTTCCATTGGTTCTAAAAATTCAGGTTGGTTCAAGTCTAGATGGCGTACCTGATGATTTGAGGGCACGTAGTATGATGTCGTTGTATTTAGTGTGCCGTGAAAAGCGGCCTCGACAAAAACGACAATGGAGGCAATGTCTACCCTTGCTATCGACACTGGTTTCGCAATGTTCGCATTGGTATGGTAGAACAATTTCGCAATTGAGCCATAGTCCAATAACAAATCTTAGCTAGTCAGCGGAGAGCAACAAATCAAGGTTATTGGAGGGTATGGTTTCCAGAAATTCGTAACCGGATCCTTGGTTCAATTGGTGAAAAACTGTGAGATCGTCGTTGTGAAGACTCGATTTTAGTAAATTATATTTAAATTTAGAAAAAATTGATCATATTTCTTATTTTAAAAAAAAATATATTTGAGCAATAATTTGGAATTAATTTTTTTTTATCGGTAATGAGACATATTTATATACTTGAAATGATTATTAAATAGGCACTTTAATGACATTAGCATCGATATAATTATATTTAGTTTTGGAAAAAAATTGATAAAACCACATTTCTTATTTAAAAAAAATATGAACTATAAATCATTAAATAGTACAAGATCACAACGGTTAAATGGGACATATTTTGCATATTCTGTCTTGTTAATAATTTATTGCTTAGAAAATGCAAATAAAAATTGTAAATAATATCACAATTAACAATGGAAAATTACTAATAGATGAATCTACCATTTTGCCCGCCTTGGCTAGTAAAATCGGAATTGGTGCTTTCTTATGATGATTCTATTTTTAAATTTATAGACCTAATTGAATTGGAATTGAAAGATGTAGAGAGGATAGTTCATACTTTACTGGATCTTCTTAAATCCGCTACGTTTTCTGAAATTTTTTTACAAAAAATTGGATTTCTTTATAGCATAGAGCCTTTGCGCAATACATCCAATAAATCATCGTTTAAAAATAGCGATGCCCGATGCAATAAAAATTGTTATAGGCGTTAATCCTTTTAAAGCCTTTATTGACATATATAGTTTATATAGCCAGTCTAACAAAAATAAAAAAGCCTTGGATCAAAGTCTGAATTAGGCCTTCTGTTGCTGAAGATTAGAAGGGTACTTGATGTACGATTGATGCCTAGCAGAGTTGATACTGTTAATTGTTAAAGCAGTTTGGAATAACTATAGGGCCCTGTATTCGCATTTCAAAAATTCTATCAACAATGCAAAATTAACGGGCTGCCCACCCGGTTAGAAAATGGCGAATTCTTTTCAAATCTCGCCCTAATCTTCTATTTGAATTATCCAATCTGTCTTTAAAACTTCAGATAAGAACATCAATTTACCTAACTTTGAAAAATCAATAAAGAGAACGATTCCTGTTCATCTTTTAAGGATATGACTGATAGATTCCAAATATTATATAATTTCTAAATGAATGTTGATTTAATATTTTCATTTGAGAATTAGATTATTTCCATTTTACTTAAATCAATTTTCTTTATTAAACCGAAATATTTAAAAACATATAAAAATATAAGAAGCTAAAGGAAAAGAGAAGGCAATCTGATATCAACGAAAATATTATTACTGTCTTAATAGACAATATGCAAAATAGGTTTATGGATGATAATACCGATAATTATAATAATCAAAAATATTATATTAAATTTTAGTTTTGGATATCTTATCAGATATGGAATATTTGGAAAAGGATAACTGGCTAGCAGACCCTCGCATTTATGGGGAACAAAAAATAGATAAATTTGTTACCGGCTGAGGCTTAATTTGGATCTCATAATAAATGAGATGAAGGAATATAGATAATAATGAAGGCAATAAATGCCCTCGTAATTTGAAAGTTTCAAAATTGTATTAATACAATTCCGCTTGAGCGCGGCTTCCACCTTATGAATGCCATTATGACGGATTTGCATGTTTTATAAACATATTTCCAGTTAAATGGAATTCTTTATATATTAAAAAGTGGCAATTCACAAGTGTGCAAATGATAACCAATCAAGGTAGCGTGGAGTTGATATTATTAAAAAAGGTTCGCTACGGCAAATAATGCAGTTTATTTCCATACGATTTATGCATTATGTTATAATAATATAATTAATTTTATATATTTCTAAATACCTATTTGGTATTTTATATGAAATGCTTCGATATAAACTATTAAATTAATAAAAATTTGCCTCAAAAACAAAAATTCGCATCTAATTTTTGCCTGCTTCCTACTAATATTTTACATTAATAGCATCCCCTCCCTTTTCCGCAAATTTGGGACGAGATTTTTGCTTAAAATTAAGAATTTTATTAAGTAATTAAAAAAGATTGTCTAATTGCCCAGAGGCTGCACTTGCCATATTGGTACGGTTATTTTTTGGATATCTTGAAGATTTTCGCTGTGAAAATGATGAAGATGGTAATAAGAGGAAATTAACCCTTAAATCACAAGACTGATGACACCTGCCTATATACCCTGGTCTGGAAAAATGATTTTAAGTCATCTTTTGTAATTTTGTCTCCGGACGAGTATTTAATCTGATTGCTTATTATAAAAGTAAACGGGAATGAGAGTATGAATATACCGAAATTTATTTTATTAATAGTTTTATTTAATAATTTTAATTTTCTATGAAAATCAATTAAAAATGATTGTATGACATATATATATGATATATATAAATGTATTGAGATATTAATAAAACCAAAAATGATATGTCATTTTTATAATATAACTGAATTTTTTTTAGGATAAAGTTTTATCGTACATTATATAAATGAATATTAATTCTATAAAAACTTATATTACTTTCAAATAAAATCTACTATCAAAATTATAGGATAATGCATAGGTTATAATATAATGTTGGTATAAAAATAAATATAATTTATACATATTAAATTGTGAAAATATATTTTATAATGTTAATACTATCAAAAAAATTAGTTAGAAATATAATGTTTAAAAGATTACAATTTATTGTAGAGCAAAAGTAAGTTTTAAAATATAGTTCACGATTGAATTCTAAGCAGATCTAATATCTGTCGATGATTTACAAGTACAACCTTAAATTTTAATTAAATTTTCAAAATTCATGATTCATGTAAGCTTTATATTTTAGTCAATAAAACTATATTTATAAAATCAGAAATACAAAGGAGATTGACAAATTAATATTAATCACATAACCATAGAATTCCAAAAATCCCTACAAGATCTGAACCATTTACTTCTTGAATTCAAACAGATAAAATCCCTTATAATCTAAATCATTAGTTATAAAAATCATTGCTCAATTTCAAGACCGTTAATTAAATGTTTAAATATAATGACAAAAAATAGGCTTTAAAAAAATGTATAATAAGAAATTACAATCAAACATTTGCAACATATTACATTATTAGAAATAAAAAAATTTCGAAAAAAGGTTACATAACTTCTAAATCCAAAAGTGGGCTATTGTGTCATATAAATTATTTTTTTAATTGTTTTGAAAAATCTAAATATAAAAAAAAGATCAGTTCCTGTAGACGTAGTTATAATATACAACAAAAAGTGAGCAATAAAATTTAATAATATTTTTTAAACGAATTAAAATTTGTAAATGTAATCAATTAAAACTATAAATAATTAATTATATAGTTTCAAAAAAAATAGTTTAAAATACTAATATTGCGTTATTTTCGAATCTTATTCCTCTTAATCGTTTTATAAATTGATAGTTATTTAGTAATATTACCAAAGAAAGTATTATTTTCAATACAATGATAAAGATGAGTGGAGGGAGGGGGAAGAAGAAAAGAATAAGATAAAAAATTATTTTCAAAATAAAAGTCGTTGCTTAACGAAAAAAAAACAACGTAAAAGTGATAAGATATTCATTTCCTTTAGGCCACTTTGTCCGCAAGGCTTTCAGTTCCCAGCCCAGTGATAGCTCTGAATCTTGCGGCATTTCCGGTATTATTAGACCCGTTTTGTTCGGGAATCGGGGCTGTAAAAGTTAGCAACAGGAGTCTCATAAGTCCTTTAGTAGCAGTTTCTAGCTTGACAAAAAACCCACCCCGTTTATCGGACACTTGTTGTCTCAGTATTAAGGCCCTCTCTTGCAAAAGTATGAAGGATGCACTCCAAGTAGTAGGCAGGATAGCTAAGGCCAAATAACCCAGAAACAGGATATAGCGGCTAAATAGTCTTTCGCAGGCTAGGTAAGTGCGGGAATGAATCGACTTTTGAGAAAAAAAATAAACAAAATTTTATAATATAATAAAGCAAAAACAAGAATAGGATTAGATTATATTACGAAAATTAAAAACTTATAATTTCAAGATATTATATAAATACAACAAAACAATTTAAGATTGAATAAAAAATTTTATGCAGACAAATTTGCTGCTCGATAATGACCAGTAAATAATCAACTAGTTAGGAAATCTCAGTCACATGGTGATTTTATAAGACACAGTTTTAAGATGACATTAAATACCATCATAATCAAGAATTATTTTATATAGTATACAGTAATACTTGCCTAATCTCTTGAAAATTAAGGCAACTTCACAATATAAACAACATTTTTATTACTTTAAAATTTGGGTAAAAATTTATAGCACCATCAGAATTTATAGGAATTATCTATTGGACGTTTTAGATTTACTTTAGTGAGAAAATTTTTAAGCAAAGGATAATATTATAAACCTGGTCTGATTTTTTAAATTTGAATTATTTTAATTTAATAAGTAGGAAATTGTAAATACGAGAAGCGAATGAATGAATGTTAATGATCCATCAGTTTCATTTGATTTTTTAACTGGTCATCTTTTATGGTAAATTTTTAAAAATTCAGTTGAAATTATTAATTTTAGGCCGGATTTTTAAAACTATATTTTAAGGTTCGTTTCGGTTCGGGTATATAGGTCTCTAATTTATAAAAATATTAAACGCAAGAATGTGAAATTATTTCTATTTCTAAATAAAAAAGACTAAATTCTATCTAAATTTGGTTTAAAATGAGGAAATTTTAAGATTATAATAATTAATCGAATAACGATATATCAGTACACATATAAATTAAATGCCACATCTCTAACCAATAAAAAGTAGGAAAATCCAGGAAACTTAATCTCGGAAGAAAACTTTGTGAGATTCCAAAAATAATCCTCCACGTCCTGGGGAGACCTAGAGATTTTTGCCCTTAAATCGGTCTTGAAAACTTCCCAATTCTTGTTAAAGAGCTTCGAAAAAGAAATTAACCCCGTCTTTTTATCCACTAATCTAAGGGCTTTGACGAATACGAAATTAAGCCTATTCTTGAGGGTCAGAATCAAGTAGAGGACACTATCAATCGGTTTAGGTTGAACCGAATCGACCTCTAGCACCAAATTTTCAAGTTTTGCCTGTTTAAAATATATATTATTTTAACGATGAAAGTTGGAGAAAGGTGTGTTTAATGTAATAAGCGATGTGAAGAAAAAGAATAATTATGCAAGCAAAATTCTGCATAAGATCAGCACTATGTTCATGACAAGAGAAAGATAGTCATAAAATCAACAAAAAATTCTAGAGGAATAATTTATCATTCAAATGGGTTACAAATCCAAGCGAGCAAATTATATTTCTAACAAACAAACTATTGACCGATTTTTTTTTAATTAATAAACAAATTTTACATAAAATTATTTTTAAATGTTTCAACTTAAAAACTTTGTCGTTATAAAAATATTTATAGATTCAGGATAAAATACATTTTCGAAGATGTGATAATGAATAAAATTCAAAATAAATTATTGTTTTTAATAAAACACAAACAAAATAATAGCTCTAAAAACTACTTGAATAAATATTATGTAATAAGTTGTTTTACCCCCATCGTTTAATCAATACAAAAATATCAGTATATATATAATAAACCCTAGGACTCTTTTTGCGTTCGTTGAAAGATGCAGAAGCATTCATAATCTTTTTTAAAACGGATTCCGACTCGCTACTAATATTTGGGGCAGCAGGATTAATGGGGTACGGTCTTAACACTCTTTTTTTGTTTCCCAATTTGATGTCCAATTTTTCTTGCCCCTTTTCTTCCAGCTTGTCGGGCTTCACTGTATCAAAAAAATTGTTTATAACGGCGTTCTCATTGACATGAATTTTGTTGGATATCCCAGAGGTTGGAGTCGATGATTGTTTGGGAGATGTTGGCAGGTAAGTGTTGGAAAAAAGGTAAAGTATCTTGACAAAATACCTCCCAGGAGGGGTATTGAAGAAAAAGTAGTCTAGGCCGTCTAAATAGGTGTCAAAAGCTTCCCCGAGTTGGGCCTTGGCTTTTTCTTTACCTTTATTCGCGGTACTGAAGGTACCGTTCATTATGCTTAATATCTGTTTAAAAAAAGAGTTCAAAATGGGCATTATAAATATAAGATTATCATGAACATAAGAGAAGGAAAATTCTCCCCCCCCCCGCTAGCAAATTTGGGAATTTTTGAAAATCATTTAAGGTAGTGCTGTTAACACCCCTCCCTAAAAAATGCTATACATGATATGTCATTTAAACGATAAAAAATTTAATTTTCAATTGTGTAAAACCAAAATTATTTTAGAAAAATGTATACTGAACAAAAAAGACACAAAAAGCAGCCTAAAACCTTCCAACAAAATTTATGGAATATGGAGTGCGACCCAAAGGTTATCATTCCAATAGGAAGATCCTAGCTTATATTTCTTTTTCATTATATGATGTAATTGATAAAGGCCCATATATAAAAAGGGCTAAATTATCTGAAACTCAATTTTAAATTAGGATGATGTATACTTCAGCCTACATTTTTTTATATTATTTTTATCATAAAATTAATCGTCTTTTAAATCATATTAATTAGATATGTTAAATCATATTCATAAAATATATTAATAAGATAAGTAAATTGATAAATTTAAATAAAATAATCGATTACCACATTGATTGCAAACATGGTCAAAAGGACGAATGGTTTTATTGTTATGGTGTATATGGGCCTGAGACCTTCCAGTACCTTTTTTTAAAAATAAATCATGTTTAAAAAAATGATCATATGTACATAATGTATATAATGTTTAATAATTTTTTAAAAAAATACTAATTTACATAAAATTAAATTTATGTAAGTTATGAAAACAGTAATGCTCGAACCTTATCAGAGGGCTCAAAGAGAAGCGGGATTTCTTTTTCGAGCAAATTCATCTTCGACATTGCGAAGGAGTTTAGGTAATCAGCTAAACATGAATTATAATAATGATAAATATATAGAAATGGCGTTTTAATGCATGACGAAACCGGAGGCATTGTTATCGAGTCCCGTAGAGGTCAAAATTTCCGGCCTGGCCTTAAAATTCTTTTTTGTTTTCAGGCAAGTCCGGGATTTTTATTATGATCATCTTATAGCCCGAAATTTTATAAAATTTCGTAAATTGTTTTAAGACTGTGTCCTAAACCTGGCTTAAAAATTCGGAAAAATAAAAAAAAATTTGAAATTTTCTAGAATTATGTTTATTTTATTTATATATTAAAAATAGCTTATTCTTCTTTTGTTAAAGTTTCGAAAGTTTACGAAATATATTTTTGATATTTAGGAATCAGCCGAGCCCAGATTTGTAAAATAATATCATTCTTTGAGTCGTCCTGGGTTTGCGTGCCAAATATATATGTAAGCGGAAATGTGATATTAATATTTAATAATAATTGTATGAAATTTATTTTTGGAATATATTCCAGCAAAGTTAAACTTTCCAAATTTAAAAAACGCGCTAAATAATTTAAAATTAACAAAATAAAGATTTTGAAATATATTCTAGTATGTGTAAAATACCTATCTTTAAAATTTCAGACAAAACATAGTATATGTATCTCCTTGTTAAAAATGCTAGGATCAACCTATTAAGAAATAGGCATAATTTATGATTCACCATCAAATATAAAACAACTTCTATTTATGATAATCGTAATGAAAAGATCATGAATAAACGATATCAATGATAAAGAGATGTTTCTTAAGTATTTTATGATAATATTTCAAAAGTTTTTTTCAAAATTCCAAATCAATATAATTAGAATTTATAAAAAAAATAACACGCACCCGAACTTCCCAAAAAACCATTTTTGTCAAATTTTTCTCCAGTAGAGTCTAAGAATATCTTCTTAAAGATTGGTTTGACGAACGATTTGAGAAAGATTTTGATGACGTTCTCGGTGGCATTAAAAGGCAGCCCAATCAAGATGGGGTAACGGGTCTTAGCTTTTATATATTTGGTGCGCGTTAGGGTAGAGATATCCGAAACCATCGGTACTGAGGCTACCCTGTGAGTAACAAAACGTTTCGACAATGCTACATTGTGGGTTACTCCTGGGCTAGAATTGGCCGTGAGAGACATGACAAACTTTTTCGGCGACTTTACGGGGTTGTTACCCACCATGTGGCCGATCTGGTTATTTGTTTTTTCAACGAAATCAATTATATTGTCGACCGAATCGGTGATAACTTTACCGTAGGTAATGTTGTTTTCTTTCGCGCTGGTAAGTATGTTGTCTTTCAGCTTTGGTAAATCAATTTTTTCGATGAAATCGGTTTGATTAATATGATGGTTCAGTGAATGATTCGTGTAATTGTAATCAGGGAAAAAATTGGAAATTTTCAGGGGGTTGATGGGAGGGGATAGGGAATTATCGGGTATGAGAGTGTTGAGGTTTCCATTTTGGCCTGCTGGGTGAGAAGTTTGATTCACGAATATAGATCTACAAATTTTATGAATATTTTTTAATATAGGTAACTTAATTTTTTTTTAATAATATTATCAACTAGATTATTGTAAAAATAACAACCGAACGAACTCAAATAAGTAACAATGTATTAGGAAATAATGTATAAAAATTCATGCCATAATTTTTTTATATAATGCCATAAAAGGTCTGGAAAATAGATCATTTTTAAATATAACCTTATCTAGAATTAAATAATTAAATAGAAATAAATCCAAGAAAAAACATTATATATAATACTCGTAAAATGTAGGAGATTAAATTGCTCGCATATGGTTTTTGTTCATGTATCACGTACAACCGCAATTTTGTATAATAAAAGGATCTTAGATGAGAATTTTAAAAAAAAATTGAACGCAAAAAAAACCAATAAGGATATTATGGTTAATAGATAAGAATTTATAAACATTATTTACTATATTGTGATCATTTGATTGGCAGATTTAAAATTATAAATATTTTAAAAATTTAAGATTCCGAATATTCCAAAAGAAAATCTAAACAATAGGTCCTTATCATATAAATCATAACAATAAAAAACTTTAGTATTAAATTGAATCCTGTTTGAATCTCGAACATAAATTTACCGGACATTGTATCCTTGATAAAAAAAGAAAATATAACATTCATAACTTTAATAAACATCCGGCCTATATTGCCATACGTTTGTTCTAAATGAAATACTAACGAAAAATATTTAATAATGAAAGTCAGCCATTTCACCCAATCACCCTAGCCAATATAAGGCTTTAGAGGTAATCAGAATAAAAACCCCCTGTTATCATGAATTTTAAGTCTAAATTTAATTAATGCTAGACATATTATTTAATTATAGGATCAGATAGGTGATCATTCATATTATTAAGAATATAGGTTACACGCTGATCACGTTAAATTAATTGCGCAGTAATAACCCATAGTTGTGCTATATATTTATTTTATTGATATATTTATGGGTTATTTGTAGATATTTTTGCCCACTATGACTATAAAATTGAATCGGGTGATATTAAAAATAGAATCAGTTGATTATCGGTGATCAGAGCCATGCACGGGCGTCCGAGTCGGACTGAAAACCTTTTTCTCGGACTCGGCCTAGAATTATATATTATTTTGTTAAATCTAAATGTCAATCAGAATCATATGTATATTTCATCTAAGACATTTCACTTATTCATTTACGCAATTTCCATTTCCCAATTAAGAATTTCCTGTGATTGTGATTTGTTTATGACTAGTTAAAACTCTATTACTAATAGCCACTTTTACACTTTAAATGACTATTCTATTCTATACTACCCAACGTGATTAATGGTGGGCTACCCACCGGTTTCGAATTGAAAAGATGTATTCAAGTACTAGTTACTTTAACAACACTAGAAAATATATTATCAGAAAAGTATTTTTAAAGTTTCTAACCTTTTCTATTTTAGTATTCGCATGGCATCGTATAATATGATTAAGCCATTTACCTCTTCTAATACTTTTGCATTTGCAAAAACTTCGAAATTTCAACTCCATTTCTTTTGGAGAAAGTTACTTGGCATCGAAAATCAAAAAACTCCCTACCCACCTTCAATTGAAGATCTTGTGTCAGACCCCCGTCCAGATAGTAGGAGTTCCTGGATTTCAACATTATACCATTATAAAACTTGTTTTTAATCAAATCAAGGTCCTATGCTTAGTCCATATCTCTAACTTTCGCCTCTTGTTACCTTTAAAAATTATATGTAAATAATCATTTATCAAAGCTAATTGATTTTCATTAAAATGGGTTTTTCTATTGACTCATACTACCAATATCAATACTCAAAAAAGTATTAAGGCCTACAACTTTCCACATATTATTAGTTTGTATTAAATGTACTTAACAAAAATACCTTGGACCAAAACAATGAATATAAATACACCCGGACAAAAATACCTCCATTTTAATAAAAAAAAATTTATTCTGATAGACATTACCGAATGTAATGGGTTTAGTATCTAATAAAATTAAGTATTTCTCATAAACTACTTTTATGCTTAGATTAACCCTAACCCACAATAGGCCTTGCCATGATTTGCTTAGCCATACATTTAGTCAGTATACTTCACCTATGTGGATGGTTTTTTATAAAAATTTGTATAGAAGGTTTTTTATAAAAATTTGTGTAAAAATGCATATAGCGCAGCGCATTTTCAAGTTAATGTTATATGAATGAAAATGAAATATGCGAGGAAAAAATTAATAAAAACTTTCCCCTTTTTCCTAACATTAAAAAAATTTAATTTTTTTGTCCGGGGGCATTTATGTCCAGTGCCTTTTGCTCAGTACACTTCTGACCGATTGCCAAAAGATCATGTGTTATGCCTAAAAAAGAAATTTAAAAATCAAGAAATTCGATCCCTCTAAAATAATCATTATTAAAAACTTTAAGAAAAAATCCCCACTATATTTTTTATAAATATTTGAAAATCAATCCGCAATTAGTATTTTTTTCAAACTAGGGATTAATTTTCTTTCTAACCCGACCGGAGGTCAGAGAAAAGAGAGGTTGGGGGTAAAGTCTCCAATTTTTTTAATGAAAATCTATCACAATCAAAACAATTTTTTATTGGCAGTCTGGTTTAAATAATTTGAATGTATTTTTTTATGGTGAGTTTCAAACTAGAGAAAATAAGGATAAGGGAAAATGTGCCATAAATGGCCATGTTTGAAGATTGGCCACGACACTTTAACTTTTTATCTATTGGACCGATTTTTCTCAAAATTAGTCAAAATGTATATATTTATGTTATGTACCTTACCTAAGTTCATTTATTGAATAGAGCAATCCAATAAAAAAATATATTAAATAAACTGTTTTTAGTACCTCTTTTTGAAAAAATCACTTTACACATTTTTTTTGTTTGGTGAAAAAATTACTAATTTAGATTACTGATATTTTTTATAAATATTATCCTTAGGCATTTAGCATTATTCACACAAAAAATTAGAGTTTAAAAGTTTTATTTAATAGACATATAAAGGCGCATTAGAGAGGTTATCTGACCATGTATTGATTGGCCACAATTCGCACATTCATATTTAAATGGAAAGCTCGTGCAAATCAATTTGGTGAAATTTCAAATGATGAACAAGCTTAAGAATGATTAGCAAAAAGATAATTAAGATATTAATTTATAATATTATCATTAAATAGATGATGATAAATTGGGATATTAATACTAATTAAATTAGTGAATAATTAATTTTTTATATAACTAAAAAATGTAGAAATATTAACATAGGTCTTTTACAAGTGATTAATAATTAGGCTATACATTGATATAAAATTTGTTTGGTTAAACCCAAATCTTAATACCTATTTTTCAAAAAAACAAAAGCAAGGCCATTCATGGCACATTTCCCAAGAGATGTTATTATCATCAATTAGATTATAATATAGAAATTTTTGAAGAAAATCCCAAGCCGGTTCTAATTATTCCAGAAAAAAGTTGGGCCAGAAACCCTCATTTTTCTGTAATTTAGAATAAGTTTTAAAAAAAATATATTAACTTATAAAATAGCTAAAAGCAAATAATATAGAATCGATTTTTACAAATATGGGCTTTATCCAAAAAAACCAATAAATATAGGCCTCGATTCGATATTTATTATCTGAAGCCCTAATAGAGATGTCCTTACGGTCTTAGTAATAGCATCTCAATCTAATAATTAATCAAAAATAAAATTAGATTTTTTATAAATTATCTATTATTTTTTAGCCAAAATAATTTCGTTGTTTTAAATAATTTATTCCCTTTCCTATCATTTTCCTTGGGGCATTATTGTCTGGAACATCCATGTCCGATTAAGACGATTTTGGGGTTTTGATAATGAATAAACATCTTGAATTTCTCCAACATAGTATTTGACAAATCTACACAGAACGATGATTGTCAAAATTCCCTTAACACTTCTTACAAATTTAGCGTTTGCTATAAAAACGCAGACAACTAATTAAAGCGATATTAAAATTTTAATATAATAAACGAATCACAAACCCATTAGCGATTTTTTAAATTTATGCAACGACGCACTAAGGAAATTTTTTTCAAAAAAAAAGATTGTTTATGAGAGGGACTCAAATTCGTTTCTCAAATTATTTCTTTCATTTTCATCTCTTTTCTCGGTTTTTTAAAAACTTTTTTGAAATAATGTTTACTATGATTTGAAATAGAAAGATTAATCTTTATAAAAAAATATATGCATTTTCAATTTCAAACCACGTTTTTTTATTTTTTAAATAATGGTTTCATTTATCATTCATTATTTATCAATCATTTTAGGTTTATGTTTAACAATGTTTTGTATGTTCATGTATTCAATTCAATGTTAATATAAATTATAGACACCACATGTGTATAGTTCACGTTTCAGTACATAATATAATTTACGAAAACTGGTAAAGTTAGTTTATTTTGTGCCATAGATTTGGTTTAAGATTAAGAAAATGGATTCATGATTTTTATGAAATAAAATATTGTTTTATTTATGGGTTGTATCGATTTTTAAATAGGATCCTCTTAAACCCTTCTTTGATTTCAATAAAAATTTATCCTTATAGGAGAAATCAAATATACTAATTATTTCATTTATTACTAATCAAAACCCTAGAAAGAAAAAATGAGGTAAGCGTTAAGTGGGGTCTGCCAGACATTCTATTTACGATTTTATTTAGATATTTATTATAAATCAAACCTCAAACTTTTTTAATGCTATGTTTTCGATAATTCAAACTGCCAAAATTTCTTTTTTTTAACTAGTACAAATAAGTCAATATTTAAAAAAGCCAAGACATTTATGCCAAAAAAGATTTTTTTTTAAACTTTATAAAAAAAAGATTTAAAATAAAAACAAGGCATTTTATAAAGTATATGTATTTTTATTCTCTAAAATAAATTTAAAAAATATAATTTCTCATAGGGTAAGGTTAAAAAAAACAACTTGTATATGGATTATTGCGGGAAACAATAATTTAATGATTTTTATCCATTTTATACTATTTATTACAAAATAATACTATAAAAATGAATAGTAAATATTTCCTACCTAATCATTAATATTTTACGGGCCTATATTTTATTGATGTTACCAACAACCGGGCCTCCGGAGTGAAAGGGTGGTCCTTTAGGACTACTTGCCATTAAATATAGGAATATCGAAACATTGTGAAATATTATAGCTGACCCCCGATTGGTTTATATAGGATATCACAATATAAAATAGGCCTCTAAAAAACCATATTTAAGATTTTTTGAAAAATCAAAATCTCTCTTATTTTAAAAATCACTGAATTTAAATTTTTTTTAAAAGATCAAAATCCCTTTTTTTAAAGATGATTTTTTACTTTGAAGAGCATTTCAAACTCTAAAAGAAACTGTTTATTTAATCGAACGATATAAAAGCTCAACTATAAGATTTTATCGATTAGCGAATATTGTAGTTTGTATAAATATTCAATATCAACAATTAAAAAATAATAATTTTCACAATATTTTTAAAATCAATAATAAATAAACTTACTTTTGATGCATATTAATAATATATTTTATTTATCAGTAGGTGATATAGGGAATTTCAATTTTTATTACAAAAAAAACGCGTATTCATATATTTTGAAAAGAAAAGATAGACGAGACGATGGGCAAAAAGAAAAAACATATGGCAGAATATTAATATAATTAAAAAAACCATGTCATTTTTTATTTCATAAATCTTTAAAATGTAAACAATCAAAAAAACTTGTGGTATTTTGTTGTTTATAAAATGGAGCAAAAGCAATTTTTTTTTCTATTCCATTATGTACACAGCATATTTACTTTTATTCTTTTCTTTCACTGCACATGCAAGCATAAAAAATCTTAACTAAATTATTTTTGATATGCGATATTTTGAAGAAAAAAAGTGACACCTACATAAAAAAATTAAGTAAACAAAAACAAGAAAAAAAGTATCTTATTTCAACTCAATTTGAATAATGAATTTTTAAATTATAAGCGACAAAAAAAAACTTGAAAAGAAAGAATTTTTTTTATAACGTGAACTTAAAAAAATAAATAAAATTATACGATTACAAAAAAATATTTTTTATACGATAAAAAATGGTTGAAGGGGCGGAATAGTTTTATTAGAATTATCTATTCACAACGCCTTAAAATGGTTAATTCAGAATTTTGTGACTAAATATTTTAAAAACCATTAATCAATTATATTTTTTTGTAACTGTAAGTAATGATGAAATTAATGTGTTTAAAGCAGGGACCGGGAACAAGTTATTTCATTCTTGTTCCCTTCCGGTCCCGTTACAGGTTTCGAATCGTTCTTGAAGGCTATTTCTCTTTTTTTAAAAAAATCGAATTTGATTATACAAATAATCACCATCGGAGAGAAATGGCCCGAGTGAAAAGCCAAAAACTCGCCTCTTCAAGCCTTTAATTTTTTCTTCTAAAATTGGGTATTTTTGTCTGGTGTATATTCCTGGATATTTTTGCCTAGTGCCTTTTTGTCCTAGGCCTTTATGTTCATGATTTTATATTACATCTAGCTAAGTATCAATATAATATCTAAAAGATTAATATTTATGATTTGTTGTTGTGAACATAAATTTGAGTTCGAATTATCCATTGCAATTTTTAACCTATTATATTATATTGATTTTGCAAAAAAAAACAGTTCTTTCTCAGTGTTCAAGAACAGTTCCTAGAAAGCAATGTAATGATTGTGAACCTTTTGTTCCAAAATTTCTCCCAAAGCTGACTAACTCATTTTGATGTTAGCCAAAGTTTGGTGACTTAACAGACACTATTCAAGAAATTTCCATTCTATGTTTCCTTGTTAGAAGATATTTTAAATGTTGTTGTATAGTATTCTAAAAGAAAAACTGAATATAATTATTCTTGTTTCTATATAAATAACATTTTATTTTTGTCATAAATTTTATATTTGTAGATATATTATAACGTTTATATGTCTCTAATATTCCTATGCTTATGACATTTAAAAATTAAAATATGTATCTAAACATAAAAAGCAAGGATCCATATAAACCATTATATTCCTGGAACTAACAGTATGTAAAATCTATCTCTAAAAAAAAACCAAATTGTTATATTCAGTTCAATATTTTTAAAATCAATATGAATAAGTTTTTTTTTAAATTTTCTTTAAATATAATTCTTTATACTTTGTCCAAAACTTCAAAAAATTAAATTGAAAAGCTTTCAAAACTTAAATGATAAAAAATAAATAAGCTATTTTAAATATAAAGATAAAAACATGGCCAAAAACATAATTCTAGAAAATGTTAGTGTTTTCCTTTCATCAAATTAATACTGAAAGAGAACCTTATGTGGTTAAAAAAAACTATATTATTAAAAAAGTTCTAATTAAAATTATCAAAAATATAATTTCTATGTGTGGAGGTAATACCCAAATGTTTTCATTATTTATTTTTTTAAATAGGCCTCAACATTATAAATTTTAAATTTCAGCACATTTTTATAAATAAGATAAATAAAAATAACTAATTGATTTGACATAATCACAGAAAAAATATAATTGTCATTTTATTTTAGAGCAATTCTTTTAAGGCTAAAGTCTGGCTTCAGATAAAATTACAAGACTCTACCATGATTACACTATTTTTTAAAAATTTAAATTAACAGTAATAATGAAAATGAACTGAAACAAATCATTATAGCAAACTAGAAAATAACTGAATTGAATCATATGTTTTAAAAATGTTAATATCTAGATTAAACTAAATCATATAACATAAGGGTTTGGATCCCTTGTAAAAATACATATAATAAATAATCCTATATAGTGATAAAATAAAATATTAATTAAAAAGGGTCTTTAAATGTGTATTATTACTTAGTATCAAGATCCTTTACATAATTTAATTGGCTAAATAATAGAAAAGATGTATATTATATATGTGAAAAATTTGTAAATTCTTATTTTTAAAAAAATTCCAAAGCAACAAATTTATCTAATACTATATATATATCAAATGAAACATAATTGTGGAATCAATAATAAATCACAGTTAATATGAAAATAGTATTAGAGTTGATAAATTTAAAAAAAAATTAATATTCATTATAAATTCAAACATAACAAAAAATAATTTCACTCTAGTTCTAAACTAAAGTAATGTTATTTTCATAAAATATGGCTAATTATAAAAAAATATATTTTGATGAAAAACTATGATACATAATAATTTGGAAATTAAACTAGTCACAAAAATTAATGAAATTATAAAGCATTATTGCACAGTAACATTAAATAAAAATAATTAAAGCATCAAATAGATACAGATAAAAGTTACTTACAGCTCATTTTCTATAGTATCTAATGAAGATTTTGTTGAATAATATGTATCGCTATCTGAATCTGACACCCTGAATAATATATTTATATTACCTCTAATTATAATTATTAATATAAATAATATATAAATAAATATTTTATTAGTATTATGTTAGTTATACTTATTAATTAATTTTGAATAATCTTTAAAAGGTCGAGCTTTTCTGTATTGATGCAAATTGGGTTTTTAAATTTGAGAGGAATATTTTTGATCACCTTAGGTAGATAGGTTGAAATATATCATGAAAAGGAAGAAAAAAATGTTTCTATAGTTAAATTAATCCAACAAATCCAACAAAAATATTTATTATGGCTTAATTTTTTTAAATTCATTCTTTATCATAATAAATTAATTTAAAAAATTTAACATAAATTAGCATATAGAAAAAGTAGGACTAGGAGGCAACAAGCTTAGATTTTCCCCTATTTCCTATTGTTTACTCCATAACAAGCCTATCTTCAGCTTGATGTCCCAGGTAGGTCGCGACAAAATTACCCAATCTCATGATTCAGGAGTTATTCTCCGATTTCATGTCTAATTTCTGACTCATTCACGTTTTCTCACAGTCACACCTCACATTTTCTTAAGTTTATTTTTAGCAAATTGAAAAAAATAATTCCTCACACACACACAATTTCATCTTTTAGAAAAAAAATTATCTATTTAATATTTTAGGTGTTTTAAAAAATTGTGGTAATATTAGCCAACCCAACTAATCTCATTCATTGATCCATATTTAAATTATTAAATCCAAATCTCAGCATAAAAAGTTATTGCATTATATGAACGTTCAAGAAAAATAAATGGATTTTATTTCTTTAATTAATAACTCTCCATTTATAGAACATATCTAAATATATTCTCTATTTCATTTTTATATATATCATCCGAGAGAACACACGGTTTAATAATTATGGTGGGACAGTCTATTTAGGCGGGAGTGTAGGAATAGTTTGCATCCAATTTTTTTAAGCGGATAAGTGGTAGACGCCTTTAATGGAGTAGGATAAATTTATTTGGGGGGTTATCTATTAAATTTGAATTTTTTAAAATAGAGCAATATATTGCTGCAAAAATTAATACTTTTATTGTAGACCTATTATAATACATTGATATTGTTGAACATCGACCAAATCTTTATATTACAAACAATCATAGACTTTTATTTTTCAAATAAGACTTTATGCTACATTTAAAATGATTAGATATTCTCAGCAAACGCATACTCATGCCAAACAATATACTAAATTAATGCATTCATTGTAAATAATGGAACTTTTAATTGAATTCATGATCTGAAAAATAATTCTTTTATATCCAGAATATTTTGATAGTTGGTATAGGTCTAAAATAATTTAAATAATTCTTTTTAAAATTTATGAAGGGAGTACCATTATAAATAGGTCTCATTAATAATGTGGAAACATAGCCGGCAAAGACAGCTAAATTTTTTAGGGGGTAGGCATAGGTTTTTGAGGGGGGTTTGCATCCAGTGAAAATCCTATATTGTAGACACTGCATGTGGAGAAAACCTGAACCTAAGTTTAAACGAATAAATAATGTTTATACAAATTTTATCCTATCTCCACATTACCGATTGGAAATTTCTTTTATCTATTTTTAAATCATCTATGTAATATAATTAATTAATATGCTTTATTTATAAAATTATAGAAATATATCAAAATAATTACAGATAGTAAATAAATATTAAATCAGATTTATCCTAAAAATTCCGACCCAAGGACCTAGAAGATGCAGAGCAATCAGCGTCTACATGACAGGATTTTCACTGGATGCAAACCCCCTTCAAAAACCTTTGCCTACCCCCCTAAAAAATTCCAGCCTTATCATTATTTTCACCTATTTATTTATTGATACTCTTTTCAAATAATTTATAAAGGATAACTTAAATTAATCTATATCTACTCTCTACTATCTACTATCAACTATCGATATTTTATGAATATAAAGAATTTATTTTTTTAGATAATAAATTCAATTAAAACCTCCATTATTTACAATGAATTTATTATTATGGCATTATGAGCTTGCTGAAATATCTAAACCTTTTAAATGTAATTTAAAAGGATAGTTTATTTGGAAAACAATGTGTATGATTGTTTGCAATATATAGATTTGGTCGATGAATTGTATTATAATAATACTATAATAAAAGTATTAATTTTTACAGCAATAAATTTTGTCCTATTTCATCTCCCCCCCAAAAAATTTATCTTACCCCCATTAAAGAAGCTTACCCCATACACCCTCAAAAAATAGGATGCAAACTGTTCCTACCCCTCCCGCTCATGTAGACGCTGAGAGCAATTAAGTGTACAGAGGGCGAGACCCAAACTATTATAAAAGAACATATCTTTGAGTGAAAAATATCTGGCATACCCTTTGAGAAATTAGCCCAAATTTTGGAAAATGGTTTGGTAACCTCGCTTTTATGTCAATATTCAGGATACTTGTGTGACCAAAGCTATCATTACTTATTTAGAGATTCGTTTAATATTATAGTTTCTATGAATTGTTCATTTTATCCCTTAAAAAGCGGATAAATTTATTGAGAAAAAAAAATTGTTTACATTTTAAGAAAGGAAAAAAGATTTGAGATTGAAAAAAATAAATTATCCTATAAATGCAATAAATTGAGGATAGAGTAAAATATAAAATAAAATGGGTCTGAATGTGTTAGATACATATATGATTATCACCTCAATTTTTTGTACAGAACATCTAACCGAACTTGTATAATTAAATATTTTTAGATAAATCTGAACCGAAAGTTTATTAAAAAATTATAAGAGTCATCTGAATCTTTAACCAATTCCAACAGTTTTTATTAAGGTTTTATAAGTATAAAAAATAAGAAATAAGATAATTTAAATCTGGTTCTATCAATTTTATGAAAGTTTTATAAGTATCAAAAATATTAAATAATATAATTTAAAAAATCAGATTAGGTTCCATTTATTCTCTAAGATGTGAGGTGGAAATTATTTTGATAAAACCCAAACATTTTTTGGACAGATTAATTTAAAATTTTAAATAATTTTAAATTCCCCTGCAGTGACTAAAAAAAGAGAAAACTATTAAATTAAGCAATCTAAGTTATCAAATAAATTATATATTGATGTATTAAAGAATAATTTTGCTCGACAATGATACCCACATAGGTTTGCTATAAATCGATTTTCTGCAATAGGTTACAAAAATTTATACATGTTCAATCTTGACTATAAATAATTACATGCTCTATCTCTTATGGACAGGGTTGCCAGGTCAAAATTTTTAATTGCGGGAGAAATTTGGTATTTTGCAGGAGAAATATGAAAATTGCAGTAGAAATAACAAATTTGCTAAAAAAGGCCCACCGGCCGGGATTTTGAATTGACTTAATTATCATCCTATTATTTTTTATAATTAGTTTATATAAATACAAATTCGGTAACTATTTTTCAAAATAAAATAACATCTTGATTTATTAAAATATATTAATTTATAAAAAAGAATGTAAACAAGATAAAATTTTATAAAAAAAAACAAACGATTTTAATTTTGCAATGTAAAAAATATATTTTATGCGAATGTCCCGTAAAACATCCGCAATTGGAAATCTACCTTGCGTGTGAGTATAACATTATAGGGATAGACTCTTAATTATCACGTATCACGTTTAAATATATAATAAGGTAATATTGTACTCATTTAAATGATAATTATTTTACTTATTATTGTTCAATCACATTATTATAATCAGTGCAGGAGAGTGTATCCACACCAATTGCAAAACAAAAATATTCTCCAAAAATAAGAAATAATACAGATGCAACTACGGTTGCAGCAATTGTAATCACTTATCTTGTAGTACAACATTCACATAGCTACTTATCATTACAATGTAAGTAGAATCTTTCCCCATAATATTTAACGACTCCAAGATAAATGAAAACTTTACTTGTAGAACAAAAATGAGCAAGGATATCATCAATTTTTAGAACCTGAATTCAGGAGGTCAATTCTTGACGATTTGAAAGAGGGGCATACATATGCAATTCTAACAGATGCATCAAATAAGGGAAATATTAAAATATTTTATTTGACCCTTCGCTATTTCAACAAAATTATTTTTTACCTCAAATAGTGAAAAATCCAAAGACATAGCTAACCATATAATGGTAAATATAGCAGATTCGGGATTATCAATAAATTATATGTCAACTTTATGATCTGATAATGCCTTAGTGAATTTGGAAAAAACCAGAGTGTATTTACAGAATTGAGTCAGCACAATGTTGGTTGCGATATGTTCCTAATACCCGCCATCTATAGAATTTTAAAATTTTATAAACCTTTAAATATTTCTTAAATAAAGATTATAAAAGCTGTCCTAACATTTTGAAATTTTTTTTCAGTAATGAATGGCAGAGGTATATTTAGGAATGATTTAACATGTAGGAAATCTACTACATACTTTTAATGTGCAGTTGCAATCAGAAGAATCTTAACAAAGACTCACAAAAATATGCTGCAGATGTGTTAATCTTTACAGTTAAAAATTGACAATAAATTTTATGGCGCCATTGCTAAAACTATTAAAATGTTCAAATATTTTAAAAATACCGATAGACATTGATGTCTTGTTTGAGGATATTGTAATGCTCTCTATTATTGATTTACAATGTAAAAAATATATTTATTTTATGCGAATGTATAAATAAAAAAATATGATATTTTATTTGAGAATAATGGAACTAAACGTTTACCGTCGTTATTGAGATATTTATAAAATTCCTGGCATGACATATTATAAATTTGTTTAACCATTAGCTCGGCCTACAATGTTGTTAAAGCAATCCTTTTTCTAGACAGTCCTCATCAGGCTAAAAATGCGCTCGAATGAGGCATTAGAATGAGGTAAGAAGACATACTTGCAATTTTTTTTCCAAGCATGGGGATTTATTGTTATTACAAAAAAATTCTACCCGTTCTCTGCTTTTAGACAATCTAACTTTAAGTATTCTGGCGAATCATAAAAAATAGAGAGAATTACAATCTCCTTAAACAAGACATCAATGTCTTTGGGTATTTTTAATATATTTATTAAATTACAAAAACCATCAATTGACGGTTTTTGTTCCAAGGTCATAATATTTATACATTTGTAAATAGAGTTATTAAAATCAAATTTTGATCGTAAATATTCTAAAATTGTCTTAATAAAAATATCTGCTTTAAAAATGTATTAATTAGAGTATTATTTGTAAATTTAATATTTTTAGCAATAGCGTTATAAAATTTATTATCAATTTTTAACTCTAGAGATGAACAGAGCTGTAGCATGATTTTGTGAATCTTTATTAATAAAGAATATTCTGATTGCAACTGAATATTAACTGCATGAAGTAGATTTCCTACATGTGAAACTAATCCCAAATATGCTTCTGCCATTTCATACTTGAAAAAAATTTTCAAAATTTTAGGACAGCTTTTAAAATCTTTATTTAAAAAGTATTTTTTTAAGGGTTTGTAAAATTTTAAAATTCTATCGATGGCAGGTAGTGTTGTTAAACGGCTCGATTTGAGCTGATTTTTAAAAACGGCTAACTCAACATTATAGGCAGGAAAATATTGTCTAAGCGTCAAGATTTCGCCAATAGATGTTCAATACTATGTGCCATCTATGAGCAAAATCTCTAGGTTTTCATAATATTTTTCTGGCTAAAATATTGAGTTAGCCGTTTTTAAAAATCGGCTCAAAATGAGCCGTTTTACAACACTAATGGCAGGTATTAACGATAAGCACCTGGTAGGTACATATCGTAACAACTCACACCATTCCAAGTCAGACCACTCCACCAACTCTTTTAATTCATTAACTCTTTTAGTTGATGAATTAAACTTCTTATCATAATTATTTCGACATCCACAGATAGTACATTCATTGCCTTCTTGCAAGAATCATGTAGTATATGGCATATACAGTCAATTGGTATTAATTCATTATTGTGCTGCCTCAATTCGGTAAATACACTTTGATTTTTGCCAAAATTTACAGAGACATTATCAGCGCAGAAAGCTGACATGCAATTCATTGATAACCATGAATCAGCTATATTTATATTATGTGGTTAGCTACATCGTTAGATTTTTCACTATCCAAGGAAAAAAAATTTAACAGTTTTATTGAAATGTTCTTATTCTTGTTGAAATAGCAAAAGATCAAGGGAAATAAATATTTCCCTTATTAGATGCATCTGTCAGAATTGCATATGAATGCCCATCTTTCAAATCGTCTAAAATTGACCTCTAGAATTCAGGTACTAAAACACTTGTGATAGCCTTGCTCATTTTTGTTCTACCACAAGTAAGGTTTGCACTTATATTGGAGTCGTTAAATATCATGGGAAAAAGATTCGACCCACATTGTGATGATATAGCTCTGTGAATGTTGAGTTGAACTATATGATAGATGTATACGATTTCCGCAACTGTAGTTGCGTCTGTATTATTTATTATTTTTGAGAATATTTTTGGATTGCAATAGGTGTTGATATATTCCCCTGTACTGAATTATATGAATGAAATGATGTTGATTAATTATTGGATAAAAATAAAACAGGATAGAAAGAAATTTACAAACTAGACATGTTTTTCGAATAAATATTTAAAATTTATTTTAAAAATATAAAAATAATCAATTAATGTCTCTCAAAATTATTATTTACATTTTAAAAACGTTAAAATGCCATAAAAAAAATTGCGGGAGAAATTAAAAAATTCCGGTAGATTTTTGCGAGAATTTTTACGAGAATTTTTGCGAGAGATTTCCAGTTGCGGTGGTTTTGCGGGAGAGAGATGTCTGCGTGTAAACTAAAAAATTGCGGGAATCTCCTGCTGATGGGGGGAGACATGGCAACCCTGCACAAAAAATTTTTTCTATAAATTTTACAACGATTACGGCATAAAGGATACACTTATGTTTTGCATACCACCAGCAATCTAATGCATGGTACGTTTGGTTAAAACGTATAAGAAGCACATAAAAAGAAATATAAAGAGTGATTTAGATACTTCACTTGATAAATTTTTATTTAATTATAGAAACACACCAAATGCTACAACAGGAGTTGTACCTTCCAAAAGAATGTTTAATCGCGATATTAGAATTCAATGGGACTTATTAAAACCGTTAGAGGAAAAGGAAGAAAGATAACACAATACTATCATATAGAACCATGAATGTAGGAGATTTTATTTGGTATAATGCAAGGAGACGGGGATAAAAGCATGATCACACACAAAGAAAGTGACATGATGTTCCAAGTTAAGACAGAAAAGGTATTGTAAGGAGACATTTAGACCAGTTAAAAAAAAGAATATGTTATAATCCGTTTTTAAATCATGATGTTGCCAAGAATTTTTTTAAGGAGGGAAGTATGGACAAAGATAGAAATATTATAAATAAAGACATATTATCACCAATTTCTAGACAAATACGAATAAAACAAAAACCTGCTTACTACAAAGGTTATGTAACTTAATATATAAAACAAATATTTAATACTAAAACGAGAAAATAAATTAAACACTAAAAGTAACATTCGATTATTCAATTTATTCAATTCAATTCTATACATTATTCCGAATTCCATTAATTATTCCGATAATTAATTTATTCTAATATCCAACTGATTGATTACGATTCCAATTTTGAAAATTGGTAATAATAATAACGGAGCACGTCAAGCAAGCTAACTAGACGAAATTACAATTGTTGAAACAACTTACGATAAGAATATTGAAGAGAAAAACAATTTTAAAGAGAGTTTAAAAAATATATTTTATTATCTAATATCTTTCTCTTTTCGTAAGGTATATATAACATTTTTTACAAATTAAAATTAGACTATAATATTAAAAAGGTTAACATATAAAATAAAATTATAACTAAAATAAAAATATAATTTGAATAAATTGGATTGTAATTTTGAATATATAACATTCTCCTTCTTATAAAAAACCTTAACATAAGTTTAGTTATGTTACCTTTTTGTTCATCAAGTTGTTTTACAAGTCATCATATCGTTGGCTTGTCCCAATCGTTGGTTTGTTTAAATCGATTTTGCACGTTGGTTTGTTTAAATCGAAAGCTTGATATCCTTATCGTAAGTTATCCTTATAATCGTGACTTTGTCATATAGCTTGCTTGTCATACTCAGTTGTTATTATTATCATTTTTCAAAATTGTTATTATCATCAGTAAGTTACGAATAATGAGAAATAATAATTCATCAAATTGGATATAAGAATAAACGAAGAATGATAAATCAATAAGATTGTAATATAATATTTTCAGCGTTTTGATTTTTTTGCGTTTTAATGTAAGCGTTTTAATATTTAATTTACTTTATGCCTTTTAATATTTATTTTATATTTTAAGTTATGTAGTCTTTTAGATAAACAGGTTTTTGTTTAATTCACACAGGTCTAGAAATAGGTGTTATATCGTTATTACCAGTAATTTTTATATTTTTGTCCACACTTCCCTCTTTAAAAGAATCCTTAGAGTCATAATTAATAAGTGTGTTAAAACAGTTTCTAATTCTTATTTGATCTAAATGTCTCCTCAAAATACCTTTCTCTGTCTTAATTTGGAGCATCATGTCACTTTCTTTATGTGTGATCATACCTTTGCACCATTTATCATCACCTTGTACTTTGTACCAAACAAAATCTCCTACGTTAAAGGTTATATTTCGTGGTAAAGTAACGTTTATTTTATTCTCCTTCTCCTCCAACGGTTTTAATAAGTCCCATTTAATTCTAATATCTCGATGAGATGGTGTAACTCCTATAGTATCATTACGCGTATTTCTGTAATTAAATAAAAATTTGCCAAGTGCGATATCTAGGTCAATTTTAATATTCCTTTTCATATGTGTTTTGAACGTTCTCACCATGCGTTCTACCTGGCCATTGGATTGCTGGTGATAAGCAGATGTGAGCACATGTTTGATACCATAATTGTTGCAAAATTTTTCAAAATTGTTACTCGTAAAGTTAGTACCGTTATCAGTAACTATAGCTTCAGGTATTCCATATAGCGAAATAGTTTTAAAAATTTATTTTAAAGTAACATCAGTCGTAATATTTTTAACAGGAATAATAATTGGAAATTTGCTGTAGGTATCGACTATTATCAACCAATTTTTTGTGAAAAACGGACCCGCATAATCTATGTGTATCCTTTCAAACGGTTTGGTTGCCGAAACCCATGGTTTTTGTATCTTTATAGGATTATCATGATATTTGTTACAATCGTCACAACTTTCCGCTTCCATTACTATGTCATTGTTTATACCAGGCCACCACATGTAATCTTTGGCTAAGGATTTGATTTTTCCTGCTCCCAAGTGTCATGTAATGACTGTAGTATATTTTTTCTCATAGAAGACGGAATTATGATTCTGTTGCTTTTGTAAAGACAATCCTTAATTATACTCAATTCTAAATCAATGTTTTTATAAATATTATTCATTATAGGCGTGTTCTTCTTAATATCATTTATGACTTGTTTTAATTCATTATCTTTCAAAGTTTCATCACGAATTTGATTAAAATTAATAGGTAAATCCCCATATTCATTTATTATAGTGATATTTTCAACAGCTTCATCATGACATTCTTGTGGTAATCTCGAGAGACATTCAGGAACAACATTATATTTACCGGCTCTATACTTTATATTAAAATCATATCCTCCTAATGTTATATTCCACTTCTGGAGTCTTAAGGACATAGTGCTATTATCCTTAAGAACCTTGGTAAAGATGTGAACTAGAGGTTTATGGTCAGTAATAATTGTAAATTTTGTGCCGATTAAGTATTCCTGGAACCTCCTTATAGCGAACATAATAGCGAGAGCCTCACGCTCAATATTGGTATAGTTCATTTCGGATTTTAATAAAGTTCTTGACACGAAAGCTATAGGTTTTTCTTTCCCATCTTTTTCAGTATGAAATAATACAGCTCTTAAACCACATTTCGATGTGTCAGTGGCATCCCTATAGGTAATTCAGGGTTAAAATATGTCAAAGCAGGTGGAAGACTAATCAACTTCTTAAGATCATTAAAACTTTTAGAGTGTTCTAGGTTCCAAGCCCATTTTTCTTTGTTGACAATCTTATACAGAGGATCGGCTATTTCTGCAAAATTGTTCAAAAATTTTCTATAGTAGCCAGCCATTCCCAGAAATGTTGATAATTCAGCAGCTGATTTTGGTTCTGGCATATTAATTATTGCTTCAATTTTATCGTGATTAGCATGAATCCCCTTGGCGTCAATATCATGACCCAGGAACCTCACTTTGTTTTTAAAGAACACACTTTTATTGAAGTTAGGTATTAGCCCAAGCGATGATATTCTATCAAACACTTTTTTTATGTTGTTAAGGTGGGCTTCATCGTTTTTTCCAGTTATAAGTAAATCATCAATATAAAATATAACGTCATCCATGTCACCGAAGATTTGATCCATGATCTGTTGAAAAATTGCAGATGAGGTCTTAAGCCCAAAAGGAAGTCTAGTAAATTGGTAATATCCCTTGTGCGTAGATATGGTTAAAATATTTCTGCAACTTTTATCAATCGGGATCTGTAAGAAAGCATTTTTAAAGTCAATCTTCGTAAATTTCTTTCCTTCTGAAAGTTTAGCTATTAAATCATTGATTCGTGGTAGAGGGTATCTGAAATCTTCTAGAGCTGGGTTTACAGTGTCCTTAAAATCAGCACAAAGCCTAATGCTCCCATCATCTTTGTATAGACAGCGGTAACAGGACTTGCCCATCGGACATCATTCACCGGCTTAATAATTTTATCATGTATCCATTTTATAAGTTCATTGCTTACAAGATCAATTTTTGAATAAGGAATACGTCTAGGCGGTATAATTTTAGGTTGGGCATCTATTCTTAAATGTAACTTGTCACTTGCTTTGTTGATTGGCTCATTAGTCAATTTGAATTCACACTCTTTAATCAATTTTTTTATTTCATCTTCGTAATTAGTGTCAACATTTGCTATAAATTTATTTATAATATTTTTGAAAGCATTGATCCATGTACGTCCCAACAAGGCATTTTTACTTGATTCGACGACTAACGCTTGTAAATATTTTGAGATACCTTCATAAGTCACTTTAACTTGAGTGATGCCGATGATCTTGATTAAATTTCCGTCATAAGCGGTAAGTTGTAACTCGGATTTCTTAACATCTCTAATACCAAGTTTTTTAGCCAGACCATGAGGTATAATAGTATGTTTTGAGCCTGTGTCGACTTGCATACATGTAACAATATCGTTAACTTTTAAAGTAGTCATAAATGCATTATCTTTGTCATTGAGCATGTCCCCAGATAAGTTGTTAACATTGAAATCGTTATCATCTTTGTTCTTTGTAGAGTCGACTTTCTCTTCAATAATAATCATTGTTGTTGTATTGTATTTGCTTTCTATTATTGTTGTCGCTACCTCTATAATTATTTGAGTTGTTGTTATATTGTATTTGCTTTCTCTGATTATTGCCACTACCTCTATAATTATTTGAATTGTTGTTATAAGATTGGTAAATGTTATAATTTCCGTCACCGTATTGGATCTGTTTTCTTTGATTATTATTGTTGTAGCGATAGGTATTGTAGTTATAGTTGTCATAATTATCGTGGTATCTCGAATTATTATTACCGTAATTCCTATCATTTTATCTAAAATTATTGTTGTAATTCCTATCTCTATTTCTATTATCATAATTATTTCTAAAATTATTTCTAAAATTATTATCAGGTCTAAAATAATTATTATTGTCATTTCTATTTCTATTGTTAAAGTTTTTATGTTTATCAGACTTTTTATCGTTATTCATATAACTTATATTATCAACATCTGATTTATCATTGATACTATCTAATTTATTCTAGCTCTAACATTTCATTTAAGGTTAAATTAATATTTTTACAAAATTTATATTTTATTTTGTCATTTAAGGTAGATGTACGTAATTTTTCTTTTAATCTAATGTCGTCCGAAAAATTACATTTTTTATGCAGTTTCGATACTCTTATGTACCATTGCATGAAATTCTCACTCGAGTTCTGCTGTAATAAGTTAAATTTGTTTATCAAAATGTTTTTATCTTGTACAGGTAAAAGGTAAGTTAATTTTTTAGTCACTATCTTAAGATTTAATATGTCGGTATCGGAGCAAATTGATTTAATATTGTCAAAGACCTCGTCTGATAAATTATTTAGCAAAGTATTTATTTTAATAGAGTCCGGTAATGTGCTGGTCTAAAAATAACTTAATATTCTGTCTAAGTAAATCTCAGTAAGTGGTCCAACCAATTTAGGAATTTTATATATTAATTCTGGTTTAATATCCATATTTTATTAATATTTCGTATACATATTTAGAAATTATAACACTTCATATTTTTACAAAAATACAATGGAGTTGAATAAACTCCGAGTCATTATATACGTAAAACTTCCCATTAAGTAGTTCAAAATAGTTGACCATTTCTTTAAGGCTCACAAATTCAAACATGATGTCATCACTACCAAGTATCCTTGATTAATGTACATCGCAATTATAAGTTAATTCAAACAGTATATCATAAATAGAAATTTCCCAGGGAATATTAATGAGTTTGAATGAAAACTTAATAGAAATAACTTTAAAATAATTTTTACCTTTTTTTTCCTTCTTTACATAGAATTTATTTGTTTCGTTTTATAATTTTTTTATTATTCATATTTATATTTCAAAGAGAAAAAAAATTTCTAAAAAAAAATTTACGTGGTGGCGAGTTTTTTTTGCCAGCGGAGCACCATGAAAAGAAAAACAATTTTAAGGAGAGTTTAAAAAATATATTTTATTATCTAATATCTTTCTCTTTTCGTAAGGTATATATAACATTTTTTACAAATTAAAATTAGACTATAATATTAAAAAGGTTAACATATAAAATAAAATTATAACTAAAATAAAAATATAATTTGAATAAATTGGATTGTAATAAGATTACAAATTTGAATATATAACAAATATCAAGCTAACGATCTGGACAAACCAAAGTACAAACTCAAAAAAGATTTGGATAAACCAACATATAAAATCAAAAGCGATATAGACAAGCCAACAACATGAATATGACAAAGGGAGCAGCATAAGATAAACAATTTAGATTCAAGCTCTTGGTGTTAGCTTACATGAAACTCTGGGTAAAGCTTCTCAGGAAAGGGAAAATGTTAGATAAATAGAAATATTAAATTGATATTCAATTTACAATAATATGTTTGCACTCTTATTATTTTTGTTAAACTTTTTTTTGTAGAAAAGTGTATATTTTAATATTTAATTCTTAATTATATTTTTATATTATAGTTATACATTCAAATCATACAAGAGATTTTTTATATATAAACCATAGCTATTTTTAGTTATAGAGATATATGTGTGTACATTTTTAGAAATGTAATAAATAAATTTATTTCCATAATGATCATGAATTATCACTATGTTTTTTGTTCATAGATTATAAAAAATTTTCAGCATCTTCTGGACCTGAGATATTTGTTATTAAGTAACTAAGTCCTTTATTCTTGATAATAATTTCCTTACCAAAACCTAATAGAATATCTCTAATTTAGACATAATAATAATAAATATGAAAATATTAAACATAGAGTTAGAATATATATGTAATTAATTTTCATTATATTAAAAATAGCTTAAATTTAAAAATTACTTGCACGAATTATTATATATACTAGTTGATAACCTGTCAAAAATGACGGGGATGAGAATTTTATTCGTTCTTTTACGATAATTCTTTTTACCCCTCCCCCTCCTCCTTCAGGCCAATTTCAACCCATTAAGACTAAGAGAGAGGAATTGTCTTTTTTATTCAAGGATTGATGAATAATATATTTTACCTTTATTTGATGATGGATGAATCAGACATTTTCCTTTTTATGAGATGTGATTTCAAAATTTATATTTTAAATTACAAAAATGAAACAATATCTCTTATTAGCACCCTAAATACTAACTTTATTTACCAGAGCTCCTGTTAGTCAGAATTACTGTTCACTCCCCACCGCGTGAAGGTAGGAGATGGATTTTAGGGGAGCAAGGAAATGAAAAAAAGAATGAAAATAAGAAGGAAGAAATAGAAAAAAAGAGACAAAGATATGAATTATAAGAAAATATAATAAATATTTATACTTCAAGAGTTGATGATTATCGGGTTACAACACATATGCATTTGTAGCCATATAAAAAATATAATATTATAAATTTTATAATATAGAAAATTTTACCAAAAAAAGGAGATTTCAATCTCTTTTCTTTGCTCAAGGTGGTTTCGTTTTTGAAGATGATGTTGTGATTTCCTTGCTCGTAGTTTGTCGTAAATAACCTAAAATAAAACGTGTAAATTGAAATTAAATAGAATATACTGTTGTTGGTGAGGAAGATGGTTTAGCGATGGTGAAGAAGTTCTCTTTTCTTTGCTCAAGGTGGTTTCGTTTTTGAAGATGATGTTGTGATTTCCTTGTTCGTAGCGTAAATAACCTGAAATAAAACGTGTAAATTGAAATTATAAAATAGAATATACTGTTTTTGGTGAGGAAGATGGTTTAGCGATGGTGAAGAAGTTCTCTTTTCTTTGCTCAAGGTGGTTTCGTTTTTGAAGATGATGTTGTGATTTCCTTGTTCGTAGTTTGCGGTAAATAACCTGAAATAAAACGTGTAAATTGAAATTATAAAATAGAATATACTGTTTTTGGTGAGGAAGATGGTTTAGCGATGGTGAAGAAGTTCTCTTTTCTTTGCTCAAGGTGGTTTCGTTTTTGAAGATGATGTTGTGATTTCCTTGCTCGTAGTTTGCTGTAAATAATCTGAAATAAAACGTGTAAATTGAAATTATAAAATAGAATATACTGTTTTTGGTGAGGAAGATGGTTTAGCGATGGTGAAGAAGTTCTCTTTTCTTTGCTCAAGTTGGTTTCGTTTTTGAAGATGTTGTTGTAATTTCCTTGCTCGTAGTTTGCCGTAATAACCTGAAAAAAAACGTGTAAATTGAAATTATAAAATAGATATTACTGTTGTTGGTAGCGATGGTGAAAAAGTTCTCTTTTCTTTGCTCAAGGTGGTTTCGTTTTTGAAGATGATGTTGTGATTTCCTTGTTCGTTGTTTGCCGTAAATAACCTGAAATAAAACGTGTAAATTGAAATTATAAAATAGAATATACTGTTTTTGGTGAGGAAGATGGTTTAGCGATGGTGAAGAAGTTCTCTTTTCTTTGCTCAAGGTGGTTTCGTTTTTGAAGATGATGTTGTGATTTCCTTGTTCGTAGTTTGCCGTAAATAACCTGAAATAAAACGTGTAAATTGAAATTATAAAATAGCATATACTGTTGTTGGTGAGGAAGATGGTTTAGCGATGGTGAAGAAGTTCTCTTTTCTTTGCTCAAGGTGGTTTCGTTTTTGAAGATGATGTTGTGATTTCCTTTATCGTAGTTTGCCGTAAATAACCTGAAATAAAACGTGTAAATTGAAATTAAATAGAATATACTGTTGTTGGTGAGGAAGATGGTTTAGCGATGGTGAAGAAGTTCTCTTTTCTTTGCTCAAGGTGGTTTCGTTTTTGAAGATGATGTTGTGATTTCCTTGTTCGTAGTTTGCCGTAAATAACCTGAAATAAAACGTGTAAATTGAAATTATAAAATAGAATATACTGTTTTTGGCGAGGAAGATGGTTTAGCGATGGTGAAGAAGTTCTCTTTTCTTTGCTCAAGGTGGTTTCGTTTTTGAAGATGATGTTGTGATTTCCTTGCTCGTAGTTTGCCGTAAATAACCTGAAATAAAACGTGTAAATTGAAATTAAATAGAATATACTGTTGTTGGTGAGGAAGATGGTTTAGCGATGGTGAAGAAGTTCTCTTTTCTTTGCTCAAGTTGGTTTCGTTTTTGAAGATGATGTTATAATTTCCTTGCTCGTAGTTTGCCGTAATAACCTGAAAAAAAACGTGTAAATTGAAATTATAAAATAGAATTTACTGTTGTTGGTGAGGAAGATGGTTTAGCGATGGTGAAGAAGTTCTCTTTTCTTAGCTCAAGGTGGTTTCGTTTTTGAAGATGATGTTGTGATTTCCTTGTTCGTTGTTTGCCGTAAATAACCTGAAATAAAACGTGTAAATTGAAATTATAAAATAGAATATACTGTTTTGGGTGAGGAAGATGGTTTAGCGATGGTGAAGAAGTTCTTTCTTTGCTCAAGGTGGTTTCGTTTTTGAAGATGATGTTGTGATTTCCTTGTTCGTAGTTTGCCGTAAGTAACCTGAAATAAAACGTGTAAATTGAAATTATAAAATAGCATATACTGTTGTTGGTGAGGAAGATGGTTTAGCGATGGTGAAGAAGTTCTTTTTTCTTTGCTCAAGGTGGTTTCGTTTTTGAAGATGATGTTGTGATTTCCTTGTTCGTTGTTTGCCGTAAATAACCTGAAATAAAACGTGTAAATTGAAATTATAAAATAGAATATACTGTTTTTGGTGAGGAAGATGGTTTAGCGATGGTGAAGAAGTTCTCTTTTCTTTGCTCAAGGTGGTTTCGTTTTTGAAGATGATGTTGTGATTTCCTTGTTCGTAGTTTGCCGTAAATAACCTGAAATAAAACGTGTAAATTGAAATTATAAAATAGCATATACTGTTGTTGGTGAGGAAGATGGTTTAGCGATGGTGAAGAAGTTCTCTTTTCTTTGCTCAAGGTGGTTTCGTTTTTGAAGATGATGTTGTGATTTCCTTTATCGTAGTTTGCCGTAAATAACCTGAAATAAAACGTGTAAATTGAAATTAAATAGAATATACTGTTGTTGGTTAGGAAGATGGTTTAGCGATGGTGAAGAAGTTCTCTTTTCTTTGCTCAAGGTGGTTTCGTTTTTGAAGATGATGTTGTGATTTCCTTGTTCGTAGTTTGCCGTAAATAACCTGAAATAAAACGTGTAAATTGAAATTATAAAATAGAATATACTGTTTTTGGTGAGGAAGATGGTTTAGCGATGGTGAAGAAGTTCTCTTTTCTTTGCTCAAGGTGGTTTCGTTTTTGAAGATGATGTTGTGATTTCCTTGCTCGTTGTTTGCCGTAAATAACCTGAAATAAAACGTGTAAATTGAAATTAAATAGAATATACTGTTGTTGGTGAGGAAGATGGTTTAGCGATGGTGAAGAAATTCTCTTTTCTTTGCTCATGTTGGTTTCGTTTTTGAAGATGATGTTGTAATTTCCTTGCTCGTAGTTTGCCGTAAATAACCTGAAAAAAAACGTGTAAATTGAAATTATAAAATAGAATTTACTGTTGTTGGTAGCGATGGTGAAAAAGTTCTCTTTTCTTTGCTCAAGGTCGTTTTTGAAGATGATGTTGTGATTTCCTTGTTTGTAGTTTGCCGTAAATAACCTGAAATAAAACATGTAAATTGAAATTATAAAATAGAATATACTGTTTTTGGTGAGGAAGATGGTTTAGCGATATTGAAAAAGTTCTCTTTTCTTTTCTCAAGGTGGTTTCGTTTTTGAAGATGGTTGTGATTTCCTTGTTCGTAGTTTGCCGTAAATAACCTGAAATAAAACGTGTAAATTGAAATTATAAAATAGCATATACTGTTGTTGGTGAGGAAGATGGTTTAGCGATGGTGAAGAAGTTCTCTTTTCTTTGCTCAAGGTGGTTTCGTTTTTGAAGATGATGTTGTGATTTCCTTGCTCGTAGTTTGCCCGTAAATAACCTAAAATAAAACGTGTAAATTGAAATTAAATAGAATATACTGTTGTTGGTGAGGAAGATGGTTTAGCGATGGTGAAGAAGTTATTTTTTCTTTGCTCAAGGTGGTTTCGTTTTTGAAGATGATGTTGTGATTTCCTTGTTCGTAGTTTGCCGTAAATAACCTTAAATAAAACGTGTAAATTGAAATCATAAAATAGAATATACTGTTGTTGGTGAGGAAGATGGTTTAGCGATGGTGAAGAAGTTCTTTTTTCTTTGCTCAAGGTTGTTTCGTTTTGGAAGATGATGTTGTGATTTCCTTGTTCGTAGTTTGCCGTAAATAACCTGAAATAAAACGTGTAAATTGAAATTATAAAATAGAATATATTGTTGTTGGTGAGGAAGATGGTTTAGCGATGGTGAAGAAGTTCTCTTATTTTTGCTCAATGTAGTTTCGTTTTTGAAGATGATGTTGTGATTTTCTTGCTCGTAGTTTGCTGTAAATAACCTGAAATAAAACGTGTAAATTGAAATTATAAAATAGAATATACTGTTGTTAGTGAGGAAGATGGTTTAGCGATGGTGAAGAAGTTCTCTTTTCTTTGCTCAAGGTGGTTTCGTTTTTGAAGATGATGTTGTGATTTCCTTGTTCGTAGTTTGCCGTAAATAACCTGAAATAAAACGTATAAATTGAAATTATAAAATAGAATATACTGTTGTTGGTGAGGAAGATGGTTTAGCGATGGTGAAGAAGTTCTCTTTTTTTTGTTCAATGTAGTTTCGTTTTTGAAGATGATGTTGTGATTTTCTTGCTCGTAGTTTGCTGTAAATAATCTGAAATAAAACGTGTAAATTGAAATTATAAAATAGAATATACTGTTTTTGGTGAGGAAGATGGTTTAGCGATGGTGAAGAAGTTCTCTTTTCTTTGCTCAAGGTGGTTTAGTTTTTGAAGATGATGTAAAGTTGGTGATTTGAGGGTGAATAACAAAGTTGGTGACTTTTTTAAATTTCTTACAAATTATGAATTTAAGATTTCATTATATACGATATTTTGTGTGAATGTTTTATCATTTTTTAAAATTTTTCCTTGTAATTCTGATGGCAATATCATAATTTTCATAATATTTTGAGATTTCTATTAAGAGCCACATATAGTTGTCCATAGGCAAAGACGGGCTCAGGAAGGAATAAGCCTACATGATCAAAAGTTTGTCCTTGACTTTTATTTATTGTAATCACAAAAGCAGGAATTATAGGAAACTGTCGTCTTTTTAAAGTAAATGGTAACTGAGAGTCACTTGGAGCTAGATCTATTCGTGGGAGAAAATCTCGATAACCCTTATTAGTGCCTGTCAATACCTCAGCGTCGATAAAATTAATATGTAAATGTCGTATGATTAAACGGGTACCATTACAAAGTCCTTTCTTTGGGCTCAAGTTGCGTAATAGCATAACAATTGTACCAACCTTAAGTGTTAGCTTGTGAGGTGGCATACCGGATGGAGTTTGTGTATGCAAAAATTCTAGTGGAAAATTCATTATATCATCCTTATTATCGCTTTCAATGGAATCTGCACTATAATAATGTTTGATAGGGCCTGAAATTATATTAATGATATCGTTGTTGAGGGTAAGTGCAATTTTATTTTTGGTGGTTAATATTATTTTAGTAGAAAGACTATCTATATCAGCAATTTCTATAGAATTACCATACACTCATTTTATTAATGAATCATTTTCAAGCAAATAAGGTGGGATTTCAACACTATTTGTAGAAAGATCAGAATTGCTGCGTGATAGCCCATCTCCAATTTTAAGTAACCAAGCATTGTAATCAACTTGATCTGATGAAATACGCATATTATCAATCAAATGTATTATTTTAAAATGACTCCATAAATATGAACTTTTTATACAGGACTCTATAATATCGACTTTGGAGCTTTTAGGCACTACTGGTAAAGTCTGTCTAAGATCACCACCTAATAAAATTACTTTTCCGCCAAATGGGTGGGAATTTTTCATAATGTCTTTAAGTAATCGGTCAATGCATCGCAAAGCGTGTTTAGTCATCATTGTGGCCTCATCAATAATAATCAATTTGCTATTTTTAATATCTAGAGCTAGCGAACTATGTAAATTCATATGGGATGTAGAAGTTTCAAAGATAGGCACAGGTAATTTAAATCCGCTATGGATGGTTTTTCCCCCCTTTAAAAGAATAGAGGATATGCCGGTGGTTGCAAAAGGCGATGCAATTTGATTTTTTGCTCTTATATAACACATTAAGGTATTGTAAAGATACGTTTTACCTGAACCTCCAGGGCCATCCACGAAGAAATATCTTTCTGGAATATTTTCTAATTCAATCGCTTGTATAATTAAATCAAAAGCATATTTTTGTAATCGGTTTATTTAGATATACGCTTGATTGAATCGGCAGCTTCAACATGGGCATCATAATGTTGTTTTGGGGGGATTTTTGTAGGTGAAGGAAGATCAAAACTTTGACAGCATAAACCATGATCAAGAAAAACGTTTTCGATGTCCATTAAAGCCATGTTTATTGCAATTACTTCTGAATATTGACGCAAATAATCTTCAATCATCATAAATCTGAACCTATTCCATAGATTTCAGGCTGACAAAAAATGCAGATAAAGGCAAAAGTACTCCGAAGTTGTGACGGCATTTGATATATTGATCCCTCTTCTAAGCATGATTCCCACTCTTTATCATCTGATAACAAATTTCTTTTAATAGCTGCCTCTTTAAAAGTACTCATTAAAATTCCATTAATAGTTTTTAAATAATCAAAACTTGTAGCCCCGCAAACATGAAGTAATAATAATCGAAGGAAGAATCGTTCACCAGAATTAGGATGAACGGAATACATTCTCGAAATTACATTTAATCGTTTTTTTCTTAGTGTCCAATGGTAATTTGTAAACACATAATGATAAGGTATTTCCCCATAAAGATATTGTCTAGCATTTAGATCTGTCTTATTTAACTCAAACCATGCCGTTAAAGTAGTATGTTTATTTTCTGATCTCAATAAAGCATCTCTTTCATGTCCAGCAGTGAAATATACTGACTGTTGTAAAGGTAAATGAATTCCTAAGCGAATAACAGCGTGCGAGCGGTCATGCATATTATTTTCTAATAATCTCCACATTGATTCACATGCACTCACATATCGCGCATTTAAATGTGATTTAATTTCGTCATGAATATTTATATTTGAAGCAACATTAATGTCAACATTAATACAGTCATAGCCCTTATAAATATACTTAAAGATATATTTTACCGATTTAATAGATGTACAAATTTCCACGTTAATATGAGCATTGAATTTTAACATTAGATATCGATTATATGGAATAACATAACGATTATTCGTAGGTTTACCGGAAAGAATTGTAATACCATTATCTCGCCTTTTATTATATGGATACCCATCAATATTTGGTCTTGTTTCCATTTGAAAATCCTTCGGAAATTTTTTGGTACATATGCCATTTTCCATGCAAGGCGATTTGGGGTTAAATATCCCGCAAGGACCATGTATCATAAAATGGGTAACAATCTGAAAAAGTTTAGGATCGAGAATTTTATCTGGCATTTCGGCACAAACAAATTTATCTATAGCTTGAGATGTTTCAATTTTGCTATCATCGTTTAAAATAATAAGTATATGGGCATGAGGCAAACCTCTTTTTTGGAACTCGATTGTATATATAAAAGCCATAGATTTACCAAATAAATTTTTTTTATTTATATCGAACAATAATTCATTTAATTTCAATTTAAAAACACGGGCTATTAAATCTGGTCTATCTGTAGGACTTTGCCCGGGAAATAGATTTTCCTTAATTTCACGCCAATTAGGATTGCATGTAAAAGTAATAAACAAATCAGGTTTGCCAAATTTGAGCACAATGGCCATTGCATCGTGATAGCGTTCTCGCATATTTCTTTGAGAACCTTGAAAAGATGATGGTAATATTACTGCTTTGCCGGGAATTATATTGTTTGACTTTGTTTCCAAGTAGTCCATTAATCCAGAATATTCATCTACTCGTAATTTTGGCTGATTTTGTCTAATAAAATTTAAATTATTCGCCTCGACCTGTAAATAGGAATCAACAATATATTGTTGTGATAATTTCCCAGCAAAAAGGATTGGGTTGAATTCATTTTCACGAATTGCTAATCTAAATATTTTAAACTGTAGTAGTGAGATATTTGCCCTTGTACGCCCTGTATCTTCACCCTTTAAATCTGGTTTCCAACCAGGGTCACCAAAAGGAAATAATAGAGGATATACCATTGGATCAAGATTAGGGCTTAATATATTTATATTTATCAGATCACTACCATCAACTCGAGGATAGACCTTGATATCCCGTTTAAATGGGGGTTCACCATCATCATCATAGCTACTTCATCTATATTAGGAATGTTATATCTTCGCTTGTCACTTGAGCGATCTGCACGAAAAATCAATTGATTTTTTGAACTGGACGATTTTCTTGAATAGCCCTATTATTTTCTTCTTTCTCAATTTCTCCCAAGGTTTTAAAACTAATAGAAAATGGGTTATTCTGTCTTATTAAAATATCTAATCTTTTTAAGAGATCCTCATTGCAACCAGAATTTTCTTTCATGTGTAACCTGCCATTAACAGCCTGGGTGGTCTCAAGGACATATAGTTGTGCAAATTTAGGAGGCATCCCAGTGGAAGGATATAAATGAGATGTTCGGTGATAAATTTGCCCATGAACTCTAAAACAATATGGGCCTGGGTTTAAACTATTAGAAATCTGTGCTCCCATGGATGCAAACGCAAGTGAACTATTATAAGATCTTATACATTTCATAAAGTTTGAATGAAATTCATTGTTAGGATTAGATAAAAGGTCTTGTAAAAAAGGAATATATCGGATTGATGGTATCTTAACTTTACCCTTATGACAGCAATTCTTAAATTTGCCATCTGTGGGTTTTTCCAATAAAAATTTTAGAGAATCGCAATAATCGCACTTAGTGTTAAGTAATCCACAATAATGTTCTTCTACTAATGATTGTTGTGCAGAAATATTTATCTAAAATAAATAAAATAAATTTGAGGCCTGCTAAAAATTATACATATAATTTAATATTTTTGTGATTATTCAGAGACCTGCAGACCCGGTGTAATTGTAAAATCAATACCATCAAAAATCAATACGTTAATGATTTTTATAAATCTTTGATTCGACATTTATATATGAATCACAAAATTTTATAAACTCAATCAATAAGGTCCATTTAATTTATTTGAATTCATAATATCATTTATAAAACTTTGAATCAACAATTATATAGCACTTCACAAATTACAAATAATGAGTAAACAAATATAAAATATATAGGATATCAAGAATTGTAAAATAAATAAATTCCCTGATAAATTATATAAAAGAATAGAAAATCATATTTATCATATTTATCATTTTAATATATTTAAAACTATTAAATCTATTTTAAATAAAATTTTTACAAATCGAAAATGGCCGCCAATATTTATAAAGCGATGAAAAAATATATAATAAATAAATATTTTATAATTTTAATGGTCGCCAATATATTTGAAGCGATGCAAACATCTTAAAAATCTATACGGTATTGATTCTACAATAGCAATATATCACTACGGTATTGAATCTATAATGATATCAATACGGTATTGAAGTTACAATGGGTATTGATTTCACAATCAATACACCGGCTCTGATGTAAACATATGCCAGGCTTATAATAATTTTTTCTAAAATATTCCATGGGTAATTACGATTATGTAGCACATACTTATTTTATCTTATATTTTGCCCGTCAAGATGATAGTGAAATAAGAATTTTCTTTTTTATTAGTTGATGAAATATATTTTTTATTGTGGACATAAATTAAAATTAATAAACATATACTTCATAAATAAATAATAAATTTTGAATAACCCCTGATGATGGATAAATCAAAAATTTTCTTATCTATCTTATGAGATGTGATTCAGAAATTTATATTTATTAAAATATTTGTTATACATAAATTAAAATTTTTAACTTGGTTTGTTTTTATTGATTTGGGTAGATTAAGATTTTGGTGAATAGTAGATTTTGGTAGTGTCTAATTTAAAAAAATTTATTTGTTAACATAAATTAAAATTTTTAACTTTGTTTGTTTTTATTGATTTGGGTAGATTAAGATTCTGTTGAATGGCACATTTCGACAATATGATCCGTGGAATCTAATTTAAATAAATTTATTTTTTAACATAAATTAAAATTTTTAACTTCGTTTGTTTTTATTGATTTGGGTAGATTACGATTCTGTTGAATGAATGGTACATTTTGGTCATATGATTCGTGGAATTTAATTTAAAAAAATTAATTTATTAAGATAAATTAAAATTTTTAACTTGGTTTATTTTGATTGATTTTGGTAGATTAAGATTCTGCTTAATGGTACATTTCGGTAATATATATCGTGGAATCTAATTTAAAAAAAATCTATTTGATAACATAAATTAAATTTTTTAACTTCGTTTGTTTTTATTGATTTGGGTAGATTAAGAGTCCGTTGAATGGCAATTTCGGCAATATGATCCATGGAATCTAATTTAAATAAATTTATTTATTGTCATAAATTAAAATTTTTAACTTGATTTGTTTTTATTGATATAGGATCACTGAAAAAATTATACTTAGATATTACACCAAAGGTATCTTGTGTAGGAATCTAAAAAAAATAATAAAATAGATTTTAATGGCCCACAGTAATGTTCAACTTGTTCTTATGATTTTCAGTATCTTCAAGATGATTGGATGTTGAAGCAAATTGTTTATTTCCAGTATCTTCAAGATGGTTGGATGTTGTAGGAATAAGACTTTGTTCGTTCCTTTTCTTGATACGACAGTGCCTGTCTCTTTCTAGCTTTCTCCTTATGTTGATTTATTATTAAAATTTAAAAATATAAGAATTACTCAATTTTATAAAAATAAGTTTAGTTTAAAATATTTATTATTGTGGACATAAAATAAAATTACTAAATATATACTTCATAAACTTATTTATAAAAATATGGAAAATATTAGAATAGCTCCTCACCTAATAAATATATATTTCGGAATCACATCTTAAAAATATAAAATTTAATCTTGTTGAAGCAATAATGCCTTCTTTAGATTTTGGTAGTATGAAACGTTCCATTGTTTGGTTTTGTTGAATGGTATCTTGTGTAGGAATCTAAAAAAAAATAATAAAATAGATTTTAATGGCCCACAGTATTTTTAATTTTTGGAAGGCAATTATAATAATTCCTCTATCTGCTGAAACTTATCAGCAATATAAGATTTGCAATCTAATGTTCAACTTGTTCTTGATTTTCAGTATCTTCAAGATGATTGGATGTTGAAGCAAATTGTTTATTTCCAGTATCTTCAAGATGGTTGGATGTTGTAGGAATAAGACTTTGTTCGTTCCTTTTCTTGATACGACAGTGCCTGTCTCTTTCTAGCTTTCTCCTTATGTTGATTTATTATTAAAATTTAAAAATATAAGAATTACTCAATTTTATAAAAATAAGTTTAGTTTAAAATATTTATTATTGTGGACATAAAATAAAATTACTAAATACTTCATAAACATATTTATAAAAAATAATGGAAAATATTAGAATAGCCCCTCACCTAATAAATATATATTTCGGAATCACATCTTAAAAATATAAAATTTACTCTTGTTGAAGCAATAATGCCTTCTTTAAATTTTGGTAGTATGAAACGTTCCATTGTTTGGTTTTGTTGAATGGTATCTTGTGTAGGAATCTAAAAAAAAATAATAAAATAGATTTTAATGGCCCACAGTAATGTTCAACTTGTTCTTGATTTTCAGTATCTTCAAGATTAAGATGTGTAAATTGAAAGTATATGGTTTTGCTCGATGTGGTGTCTGTTAAAAAATATAATTATTTACTGATGATTGAAGGTTTTGCTCGATGTTGTGTCTGTTAAAAAAAATATCAATTATTGTAATTATTATATTATTATATGTTTTGTAATTGTTTTTTGTATTGAAATTCTTTTTTTGAAAATGGCGGTTCGATTTGGTTTATGAATGCATGTTTGATATGTTTAAGCTATGATGATTTTTATTGAATATATATATTATAGATTTGAATTCCTTAGCTCTTGTAGGATTATCTGCAAACATTTTTTTCATACTAATGTTCCTTCCTACCTATTGCCTCAAAATACTTCTGAAATGCTTTCCATGATTTATAGGAGATTAAATCCATTTTGCTAATATGATCTAAATTGGCTTAAAATTGCTATGATAGATAGATAGATAAATTATATATATATAGAAAGAACAATATATTTGACATCAATTAAGACAAAATATTTACATTTCAACTTAGAAATATAATGCTATTTAAAATAAAATATAATATTATAGATGGCGCTAAATATCATGGAGATTAAAACTACAATTTAACATAACTTAAATACTTCCGAATTTGTTAATATTAATTAAATATTATTAAGAATCACTCCCTATTTAAGTAGGACAAACGTCCAATAATTAATAAAGAAGTTGAATATTACATAATATATTAACAAAATTATAATTGACTATTATCAGGTAAAATAATTGACTATATAATGTCACAGTTGTGACTGTGACTGCTATAATCATTTTGATTGGACAAATAATATTTAAAAGAAAACTATTGGCTAAATTTGATTGACATTTTTTGAGGATTATATATATAGATATCCAGGGTTGGGCAGTATCGCGGATTTTGGAAAGTATCTTGTATTCAGTATCTAAGATACATATTATTTAAAAGTATTTGTATCTTAACCAACTTTGTATTCAAAAAGATACAGATACTTTAAAAAAAATTTATATTGTTTAATTTAAATAGTATTAAAATTTAAAATGATATTGTTTTAAGATTTAAATAAAAAATTTAATCAAAATTTAGATATTTTAAGATAATTTTTGATATAGTTGGTCGCTGTCTATTTTAAAATTATGGAAGAAGAAAATAGAAAAATATGTTTATCTTCATCTTCAGATGATTCTTCAACCGAAAATTATAACAATAACTAAGAATACTTAATGGCAAATTTTTTGAAGTACTTCAAAATGATCATAATAAAGAAATTCATCGTGACTTTGGTATTGACGAAAAAGTTATAGCAACTGTTACAGATAACGGCTCTAACTTTAAGAAAGCTTTCAAGGAGTTTAGATATTCTATGGAAGTTGTAGAGAATGACTTTGACATCAATGATGATGAATGTATAGAATTCTAAATCATTGAAAGTATTATTTAATACTTCTTTAAAATTTATTATGATATTGTAAATTTAGTAAAAATTTTTATTCAAATAAAATTATTTATTTGTTTATTTAAGGGTTTAGAGAAGCCTCAATAACATTGCCTCAACACATTCGTTGTTTGTGCCATACGATAAGTCTAATTGCTACAACAGATGTCAAGAGCTATTAAGGATTCTCCTAACATTTCTAAAATTCATCATCCTGCAATAGCTAAATGTACTAAGCTATGGAATGCAAATAATAGGCCTAAAACTGCAAAACTTATCAAAGCAGTTTTAGGAAAACAATTAGTTACACCTTGTTGCACTAGATGGAATAGTTTGTATGATAGTCTTCATAGTTTATTAAAATTTAAAGGCGAACTTCCTAAATTATGTCAAAAATTAGAATTTCCTAAATTAAGAGATATTGAAATTCAATATTTAGAAGAATATTGCAATATAATGGCCCCATTGACTATAGCGATTGACAAAATACAAAGTGAAATCAACTGCTATTATGGAGAATCAGCTCAAATTTTAAATGTCGTTAAAAAAAATTACAAATTTAATTCAAACCAATCTACAATTTTGCAAACCATTAGCTGTTGCCATAGAAAATTATTTAAATAAACGATTTAAAAATATATATGATTTTGATAACAATTTTAAAAGTGCATTTTTGGCAACTATTTCTCATCCCTATTTTAAAAATCGTTGGATTGATGGTGAAAAAGAAAAAAAATACCTTCAGGATTTGTTATTACATGAAATTTTAATTGTTTTTAAAAATAATATTGAAATTAATACTTCAACAAAATCTTCAATTGATGAAGATGATGATTACTTTTGCCTTAAAAGTACCACATCCAATTCTAATAATTCAATGAATGATATTGAAATAGAGGTCCTAAATTATATGAAAGATGACAGGCGGAGTATAAATATGTTAAATAGTTATAAATATATAAAAGAATATTTATTAAATATAACACAGTATTACCCTCCTTAGCCCCCGTTGAAAGATTATTTAGCCTTGCTAATATGGTTAATAGACCAAGTCGTCAAAGATTGAACGATAAATCATTTGAAAAATTAATTATATTCAAAAATAATGCTGATATATGATGCTGATTTATTATTATTTACTAATTATATAATTATTAAATGGAATATCGCATTATCTTTTATAATAAATTTGTTATTTTCTACAATTTATTTTAAATATTTTTTTATAAATTTATACTACAGATAATAAAATAAAGCTTTATACATTTTGATTTTGACTATTTAATGTTTTTTAAAAAAGTATCTTGTATCTTAGATACTTTTTTTTAAAAATACAAGTATCTTGTATCTTATATCTTATTGAAATTTTTCTAAAGTATCTAGTATCTTGTATCTTAAATACAATATTTTATAAAGTATCTGTATCTGTATCCGAATATAATTTTCTGAAAATTTGCCCAACCCTGTATATATCATTGAGTGGATTATTAAAATGCAATTCAATTGAAAAAGAAATTTCGATCAATTGACGCTATCGTGAATTATCATGTGTTCCAAAATCAAAATTATGAAAAGTTAAAAAATTTTAGCGTTTGAATGGAGCATAAATACAAAAACAACTCCAGTCAAACTAATTATGATAGTAATATACTATCGATTGATCCTAAAAGAATGAGCCAAACTTCGATGAGAATATTTGAGAATCCCCTAGAGATTATTTTTGCTCAAAATGATATAATTGAAGAGAGTGCCCAATTATTCCAAAATTTTTTAAGAGAAGAAATCATTAGAGCTGGTCATTTACAACAAAATATTATTCTAAAGTAAAATTTTTTGAAATCACAGTCATCTAATATTATGAATTTACAGTTTACCAATTCAAAATGCATTTAAAGATCCTATTTGGATAAAATATGGTAATGATTTAAGACAAATTGCAGATGCATTTTCAAACACAAAAGAAAGGGAACAGATTTACAATAAAGCAAACCAAGTTATTTTATTCCAAACCAATTTGTTTGATTAAAATACAATATAAAATTATAATGTCTATTTTATTTATATTAGTATAAATACTTTAATGTATGTAATTTTGATTAAATTAGCATAAATATAAATTGATTATTTAATATGAGATTTATATTAATATTTACTATTTAATTAATAGGTTTCATTGTGTACACTAACCTTGGAACATTTTATGGATCTCCTTACAGAAATATTTTGTTTTTTTCCAGCTCAATTCAATATCACAAATGAACTCAGAATAGTAATTCTCTTTCTTTTTTCCAGTGATCTCATTATAAGGACTATCAAAAATAAATCCATGTTAACATTACAATTATTTAATTCTTTGACATACAACCAAAATGATACAATATTACCTTTGTTCCAATGGACTGTAGAATATATCAAACATAAATTAAGTGCATGGGTACAATCAAGAGGTGGCTGGAAATCTATATTGGACAAAAATAATCATAATAATTATGATAATAGATTATCTTATAATATTGAACCAAAAAATGAACAAAGTCCTTTTTTTTCTGGTCCTAAATTACCAATATTATTTTCATTTTCTTTAGGAATCTCATTAGGTATATTAATAGCATTGCATTTACTCAGACAAAAAGCTCAAAAGTTATAAAATCAGTATAATGTTTGTAATTTTACCACAATCTATATTTATATACTCCATATGCAATTTTTTTTATGTCAAATTTTTATAATGAGCATATTTTCTATTTTGATTGTGATTTTTGTGATATTCATAAAGATTACCCCTTTTTAAATATAGTAATGGGTGCCCAACAGATTGGCTAAATGTCATATGCCCTTTACCTAGAAAAATTAAAACAATTTTTAAAATAATTATCAATTACAATATAGTATTACTCAATTTTCATACCTACAATATCCCTTAATAATGTAAATTTTGAAATTGTTTGCTTAAAAAAAGAGTTATAAAATTGTTAGCTGAAAAAGAAGTTATTTTTTAAAATTAGAAAATAAAAATTCAATGAAAAATAATATTTGAGCCTGCTGAGATTGGAAAGCTAGTGATGACACTTCAATTAATAGTATGAAATTATTCTTTTAACCATAAAGATATAAATAATATTGAAAATAATATTAGCAAATCAATTACTTGATTAATGGCAAGTCAAACATATACAAGATATTATTTTTTTTAAACAATGAACAGAAGTAATAGAAAAATAATCACATTGGAGGATACCTACCTAACAAAGATGAAATGTAAGAGTATATTCCTTTACTGACAAATAAGGAGACTTTATAGCTGTAAACTATTATATGAGGTAATAATATTTTTTTCTTTGTTAATTATTTATTATAAAATTTTTGCAAAGAATATGAATCTAAATTATTTGCCAATAAATATTTATAAGTTTTTTTTAAAGTATACATGCCCCCTCTAAGGAAAAATTATTCTATTGGTGCCCTTTAGATTATGTCTGCTATCAATAATTATATTTCTAAAAAATATTGTACAAAACCTTATCATTATTTATATAAATAAATACGTTGTATGTAATTTTTTTAAAAAAATTCTATAATTCATATATTTTTTTTAATACTTTTTAATTCAACAAGAAATATAAAGTAATTATGGAGAAAAGAATAAAATATCAAAAGCAAAAAAGTTTATCACGTTGCTTTCGTTTTATTTTATTATTTAAAAATACGTTCTTGAACATAATATAATTCTGATTTTCTGTAGACTAATTATTTGTCCTAAATCTTTATTGTATAAAAAAAAATTTGCATTAAAAAATTGTTGGTTCGCATCTATAAAGTGCTACATCATCATCAAAATTTGTGGCATCACTTTTCATCATTCAGTTTGGTATCTTCAGCAAATAATCCTGAAAATTGATGCGTTTTAGGGGTTTTATACCTTTTTTCTTTTTTTGATGAATCGAATAATTTGTTGTCTTTGGGTGAATGTTGTATTGTGCTTTCTAGCGCCTTTTTTATGGTATTTTGTTTGATATTTTTATTATTATGAAGATTGTTATAAAATAATTTTTTACTATTATTAATGGAGTAGAGGGATATTTATAAGATCATTACGAATTATTATAGTATTTTAATTTGATCTTATTTTGAGATAAACAAATAAATCTTTAATACTAAAAAAAATAATTATGAATTAAGTAAGAAAACTTAAAATAATTTAATAACATTTTTTGAGCCTGAATTGCTCTTCGAATATATTATTTTTTCTAATTATTTACGTATACTAATCAACGCAAAAACCGATGTTTTACCTTTTCCTGATGATCATTGTTTACTAAAGAACTGTACGGCAAATCCATTATGGAATAGGCGCTTTGATTAGCCAAAGACGGCTCTATCATCCTTTGCATAGTCAATTTATCTTTTAACCGTTTTTTAAAAGATTTTTGATTCGAATCTCCCTTTTCCCAAAATATGACATCTGGACTTTTTCTGGACCCATTACTTCCGTTTATTTTATCATTTTCGTAATGATTTTTGCCATTTGGAGAATCGTTTGCTCTTTTGGACGTGTTTATCACCATTTCTCTGTTTATAATGTCGTTGAATTCGGAATTAGTGTTATCTTTGATCAAAGATCGGTTTTTGAGAGCATTTAAATCTTTAGATGAATAAGCCATTTTTCTCGGCTTATTCAATTTGGCTGTAGGTAAATCATTATCGTTCTGTTTATTGTTGAAATTTAGGTTATTTTTAGTTAGAGTATCCTGAAACATCTTGTAACGTTTGTTATAGCTGTTTACCCTATTTTCCACTTCTAGCGATTTTGATGGTGAGATATCCGATGCAACGATTTCTTTCTGCTTTAATAAGAATTTATTTGATAAAAAAAAATGGAGATTAAGAAATGTTATCATAATAAAAAGATAGAGGAAATAATCATATTATTTTTTTGCAACTAGTATGCTAGTTTTATCCAAAAGAACCTAAAATGAAAAATTCCTAACCAAGTTGAGCATAATAGGGATTATCTTTTAAATTAAATGTAACACTTGAATATTCTTGAAAGCAACTTTTAAACAACCTTATATGTTAACATTAATTTAAAAAAATATTATGTTTAAGCTAATATACAAACTTATCTAATTTACAAATAACTAGAGGCTTAGCTAGTTTTTACAAACTGTCTAGTTTACCAACTAGATCTATAAAAACTAGCTAGAGTCTTAGCTAGAATATACAATTCAGCTAGCAATATATATTTTTTAATTTGTTGATTTTTTAGAATCAATATTCCCTATTTTTTGAGTATTCTATGCTTTTTAACTTTTTTTTCTTATCGGTTATGTATTTTTTAAACCCATTTTTGATTAGTTTGATTTTTCAAAAAATTGCTCGCATCTTTGTCTTTCATATTTTTTTCTCCCATTTTTGAATAATTTATAAAAAAATGTAACTTAATTTTTCTTTTCCACCCATTTTTAATAATTTAGTTATTTTATTCATATTTTTGAATGAGAGGGGACTGGAATTTTTCCTTTAAATGATATTTACATATATATATGCAAATCTTTCATAGAGGGGATTTCCCGTTCTCCCTTGGCTACCACAATGTCCAGTGATAAGATTTATTAGATGGTGCGATTTCTTAAGCTTATTTATTATATATTCCTTATGGATTTATGAATCCTTCTTTTTCTAATTATTCGAAATTTCTTTTTATTTTTTAAACCTAGCCACTTTGTTTAAAATTATTTACTTTTTTTATTTTTATTTTCCTCGCGGTAACAATAGATTCAAAACAAGGCTTATAAAAGAATAGAATTAAATCCCGCCGTTATTTCAATATGAGACTAATAATAATCAATTTGAAACAAATCTTTAAGTACTCTTTATAAAAAGGAATGTAAAGTAGAAACAAATCGAGAAAAATTTTTAACATCCTAGATAATTTCACTACCCAGAGAATTTGATTCTAAATTTTCATCATAAGAAAAAACCATAAAATCTGTTGGCAATTATGATTCCAAGAAGATGGATTATATCGAATACGACTTAAGGTGTTTCTGAAAATGATTTTACGAGAAATGAATTAGCTTTATGTGATCTAAGTTAGTATTGAATCTATATTTAAAGAAAATATATAACGCTATGGGAATCGAGTGAATTCTTTATTACCGAAACATTGTAACATACAAAAAATTCATATATAATTAAATAAAACTTTAAAAAAAATATTAAAACCATGTAAGCTGTGGTGAGGGGGGGGGGGGGTATATAAAAGTAGACTAAAATGAAGAAAAAAAAATCAATAAAGAAAATCATGAAAAACTCCCAAAATTGGAAGTATCAGAACAAGTTAAAATTAAGATATATAAGGCTAAAATCATTAAATTCTCAAAATGGTATTCAAAAGATTTAGTAAATCTAAACGAAAACCCAAGAAAATTACTAAAAGACACAATTATCCATTAAACTCTTTCTGATACAAGAAAAAAACTGCTCATAAATGTTTGTTTTGTTTATAAATCAATTATAAAATCCGAATCTTTTATAAAATAAATGGTGGTATCTACCATTCTCACCCATTCATAAGAAGGGCTGGAAAACGTTGCATATCATATCTTATTTAATCCTTAATCAACTAAATTAATATTCTATAGCCCTTAAAATAAAATTCTAACAAGACTTATAATTATATGAAATTACTTCGTCCATTATTTGATCAAATCTTCCTCCCCTTTTTCCGGTGTCTGTGTCAAATTCTCTTCCAATGTCAGGCTCAAATTTTTTTTCAATGTTAATGTCAAATTTTCTTCCAATGTCATCATCAAATTTAGTGGTCACCTCATAAAAAATTAATTTCAATTTGTCTTCTTCCTCTACAAATTTATCATTTTTCTTATATTTCTTATCTATTTCAGATGCTTTCGAAATCAATTCTTTCATTTTTTTCTCCAGCTTATCCTTCTTAAACTTATCGAATTTACTACTAGATTTACTTCGATAGTAGATGCGTTTATCCATATTTTCAATTTTAGCTAACAGCATTTTACTCATTTTAACATCGTATTGTTGATATTTACTAATCAAGGATAACAAAACTTTATCGTTCATCTTTTCACCTCGAATGAAAGACAAAATGTATTTCAACAAATATTCCATATTTCTATTTTGTTTTTTAATACCTTTGGAAATTTTATTGGCGAGTTTCTTGGTTAGTTTTTGAAACATACTCTTTTCTTCGTCTACCAAAACGTTAAAATTTGGAGTTTCTTTAAGCGGAATATTCTCCACTGTTGTACAAGTAGTTATTGGAGGAATATAAGGTGTAGTAGGTTTAGTTTGCTTATTACTCATCAAGAAGGCAAGTATTTTTTCGATGTTCCTTTGATTTTTATTTATTTTACCGCTGATAACCTTCATGAAAATAGGGTATTTCTCACTCAATATTTTCCCCGTAGTTTGTTCATCATCATTTTTTGTTGAACATGTGGCCTCGTCGGTGCTGCTTTCATTGAAATCCATCACATTCTCGGTGAATGTTTTTTTTCGCTTTTGTTTGATTACATTCAATGTCAATGAATGAATTTTAGGTTGAGCTTTTGCAAACGCCTCCTCAGAACTCAATATATTTTGAGTCTTCTTCAACATTTTTGACACCGATTCTGATGACACATTGTTTCCAGACTGTTTTTCTAAATATTCATTCATAAACGTTTTCAATTTGTTCATGAATAGTAGTCTAATTTTTTCTTTTAACTTACGGCACTCGGTATGGGGGTAACTCATAACGCATTTTTTTTTATATCTTTTCAGTAGTACTTGGCTCGGTGAATCGGGCAATAAAATTTCGTCAAAAGTTTTGTAGTTAGAATTTTGGCCTATTTTTTTGTTAATGAAATGTAAAGCAGATATTCCTTCGCCGCCAAGTATTTGCACTGTGTTTGAAGCACCGACACTCCTTGCATGTCTTAAATTTCTGATTAAAAATTTTTTAAAAGCTAAAAATGGTTCAGAAAAAAATGTCAATATTATTAGCCATTGTAGCCTTTACTAAATAATTTAAAATAAATTCATATTATTAAATTATCGAATGAATTATATTTTATCTTTAAAATATTTAAATTATAAACGTTATTTTTTACTTTTGTTGGTCAGCTGTAATTAAAGGACTCTTCCAAAGATTAAAATTCAAGAATAGTAACATAAAAACTACGAGATTTGATTCATTAGTACCATCATTATTAAGGAACATGGATTGAATCTATGATCATTTAATATGAGCATAGTATGTTCGTATCAGCTAAACAAGTTTATTTTACTATAGAACATTAAGATTTTTTATAATAAAATTTATTAGATATTATAAATTTGATTTTCTATAATAGAATTCTTTTAATTATGCATTTTTTTGTTTTTAAAGATTTAAAACTGTTATCTTATAATATTTCAACGTTAAAAACATAAGCAATAAATTAAAAAAATATTATATAAGATCTTCTATAAAAAAATAGGAATAATTTATAAATAGAAATTGTCTAAAAAAATGGTAAAATTATCCTATGCTGCGGAGGGCATTTATTCATAAATAATAGTTAGATCTGCAAATCTTCAGCCCTATTTTGATGGAGGTAACATTCTTCTGAGACTAATGTTAATTTCCTTTGTCTATTATTAGAAAGACCAAAATTGCCAAGTGTTGATTTGAGAAATTTTTATTATTTTTTGCCATTGATTTAATAATTATTTAATTTAGTTAAAGATTAGATGTGAACAAATATGTTGTAGGGATAAGTCCCCTACCAAATAGGTGCCTAGTCACCTTTTTGTCTCGATAGTACGAGGCTTATGCTTACTTCATGCAATCGGTGCAAACTCGCCACGTATAGCGGGGGGGGCAGAGGGAAAAATCATCCCGTAAACGAAGTAGATTACCAATAACCGATCTTCAGGTAGTATTTTAAAATACACATATTAGTTTTTTTAATCATTCCTCTTTGTTTTATTTTGTTAATTAATTTCTAGTAGCACTTTCTAGATGATGTTGGCCTATTTTTAGCTATTATATTATTTATAGCATTATATCTTGACGACTTTTAGAAAATTTCAATGGAGAAGGTACTATCTATTTCCCTTAATGTGGGCGCATAAATACGGTAGTCTGCAAATAGAAAATTTTTTATGCATGCCCTGCCCATCTTTATAGGAATTTAGTTTTTGCCCTTCACGGCTCAGTTTAAAAATATTTTTCATAAAGGTTGCCCGGCCTGGTTTTTAATTTTTTAAAATTAAATACAAGGCCTATGCCAAAATAATGTTGTCGAATACCAAAATAAACAACTATTTATCATTTTGAGGAGTGGTTACATTAAAAACACTACACTTTTATGACTTATCATTTCCATGAAATATTAGAATTCATCCAATATATATGTATTAAAAAGTGTCCGGCCCTTTTAAATTTTTGTCTGGCCTTGCCCAAAAATTATTTATAGGCCGGGCGTGTATTTTATTTTATCAATATACATGTGGAAATGCGGAGCTATTACCCAGAACCAGGAAGGCGAAATTATATTTGAAAAATTTTTGAAGCTTGCAGGAAATTAATTTCAACAACATAGATGGGGAATTTAAAAAAAAAATCAAATTATTTATCACACATTAACATATTTTACATTTTAAAACCTAATCTTGTAGGTTAGCTTTTATTATGAGTACAAAACGTTAAAATATATATCAATTAACCAGGTTAGGATGATTAAGGCCTCGATTATAGTAAGCGCGAAATACCGTGATGCCACTCAAGCGAGGCATAATTTACAAAATACATAATGTCAATACCAGTAGCGTACGCAGGAATTTGGTGTGGGGGGGGGGGGGATAATTAAATTTTTTAAAAATAAAATTATTGTTATTTAAAAATATCAAGCATAAATTTATTAGGACTAATAACTATTTCTAATATACAAATTTAAATTAATATGAATTATAAAAAATTAAATATATAAACCGGTATATAAAAATAAATTTGATTTAAAAAATATTAAACGGATATAACCGGCGGCATATAAATACTTTAAATAAATCTGAATTATAAAATATTAAGTGGATATAACAAGGATATGATGACTATAAATAAATAATCCATAATAGAAATATAAATTTTTTTGAGCCTTTAAAATTTATATACAAAGTATAAAAAATCTAAATGTTGGAAATATGAATAATTATATTATTTATGTAAAAGAAAAATAAATAAGACATTAAAAAATGATAGCACAAAAAATATTATAGAAACATTATATTTTTATAACGTAAAATCCAATCTACTTTGGGAGTGAGCTAATTTTTCAATTATCTCATCCGTGTTTGGCGTCAAATGCCTATGAATATTCAAAAGGGCCAGACCATTCAACCTACTTTCAGAAGTTGTCCTTCTTAGGTAAGTTTTTAATCTTCTTAAAGAAGAGAATGTTCTCTCATTAGTTGCAGTACTAATGGGAAGAGTTGCTAATATATATAATAATTTCAATATATTGGGAAAATAATCTAAAAGATGTTTGAAATGATGCAAAGCATCCATAGCATTTTTTGGGACTATATCAACCATAGTTAATCTTTTATATCATAGTTGCCATTCAGCTAATAAAGCATCATGAGATACATTAATGTCTTCATGATAAAAATCTTTCAAATATATTATTTTTTTTCTATCACCATCTGAAAAAGGTTCAGAGGGCTTTTGCGGAAGTAATATCTGCAGATTGATAAGTGCTTCTTGATGATTTAAAAACCTTTCATTTACTTGGGTTATAAATGTATCCAAAAGAGGTATAAAGACATTTATTTTATAATATTCTTCTATTGACCCTATATTTATATTTGGCGATAAGTTTGCCTTACTGCAAGTCGAGGGAGACAAATATTGAACTCGTATAGCTCTGCTTTTGATTCAACATTAACATATAAAATATGAAATTCCTCATCAGCATTAGCTCTAATTTCTTTGAGTTCTAATAAAATTGTCTCTGCTATTCTCATCATCTCAATCAAATCAATATCAGGTTTTTGAAAAGTATTACATAAAATAGTTGTATAATTAAATAATTTATAAATACATTCTAATGCGAAAAAAAAATTTGGTATAAGTATTGAATCCAGTAACTTGCTTGCTTCTGAAGAAATATCTCTTTCAGACCATTGTGATATTTCTGTAAGAGCATTAATAATCGGCTCTTCTAAATCGATAAAAGCTGTTACTGCTTGATGTCGAAGACTCCATCTTGTTGGACAAGCTTTTTGCAATTTTTTTCTCCTTGTTGGGCAAGGAGTTACAGATATAATTCTGTTCAAAATATTTTGACGCTTGGGGTATCTAAACATCTCATAGATGCTAGATATTTTACCTGATATAAATATAAAAATTTTATTTTAATAATTAAAAACCTATTTGATATCAATGGTAAAGAACATGAATCCGATATTGCTAAGTTGAGTGAATGGGCAGCACAGTGGACATATATAGCTGTTGGGCATTTTTTTTAATAAATGCCTGAAGCCCATTGAATTGTCCACTCATTGCACGTGCTCCATCATACCCTTGCCCACGTATCATATTTATATTTAGCTATATTTTTGAAAATAATTATATAAGATTAATTATTACTTTTAATTTTTTAAGATTCACTTATATGAATCTTAAAAAATTCAGTTATTTTATTATTACATAATTAAGTTAACATTTCATTTTCAAAGTAGGTGTTTAAAAAAACCTCCAAAAGTACATAAAAATGTTAAATTATTTATTAAATAATACCAGCTAAGTTATTATAAAACTGCCCAAATGTATTTTTAGAATAACTGACCTTTAGATGGCTCTATATGCTGACTATCTATTATTTTTTCAACAATTCTTTCATTATTAGCTATTATGGGGGAGGGTTTTAATTGCTAAAAATATTTTTAAATTAAAATATTATTAAATTATTTTACTATACTTTTTTGCTTTTTGGCATGATTTTCACCTTCAGCGTTTTTTAAAAAAAGTCTAATATCCATGACTAGAAATTTGAAAATTATAATACCGGGAAATTTAAAAATAATAGATAAATATTACGCCACAAGGAAAACTTGAAAATGAAATTAATTGATAAAGTAAATTAGTAAATGAAAAAGGTAATAATATAAAAATTTAAAAAGAAATAGATATGAATAAATATAATAAAATATAAAAAATAATATTTTTGAAAAATATGTCCGGCATCTGCATTTTGGCTTTAGGGGAAGATTTGTCCCCCTGCCCCCCCCCCGCTGCGTACGCCAATGGTCAATACAGTTATACAATGATTTCTATGAATTACAAATCGCTTGGGTCGCATTGCGGTATTTCGCGCTTACCATAAACGAGGCCTAACTGTAATGAAAATAAAAATGAACTTTCGATAATAAAACTTAATTTATTTTGCTTTGATTTATCTTGTTTACTAACTTTTATAATATTTGAATTGTGTTTTATGACCATCTTAATCTTTGCTCTCATCAAATAGTCATATCATAAACCAAATAAAAATACAAAAATTAAAATTTTTATTTTATGTTACTTTTCAAATGATAGTTGAATCCTGAAAAATCTCTGGGATAAAAAACCTGGAAGAAAATTTCAGCTTGATTTCCATTTAAAAAAAGTATTTCTTATCAAATGTGCCAACCAAATTTGTTTGTGACTTTACTTTATTTAAAATAAGCTTTTTTAAGGTTTTAAAATCAGGAGATTTGAAGGGAGGTTTTTCTTTGTAATTGCCTAAGATTCTTCTTATTGGCTCCTCCAACAAATACATATAATTTAATACTTTGATCTAGTTTGTCAATTTCTTCAGTATAAATATGAAGATGTTTTGCTAAGATATCGTAGTGTATTTAACTCTGCAAATTCCCTCGGAGGCGTAAACTATTTTTTAAAATATACAAATTAGATTTTTCCGACTTATTTTTGATATCCAATAAACAGACCGAGTTTAGAAACAAATTTACATATAAATGAATCTGTTGTGTTTGGGGCCACGACCGCGAGCGGTTCTACCGAGGGATAAGGTGAGGGATCGGCAGAATTCGTGGGACCGGTTTTTAACTTTGTCATCATCCAGAGTAATTTTAGTAATTTAACTTTATTGTTAAAATGTTACAATTTACAAAATAATTAAAAACTACGCACAATAAATTTTCATAAAAGAAATGTATTTTAAATTTTACAAAAAAAAAATATAATAGTCCAGAAAAAGGTATTTTTCCAACCTTTATAATTTTTGAAACTAAGAGAAAAAAAAGGTTGTTATTTAATCGCGATACAATCATTCTTGAAACTGGTTGGAACCAGTTTCAAATGCAATATAAAAATAAGGTATAATATCAATTTCATAACAAAAAAAAGGAAGATGGGAAAACAAAGCAAGTAGAAATAAAAAAACGTAAAGAGAAGAAATAAGTTATACGGGACGAGTGGGGAGATAGACATAACAGAATCCTAAAATAATAAAAAGGGATCATTGTGAAGTATTAACATGTTTAACAGAATATGACCCCTTTCCAATGATATATCAATCATCTGGCAATGCTCATTATTTATCATTTAAATTACAAAATCAAATGCTAATGTAATTTTGAATTTTATAACTGTTGTCTATATACAGTTTAAGTAGAATTATTGAAACAGATGTCAATCAAATCTAGTTAATCGTTATATTAGAATATTATTAATTTCTATAGTGGTATATTATGGAAGGTGCCAGTGGAGTATTGCTTAAAAATTTAGTGTGGTGGCTATAATTTATTTTATATATTATCAAAATATATGATATATACTAGAGGTCTGCAATGGGCGGGTTTTTAGCCATAAAGCCAACTAATTCGTTGTTTTCGATTTTTTAAAATCTACCCGCTCGCCCATTTATAATTTCTTAAAATATTTCACCCGCCATACCACCTACTTATCTATAAATTTTGTTTAACCCGACCGCCCGCCTAATGCTTAAAAATATTTTAATGGCTGGTTTGGCTTTTTATTTATTTATTTATTTTAATATACTTTTAATTAAACATATATAATAAGCAATACTATGAAATAAAGCTATTATTTTTAACAAATTGAAGTCTGTTCTGCTCATTTCGCATAAAAAATATTAAAAATTTACCAGCCCCAGCCCATTACTTTACAATTTAACCCAAACGCCACCCGCCAAATGTTAAAAATATTTTAAGGGCGGGCGTGGGCGGGTGAAAAATTCGTCCAATGCAGATACCTAATATATACTATATGAATATGATTCTATTTTATTATATTTCAATAATAGTACCGCTAATGTAATATACCACTAATCTATACAAATTAAAATATACATAAATATGAATGAAATAAATCTTTCTTTTCTTCGTTTTCTTTGGGATATTTTTTGAAAAGATTTAATTGGTCCGCGATAATTCCTTTTTCAGATTTGATATATGGATATAGAATCCACTCTGATATCAAAGGTTCATTAAAATTTATGAACATTAAATTTGAATTATTCACTCTTAAATATAAGATGTAAGCCCCTTTCATACTGGCAGTACTGCACTATAAAGTATCCACGAAGTTGAATTTTAAATTGTTTCTTGTCTATGTAAAGTCAGCGCTACTGATGAGTAAAATTTAAAAACCTGTTACCACTGTTGATTATTATTTTATTTTCTTCTCCAAACACTACCGTTATAATTAGTCTTAATTTTAATATTTAATATGATTATTTTTACCTTTTCAAATAAAAAATATTGACGCCTTGTTTTATGCGAAATTTTAAAAACAAAATTAAATATTATATTTAAAAGTGTAAGCTCGTCCCGAATATTTCTAAATATTAGACCTGATCCGGTTACGGGCCAAGCTTTACAGAACATATTAAAAAATTTTGAAGAAGCCTTATAATAAAGATCATGACAATTCTCACCTAACCAGGGTATTTTGCCAGTGAAAATATATTGTAACGTAATTGAGATATTTATTTTTTCCAATTTTGGTTAATTTTTTTTTAAAAAAGTTGATTAACCAGATAAGGTTAGGGGATACTGTAAAGTAAAAATATACAATATTTGTAGATTAAGAAATGAACAATTGGTAAAAAAAATTCTAATTTATTAATACAAGATATTTTCGAATTTTATGTTAATATTGAATTCAAATACTCGTTCACAAGTTCATAACCTGGTCTACATTTAGAGTTGGTAGTATAAAGTAAAAATATGCAATAATTACAAATTAAAACAGAACAATTAGTAAAAAATGGATTATAATTTATGAATACAAGATAATTATTTCAAATTCAATGTTAATATTAAATTGAAATACTCGACCTCGAGTTAACGACTTTAGTTTGTTACTAGAGTCCACGATTCGAGTTTATGAATCTAGAGAATTCCTTGAAAAAAAATCCCCGTTTTTTAAGATATTAAAAATTACAAAATTAATAAAAATAGGAGAAAAAATTCCCTATAAATATATCCACGGAATAAAAATCCTCAAATAAAATATTTGAAAATTTTGAGTAAATCAATTTCGGGGAATTATTTTCGAAGAATTATTTTTGGGGTTTCCGGGAATTATTTTCTCTTAGCCGAGTTTATAACGGGAGTTTAAGATTTTGAGTCGACTTTTTCAACCCAAAAATTATTTTTTTAATATATATTTTATTAAATTATGCGATTATTTGAAATTGAAAATAAAATGGATTTAAAATTTTAAAAATAAATATATTATTTTAAAAAAATTAAAAGAAATATTGAAATAATTTAAGAAAAGATTTTTATTTATTAATATGTTATCCAAAAAATGGAAAAAAACTTTATAAACCCTAATGATATATCAACCCAATATGGAGAGATCTTAAAGCAAGCATCCCCAGAAATGGAAGAAAATCTTCCTCTCATTTATATATATATGAATATCCCTATTTTCGTAATATTAAAAATATATCTAATATAAATAAATTAATTAAATTTTTAATTGGTATAAATTTATATAGAACTATTTTTGTTTTTCCTTAAATATATTTATATTATCATTGTATATGTATTATGCTTATTCAAATAAATTGATTAATTATTAAAAAAAAAATATTAAAAATAATAAATAAATAATAAAATTAAAAATTTCCCCGTGATTCAGTGAGTTACCATATTTTTTAAGATAAAAATTTTGGTATCGTACCGCCTTTACTATTTTTTAGTTATAATTAGGTATTTTGTCGGCAAACTTTTCGCTAAATTTCGCTTAACCTTATAATTTGTATGCTCATAATAAGCTTAAAGTTTATATGCTCAAAGCTTAAAGTTTATTTATCTCAATTGGCACAGTATAAAAAAGAAGCTTTACTCTCTTAGGATAAAAAAAGATATAAAGTAAAATATGAATTATTATTTTATAATGTTCTTTAAAGAAGTGAACAAACTATTACAATTAGTTTCTAAATGATTTTGTCTAGTTTATCATGTGTATTATTTGGTCAATCAGGCTCACCCTACCTTTTATGAATGATGAAATTGTTTTACATCTGATATTTATAAAATTGTTTTGCAATTAATATTTATAAAATTGTTTTGCATTTAATATTTATAGAATTGTTTTGTATTTAATATTATAAAATATTATTTACATTTAATATTGATATTAAAGATTATATTTTCTTCATTTGTGTGATTATTTAATGAAATTATATGTGTATACTGAGTATCAATGTTTGTTATTATATATTATATTTTCTTCATTTGTTTGATTATTTAATGAAATTATATGTGTATACTGAGTATCAATGTTTGTTATTATATATTATTTTTTACTATGAAAATATGACTTCACATTAATTCATTATTTGATATATAATTATAATATATTATAAGATTTAATATATTTGCAAAAGTCATTATAAGAATTTATTTTGTTTTAATTTTAATAAATAATTTAATGTTATGAAAATGGAAAATGGAGTAGAATTTGTAATATTAATATATAAGAGGTATATGACTGAAACTTAAAGCTAAAATATGATATTATTAGATACCTATTTATCAACATTAGTTTCACATACTTCTCAAAATAAAAAACATCTTAAATAAAAATTACTCAAATTACTGATATAAGATTTTTTATAATGAATAAAATTAATAGATACTCCTAGATCTACACAAACCCAGCTATTTATGAAAGTAATTGTGGAATGGATAGATTGCAATATTTATTATAAATCTCTCACTTCAAACTTATAGGGGCCATTTTGACAGCCATTTTAGCTTATTAGCTTTTTTAACATTTTTTAATAGTAGTAATAGCGGCCCATAACCAAAAATTTTATATTACTGTTGTAGTATTATGTGTATTTAAATTATTATTACAATAATGTCAAGGATATATTGTATTTTTATATGAAAAAGAAATAATGTCAAGGATATATTGTATTTTTATATATGAAAAAGAGATAATGTGAAGGTTGTAATTTATTTTTATATGAAAAAAGAAAAAATGTTTTTAGTTAATTTTTTTCGCGTTATAAGATTGATTTTTGTTTCATCACGTAGTTTGAATAATAATTTTTTTTATGAAATAATTTTTTTTTATAAACAGTATAATATAGAAATAAAAGTATAAGTGTTTTACCGTTTAATTAACCAAATCTACAAAAAGTTATAAGAGTCTACTAAGAATAAGAGTTAAGATAGCTACAAAAAGTGGTGCATGAACCTTGAACATATACTGGGACACAAGGCAAAGGAATATATTCTTAAAAATAAAAGGTAAAATTTTTTTTACAATATATAAAATGATGTGCATTCAAATAATTTTGATATTATTAATTATATTAAGTTTAATATATTGTCTAACTTTTAGCAATGTTAAAATATTTATAATAAAAGTTTTAATAAATTTTTTATAAATTTGTGGATAAAGAATAAATGTTTAATTATAAAAGAAGTATAAAAACACAAAAGTATGTGGAAATGGTTTCACAGAGAAATAATTGTATTATAGTTGTAGTAATGATATGTTTATGGATAGTTGGTATTATGTTTTATCGGAAAAAAATAAAAAGAGTTATAGAAAGAGATAGAATAAAAATTACGGAGGAAATTGAAATGAAAAATAATGAAATTGAAAAAGGAAAAAATGAAAGGGAAGTAAAAAACGTTAATGAAAATGAAAGAATTACGGAAGAGATGTTAAATTTAAAAGATGAAATATGGAAAATGTTACATGAAAATATGGTAGAAAAAATGAGGAAAAGTATCAATATTTTTAGATTGGGAGAGGAACGAAAAGATATTGATAATAAAAGAGAAATAGAGATTAAAGATTAAAGATGAAAATGGAATAAGAAATGATAAACGAAATAATTATGTTCATAAAGAAAATTGTGAGAGAAGGTATGAAAGGGATTTCAAAAGAGAAGATCGAATGAATGATAAGGAATACGATTATTTTAAAGAGTATAATACGCCAATGAACTTGCAGAGAAATGAAGAGAAAATTGGGAAAAAGAAAATTTTTTCCGAAATAGATTTAATCGTCCGAAGATTAATATGCAAAATGTAAGATGTTATTCATGTGGAGAATTGGGGCATATAAGTAGAAATTGCGTTCAGAACGGTGCAATGTTTAACACGCAACCGATTAAATGTAATAGATGTGGAGGAGTTGGACATAGTAGTGAAAAATGTTATGTTCCGACGTATCGTATTATTGGAAATAATTAAAGAACATTTCAATGTGAAAGATGTGGAAAAATGGGACATGTTAAAGAGAATTGTTATGTAAGAGAACCGATAAATGGGGAAGCATTTCCGGCAGTGAAATACTTAGCACCGGCATCTAATGTAAGAATGATACAAAATAATGATATTTTGAAGGAAGGTAAAGATGAAAGTATGTGTTTTAAGTGTAGAAAGGAAGGACATCGGGCTTTAGAATGTCGAGAGAGGTGACTAAATGATAGCGAAAATAGTAAAATGGAAGTTATTAGATTAAACAATGAAACGAAATTTCGGATCGGTGGAAATGTAGAAGTTAAAAGAAATTTAGTAGATAAAAGAAATGTAAATTTGGTAAATGGTGAAAATATGAAAAATTATAGAATTCCTTATTTTAAAATTAGAGGACAAAAGTGAGAAGGATAAATGTCCTCGTGTAGAAGTAGTTGTAGGAAGTAGAGAGATATCTTGCTATTGGATACAGGTGCTGCGATATCGATTATAAGTTATGAAAATTATTGTGAATATTGGCCAGAAGAGAATATAATTGAAGAGGAGATGATAGTTAAACAGTTTGATGGATCGGAAATAAAGGTTTTAGGAAAAATTGAAGTACCGTTTGTGATAAATGGTATAGTTGATTATTTAAATTTGTGGATTGTTGATTATTTAAATTTGTGGATTGTTGATAAAAAAGTGGAGACGATCTGGGGTGGGAATGGATTGTTAAGATTGGTCCATTAAATAATTTTTGGGGTATTTTTTCAAATGAAATTAAACGAGATGAAATGGTTAAAGTTCACAACGTTGAAATAGAAAATCAAGAATTGTGTCATATTAAAGATGAAATCATTGGAAATGGTATGATGGGTAATCGGGAAAGTGAGTTTGTAAAAGAAAATATTTCTCAAACGTGGATAGTTCCAGTTAAAAAAAGAAAGGTAAGATATGCTGAGTTCTCGCAAAGTGTTAATATTATGGAAAATGATAAACATAGAGAGGTAAAAAAAAGAAATACCTTGTAGAAAATGTATTAATAAGAGAAATAATAAGGAAATAAAAATAGTCACGAAAATAGAAGAAATAGAGGAGAAAATAATTAGTCAAGAAATGTGTAAGGAACTGGATAATGAAAAGAAAGATATTCCAGGGTTACCGAATTTCCCGGCGAAATTTGTAAGAAAAAAAAGAGGAAAAAGAGATTAATGGAGAGGAAGGAAAGGAACAATTGTCGAATTTGGAAAATTGGAGGCTTGCAGTGGCAGTTTTAATGAATAGTTATAGTAAAATTTTTGAGGAGAAATTAGGGTGTTTAGTGGATTATGAAGTTGATCTCCGTTTAAATAAGGTTTTGTACCGCAGTATTATCCGGTGCGAAGAGTTCCATTTGAATAGAGGGTGGAAATAGAAAAAGAGTTAGATAACTGGGTGAAAGATGGAATTATTTGTCCTATTGGTTACAGTGAATGGGCAACTCCGTTGGTTCCTGTTAGAAAGGCCAATGGAAAATTGAGGTTATGTGCAGATTTTAGGGTGACCTTGAATCCTTGAGTGGTAGAGGTGAAATATCCGCTACCGCGAATGGAAGAAATTTTGGCCAGTTTGAAAGGGGGAAAATATTTTTCCAAGATTAATTTTTCGTGTGCATATTTGCAATTACCGATGACAAAAACGACTAGGAAGTTGTTGACGATTACGACATTCAAGAGATTGATTACATTTTGTCGATTACCATTTGGGTTAAGTGTATCAGCCCCTATTTTTCAGCGGACAATGGCTGCTGTTTTCCAAGGTTTGGAGGGTGTTTTTTATTATATGGATGATGTTTTGGTTGTAGGAATAACGATAAAACAACATGATGATAGGCTAGAAGAAGTATTTATTAGAATTCGAAATAAAAGATTAAAAGCGAGTCGTGAAAAGAGTGTGTTGGGAGTAACTGAAGTAACATATTTGGGTCATAGAATTAATGGAATGGAGGTTAAACCTTTAGATAAGAATTTGTTGAGTATTGCGAATTTGAATAGGCCGATCAGTAAAGTAGAGGTCCAATCGTTTATTGAATGGTAAATTATTACCATCGGTTTATATCGAGTTTTGCGGAAATAGCAGCTCCTATGAATTATTAAGGAAAGGGGTACATTTTGAATAAAAAGAGAAACAAGAGATTGCTTTCAGAAGGTTAAAGGAGAGAATTGGGAAAGAGCCCATTCTAGTGTGTTTTAATAGTGATCTGGAAGTAGTTTTGGCTGTAGATGCATGTAATAGAGGAGTATGTGGGGCGATGTTGCATTTGATAGATGGAATAGAAAGACCGGTTTTATTTTTCTCGAGAGTGTTTCGAGAGGTAGAAAAGCGGTATTCAGTGATAGAGCAGGAGGCTTTGACTGTGATTTTTGGGTTAACGAAATGTCGCGAATACCTTATAGGTAGAAGTTTGTTATTTTTACAGATCATGAGCCGTTGATACATTTATTTAAAAAGGATAACAAAGAATTGATGTTATCGCCTCGACTTCAGCGATAGTTATTGTTAGTAGGAAGTTTTGATTTGGATTTAAAATATCGAAGGGGAAAAGAGAACCAGTTACCTGATATTTTGTCGAGGTTAGGTGCGGGCGAAAGTTTGGATGAATCGGTGGTTTTGAAAAGTGATAATCGGGAAGAATGTCTTGTACGTACGGTAATGCGAAGTATAAAAGGTAGCCCAACGACATGGGAAGATATACAAAGGTTTACAAGGAAAGATAGGGAATAGTTAAATTATGTCTAATGGGAAAAAGATCATGGAAAGATGATGATAAAGTCCTCAAAAATATTGAAGCAGAATTAACTATAGTGGACGATTGTATTATGAGGGGACCCCGAGCTGTTATACACCGGAAATTGAGGGTGAAAATTTTGAATGTTATACATGCGGGTCATCAAGGAGTTACACGTATGAAACAATGGGGAAGAGAGTACGTATGGTGGCCGAAAATGAACGAGGATATTGATAAATTGGGAAAAGAATGTGAGATTTGCAATGCATGGTCTGACATGCCCGTAAGGATAAAAATAGTACATGGCCAAAAGTTATAGAACCAGGAGAGAGGGTTCATGTTGATTTTTTCGAATATGAAGGAAAAAAGTATATATTAAGTGTAGATGCGTTCTCCAAATGGGTAGAATTTGAAGAAATTCATGGGTTAATGGCGAATATTGTGATTAAACATTTTTAAAACGTATGGTCGAAGTTTGGTATTCCGAAAACTGTGGTATCGGATGGGGGACCAGCTTTTATCGGTGAAGAATTCAAGAGATACTGTGAGAAAGCGGGTGTATATAATGTGTTAACGCCACCGTATCATCCCAGTTCCAATGGACAGGCGGAACGGATGGTAGCGACGGTTAAAGGATGGTTGAAGAAAACAAAAAGTGGAAAAGGAGAAATGTGGGTGACGCATTTGTATTATAATAATGCGATGGGTAATGATGGTTTGTCTCCGGCTGAAAAAATGATAGGCCGGAAAGTAAGGATGTTTTTGGATATGTTAATACCCAGTAAAACAGAGATAGTTGTGGAGGCTATTGATAGAAGAGAATTGGAATATACTGTGGGACAGTTAGTATGGATTAGATTACATGGAAGTAATGGGAGAAAGGAGTAGTAATAAAAAATTTGGGAAACAAATTAAATAGGGTAAAATTTGATGATAATAGTGAAGGTATCAGGCACAGGGATTAATTACGGAAGAGAGTGCATAGAAATGGTTAAAAGAGGAATTTGTAAAAAAGGAAAATATTTAAGGAAAGTTCCTGGTAAAGATGTAGATTTCAATGGTGTAAATAATCGTGTAATCAAGAAGCAATCACTGTTCATGTAAAGAGTCTTGAAATCAAGAAGCAACCACTGCCCACATACATCGTATGTCCAATGTAAAAGAGGAACGACACAATGTTAGGATGACAACAAATTTATGACGGATACTACGAAAATCCAATAAATGAAAGGAGGATGGCAAAGTTAGAATTGACCCTCTAAAAACAATACTGAGAGGATTATCAAGATCTGATTGAGTGCATGAAGTGATAAAGAAGAAATAAAGACATAAAAATAATGTATAAAAAAAATATGTAAATCATTTATTGAATGTTTATACGCTGATTAATTTTTTTGCTAGAGTGATATAAAAAATGTATATAATTTTGCCCAGGATTTTTGCTAAGAGGGCGTGTTGTAGTATTATGTGTATTTAAATTATTATCACAATAATGTCAAGGATATATTGTATTTTTATATGAAAAAGAAATAATGTCAAGGATATATTGTATTTTTATATATGAAAAAGAGATAATGTGAAGGTTGTAATATATTTTTATGTGAAAAAAAGAAAAAATGTTTTTAGTTAATTTTTTTCGCCTAATTATATTGATTTTTGTTTCATCGCGTAGTTTGAATAATAATTTTTTTTATGAAATAATTTTTTTTTATAAAGAGTATATTATAGAAATAAAAGTATAAGTGTTTTACCGTTTAATTAACCAAATCTACAAAAAGTTATAAGAGTCTGCTAAGAATAAGAGTTAAGATAGCTACAATTACTTAAATTAATTTAGTTTATAGACTATAAGTATTCCAAAGGTAGGTCACAAACCTCATAATCTTCATTTAGAACCGCGGGGCTCAATATTCAGACCATAAATCCTAGGCGGAATTATTCTCCTCACCCTTGCTGCTAACGAAATACTGAAACAAGTTAATTATGCATTTTTAGAAAATGTTATTTTTTTAATGTTCGTTTCTATAATCACCTTAGGCAAGCCGATTTCAAAAAACGCAAACTATTTATTAATGTCCCCTTTAGGTTCAAAAAAATATTATATGGTGTAGACGGTAATATTTAAAAATTATTTTACAACTATAATCAGACGGAATATTTTAACCGTTTTACTCACAACCCCATGTATTCTAATTAAGCTATAAACTTCCGACCATTTTTATCTTATAGCTATGACATTAAGGAACATATTCATATTTTTTTAAAATAATTATTTCTATCTAAGACAAAAAAAATACCCTCCAAAATCTGGATCCCAATTGCATTTCTATTCATCAATAATTTACAGCCATTTAAAGATAGAATAAGTATATATATTTTATAAAAATATTAATTCTTTTTTAAATTTATGTTAGATTATACTTTATTTTAAAATAGGATATATGCACTATTGAATTAAAAATATATATTAAAAAACAAATGAGTATATATTAAAAATTTAAATTTAAAAATCTAGGAAGGAAAACATAAAAAAGAACTAAGAGAAAAAAAAATATTAAAAAGGGAACATATCACCCTAGAGAAGAGTGAATACTTAAAAAATTGGACCGACAGATTTCCAGAAAAATCTGCTGACGAAGGTAAAATCTTTGGGGTCCCTGAGATCTGTCTCACTTTTTTCCTATGATTTTAATGAAATTAAGGGCCTCACTTCCAAATATGCCTAGGGTATTATTATACTTTAAATATTTTTATTGATTGTTCAATTATAAAATAAAATAGATTATAAATACTTTTTTTTGCACAACATAAAAATTTAATAAAATGACAAATTAATTTCTTTATAATTGATAAATGAGGTTAGATAAAGCCGGAGAATCTTTTTCAAATTTTAGGAACTAACCTTTCTCACACTTGTAAGATTTAATATCTACTTGTAGTATATAAAATTATATTGAATTAATTTAATGCTAATGACATTCTCCTAGTATCGTGGAAAAATCATCTCTGTTGGGGTATGAGAATTATCGTAAGTAGAAGCTAAAAATTACAAAGTAAACTATGAATACTCTAATTAAAAGTACAGTGTATCACATGCTGTACTATTTTCATTCAGAAATATAACATTTTTTCAATTATATTAGTCTGAGCATCCTTATTATCTTCTCGCATAATCCTTTGGTCTAAAAAATTAAGTTTGATAAAATGTGACTGATTCTCCAACTGATTAATAACTAGAGCCCATCATCTCATAATTATCATTTAAATTAATTTTTTGAAGCCAATAATTTGAAATAGATAATGTTTTGGTATATTTCCTGTGAATGAAATAATGTAACATTTGTCATAATCGTCAATTTTTAACTATTTCATTTTTTTCTAACGAAGATAGTTTAAAATAGATATTTAAGGGGAAAGATGATATTGAATATTGTCATAATTCTTATTTTTTTTTTACTATTACAATTTTTTATTGTTAAAAATGTATTATAAAATTACTAATAAAAAGAATTATATTTATTAACAAATATTTTTATGACCATATATTAAGGCCAAATAAAGGAAATTTATAATTAAATTTTTAAATTGCAAATTAACCATTTATTTGTCAATACTAAATAGATAATAACCTATAAAGAATATTGTAAATAAAATCTTAGGCTTAGTCAGAATTTTCCTAAGGGAATGAAATTAATAAATTTGTGAAGCCCCCCCCCCCTCCCTCAAACCCCTCTTTTAATTTGCCCGGCCTATGCAGGGTTTCTTTAGCCTATATATATAACAAGAAAATATTTATATAGAATAGGAGGTTAATTTTAATAAAAACAACTTATTCTCATTAATTAAAATTAATGTTGTTAAACGGCTCGCTTTGAGCCGATTTTATAAAAAGGCTAACTCAATATTTCAGTGAGAAAAATATTTCCTATGCCTCGAGATTTTGATAATATATGTCTAGACCTTTGTTTTTTCTATGAGCAAAATCTTCAGGCTAGAGTTATATTTTTCTGGGTAAAATAATTAGTTAGCCGTTTTTAAAAATCGGCTCAAAACGAGCCTTTTAACCACACTAATTAAAATGCACGAAATTTTTACCAAGAGTTGGTTTAAAAAACTAAGTCTGGAACAAATATCAAATTTATTTTTATTAGTTTGAATAAAATATAATAAATTCATATATACATTAATATATCTTAAATAATATATTTAGTTTATCACTTTTTTAATTTTTTTTTAAAAAAAATATGAATTATTGTCATTAGTTATTTAAAAAATTTATTAACTTATACATTCTTTCTTTCAAATTATTTTTGATATATGTATATATTTTTATTTTGTTTATAACTCGGTTCCTTTTTTTGTGGGTCAAAAACTGAATGAAGAATTAATAAGTACTAGCTGTCACTAAATAGTAGCGCAAGTCAGATATTTAGATATTCTATATTTTTTATTTTAACAATATGTCAATTTTAGCAATTCTTATTAATTTTGCTTACAACTATTATTCTTTATTATCAACTAAAAAGATTAAAGTTAAATATACAATATAATTTTTGAAAAGATTTTAGAATAAATGTCTAATATCACTTTTTAATCATAAGATTGGTTAAAGCACTCATAAGTATTAATAAAAACCTCAAGAATTTGCATATATAAAAATAGGGCTTCAAATTCCTAGCCAACTTTAACGGAGATTATATAGATATTTTATATTTTACGGTAAAATCAAAAATAATACCTAATCAGAATTTTTCATAGAGGAAAGTAAATTGGTCCAAGAGAGGGTCAAATGGAGGTTTTGCAGCAAAACCATAAAATATTTTTAGTAACCTCCCTTAAAATTTTTGGCTACCCAACTGCTATTATTATAGGCGATATAAAGGGGAGAGAGGTATGGAGACATTTCCTCCCCTATTACTTTAATCTATTACCCCCCCCCCCCTCCCCAAATCTCTATCTCACCTAAAATTTAAAATACATATCGAAAATATAGTCGTAGCCACTAATCAAAATTTTACCACCTTAATCTTTAGGAGGCCTGTGAATCCACCTATTATAGAGTTTTGGCTATGTTGAATTACTAAATTTTAGATTGGGCTTTCATATTTTTTATCAAAAATGTTTTTTCAAAGAATCTTGTTTTTTTTATTATATAAATTTTATCTTTTAAAAAATAGTATGATATATAAATCAATATTAATTAAAATAACATTTAAAAAATTAAAATGACATTTAAAAAATTAAAATGACATTTAAAAAATTAAAATGACATTTAAAAAATTAAAATGACATTTAAAAAATTAAATTGACATTTAAAAAATTAAAATGACATTTAAAAAATTAAAATGACATTTAAAAATTTAAAATGACATTTAAAAAATTAAAATGACATTTAAAAAATTAAAATGCCATTTATAAAAAAATTATGTAAGCAATTTAAAAAAGACAAAAATACAGTCGTTGTTATAAATATGATTAAATTTTACTTTTCTTTCAAATTCTAGTATAATATAGAGTGTACATTTTGGGGGATAGGGGAGAGCTTATATTCTTAAAATGTTAAAATTTCTGACATGAATTTATGCTTACCCCACCCCTCTGGTTACGTCTCTGCTGAAATCATAATTCTATAAAAAAGTTAGTATATTTAATAATTTTTCAAATATTTAGAACACTATCTTGTCAAATATTAAACAATAAATGATGGGTGGCAATCATATAATTTTAGGTAGTTTTTTTAAAATTGCATGGAAGAAAAAGTGAGCAGAAATAACTTAACTTTATTATGTATATTGTTTATTTTTATTCTTTTCCACCTTTTGTTAAAATTTTGCACCTCTTAAGACCTTAATTAGGCGTACAGTTAAGATTTTATAAATATAATGATGAACATTTTATAGTTTATATTATTTTCAACAAAATTTAACATTTAGTTTTGTAGGTGTTATTGGATATTTATTATTGTTCCCTATTATTTTTTTTTAACTATTTTTTTCAGGTATTTTACCAAAAGTTGATAGCTCACCTTCACGCAGCTAAACTCTATGAATCCCTTTCATTAAGGCAAAAGGTTTTAGAGACAATTCCAGTTAAAAGTATATTGGAATATCTCATATAATATATATTGTCTTGATTATATTAAATAATATGTTATAGTAATTAATTATGATATACGTATTCTACCTTTTTTTAAACAGTTTTTTTTGACTGAAACTGAAAAATTTTAATTTTTCTTTATATCATATTTACTAAGTCATTTCTTATAAAACAACATTTAATAAAAACACTTAATTATTGAAGAACTAAAAGAAAGAGCAATTTGTGCCCACAAAAGATGCTTAAAACAAACTAATACAAAATCTCTATCTGATATAGACAAAAATAAAATTCCAAATGTTAGGGATTTTTTGGCTTTAATCCTAGCTAAGTGGTTCAAGGAAGACTTTTTTGAATGGTTTGAGCCCTGGTGTTGTCCTGAATGCCTCATTAAAATGACTGGTATTGGTCAAAAAACTATAAATGCTGGAGATCAATACAAAAATACAGAAAATGCTATCATAAGAGTTGAACTCTATTGTTGTCCTAATGCTACTAGCTTTGGATTTCAAAGTTTTTTGAAAATATTTAATCAACATATAGAGTAAGATGTTTAAAATATTATTACTCAAAATCAGTGACCCATTTTTATTGTGTTATTTTGTTTGTTGTTAAATGGTGTTTTGTCTTATATTTAAGCAAAAAATTTTTACAAGTCTGGAGATTTTGTTCTTAAATGGCTGAAATGTTTGGATTAACTGTATTTGGGTCAGGCCTATTCTTTTTAAAATATGTCTAACTTTTTATGTAAAATAAAAATATTTAATTTTATTTATAGAAACTAGACACCATATGACATATATCTTTTATTTTGGGTATAATAATTTTAAAAAAATTTAAATTATAATTTAAAAAAAATTAATTTCTATTATATTATGGCTGGGCTGGCAAATTTTTTCTTAAAAAATCTCAGGTTTGGGCTATGGTCACCAAAACTTTTTTAAAAAAATATTAAATTTAGGCATGTCCAAACTTTTTTAAAAATTTTTTTAACCGGGCTTGAATTAGACTCAATGCAGATCACTAGTTTAGATATCTATTAATGAAATCTTTAGGCTTGCATAATATTTTTTGGCAAAATACTGGGATATCCATTTTTAATAATTGAGCTGCTTATCAACACTATTTTGTTTGAGTTATGACAAAAAAAGGTGTTTTTTGTTCCATATAGGTTTTAGAACATCCTTGGAATATTACCTTCTTTCTTTTCCTTTTCTTAGCTAATGTTAAAATTAAAAGCTTAGCAATTACCCATACTGGCCAACATATCGCTGATTTATAATATGTAATACAAATTAAATTAAGATTTTCATATTATTTTACAGAATGTTCTATAATTGGTCACTGCTTATTGCTTAATATAATTTAAAATTGTGAGCATTACTCTTATATTTTATTTAAAATTAGTAATTACTTTTCTCTCTTTTCTTTAAAGGTAATAAATGTGGGACAATCAAGGAATTCCCACGTTTTAATGACCCAGGTGTTTTATTAGAAAGCAGAACAGGAAGATGTGGTGAATGGGCCAATTGTTTTACCTTAATTCTTAGAGCTTTAGATTTTGAGACCAGATATGTGGCTGATTGGTCTGATCATGTTTGGTGTGAGGTATATGTCTTCAAACATTTATTTTTTCACAATTTACTTGTGTCTGAATTAAAATTTGAATCTTACTTTTGAAGGAATTTTTTTGACATAAATATATTGACAAAAAAAATTATTGAGATCATAAATGTTTATTAACTGAATTAATAAAATTTCCATAAAATTTTATAAAAAAGGAAACAAACAATACTTAATAAATTCTAAAAGTATGTGTCTCAGGGAATCAGAATTTTTTCCTTTATTAGTTAATGGTCACCTTTATTTGATGATGGATTAATTAGAAATTTTCCTATTTTATGAGGTGTGATTCAGAAATTTGTATTTATTTAGATAAAGAGTTATTCTAAAATTTTCTATTATTTGATATAATATGTTAATGAAGCCTATATTTAGTAATTTTTATTTATGTGCAAAATAAAAATGTTAACTAAATTTTTATTCATTTGTAACAGATTATAATTTAAAATTATATTCTTGCACTTATTTTTGATTTAACATTGCCCCACAAAATTCATCAAAAATAAGTTATGCAAAACTCTTATATAGCAAGAATATATCTTTTAGGTTTTAAATTAAAAATACAATTGTTGATCGATTGATTTTTTATTTAACTTAAATTGTTATTATAGCCTTTAACTATGTATTTCGTTTAAATTGTTTTTTTATAATACATATAATGTACCTTATTTTATATTTATTTTTAGTATCATTTTAGTTTTAGAATAAAATTATTATAAATTAAAATCTCCACCGTTATCTTTCACCACTGTTATCACCTATATAACAACAATAATTAAAAATTTTGGTTTAAAATTTTTTTTATTGTGCACATAAATTAAATTAACTAAATATATGCTTCATTAAGAAATTTTATAATAAAATTTAGAATAATCCTTAAGGATAAATTTCCGAATCACACCTGAAATAAAGGTGAAATTTAATATTCATTCATCATCGAATAAAGGAAAAAAATATGATAGATATTAGGGCTGCCAGATGCATTGGTTTAGTCAGGACTAGTGATCTGCATCGGGCCTAATTTTTCAAGCCCGGCCCGGCCCGAAATTTTTTTGGAAAGAGTTTTGCCGGCCCGGCCCGAACCTGAAATTTATTTTAAAAAAATTTACCGGCCTGGCCAGGCCCGAATTTATTTAAATATAGAAATTAATTTTTATAATTACTTAAAATAAAAGACATATGTTATATAGCGTTTAGTTTCAATAAATTAAATCAAAAATTTTTATTTTACATAAAAAATTCAATATAAAATTGATAAATTTAGATATATTTAATAAACTTTCCAAGGTCCGACCCGGCCCGAAATTTTTTTAAAAATATTAGGCCCGGCCCGACCCGAACCCGATTTATTTAAATAAAATTAGGCCCGAGCTCGGCCCGAAGCTCGTTTGGGTTTGCAGATTTATAGTCAGGACATCCAACTTTAAATATATTTATATTATCATACATGACAGCAAAAATGCACCGATCTTAGGCATGAGGTAAGGAAAAATTTGTCCAATAATTCCGGTTTTATACACACTGAAAATGTTACTAATTACCAAATAACTACTCACATTATCTGAACATGAGAGCTCCCATTATTCGACATTTCTGTTCATTCCCCATTGTATGAAAGTGGGAGATGGATTTTAGGGGAGCAAAGAGAAGGAAAAAATAAAAAAAATAATTCTAAAAAAATATAAAAAGCATTTATACTTTACGACTTGACGGTTATAGATATTTACCATACTCGCATTTTAGCCACATTGGCTTCCGAATGTCAACATCGGTATTTATAAAAATTTTAACTTTTAAAATATTATGCCAGGAATATTTCTATAGTATTTTATATATTCCTTCTTTCCCAGCAATTTTAAAGGGAATGAAGCAGTTAAACTTAGCTCATGGTGAGGTAGCAATTTCATAATATCTAAGAAATTGCTTTTATTTGTTTAATTTTTTCGCCTGTATTTTTTACCTTTTTATTTGTAATTTGATCTAAAAGATTTATTATTGCTAGATGAGAGTTTTGCCTACCTTATTATCGAAGGCATACTTTGTCGATTTTGAAAAAAATAAGAGTGTAAAAAGTGACGTAATATATTTTATTTTGAAAAGCCTTATAAAATTGAAACTGACGATGCCAAAATAAACTTATTTTCAAAAATAATTCAAATAGCTAATAATGATGATTTAAAATATTTAGTTAAAATTAAAAAAAATTTCAGACCTGGCCTGGGTATATTAAAACAAATTAAAATATGGGCCAGCCTGCAGGTCTCTGAAATATATTGGACAAACATATATATTGCCCTACAAAACCCTCATCTAGCAAGATTAAATTATTAGGTTATAAATTACAGATATTTTAAAATGCATTTAAAAATAATTTTATATTATGCACATAAAGACATTCTTAAATAATTCACATCAATGGTCTGCAATACCAGGTCTAAGCCCTTACATCTGAGAATTTTTTTGGGTCAGGCTAGAAAAAAAAATGAAGTGGCCATGCCGTGCAAATTTTATGTATATATATATTTGATGAATAAAATATAGGGTTTTCAATTTAACCACTCCACAAGATCATAAATAGTTATTTATTTAGGTTCAACAAGATATATTTTGGTATAGGCCAGAAAAAATTTAAAAATTTGGCTAGGCCAGACAACATTAGTAAAAAATTGAAATTGGTCCTGACCAAGCAAATATTTATGAACTGGGCATTAACTAAATTCTCACTATAATTGAGTTTGAGAATTTTATCATTTGCCAGCCACTGATCACATATATGTTCCAATTTGTTCATATTGAAGGTACTATAAATATATACTTCATTAATATATTCTATAAAAATAATATTAAAAAATTAATAAGTTCTCATTAAACATTAAAACAAAGATCAATTTCTGATTCACAGGTTAATTTCTGATTCATCCTTTATCAAATAATAAAGGTAACATTTCTGATTACTCATCATCAAATAAAGGAGAAATTTATTATTCAACATCATTCTTGTGAGGTTAATATGAGCATAACTTTATATATATAAAAAACTTCAATAATAAGACAACTCTATGAAAAGATAATAGATATAAGGGCTGTCAGATGCTTAAAATAAGTTGAGAGCCCAGTCCTTATTTTTTATTGTCCATACAGGACAGTCCTCTAATTTCTAAGATAACAAAAAAAAATTAAAATTATAATAATTCTTATTTTTTTCTACTGAAACTATATCATTAACTAATTATAATAGGATTGAATATATAAAGAAATTTTTTGAGATATTATGAAATTTATATTAAAAGGATTTATAATTTTCTTCTAAATAATTTATGCATAATTGTGAGTACATATATTTGCTGGAACCTTCAGAAATGATTTTAAAAATATTTTAAAATATCTTTGTAGATGGAGAGTAAAGTATATATTTATTAATAAAGCATTATTGTATTAAAAATACAATGTTGGCAAAATATATATTTAGTACCTTTAACTGCAGATCTTAGTAATTGATAAATCATAAAGTTTTATTGAAATAAGTATGTTATATAAATATTCTCTGTCCAGCTTTCAAAATTGCTGAATGAAATTCTAAAACTATGGTATGGATGAAATAGCTGAATTGAAAAACTCTTAATTTGATCCATAAATATTTTTTATAGTTAAAAGTTAAAAAATACAAGAAAAGCAAAATATAATATAAAATTTTTATATGTAATTTTAATACTAATAGTAGCTCAGGCCCAAAAGGTGTGCTTTTGAAACAGAGGTCTCCTAGTTTAATACTAGATGGCAAAAATTTAACATTGTACTATACAGTCTTCTTAAATTTTGATACATCAAGATGATATTAATTTTAGAGATTATATATATATATAAATAATTGTTAACAATTATAATTACACACTAATAAATGCGATATAACACAAAATAATAATAACTGTGAATCTAAAATTCAATTTAACTTTCAACCTAAAAATTTAATGTTTGATAATAAATATAATCCATGATACATAACACAGGTGTCGGTAGATAGTCTCATACTAAAAAGATATTTTAAACCCCAAATAAATACACCGTTTTTTTATTTTGAAACTAACCCCGCCTTATAGATGGATTTTATAGAAATCTAGCACATGAGATATATAATATATCTAAATGAATTTGAGAAATTATGAAATTTAGACTTAATACATTTAAAGCAAGCCCCAAACCAAAATCAGGCCTTCGTCTTATCCTATATAACCAATTTTAAATATTATCTTGTTGTATTATGCAAATGATTATTTTTAATATTTAAGCATAAAAAAAATATATTTTATAAGAGTTAAGTTCAAGCATAAAAGATGATTATTCAAAATTAAGAAAAGTATTATATTTTATGAATTGTTATATGAACAATTATAAAAAATTATATTTTATAATATGCAAGCTAAAAAGATTATTATTCAAATTTGAGAAAAAAAGATGATATTTTATGCATAGATATATAAAGCATGACAAAAATCAAAAATGACTATTATGTTTTTTTTTCTTATATACGAAATTGTTAATTTTATATCTAAAATAAATTTATTAATCGATTGTATTTTACATTAATTTGATTCATTATATATTATCTTTAAATAAATCAATTATTCTCAAACTAGTAGTCTTTTTCTAACACACACTAATCTTAAAAAGTATGTGACTATTTACCGACACATACGTTGCATAGCAATAATTTAAAAAAAATTAACCGGGATCTGATATGTATAAATTTAAAAAATAATTTACTTAAAATATCCTAAAGTTTAATATAAAATAAGTATTATTCCACTAGCCAACAAAGATGGATTCATATCGACCCATGTGAATGTATTTGCGATAAACCGCTGCTCTATCATATTGGTTGGGCCAAACCTCTGTCTTACATAATCGCTTTTTCTAGTCAAGAAATAATGGACGTCAGTTGGAGGTATTCCAACGATCATAAGACACTATTGAAACGAAGGTTTTTAATTTTATGTTTTGAAAGGTTCTTATATTATTAGCCTTTTGTTTTAAATTCAGCTGATGGTTGATACTAAACGAAATCATTGTAATAAATGTTATAAAATATATCGGAGAATCCGAACTCTCTTTTAAAATTTAAATAAATTTTTTAAAAAACACTGACGTTTCTTGTTATTTTAACTAAATTTTATAAGTCCTTATTTTTTTGACCCCTAGAACACTTATTTTAAGATTCAATCTTTAATTTATTTTACTTTTCTTATTTTCACAACATTTTAATTTCAAGCCTTCGGCCAAGATTATTTTTTTTTTTAAAAAAATATCTTGGCCTGGGTTTTTTTTGTCACTTAAATTATTTTGGTTGTATTTTGTAATTTTTCAAAGATAAATCGAAAATATATGCAGTAAATGAAAGTTAATTATAATCCATATTTTAAAAATTTTCCGGGTCCTGAAATTTTTTTTATTATGCCAGGCCTGGGTTTGGATTTTTTTTAATTTATAGGATCCGACCTGAATTTTTGAAATGATTTTATTTAGTCAGGTTCCGGACCAAGCCATTAAATATTTATGCGAAAATTATTTATTTATCATTATCAAAAGGCTATTTTGATTGGTAACATAGAACTAACATTGCAAAAAAAATAAATAACAGGAATTTAATTTCAGAAACGTGGTTATATCAGACCATCAAAGATATGAATGCCCGATTGAGACAAGATTTATTAACCGAACGGATCGACGAATTAAATCTCCGAACAGTTAAGGAATTGGTAGAATTTATGAGTCCACCCGAAGTTGTAGATGGCCAAGCTTACCCGGGGCGAATATCTGGTTAGTCGTCTTGAAATTAAATAAATGTTTGTAAATTGGCTACCAAAAAAATGTATATTTCATGATTTTAAACATATTTTATATAGTGCTGTAAAGTAACCGACGTTACTAACGGCTTTACTTTTTTTTGAAGAAATGGAACGCCATTTGTTACCCTCTTCTAGAGTTAACGAGTAACGGTAACGCGTTTCTTTTTTTTTGAGTAACGGTAACGCAAAACGTTACTGTTACAATTCCGTATTTGAATTGTAATCTATTTGTCGAAGGCGTGGGAGAGACTTTAATAAACTCAATGGAACCTGGTATTAATAATAAGAGGCAGATAAAAAAAAAATTTGCTAATAATATCCTGAATTTTGCACAATATTACTAAAGCTTTTTAAAATCATAAACAAGACAACTATTTTATTTGAAAATTTTATCCAATTTATATACATTTTTTTTAATATGCAAAAAAAAATTACAAGTACATTAAAGTTCATAAAAAAATAATAAATTCCAAAACTGAATATTCAAATAACTATAATTAATACTTTACAACCGTCGATAACATATTCACAAACCAACTAATTATATAAAAATATAATTTATATTCAAATTATTGCGTATTTATAAAAATGAATTACCCCTAAATCTAACACCTCCACCCTTGAGACTAACCTTCTACCACATCTTTCGTCAGTTCACCACTCTCCTGCGTCGGTAACGCTGTATTGTTATTTGATGTCTCCACTGCTATGGGACAGAACCTCAACTTGTGCATACCTCCACACGACCAACATTCTATACGGCTTTTCTTAACCTAATATGGTTCAATCTTTCGTTCGAATTGCCTTTTGGGTACTTCCTGCAGTAGTTCCCCATATCTTTGTTGCGCTTTCGTTCTCGCAGCCTCAATCCATCTGTTTGATTCTAATGATCCGTCCACCTCAATTTTCATTTTTATAATCTTATTTTCTAATCGGAAGTATGACGCCATCTACAAAAATTACTATAAAAATATATACATATTCCTTATCTTCTAATGTTCTACAATACATTTTATTCTATCCACATGATAATTCTCTTAACCGTTTTAACCCTTATAAATCATGATTCTCATAATTAGGTCTATCATCAATTTTATTTCATCAAGAATTATGATTCTCCTAATTAAGTCTATCATCAATTTATGCCTTTATAAATTATGATTCTCCTAATTATGTCTATCATCAATTTATTTCTTCTAATTATATCCAATATCTAAGGTAGAGTTTTTAACCAATTTTGTGATAGGTGGAATATTAAGCATTTAGTATCGCCACCACATTCCCCAAGAAGTAATGGGCAAGCCGAAAGAATGGTAGCTATTGTTAAAAGCTGGCTAAAAAAGGAAAATATGGAGAGGGAAAATGTTGGTTATTATTATTAGCATATAACAATACTAAGACTGGCAAAGGAAATTCACCAGCAGAGATGTTTTTAGGTAGAAAAACAAGAACCGAATTAGATTTTTTAAAAGAAAAGATAAAGCAAAAGGATACATATGAGGAGAAATTAAGGTTGGAAGTTTAGTATGGATTCTACTTTTTGATGGTCCAGTTAAATGGGGGAAGGGTATAGTAAGTAAGAATATAGGAAGAAAAAAAGTAGAAGTAGAAATTGAAGGACAAGAAGGAACCTTCACTAGACACCTGAAACAAGTAAAACTAAGAAGCTTAGGGCAAGAAAGAGATATTGGATATAATTAGAAGAAATAAATTGATGATAGACATAATTATGAGAATCATAATTTATAAAGAGATAAATTGATGATAGACTTAATATGAGAATCATATTTTCGGATGAAATGAAATTGATGTTAGACATAATTAGGAGAATCTATTTATAAAGGCATAAATTGATGATAGACTTAATTAGGAGAATCATAATTCTTGATGAAATAAAATTGATGATAGACCTAATTATGAGAATCATAATTGATAAAGGTTAAAACGGTTAAGAGAATTATCATGTGGATAGAATACAATGTATTGTAGATCATTAGGAGAGTAAGGAATATGTATATATTTTTATAGTAATTTTTGTAGATGGCGTCATACTTCCGATTAGGAAATAAGATTATAAAAATGGAAATTAGAGAGGTGGACTGATCATTAGAATCAAACAGATGGATTGAGGCTGCGAGAACGAAAGCGCAACAAAGATATGGACTGCAGGAAGTACCCAAAAGGCAACGATTCGAACGAAAGATTGAACCATATTGGGTTAAGAAAAGCCGTATAGAATGTTGGTCGTGTGGAGGTATGCACAACTTGAGATTCTGTCCCATAGCAGTGGAGACATCAAATAACAATACAGCGTTACTGGTGCGGGAGAGTGGTGAACTGACGAAAGATGCGGTAGAAAGTTAGTCTCAAAGGTGGAGGTGTTAGATTTAGGCGTAATTCATTCTTATAAATACGTAATAATTTGAATATAAATTATATTTTTATTATTGCGTATTTATAAAAATGAATTACGCCTAAATCTAACAGTCACTTCAAATTTTTCTTTAAAAATACTGAAAAAATATATTTTATTGTATTATAAAATTACTTTTATTTATTTTTTTTAATTTTATAAATAATTTAAGCCGAGTTTTTATCCACATCAACCACCAAATTCCTTCATTTTTATTAAAATTTTTGTTGTTTTTAGTAGATTATTAATCTAATTAATATTGAATCAATCAATGTATGTAAATTTATATTCTTATAAACATTATGATTTATTATTTTAGAAAGAATATTATGAATTGTACATTTTCTGCAGATGAAGATGTGTAAAGCCTACCTTGACTCCAATATGAAACATTTTTTACACCAATAAAGAAAACTAAGGGTACGGAGCTATACTTTGTAAGTTAGTGTCCCAACTCAACTATTTTAACCTCAATTGTGGGTATCCTCCAAACTGTGCAGCCATTTATAAGGAAAAATGGGGATATCTGATTAAACTGGCTATAACAATATGGAACTCTTTCTATAACTCTGTGAAATTAATATAGTCTTATTAAGGAGAATGGCCACAAATTTGACGAATCTTGTAATAAATCTATTACAGAGATTGGATAATGACAAGTCTTTAATAGGTGAATATTGCATGGCTATATATATGATTTTATAGGTCATCGAACCCGCTTTTATGGCTCTTTCGATTTTAGAGAGAGAAGAAAAAATGCATTTGGGAAATCTCACTCCCACGATAACTATCATAATATTTAAAAAAATGGCTTTAAATAATTTCATTTTGTAAGCCACTTATTAATGCACGTTAGACAAAGATATATGGTATACAGTTGAAGAATTGTTCACAATTCATATTTTGATAATATTTTATTTTATTTTATTTCAATTGAATATATATTATCAGCAATAATTCACCCGCTATTTAAATCAGATTGGCCCTCGTGAAACTAGATGTCAGCAAAAGATGGAGAACTTATTTCCTGTTTGAGAAAAGATCATGACAAAGAAAAGGCAGATTTGATTCCTTTAAAAAATAACACACTTACAGATTATTTTCTAATAAAGATAATTAAAAAAAATTGGATGAGGATCTGAATGTTAATTCTTCGATGAACTAAGCTTTTTCAAAATAAATATTATTCTTTAATTTTTAATAAATTCCCTCAATTAAAAATTTTTTTTATCCAATAGAATACAATTCTCCTTTCCTCTGTGCCAGTTGAACATATGTTTAACACAGCGAAACCTGTGTTTAGCACTAAGCACTCTTGTTTATCTGATCAAAATTTTAAAAATCAATTGTTGAAAATGAATAAAAAATTGAGATGTTATCTTATGTATAATATATTATTTTTGTATAATTTTATTTATATTTATTGTAAAAAAAAAATTAATATTTTTTTTGTATATAATATTTAATTTTTTAAGTAACGAGTAACCCGTTACTTTTTTAAATAGTGAGTAACACGCGTTCCTTTTTTAAAAAGGTAACGAGTAACTGTAACACGTTCTTTTTTCAAACGTAACGAGTAACGGTAACGCGTTTATTTTTTGTAGTAACGTTTACAGCACTAAATAATACTCGTTTCACTGTAATCGGAAATTATGAGGGGGGAGAAATTTGTTTATAAAAAATAATAAATATACATATTGTTACTAAAAGAAAATTAGAAGAAAAGTAAAAGAAATATGTATATATTATATTTATTAATTTTTAATAATTCTTTCATTATTTATGTAAATTTTGGTAGATGACATTTTATTCGTAATCATAAATATATAGATTTAATTTAGATATTTTATTTTAGGAAGAGACAAGACAAAGAGTGAGAGCATGAGATAGATTAGAACATGAAAATTTTTAACTTGAATCACGAGTATTTTACGTTTATTCTTTAAAGAAAATTGGACGTGGTTGAAACTAGAGGCGAACACATTAATTAAGGATAAAATAATCCGGATTAGTTCAGGAACTATATATTTCAACATCTTTAAACTCAACATTAAAATAATTATCTAATAAAACGATATAATTTTATGTTCTCAAATTATTTGATGATATTTCCGATAATTATAAAGTAATGATATAGATAATATTGATTATATAACAAATTTTTTGGGATCCCACATATCAGATCTCGCCATATAAAAAGAGTTCCCTCCTTTACAACTGTTCTTCATTAAATATAATACCTCTATCCCATACAGTTCTCCTGTTGAGAGATTATCTAGTATAGCAAAATATGTTTTTAGTGAAAAAAGATGTTCTTTATTAGATGAAAACCTTGAGAAACATATTCTCTTAAAAAATATTATTTATATATACAACTAATATTTTATTATGTGATATTATTATAAATTTTTATCTGAATACAAATTTCATTTACAATTATAACAAAATATATAATTAGGGTTGCAATATTTTATTTATTAACCTACTTACTGAGAAAAAATATTAGATATAGTTTTTAAAGTAGCTACTAAAATAGCTAAATTACATTTAAAATGTAATAAGCTATAGCTCGCAGAAAACATTTTTTGGAAAGTAGTTGCAGTTATAACGCGCTATTTTTTAAAGTAACCTTAAAAGAGCATTGCTTTGCGCCGTTTCAGTTCAGCTTAAATGCGAATACTAATAATTTTTTAAAAAATATGCCCTATTAATAATTTTAAGTCGAAATTTGGCGAGATCTCTCCTAATTAAAGCCTTTGGAGATATTTAGAAAATTATGAAGGCCTCTTCCTAATTCACATATATCAATTTTTTTAAAAAATAATTAAACACATGATAAACGTTGTATTATCTCATTATAGAGATCAACATCATTTGTACTAATTACAATACCCTCAAAGTGAGCTTCCTCTATAAAATTCTTCAACAAAAACAAATTTGCAAAAAGTTTTAAGGGCATCCGTAGCTGAAGATACTGCTTATGATATACGTCCAAGATAAATAGTCGATAATATTTTAAACTATAAACAATTTTGAATTTTTTTTAAAAAAGTTTTAAACGATACTTCAACCATAAGTCATGTCAATATTAAGAATAGGGGATACACCTTTTTTTTAACTCACATAAAAAATAAGAGCTATTTTTATAACAGCATATTCAATTGCGCTATGATCAAATATATTCTCCACTAGAAGAAGAGGAAAAATTAAAAGTATGTTTGAAATAAGTTTTGAAAAAATCTCATTCACATTGAACCACCCCAAATGCTACTTACTTATTATATCCTCAATATAAAGCTCGCAACTTCTAATAACGATGAAGCTTGAGTAATAAAAGAATCAGGATTTCTGAGGTGGGAATAATTCACCCATTTTAGCGAATATAATTAATTTTTGATGAACTTGGGGAACGCGGTAGAATCTATAACATTAATCATGTGTCGGCATCAAGCTGATGATAGGACTTTGCCCTATGGGGAAAGTGACAAATGTCAGTAACCCTCTGAGGTTCACCTGCTTAAAATAGAAATTGGTCCGTTTGGGAATATTCAAGTGAGGAACCGAAATCCATTTAGTTGACTACAAGGAAAATTGATATAACTTACGATTAAATTAAAATATAGAAGAAAATGTTAATAACTAAATAAATCAAAAAAAAAACTGGAAAAGCAAGCGAAAGATTATTTAGAATTAAGCAGGGATCCAAACCATAACGAATATCGGGTCGGTTTAGGTTCAGATAAAAATAACCTTTATGGTTCAGGCTCGGTTGGTGAAAAATAATATTCGGTTTGAACAAAAAATGTGCGAACCTTTTTGCATACTAGCCTATTAGACTTGTGTAAATAGACACATTTGTTTTAGATTTTATCGCCATATTTTCAAAATTCTCTTCCGTCAAATTTATCTCTATAAGGAAAAGGAATAAATTCTATAGTTGTAAACACTTCTATACGCTAAATTGGCTAGCACTATCAAATAACAATATCTAAAAATACATTTTTAAAAGAGTTAGAATATTAAAAGATTTAAACTGGTGAGGTTCAGGTTCAGGTTCGGATGACAAATTATTTGACATTTCAGATCCAGTTTCTTGGTAATGGTTAATACCGGTTTAACTGTTCAGATTCGGTATGCATTCATTTAGATTTATGAATATATTTTGTATATTTATTATATTATATCATGTAAATTTCCTTTTGTCTATTTTAACAGACAAAATACACAAACCTGATTAAATTCAACATTAACTATAAATTACCCCCACCCCATCAACAAAAAAGGAAAAAGATACCTAACAATTTCTTAATTTCAAGCATTTGTTATTTTAATTTTTTTATTATTACCCTCATTAAGGAGACATCGATTGGAAGCAATCTAGAGGAGAAACAGGACCTAATATTATCAATAAAAACGGTGACACCAATCTTATTCATAAGGCCAACGTGAATTTTGCATCGTTACTATCCCAATACTGTAAAAACGAGGCTCCTTATTCCGGTATCATTTTATATATTGTGTTAAACAAAATGGCCTTTCATTTTTAAAATATAAAATTTGATCAAAAAATACAATTTTTATTTAGTAAATTATACAAATTTTTAAATTATAATATATATAAAAAAAATACTTAAAGACCCTCTATTTGTTAAAATAATTCAATTTTATTTTAGTTGCATTACATTTATAAATACTAAATATATTACATATTTTTTCTTATAAACAGATGAACTTGAGCCTTCTTTTTCCTTTTCCCCTTCTACCTCACACGAAAGATTGTTGCACGTTCTTTATTTTTGCTCCTCTGACGAATATTGGTTTGCATTTTTTTTACTTCATGTTAATTTATGTCTTGCTAGGTTCACATTTTTTTCACAATTAACATGTCAATTTTTCTTAGCATCAATCAAAACAATAATAATGCAGTAAAAAATGGCGTCCCAGGTTTTAGATCACTGAGCTATATAACTAATCATGTAATACGCAAGACGGAACGTGATTGGAGAACTTGTTACTTGTGTCCTGAACCTGGACACGCTATCGATGATTTCGCAACAAGTGCAGTGAAAATCGTTTGGAAAGTGAGTTGTTACGGTATAAAAATATTTTTATTAAGATCTAAATAATAAATTTATCCTATTTTTTGAAATATTGCTTCAGAGGCTTTTTTATAATTTTTTGGAAGTTATTTTTACACATATAAATGTTTAACCATTATCAAAAAATATTTTTCCCTACTAGACCCCTATTCTAAATCGTTGTCGAAAAATGATGCTTCATCTCAAAATACTTTCGCAGCCCTTGTGGATAAGTCGTTTAATAATCAAATTATCTCTGAAAATCGTAAGAAATATTTAATTTATATTTATATTTTTCATAATTATAATTTTTTTTAAAAAATTTTACAAATTATATAAAAATCATAGAAAATACGAAATCTGTTCATATTCCAACTATCAAAAGAATAAAAATTAGAGTTAAAGGCACTCAGGTGTACGATACTAATATAGCTCAGATCGAATGGCGTTTAAACGTTCACTATCCGCTTTCATCTTTAAAATCCGGAACGGAATCGATATTGTTATCCGCTAACGGTATATTTATATAATTTTTGATAAAAGTTAAATTGATATGTATTTTATTTTTTAATAAAAAAAGAAAATTTTGACATAGACACCGAAGAGTACATAGGTGCTGATTATTTCTTTATCACGGCTCAATTTATATTTCCTAAAGCTTTTGAAAATTCTCTCCCTTATAAACTAGACGGCATTTTATGGCAAAAAGCTCAAATATTCAGAACCAAATGGGTTCCTCCTTTATCGAATTTTGATAAATTTTTGAATTCGACATCTAATAATTATACAAATGATAATGGCTCATTTAACGATATTCAAACATTTCATTATGATAATGGGGATAAATCATTTATGAAGGACGAAGGGGATTTGGATATTTTCGTAACTTTTGAATAATTGATATTAAATTTTCTTTTTTTAAAGGTTTGGGTGTATTATATTTATTATCTAATTTTATTGTAATAATTTTATTTAATATATGTTATAAAATAACAAGCGGAAATAATAAAGTCTATTTATGTGATCCTAATATTTTTAATTATTATTTACATTATAGAAATGAAATATTTTTAATTTTAAAATACCTTAAAAAAATGTTTGCTCAGATACAGCAACAAGTACAAACTACAATTTTACAACATTTGCGTTAATTTTAAATAATTTCTTATACTGTATAAGAAGTTGGCTATCTTAGACGACAACATTTAATAATTAGTATATTTAAAAAAAATTGGAAACATCTGATGACCAAAATAAAATAAAACTTTCCTTTTTTTTCAATGAAATTTTAAAACTAAAAAATGATTTATTTGTTCATGCAAAATAAATGTGCTAATTTTATTAAAAGGCTATCAGAAAAATCGATCAAAGAAATAAAAGAAATCACGTTCCCTTCCCACGACTCTAAAACAAATAGCAAGATAATTAATTCAAAAAATAACATTTTTCATACTAGGAAAATTGTTTAGCATTTAATATATATTCCCTTTTCTTTAAAATATATGTTCATACATCGAACCTAATTTCATTGCTTTTTTCAATATTTTTTAGTAGTTATATAACTAAAAATCATTGAGTATTTATATTTAAAAGGTTTAGCACCAGTATTCTATGCAATGAGCAGGCTTGTTAATCGATCCTTTTAAAAAGATCGAATCACGATCTTTTGAAAAATATAGGATGAAATCCAGGATCGATCTTTTTTTAAAAAAAGAATCGCGATCACGACGATCCTTTTCTTATTTAAATTTCTGATCTATGCAAAATTAACTAATATAAAAATTAATTAAATATGGTATATATATATATTGTAATTGAATAATATATTAGTATAACAATTAGAATATATATATATTTATAATTAAAATTAGCATATAATAATAAATTTTTTTCTAAATTATCATCATTTAAACAACCACGTTTTTCATTAAGTATATATTGAGCGCTTGATGGTAAAGGTGTGTTATATTAAATAAATGTTTATTTTAAATTAACATAATTATTAAAAATATTCACAGAATCATCATAAAATAAAAAAAATTATTAATGGAAAAACATTTTGTGACGAATTTTTCCCCAAAAAGGTATCAATTTCATCCAAGCCTTCATAAGAAGAATCTGCATGTGGTTGACCCTGTATATTTTTTAAATGGGCAATTAACCTTTCTTTTAGCAGCAAATTTTGTGGCAGATTAATAAAAGGCCAATTGAGCTTAAACTTTGGGTGAATTATTGATGCCAATATATTACTGTCATCAGATAGTGAAGGAAATCTATATTAATAAATGATAATTAATTTATTATTAAATAAGTGTTCATTCATATAAATCAGGTATCTCCGCCCTTTCAAATTTTACAGTCAGGCCTGACCAATCTGTATAATATTGATTAAATTTAATAATTTTTAATGCCTATGTTGGCCCATTAAAATTTTTATTAAAAGCTGTGAGAAAATATTTTCCTATCATATGAATAATACTGAGGCTTTTTAGGTATTTAAGAACTTATGAATTAATGGTTCAACACAAATTTATATTATTTACATGTGGTTAAAAGGGTTATATAGGTTATCTTAAAAATTTAAGTTAAAATTGTCTATCATTAAAAGCTGCCCAAGATGATATGGGCAAAAGATTTTGAGAAAATATTTTCCTATGATATGAATAAAAATGAGGTTTTTTATTATTTAAAAACTTATGAATAAAGGGTTCAACACAGATTTTGTTAAATATATTAAGTTAAGTATATTATTAATATGTGGTTGAAGGGTTTTAAATACTAAAAATTAATTTTAACTCCAATTAAAAATATTTGTCTCTCTTTCATATCAATGCTAAGAATGGGCTAAAATTCCTGATTATTATAATTAAGATTAACACATCAATAAATATTTTATTAATTATTGTAAATATTTCTTATTATATATATATTGTTATGATCTTCTGTTGCGTTATTCTAATTTCTTAATCTTATTATATATTTTTGTAATCTAATTTTTATTATTTTTTGTAATTTGATTTTATAACTTATTTGCGTAACCTTGTTTTTATAACTTTCGGCGTAACCTTACTTTTTATATTTTATAATATATTTACTTTTTGTTTTTCGTTTGTATTCTAAAAATGTATATATACCTTAAGAAAAGAAAAAGAAATTAGTTAATAAAATATATTTTTACTGACTCGCACCTCGCGCTATATCGTTAAGATCTTTATTCTTTTCATGGTGCCCCGGCTCTGGGTGGTGGACTAGAAAAAGATGACTACCTAATCTGCTGAGATGACTATCTAATCTATGACGATTGCTTAATCCATTGAGATGACTATTTATATGACTACCTATTGTGACGATTGTTTAATCCATTGAGATGACTCTATTTATATGACTACCTATTGTGACGATTGTTTAATCCATTGAGATGACTCTATTTATATGACTACCTATTGTGACGATTGTTTAATCCATTGAGATGACTCTATTTATATGACTACCTATTGACTACCTATTGTGTTGATTGCTTAATCTATGGAGATGACCAAGAATCAAACCTTAGCACGTTCTTTCATGCAAAAAGCTTCTTTCTTCATGGTGTCCCGGCTCTGGATGTTGGACTGGAATATGCAGCACCTAACCTAATGTGACAACCTAGGAAGAACTGATATGGAAGTTGAACGATAGGTTATGAATTCTATTTTGTGAGACGAATGATGATTACTTATTATTCTAATCCACGTAAGAAGAAAAGTTATTAAAAATTAAAATTTTATGCCAGGATAAAGGCATGTTATAAATTTTTTAAATCACTAAAATGTAAAATCATAATGGATTTATTTGAACACACCTTTAAAAAATTTTTTACTTAAATTCTTAGTGAAATATTATTTTTTAATTTCTTGAATGATGACCAATTGTAAATTAACAACTAATCCTAAAAATGAATTCTTAGATATAATTAAATATAAACCATTATAAATCCTAAACAAGAAGATAAAACTTTAATTTTAAATATATTAAAGTGTAATTAAAACATATGAATTAAAAGGGATTGATTTAAATAACCCTTATAAGTAATGCTTAATATGATAAAAATGTTTTTGAAATAAAGCTTTTGAAGACAAAAGGTTATGTAAAAATTAAACATCAATTTTAGAAAAATATTGTGTGAAATTTAAATTTTTTTTAAGAGAGGGAAAGGTGCATAATATTTGCATATTTTAACCTCGGAGATTGAAAATAAATTAAATACTAAAATGCAAAAATTAATTAAACACTAAAACGCGAAAAAATAAAAGTCATTAAAACGCTAAAAATATAACAATCTTATTGATTTATCATTCTTCACTTATTTTTATATTTTGATGAACTATTATTTCTTATTATTCGCAACTCACTGATAATAATGATTTTGAAAAATGATAATAATATCAACGACACGATTTGTAAAACATTCGATATGGATATCAAGCTCACGATTTAAACAAAAACGAACAAACAATGATTTGGACAAGCCAACGATTAGTGACTTATGCAACATTGACAACCAAAACGATAAACCACTTGGACAACAAACTCTCTGTGTCTTCTCCGATGAAATTATCAGAAGAGGGAGAATGTTGCGTTATTCTAATTTCTTAATCTTATTATATATTTTTGTAATCTAATTTTTATTATTTTTTGTAATTTGATTTTATAACTTATTTGCGTAACCTTGTTTTTATAACTTTCGGCGTAACCTTACTTTTTATATTTTATAATATATTTACTTTTTGTTTTTTGTTTGTATTCTAATTTATATTTATAGAAAATGTATATATACCTTAAGAAAAGAAAAAGAAATTAGTTAATAAAATATATTTTTACTGACTCGCACCTCGCGCTATATCGTTAAGATCTTTATTCTTTTCATCTTCACAAATAATAATTGTATTTTTAAAAGAATTAATTACTTCTAAATGCCTCTTTAGGTTTGAACTGCTAATCAATGAAGAAGATATTTTGTTTTTGCATAAAGAGCATTTTGCATAGATTATTGTAAGGTTTCCATCCGTTTCACATAAAGTAAAATACTTACGTAAATTATGAAATGGTAAAAGATTCTCATTCTCACTTATATCTGCTGTCACATCAATAGAAGTAGATGTATCATCTACTAAATCTATAATGGAGGACATTATTCAAACCTAGAATTTATTTATTTTATTATAATATAATTAATAAATAAATATAACTTGCGTATAAAAAAATTGGTAAATTATGTGATACGTGATATATAGCACTTTTCCCTCTAGCGTTGAAGGTTCAGCAGAACTACGCTAGGTTTTCCTCATTTCCATCTAATTGGAACTAATTTAATTTGGGTGTAAAAGTAAAAATATGAGGAGCCCTCAATACGTTTGTGGGCAAGTCGCACATACTTGTAGGCGCAACATTTCGAAAAATGTTACGTAAACCTCTAGTCCTATTAAAAAGGAGTGGGGCAGAAAAGGAGCCTATACCCGAGAACTACAGTATAATTTAATTAGTTTAAGGGTGGGTGGTGGCTGATCTTAAGTTTAAATTCTTTAGTGTAAGACTTAATGATTGATATCAATATTGAGATTTAATGTTCATAGAATCTGTAAATAAAGATGATTAAATAAAAAAAATTTGCCTGATCAGTATGATATAGTATTATTTTTTATTGATGGTTCATCCATACACTACATATCAGTTATACTTCCAAAATTTTTGCACCGGATAACCCGCCCTAATATTTCTTCCATCATTTTAACAAATTCTTTTTGCTTAACTATATAAAATGGATACATTCCGGCCATTTTGAAGCATTAAATTCCGGAAAATATTTTAATTTTCACATGTTTATATGCGTGAATCGGGAAAAAAAATCAGTTTAAAAATTTCAGGGCTAAAAAAATCAATAAAAATATTATGAATCAATTGGTAAATTGTTGAAATATATCTGGTGGAATGGTGGTTGATAAAATATGATGTAGATAGATATTTTTCTTTAAATAATATTTTAATTTAATTTTCAAAATTTTTATTTTATTTATTGCTTTTTAAGTAAAAAAGTGATTTTTAAAAGGATCGGGATCGAATATTTAAAAAAATGATCTTGATGACAATCCACAATTTAAGGTCAAGATCTTAAATCCAAGAATATTTACAAATTTAGGATTGAATCCAGGATCGGCGATCTTTTAATTTGATCCTTTAACAACTCTGGCAATGAGATCATCTCGTTGACTGAATTATTTTAAGCAGATCTGGAGAAAAAAAATTAAAAAGTTATGGTTCAGCTGTTAAATTTTAAAAGTTAAAGGTTTTTTCCAGGTTTTGAAAATTTCGTAATATTTATATCAAGATAAATATATGAAAGGCACAAAAACATCAAGTAATTTTATATAATGTGTTCTAAAAGTAACAACACAATATTTAATCAAATAAGATTTATATGAATTGTAATTTGTAATGTAAATTTATTCAATCACTGAATATTGACTATATATTAAATGAAAAGTATTTTATGAAAGTTTTACTTTTAATTATATTAAATATAATGAAGCAGCAAAAAATTAAATATATAAAAAATCTAGCCAAATTTAAAAAATACCGTTTAAAAAATTAACAGGAGTGTAATTGATCAAATATAGGGTGTTACAGGGTTTCCCAATCAAAAAAGAAAAGTCTCAAAGGCTTAGGAAAAAGTCCAATCAAAAAATGAAAATTCCCAAAAGGAAAGGAAAAGTGTCAATAAATCAAAATTCCTTTTCAAAAAATTGTAAATTTTTCTTATTTTTATTTTTCCTTCTTATTTTATTTTTAAGTTTTTATTATTTCTTTTAGCCATTTTTATTTTTATTATCTTTTCTCGATTTATTTTTGATAATTCATTTTTGTCTTTTTAAAATTTTTTTATTAATTTTCCCTCTTATCTTTCTTCACTCCTCTAATCCATTTTTTATGTTATTTTTTAACAATTCTTTCCTCTTTTTCATTCTATATAATTATTTGACCTTATGATTTTTTCTCCTTATATTTTTAGCTTTTAAAAATCACTTAATTTTTATTTCTCTTTCGCAATCGAATTTTTTTTATTAATATTTTTGGCATATCAAATTTTTTCATTACAATTACGCTATATATATGTTGTATTTTTTAAAGGGATCAGAATCAGTACTATCCGAGATCATCATGGGATTTAAAGGAATCCCTTTAAGAGTTCAATTTTTTAAAGGATATCAATCGATAGCTATTCAAAATATCTATTCAATTGGAGGTTAATCTCTCTCCTTTAATGAGCGAATCTAGGTGTGGGCGCTACAGCTGACTCTATACTAATGGCATTTTTAATTAATGAATCGCCAATTAAGATTTAGAATTAATTTACCAATATAAATTAGTGTAGTAGATCGTTGCATTGTTCTTTCAAATATAGTTAAAAAACTATAACATCTTGGTTTTAGATTAGATAAAATATTTTGGATAGAAGAATAGTCTTTTCAATTCTCTGAGCCTAGTTCCAAATTGACAGTGCATTTTTTTTACTTCGCAGGGGGAATTTATACAAGGATTTGAAGCGGTTGAATTAATATATAACTTTGCTTTGTAATTGTATTATATAAAATTTAAAATATTAAAAAAATTTATAGGAATTAATGACAAAATTTAAAAACCACCTTTAAAATTTAAAAATTCATGCATTCAGCTCTATTATCAGGGATACCCTACATATGCTAAAATTCCGATCCAATAAATGGTATTTTAAACTTACTCAATCTAACATTGAAATATATCTTGTAACTATAGACTTGGCCAACTGGCAGTGAAGTTATCACAAAATATTCTTATGTAGGTAGGACTCCTGAAGATTTATCATTTAATAAGGGTGATATATTAACTATTTTATCTTCATCGCAAGTTTTTTAAATTTTATTAAATTTAGTGTATTCGATATTACTATAGAAATTAGATTGGTATTTTGCTCAAAGATTGGATGGTGCAAAAGGTCTTATTCCTTCAAATTACTGTGAATTGAGGAAAAAAATTTCACTGTACAACTCTATGCTGTAATTGATTTTTTTTTGCACGTTTAAATTAAATTCATTTTTTAAGATGGTTCCATGGTAAAATTAGTAGAGAAAAAGCTGAAATTATACTAAAAAATAAATCAAAAGATGGATATTTTTTAGTAAGGGAGAGCACAAATTTTCCAGGAGATTATACCCTCTGCCTACTTTGCAACAATATTGTTGAACATTATCATATAATTAACTCAAACACTATAAATGAAAATGATATAAATACTGAAGATGAGAAAAAATCTATGTTTACTATTGATAATGAAATATTTTTTGACAACCTTATTCAACTGGTCAAAGTATATCAAAATATTTAAAATAAAATATTGCAAAGATTTATATTTTTTTATAATTCCAAATTTTATTTTCAAAACTGTTAATTATATAAGCATGACTTTATTCATTTAACATCTTATATTTTGTTAAAATATATCCTGTTCTTATATTAAGTTAGATCATACTTAAATTATTTATTAGGATAATATAATGTCAAAAAAGATTTAAAGATATATTATTTTATATTAATATCAGAAGTAAGCATTATATATACTCAAGTATCAGTTAAGGATATATTTTAATTTGACCAATAGCAGCGGTCAATAGACAAAAATGATAATTAATTTTTACAAACTAAATAATATCTTAGTATATTGTTTGAATATTATTTTGGCTAAAAAGATAATATGGGATTTCTGATTAATATTAATATATTAGCAATTGGATATTAAAATATATTTCTCTAAAAATTATTTGAAATCTTAACACATTATTGCTAAAAAAATTTATATAGAATCAGGAAACTTTTTGAATGAGTAAGATGTTGTTTTGTTTGTAATTATTACCAATAAAAAAAATATATATTTTATGAATAAACTTGTTTTATAAAATGTATGAAACATTTTGCCCATATTTCATAATCAAATTTAATTCAATAATTTTCATAAAATTTTCCTATTTCATTCTTTATCAGCATTACTCTCTCAACGAAGATGGCTTGGTTTGCCTCTTGTGTAAACCAGTTTACCCTGAAACCTCTTCCATAAATTTGCAGAGTAACAGCAATAACCCCAAAAAACTCCCACATCAAAACAATGTCAAACAAAATTTGAATTCAAACCTAAATAACTCAAATAATTCGATAAATGCTACTAAAAATGGTGGCCTTAATCACATAAACAAAGAAAATATCGACGGAAATATAGAAAATGATAGTAAGATGTCAAAGACAGACGAATTCATAGTTACACCTGCCGTTTTTAAATCTGCCGGTTGGGCTATCAAACCTGATGCCTTGACTGTTCTAGATCCTATAGGAAAAGGAGAGTTTGGAGGTCAATTTTAAATGTTTTTTATTTATTTACACATAAGGGTGTTTAAAACTTAAAAAAAATTTGATCAAATTTCAGAACTTTCATAAATAAAAATATTTTAATAAACTATTTTAATTTTTTAAAATTTCTAAAAAAATGGTATAAAAAATTTTGGGCATGTTTTTACTTTTTAATGAAAATAAAAACGCTTATTTCTTTATTTTTTTTAAGGTAATTTTGTGAATCTCATAAGAATGAATGGTAGTTTATTAATATGTTTAAAAGTTTAAAAAATTTCGCCAGGATTTATATAGCCGAGAAGTGATAAAACAAATAATAACACAATTGGTACCTGTTCTATTCCTTATAAGATTTAAATTGTATTTCCCATTATTTTTCAAATTTTCTTAATAAAAATGGTTTGAGACGCCGAAATATTTTATTAGAAGCAAATTCGTAGAAACATCTGGAACTCTCATCAATGTGTTCCAAATAATTTTTCTAAAACACGAAAACTTTTTGTTGAACGTTCCTTTTCCTATGAATGTTCTTAAAATATCACCTATTTTTGTTTTTTCACCTCCATCTTTGTTGATGAGCTCAATCTAAGCTATTATAGAGTTGCTAAGGATAGGTGATTTAACCACATATATGCCAAGAAGGGGATAAAAAAGTCACCTATCTTAATCACGATTTACGAATAAGCTTGTTTTATTTAATGCCCGCGATAAAATTTTTAACGCAACTTGGCGCTTCGTTTATAAGATGTAAAATATTTTTTAAAAAATCTGTTTTTAATGAAAAGTTCTAGGTTGTATTACAAACCTTTATGGGATAATATTAGTATTGATAGTGCCAATTTTCTTTACTCCAAAAAGGAAAAAAATCAAATTTTTGAACAACTTGGTTTTGCGCTGGGTAAAATGTTTTGGATAGTAGAACAGTATTACAAAACCGTTGGGAGCAGTTTAAAATTTATAGTGCCAACTTTCTTTATTTCACAATTTTTTTTAACTTGGTTTTGGATAGTAGATGAGTATTGAAAAACCTATGGGAAGTATAAAATGAAATTTGGCAATTTTAATTACTCCACTAAGGAAAAAATCCAAATTTATAACCAACAAATCATATTTAGTTTTTCTAAAAATTTCAACTTTTTATTTCGCGGTGTAATAAGAATTGACAATTCATTTAAACTACTTCCAAAGATTTTTTATTACTCATCTACTACCCAACTTTCTATCCAGTTCAAAACCAATATTTTCCCTCATGGAGTAAAGAATTGTCACTCCCAACGGTTTTGTAATGCTATTCGGCGCCCAAACATTTTACCTGATCCAAAATCAAGAGTTGAAAAATTCTTCTTTGTACAGTAAATAAAGAAAATTGACATCAATCTTAAGCAATTCCTAAAAGGTTTGTATTATTGTTTTAACTATGTAGAAATTTATATCCGGTAAAAAATAAATTTTTTTTATAAATGTTTTATATTTTAAAATTGCGCTAACTTGCATTAGAAATTTTGTTCCAAAAAAAATCCCATTTTATATATTTATTTTTTGATTATAAAATAAAAGATTTTAATCAAATTTATAGAAATGATTCTTAGATAAATATGATATGATTTGCTATAAGATATTATTAATTTTTCTAAATTTGTTTCCAAAATAATAAATTAAGAAATTTTCTTATAATAAAATATTTTTTCGAGTTAAATTTAGTAAGCATTAATAAAACAAGCTTAATTCTTGATAATCCAAAGATGGAAGGTTTTAAAGATCTTTATTATTTCACAAAATCAACGATTAAGCAACCTAAATGTGTATATTATAAGTCTATGTATTTACAACACCAAAATATTATTTTAAATTTTAATCGTAGATGTTTTATTGGGAACTTTGAGGGGCAAAAAGGTAGCTATTAAAACTCTTAAAGACAAAAGCCCTAAAAGTTTTGAAAAATTCCTCGCCGAAGCCTCTATCATGACGTACGTTGTTTTTATTTTAATCTACTACACCATTTTTAATAATACTGTTAAGTATCTTTTATTATTGTAATTCATAATGATACTCTTCACTTTCAAAATGATATTTAACAATGTATATTTTATTTTATCATTGTAAATGCTAATTGTAAAAAATTGACGCCAATGATTTGTGAATTATAGTAAAGGCCATTCAAAAACAATCACGAATCAAATATTGCATTTTTCGAAATCGATTCTTATAAACGAATATAATAATTATTTGCTACATATTCTTACTCAAATTATTAATTTTTAAATTAAAATTTTTTAAATTAATTATGCCATAAATTGTAAAATTTAATTCATTACACAAATTATATAATAATATTTAAATAATTGGAATAAAATTTATATTATGATTATTTAACTAGCAATTTATCATAGTAAATAAAAGTGAATAAATTTGTTCTAAAATTCAAAAAAATGTAATATTAAAGGAAAATGGAACAAACACAAACTATATTCCTCCTAAACATTTCTATCAAATCTTTATTTTTTTTTCGTTTGAAAATTAAACGTCTTATCTGGAATTCGCTCAGAATATTAAGAAAACGAACAACGATATAATAATTTTAAAAAATTAGTTTTGAAACTTTGATTTACATAATTTTTATTGATATTTAAAGTCAAATTATTCCATTAAATAATTATTCCTTGTATTGGAATTAAATAATTATTTATTTGTATTAGAATAAATCGATTAATTACTAATCGTATTTATCAAGTGAATAGAATTAGTTGAAACGAATTGTTGAATAGCCTAAAAATAACGTATATCATATAGTTTATAAATAAATGTTTATTTTTATATAGGGAATCTTTTTTTTGCTAGATTCTTGAATTGACTTGTCCATACCTTTTTAATTTAAACGTTGATATAAAAAAAATAAAATAAGATCCTTTTTTTAAAAAAATTTGCAAGTATTTTTTTTTTCTAACTTCTCGATATCGTTCATTTAAATATACTCCCTCTTTACATGTTTTTTCATATTAGTGGCATCAAGCACGCTAATGTGGTTAGGTTTTTGGGCGTTGTTTTTGGAGGGGAAAGGGTTTATATGGTCTTGGAATACATGACACATGGAAATTTGCTAGAATTTCTAAGGTCAAGAGGTCGAAATGTTCTCACTCCTCCCCGTTTAATCAATTTCGCTGAGTGAGTTATATATTTTATTATGTATTTAAAATTGTAATGTATACTATAATATACCGTTATAAGCGTATTTATCTTCTGAATTTGTAGAATGGGGGAAGAAAAGGAAAGCTTATTTAAAACAGGGGAAACAAATATTGTTAATTTTGCTGTTAGTTATAATATAAAAAATTTAAAAAAACAAAAAATTTTCAGCCTCGTTGTGTTCTTTAAAATTACTTAATTTTGAAATTTGTTTCGAACTTATATTTGTCATAACTCCTTATGTTGATAACTTCATTAAAATTTTAAAAACATTATTTATAATATAATACTTCAAATAAATTTGAAAAAATGGTAGTTTGATAATAGGAATTTAATTATATTTTTTGAAACAAAAATGAATAAATAGTGATTGCTGCAAAGGTATGATGTATTTGGAGAGCAAACAAATAATTCACAGAGATTTAGCCGCTAGAAATGTGCTATTGGACCAGGACCAAATGGCCAAAGTATAAAAGATAGTGTTGTTAAAGTTACTTTTCAAATGTAGCTAGTTATAATTAAAACTTTTCCAAAACGCATAGTTTTACTTGAAATGTAACTAATCACCTTTACTTAAATCTAAATTACCATCTTAATTTTTTTCAAAAATGATGTTAATCATATGACTTAATGCATTAAACAAAAGCAGCTTTAAGAAAAAAGTAATCATTATTTATTTTATAAATCTATTATTTATTATATAAGGACAAATCATAATGTACATTATGTAAAATTAGGCCTAAAACGAATTATTAGTTATTCGATTTAATCTGATTCGATTCGTATTTTACGAATACGAATAGCACAAACGAGGAAAATTATTCATTTATTCGAAATTATTTATTTATAAATATTCGTAATTTTTTGAAAATATTTTATTGTAAGTATAATAAAAAAAGAAGTAATTAAATTTTCCTAGTGGATATCATTTCGTTTATTTTATTTTATTTCCTATTATCAAATCATAACAAGTTATATTTTCTGATAAAGTTATGGAAAGAGAAACGCCCCAACAAAATAAACTAAAATATAACTATTTTATTTTGATGATTTGGTTTTAATCATTTTTAGTGTTATGAACAAGTGAAATTTTATGGAGTGTGCCTCTCGATATTATTAAACTCCTGGCAGATAAATAACTAAATTTTCTTGACTAGTTCTTATTCTTTGATTAGGAAAATTCTTTTCCCATTTAGTGACCTTATTTTTGAGAAAATTAAAAACAATCATCTAATTCAGATAGTGTATCATAATCATTATCATCTTCATCCTCACAGAAAATTATTATAACTTAAATATTCTTACTATAATATCACAATACTAGGTCCTAGACTAAAAATGGAATTTTTTGAACAACCACCAACATCATATAACATAGATACAATAATTCTATTAGAAAAATTTAAGGATGTATATAATGAATACAAAGTGAAATATAATATCAATACAACATCAGTTAGCGCAATAGTACAGTCGAACTTGGATAGAATTTTCAAACAAAATAACATCGCATCAATATATATGTGAGGTGGAAACATATCTTAATGAATTAAGAATCAGTTCTAATAAGAGTCCACTAGAATGGTGGAGATTGCATGGGGATCGTTTTCCTGTGTTGTCTAAAATGGCAACTGATATATTGTCAATTCAGGGATCTTCGGCATCAAGTTAGTGGTTATTCTCAATAGGAACAAATATGATAATGAAAAATAGAATGTCTTGAAGGAGGTAACTTTTAGAAAAACTTTTGATAAAACTGGTTATTATCAAATTCGGATCTATCATTATATATAATTTTTCTGTATTATATTTTGATGATTATGAAATGACGTTATATGTAATCATTGGGTTTAATTTCGTTTATTTTCTGTAAATTTTTATATGCTAATGACAATTAGTTTAGAGAATCCTTAAAAGTGTCATCTTAAAACATTACATCTGTTTATAATTTTTTTTGCAAAAAATTATATATTTTTTATAAGCTTTAGAAAAATTTTAGAATCAAATAGAATAATGATTTTATTATTTAAATACGAATAATAAATTATTCGATATTATTCGATTCGTACAAATACGAATAGCACAAATATTCGATTAGATTCGTTTTTTTGTAGGCCTATAAAATTGCACAGCTTACTAGAAAAGAAATCAATAATTAGGAGAATTTTAATATAAAAAATATAAAATAAAAATGATTTTTTTTAAAAATTACCTAAATTAATAAATCGCAAGCTGCTTTTAAGATTTTAAACATACAAACTTTTTATTTTCAATATGATTGATTTAGAGGACAAAAAAATATGATAGATTTAGGTAATGATAGATTTGAATTAGGTATTTTATACTCATGAAATTGAGTTGAAATATTTTAGGAAAACCTTAAAACTAAAATTACATTTATAAATCAATATAACCTTTCTCGTCATGATAACATCTAGCACACAAACTATTTTTATGTTTCACCCCCCCCCCCCCCCGTCCCCTATATCAACTTAGCTCTCAGATTTCGGCCTAGCCAAAGAAGGATCCTTCATAAACAACAACTTACCAAATCCCCCAAACAATTTTCCGGACACGAATTCTAATTCTCTCCTCGTCAATACCAATAATCATCACTCAACTACGAATAATATTCTTGCGAATGAAGGCGAAATGCTAAATAATACCAACGAAGACCCGAATGGGAAATTTCCTATCAAATGGACAGCACCAGAGGCCCTTAGAGATAACAAAGTTTTTAAAAAAAATTATAATATTTTATGGTTCATTTTAAGGATTAGCACTTGAATCATGTTATATAAAAAATTAAAATAATTTTATTATTCTAGGTTAGTTATACTTTTTTAGACGAAATGCTAAAAAGTGGAAAACATAATCAGACTGTTATTATATTTATACAAATAATATAATTATTTTATTCGTGTTAATGTCAAATAAGAAATTCTCATCAAAGTCGGACGTTTGGAGTTACGGTGTTTTGTTATGGGAAATATTCAGTTTCGGAAAAGTTCCCTTTTCGAGAATCGTACAATAATATAAACATTATTTATTTTATAATAATGTTAATTTATATAGCATATTATAGAGGCTTTAAAAAAATTAACCAAAATTTTTTTAAAAAAGAAGACACTTTTATTTTATTTTTATTAATGATTTATGATTTTATTTTTAAATTAAATTTTGAAAAAATATTTTTAAAGAACAAATAATTTTGAAATGTTTTTACCTTTTTCTTATACTTATATAAAGCACATTTAAAAAAATAATTTAAAATAAAATGGAAAATATATTTTTTTAAAATTATTTACATTATAGACCTCCAAAAATATGAATCAATAATTTCATTATTCATATTCGATTCGAAAATTTTATTTTTCTAAAAAATTGGATTATTATATTTTGTAAAAAATTTAGATTTTGTGAAAATAAAGATAAAAATAAAAAGTTCCTTCCAAATTATTGAATATTTAAGAATTCGTTTTTAAATAATTAAATCAAATGATTTTTCATCAGTATTCTATTATAATAATTGTAAATTCGTTATAGTCCTCGTAATTACGTGGACATTCTCATATAATCAATCATGCAATATTTATATCTGATCAACCTAATATTTAATAGTTTAGCACTTATTTATATCCTAAATTAAAAAAAAATAAAGCCTTTATGTGATGTGATAAAGCACATAGAAAAGGGATACCGACTCGAAAGCCCTGAGGGATGTCCCGACACCATGTATAAATTAATGCTTAATTGCTGGGATTTAAATTCCGACAAAAGGCCGAGTTTTAAACATATTCACTCAGATAATCTCAACAATCTTAACATAACCACAACAACTACTTCTCATTGAATTATTTTTCGCGTTTTTATTTTATGTCATGTTCTGTAAACGTGTATTTACCGTACGTTGTTAGATATAATTATTGTAATAATTTTTTTTTTATATTTTATATATTATTTCTTCTTTTAAATTATATAATTATTTTAAATAATACAACTGCATTTGACTTTTTTTACTTCGTTTTTTCCCCCAGATTATGTATTATTTTTTATAAAAATAATCATGTCGGAACCAAATGAGGCAATTCTTCATATTTTACTTATATTTTTGTTCCATTAAGATGTAGATATGTTTAAATAGTATCTAACACCACTAATGTTGATATTCGACTAAAAAAGAATGATCACGTTTCGCGTCTAGGATTAAGCGGGTTTGAAGTTGGGTCGAATTGGGTGATTGAAAACAAAATTTACGAGAAAATGATTAATAAATTTTGGGAAAGTAGACCCAACCTACAAATAATGTAATGTCCCAACTCCTATACAATTTTTAAATTAAATCATAATTTTTTATTGGTTAAAATTAAAATGATTTTTTTTTGCTTTTGTCTAAACGCTTTTGGGGCAGATCTGTTGGTATCGATTTATAATCCATACCTGGCGTAGCCATGATTTTCTTAAGGGGGTGATTTTTCCACGGGTTTTAGGTTTGCTTTTTACAGATCTTTGGCAGATTTACATTATTAAACATTATTTTGTGTTTGCACTTTTTTTCTTCTTTTTAATAAACACATATTTGGCTAATATATATATATATATAGTAACATTTAAAATTAAAATAAAACAAAGAAACAAAAATAATTATTCAACTCAGAGAGATGGGAATGACATAATTCCATCGGAAGGTCTCAATAGATATGTGTTGCCTAATATATTTCACTAAATCTGTGTCTAAGTGTTTTCCTAAAGTTTTTATTTTATAGTAAGCTTCATTGCAAAAAATACCAAGAGACATGCGACTTTTTTGACAAAACATTAGTTCTAACTAAGGAAAGCCTTTCACATCCATGATGTATTTTTTGTTAATCACATCACATGTCAGATTGATAGGTTATCAATAAAAATTATAAAATGTTATTGAAGAACATTTTGATAATTATTCCGAATAATTTAATATTCGATCAAATTATTCGATTAGAATAAAACTAATTATTCGATTTATCTAATTTAAATAAAACTATTAAATAAAACTAATTATTCAGATAATTTGCTTAATAAAAAAATTATTTAAATATCTAATATTCAAATCGAATATTTATTCGCTATCAAGCAACGCATAATTTACTATTTGTATTCTTTACTACTCGATTCGAATTATGCGATTCGTTTTCGAATAGGTCTATTAATGTTTCAAATTAAATTCATCAAAAAAATAGTGGAATATCTAAGTTTTGAGTCCAATTTGGATTATATATATAGCATTAACCCAGGGGCGTCACGAGCCTTTACAATCTTAGGGGGCTAAAAATTTTAAAAAATTACCTTCTTTTTTTAGAACCGAGGGAGTAGGAATTAATCCCCCCCCCCTACACACCTTACTAGTGCAAGTGATCTTTAGTTAAAGAGTAACTTTATATATTATGAACAATTTTTATCAGAATTTCTAGGATCATGTATATCATATTGATTTTATTTATTCTTTATTATGCTGGCAGTACATCTCGCTTTAGATCAATGTTTATAGCATATTAGATTTTATATTTTTTTTATTAGTATAATTTTATAAAAATTAATATACATTTTTTGATGTTTAAATAAGATTATTAAATTAAATTTCTGATGTTATAGGTAATATTCATATATTGTTATTAATTAATATTATTCATTATTTAGCTTATCAATATACCAGTGACGAAGGGTTCATAGAAGCAAGGGGAGCATTACTTCCCTTGTAATTTTTCCTAAAAAATTCTAAAATAAAATGAATATAATCTTTATGCAACTTTAAAAAAATTAATACTATTTATATTACGTTAAAAAAAATTAATATTATTGTTCACATTAAAGGTCTGCATTGGGAGTTTTTAGCCCACCCGCCCACGCCTACCCATCTAAATTTAGAAGGTGGAAGAGCGAGTTTAAATTTAAAAGAATTGGAGGATAAGTGAACGGGTTAAGAAAACTTAAACTGTGGGCGGGTGGGTTAAGTACAATTTTATTTTATTTAAAATCATTTAAGTAAACAAAAATATGGTCCCAGAAATTTCAAAATTTTTAATACCATTGTACCGAATACTGAGGATATTGTCATCGGAAGAAATTAATTAGGTAAAAAATATTTCGAAAACATGTATTTGATTTGCATGGAAGAATATAACATCAAAATCAACTTAGATGAAAATCAGAGAATTCAATTAAAGATTATTATTATGATTACAATGGTTAAATTAGTTAACAACCACGTCAAAATTAGACATCAGGGGAAGATGTGGCTTATATAGAGTAAGGAATTACCTAATGACATTACAAAATATTAAATATTAAAGTAACGAGTTTTTGTATAATTTAACAAGATTTTAGGCTACTTAGTTTAGTTTAAGTTTACAATTTATAAACAATTAATTTAAATTACTTTTTTTAAAATATTAATTATTAATAGTTTCACTTTTTATTTAAATATCTCACTCGAGTAAAGGATATACTTCAAACGAGTATCCTACTTTAATGGAAACGACAAGAAAAAGTTTTATAAAAATTTTCAAATTAGCTTGAAAAATATTGGCAATTCCAGCAACCAATGCTTCTTCTGAACGAGAAATTAACATTGCTGGAAGGTTTTTAGTATCAATAAATATTAATTTTATATTATTACATAAATATCTTATTAGATCAAATAAATTCCTTATCCGTTATTTAAATGGAATATTTTTTAATGCTTAATATACCAATTTCTTAAATTTGAAAACATTTTTGTAGGGATATATCGCTGAAACTAAATCATTTTTTTTATTAGTTGTTAAAAAAATTGAAAGAATGGGCTTATTTAAAATTTTTTATTAATAATAGGCGGGCAATTTTTTAGACTAATAGCCGGCGGGTAAAAAGGGCCGGCGGGAATAATTTTTAAAAACTATGAGCGGGTTGGGCTGATTAAATTTTTTAAAACTTTTAAGCCATATTTATACAAAAAATCTATGGAAAAGATAGATTTTTGTTTCTTGTAAAATTTTAAAAATATTAGAAGATTAGTGAGACCAAATTGGTTATAATAATTTATTCTATATAAAAGGTGAATATTTATTTTGCCTATCAAAAATTTCTAATTACTATACATTAATTTATAAAAGAGGCTATTGAGTTCGATTTTAAATTTAAACCGGTATATTTGGTTGTAGATAAAAAGTGCATAAAATTTTTAGAAAATATTAGCTTAAAATTATTCGTATTTGTCGAAAAAATTGACCCAAAATGATTTGAGTTATGAACTGGGTCGGGAGCTCAAATCGACTATAGTTGTGAACTCAGGTTGACTCGATTCGTAAACTCAAGTCTATATGCTTAGTCGACTAGAGGACGAGTAGTTCTATGAACTTGAGTCGACTAGAGGCTGAAAGTTCTACTTGAGTCGTCAATTTGAGTCGACTAGAGGACGAATAATTCAGATTTATTATTATTAATTAAGATATTTGTTCTGTTTTTTACATTTTTTTCTTGAGACTTCTAACTTGAGTCTTGAATAAGAATATGTTTTAGTCGACTAGAGGACGAAATTTTCCAATTAGTTATTATTAATATATTTATTATGTTTTTTACATTTTTTTACTTTAAACCTCTAACTTGAGTCGTGAATAAAAATTATATAATTGAGTCGATTAGAGGACGAATAATTCTATGAATTTGAGTCGTCATTTTGAGTCATATAGAGGAAGAATATTTCAAATTAGTTATCATTAATTAAGATATTTTTTTTGTTTTTTACATTTTTTACTTTAGACTTGCATGAGTCGTGAATACGAATTATTTTCCTGAGTCGACTAGAGGATGAATAGTTAAATAAAGTTGAGCTGACTAGAGAACGAATACAAATTAGTTATTATTTGTTAAGATATTTGTTCATTTTTATTTTCGTTTTTTAAAAAATAAAATTAAGAATCTATAGCTAATTTTTTGGATAAGATTCCACGTTTTCTTATGTGATAAAAAAAATTAAATTATATATTTGTACATGAATCATTAAAATTTAAATCATTATTTGAATTATATATTTGTATATAGATGTGATATCAGCTCAATAAATTTTTTGGCTCAGTTTCTGAATCGAGATACATTTGTACTATATCTAAAAAAGTTTTTAGACGATGTATTTGGTAATTTTAAATATGGCTAACTCAGTATTTTATCCAGAAAAATATTACGCAATCTGAAGATTTTGCCCATAGATGGCAAATAAATTTGACATCTATTGGAGAAATCTCGAGGCTTAGGTAATATTTTCTCTGGCGAAAATATTAAGTTAATCATTTTTAATAATTTTACATATATCATTACATTTAAATTGATATATTGTTAAATGAAAAAAATTTTCATTTTTCTCACAAATTATATATTTACAACATATGACTTTTGATCCTTATTAATTGTTTGTCCATATTTAATTTCAATATGTAATAAATTAAAATAAAACTACTTTGTTTACCCTTTTATTGTATATTTAATAATAATTATAATACTCGTTTCACGCAGGGGTGGCTTAGTGGGTTATGATGTAGACATGGAAACAGAAGGTCCCAGGCTCGATCCTGGTAAGGAACGTAAAACTTTCCGGTTTTTCTTCGATGAGATGTGTAAAGACATATGGTAGGATGAATTTCGGAGCTTAGAGATGGCACTCCAGTCACCGACAGGCTTGGACAGCCGGGTGCTAAGGATACTTGTCCTATAACCAAAAATGAAGGACACAAATGAAAATATGAATATGAAAGCTAGGGCGTTCCCTCTAAGCGATGCGTAGAATGTAGACCTCCATCCTGCGAATAGTAAAATAAAAACCAAAGCAAAGATGACAAGGTTAGCAAGTTTGAATATTGGCACACTTAAAGATAAGACGGAATTGGCATGTTGAAGAAGAGAAAAGTAGATATAGCGTGCATACAAGAGACGAAATGGAAAGGTCAGAAGACTAATGATTGGAGATGGGTATAAATTGTACTATAATGGAATTGTTAGCAATAGGAACTGTGTCGGCATCATCTCAAAGATCTAACCCCCTCAGTAGTAGAAGTCAACAGGATATCTGATAGACTAATGAAGATAAAAACTTTGTGTTGTAATTTTCGTTTTGGATTTATTATTATAATGCGTGATAAAAATATTATATTTGAATAGTGAGAACTGAAAATAATTTAAGTTATGAATATTATTTATAAAGAAGATTGAAAAGAGTATAAAAACTCCAATATTTACCATTCGAGATGATCTTTTATAATTATTAACTTTTTTGTATTTTATTATTTTTATTAATCTTTTTATATTTTTACTTTTATAATTTTGTTAATTTGATAATGTTATAATTTTGAATAAAGGATTAAATTGATTTCATGATTTCGTGATTCCTAATTATTATTAATTTCTTTTTTATATATATATATTTGTTTTCTATTTTTATTTTTAGGTTTCAAAAGTCCCACTTTCAACATTCCTAATTATTATTAATTTCTTTTTTATATATATATTTATTTTCTATTTTTATTTTTAGGTCTCAAAAGCCTCGCTTTCAACATTGGTACCGAATATTTTTAGGTTTTAAACTAGCTGCTTACAACAGTAATGCCTAAAATAAAGACCCAGGGGATTTAGATCTTCAGTATAATGCCAACCAAACTCCATACAAAAGAAAGAAATTCAAAACGGAAAAGGGGTAAGAAAAATATGAATTTGACAATGAAAAAGAGAAATTATTTTGATAAGATTAGGTTCATGTTGGAATATAAAATCTAAAATTAAAGACAAAGGTAACATTCATAGTAGATAAGATATAATTGTGTTTAGTTATTTAAAGGTGATAATTAGGAATTTTATATTTAGAAGTTACTGGTAAACTAAAAACCATTGGAATTTTGAAACTAATAGAGACTATGATATTTTAGATTTTAGAATTATTATTAATTGATCACTAGAAATAACTATGACAAAGAAAAAGAAACATAAATTGCGAAAGTTAATATTAAACTAATAGTTTGCTAAGATATAATAATTTAAGAATTCGGTGAATAAGATTAGAATATAACTTTATTGTTAGGAAATAGTTGATTAAATTCTTATTTAAGTTTAACTTTTATTTTAAGGGCTGCGAGAGATAAAACAGCCTCAAGGATTAATGTGAATGTAGTATATTAGGTTGTAGATTAACCAAAAATCTTCTTAAAGAGAAACGGCTTTCGTCATTAGAAAATTTATGCCGCAATCGAGCTCAATTAGAGATCGGATTTTTATTTTTTTGAATCATAAATAAGATTTGAGATCAATTATGCAACATTATTCTAATAATAACAGAAAGAAAAACATGCCTTAGAAATATACATATCAGTTTTCAACAACGGTTGTGCGAAAAATTATAATGATTAGATTTCATAAGTTCTTCAAAGACGTGGGGTGAAAACCATAGTGATTAGAGTTAAAGGGTTGTTCATAAACGTTAGTATGAAAACTTTTATGATTAGATGTCATTGATTTCTCAACAACGTATGTATGAAAAGAGATTTATATATTCCAGCAGTTTTTTTTAAAGACTTGAGTGTCAAAGAGTACATGAGGAAATAAATACACAATGATAATTTTTTTTAAAAAATAGATTTTGATATATATTTTAGAATAGGATTTTTAGATATAAATTTAGTATAGACATGGCTGAAAAGAAGATGAGGATCAATAGCTAAAGGATGAGTACAAGTAAATTTTTCAATGAAAATATGGGTCTAGGCTTCATTAAGGGGAAAGGGGTGATAGAATTTGATATATTGATATAATTTATTATATATATTTTTGCTACGTATTATAAATTTAAGATTTAGTATAATTTACGCCATTTATTAAAGGCAGAATTAGACTAGAGGAGATAAATGTAGAGATTAGGATGAAGTTGGTATATTTATATATTTTATTAGTATATTTGAATTAGATAGTTATATTTGAAAATAAATATAAAAAAGTGATAAAATATTTCAGAAGTTATTTAAATAGATTATTTTAGTTAGAAGTAGATTAGATGTGATTACCTGAAACCTTAAGATAAAGTCGATATCTCAGCAAAGGCAAACTGTCGTAGAAGACCCGGAAGTCTAAAAGATAGATATGATTACAAGAATTAGAGGCAACAACCAATCAATTACAAGAGAAAGTAGAAAACAAGCGAATTGATAGAAAGTATGGTCAAGACGTGATGCTGCAATCGTTAGCCAATTATTACTGAGATATTAGTCTAAGATACGGAATTCGACAATCGTAGGAATAAGAATTCGTGAAAACCATCGTTTATCGCAGACCAATCAATTGTTTATCGAGATAAAGAGCTAATCGTGGATTACAAGAGAATGATAGAAAACAAGCTACGATAAATTGTAAAAAAAAATAAGACAGACTAGAAAAAACAAAAGTTGAAAAAGAAACTGGATGTCATCGATAATCGTTCATCAAGCGCTGATCGTGGAAAACAGGCGTTTGTCAAGTTCGTCAGTCGTCTACAGAGATAAAAAGCCGATCGTTTCCCAGGGTGCCAAGCGACAGAAGATAGAATTCAAAAATTTCAAGCGATGATTGAATACAAACGGTCGTTCGAAACCAAGAATAGAGTCAGCCTTCGTTAGAACTTAGAAGACAGCAAGGATTAAGAAGAATAGATATGGTGTATATATGAGGTCAGTAAAGTCTAAACCGAAAGAAGATTGATTATTCGCAGAATGTTGAGTCTAATTTAAGTGGGGAGTTGTTGTAATATTCGTTAAATTTGTACTTTATATTTAATTTGCATAAAGAGTTCTTTTGGATTTATTATTATAACGCGTGATAAAAATATTATATTTGAATAGTGAGAACTGAAAATAATTTAAGTTATGAATATAATTTATAAAGAAGATTGAAAAGAGTATAAAAGCTCCATTTTTACCATTCGAGATGATCTTTTATAATTATTAACTTTTTTGTATTTTATTATTTTTATTAATCTTTTTTTTTATTTTTACTTTTATAATTTTGTTAATTTGATAATGTTATAATTTTGAATAAAGGATTAAATTGATTTCATGATTTCGTGATTCCTAATTATTATTAATTTCTTTTTTATATATATATTTGTTTTCTATTTTTATTTTTAGGTTTCAAAAGTCCCACTTTCAACATTCCTAATTATTATTAATTTCTTTTATATATATATATATATAAATTTATTTTCTATTTTTATTTTTAGGTCTCAAAAGCCTCGCTTTCGACACTTTGCATTGGTCAATCAATACTACACATCCTTTCATTATATGCTCCTCAAACGGGTTGCAAAGTAGAGGAGAAAGATGACTTTAGAGCTATCCTTGATAAAACTGTAATGGAAATTCCTAAGAATGACTATTCGTCCTCTAGACGACTCAGGAATATAATTCGTATTCACGCAAGTTGCAAGTCTAAAGTAAAAAAATGTAAAAAAAGATCAAATATCTTAATTAATGATAACTAATTTGAAATATTCGTTCTCTAGTCAACTCAAGTTGACGACTCAAGTTCATAAAGCGTCCTCTAGTCGACTCAAGTATAAATTCGTATTCAGGGCTCTAGTTAGCGATCTTAAGTAAAAAAATGTAAAAAACAACATATCTTAATTAACTAATTTAAAATATTGGCCCTCTAGTCGACTTAAGTTGACGATTCAAGTTCATAGAACTATTCGCCCTTTAGTCGACTCAAGTAATTAATTCTTATTCACGACTCAAGTTAGAGGTTTAAAGTAAAAAGATTTAAAAAACAAAATAAATATTTTAATTAATAGTAACTAATTTGAAATATTCGTCCTCTAGTAGACTCAAGTTGACGACTCAAGTTCATAGAACTATTAGTCCTCTAGTCGACTCTAGTATATAATTCTTATTCACGACTCAAATTAGAGGTTTAAAATAAAAAAATATAAAAAACAGAATAAATATCATAATTAATAATAACTAATTAGAAATATTCATCCTCTAGTCGACTTAAGTGAACTATTTTTTATATAGTCGACTCAAGAAAATAATTCTTATTCACAATTTAAGTTGCAAGTCTAAAGTAAAAAATGTAAAAAACAGAACAAATATCTTAATTAATGATATAATTAATTTGAAATATTCGTTCTCTAGTGACTCTAGTATATAGATTTGAGTTCACGACTTGAGTTAATCGACTAATTCGACTAACAACTAGAGACTTTGAGTCGGAGTCGGGTGAACTCGACTTTTTAACAACACTAGGACTTACTAATATTTAGTGACTTAATTTTTAAAATTTAAATTTTGAAGTCGCAGTATTTTTTTATAATTATATCCATGTGTCTATCTATAATGATAAACAATAAACAACTTATATATTAAATCTCATCATAAACATATGTTCAATGTTCATAAATAATGAAGAGGTATTATTTCTTTTTTTTTAAAAAAACATGAAAATTTATCATTCTTAGTGCAAATTTTTTATTTTGTACAAATTTTTCGCTCAAGATTCAAAAACAGAAATTAACAAATTTTTTTATAAATATGATTAAAATAATATATTCTTTAAAATATTATCTTGATCGTTATCATTTATTTATCTTTGTTGGATTAAGCTTTAGCCTTCTTTTCCTAATGATCAATTCAAGTAAAAATATAATATTTCATTCTTTTTTTTTAAATTTATTTAATTGTATCATATTTAATTATTAAATGAATATTTATCAGATCGAATAAGCTCTTGTAAATTTGGGGACGTATTTTATCAAGTAGATGATATTTGGTATCCAAAAATCAAAGTTGATTCGCAAAAGACAAGAGAATCTTTGCCCATCAAATGCCAATGTTTGAAAGTATAACATAATTGATTAATTTATCTTTTTTTTTGAAATAATTTTAATTAATTATTTTTTATTTGATATTTAAAAATGAAAAGGATTGATAAATATTATGCATTTGCATTTGTATTTTTTGTAACTATTCAAAATTTTCAAGCCAAATAATTTATATTTAAATCACGTCATTGAAAACTTTAAAATATTATACAACATATTGCAGTTATTGGTCTAAATTTGATTTAAGCATTTGAACGCCTTTAAAATGGGCTAAATATTTTTTCGACTGAGCAGGCGAAAATAAAGTTAAATTTTTATCATTGACTGCTGGTTACATTTTCTTTTTGATAAACTATGGTACTTCTAAATATAATAATGATTAATTTTAGTTTTTTTTAAAAAAAATTTGTGATTTAAAAATTTTTTTTTGCATGAACATTAATAAATATTTACTTATATAGTAATTATGAAAGATTTTTATAAAAAGATTTATTTAAAAAAGATTTTGGCATTTTTAGGTAATATTTGATCAATCTTCTTTCTTATTTAAAAAAAATTTCCTAAGTTTTAAAGATTTTTTTTACAAACTCTGCATATGTTTACTATTATAATTTTCTATTCTATTCTGAATATGATATATATTTAGTTAGCAGCTGAATTAAAGAATTTTTTTAAAATATACTTGCCATCATAGCCGTAATTTCTGAGGTCTCTATAAACTTGCATGCCACATCGGAATTATCAATATTAAAAAGAAAATGCGCTTTGTGCAATCTATATGCCATTAAGTATAAATTATAACTTTAAAAAAATATGTGAAAAGTGAGTATTACACAAAATTAACAGGCGTGAGAGTGGGGCAAAGGGGCTACCCCTTCCAAGGCAAAACAGTTTTTTTTAATATTGGCATATTTAGTAAATTTTATGGAGTATTCATTATATTGCATTTATAATAAACTCAAAAAGGAATAATTTATAAATAAATTATTTCGAATTTTGAATTTTCCTTACGTATTTTAAAAATTAAATTTAATAATTTATTAAAAATATGGATTAGAGAACGGCAAAGCCCGGCCCGTTAAGAATTTTCCTACAAGTTGCCCCACCCGACCCAGGTGATAAATTTGCTCAGCGCGGCCTGAAATATTATTTTTTTTAAATTTGCCCGGCTCGTGTCCTGGCCATTCAAAATTAAACAAAATGTCAGGTACCACCTGTTAAAAATTTACGAAGAGTCCGCCCCGGCCTTTAAATTTTTTTGTACGAATTTTCCACACATCACATTTTTATATCTGTCCTAGTATGTTATGTATTAAAAGCATGTTTTTCTCATTTAATTTTGTTAAACGTCAACCAGATGTATACATCTGATTGGTGTAAAATTATTATTATTATATTCAAAAGGAAATAATGATTATTATATAAGCTACATATTTCGAGATATTCATTAATTAATTAATTAATTATAAAAAAACTTGGAAAAAATATTATAATTTTTATAAATTGAATATATCGTTATTGAATTCTTTTTAACAATATAAATTTTGTAAATTCATGATGAAAATTCCGGATTATTTTGATTTTTAAGAAATTAATAAAAGAGATTATTTGGATAATCAGACTTCTAATATTTTACCATCTTTTAAAATATCCACATATAATTTTTTCCCAAATTGAATTAGCTTTTATATCTCTCCTCTATGGCTATCTATTTTTTTCTACAACAACCATTTAATGAATCAATTGTGTTTGATATCTGTATTGTGTATTTGTAATTGGATCAATGACATATATAATACCTAGACTGACGATTCATTCATTAAAAGTGTACATCAATGCAAATCAGCTGTAGACGCCATCTTGGTTACACTAATCATTATTAAAATTTTAAACGAGTGCCTAATTTATTCCTATATCTGATGCAAACTTTATTAAAGAATTACCGGATCATCGAGATAATAAGGAAACAAGTTATCAATTTAATAGTAGTTTTTAACATGAGAATAATTACTATATGTGTTACCAAAATGGCGGGTCCAGCTGATTTGCTTTTAACGACGCTTAAAAATGCATCTTAATGAATGAATCGTCAGTCTAGGTATTATATATGTCATTGAATTGGATCATATCATGAATAACTTGTTTATTTTTTTGTGAAGTTACTATATTATTTATAGATTTAAAATTTTAGTTAGGCAGCTCTTAAAATACAAAGAAATAAGAATATTGTAATTTATTTTCAAATAGTAATAATCAAAATCAAAATATTAGTTTGAGATTCAAAATAATATATATCAAAAATTTTAATGTCACGCCTGGCCTATTAAAATTTTACCGAAAAAAGATTTAAGAGACTCTGCCAAATTTTTTATATAAAAATTGTTCGGCCCAGCCAGAAATATTTTTATATGTGAATTATCAGGCCCGGCTCGTTATAATCTTTTGCCTGGCCCGGGCTTTGCATATCTCTAACCTGGATCGATTACAGAAAATCTTATATTTATTATCTACATTTTAAACTTAGATACTGCTGTTGGACAAAGATCGTGACTCAAAATTTCTCAAACTATATACCACTCTTACGTCCAAATTCAAAGCAGAGATATATAATTTTGAGATTTCAAAGTTTCGACTTTTTAAATATACAATTACAATTAGATACAATATAAACAATTTTAAAAAAAACACTAGTCTAGAAATGTTAGGTGTAAACTCTCTCATTGTAAAGATCACCCTGATATCTATGAATGTCTCTCACTTCAAAATAAAGGTTTATATCTCCAAAAATTGTTTGCATGATCCTATATGTTAGAAATATCTTCCTGTTTTTTCCCCCCAATTATCACTCAAAATGCATTAATTTAGATAATTTTTTACCTTTATTTTGTCATTCAGTTAAAATGTATTTCTACAAGTATGATATCATAATATCGAAGTAAATTTTAAAATTAAAAGATGCATGTTAATGTGTTTGGTTCTCAATTCGCTTATCTATTATAATATATAACAATCAATTATTATTTAAAAGGATCAAAAGATTTAGAATACGATAACTCTTCATACCATTCAGAAAAAGACAAAAGCATATTATCCGCTCATCTTATAGTCGACAGTAATAGGCCATTCATCAAAAAGTTTTATTCGAAAGATCAAAACGGTATTAACCATAAAAACAAGGTATACAGAGCAAGATACGACGAGACATCCAAAGATTGTGTATTCAGAGGCAAATTTTATAAACACTATTCCAAGTTCACTACAAATTATAGCGGGCTTGCAACAAAGAATTCAGATCAATGCGTCGAATGCATATGCACTGTAATATAATATTTAATGGTTTGAATAGAAGAATGCTTTAGCGGTCATATCTGAATTATTTTTTTCTTTTAAAAAATGTATGTGGTAAATTGGATTGGAATTCTCACGTGTGGATTTAGAATCACTTAATTTTCAAATATATGAAGACGATTTCTAAATTTAAAAAATCTGATTTTGCCGGAAATGCATGAGTGGATAGAGTATACCCTATGAATTTTAGACAATTTTCGCCATGATTTTTTTTAATGCTTTTTTTAAAAAAATGAAATTCAAAGTAGTTCAAAAGTTACGGCGAAATTGTTTGAAATTCTTACCCTGCATTCACAGTTAGCGTGAATTCGCGGTGGGAGATTACAAAAATACAACAAACATTTTCATATGATAATTATGAATCGTATATTAAAAAATGATTAATAAAATAAAGAACCAAAAAATTTTGTGTCGCCTGAGAACTTGTGGATTTATAGCTTCATTTGATTGTGAAGAGAAGGAACTGGTCGTGGCGGAAAAAGAAGGATGTTGCCCTGTTTGTAAATCCTCAATTCCAAGTTAGAAATTTTCGTTATTAAGTTAAATATTTAAAAAATATTTTCGATATACTCAATAAAAATGGCGATTATATCAAAAAAGTCATTGAAGGTTTCATTCATTATATCTTTATAAAAAAGTTTCTTTTTAGAATCTTATTTTCATTTAATATTAAAATTATAAGCCATGCCCGGAACGATCTGACCGAACTCGGGTCAACTCGAATAATAATTTTCTCAGGCTCGATTGGATTGGAACTTGATTTAAAAGAATTTTTGGATATACATTTGTTTTCCTAATATTTTTATAAATTTATTTTTTAACGAAAAAACACTCAAATTTATTTTCATTCAGCGCCTATTTTCCGCCTTCGTTGAAATATCTTACTTTTTTTTAAACAGTCAATAAAATAATTTAGGTTTAAATTGAGTTCAGATTTGTTAAAAAAAGGTCAGATGTGGGAAAATAAGTTAAATGCTAGACTCTAATAAATATATGAGCCTAACTACTCTTCCGAAGTAAACATTTAAAACAAACCCAAGCTATACCCGATTTCTTTTACCGGTAAACGAACCCTTAATATAAAACTAAGTAAAAGAGGAATAAAATAATGCATCTTTTGTCAAAAATATCAAATATATTTTGAATTTTATTGATTTTTTCCTTGCATGGGTTGTAGCTTGTTGTCGTTAGTTCAACTAATAATCTAAAATTTTCCTTACTACCTTGATCTTGATGTATTATAATACGATTTTTCAATTCAATAAAAAAGAAAATAGTTTTTTAAAAAATAATCATTTAAATATCCATTTTTTTAAAGTATCTTGTTAATCGATAAATTTCTTTTAAAAATGATTTATCTTTCATATTTACATTTTTTTCTCTTATTAATTGACCATCTTTTATGAATCAAATGTTATTAAATAAATAAAATGAATGAATCATTTAAAAACCAATAACATGGATAGGACATGACAATTAGTCTATTCTCTATTGTCATTTTTAAAAAAAATTATTTGAATATCGATCGATATTAGTGACCAATTAATATTTTTGTTTATCAACTATCAAAGGCAACAAACTAAAGTTAATTTTATGATTAATTATATCCCCACCCCCCTTCCCCTCTCTTTGAAAAAAAAAAATTATTTGTCTAAATCTGTATAATGTATAAATTACACATAAAGGACGCGCAAATTTTACATTATATTATGAAATGAATGAGTCCGTTTTTTATATATATAATTTGCAATGTTAGGGGATTGTTTAATTTTTAAGCTAGACAAATATCCTAGAAGTTTTTATATTTGAAAAAAAAGGCGGGAGATGCTATTTTTACGACTTTGGGCAATTTTGAAAATCTTTCTAGACAATATTATCATTCGAATTTGTATAAAATTCTTAAATTGAAGTTGGGAGAAAAATAAAAGAGTGAAGCCTAATTTTAGCATGATTTTTTTTTTAAAAAAATGGGATATATAAATTTTTAAAATCGAATAATATACTATATTTTTTTGTTTGTTTAATTAGAAAATATCAAAAAAGAAATTATAAAAAAAAGATACTCTTATGAAAAAAAGGATAATAAATTTACAAACTTACTACGGTTTAAATGATTTCAATCATTTTATCTTTTATGACTAAATGATTTCGGACAAATAATTACCAAAAAATGAACAAAAATTTCTTAAAAGTGGAAAATCATTCAAAAATATCTTAAAGTGCTTGCAAAAATTTATACGGTAGCAAGTGCAAAAATACTTCTTTGTATTGAATGAAAAGATGAGGGTTTGGTAACTAAAATTAAAAATTTGAATGCAAATAATTTCAGACGTTTATATTTTATTCAGTTTTGTTTACAATTATTAATACAAAAAATAATATATACGGGATCCATTAAATAACCCTCCTTGTTGAATGTTTTAACAATATAGTTTCCAGTTACTTATAATGGATTAGTTGCAGTGGCTTCTACATCTTCCAAAACAATTGTCAATTTAACAAGCCCCCCCCCTCGATGTTTTTAACCCTTTGAAAGTTATTACAAGACGTCTAATGCTATTTTTAGTTTTCAAATATTTTTGTTCATAATTGAGATAATAATGATAAAAACTCAATATTTTACATTTTTTAAAATTTAAGAGATCATATATCTCCTACCACGATTTTTAGGAAATTATTCAAAATGGTTTCCCACATTTTTAGTCTCCTAAAATAAATCTTTTATTGGTTATTAAATTTTATATAATTTTTATCTTAAAATTATAATGGCGGTATATCTAGCATCTTATTAAATTCTACATCTTCCGCTGATAATCGAAATAAAAATTCCCCGAAAGGGGGAAAATAGAAATTATTTTATTTATAAAAGTTGAAAATAGTAATTAATACTTTAAAAAAGCGAAAGCCAGCCCCCCCCCCCCTCCCACCATTTATGGATTACGGCTAAAAATATAATATGCCTAAATTATTAAAATGGTTATTAGAACTACATAATGGCTTCTACCACGGCGTTGTAAGACGCAGGATTGTCAGTAAATATTTGAAACAATTTTTTTAAATGGAGTCCAATCGGAAATACAATAACGGAAATTAAGATAGATGTGGAATAAAGTTTCTCATTTTTAAATTTTTTTTATATTATATTAACTAAGCAAATTAAATTTTGAAACAAGGGCTCGAACGATTTCGACATTTGGTTTTTTATTTATAATTATTATTAGAATAAAATTTATGAAAAATAACTGGTAAATATAATATTATTTGGGTTTTGTTTTTCTTTAAATTTATTTTTTGAGTTTGCTTGACCTTTCAGAAGCAGCCATTTTACCCAAATGGTATTTTTTGGTCTGAGCTTTAGATAAGCCTATTAAGTACTAAAATGTTATGACTAGTTATTAAAGAAAATGGAAGGTCCATTGCAATTTTCCGAATAAATCTAATAGATTATTTTTGAAAATTGCCTCGACCGTTATGGGAGTTAAACGATCCACTGATGCTCGTTGTTTAAAAATACGATTCTGAGATTCCGATACATATCTAGCTTGCATTGAACTTGTTTATTCCTGGACATAAGAAACATTTATATAAATAGCGGCAGTAATGCTCAGGATTGCACAAGCTTTGCGCAGTAAAATACTTATATTTAAATAATGTAAATTCCTTGCAATCATTATTATAACTTTTTGGTGTACAGAGATTTGGTGTGTTCCCGTTATATTTGATTGAATACAATAAGCAAATTTACTTAAAGTCTATTGAATTTGTGCTTCTAATACAATTTTTCTAGATGATTCATTTTTAAAATCCTGAACCTAAAAAAAACAGGAACAAACCGATATCGATTTATAAACCGCAACGATCTGATAAATTCCTTTAAAATAACCGGACAAGCAAACCCGTTTTAAAATTTCAATTAAGAAGCGGAATGGAACTGAACGTTATACCGATCGTTTTGACGACCTGAAAATGAATAATATTAAAGGTCCTATGTGGGGGGGGAAGGGGGGAATCGAACATTTTAGTTATCATTTAATAATAAAAATTTGTTAATATATATTTTATTTTAAAGGAATAAAGGAAGATTGGTTGGACGACGTTTACGACGATTATAATTATAAAGATAAAAATTTACACCAAAGAGAATCTAGAAATTTAGAGTTAAAAAATGATCTACCTATTATTGATAAAGGTAAACTCCAAATGAAATCGAATTATAATGCCAGGACAAAATTCAATCTTAATATTTTGAAAAAAAAAGCTGGGTAACAATTATTTCATTTATATACTTAGCTATGATAAAATTTCATATAACATCTATAATTCATAGATTTCAATTCTATTTTTACATTCAGTCGAGTTCTAAGAAATCTGATTGATAAAAGCGAAAGATTGAGATAAAATTCAAGTGTTTATATTGGCCATGCGTCAAATTTTTAAATTGTATAGTTTATTTATAAAATATTTATGTTAAAATTTCAAAAAAATGGTATTAGAAAAGGTTAACGGTTTAGTTTTTCTTTAAAATATAGAACCTGTTAGTTCGGTCCCATGGTCCGGACCACTTAGTATTAAAATAATTTTGCAATTAAACTAAACAAATTGAGCGTTTCAAACGCTGTGTTGCAAAAAATGCATTTCAAACGCTATCGTGCAAATCGATCAAATTACCGCTTGGCGTTAGAAACCATTTAAAAAGATGCAAACTAGTTTTCAGTCTTATTATTTCACTCAATTTGCATGAATTCGGTTTTTTCGCAAGAAATCCGACAAACCCTTGTTGCCCATATAAGAAAGGGGAGATCACTAAAAATCCCTTTCTAATTTTTTAATGTATGTATATTTAATATACAAAATGTAAACTTTAATACTCCATATTTATAAATTATACCAATTTTTTGTTGACTTTGGAAATAACGCACCTCTTAAAGATAACGCGTTAACTATAAATTCAGCGTGCAATGATAAAAAATATACAAACTATAATATAAAAAATATACAAACTATAATAAAAATAATAGCAAATTCGATAAAAAGATTATCTATTAAATTATTGCTGTGAATAATCAGCTATGATTTCGATGGCTTAAATAATGCAAAGTTTATAGTAAACGAGTTATCTTCAAGCGTTGCATTATTCAACGCAGCGCTATTACAACTGATTCAGTTTTAAAAACTAATTTAAGATATAGCTAAATAAGTGATTTTATATAATATTTAAGAAAACTCATATACTCTATTGAATTAGTATTTTTATAATCGTATCGCATATTTTTTATCAATGCATCGCAACATATTTTTTTTAAATTTTATTATAGCGTTATCATCATAATGCTCTATATTTATAAATTTATACCTATTTATTGGCTTTGTTTTGTAATAATGCTGCGTTAAATAACGCAATGCTTGAACAAAACGAGTTGACTGACTATAAATGTGGCCTTAATTAAAATTTTGAATCGATGATTCTAATAAAAAAAACTCAATTAAACAAGGGATGCGTTACGTTTTTTTTATTAATAAAGTATGGAAAAACAACACTCAATTTGTGCCTAATATTATAATAATGAAAGTGTAATATAAAATTTAATTCGATTTATTTAAAAAGCATTCATTTTTAATTAATCATATTAACCTTTTTTTTAATTTAAAAAAAGAAGATAAAATATAAATTTGATATATTTTCAAAATTCATAAATGAATAAAATGTTAATTTGAAAATATTTTATAGGTATTTATATTTATAATACATTTTTTAAATCATATCTGTATTTACATTCAAGCATTTTTTTAAAGTGTATTTATATTTGTATAAATTTTTTGAAAATTTACCAAACCCTGACAATATGTAATTTATTTATTATTATAATTTTAGATGAATTATAATTATATATTTTAATGATGAAATATTAAATTTCTGTTTTTAAAGATAGATAATATTTATATAATAAATCTTATGTTTGACCTAACCCTTATTTTTTTAGCAGCCATTAGGCAAATTTTTATATATCATTATTAAAATTCTCTTTTTCTCAATTATTTAATATAACATACATATATAAACTATATATAGCTTTTTTTAGTCATATAGTGATTTTTTTTAAAACTTTAAAAAGGACAATGTGACAAAAAAAGTGATATGGATTTAATTTTGAAAAAAATTAATCATTAATTATTTTTGGTTTAACTTTTGAAATTGATGGGTAGCTCAACAATGAATTGGGGGTAATGGATACCTCTTTTTTGGGAAGTTTAAAGAAAGTAAACTGGTTTCAAACAGCTTCGGTTGGTTTATTTATTATTTGTAAATATAAATAAGTGCCTTTTAAATTTAAAATAATTAAAACTCTTTGATTTATTCATAATGGTTTCTTAAGAGCAATAAAAATTTTATTCAGTATTGTTAAGAAAAAAATTCAAGATTGACTTTAGATTTTAATATTCATTTTTAATTTAAAATATTTTAATTAATAAAGTAATCATGATCAAGTAGCAATAAATTTTACTGATTCTATGAAATTTTCTGATGGTAACAATATTTCAAAGCATATATACAAACATTGGATTGATAATATTTATATTAAAATTGAAGATAAATCAAATAAGCTAAATGGAAAAAGTAAAAATTAAATAATGTTATTTATTTATATATAATGTAATTAATTATATGAAAAAGGAAATTGCAATGTAGGGGGAAAATTTCACTTACATAATAGTGAATGGATACCAGGAATTAAATTAGCTTACAATGTTAAAGAATTCAATAATTATCATAATCAAGAAAAATGCATATATTGCACATGCTTAGTAATTAAAGTTTGAATTTGACATTAATTTATACTTAATCTAAACAGAATGGAAATGTAAAATGTGAAAGGAGAGATTGTAAAGATGTTTATTAAATTATTAATACAATAATTTACTGTCTTTATTATTTAAGTGATCTAGACATATAATTTATATAAATAAACATATAATAAAAATTTTATCATGATTTTTTATTATGCGATGATGCACCTTTATTCTTATGTATTTTCATTTTCTTATCTGTCTTTCTTTTACTTTTGCTCTGAATACTCTGGTATAATTTATATGCAATATAACCTATAAAAGTAAATATTAATTGCATACTTTAATATTATAACTAACCAAAAACTGAAAAAATAACAACTCCAGCTATTATCAAGGCATTATTTGATATGCTATTTTCCAAAAACCCACTTTTTCTAGGATCCTTTCCAGATATATCAACCATATATTATTTTAGGATATTACACGAAAACACGTTATGAATTATTCAAGCATATTGGTAAAATGAATGGGTGCATTTCATCGAAATACAAAAAAATCATACCAATTTATCGAAACGAAATATTATTTATTATTGAAATTTATAAAAGAATATTCTTAAATAATTATTTTTAACTGTTTATTATGGAATTAGGAGGTTCTGTGTTCTGGCTCAAGTAGATGTTATATATGCAAATAATAGAATAAGATTAAAAAACTATTATCAAACTTTTCAGCCATATTAATTGAACTAGAATATTAAAAACATCTTATTTCACCAGAAGTTTAATAATATATATTAAATTTTGTTGTCTAAGGATAAATCGAAATTCAATTGATATGAAGAATTAATCTCTCAAATCGATAGTAATCATTTAAGACTTACACTAAGGAATTTAAACTTAAAAAGCAACCTCACACCCTTAAAGAAATCAAGTTATACTGAAGATCTCGGGTATAAGCATTTGTTTTACCCAACTTTTCTTTTATTAGCCGTTTAAATACCAGTTCTCAGATGGTTATGGGGTACTAGTAGGTGCGGTTTGCCCCAATGACATTAATACTGTAGACTGACGATTAATATATTTGAAGTGGCAAAAATTGAAGTGACTGGTGGCCATTTTGTGTTTGTATCTTTTACGAAAGAACCATATGATAATTTCATAAATTTCAGGTATATTTTTATTATGTTTATATTTATAATATATATATATATTCTAATTAAACACCAATTTATTATTTAACTTATATGTTATAGTATATATGAATCAAATAAAGGTCACTACTGAATATGAAGAAAAGAAAGTTAGATGTGATATCTGTTTACATTCCCTAATTGATAATTCCGCAAACGACAATAATTATACATTAATAAAAATTAAGAATTATGGTGGATTGATAATACCATCCCAAAGCGTGTCAAATTTATGCAAAATAACAGAGAGCTCATTCAGGGCTTTTGAAAAAATAGATGAAATAACCAAAAGACATGCTGTTAAAAAAATAGAATGTCTAATATTGTCAAAAATATTAGGCACAAATATCCTTAGTGACCTGCAAGATCATATGTTTGATCAAGAGGCAGGGTTAAGTCATTATCAAATTGTACTTATAATAAAAAGGTATATATAATATTTACTTGATTTTAATAAAAATTTATTTTCAGATGCCTGCACATAAGAATGCATCATTTTGGTAATAAAGTATATCAAAAATTACAATTAATATCCAAAAACTAAACAAGGCTGTACTTTTTCAAGGGCAATAAACCAAGTAATATAAAAATATGTTATTTAACTTAAATATTTATAGGTGAAGAACAAATTATCTGAAAATTTCTAATGACTTTATTGGTTATAATAAATTAATTTTATTAGACATAAATTTAACATATATATATTATTTGTATTTATTATTGATTTATAAGATTAATATTTTCTTTTCGCGATACATATTAATTATAATAATACAATTATTTTATTTGATGTAAATATAACATAATATATATTATTTATATTTTTCATGATATATATTTACATTATTGATTTTTATACTTTAGTGAATTAAATTTAAATAAAGAAATATATTTAGAAATGGATAGTTTATATTTATTAAGGAATAACATAATTATAAGCAAAAATAAAACATAAAAGACATAAGACATAAATTATAAAAATACAAAAGAAATCTAAAATTGATTTCTATAAAAAAAAATATTCATGTATTTTTGAATTAATCTGGCTTCTAGGAAACCTACATGTTATAATTTATTATTCATTATTTTGTTACTTTTAGAAGATACTTTGGAAAATTAAAAATTGGTGGTATTGCTCCCTCTCTTAATTGAACATGATTTGTAACAGATGGAATGAATGAATCTGGTGTAAAATGCTTTGAACATAATCTACTATATTTTGTTACATTGAAGTTCTCTCTCTTCATAGCATGGGTCCACTTTTGTAATAATATTTTATCTTTCATAGGAAATCTGCCATAAATAATTTTTACAATAGAATAATTAATTTGAGATATCATACTTATGAAAGGAAATTTTGCTTCCTCAGCAATATACTACCATTTTAAATCTTTTAGTAATTAAAAAATATTAAATTGAATTCTTATAAAAGATATTCATTATTAAATAATAAATTGCAAATGTTAATAAAGAGCAGAAATATTTCAAGTAAAATATTCAGTAGTAACCTTTATTTGATTCATATATACTATAATAAATAAGGTAAATAATAAATTGGTGTTTAATTAGAATATATATATATATTATAAATATAAACATCATAAAAATATACCTTAAATTTATGAAATTATCATATGCTTCTTTCGTAAAAGATACAAACACAAAATGGCCACCAGTCACTTCAATTTTTGCCACTTCAAATTTGATTTTAGCATTAAGATCTGCAGTCTATAGTATTAATGTCATTGGTTTGCCCACAAACGTGTAGAGGGCTCCTCATTTTTAAGTTTTCATCCAACTATATTTAATTCAATTAGATGGTAATGAGGTATACTTAACGTAGCTCTGTTGAACGTTCATCGAATGAGGGTATAAGCTCTATAAATTATGGATCACGTACATTTATAAAACACCAAAATAAACAGAACTAAGAAATGATTAAATTTATCATTTTTCAAGTATTTTTTGTAATTTATAAAAATAAAATTTAAAACAATTATTTTACATTTATATTTATTAGATTAAGATTAACATTTTATTTTAAAAGATATAAATTTCAAAGGGTAATAAATGAGGTGGTCGTTATTATTTATTGAAACTATTTAAGCTGGGTTTGATTTTTGCTAGGGTTTAATTTAAATAATGTCAAAAAATTCGATCAAAATATTGACTAAATTTATAGAGGAATATTATACTTTACCAATTATTATTAGAAAAACCTATATATTAATTAGACCGAAAATTATTTTTTTATAACATAATAGTTTTGATTCCTAAAATATTGAAAATGGGCTTGGGCAGCATCTACATACAGGATATTTATTAGATGCAAACACCCTTAAAAACCTATATGTACTACCCTCACACATTTTGAATTACACGTTTTTAATTATGGTACTATCTTCATATATTTTAAAATTATCAATACTCTAATTCCAACTATAAAAAAAAAGTCAATGTATAAGTGTTATTATTTAGAACTTGAATTATTAAAAACTTCCCCATTTACGGATGCAATGTATTATTATAGAATATTGTTTGGCATGAGTTTGCTAATAGAATGTCAAACCCTATTAAACATTTGAATAGATATCAGAAAATTATCCAGAAATAAGCTTTATATGAAAAATAAAGACTATGAATGTATGCAATAATCGGTCAATATTTAACAATATCATTGTATTATAATAAGTCTGTAATAAAAGCATTAAATAATTTTTAAAGCACATATAAAAATTGAATAGATAAACGCCTAATAAATTATACTACCTCTAGCCTACACCCTCCTTAAATGTCTACCCCCTATCCCCATTTAAAAAATTGGAAGCAAAATGTCCCTACCACTCTTCCTCTCGGGCTCATGTAGATGCTGTGTTGATTCTGTTTTGGACTTATGTGACAGAGAGAATTGTGATTCCAAAATATAAAGCGATAAAAAATTAAAAACAATAAATAAACTCACTAAAATGAATTCCACTTATGGGATCTTCTTGGATATGTCTTGATTTTTTTTCTTGTACCGAACTACGATATTAATTCTATTTGAAATTTTAGCATTATATATTGTATAAATAATATAGTCAGAATTTTTTGATTGTGGTGTTTTAGATGGATATTAAATTCGTATCCATATTTACAAATAGTGTTGTTAAACGGCTCGATTTTTAAAAACTGCTAGCCTAAAATTTTGGCCAAAAATATTAGGCAAGTCTGGAGATGGTTTGGGCTAAACGAAATATTTAGGGTTATTTAATATTTTTTGGCTAAAATATTGGGTTAGCCGTTTTTACAAATCGAGTATTTACAATATCTGTAAAAATAAATTTAAATTTACCAATTTTTAAATTATCCATTCAATCAAAATCATTTTTACAACCTAATATTTTTACATATATATACGAATTAAATAAGTATCATGGCCCAGTTGTAATAATTTCTTCAACATTTCCTTTTAAAAAATCTTGCATTTCTTTAAAATGAATGAGCCATCATTCTAATAAAAATAAATTTTGTTCTGTTTACACATATAGCTTAGTTCTGTAGGTTAAATATTAAATAAGGCTTGTTAATCGATCCTTTTTAAAAAATCGAATCCCGATCACGATCTTGTGAAAAAAAGAGGATCGAAATCTAGGATCGACCTTTTTTTAAAAAAGGATCGCGATCAATATCACGATCCTTTTCTTATTTAAATTTCTGATCGATGCAAAATTAACTAATATAAAAAATAAATAAATATGGTATAAATTTATTGTGATTGAATAATATAATATAAATATAACAATTAGAATATATTTATTTATAATTAAATTAATAATTTTTTTTCTAAATTATCATTATTTAAACAAACACGTTTTTCATTAAGTGCATGTTTAGCTTTACTAAACAAGCTCTCCACAGGAGCCCTTGATGGTAAAGGTGTGATATTTAGACATGTGCGCCGTCGGTGATTTTTGACCAGGCCGACGCCGCGACCAAAAATGTGTCGGCGCTCAACACGCCGCCGCCGATGTAAAAATTCGGCGGCGTAGCGGCATGTTACATATTTTTTATTATTAAAAATAATATTTATTTTATATATTATTTATGAATTTTAACTAAAAGAAAAATAATATTAAATATTTTTTGAATTATTAAAATGTGATTTTAATTTTTAAAATGAATAAATATTATATTTGATTTGTAACAATCCATATAATACACGTTTGCTCACTTTGGGCAGGTCTGTGACCAATGTGATAGATAAGATAATATTAGGATGGTAAAACAGAAAAGGTATTGATATTATTATATATTTTATTATTTTAATCTTAATTTTTATTTTAACTGTTAAAATATCTAATTATTTTCTAATAGAATATTTAAATAAAACTGATCTCATCCCACATTTAGAATTTTTTATGGCATAATATTTTTATTATTAACTTTTTATTATGTAGAAATATGGCATTATTTCAGATACAAAAGATTTACCAGATAGAACAACACTTATCCGGAGTGGATTAGATTATTAATATTTATCAATAAAGCATACATATGTCAACAAATTAATATAGGTCCTAAATTTTGTGCTATAACTTTTGATATGTGGATCGACAAATATAGACGGCAAAATTATATTACCTTTACATTTCACGAAATAGAAAATATTTTAATATTGTATTTTATACATTGCCGAAGAATTAGTTTAGAGGAGATAAATGTAGACATTAGGATAAAGTTGGTATATTTATATATTTTATTAGTATATTTGAATTAGATAGTTTATTTTGGAGAATAAATATAAAAAGTGATAAAATATTTCAGAAGTTATTTAAATAGATTATTTTAGGTAGAAGTAGATTAGATGTGATTACCTGAAACCTTAAGATAAAGTCGATATCTCAGCAAAGGCAGACTGTCGTAGAAGACCCGGAAGTCTAAAAGATAGATACGATTACAAGAATTAGAGGCAACAACCAATCGATTACAAGAGATAATAGAAAACAAGCTAATTGATAAAAAGATGGTCAAGACGTTATGCTGCAATAGTTAATCGGGGACCAATAATAGCCAATTATTACCGAGACTTTAGTCTAAGATACGGAAATCGACAATCATAGGAACAAGAATTCGTGAAAACCATCGTTTATCGCAGACCAATCAATTGTTTATCGAGATAAAGAGCTAATCGTGGATTACAAGAGAATGATAGAAAACAAGCTACGATAAATTTTGAAAAAGAAACTGGATGTCATCGATAATCGTTCATCAAGCGTGGATCGTGGAAAACAGGCGTTTATCAAGTTCGTTAGTCGCCTACAGAGATAAAAGCTGATCGTTTCCCAGGGTGACAAGCGACAGAAGATAGAACTCAAAAATTTCAAGCGATGATTGGATACAAACGGTCGTTCGAAACCAAGTATACTAGACAAGAGGCAGCCTTCGTTAGAACTTAGAAGACAGCAAAGATTAAGAAGAATAGATATGGTGTATATACGAGGTCAGTAAAGTCGAAATCGAAAGAAGATTGATTATTCGCAGAATGTTGGGTCTAATTTAAGTGGGGAGGTGTTGTAATATGTAAATTAGTTAAATTTGTACTTTATATTTAATTTGCATAAAGAATTCTTTTGGATTTATTGTTATAACGCGTGATAAAAATATTATATTTGAATAGTTATGAATATTAGTGATAAAGAAGATTGAAAAAACTATAAAAAGGTCAATTTTTACCATTGGAGGGAATCTTTTATAATTATTAACTTTTTTGTATTTTATTTTGTATTTTATTTTTTATTAATCTTTTTTATTATTTTTACTTTTATAATTTTGTTAATTTGATAATGTTATAATTTGAATAAAGAGATAAATTGATTTCGTGATTCCTAATTATTATTAATTTCTTTTTTATATATATATTTCTTTTATATTTAGGTTTGATTCACAATGACAAATCTCCTCATTGTAACAATCATGTTACTCAAAAACATACCCTGAAACTATTATTTCCGAGATAGAAAAAGTTGAAAATGAATTTGATTTAGGGTCCAATAAAATTCAAATGGTTACGAATGCAGGACCCAATATAATGAAAAGTGTTCGTCTAGGAGAATATGACCATCATTTATATTTGGGGCATGGATTACAAAATCTAGTGATAGTCGATGGAATAAAAAAAAGTTAATAAAATAGAAAATATCATTAAAAAAGTGGGAGAAATTATATTTGTCTTAAGATTCAACACAACGGATTTTGAAAATATAAACGATATCGAAAATAGAAAATGTTTTGAATCGATATCATTTACATCGGATATTTTAGATTTGGGTGATAATGATTTTTTTATGAAGATAATTTGGGGTTTGATAATGATAGTAAATATCAAAAATCATATGAGAAAAAACCTTAAAATTAAATGTGCCTGCATGTTGGCATAGTATTTTAATAATGCTGGAAAGTGTGACTGGTAATAATAAAAATCCTATAAATATTCTATTAAATAGAATGGAGAAACCTGATCTTAAATTATCTAACTCCGATTGAGACTTGGTGCATGAACTTTTAAATTTTCTTAGAACCTTCAAAAAAACTGTTGAATTTTTTACGTCCAAAAAGGAGTTGCTATAAATTTATCCTTTGAAATTAAATATCATAATTGTAAAATATGATAATCCTCCCAAAATATGCTTACTAAATTTGATCATAGATTTTAATCAATCTTCAGGTAGTATTTTAAAATACATAAATTATTTTTTTTATATTTTTACTTAGGTGTTAGGAGTACTTCTGGATCCTCATTTTCGATCTATAAACATGGTAAATAAATATTTAAAGGAAAAAAATATTACTCCGGTGCAATTTTTATGTCAATACGCTACCTCTCTATGGCCTTACACGGACGAATTAACCGAATGTGAAACGACGGAATTTGCTTCAAAATTCGATTATCTTACATTGGCTACGAAACATTCATCTATTCATAACAATAATCAGAAACAACAAGACTATTTAACTAAGAAAAAGAGTGTTATTCATTATTTTCGCCTTATAATTTAGAGACAAAAGATTTCTTACATTTTTGGAAGATAAGAGAGGATCTTCCTAAACTGTCAATATTAGCTAGAAAGGTCCTGTGCGTTCCAGCTACGAGCACACACAGCGAGCGTGTATTTTCCATAGCTGGGCCGAACTCTAAAAGATCATTATTATGTCCTATAAATCTAAATATTATATATGATAATTTTAACATAAAATCATTAAATTATAGTTATAAAACATAATAAAGCATATATCTTATTTTATAAGTGTTTCCAATGAATATATAATTTTAATTAAAAAAATTTAAGTTAGAAAAATATTTGACACCGCCGCCGATTTTTGTGGCGGCGTCTAAATCAATTCGCCGCCACCAGCCGATCATTTTAGAAAAAGAAACGCCGCCGCCGATGATGCTGTTGGCGCACATGTATTTTTTTAAAATAATATTTAAATTCAATTTTCAAAATTTTTATTTTATTTATTGCTTTTTAAGTAAAAAAATAATTTTTAAAAGGATCGGGATCTAATAATTAAAAAAATGATCTCGATCACGATCCACAATTTAAGGTCAGGATCTTAAATTCGAGAAAATTGACAAATTTAGGATCGAATCCAGGATCGGCGATCTTTTGATTCGATCCTTTAACAACTCTGTATTAAATAGATTATTTTCGGGAAATAAAGTGTAAATCATATAAAATTTCAATATTTCTATTCAGTATATTATATCTAAACGTTATATAATATGCTAATATTCAAATAGTTATGTTAGAATTGTTGATATAACTAATCTTTTCATATGGGAAAACAGTACAGGTGTGTCAAGATTCTTGCCTAAGATATATTACAGGATCTCACGTTTTGGCTTATAGATGGCAGAAAAGTTTAGCTCTCTCTTGGGAAAATCTTGAGCCATAGGTAATATTTTTTTTGGATTTTTTTAAAAAAGGTATTGAGATTTTTGAACAAGATTATGTACAGGGGTAAATTGAATCCTTTTTTTTTGCCAAATTGAAATTCTGCTAGGGTCTTTATCAGAAAAAATAATTGACACTACAGGTCGAGACCAATCTATTTATTCCCTATATCCTATGAAATATGTAGAGGCAAGTTGATCCTTCCCGTTCAGGTAGATACTAATTTCAGTTTCGAATTTATTAAAATGGGCTTAATTCTGGTGATGGCAATTTTTTTTAATAATAAGTATTAAATTAATCATTATTCCAAATCATTTAGCTTAAACAATATAAATAATAATAAAAATAGCTTGCATATAAAAAAAATTAACTACTAAAATAAATAGCGCATATTTATTGAGATATTATACCCTTATTAAAATTTAGAAAGTGCATAACAGAAATGTAAATCCTATAAATTTGTTCCGGGGAAATATCCTATACTCAGTATACGGGTGAGAATAATTTTAAAATACACGTTTAGATATAACCCCTAACTCAATTTATATACTTCCTACCATACTAACTTTTTGTAAGATATTTGCAGGAAAGTCGCCCCACCCTCGTTTATATATACAGGTATCTTGATGAGAGAAAAAATTGAGGTAATAGTTAAATGAATCGAAGAAAATAATTTCCCAGGAAAAAATTCCTGTAAATTAATTCCCCGGAAAAAAATCTTAGAAAAATAATTTCTCGGAAAATAATTCCCCTGAAAATTCAGGAAGATAATTCCCCCTAAAAAATCCATATGATATCAAAAAAATTTTTTTTAAATAAACTAGGGTCTCTTTATATATATATCCACGAAATAATATATTTAAAAATTATAAGAAAATCAAATAAAAAAATGTCATGGAAAATATATTTCTGAAAAGAATTTTCCAAATAAAATTGTTAACAATTATAAACAAAAAGTAAGTAATGTTAAACTAAACTTAACCTAATTTTTTTGGTCTGGCCTGGATTTTTCATTTTTTTAAATTTTTAGGATTGACCCGGATTTTCAAAATCATGCCATTTTTTGACCCTGACCGTGTCTCATTTAATTAAATCTGAATTTGTTTTTAAATTCACCCTTCAAAGTTTTGAGATTTCAAGTAATTGAAAGAAAATTAAATAAATTTTTGTTCTTCCTGTAAACATTTTTTCCAACTTTTAAATATTTATGGGAAAGAATTTTAAAAGCTTATAATGACTGAAAGAAATTTTATAAAGAAATACCTTTTATATCAGTCTATTTCTTTGAAAAAAAATTTATTTATACAATTTTACAAATTTTAGAACTTAGTTTTTAAAACAAAATTAATAAATTTTTAATCATTTCCAAGAAGTATTTATGTATCACAATTGCCTAATAGCTGGTTATGCAATTTTTTTTGAATTAGCTGGAAAATAATTATTCATTTAACATAAATCTATTCCTCTATTCTCAATTCGTTTATAAAATAGTTATCTTTATGTATTTGTATATATAATTATATATATATATTAAATGTCATTCAATTTGAATTTTTCAATTATTTTTGTTTTGAGGAGTTTTAAGACAAAGGATTGATTGTGTGTTTTTATATATGATTTTTATCTGAGATTTATAATGAAATATTATATCATTTATATGATTTTGCTGTGGATATTGATATTTAAAATAAAGAATAATATTGGAAATAAAAATCATCTTTACATTAGTAATAGAAACCATCTTTACATATGTGGTACACTTGCGCACAGTATAAAAAATGGGATAATGTGGGATATGATAAAATTAGTGAAAAGAACAAATTTTTTACATATGGGAATAAGTTAAATAAGATTTTCATAATATAGATAGACACAACACAAGGTAATTATTTTTCTTAAGCAAATAAATATTTTTAAGTTATAAAATTAGTTATATATATTAAGTAATGATTTTTACAAGGGATAAAATATAGGTAGATATAAAGAAGATTAAAGGACAAGAAATGGAAAGACCATTAAATATTGCCAAAATAATAAATTTAAAATGAATCTGTAAATATATATGTGAAATATTTTTAATAAAAAAGACAAGGGTCAGATGTCTGATCTTTGTAAACATAATTTTAACTGCAAGGCTGTATATTTTTAATTAATAAATAAAAATAAAATTTCTTTAAATTCAAGTCAGAATTTCATATGTATTTTGAGAGTTATTTTAATTATGGGGAGGGTTATTTTAATAAATTTGTTGTAATATTCAAATCTACTTTTAAACAAAATAAAGAAAAACGAAAGAAATGTCTTATACTAATTATTATATTATTTAATTTCAGACTATGTAAATGAATATTATAGAAAAAGATATATAATTGAGGATATTTTTACTACTGAACTTATTATTTTTCGCATATAATTTTTAGTCTTTAAATTTTTCTTTATTTTCTTTTAATTTTTGTTAATTTTTCCTTTTATGTTAATTTATAATTGGTTAATTTATAATAAATATTATAATAAAAGATTTAGTCTTTATATTTTATTTTATTTTTAGACTCTTCAATTTTCAAATACAACAAAATTAAAGTTTTGTTTAAAGGGTTATAGACTTGTGATATTTCATACATTCATCGTGCAATTTCATCACCCCCAAGAGTTGTAACGTGCACCGTGTATATTCCCTAGTATCTAGATCCTATACATACCCGTTTTATTATAGTGGACGGTACCACTATGTAGTCAGCTAGCATAGTAAAGAAGAGAGGAATAAGAAGAGGAGATCTATTAGTTCCGTTTCCGGCAAGATAGTGTTAATAAATTGTAAGCAATATAAATAATGATGTACCTGACGCCTGGTTAGATATTTAAGAGAAGAAAAAAGTAAGTCTTATGTTAGGTAATATATCCTTGGAAGATATATAGCGTGTCCTATTCCAGAGGCAGCTAGTTTCCCAGTAATTGTAACATCGGTCCCTGAAACCCATTATCCTGAGGAACTTAATATCGTTTTGTTTGATTTTTTCCTGTTTCCTTCTTCTTTTTACCTTCATTATTTTTGTCATTCACTAGAGTCAATATTGTGTGTCCCCATAAATTCTTGTCTATACTAAGCAAGCGATGCTCGGGATCCTCATTATCTTTACCACATTATCATTATTATAGTGAACGGTAATCGTTATCATTATTATTATTCACGGTTCTATGATTATCATTGCCTTCGTAAATATCGTTCATCCAGTAGTGAAAGGGAAAAGATAGGGAAAGGAATTATAAGGGGGGGGGGGATAAAAAAAATAATTATCATCACCCTCATCCTATTTCTATCCATAATTCAAATATAACCTGTGCCGAACCTTAAATTATCATTCAACCAGGGATAAGAGGAGAGAAAATAAGCCGGTGCGAGAATAGTCTCATCCTTCCTAACAATTTCTGCTCTAGTTTAGACCATGTTTAAGCATGTATTGTAGATGTTCCTTTAGATGTTTTTTGTTTTTGTTGAGTGCCAAAAAATCTGTAGACAAAAGATTGATCAAATCCATGTCCTTCAGACATTTTGCCAGCCAATAGTATTTGGGAGTTCTCTGCCTCCCATAATCTGGGGTCCACCTCATGGACCAAAATATCATATTTTCCTGTGAATGTCTTAAGCAATGACCAAGTAATTCTAATCTCCTTAAAGGATTGAGTCGATTGATAGGTAGGATGTAGCACCTATTCCAGAGAGTTGAGTATGAGGTGTTGTATGGATAGTATGTTTTAGTAATTCTTCTTAGACATTTGTTTATAAAGGTCTGGGATGTGTTAATATTGATTTTGGTGTCCTGTCATGTCTTTAATCCGTATGATAAGATGGGTAGAATTAGAGATTTGAAGAGTGTTATATTTTGGTTCGTGGATATCTAGTTGGACGACCATAATTTTGTCAGCTGATGGTATCTGGATCTGGCTTTATTTGTCCTCGACTTCGTATCCAATATTGTCGTGCCTAATGACATTATCCTGGTTCCTAGGTACTTAAAATCTGACACCGTTCCTACCAAATTATCATCAAAGTTAAAGGGGTCTGTGTTAGATATAAATGTATTGGACGCGATTAACTTTTTCTTCGACTAATTAATTTTAATCCGTATTCATATCAATTAACAAAAAAATAAAATTTATTTAAATTTAAGTCAGAATTTCATATGTATTTTAAGAGTTATTTTAATAAATTAAAGTTTTTCTTAAGGGTTAACTTGTGATATTTATTAAAATGAAATATAAATTCAGAAAAGGGATATTTATTGGAATTAAGAGGGTACGCAAATAGAGAATTCATATTAAGTATTTAATGTGATGAAAGTGGAAAATTTATTAGATTAGTGAATTATACAAATAATATAAATTTGTATAATGAGTGATAGAAAAAATATATAAAATTAGATTTTTATGCTAAAATTATAATTTATATATATACAATTGGAGCCTTTAAAAGGAAGGATGTGTTAGTTCATTTTTAATTAATGTAATATATTATGAATTAGTGTTGTTAAGGTAAACTGTAACTAATTATATTTTAAAAATTGTAACTAGTGACTGTAACTAGTTATATTTTTACAAATGTAAAGTAACTAGTTACTTTTAAAAATATGTATGTATAAATCTAAATAATATATTCAAATAATTCATTTTATTTTTAATATGTTGCGATAAATTTATTTTAAATTAAATTTATTTTGTTAAATTGTGTAAATGTGAATTAATAGATTTTCATTTCCTTCGGAATAGATAAATCCATTTTTTAATATTGGAGGATTTCAAAAATACCATGCAACATCTACTAAAATAATTTTCAATCGGATTAGTTGATTATGATAATGAAAGCGATGTGGTACATAATAATATTAAATGTACAAGGATATGTCTTAAATAAATTAATTTCATGATACAATTTTTTGATACTAATATCTTTATATGGAACAAAAGTCTGTTGAAATAAAGAAGTGTTGTATGTAAATTTAGATGATTGGTCAAGAGATGATTCTTAATTCTGGAAGTTAATTGAAAATAAGTTAAGTTTCCCTTTTTTCTCCCATCTAAACCTAAGCTTTATAATTAACTCAATTCCTTATGTATCATTATTTTTCTTAATTACCTTATTAAATATATCTCACATTGAAATTCTACTTGGAAGTGACTAATTTAACCTGATAGATCCTATTATTAAACAGAAATTATAACATCAACTAATTATAGGTTAAATTAATTCATTGTAAGAATAAATTATAAGTGTTTTTTCTGCACTATGTTTAGCAATAATCTCTTTAGACATTTCACTTAAAATAGGTTGATAAAAACCTAAGTATATTTCAACTAAAAATTATATTAATTAAAAGGTGATCCAAAATATTCATTAAAGGCGTACTAAGGTCAATAAATATTGTAAATATCAATCATTTTATAATAAATAAATAAACATTTAATAATTTTTTACTAACACTTTAGTCTAAAATTTCTTAGCATAGAGCAACTTTTTCTAATTTTTAGTTAAATTTAATATTAAATATATTTTTAGATTTTAAGTACCTAGGAATCGGGATAATTATATCAATTTGGTTTAAAATTTGTAACCAGATCATACTTTTTGTAACTTAATTAATATTAATTTATAATGTATATTATACCTAAAACGAATTATTTGTTATTCGATATTCGATTCGATTCGTATTTTACGAACCGAAAATTCGAATCGAATTCGAATAAGGAAAATATATTATTCGTCGAATAATTTTTTATCTATTATTCGATCGAATTATTCGAGATTATTCGACTAAAATAATTTATAGTACTAATATATATTGGAAAATAATCATATATAAATCATATATTATTATTAGGAATTATTTGAAATTATTTCAATTTAATAAAATCTCCTAGTGGAATAATGAAAATTGCGCCAAATTTAATTTATCTCATAATAGACCATTACTTTAGAAATTTCTTTTATGATAGAGATGGACGAAGAAGGTAATTTATATAACATATACAATTATAATAAACTGTTAATCCCATCACATCAAGAATGACGGGCAAACCTGATATTTCTCTTTCATTTGATGATGGAGAAATCATAAATTTGACTTTTTGCCTAAAGTTTTTACCACTTTATTTGTAAAATATTGCTAATGTGAGTTTTTCGTACTTATTTAAGTTGCATAGCTTTTTGACAATTTATTATTTCCCCACATTAAAAAGAATATTACTTTGACTTATATATTATTTTAGTTTATGTTAATAACAACAAAGTAGTGTTTGGGATTATAGATCGTCATTGAATCTCAGTAGGAATTTCTTATTGCCCAAATCAAATAATCTAAAACTTTCATTATTCTACTATGAATCAAAATTCACAAAAATTTATATTATCTTTATAAAATTATATTCTTGATTCTTTTCCCAATATAATTAAATTTTATGAACAGTGTTTAGAATTAAAACCTATAAATCCAAATCATTTTTGTAAAAAATATTTTATAAGTAAATCTATATAAAATTTAATATAAGTACAGTACATGTAATAGTATTTTTAAACTTAAAACTTTATTTTTCATTTATATCCAAATTCACTAAAATATATTTTATAATTTTGTGATAAATTTTTTATAAGCTATCATCTCATCTACATTTTTGGATAATTTATCAATTGTATGAGCAGTTTGTAAAAAATATTTTATAAGAAAATTCTGTTATGATGATTATAGGATCTGATGATTTTGACATATATATATTACTGACTAACTTATTGAATGCCATATTGGGTTGGCTGGCTATGCTATAAATATTATAATAATATTTAATTTATTAAATAGATATTCAACCTATTGGTATAATAGATATTTCTGAATCAGAAAGCATTGGAGAACAAAGCCAATATTCATCATCCACCTCAAATTCTATACAGTCAGGCTCGGGAGGACGGAAAAATGCAGATATTTGGAAACATTATATTTACAAAGCATCAACAGAAACTGCAAGATGTAAGATTTGTCGGGTTGAAATTTAGTGTAAAAAAAACTACTTCAGCTTTGATTAATCATTACAAACGATTCCATCAAAAAACTTATAATAATAAATTTATTCAATCATATTTTGATAATGATATAAATAAAAATCATATGCACAACAATAATGATATCAAACACCATTTATTAAAATTTTTGATCAAATCTAATATCCCATTTAAAATTCTTGCAACAAATGAATTTAAAGATCTTGTTAAAGCATTAAATCCTAGCATTAAAATATGTTCAATTCCTACATTAAAACAATACATTAATGAATCTTTTGATAATGAATTCCAAAAAATTAAATTGATAATAAACAAATCTAATACACAAATAAATTTTACAATAGATATTTGGTCAAGTCCAACAAATGTCCCATTCTTGGGATTAACCTGCCATTACATTGATGATGAATGGGTACTAAAATCTATATTATTAGACATTGTTCCTTTTACAAATTCCCATTCTGGAGAAAACATATATAAGACATTTTATAGAATCATTAACAATTATAGCATAGAAATAAAGTCATCGGCTATTACATGCGACAATGCCGCATCAAACACTACCTGTATCTTAAAATTAAAAATCCAAGATCAAAAATTGCACATATTCGCTGTTTTGCACATGTTTTAAATCTTGTTGTTCAAAAAATAATAAAACAAATTGATGAGCAATTAATAAAATTAAGAGGCACTATAAAAAGCATTCGAAATTCTTATAAGAAAACTACTATGATGAAAGAATTTTGTAATTCACAAATTCCATCTATTACATATTTGAAGTTAAAATTAGATACACCTATCAGATGGAACAGCTCATATTCTATGATAGAACGAGCAATACAAATGAGAAAAGCTATAGATCATGTTGTTATTAATAGTTATGATATATCTATTATTCAAGAGAAACAACTTATATTTATTTATATTTAAATCTAATTTTTATTTTTTAATATAGGATGAATGGACCGCCTTATAAAGAATACATTTAAACTTAAAAACATTTTATGATTTTACTGTTGCCATATCAGGAAAAACATATCCTACACTTAATCTGGTCCCTTTTATATATCATTAATTGAGCACCTAAGTCTCTTTTATAATACGCTTATAAACGCAATTAATGCGCAACAAAAAATAGTATCATATTAGATTTCCAAACAATATCTGCAATATTAGATCCAAGACTTAAACTGGAATTTTTTGAGTGCCTACCTATATCTTATAATATAAACGTTACAACTATATTTAATAATTTTGAGAAAATGTTTGATGAATATAAAATTAAATATGATGTATCAAAAAGTAAACCTTTAATACAATCAAATATGGATGTCATTTTTAACAGAATGTTATGCCAATTTCTGAAATTGACACATATTTGAAAGAAGTGAGAATAACGTCAAATAAAAACCCACTAGAATGGTGGAAACTACATGGAGACCGTTTTCCCGTGTTATCTAAAATGGCGAGGGACATATTGTCGATACAGGGATCTTCAACCCCATGTGAGCGACTCTTTTCTGTTGGAGCTCATATGGTTACAAAATACAGAATGTCGTTAAAGAAGGAAACAATCCGAAAAACTTTATGTTTGAAAAATTGGCTGTTGTCAGATTTATCTTCTACATTATAGATATGAATATTATATTGATTTTTCCACATTGTATATAAATATATTATATATGTATATGCTTCTATTTTGTCTCACTAATAAAATTTGTTTGTCTTTATCCTTAGTTAAATTTTACAAAATAAATTTTATAATAGATCTTTTTTAATTCATGGTAAATAAAATTTTCGAATCGAATCGAATATTCAACGAATCGAATCGAATATTCAACGAATCGAATCGAATAATCATTTTATTATTCATACGAATACGAATAATAAATTATTCGATTTAAACGAATACGAATAATAATTCGAATCGAATACGAATAATGGAATTATTCGATTTGATTCGTATTTTTGTAGGTATTGTATATTCTCTTATCTCATTAAATTTAGAAAACTTTTGGAGTAAAAAACATTTTTCTCAGTGTCTAAATAAAACATTTGAATGAGACATTACCCGAATAGATCAAAAAAGATGAAAATTTTTAATTTAATAAATACTTTAATACCTCGCAGTGAATCTAACACAAATGGCTCATGTTCGCAACAAACATCATTAGATGTAGTTGGATTTTTTGATTTAAAGCGTCAAAATATTATTGATAATGATGAATTTATTGAAAATTTAAATCCAATAACAGCACATTATCTTTATATGACGATTTTCCAAATTTAAAAATACTCTTTATTAAATATGTTGTTATTACATCAAGTGCTACGGTAGAGCGTTTATTCAGTCTAGGGAGGCTCATCTTTGGAGAGAAACGAGCGCGTCTCCTAGATAAAAATATTTGAAATCCAATTGTTGTTAAAAGCAAATAAACATTTATTAAACTCAAATTTTTATGGAAAATAAATATGTTTTTTTTCAATGCAAATATGGATATTTTTATTCGATGTAAATATAAATATTCTATTTTCCGATATTTTTTTCGGTTTACTTATTTTTTTTATAAATAAATTGTATATTTTTTTTAAACAAATGATTATAATTTGTATATCATAATTTTTTTATATTAAATAAATTCGTTCAATAAATAAATGCATATGAATGATGTATAAAGTAACTTATAATGTAACTAGTTACTTTTGAAAAATAACGGTAACTAATAACTAGTTATATTTTGGCCAATATAACTAGTGACTGTAACTAGTTATATTTTTGCCAATATAACTAGTGACAATAACTAGTTATGTTTCAAAAGTAATTTTAACAACACTATTATGAATGTAATCCATTTTTTATTAATGTTAATATATTATTTATGTGATCTATGATGAATGTAATCCATTTTTAATTATTGAATGGTGTGTGAATATTGGTTTAATTTGAATTAAATATATAAATTATTTAATTTTAATTGTAAACATATATGTGATATATTTGAATTTATAAGAAATGTTATCATTGTTGAAACATATGATATAATTATTTATTGCAAATGCTAGAGGTGATGCATTTACATTTAAAGAAATCTTTTGAATTTAAAGAAATCTTATCATTAGGATTTGTTTGAAATGATAGTTGTAAAACATTTAAATTTAAATAGTTTTTATCATTATGATTTGTGTAATGCATTGGCGTACGCAGCGGGGGAAGGGGGGGGCAGGGGGACAAATTTCCCCCCCCCCCAAAGCCAAAAAATGCAGTTTAATTTAAACATTTCCATATTTTTTAATTCGTTTGTAAATAAAAATTTTAACTTGTAAAAATTGATAAGAATATATTAATATGTTATTTTATCAACTTTTTACAAGTCAAATAATTTTATTTTAAAATAAATTAATAAATATGGAAATGTTTTGAATTAAATTTACACAGTACATATTAATTTATATTTGTTAATATTTATTTCTATCTCATATTAAATATATATTTAATTACATTTATTATCACATTCATAACTAAGTTTATCAATTAATTTCGATTTCAAGTTTTCCGGCGTAATATTATCTTATTATTTTCAAATTTTTAGTGGCGTAATATTTATCTACCATTTTTAAATTTCTAGTCAAATAATAATTATTCTGAAATTGTCCAACAGGGAGAAAGAAATTGCAATCTTGTCCTACGAGATAGAGTCTCCGCCATCAAGCAGTAACAGCTTTTATGGAGTTAGAAGAGCCGATTATTTGCTATTACTGACATATCACAATGGCCTGAAAGAAATTTTTCCTTAGAAGCAAGAAAATTTTTGGATTCAATGCTTATTCCAAATTTTTTTCTTCATTAGAATGTACAACTATTTTATGTATTACTTTTCAAAAACATGATGACTTGATTAAGAAGATGAGAATAGCGGAGAGCATTTTATTAGAATTCAAGGAAATTAGGGCTAATTTTTATGAAGAATTTCATATTTTATATGTTATTGTTAAGTCAAAAGCAGAGCTATACGTGTTTAATATTTGTCTCACTCGACTTGCAGCAAGGCAAGCTCATAGTTAAAACATTAATATAGGATCAGTTGAAGAGTATATCTTAGATACAAATACATTTATAAACCAAATAAATGAATGGTTTTTAATTCATTATGCAGCACTTACCAATCTGCAAATATTATTTCCATAAAAGCCTTCCCAACCTTTTTCAGGTGGTGATAGAATAAAAATATTTGTTGGATTTTTATCATGAAGATGTTAAAGTATCTTATGATGCCTTATTAGCTGAATAACTATGTTTATAAGATTAACTATGGTTGATACAGTCCCAAAAAATGCTATGGATGATCTGCATTATTTCAAACACATTTTAGATTATATGTATTAAAAGGGTTTATATATATTAGCAACTCTTCCCAATAGTAAACTAATGAGAGAACATTCTCTTTTTTAAGAAGAATAACAGAGCCCTGCAGAGGTACTATTTGCAGGGCACGACCCGGATTTTTTTAAAGATTTTTACGGCTAAGCTCAATTTTCAGGCCCGGCCAGGCCTTTTTTAAAAAAAAATTTTCAGGCCCAGCCTAGATGTTTTTTTTTAAAAATTCAGGCTCAGCCCGGGTGTTTTTTTTATGCAGGTCTCTGAAAAACATACCAAGAAGTACAACTTTTGAGTAGATTGAAAGGTTTGGATCTTTTAGATATTCATAGGCATTTGACAACAAGCAAGGATGAGATAATTGAAAAATTAGCTCAATCCCAACGAAGATTGGATTTTACATTGTAAATATATAACATACAAAATACAATTATTCCTTAAGCTTTTTTTGTGTATTAATTTATATTTCTAACATTTAAATTTTTTATATTTTATATATAAATTTTAAAGCTCAAAAAATTCAAATTTCTATTTTGGGTCATTTAAGTGATTCTTTACATATAATTTTTTTATAATTCACATTAATTTAAAATTGTGTATTAGAAATAGTTATTAGTCCTAATAAATTTATGCTTGATATTTAAAAAAAACAATAATATTTCTTAAAAAATTTTATTATCCCCCCCCCCCCCCCAGACCAAATTCCTGCGTACGCGTATGGTGTAATGATATGGTGTGAAACAGATAAGTTAAATTTTTTTCATTATTATTGGTTTTTAATAATAAGGCGTAAAAAAAATATTATCATTATTATTTGTTGCAATGATGAAATATTTAAATTTAAAGAAATCTTAACATTATAATTTGTTAAAGAAATATTATCATTATAATTTGTGTTATTGATAAGATGTAAAATACGTAAATTTAAGAAGTATATTATTTTAATGCGGACATCATTAGATTTACAATTCATTTAATTAAGTCCCTCCTATCCAACAATTATGTAACAATATTTTCCTAAAAACTTCTCCTCGGGCGATTGTTCCTCCCCTTCTCATTGTTATTATAATTCGCCACTGCTACCCAAATCTCTCCGCCTCCATCTTTCGATTTTCTCAACCAGTTCTTGACCACGGCTCGGGTGATATGGTGGCGCCAAAATGTGTTTTGCTCCGGTTTCCGCACAACACCTTGAACTGTCTACTAATAAAAGCTGGACCTCTACCCTATACTATAATTGTATCGACTCCAAATCTAGCCCAAAGATTTTTCAATGTTTTTATTACCACTTAAGTTATTAAGCCTCTTATCCTACTTAGCCCACTTTGAATAAACATCCACCACGAGTATATATATCTTGTTTTAAAATCGAATAAATCGATAAGCACGCCCTACCGAGTTTGAGTTGTTTTGGTCACGCACTTTCCCTGTCTTTACGAGGCATCGAAGCTCAGGAATTACATCTAACACATGCGCGTCTGATATTTTTAATATCTTTATTCATTCCTGCCCACCACACATATTCCAGTCCCCATTGTTTCATTCTCTCCGTTCCCTGCTTAATTTGAACGGTATAACACTCCTACTTCCTCCTAGACATCCATCTATTATTGCCAACTTCTTTTCTATATATCTGAAAGGTTTATCTCTATCCTGCCACGTTTCCCGTACCTATAGGCACGCTCCCGATATTTATAAGTCGCCCTTTTGATTTTTTCCCATGTCACCGGCCCATCCCTGGATATTCCAGCCATCGTTCTGATCAATATTTGCACATTTCCGATTCTTCCAATTCTTTCTCCCCGAAATCCTCCCCAGCTCCACATCTAGATAAAATGTCCGGTAAATATTTTTTTCTTCCTCGTTGATATTTTACTTGTAAGTCAAAATTCTCCACTAGTGATAACCATATTTGTAACCGAGGCGATAGCATTAATTCCTTGTTGTCCTTTTTGAATAGATGTACGAGCGGTTGTATAAATAACAAATCTGCGTCCAATCATATTCTCGGCATTTTGTTAACCCAAAAATGACGGCTAGCTCTTCCTACTCAATCACGGAGTACCTGGTCTCTGCTGCTCTAATCCTTGAAAAAAATAACACCGGCCTTTCCAATTTATCAATACAATGCAGTAAAGCTGCTCCTACACCTTTATTAGACGCGTCCACTGCCAATAACACCTCCAATTTATTATTAAAGTACAGTAAAATAAGTTCTTTTCCAATTCTGCATTTCAACTCTTTAAAGGTTGCCTCTTGTTCATCTGTCCATTCAAATTTCTCTCCTTTTTTCAGCAATTGATATAATGGCGCTGCTATTTGAGACCATTCCCCAAAAGGCTTGCACTTCTTTTTTATTATTAGGTCTCAACATATTGGTAATTCCTGTCATATTCTTGTCCAAGGGTCTCACCTCCTTTCCCGTAATTTTGTGCCCAAGATATGTTATATCCATCACCCCCAACACACTTTTCTCTGCACTCGCCAGCATTCCCTTTTCTTTTATTCCCCAAAATACTTCCTCCAATCTCCGTTCATGCCGTTTGGGTGTTCCTTCAGTCACCAACACATCGTCCATATAATAGAAATAAACCTCCTTTATTCATTGAAAAACCGCCGCCATTGTTCGTTGAAAAATAGAAGCTGATACACTAAGTTCAAATGGCAATCTACAAAATGCAAACAATACCTTAAGCTTAGTAATAGTTAATAATTTCTTTACCTTCGGTTTTACACCCAGTTGCAAATATGCAAGCAAGAAATCCACCTTTGAAATATAAATTATTTCCCTTTAAATTGCCAAATTTTTCTTCATTTCGTGGCAAGGCATATAAGACCTTCACAACCCACGGATTTAGCGTGCATAAAATCTGCGTATAGGCGGAACCGACCATTGGCTTTCTTCACGGGCACCAGGTTGCCCATTCACTTTATTCCACGGGACATGCAATACCTTTTTGTACCCATTGATCCATTTCTAATTCTTTTCTCCGTTCAATTTTTTTTGATACTTTTGTACTAATCTCCGAACTCCCTCTTGCACTTTGGTCATTTTCAATTTTCCTCCATCTTCTTCCTTAAGTGGCAACTCCTCTTTGTCTCAGCATTCATCACCGATTTTCTTGATACTGCCATACTCCCTTCCTTAGTTTTTTCTTTCTCCTCCCTTCTTCTCTCAATATCATGATGCTCTTTAGCAAGTCCAACTTTCTCCGGATTTACCTATTTTTCCTCTAGAATTATTCTCCCTTATTACCTAAAATTTTCACTCCTATAATTCTTTCTTCCTAATTCGCTCTAGGCGTGTAGCAAAATCATATACATATATTGCGACCTATAAGTTAAACTTAGTTGATTTCGGCATATAGTGCTACTCAGCTCAGCAAGCCAAAAACATAATTAACACTCCCAATTTCTAAATACTTAATATAATTGATTGTGTGTCATCAACTTTTTAGAAATGTTAGTAACTTTAGGGACCAAAAATTTAAAAGCCCCATGCGCCGCTTGATCAAATCACCTTTCTTTCAATGAAGATATATTAAGAAGATGTATTAAAATTTTATTATTTTCCTTTGAAATTATATAATCGTTACATATATTTAAGAAAGTTTAGGCTATTGTCAAGAGGTAATTACTCATACAAGAGCCTACACTAGATATTTTCATGGCATTGGCTGCAATCGAAAGCCTTACATAAAGATAAATTGATTATAGTAATATTGAAACCTTAAATAATACTTATAATCGAAAGGATTTTTTAACAAATTTGAAATAGAACATAAATTTTGTGGAGGACCCCCGATAATAATGATCAATTTTATCAAATGTGACGGAGCAGATATAATTGAGGATTTCTTAGATGCTTATTACAGAATTTAAAGTTGTTATAGAATTCTTGCATGACAACCAAGTTAATAAGAAAATTTGTAGAGAATATAAACGTAAAAAGCTGCTATTGATAATTTTTATCATTATAATCTTTAAACTTTATGTGTGATCCCTATTAGATTATAAATTCTAAAGATGATCACCCAATTTAGCCATTTATTATGGATCCCATCTTTAAAATGAATAAGAAAAAGATAACGGAAAGAAAATGATCAAAATTTAAAAATGGGGCAGCATTTTCTGCTTCCCGTTCAATAGGAAATGTTTAACTACAGCTCTGAAGGAGATAAAGTTCCACACTCTAATTATAATGATATATTACATCTCAAATATCTTTATCCTAAAGTATAATTGTTCTATCTACCCCCCCCCCTCAACCTGGCATTTTTCAAGATACCCAGGAAATCATATCGAGCCTGATCTTTGGAAAAAATATTTTTCTTCTGGGAACCGATTATTAAGATATCTTCTGCTAAATATCATTTCTGTGGTATCCAATACCAATATATACACATATCAACCCCATGTTACTAACATAAAAATTGGAACTTAATGTAAAATAGCAACATCAAATACATAGGAACGTGATAATTACGGAATATTGCACAGGATAAAAATTAATCCGATACCTCACCCACGAAGCTTAAAATAATTAGGCCGCTTAACTACGCTTTTATTATTAGTCCTAACCAAGCCACGGTTCATTTTCAATCCCTTCATCCATCTCTCAAAATTTTAAAACCATTCTTTGACCACAAGGAAGAATAATCACATAACAAATATTTTTATTCTTTGCAATCTTTTATCAATGCCATGAAATCACATGACATTTTTATTCTTTGCAATCTTATCAATGCCACGAAACGTGGTGAACAAAAAAATATTATAATAAGGTAACATCGGTAAGATTTAAACTCAAGCACCCAAAATAACTTTGGTACACAGCCACAAATAAAAACAGATTAAAAGATTGAACGCTCGGGGATAAATTAATAAACGAAAATAGGGATGAACCTGAGACTTTTGATAAATTATAATCATAAAACAATCAACTTCAATAATAAGCTATTTAATAAAGTGCTATATAATTTAACTTTACTATTGATGTATGATTTGTAAATAAAACAAATGTGATAAATGAAAGGGCAAAAAATATTTTTTGATTTTATAAATCGACTTTAAAAGTGGTTATAAAATAGAATTTATAAATTATACTTCATAAACAATTTTGATTTTTAATTATTAAAAATAATATAAGTTTCTTTACAATATTTCTTTAATGATTGAATTTTTTTCTTTCTGAGACTGGGTATTTTCCTTTTATGGTTAAATTTATATCTTAATAATATTTGATAAAACAAATTTAGTTTTATTCCGATTATTCTAGTCTCGTAAATGTCTTAATTAGATGATCGCTGTAAGATATAAAGGGATAGATTCCTAGAAAATCTCAAATCCACAGCCTCTCCTCTGATTATTCATAAGAGTCAATTAAATCACGTCTTAATCCTATATAAGTACCTTTAAAATAAATTTTTACTATAGAATAGATTTCATTTTGAAAATCATTACTCCTATTCTATTCAATGGTCAGATTCAGAATCATTAGTAATATACATGATTTTAAAATCTTAATTTTTTTCTATTATAATTTAAAAAAATAAATATTAATTGATAAAAACAGAGACCTGCAGGCCCGGCCCTAAACCCGGCCGTATTTTAAATTTTTTAAATATACCCGGGCCGGGCCTAAAAAATTTTTTTAAAATATATCCGGGCCGGGCCTTAATATTTTTTATAAAAATTTTTACATTATGAGTTAATGGTTATAAGATTATATTATATTATAGTTATGATTAATATAATATTGGGTGATGGTTAACACTACCTAACACCCACAGATCGATCTAATTATTAATTTCCTGCAAATTTATTCAAAGTATTAATATATTTTTTTATAATACATATCTAAATTTTTACAACATATTTTACCAAAACAATCAAATAAAGGAATATCTTAAATTTTTTTTTTCTCTTTAGCTTTCATTTTTGGTGGTAAGCTCCTTCAACATCTCTTTCCACTTTATGTTATTAATACAATCTCTTTTATCTAATTTATACTTCTTTATATTGGCTCTAACTTTATGGCCCCATTGAAGTTTTGGCCTTCCTCTTTTACGTTTGCCCATCACTTCCAAACTCTTAACTTTATTTCCTATGTAGTTCATAGGCCTTCTCATTGTGTGCCCATACCACCTAAGTCTGTTTACCATTAACTTAGTCTTAATGGGCACTACCTTTAAACTACTTAGTATTCTTGTACTGCGCACTTTATCCTTTCTTGTTACCCCAGCAATCATCCTCAGCATTCTCATCTCCATGGTTTGTAGACTTCTCTCGTCTGATTCTTTGGTTGGCCATGTTTCCGAACTATATAGAATAGTAGGTTGTACTATGAAACTGTAAATTTTCCCTTTAATTTGTGTGGGATTCTTTTGTCAAATAGCACTCCAGATAAAGATCTCCACTTTAACCACCCTTGATTAATCTTACTCTTTATCTCTTTTTCTATTGTGCCGTTTGTTTATATAGTGGAGCCCAAATATTTGCAGCTTTCAATTGCCGATATCTGCCATTCATTTATATCAATACTCTCTGTTTCATCTCCTCCTATCACCATATAGTCTTTTCTCTATTAACTTTTAATCCGTGTGTTTCTAGGATATTTATCCGACTCACTAATCTTTCTTTCATTTCATCCTTAGATTCGGCAAGTATCACAATATCATCTGCAAATATCATATTCCACGGGACTGTTTGAGGTATAGACTGTGATAATACATCTATTACTGTAATGAAGAGAAGTGGGCTGAGAGCCGACCCTTGATGAACTCCTTCGGCTATTGTGAAGCCTGCTGAAGTACCTGTTGTGCTACGGACCATTGTTGTATGGCCCATATACATATCCTGTACTATTCTTATATATTTTTCGGGAACATTTTTGTGGCGTAGCGCCCACCAGATAAGTTTTCTTGGGATTCTATCAAAAACCTTTTCTAGATCGAGAAAGACCATGTGTAGCTTTTTGTTCTTTTCCCTGTATTTTTCACTCATTTGCCTAATTGCGTGGATAGCATCGGTTGTTGATCTTCCAGGCATAAAGCCAAATTGAGTCTCTCCTATTTCGATTATATCTCTTAATCTTTTTTCTATTATTTTTTCGTATAGTTTTAGATTAAATAAGCCCCAATATTCAAGTATTATTAATATATTTTTTTATAATTCATATCTAAATTTTTAGAATATATTTTACCAAAACAATCAAATAAAGGAATATCACTTCTTGAAGTTTGTAATACCTTTCAAAGCGAAAAAGGAGAAATAAAATTGATTGTACTTAATATAAAGCATTTTTTAATTGAAAAATTTGTTTTACACAAGTATCTGCTTTTTCTCTGTCCCAAATTCAAGCAATTACGTATGTAGTCAGGGACAGATCGCAAGATGACGGAAAACTATATAAAAGATTATATTAAATTACAAGAGGCTCGGGAAGTAAATGAAATACCATCGACCAGTCAAATTACGACTGTTGTTAAACAAACTGAATCGTTTTATGACAAATGGGGCGATGGTAATTCTGGTAATATGTCAATACCCGATGATGAATATTATAATTACATAAATAATAGATGAAACGTTTAAGGTGGATAGTTAGAGTGGTGGGCAGCTCATCAAAGCGAATTTCCAATTTTAGCAAAATTGGCAATTCCTGCTTCAAGTGCAAGCTGTGAGCGGAATTTTTCCACTACTGGGAGAATTCTTGAAGAAAGAAGAAGTAATCTTCAACCTGAAAAGGTAGATATGCTTCTCTTTCTTCGTGATAATTTGTGAATTTTTAATATCTTTCTTGAGTATAGGGTTTCGTCAATCATGCTGGTTTTTTACTTTGCAAACTGTCAAATATTTATTGCATTTATTATATTTACCTTGAGTCATGAAAGTTTTTAATCCAACATTTTTCATTATTTTTTTTTACAATATTATATAATACAATTATCTTCTTTTGTTTAAAAATTTATATTATATTAATTATTGTGCAATTAGATTATATTTTCAAAATACTATTTATTATACATGCATTTTTTTAAATAGCGATTTATTTTTATTTTATAAATTAAATAGTAAATTAAATACAATATATTATATTCTCAAAATATTTTCCATTTTTATAAATTAAATATTAGTTTTATTTTTTTTAAATGCAATATAAAATATAGTATATGCTCAAAATATTATTACCATTTTTATGAATATTAGTTTTATTTTTATAAATGCAATATAAAATATAGTATATGCTCAAAATATCCATTTTTATAAATAACAATTTTATAATTTTTATAAATTCAATATAATATTCTCAAAATATTAGCTTTTTACATGTATTTTTTAAATAATAAGCGATAATACTCGCTGAAAAATATGGTAAAATACCTCATAGGTGAATTTTTGTATATACCAGGTCGAATATAATTTTAAAAAATTCCGAGCCGGGCCTGAAATATCCGGGCCGGCCTTAAATTTTTAAATCCGAGCCGGGCCGTAAAAAATTTTTTTAAAAAATATCCGGGCCGTGCCTAGCAAATGGTACCTCTGCAGGTCTCTGATAAAAACCCTTGATTCAGTAATTATTTTAAATTTTGCTCCATTTTTATAATTTGAACATTAAAATATATATAGAATAAAATAAGTGATTTCCAAAATATATTCACCAATAAATCTTAGTAATTTCTGAGATGATAATTAAAACAAAGTAATGCTAAAAAATTTCTTAAAAATATGCTATAATGGTATTTTAAAAAAATTATTAGCCCCCCCCCCCTCTCCCTTCTAATGATGATAATAATTTTAATTTATAATTACTAATCCCTAGATTTTTGATTTCAATCCAAAATAATATAATTGTATTGTTTAGGAAAATTTATGAATTAATCCGAGTAATATGAGGAATGGGAAAGGATTAATATTCCTTTGTGTATGTATTATCGTTAACATCGAGCGATATAAAGATAGTGACCTAATATTTTTATGTATTATTATTTACCAAAAAAAATATCATTGCAAATTTTATTGTAATGCAATAATGCTTTCAGATTAAAAAAATAAATAACTTCATATTAAAAATAAGACAGATAATAATTGATGATATAATAAATTCAAATATTAAAATATTAAAAAAAAGTAACATAGCTAGCATAAATATTTGTCATAAAAAAATAACCTTATACCATTTTATTATGTTCTTGTGTAAGATTAATTCAGGAAATAATCGAAAATTTTTTTTTAATGACAAGCACCAGCAAGCAAAACTTTAAATGTATGTTTTAACAAAATATTTTATAAGCAAGCCTATGTAAAAATCCATATTAACAATGTATGTTTTTATAAATAATATAATTTCAAAGTATAATAGATGAATTGGAAATATTTTCTATTGTTAATATAATTTTATAAGATTTTTTTAAAGAAAATACTATAAACTAAACTATTATCTATCTGATAAGTTAATTGATTTATATAATGTTTATAAAAAAGAAAAAAAAATTTAATTTAATTTATAGTATGTATGAAAAATTGGTTTTATTTGTAAAGAGATAAATTTTTGAAGAAATATAACTTTATTATAATATTTTTGCTGGGTATAACTTTCTTTTTAAATTTATATCTTATATAAAGTAGGCAATAATAAAAGTTAGATATGATATTATTTTTATAGTATAGATAATTTCCCTAGAAATCGATGAATTAAATATTAGCATTTAATTTTGCTAACTGTAAATTAAGATGTGATTTAGACCTTTATAAGTTTTTAAAATAAAAATGCGATATATATATGTAATTATTCTATAGCACAGAAACTTCTAACATAAAAAATATATTCACGTTTATATATTAATGGTGGTTATTTAAATTTGTAAGATTTATAATAGGTTTTTGAATTAGGAATATTAAATAGTAGCACATTTTTAACATAAAATAGTGATAGTTAATGTATACAGATCAGGGCTAGCTTTGACCTTTTTTTATAAAGTGGGGCAAGGAAAGCATCCTTTTACCATCCCCTAACACAATAAAGTTAATTAAACATTTTTTTTTTATTAAGCTTTAATTAACATCATATGTCACGATATAGATTTACTTAATATTGATAAAACTTATCTTAACGAGTACATTATTTAAGATAACATTATCTAAGATATTTAGTATCAACTTTTCCTATGATTTTATAATTTTTAAAGGCATTCATCTAGTGTTACAACATCGTTTCACTCAAGCCCTAAGCCTTGGCAGGAGAGCCAATCGAAAAAATTAGCTCAAGTTTGGAGCTCAAACCAAGAATTAATTGTATATAATTACAAAATCTAAATTTTCTTCCTGTTCCTAAATTTGTTATGTTTTAAAAATAAAAAGTCGTTATATTAGCTTCCATATCATATTATCTAATTTAGCAACTTTATAAATTATAAAATAAACAATCATCATTAAAAAAAATATATTTCCGTTGCCACCAAACATTAATAAAAGTTGGAAATGGTGAAATGGAAATAAAATTCATCCCAAATGAGCGTCATTATATAATAAAGGGAGCAAAAAAGTAAGATTTTATTTTAATTTAACACATACTAGAAATTAATTTTCGGGAAAAATAAAATAAAATTTCGTTCGGGATCGTGCCGAGATTTATTAAGTTCCAATTTGATCGATAATACACAGATTTCGAGTTCAAAGCTGAGCCAATTTTTCGGCTAGCGCTCCAAGGTTAAGGTAATTTTTTAGGCTCGCGCTCCAGGATTAAGCCGATTTTTCGGCTCGAGCTTCAAGGTAAAGCCGATTATTTTAGCTAGGATTATTTTTTCGGCTTGAATTTTAAAGTTGAGCCGATTTTTGGCTTGGGTTCCAAGACTGAGTCAATTTTTTCGGCTATAAACCGATTTTGCATCACTATATTCATTAATTGATTTTATTTTATACAACAAATAAATAAAATATTTGGTATAAATAGCTAAGGCATATTTAATTAGCAAAAATTAAAAACGGGGTATATGGACTAAAATAATATATTTTTTCTTAATTTATAGTTTGCTGCCAACATATAAAATATGGTATATCTATTAATATTAAAATCGTACGGCAATGTTAAAACATCATAAATTATTGCTTAAAAATGGAACAATCCACATGCTTTTAAGAAATATAAATGCGAATTGTGACTTATGCAATGGTACACCACAGATAATTAAAAATCAAAAGGCTAATTTTATAATACAGAAATAATAATTTTCTTTTAAAAATGTTTATGACTTGAAATCATTTTGAGATTTTATCATCAGAATATTGAAGTGTCATTAGGGATCTGGTTAAATACTTTAAAGAAAAACCTACGAAAAAATGAATTTGTATAAAAACTATGTGAATAAATTTTCAACAATTTTATTGGGTTAAAATCTAGAGAATTAATTGCTAGCAACCCTACTTCTGAAAGAATTATCTTAAAGGAATTACAATTTTGCGGGATGGTATGTATGACCCCTCACTAGAGAAAAAGGTTCAATCGGATACAAATTTAACTCTTTCAAAAAAATGTTTTAGAGAACATTTGGAAACTTTGGCTATCACAATCTACAAACAATGGTGATACATAATTTAGAAATATCTTATTTTATATGTGTTTTGAATTCAAACTTATAATTTAATTAATATATACAAAATCTGTTTATATTCGAATAAAATTGCTAAATTCTTGATGATTATTTAAGTTAACAAAATACAAGATAAGCAATTGTTTACTTACCAGACAACAATTAAAAATCTCCTTATTAAGATATTTGCTATGAAAGAACATTAAATGAAGTTTAAATTATAATTTTCTCACAAAAGTCTTTCTTTATTATTTTAATCCAATAGTTCCCTTACTAAAGTCAATAAATGTTAGAACCTCTACTCGGTTCCTAAGATGCAAGTCTCTATAACCTCAGAGAGCGCTCTCGATAAATAATACAGATCATTTTATAATAGCAGATAAAATTTATCAATTTACTCTATTTGAAGAAATTTTTAAATACAACATTGTTCATGCCAGATGAAACAATGCCCGATTAGTTAATGATCTAGAAGAGCATTATTATATATGGCTTTTAAAAATTTCAGCAATCATGCAATAATACAGCTATTAGATATTATATGATCTTTTTAATATGTTTGGAAAAAAAGTTCATGGGTGTCTTCATATATTTCTTTATTTTACAAATATAAGATAACCATGAATTTCAGAAATTTTTCTGAATAGACACCATAAAAAATATAGGAATTTTTTAAAAATTAAATATAATTTTTTTGTAATTTTATTATTTCAATAAAATTCTATGAGAACTATAAGAAAAATAATTTTATGAATTAAATATTTTTTTCAATAGTGAAAAATATTCTCTTGATATTTAAAAAATGGCATTGTCATTAATATACATCATTAGAAGATTACTCTCTCTCTCTCGATCCTTCTGTTGAGATTAAAATTTTATTTTATTACTTTTTATTTAAAAAGATTTTTTAATATTATTTGTTAATAAAAAAAGGAAATATGACACTCAAAGTAGTATTTTAAAAAAAAGAAATTATTGCGATGAATATTTATTTGAAGTTGATGATAAAAGAAGAGAAGTGATTATTAAAAATATAGTGGGGGAGAATAATGAAGTTAATACGAATTGGACACTTTTTTGTTATTATATTATGTATATCTACACCGAATAAAAAATTTGAACAAATTTTATTTAATAATTTACATGCAAGATTTTTAAAATCCTAACTTCTAAATTTTAAAATTGCTGTAAAAAATTGTAGGAATTAGTTCAATCCCTATTTATAAAAAAAAATATGAGTAATAGCTATATAATAACCCCCTCCTCATCCCCGTGACAGCGGATATTGGAAGTAAAGCTTAAGAAATTGGTTTAATATAAAAGTTTCAGGACAGTAAAATAAACCACTCATAGTAATATATTTTGAAAATTATTATTTGTATATAACTACAAAATAATGTTAATAAAAAAATTTGTTTTGGGCATTCTACATGATGTAATACACAATTTTCATTTTTTTTATTAAAAATTCTAATAAACCATTATATATTTATTATTAATTGTTGCAAATTATACACTGTTATTTAGACTTAAACAAAAATCGATTTAACATTTTAAAACATAGTTTTTATTATGAAAATGTGTTGCATATTGATTGGTTTTTCTTATTGTTATTATAATTTATCTAAGTATAATATAAAATTAATTTTTTTTTATTCAAAGAAATAAGGCTAATATAAATTACAAAAGTTTTTTTAATTTATTATTTTTGTTGAATCATGAAACACATCCACATATAAAAAAAAGTCAATATTACAATAATATAATAAAAAAAGAAGAGCCTCAAAAACATTTCTTCTAAATTGGTTTTTTAAAGAAAAAATAATTAAATTCAGTATTCTTTTTACTGCAGGATAAATAGGTTTATATGTTTCTATTTTTGGTCATTAGCTAATTGAATGCCAAAAAGCAATTCATATGTCAAAAGTTTACTTTAGAAAACAAAGTCTATGATAACTACAATTTAATTTAATATTTTATTAATAAGATAGTTATAATTTGAGACATTAAAATAATCATTATTTTTATTAATTCAATTACCAAAATAAGGCAAAGTAAAGATACACCTAATCTATTAAATCAGAACTACTGATATTTTTTTTATTCCGCGAAATTAATTGTTTATTTGAATAAATGGAACTAAATTATATTTAAAAAAAACCGTGTAAATAAAATAATAAAAACGATTAAATTCATTTTAAGCTGACAAAAAATAAATATATAAATAACACGACATAATATTTATTTCAAAAATATATTGGGATTAATAATTTATTGCTTGACTTAAATAAACAAAATTGGTGTCTAACTCTAAAATACCAGTTTGATCCCTAGATTAAACAAATGCAATTGAGATAATAAACACTAATTTTAAATTAGGGAAATCATGTTATATTGATAATGAATGTATGAGGGGGGGATCTTAATATTCTCTTTCTTTCTTTCCACTGTAAATAATAACATTTTTAAAAAAACCAATAGATTAAATGACTCGTCGAATAATTTGGATCTAATTTTAATTCAAAAATTTGCAGACACTGAGGCCTCACTCGTATCACTCAGGCAATCCGATACCTATCGTTTAGGCGATGCGACACGATAATAGGTAAAATTTATGATCTATAATGATGTCTTTCATGTGAAAAATACCAAGCGATACATGTCGCATTGCTTGAGTGATAGGCACTTCTATAAAGGAGACATGAGTGTAAGAGAAAAAGCGACGCGACTCACTATGCCCGACAATATTTTCTTGCAAAATTAAGATATCAATCTTTTTAAATTTTATTTTTTTTTAAACAAATCGAAATAAAAAACTGGTAATATAGAAATTTCAATTTTCTAAGTTTCTCTACGTCGATCCGTAAATTTTGATTTTTGAATAATAAATTTAAACGAAATATGAATTTCTTTTTGAAGCTATAAAAATTAGTAAAAATTATATATGTAAAAAAAAGATAAATACAAGGATACCCTGCATTCACTGTTAGCCCAAATTCGCGGCGAAATATATAATAATATGCAAAAATACAGAATATTTTGTAACCTTAGCCATGAATTCAAATCATGCTGAGTAAACTCTCATTCATAGTTAACGAGAAATTAGTGCGGAGAATATTAAAAAAAAGCTTATTTTTTAAAATTCGCCACAAATTTGTATTAACTATGAATAAGAGGTATGGCTTACTTTGTATGAGTTAAACAAAACAAGCTTGTCATCTTCACAAGATTAAATAAAGGAAAAGCTTTAAGTTGTTTAAGAAAAATTGGGATTTGGCTCGGCCAATCTTTCGCTGAAACTAAAATTCTTAATAAAAGATTCATCGAATCCTGAAAATTTGGATTCGGTTTCAGGAACCCCATGAATGAGACATACATAAATATTTTAAAAATAACGTGAAAAGTAACTACTTTTGGCGTTAAATTACAAATGTTGTATCCCCCGTCATAATCACTACCTAAACTACAAGGAATTGGGTGGGAACTACGGTAGTTACATTATTTCTGGAGAGGCTACTTCCTGTTATAAAAGGGTGAACTCGAGATTGAAAGAAATCGCCGGACGAATATGGCATGAGCTTGTTAACAAAGGAAATTTAGCTGTAGTGGTCGTAGTCGCTTTTACCATGATAAATTAATTTAAAAGTGGGATTACGATTAGAATCTACAAAAAAAAGTTTCAATAATATCCCGAGGATAGTTCAGAGTAGAAGTTTAGGTTAGGATCAGCCTAGGAATGAGTATGATCGAAAACACATGTCAATAATTGTCAAAAATGAGATTAGAGTCGATAGTTTCGGTTACACTAAAAGTCTAGACACGTGTCAATAATTATATGGATTTATTTTTTTTAAATATAATATTTGCTGGTACACAAGCATTTATACATTAAATTTATCATAAAAATAAAAGTTTTGTAATAAAAATAAAATTATGTGTCTTGGAGTTTACATATAACTAAAAAATCTCCCTTGAAATAAAAAAAAAACAAAATTTATATATATATGTTAGCGGCAATCTGTTTTTTCAGTCAATGTGTTATATTTTCAATATGAGTTTTTTAATTTAAAATTCTGATTTTACCAGAAATGTATTCCAGCATGTTTAGACTATCTATTTTATGAATTGTAGACACTTTTGCCGTTAACCTTTGAGTTATTTATAATTTATATTAAAAAACATGTGGAAACACTAATATAAACTATATTAAATTCATAAATTTATAGGAGAGACATCAAACATGATGGAATACATTTATAGTAAAATCAGAATTTTAAATTTAAAAAAACACTCAAAAAATGACTTAAAGTTGAAGAAAAAACAGTTGGAAACACTTTACAGCTAGCATATATACTATTTTAAATGTATTTATGGGTACTTTTATAACAATCTATCATATAAAGGCGTGATTTTATTTGTATAGTTTTTACAGCCAATCCGCAGTAATCAGAAGAAGTAGGATATGATTAATAAAATAACCACTATTTTATTAACAATGTGATATTATATTTTAATGGCACATAATCACTTCAAATAATTAAATCTCATAAGAATTTACCAGTGCAAAGGTACCATTAGCACCGGCCCGGATTTAAAATAAAGATATTTCGGTCAGGCCCGTATAGCTACTACTAATGGGGAATTAAAATCTTCGATTTTAAAATATACGGCACGACCCGGGTATTTTAAAAATAAAATTCCTGGTTATATCTAAAAAAAATTAAAATGGCTTAGGGTCAGGAGATCTCTTCTATGCTTTTATTATTATACCTCCATGTGTAAAAAATGCAACTAATTACATAGTTACATTTCGTTAGAAGTAAATAGTTACAGTTAGCAAAAAGATAACTTGGTTACTTGAAACTAGTCATTTTAATAACACTAGAAAAAATATGTATAATTATTTTTATTAGAAGTAAATATCAGAACGATTATAACTACTCGAAAAAGAGAGTTATTGGATTTGAATTATTAAAAAATTCGAAATGCTAAACCTGGGTGTAATTAATAAAAAAAATATACATGAAACCCAGAAAACTCTTTTTTGGCAAATCATCGAATTATAAATAAAAAGATGAAACGAAAATCTTTTTGTTATTTTTTAAAATATATAGTTTCCAAGTTTAGTTTTTAGCATCGATCTTTTATACATGTGAACAGTGGTGATATAATTTTTTAAAATATTTTATTTAAAAACTTAATAAAAATTTAATAAAATATTTAATAAAAAAATAATAATAAATATTTTAGGTTATCTGCAATAAGTTATTGATTAAAATATATTTTTATATCTATATTTTATAATCTCAATAATAAACAGCATATTTTTTTTTTAAATTAAAAAAAAAGTAGTTTTGTAGAGTGTTATTATAGAAAGATTATTATAAAAAAAATTATTTTAAACTTATTATTGGAATTTATTTTGAAAAATATTAAATATTCCTAAATTTGTATACTACAATTAAAAGCTTTATAATAATTGATTAAAAAAATCACGCATTTTCCAATAAATATTATTTAATTTTAAAAAAATCGAATATTTAAATATACATAATAATATGAAGACTAAAGAATTAGGTGTATTGGTTCGAAGGAGAAGATATACACGACACTAGTTTATTTCAAATCCGGTTTTTAAATTCTAGAATATACAAAATGATCATTTTTTTAAAAAAGGAAAACATTTAAACACTTCTTTTGGTTTGAAACTTCAATCTTTTAATTATTTTTTAAAATATTTTATTTTCTTTAAAAAATACGTTCTTTGTAAATATTATATCGTTTAGAAATTATTAGAAATTATAATTTTTCACACGCTGGACTCATGCAAAAGTTAATTAGGCGTAAAAAATATGATATACACATTCTACAATGGACAAATACACATTGAAAACACGATACAAATCTCTTTATTCCGCGCTCCATTTAGTCAATCATCCAATCTTCTTTCGCGGTTTGGTCGAAAGGTTATAAGAAATTTTTTCGTCAAAGATTTACTATCATTTGTGAGAAATTTGTCCAAGCATTTGACAATTTTCCTTAAAACTCTGCTGATCGTAACAATGTTTCTATCGTTAGTGTTTCCTACCTACAGTAGCGACAAAGCGGGACATATAAACAACCTTAACGGTAAGCGAAAGGTTTTTAAAAAAATGGCCTACCCAAATACCTTGATATTCTTATATTATGCTTCCGACACCGAAACTATATTACCTTATATCGATAAATGCTTCCGAATCGCTAATTATTCTTCAATGAATTACAGGATCTGTTTGCCTCACATATTTTATAGGGTGAAATTTAAATTAACTAAACATTATAAAAGAGAGGAGTACTACATCATAAAAGACCTCATAATCAAATTATGTAATTTAGACATAGATTATTTGCGTCAAAATCTGTTCAATTCACAACTCAATAGTCATACTTTACGCTTTGTACCGTATGTAAATAGTGCATTTAAATATAAATCACTAAAAATCAAGATTCATGACATTTTGAGTAATAGATTTAAAAACGGGAAACTTTCATCATTAAAATTATCGAAAAATAAGCGCAATTTTATAGAACATGATCGATTCCTTTTATATGTTGCTAATTTTCTAGCCTTATATAACACAACCGATAACTGGTCAGTGTTTGTAATTGATAGGATTACATCAAAATCTAATCACTCTTTTGATATCCCTTTAAATTTATCATCATCAGACAATCATTTTAATTTTTCCCGAATCATAATTATAACACCAAGCAATTATCTAAATCATATATATTATATTGGATATATACTTAAAAAGGACCATACTAGAATTAGGCATAAAAGGCGAAAATATCTTAAGATTAACAAGCATTCAATTATTAACTTTAACCTTATAAAATTGTACTCCAAGTCCACCGTAAAGACATATTATACCAGATATTTTCAAGCGAAATCGCCCACATATCACTCCCAAACTGTAATAACACTTAAAAAATATTTATATTCAAACATTAGGTTTACAATGCCATCACCGAAAAATATTCGGCATATAAAACGCAGAAAAAGGCAATCAGAAAACTCGCTATATCCAAATTATGAGCAAGGAAATTATTTAATGCAGCCGGTGAAATATTTTCCATTTTCCAATATATTACCAAAGTTCGATAAAGATGAAATCAGCAATGACATAGAAAAAGTAAATAGAAATGATTTACATCATCTACTCAAGCATGAAGCCAATCAAATTTCGCTCAAAGTTAGTTCAAGTGCAGAAAACAATTTTACAACTTACAACATATCCAATTTAAATCAAGACTTACTTCCCAAACACATGGAAAATATTAACACACATAAAACTCATGTATATTCTTCCAATACTCATTTCAAACTCAAAAGGGATGTTATCAAATCCATTTGCCAGACTCAGAGATATGGTATTCAACAACCTAACGCAAACCCTGTAAATATTAATAAACCTAAAAATATAGTAAAACGAGGTGATAAGCAGATTCAAATGCTAAAAAAGACTTATCTATCCTTCTGTGATGCATATCCGGTGTATAACCTATTAAGCCAGCAAGATTTATTTTCTATAAAAGACTTAACGCATCCTGTTTCCATTAATTCCTCAGCCAGCTTGATTCTCCAAAATTTTAGCTATATATCCAAAGGTGCTTCATATCAAGATAAATCAGATACCGAAACAATAAATTTCAAGAGATCAAACGTATTCGATTCATGCAAAAACACTTTGAAAAAATTGAACCGTCTAGATACATTAATTAAGAAATCTACAAAGGATTTACATTCGATTCTGACACGCATCGATTGTGACATGTATTCAATCAATTGGAACTGTTCAGAATGCGAGGTAATTGTATCTATTTATAATCTTGATTAATATAAACAAATCATGTAGATGAATAAAAAAGTTTTCCAGGAAAATTGAGAATATTCCCATATTATTAAATATTTTGTATAGGTAAGTGGCAAAATGGCTTTGAATTGTGGAAGAGAAAAGTTAGAATAAGTCACCTTACATTACTTGTATATAATATTTACCGAACTCTTATTTTTTTAAAAAAATATTTTTTTGACCGAAATATTAAAAATTGAAATATTAATTTAGGAAAGGATTTTCATAATAATATATTTTTTTTGATTGCTATTAAAAATAAACATAACTTAAATTTGAAAAAAGATACTTGAATTTTTTGCTATATTCTGTGAATTTTAATTTAGAGGGCTGAAAATATAAATGAACTAAAATCACAATTTACAAAATTTTTATATAAAAAATTATTGGTCATGAGATTCGAGATAAATATTTCGATAAGGGGTAATATCTTATCTAGCACGTTGGTCATAGACCTACCCAAAATGAGCGAACGTGAATTTTATGAAGGCCTACCCTTCATAAAATTGTGCCGATTTTTTTTCTCAAGGATACCAAAAAACCTGAAAAAATTGATTAATATCTAAATAATTGCTATTTGAAATATAATATTAATTCAAGTAAGAATACCTGCTTATTAGGTAATTCCACTTTTTAAAAAATATTTTAAGTCTCAAGAAATCTTATTATTTACAATGTTTCCTAATATTAATATTTTAAATTTATGGTCTCATGAGTGTTGATATATATGTGTTGTACTTACACTATTCAAATTCAAAGTGCAAATTTACATTCTAGGCGTTATTTAACAAAAAAATGAAAAAAGAAGGTGAAAGACAAATTGATTAATATTGATATAATTTTTATTTATTTAAATTATAAAATTAACATAAATATTAATTTCTCCCCAAAAATTTGAATTTGTAATTGTATAATCTTTTTATAAGGAAAGTTTACGAATTAATATATTTAGTTTTTTTAAAAAATAAGAGTAATTTCGTGCAAATTACTTTTTTGTTAAAAGCATGTTTATTGTTTATACATATATACTATCGATTTTTTTTATGTCGCGGTTAAACATAATAAATTTTTGTTAAGTCTCATATTTATCCTTAAAAAACATATTTTAAAAAAAACGCAAATTCTTATCTCCCATTTAGTAATAAAGAAACTCGGATGATTTAACTAAATAAGCAAGTTGTTTTTCAAGAAAAAAAAGCGCTATATTAGAAAATAGTTCAGTTATATTATAATAAATAATATTATTAATTTGAGTTTCGTTGCTGGTCACCCATTTGGGTAACTGAGTAAAATATAATTGAAAACTCATTTTTTTTCAGCAACGAAATTTTCCGATTTGAAGCATAAAACTGGATACAACTGATCCCAAATATCTAAGCTCCGATCATTTAAGCTGTTTTTAAATATGGTTCCACGACAATTCGGTGCGGCCACAATTCAGTACGGCAACAATTCGGCGCGTATCTAATACAGTTGCAATTTATTATAAATTTACTAGTATAAAACAAAAGGATGATTAAATATAAGTCATTTTAAATGTTGGTCCTATTAATTATTTCTTTTTTATTTACTAATGTGTAATATCAATAAAAAATTTAGTAATATTAAAAAATTAATAAACCAATATTTATACCCTGAATTCTTTGGCGGACCAATTTAGTTATTAAGTATTTTGATTAGTGTTGTTAAACGGCCTGATTAAGATTTTAGCCAAAATAATTTTATGTAACAGGAGATTTTGCGTATAGATTGCAAGGTTTGGCTCACTATCTCGAATCTTATATTATTTTAGTTAAAATCTTAATCGGTCGTTTTTAAAAACATTAATATTGATCCAAAAAAATTCAAATAATTTTTTAGAAATATTGGTAAGGGATTAATAAAAGGGAAGTCTCATGCTAGAGTTGGCATTTTCCAATCATATCTATCAGATATGAAAATAATTATTGACTTAAAAATATTTATTTCTTTAAGATTGACTCATTTTATTAAAAATCCTCAAAATAATTTTAAAAAAAAAAATGTTATATTTAAATCAGGGTTTCGAGCCGAACAGCGAAATCGGAACGAACCGTTATAATTTTCTGAACCGTAACCGAACCATTATAAAGAAAATATAAAAGGAATGAACCTAACTGTTATAAATATTTTTAAACCGATTTAACCCGGTTCATAACGGTTTTAAAAAATAATTAATTTTAAATTATTAACCTAAATTTGAAATTTCCTTGAGAAGCAATTTAAATTCGTGATTTCCTATCAAATTAAATTTTTTAATATTTAAATCGCTATTATCTAATTTTTTTTGGATCAACATATCTTATAACATGGTAAATTGGTTCACCAAAGAAATCTGGGTATAAATATTTGTTTATTAAATTCATTTTTTTTGATATTATTAAATATCTTATTGTTTTTGCGCAATTTATTTTCATTTAAAGATAAAATTTAAAATAAAAAAAATTAAATCCTAAATATACAAAATTACATAATACATTAGCCTTAAAAAATAAATAAATAAATAAAAATATAATATATACAAATGAATACAAAAATGTAACTTACAAGTATACCTAAAATGAATTATTTGTTATTCGATATTCGACTCGATTCGATTCATATTTTACGAATATGAATAACACAATTATCGAATCGAATTTGAATAAGGAAAATATATTATTCGTCGAATAATTTTTTTTCTATTATTCGATCGAGATTATTCTACTAAAATAATTTATAGTATTATATTAATAAATGTTGAAAAATAATTATATATATATATTAGATAATTAGGAATTACTTGAAATTATTCTTATTTAATAAAATTTCCTAGTGGAATATTGAAGAAGCATTTTATATTTTAAAAATTTTAAATAACGTCATAATCCAAAACAACATCAGAAAATTCTTTTATGGACAAAGGTATTTATTTTATGGAATTAATAACACATACACAATTATAATAAACTAGTAGCTATCCCTTCAAGAATGACGGGCGATGCAGATATTTCTCCTTTGTTTGATGATGGAGAAATCATAAATTTTACTTTTTGCCTAAATTTTTACCACTTTATTTGTAAAATATTGCTAGATGTGAGTTTTGTATTTTTAGATTGCATAGCTTTTTGACAATCTATTATTCCCTACAATTTACTCATATACAAGGTATTAATAATCTATTAACTTTTTTAAAATAATGTTGGGGGTCATTTGTAAATTTTATGAACAGTTTTTATATTTAAAGTAAAACTTATAAATCCAAATCATTTTTGTAAAAAATATTTTATAAGTAAATCTGTATAAAATTTAATATAAGTACATGTAATTTTATTTTTAACTTATATCAAAATTAATTAAAATATATTTTATCATTTTGTGATAAATTTTTGAAAGCTATCATCTCATATACATTTGGTGATAGTATAAAATCCGAAGTATAGTTAAAAACTTTGTGTTTGAAGAATTGGTTGTTGTCAGATATGTCTTATACATGATATAAATATTATATTTATTTTTCTACATTATATATAAATATACTATATATGTATGCTTCTATTTTATCATACTAATAAAATTAGTTAAATTTTACAAAATAAATTTTATAATCGATCTTTTTTAATTTATTGTTAAATAATATTTTCGAATCGAATATTCGACGAATCAAATCGAATAATTATTTTATTATTCGTACGAATACGAATAATGAATTATTTGATTTAAACGAATACGAATAATGCAATTATTCGATTCTATTTTTGTAGGGTATACTTACAAGGTATATTAATTTTAACAAAATAAAAGCTGGACATAAATAAATATATTTTAAGTTTTCAAATTATAAAACAAGCGACATGTATAAAAACTATAATAAAAAATATTCCATTTTAAGATATAAGTTTTATATTAAAAATTATAAAAATCAAAATTGAGATTTTTGTAAAAAAAAATGAAAAATATATTAATAGGACGAATCCTTAACATGACTTCTATTTAATAATCCTTTTGTTTTATACTAATAAATTATTATTAGATAGGCACCGAATTGAAGCTGCGCAGAATTTGAGGGCTTAATTGACGTGATACCCTATTTATTTTAACCAATCTTTATACACTTCACTCCTACCACTGGCCTATCTAGGATTTTCATTGGGGGGGGGGGGGTCATTTTTAAAAAAAATTTCTTTGGGTTTTCATTTTTTAAAGAAAACCCCCCTTTTTTCTCGAAAAGATATAAAATGGTCATTATGTTTAAAAATTATCTATATTATATTTAAAAAAATGTATAGCTAATTATTCATTTTTAAAGGAGAGGGAGGTGGGGGAGAGATAGGGAGGTTATGTTTTGAGATTATTAGCTTAAAATGATATTTTTTAAAAATCATAAATTTTAGCACCTTTGTTAAGGCCCTACTTCTTTGTTTTAGATTAATAACGTCTGTCGCCGCAAATATAAAGACTATAACACCGAATAAAACCAAGTAGATAATACTTTTGTATTTCAAAAATAATTTTTTACATTTAAGTGATAATAATTTTCATCAATTAAATTTTTATAACTGACTTCAATTAATTCTAAAAAAAATTATAGATATTTTTGCAGAAAAAAACCACTTATCTCCAATAATTTAATTCTAGTTTTTTTTTAAAAATATTTTATTAATAGTTTTTTTCCAAGTTATACCTTTGTTTAAAATTGTTATAAAATAAAAGATGAAAATGACTGCTGGGTTAATGGAGAGCTTCTAAACACTATTTACAAATCTTAATTATCAGATTTTTATTTGAGAAATTATTACATAATTGAAAATATATAAAAATTCCGATTAGGACGCTTCCTTCTTTATAACGAGTATTGTTTAATATTATTTAATAGTAATCATTAATTATAAACTCAAATTTTAACTATTTCAGTTAAATTTAAAAAAATCTACTTTATGGCGAGAAGAGGCTTTAAGAAAAGATGAGCTCTCCTACTCCTATTTTATACTACTATATTCTAATATTTTTGAGACGCTTTGGAAATTTTTTTAATTTACAATTTTATTATTATACTTACTTAAAATTTAAAAAAAACCGTATATTTTGAAATCTGTGGAAAAATAGGCATTTAACGACAAAGTAAAGTTTTATACGAGTTATAAATAAACAGAAAATAATATAATGAACATGAAAATAAATAAAACAATAAAAATGTTAATTTAAAGAAGAAAAACAGGGTTGTTGTACCAAGACCAAGTTAGTAAATGTTTTTTTAAAAAAAATATTATAATAAATTATTAAACCAAACTGAATTTATCATTTTTAAAAAAATGGCCATAAGATCAATTTCAATACTAATGAACTTAACTTCTTATACAGTTATTACAAAAAATTATATGACATTTTCGACTTATTATTATACTAACAAGGCTTCTACTTTATTAAAATATAAGCATACTGGTTTTTTTAAAATATAACCGAACCCTATCTTATTATTATGTTTTCATGGGATCAGATAAATGTTTGGATTTAACCAGTTGAGATCATTTTTAAAACATACTTTTGCTAAAATTAAAATTCACTGTATTTTAGATCTTCCTAATTAATAACTTGCTAAGCCTCAATTCAGGTCTTAGCCTCTCAGAGAGTCCGAGCATTAAAAAAACACTATTAATATTATATTGTGATAATTTTTATTAGTTATACATTACACAATTCATATTTTAGTGAGGGAAATCTTCATCTATTTTTTTGATATGTTAATTGAGGTGTTGTTATAACTATCTACTCTTGATTAGATCGCTATTTGTGTAATACGCGTTTTTATATTGAAATTAAAGTAGACTCCTAAATTAAAAAAGGAAATATCGTACCCATTAAAAGTGACACCTTCTCATATAATATTAGAAATTAAAGGCATGAGCCTCGGAGATCGTAAACTTGTCTCAAGGGACAGTTTCTCTAGCTACTTCCAATACACACTATAATATAACTTATGGCTTGGTGGAAATGTATTCTAGAATTAAATTCCTCAGGCAGAGTTATTAGAAAAAATATACATTTACTTGTATAGGATTTCTATAATTGGTCGGGGGGGGGGGGTCTATAAATGGATCTAAATACATTTAAAATGATATAATAAAATATATTTTTTAAAAAAACATCGCATCTTGACGACATTTTCTTTAAAAAATTTAAGATATTTTGTAATGTAATACGTTTTAATTATCATTTTATGTTTTCGATTTATTCTTTTATACCAACGTTGAATATAGAAGGGGGAGAGGTGTGGTGAATTATTTGAATAATTATCCAATAGAAAGATGATAGATACAAAAAAGATAGTTTATTTTATACCCTCATAAATTTTTCAAAGGGGGGGGGGGGTATATATAATTTTAATACCAAATTAAATTCCTTTTTAAAATAGTCCGGAAAAAATATTGAATATATATTTTTTTAACTACTATTTTAAAATTCAAACGATTATGTTTACCTTACCAAACTGATGTGCCAAACGTATTTTATATATGATTTATTAATGGGTTATAAAAAAAATATAGAAATAATTCTTTTTGACAAATACAATTATAAGAATTACGATTTGATAAATTTTGGAAAAAAAATTTCTAAAAAATTTAATTACCTATAATCTAATCAGAGAGGTACCGATTCATTTTTTAGCCAATACCGATGCCAAAACCAATCATGATACTAAAACACTAAAGGTCAATATCGCCGAAACCAAAACCGTTAATGACCTATACTGGAAATATGGGTACATCATTGTTATAATAATTATAATCATGGATTGCTGAGCTGACCATAGAGAGGTTACATCATTTACAAAACAGAAAATTTACTAGTGGCAACCCCTTTCCCCCTTTAAAAACTTATATTTACGTACATAGGCGTTTTTACTCAGTTTTTAATAATAATGGTCTAATTATCAAGATTCTAGCTGTAAATAATTGACAAATACTATTTATTAATATCAAATGCTATTTATTAATATCAAAATTTATAGAAATTAATATAATTGCAATATATATTAATCAGGAAATTATTATAGTGAATAGTTGTTGGTTTTATAGTCTAATTATTTTTGAAGGCATTATGATATAATTTTATTATAAAAATAATTTATCTGTTTGGCGGGGAACTTTTTGTTTAAAATCACTATTGTATGCAATATATGTAGTTTGGCCGATGTTTAGTAATTTTTGTATATTAGAATAGGCCTATAATTTAATTACTATATAAATTTTTACAGCAATATATTTTGCCCTATTTCATCCAAAAATGTAGTTTATAACCTTTCAATAAATTTGACCCCCATTCGATGCCTACCCCCTTAACCCCTTCAAAAAATTTGGTAGCCTCCTACCCCCCCCCCCACCCTTACCTCCCAATCATGTGGTTGAACAAGACATTTAGAAGTGAAGATTAATAATTCTTCTCTTACATTACGCAACAAATATTGTTTCAAGGATCATTAAGCAAAATATATTATATAAAAAATGGTCCCAATTCATGTTCGCGCAATAGAGGTGGATGTAAGCCAAGTGATAACATGAGACCATTCCACCATACGAAAGAAATGTGGAATATTCATTTATTTCTTTTTTATATTTTAAAAAAAATTACCATCAATTTATTAGATAAATCCTGCGAAAGAATATCGATTTTTTTGTGACAATTTTTTTAAAAAAAAATTATTTGTTCTTATATTAATTTGAAGGAATTTTTTTTTTATTTTCTTATTCGTAAAAAGGACCTGAATATATTTTTTTTAAATAATTTTTTTTAAAAATATCATTATTATAAAAATATTTTAATGCAATGCAAATACTAGAGGCCACAAATAGTGGCTGTTTAAAAAAAAACAAACGTGATAAAGAAAACAGCTGATTAAAAAATAACCAATTTTTCTTAAAAAATTATTTTCTTAAAAAATTATTTTCTTAAATTAATATTTTTTATTTCCTAAAAATTAAACGAAAGTAAAAAACGAAGTATTCTTCAAAAAAAAAAGGACGCTTTCACAGTTCGTCAAAAAAAAGGAAGTGGTTCATCATTTTTTACAAAAGTTTACAACATTAATACAAACCAAAAAAGGTTCATAGCTCGAAGGCTGAATAGCATAGGCTAAACAGGAAATAAATTTCAAAAAAATTAATCCGGGTCTTGACACGGCCAGAGCTATTATTAGTAAACCCTCTGCGGGGAGGAGGATAGGGGGTGGTGTGCAGGGCCTAGTTACTAATTTTGAGGTTGACAGTTCAGATTGACCCACATCCCACATTTTTTTTAAAAAGATGAATTCTCCTAGACTCCACCCTATTATATTTTAAAAAACACTCTGGCCTAATTCGAAGAATATTTAAATATAAAAATATCAGCCTCTATTTATAAAAAACTAACTTGTATGCAATTATTTGTCTAACTTAAGCACTCATTAATGTTAAAAGAAATCGATAAAAGCCAAACATTATTCATCTAAAAATATAATTTTTTTAAAAAAAAATCTATTATCAAATGTGAAATTTATAATTTTCTATTAATTTTTTTCGATTTCTTTTCTAACTGCAAAGAAAATACCTAGACCATTAAGAATAACAACCAAAATTCACCAATTAAAATTAATATTTTTGAAAAAAAATTGTTTTTAAGTTTAAAATTTTGAACTTTAAAACAGCTGGATTAGAAATTATTATACGGTGAAACCATGGAATGAAATTATTTATATTGAATATTTTTTTTGCAATTTATATACCAATAATACAAAATAATAAAGATAAAACACATTCTTCGTTTTTTTGCTTTAGCTTAATTTTTAATTATTTTATATAAAAAAGATAATTAGCTTTAAATTTTCTTAGAGAATATCAATAATAATACAATATAATTTTATTTATAAAATTTATAAATGATAATGATATAAATAAAATAACATTATAATTTATTTTATTATTTTTAAAGTATTAAATTTCGGATATCATAAATTACGAACATAGAGTTAATATGAGCAGTATTGGTGGCAAATGCTATCAGCTTCAATTTATTTTTTTTGAAACTTATTTATAAAAAAAATTTTTCGTTTCTATCACTCATTGTTGGTTACCATTTTCTTTTCATAGATAGGTGGACCGGGGTTATATGGCAAATGTTTTGCTCTTATGCGACAAAATTTTATTTTTATTTTATAAGATTAAACAAATTGTATTATTGGATAGCCTCATTATTAGACCACAAAATAAAAAAAAAATTTTCTAACTTTTATACTAGAGACGCTATAAAGTATTAAGTAAAAGTTTTGATTTTAGTATTTACCAACGAATCTGGGTAAGATGGCAAACCTTCTGGGGTATAATGATGCCCTCTGTGGTAAAATGGCAAATAAGTTAACCCCACAAAACCTAAAAAATTTTATTGGTATAATGAATATAAAATTAAAACAAATTACAAATATTTAAAAAAATGTTGGTCTTTACAATAAAGGCTTACATAAAATAGACAATTTCTGGCACAAATTATATAAGCCCATTCAGGATAATTAGTGCACTATATCAAATCTTTGCGCTTTTTAATGTTGTTTTAACTTATTTAACACATTACACAATTCCAGAGTTGTTAAAATAGCGCTTTTTCCAGTAGCGTTAGCTTTAGCGCGCTAGAAAGTAACAAAGCAACGCGCTACTTCGCTGCTTTCAATTTTATATAATAAATGCACATAAAAACTGTTAAAATGTAATTCATATATTTATTTTATTTAATTTTGAAATTTATTTTTAAAAATCTACATTATAAATCTATAGTGTTGACAGATTTGATGGAAAACATTTCCATATTTTTTAATTTATTTAAAAATAAAATTATTTGACCTGCAAAAAATTGTTAAAATAACATATTTAAATATTTTTATCAACTTTTACAAGTTAAATAATTTTATTTACAAACGAATTAAAAAAATATGGAAATGTTTTGAATTAAATCTGCATAAATTGTAGTTTTCAAAATAATTTAAAATGTCGATAGTGATTGATATTGAAGATAATTTTGGTACAGGTCAAATCGACAGAGTAATTTCTTGGGAAATGTTATAAATCCGAACTTACCTCAGGGTGTTTACTCAGTAGTGGGAGAGCAATTAAGAATTCAAAGTTTGTTAAATCTTTCTTTATTAAAATAAAAGATTAATTCTAATAATAATGATGTTTAATTACTTACCCTTGAGTACCTAAAATATATAATAATAATTCTAATTTATCAAATTGTATATTTACCTTTTCTTTATTAACTCTTTCCTTTTTTATTAATTTTATCTTCAAAATGTCATCCAATTTAAAAAATAATAATAAAATAATTTTCGAAGAATCCAAATTATCCAAAACTGAACTTCGAAGAATTAAAAAAATATATATATATATATAAAATTAAACAATTTTCGAAGAATCAACTATATAAAAATTAAAATCTCATTATTCAAATATGTAATTCTTAAATCTAGTACAAATATTACCAATTTTCGAAGAATAAACATATAAATATTAAACTATTATTATTCAAATATAAAAATCTTAAATTTCGTACAATGTTAAATATACATAATAACAAAATTATAAAAATGTTAAATTTCGTACCATCTTAAATTTACATAATACTACATCTCCCCCTTTAATTCTCCCTTAACTCCATCGAGTTTGCCGCGGTTACCATGTTCCTCCCTGGTGCATTCGCATTACTATACGTTGTCAACTCTATACTTGGGCAAAACCTAAGTTTGTGTTCACCCCCGCACGCCCAGCATTCCACTCTCCTTCTTGTGGTATACGGCGCTATTCTGCGACCCCCTCTCGTTGGCGTTTCTTGTATCCAATCTCCGTATCTTTGTTTCGCTTCGTTCCTAGCGGCTTCTACCCATCTGTTGGATTCTTCTGAACCATCAACCTCTCTTATCTCTATCTTCATTACCTTGTTACCCACTCTAACATAGGAGGCCATCTAAATAAAATACTTTATACACATATATATATATATTCTTCGACTCTTATTTCTCTATACTAGGTTAGATTTTCTTCTCTAACTCTTTATAAAATATAACTCTCCTAATTAAGTCTAACATCCCTTTTATTTCCTACAACGTATGATTCTCCTACTATGTCTATCATCACGTTATTCCTTTCCAAATTATGATTCTCCTACTATGTCTATCATCACGTTATTCCTTTCCAAATTATGATTCTCCTACTATGTCTATCATCAATTTATTCCTTTCTAAATTATGATTCTCCTACTATGTCTATCATCAATTTATTCTTTTCTAATTCTTCGTATAATTCTCATTTCTCTCTAAGGCCTTAAGCTTCTACACCTTACTTGCTTCAGGTGCCTTGTAAAGGTTCCTTCTTGTCCTTCAATCTTTACTTCTACTTTTTTCCTTCCTATATTTTTGCTTATTACACCCTTCCCCCATTTAATAGGCCCATCAAACAACAATACCCACACCAAACTTCCTACTGGAAATCTTTCACTATCTGCTTGTTCTCTCCTTATCACTTTTTCCTTTAAAAAATCTAATTCTGATCTCGTCTTTCTTCCTAAAAATATTTCAGCTGGTGACTTTCCTTTTGCTGTTTCCGTACTGTTGTATGCTAACAATGATAACCACCATTGACCTTCTCCATATTTTGCCTTTTTCAACCAACTCTTTACTAAAGCTACCATTCGTTCAGCTTGTCCATTGCTTCTTGGGTAATAAGGTGGTGATAATAAATGTCTAATATTCCACCTATCACAAAATTTATCAAATGCTCTACCTTTAAACGCTGGACCTCCATCTGATACTATCGTCTTCATCAACCCATATTTGCCTACAAAATCCTTTATCTTGTCTAAAGCTACTCTTGTTGATAAACCTGAAACTTGCTGACAATCTATCCATTTTGAACCTGCATCTACCATGATAAAAAATCTTTTCTTCTCATATTCTAAAAAATCTACATGTATTCTTTCGCATGGAATGTCTGTCTTTGGCCATTTATCTTCCTTATTCTTTGCTGGAACATTAGCCCACATGTTACAGGTTTCACAGCTCCTTGCTAACTCTTCTATTTCCTTATTCATCTTAGGCCACCACATATATTCTCTTGCTTTATTTTTCATTCTTTCTATGCCTTGATGACCTGAATGTATTACATTTAAGGTTTCCTTTCTTAATTCATTCGGTATCACTAATCTATATCATCTCAATAAACAATTGTCTTCTATATTTAATTCACTCTTAACTTTTTTAAACGCTTTATCTTCATTTTTCCATTCTATATCTCCTTTTAAACAAGCTTTAATTCTTATTAATTCTTCATCTTTTTGGGATATCTTATCTACTATATCAAATGTTATAGGTTTTTCTCTTGTATCTATTCTCACCGCTCTTATAATATTACCATTTACATTTTCTTCTTCTTCTATATATTCTAAACTATTGATTACTGGTTCTTTGTCTTCAATGTCTTTATTAAACAATCTTGATAAAATGTCCGGTAAGCAATTTTGTTTACCTTCTCTGAATTTTATTTCAAAATCGAAATTACCAACTAAAATTAGCCATTTTTGCAACCTGGGTGAAATCATAAGTTCCTTATTCTCTTTTTTAAATAAATCTACCAACGGCTTATGGTCCGTATACAATAAAAACCTTTTTCCTATCAGATATTCCTTACATTTCGTAAGCCCGAATTTCACTGCTAGAGCCTCTCTTTCTATCGTTGAGTAATTTTTCTCAGTGCTATTAAATCGTCTCGATAAAAATAAAACAGGTTTCTCCACATTATCTATCATCTGCAACAAAACTCCTCCTATACCTTCATTAGAAGCATCTACTGCTAAAATAATATTTAATTTCTCATTAAAACAACTTAAAATCGGCTTCTCTACCATCTTTATTTTCAACTTTTCGAAACTTTTCTCCTGTGCTTCTCCCCATTCAAACTTTTTATTTTTCTTTAATAAATCATACAACGGTGTAGCAATTTCTGCAAAATTTTGAACAAACCGATGATAATAATTTGTTGCTCCTAAAAACGCTTGTACCTCCGCTTTATTATTCGGGGCTCTCATATTCATGATCTTATCTATATTCTTTCCAATTGGCGTAATCTCATTTCCCTTTATAACATGTCCTAAATACTTTATTTCTTTTACTCCAAAAACGCTCTTCTTCAAATTAGCTTTTAAACCATTTTCTAATATAATATCTAACACTTTAACTAATCTCGAATTGTGTTCTTCTTCTGTTCTACCAGATATCAAAACATCATCTAAATAATACATTATTCCTTTTATTCCTTGAAATAACGCCGTCATCGTTCTTTGAAATATTGGCGCTGATATTTTCAAACCAAAAGGTAATCGGCAGAATGCAAACAAACCTCTATGAGTTGTAATCGTTAGTATCTTACTTGTCTTTTCACTCACCTTAATTTGCAAATAAGCATTCGAAAAATCAATCTTTGAAAACAGGGTGTCTCCTCTTAAATTCGCTAGCAGTTGTTCTATTCTAGGTAGTGGATACTTTTCATTTATTACGCACTTATTAACTGTTACTCTATAGTCTATACACAATCTTAAACTGTTATCTGGTTTTCTTATGGGCACTAAAGGTGTTGCCCATTCACTATGCACTATTGGTTTTATTATTCCGTCTTTTAACCATTTATCTAATTCTTTATCTATCTCTTCTATCCAGGAAAACGGTAATCTTCTTATGCCGCAAAACTTAGGCCTATAATTTTCTTCTAATCGTATATCTACTTCAAAATTTTTCAGAGTACCTAATTCTTCTTTAAAGACTTCATTATACCTATTCAAAATAATCTTTATTTCTTTTTCAACAATATCTTCAACAACATTCTGGTCTACCATATTATTAATTTCTTGTTTAATTTCGACTGAATTTACCTCTATTGTTTTTGTATCTCTTGTTTTCTTATTTTCTTCTAAGTTGCTTCTATATTTGATCAAAAATTCTGGTGTTCGATTTCTAAGTTTATCGAGAACTAATTCTTGTTTATCCTCTATAATAGGTAACTTAAATCTATCGAAATCTATCCTTTCACTATTTTCATCATTACTTACAGGGATAGTATCGAAAAATTTCCACCAATTATAAACTGGACCTAACGTTCTTATATCATCCCATCCTAAAATCGGTTCAATCTTCAACGTCGTTATCCACAAATTTATACTTTTATTAACTCTTGGTAACCTTACCCTATAATACCCTAAAATTTTCACCATGCTACCATCCAATTGTTTGGCTCTTATCTTTTTAGTAACAAACTCTTTCTCTGGCCAAAATCTCATAAAATCCTTTATACTTATTAAACTAATTTCTGCTCCTGTATCTAATAAAAAACAAATTTCTGCTTCCTCCATGTTTATCTTTACTCTAGGGCATCTATTTTTCATTAAAAAATTCTCTAATTCCATCTTTAGTACGTCTACCCTAGTTGCCTTTTTAATTCTATATATTTCAAAATCTCTACTTTTTATCTTTATATCACTTCTATTAATATCGCTTGAATTATAATTATCAACGTTAAAGCACTTTTTATCATCGCAAAATTTCTCGTTCTTATTACCATAATTATTCTTACTTGCACTAGCATTATCAACATTATCCAAATTATCATTATTAAAATTAAAATCTTTATTCTTATTTTCTACTAAATTATCAACGTTACCAAAATTATTATCATTACCAAATTTATCATTATAATTAACATATTTATTCTTACCTGAATTAAAACTATTAACATTAGAAAAATTATCATCATTACAAAATTTATCCTTAAAATTAAAATACTTATTCTTAACTGAATTAAAATTATCAACCTTAGAAAAATTATTATCATTACAAAATTTATCATTAAAATATTTATTCTTACCTGAATTAAAATTATCATCCTTAGAAAAATTATTATCATTACAAAATTTATCATTAAAATTAACATATTTCTCTCTTAGTCATTTATTGCAATTTTCTTGTGTGTGTCCTTCTTGGGCACAATTATTGCACCTTACAATTGAATTGTTTACTCTGCAACTTATAGCCACATGGCCATTCTTGCCACACCTCGCGCATCTTAGATTCTTCGTTATCTCACACTGGCGCGACATGTGGCCCGGCTGACCACAACTATAGCAAATTATCTGTCTGTAATTATCCGTTCGTATGAAGTTGTTTATATTTCTTTTCTTATCTTCCTCTCTTAATATATTCTTAATATTTTCTAACTCTTTAATCTCTATCTTAACGTAAGTCGTATTTCTTCCTATAATTAAACCTAACGTGAAACTTAAAATTAGCACCAAAAATATAATTATACTTATATTTTCAAGTATTAAACTTAATAAATTTATTTGCGTAATATACATTAAAGTGTACTCAATAACCACTTGATTAAAATAATTTTAAATAATTTAAAAAAATTGTATAAATATAAAATTACTACTATAATAAATAAAAGTAATAATAATTTACATAACATAAAATAGATTTGTTTTTACCTTTGAATTCCTACGTGAATATCTAACAGGCCCTGATTTACTTCGGTCCAAATTGTTATAAATCCGAACTTACCTCAGGGTGTTTACTCAGTAGTGGGAGAGCAATTAAGAATTCAAAGTTTGTTAAATCTTTCTTTATTAAAATAAAAGATTAATTCTAATAATAATGATGTTTAATTACTTACCCTTGAGTACCTAAAATATATAATAATAATTCTAATTTATCAAATTGTATATTTACCTTTTCTTTATTAACTCTTTCCTTTTTTATTAATTTTATCTTCAAAATGTCATCCAATTTAAAAAATAATAATAAAATAATTTTCGAAGAATCCAAATTATCCAAAACTGAACTTCGAAGAATTAAAAATATATATATATATATAAAAAATTAAACAATATTCGAAGAATCAACTATATAAAAATTAAAATCTCATTATTCAAATATGTAATTCTTAAATCTAGTACAAATATTACCAATTTTCGAAGAATAAACATATAAATATTAAACTATTATTATTCAAATATAAAAATCTTAAATTTCGTACAATGTTAAATATACATAATAACAAAATTATAAAAATGTTAAATTTCGTACCATCTTAAATTTACATAATACTACAGGAAAATGATGATAATATGGAATTTCCTTCTCCTGAATTCACAAAATATTTCAATCGCGATAAAAATATTAACACAGGGTATAAATTTCATTGTAAGATGAGCCGGAAGGTTATATCATCAAACAAGACTAGTATTTAACGAAGAAACATTTAAAAGTAATATATCAAACAAATTTAATATCAAAGTATAGCCCAATCCTTAATCTTTAAAATAAAATTTGAAAAGCTGTATATCTATAATAGTTTTTGAGCTAGATGAGTTTATGTGAGTTTATTTTCTGGCCCTGTTCAAACATGGTGCTATAAGATATTATTCAAGAATTTAATTATAAATTATAATAAATATTAACATTTCATTTTATCAGACTCATCTATGGATTTTAAAAATGCTTAAAATTAACTACTCATCAAATTTATAAACTTTATTATAACATGCTAAAAAATAACCAATTCAATCTTTTCACATCTCAACCAATTTTGAGAGAAACTAGTTCAATAGATAAAAAGTTAAAGGGTGGTGGCCTGGCCACTCCAAACATGGTCATTTATACCACTACCCCCTACATAATTTTTATTCTAATTATTCCTGTTATAATTTTAGACTCAACCCTAGCCAGAGATAATTTTTCTAAAATAAATAATAATACTATTGAAAATCCTTTAGACGCATTCTTTTGAATCTAAAAACACTCAAATAAAATTTTTGTTGGTTTTTCTTTTATAAAAATAGGTATAATAAATTTAATACTCCATTGCGTGCTGAACCTATTATTTAGTCATAGCTTATACTTTCTGATGTCGCTCTAGATTTGGGGATAGCAGTATGGAAATGTTATTATTGAGATGCAATAAAAAATAAACAAATTATATATATTTGAAATTTTAGATATATTTTTTATTTGTGGAATTAGAGTTACGTAAAAATAATTTTAAAAAAATTATAAATTAAAAACGGTAGTGATAGTGATAGCGCTACTATTAAAATTATCTTTAACAACACTGCACAATTCAAATTTTTTTTTAGAGAAAATCTTTTTTACATTTAAGGAAATTATATGAAGTTGCAGTAATAATTTTTGAAGATGTTTTCCCTCATTTTGGGGGTTATAAATCTTGATATATAGGCCTAAGCCTATGACAATATTTTCCCACCAAAAAATTTTCACCCCTTCACCCCTTCTCCCCTCTCCCTCCACACTCCTTAAATATTTTTTAGCAAAATCTTCAAAAGCTTAACAAAATTATACCCACTACCCTCCTTCTCTTACCTCCCTTCAACTCCATTTATAATTTAATGACAATCTTAAATTATACACCCCCCCCCCTCCCGTGGTAATATTGTGTGCTATCATCGTTAAACAGTCAGCCGGTTATAGACTCATCAGCTGTTCCGAGCTTATATTAGCGTTTAGGATATCATTAGGAATAACGTTATCCAAAATGGTTATTCTCTAGAAAGATAATCATAATGGCTTTAGAAAGAGACATGATAATTAAATTTAAAAATCAATAATATAGTTGATTAAATATGTTAAACTCGGCTAAATATCAGGGTTTGTCCACAAGTAGAAAACCCACTTAAAATATATTGTGATGTCATTGCTCCTGGCAATTCATGTTTCGCATATTTGCCATATAAAAAATGCGAAAAATCTATTTTATAAATATCTATTGACTGTAAAGATCATGAACATATGATAGATAGTATTTATAGTTTAGCTCGTTTTTACCTCAGCTGCCATATCACCCCGTTCTCTCTCAATGCAAAGAAATATTAAAAACTTTTCGCTAATTCTAGGACTTAGTTTTCATTATTTTAGCGCGATCGAAGCCTTAATATCTGAATTTATACACTTAATAATAATAAAAAATTTATAAATTATTTTGAATTTATAGTTTTCAAAATTATTGGTTTTTAATTGAAAGATTTTGCTTTGTTTTATAAAAAAAATAATACTATAATAACATCAATATATTTTTACTAGTATGTAATATATATTTAATTAATTTTTTAATCCCCGCCTAGTTATAATTAGGTTTAAATAATTTGTTCAAAATTAATTTGACAAATATAAAAATTATGTACAATATATATAAAATAACTCAATTTTTTTATAATTAATATTATCAGAAATATCCTAATATTTAAAAATTGAGGCTTTCGTGTTTTTCCGTAAATTTCATATGATGCATTTAAAATGGTAATGTGTGAATTAACAAACGTTTTTTTGTGTTAAAAAACGCAATATTAATTATACCCTAAACTCAATGCCGCTATTTCTGATAACAAAAATAACCAAAGTCACCTGAACTCTTATTTTGGCCGCTTTCCCCTGTTAATAGTATTATTATAAACTAATTATAACTCCAAATGAATAGAAAAAGGAAGATTTAGATGTTCAAACCTAAAAATAGGTGAGTCCGCATGTTTAGGAGAAAAATGTATTGAAACGGGTCCAATGCTAAACCAAATATACGGATATTATTATAGTTAAAATAAATTAAATTATAAACTAAATAGAATTGCTAACGCCATCAATTAATGATCATGTCTAAAATATTAAAAACTAAAGACCGATTACAATTAGTTAAGGGGCATCTTGGGGAACAGAAAGTTACTCCGCTCCAATTTATTTATAAACTATCATCCTACAAAAGTCAAAATTTAAATCTAATAATTGGGTCATACATCATTAGCTAAAAAAGATTTGAAAAATATTTATCTTTTAACTTTTGCGAAGGCAAATATATTTTTTAGCATACTAAAGTAACAAAATTTATAAATAAATCTTTAAAAATCCTATTAAATAGATTTTAGGAAAGTTCTTAATTTTTAATTTGCAATTTTTCAGATAAAAACATGAAAATGAATATGATTTTAATTGAAATTTATAAAATTAAAGGTCATATTATTCATATTGATGATTGGTTTGTTTCTAGCAATTATTGCATATTTTATTTCGAGATTGTAAATAATTTTAAAAGAATAGATACAAATCTAAGAGTTAAGGTCAACAGTGCGGTACGACCGAAAAACCTTAGAACCGGACAGGACCGGATTATATTTTTTATAACGTTTCTCAACCCGATCGTAATTGGTCATCGGTCCAGTTCTGGTCGTTAAAATTCTTTAATTGGTAAATATTTTAATTTGAAATCTTTTATCTTTTAATAATAAAATGCGTTGTAATTATATTTAAATTTATTTCATAATAATATCAAATATTTTTGAAATTATTAATAATTTTACTATTCAGAATATAAGATTAAAATATAGAATATATTAATAAATGTGTCTTATTTTAATAAGAAATCTGATAAATTAAAAAAATGTAATTTTCCTACCCATTTATATTAAAATTAGAGTTATTTTTTTAATTTATTTTTGTTAAAGAACCCCAAAATAATAAAAAACAAAAGCAAACCAAAAAATCTCATGACAAAATATTTAAAAGCTCCTGGTTTTCCAGGATTTAAAAAAATCGGTTAAGTCCTTTGATTTAGCTCTTACAGGTCTTCGGTTAGTTCTTTTATTTCGCTTCTGTCTTTTAACTAATATAATTTTTTTTTAAATAATATGAGATACTTTACTCTAAATGATTTTTAATTTTTTTTTACAAAAATCTTTAAGATTTCAAAAGATCCATTAAATAAATTTCATTTACTTAAATTATTGCCTTTTATGATGTTATCAGTAAATTAATATATTAAAATCCCTCTGGTATTATAAAAATATGTTAAAAAAATTAAATTGAATTTATATTTAGACCCCAATTTGTGAACCAACTAACATAATGTGATGGACCAACTACCGCGCTACAGGATACGTTGGTCCAAATATAAATTTTCGAATTTATTTTTTTTAAGAAAAATAAATTATAATTATTTTAAAAAAAAATGTTTAAATGGTTATTACTTTATGATTCTGAATATGTTTTATTACCTCAGATTATTTAATATTATGGAACTTATTTAAGTATTAACGGAAAGTGGTATCTGTAATTTTTAAAAATAAATTTTCGAGAATTTTTAAACTATATTTTTAAATCAAATCTTCACATATTTTTTAACATATATACTCAAACAATTATTATAATTACCTTCTCATTTATATTTAAACGAGTCAGATGGCAAAAATTATTACACATCCTATTATATTAAATTTTATAAATTGAATTACATGTTTTAAAAAAATTAGGGATAAAATTTAACTAAATGCTCTATTTATTTAAAAAAAATTTAATTTATGTAAATAATTCTTTATAATTCCAATGGAATTGGTTATATAAAGAGCCATGTCAAGAGTTTTAGTCGCCTTAAGCCAAAATGATTTCGTGGCAGTTTACTCCCAATTTATTTAAGCTTTCATATTTCTTAAAATAGGAATAGTGATTAAGCTGCTTAGAATATGAATTGGATAATATATTTGGTGGACCCTGAAATAATAAATTTAATTGGATTAGATTAATCTCAAATTTTAAAGTCTGGCCTGTTCATAAATACGAAAATAATTCAATGACAGCAAAATAGCTTCAAACGGTTGAAGTTAGAGAGTAACTAGCTCTCATAAATAACAAATATTATGTTTAATGGTTTAAAATTTTTGATACATTTCTCGTCCAATATAATAATTTTTCGCTATTATGCTTATAGTTTAAATCCTAATAAATTGGAACGGATATACATATGTATTTAGAAAATACTTTACAGTAAAATAAAAATCCAAATAGTATCCACAGAGAAATAATCTAAATTTGCACTATATAGTTGTATATATATTATTTGGTCTCTACGATGCGGATATTTTAAATATATGCAAAAGCCATCTATAATGCAATATTATAACTACGAATAAACATTATAGTTTATGAAGCTTATATTCTCTTTTTAATGTTTGATTTCTGGTTTCAGAAATCTTGTAATTTATAAACAATGTTATCTGTTTTAATTTTTTTAAATTTCTGTTTGTTTCCCGATTTAAGTATTCCCTTTAATTAATAATTAATTATGCGACCACTTTTCCTAAAAAATCAACTTTATTTTTTTCTACTTTTTTGTATATAAAAAATATTTTTCTACAAATTATTTTAAATTTTTTTAATAATGTTTTTTTGACCAAAAAATATATTAAAGAACAAATCGATACAAAAAACATGAAAAATTAACATGCTTTTAAACATGGAATATTGTTAACTAAAGTGGTGCATGGGGTTTATCTCCTGTTTAACAAAATACCTTAGCATTTTATATTCAATCTAGTTTTTAATATTTTTTTTTCATCGCTTGTGGTTCTAAAACGGTGTAAAATGATGAGCCGGTGAGGCCCCCCCTCCCCACTGGCCACCAAAATGAATCTATTTTACGGGCCATCAAATTTTGTTTCATATGCAATTTTAAAATTAAAAAAAATAAATAAAGAAATTTAAAAAACATATAAATATAAATTATGCTTGATATTGCTTAAAGTCGTTTATTGTAAATTATTTTTTACTCTATACTATTAAAGCACACATTCAAATTGGACAAGTTCGTGAATAATTGTCTTTTTTTTGAAAAGACTTGTTGAACTGGGCCTTATATTTTAGACGAATTTTGAAACATGAACATACTTACTCATTTGTTTATGACAAACGCGTTCGTTTTTTACGTCCATTCAATCTAAAAAAATTTAATATGTCTATTTTAAACAAACAAAGATCTAAAATAATCTGTCAGTTGTTTCCTTCAGATATTCTTCAGCATATTTTTATTTCTGACTAACGTCAACTTTTACCAAAATTTTAAGTATCATTTTATAAATATATACATCCGATATTTAAATTAAATAAACATGGATAAGGCTACCGCAAAAAGAAACGCTAAAAAATACATCTATATCATATTTAAAGAAAGCGATAGAGTAGCCTAGAATTATTTTTATTTTTTCTAGTGGAGTAAAGATTTTTTAATAATTTTTCACTATTCAAAACGTTTATCGAAAACGGAATGATTAAAATGTTTTACATTTATCGCCAAATAAAATATAAAACTATCTTTCATGTATCTTTTTTGATAATAAACTAAAACAAATTTAAGATTTTTTAGGTAAAGATGAGATAATATTATTAAACCTTTCTTACAATAAAATAGTTGTTCTATAAAGCTATAATAAATCTAGTTTTGAGATAATTTAGTACATTGAATATTAATGTATTCAGCTTTATTCTCAACAAATTATAACTTTTTGGATAAACGATTTTTAACTATATTATATTTTTCGAAGGCTAGAAATCCTTTAAGTCTCCTTCGTACGATTCTCATTTCTTCGACCTAAATTATCGCCTCTATCATATTTACCTTCAACTAAGGATCACAAATTAATATGATTGGAGCAAATTATATCACCTTTATGCAATCCTTTGATATATTATATATATTCATCAATAAATAGGCATTTCTTTAACCTAAGTACCAATTTTTTTCTCTTCTCATTATTATTTATTTACTGCTTATAATATTATTTGTACTATTGTTTTGCATTCTTCATTTTAAATATCCTTCTAAATCATTATATGCTTTTTCTTTTTTATACATTATATCTTTATTAATGATAAAAATTAAGTAAGTAGAGTTACAAGTTATATATAATAACAATATAAATATTAGTTTAATAATATATACTTCATCATAATTTTAACATCATATGTTAAAATATAAGAATATAAAATTAAAATATGTAAAAAGGATTATTATATACAAAAAAAAATAATTAAAAAGGATTTTAAAAAAAGTTAGGATAGCTCCGTAGGAAGGTGGCTTCCAATGAAACTGATGTAATTGGATTTATAAATAACAGTGGAGAGTCTTTTTAAGGCAATAACCTTCCTTGAGTTATTTACGAATAAAAAAAACCTAGTTCCTTGAAGAAGGTTAAAGCACGGCTACCAAATGTGGCTAATGTAGAGGAGATTATAAATATAAAAATGTCGCCTTGAGCCATCAGTGACGAAAAAAAGGACGATCTAGGGTTACATGCTTGATAGTAGTTGTGACGCAGCAAGCAACAACTGGAATGTCCCATTCCTTTTGTTTGCAAGTAACAGGTAAAGGGGTGTCAATAAGAATTCGATATTTCCATAGATCCAATGCCTGAATGTGCGACGAATCGTTCACAGGTTTACTTAAATATAGAAACGATTGGAAAAATATTTCATATTATCAAATATATGAATAAATATGAGTATTTAAAAAAAATAAAGTAATAAAAGATTATTCTTGATCATTTCGAGATAAAAGGTTTTTTTGTCTCTTCTTGGTTTGTTTAGCTGTCCATATACAATTGTTCTGCTATAAGAAGTCCCAAATTCTTGCTAGAGATAGCCAAGCTATTAGTCTCCATTTTCTAATGAGTTATACTTCAGATTTTGAGTTAATATCAATGAAAGCGAAGAAACGAGCAATTGAGTTGTACACTTTAAGATGACTAAATGTTTCCAAGTTGTAATCATTCCATATGAAAGTGTCTTCTTCAGCTGCTGGAAGTAAAGTGATAAGTCAAACTATTAGGCAAGATGACAATTAATGAGGAAATGAAAGTAGAGAATGCGATTGTTTTCATATCTTTGAATTTAAACATAAATTGTGTTCGTTATTGAGTGAAGATATTCATAGTTTTTTTTTAAATATTAAATTTTGGAATTTTATAGCCCTCCCCTTTAAAAGATTCTAGATAGTCCATACTTTTAAAAGATTAAAAAATTACTCAACGGTTGCTAGTGACGTAAAACCTTACTTGATATGATAGTCATTAGAATTTTCAATAAAATTTAACAAATTTTTCTTAAACTAATAGAAGGTATTAGTTGCATTATTTACATAAGAAATTTTAAAGATTAATTTCTGCTTTAATTACTACTTTTATTTGATTTTTTTATCTCAGTATATTTATTCGAAATCAACTGTAAATATTTTTTTTATCCAATAAATATTTATATTTATATGATATTATTTCATATCGGATTGGCGTTAAATTTCCATTTTTATATTTAAAGCAACTCATAATATTAACCAATTGGAATAAGACATATATTTAAAAATATTTTAATGTATGGATTCATATTAGCCCTTAATTTTAAAATCTTTATGTCCAAACTAAGCCAGATCGTGCCGTATAAAAGGAACACCTTTAATTCGAAATAATTTAACTATGTAACATTTTACTCGTATGTTATATTTAATTTTCAGTCAGAAACACAGTAATGATAAGTCTTGGCCAAAATTTTATTATTCATCAATGAACGTTGAATATTTTATCGTTTTTTTCGATATTATGTATTTTTTAATTATTTAAAAAGTTTTCTTTTCTTTAAGATTATTCTTTTCATGCTCATTTTTCATTTATACGACTTTACAATTAATATAATAATGTAATTATAAGTTGTTAAAAAATTTAAATGTAAAAAGTATATAAATTTTTTATAGCCTTTATTAGTCATATTATTTGATATTATTTAATATTATTTATAGTATATATTAATTAATATAAGATTTAAAAAAGTAAGGACATGATATAGCATTTGTCCTTTTATTAGAACCAAACTTCTATGGCTTGAATGGAGTTAGATTTTTATCTTTATGATAATAGTTTTGAATGTCTTAATATAAAGATATTTATAATTATAAATATATTAGAAATAGAATCTATATCTTACAAACATCGGCGCAGCTGGGAAAAGAGGGAGGGGGTTGTTACCTGCTCTCATGAATATCATTTTAAGCGAATAAAAAATAGAAATCTTTCCCCTATATATCCTTCACCCTATCTTTTCCAAAAATGAATACAATTTTATCGTTATAAATAATCATATGAAAGAAAAAGTAAAAGTTAATAATTTTTTAAAATAATGACAATAATTCATTTTTTTAGAAAAGAGGCATTTTTGTAAAAAAAAAGTGAAAAACAAAAATTATTCTTTTACAAAAGGTAACACTGCACTATGTGGACTTAAGATTTGCAATAAATTCTTTCTTTCTTTCAATTTGGAGGGAGGGGGTAGGGGGTACCTAGTACAAGGAACTAGAATATAAGATAGTCTTAAATTAATCGGAAAATATATTTTATCATTGTCAGATGGCTAGTAAAACTTTTATTCTCTATCTAAATGTTGACAATCGAATTATTCAAAAACTCTCTGTATTATTTAAAATTATTCGTAAATATTTAAAATTTTTGGTATTAAAAATTCAAAATTTACATCTAAAAAATCTCTTTAAAAAAATCATTTATTTTCACTTTTTAAATATTTTTAAGATTAAATTTTTGATCGTACCGATTGTGAGTAAGGAATTATTCAATTTAATAATGTATTCAATTTATTTATATGGCGCTTTGAGTACTTAAATTTAATTTGTCAAATATACCATACGTAAATTATAGATATGCAAAAGGGACCTACACGCTAGGCTTGGCCGAGTTTGTAAATTTTTCCCATTTTCCAGTTTAAAAATATTTTGCCCAGTATAACAAAGGTTATTTTAAAAAAATTTAGGTATTATATGGCCACAAATCCCTCCGATTCATAAATATTCGTCATTTGTTTTTACTGTATACATTGTTTTATAGAAATGTCGTTGAGAAGAACGTGATTCTTAAAATATCTATCTTATGCTTTTCAACTCGTCAGCTTACAAATTAAAATATATTAAATCCTAGTGGGGGAAAAATAATCGACCATGAATGACCATGTCTGGTATTTCTTTTATTTCGATCTCTTGAGTGTTTTTAAATCATAGTACTTTAATGACTCACCCCAAAAATCTTAGTCTAGATTTAATCTGGCTTATCATGGCAGAGTTGAGCTCATCCGCCGAGATTTGATACGGGTCTGAAGTTATAATAGACTAGAATAATGCAGTTCATTATTTATTAGAAATTATGAGATCAAATAAAATTATTTAATGATTATTTAAAAAAATTTCCATATAATATTTTCGACTTATATTTTTCAGCCTTGATGTAATTGACGCTAGGGACGAATATATAATTTATTTCGCCCTAATTTTTTAAAACTAAATGACTTGATATTGTAAAAAATATATATTATATTATATGTTTAAAAGTAAAATGTAATTGTTAATAAAAATTTAATAATCAGTATTTATATAATTTTATTGATTAACTTAGCATTAAACTTCCCATATAAATATTAAGTGATTAATCTAAAAAAATTAAATTGTAACATGAAGCTTTCCCCCTTAACAAATTTTGTTTTGATAAGAGTTAAAAATTATCAAAAATTTAATCCATTTTTAAAAAATCTACTTAATTCTTATAAATTAAAAAAATAATTAAAAATTATGTTTTATTTGTCTTGTGACCGTAAGTTAGAATTAATAAATCTTAGATAAGTTTTAGCAAATGAGGTTCTCTTTCAAGAGTTGTATTTTAATCAAAGGTAATTTGATTAAAAATTCTCTCTAATTATTTGCCACCGCCGCTGACTTTAATATGTATTAAGAAATTGACTTGATCTTCAAAATTCTCAAACTAAACATCAGCCAACATATTTTACAGTAGGATAAACCTGGGTAAAACAATATTTTGCATTTTTACACTCAAGATTTTTTAACAACATTAAAAGCGAACAATTTATAGCCCAGGCCCTCGCGTATAAAATAGAAAATGTAGTCCTCTACCCATAATATTTCAGGAGCTATAATTATTTATATGGAATTAGAAATTTCACCATTTTACTCCATACTCAGGGTAAAATGGCTAAGTACCAGAATAAATTGGTTAAAATAAGATTGAAATCTTTGTGATTTTATTTGACAAAATTTTAACATTTTGACAATATATTACTTTTTATAATAAACTAATAAATGCAATAAGGGAATTTAAAAAAATTAACACAATTATCACATTTTAATGGTACCCATTTAAGGCACTTAGCACATTTTAATTTTTCTTCACCTTTGCAACTATTAAAAATAATTTATTCCACAAACTATTTATTAATCCTTTTTGCTTAAAGATTATTTTTAAATTTTTTACAACTTTAATCAGACGAAGCATTTTAACCGTTTTCCCCACAACCGCTTTACCCTAAAATAATAATTATTATATAATCTTTTGATGACTTCTAGTTAAGCTATAAACTTCTAATAACTTTCATTTTATAGCTAAGACTGAATCTTTTAGTTAAACTATAAACTTCTAATAATTTCTATTATATAGTTAAGACTGAACATGCGTACATTATCAAGATAAATATATTTTGACATAAGCAAAAATATAAGATCATAGTTACAATTTGTAGGTAAAACGTTTTTCTGAAAAATATATCACACCAAAAAAATTAACAAAAGATGAATTAGATAAGAAATTAATCATATAAATACATATTCACAACAAATTAAATAATGGTTAATAGTTATTAGTTTAGTATTAAAACATTGTTATTCCTTCGACCCCCCCCCCCCATCCCCACTGGACTCTCCTATTATATAGTGACGAATTTACACTTAAAGGGATTCTCAAAACTCAGCCAGGCCCTAACAAACGAGCGGGCCCTGAATTGCCAAAATTAAACTATTTTAGGGGCCGCCAATGTTTCTTATTTACATTTAAAAAGTATATAAATATTACATCATTATGCTTAATATTACAGTCATTTAATACAAATTATATTTTACTATTGCATACATATTACTAATTGATATTCTAAGCTACTTATTCATGAATGTTATAATACATTTTAAAAAAACAATATATTTGTTATTATTTTCTAAAAATACCCACCCATATAGGTGTTTAGGTTGGATTAGGCAAGAGTTTTATAATCAAAAAGGTCAAGTTATTTTTTTTGTTATATTTTCGGGACAAATTTATATTAAAAACCTATTTCAAAAAACCATATGAATATCGGTAAGACTCCTCTTTTTGGTTTTTATTCGTTAAAGTCAATTATCCAGTGGATACAAATGATAGAAATTAATTAAATTTATAATTATTCTTATTTGTGGTAGAATTTTTATCATATTTTTTATATGGGGGACCCCTTCCGATTGTCCTGCCTTCCGGGTCCCACCGGTGACATATTTATTTTTGATTCATTTATATATAATAACGTATTTTATAATTTCAAAATAATACGAACTCGGATAAGCTATATTAATTAAAAATTTGTTTATTCATTCTTCATCGTAGGAGTAGACAACAACTATATTGTAATTTGGATCCTGTTTTAAAAGTTTGAACCAATGGAGAAGGAAATCAATATATTACAAATTAATCGCTTATACATATTTATCTTTCAAATATTAATGAAATATAGCAAAAATTTAAAATTAACTAATGTGGACCTGCGAGTGCATTCTATTAAAATAAATGAATTAAGATATTTGTAAATTCAGATTATATTACTTGTATAAAAAAATATAGATAAATCTAATAATATCAAAAAGTTTATAAAGACTAAAATTTCTTTAATTGGAGATTTAATTTTTTTGATCAAATATTTCCAGCCATTCCTGAGATTATTCATAAAATATTTAACAGGTCATGCCATAATTTAACTTGACCATAAATTCTGCCTCCAACGTAACTAAGTGCAATCTATTGCACTCCATGAAGTCCACATCAGGTTAGCATTAAAATGTTGCAGTGAAAAAATATAATTGCACATCCTTTCAAGATTTCAACATATCATTAAAAAACCACCCCCGGTTTTCTTCTGCTTTCATTTATTTTATTTTTAAATGATTGTGTATTTTAAAGGGACATCAATTCTAGGGGAGACCAGGGCTAGTCGGCTCAATTTTTGTCAAAATCATCTTAGCTTCAAAAATAATGATCGTATAAGATTTTGCAAAATACCAATCGATCTTAAACACGCCTATAAATATACACAGTTATATTTTTTAAATATTTAATAATTTTTCCTCCAAAAAAGTTTTAGTAAAAGTCATTTTTTAATCTAGTAGCCCCGAACCCGTGGTATAGATCATAGATGGAGCTAATCGAATCAAGTGGTTTATTAGAGACAAAAATAAATTTTCTTCAGATTTTCATATATAACTATATTGCTTTATTCATATAATATTCTATTTACAATTATAACAAATAAAATAGAAATTTTTTTGGCACAGGACCCATGCGCCCAACCCTTACATATTCTGCATTACAACCAATCTTCAAAATTATGAAAATATTTATAGTCATGTTTACATATAATACAAACATCTTTTAAATTAAACAATGTGATAAATTTATAAATAATAATATTATAATTTTTTTAATAACTTTTTAACCGATAAACCATAACAAGTTTTATTACATGAATTTAGATATATCCAACCTTTTTATTTTCCACCTCATCATCAAATACTTTTTGTTTATTATCTTGACCTATCATATCATGGAATGATGTCAGCCATTTTATATTTTTTATAATGTCTTAAAAAATTTGTAATAGGTGATACCTAATAAAATGGTTAATGATGCTTACTACCAAGTGAATGTATGGAAATATTGTAAATACCAACCTAATTTGCTAAATACCGACCAAAATTTATTAACATTTTGCGAAGGAAAACTCTTATCGTTTAGCAGCAATAGAAATATCTGTCTTAGCTACATATATTTAGTTAAAAGAGAGTTTTGAAAAATATATTCTATCATCACAGAGAAAAGGCTATATATGCGCACCTTGTTTAAAAAATAAAAAATTATTGAATCTTTGTTTCTTTTAAAAAAATTTTAAATTCTACCAAAACCAGCCTTTACAATTTTTTTTTTATACTGGAATCTTAACCGAAGATCCTATATATATATAAAAAAAAGGGTTCCTTCCTATCGGAGTTCCAAGTCGATCGGACCTTGATTTTAAAATTTAATTCGCACTGATCAAGAACCTTGGCAAAAATTTGAAAGCATTTTGTTTTCCTACTTTATTTGTTGAATAATATTTTTTAGAGCATAATATCAATTTTTTTTTATTGCAGCGTTTATAATTTCTTCACTTTCCTTGAAATATCTAAAAATTTTTTCAACATTCCATTCGAATCGAACTTAGATTCTTGAGAAAAAATAATACTCAGATTGGAATGATCGTACAAAATTTTTCTAGGATAGGGGAACTGCAAAAATAGGAGTTGTGCATTTACTTTATAATGAAAGCAGGATTGGCACCCATACATAATTGGTTTGTCTCAAGATCAAAAATAAGAGGCTGGCAGTTCTTTGTACCAATTGGCATTGAAGAGGAAATTTATTTTTCTTTCTTTTATTGTTATTATCTTATGTCATTTAATAATAAAAATTTTCAATTTTTTTTAAAATAATTTTTTATATGAATAATAAAAAAATTTTAAAAAAATATTATATTTACTATTGTTTTTTTTTTCAATCTTTTTACATATTTACATTTATACAGATGATCACTTTGACTTAAAATTATAAATTTCGATAAATCATTGATATTTTTTACAATAAATTGATAACAAAAAAATTCATGTATACTATAATGTAAACGATATATATAATAAAATGGTTTGATGAATGATTGATTTGATTTATAAAACCGACAATTATGAGAATTAATTTATATTTTTCATTACACTTAATAAACCATATTTAATATAATAATATGTTTTAAAAAAACTGATATTTTGATGGTAAATATTTATATATTATATAACGCCTTATCCTTGAATCTCAACAACGAACAAAACTTTAAAAAATATATATTATAACATTACTTATGCAATATTTGTTTCGAGTATTATAATATCGACGTTTTAGTTGGTTTACAATTTTTAGATTTGGCTTATCTCTTATTAGATTTAATGTAAATAATTGTATAGTCAAATCAATTAAATACTTTGACAAGAGTACATGTAAAAACAGTATATTTCTGAATTATTATATATTAAATTAATTAAATAAGGCTAAATATTGTTGTTTATATGTACAAACTGAAAAGCACAAATTACATGTGTTTTTAGTACTAACTGAATCTGAACAAGTCACAATATCATATCTTTATTGCAGTAGTTTATCTCAGGGCTGTAGTCGAGTGGACCAGGACCTCTACCGATTAAAATTTCTTTTAGCATGCCCCACCAGAAATTTTCAAATGGATCAAATAGTGTCTGAACTAGGCATTTGGTTGGTGAAGATTGGAAGAATACTTGATGTTCGATGGGTATCTAGCAGGCTTCGTCTGTTAAGGCAGTTTAGCATAACTATGAGGTTCTATATATGCATTTCAAAAAAAAATTCAGCCAATTTTAGCATGCAAAATTTAACGGGTTGTTCACCGATTAGAAAGTGGTGAATTCTTATCAGATCTCTAATTGATGTATGATGTTCAATTTGAATTATCCAATCTATTTTTAAGGACTTAAACAAGAAATCAGTTTACCTATAGTTGAAAAATCAATAAAGAAAACAATTCTTGCTAAAATCGTTTAAATATAAGCCTGGTAGGTTCTAAATCTCTTTTATATTTTCTAAATGAAAACTTATTTAACATTTCTAAAGTAGAAGATATAAAATAGTTCAAGAAGCTGGGGAAATAAATAAACTTGAGTAATTATGAAGGAAAACAGTAGACACTTTGGTATCAACGAAAATCATTATATTAGCCTTTAGACAATATGCAAAATAGGTTAACGGATGTCAATTCAGATAATTCTATTAAATACTATATTAAATTATTTCATATATCATCTCAAAATTATTTTATAGAAATTTTTTTATACCCACGGGCCTAGTCGAAATGAGAAACCTAGGCCTGGCCAGACCGAATTTATTTTAAAAAAATCCCAGACGGGATAGTTCACAATTATTTTTTTTATAAATCCGAGGTAGGTCGGGCAATTGGAATCTTTGTAGGCATCTTTATTGCTTAGTTATAGTGATATATTGTATATTTTTGAGGAAATATAGGGGGAATTTTTTTTATTAGTTAAAAAAGATATTTACAAAAAAAGGCAAATTTTTGTGCCCCCCCCCCTCGCTCTAGAGAACATTTGGAACTTATATATGTAGCTTATTTTAGTTTTTAATTATGAAAATAATTTTAAAATTTGGTATATTTGAAATATAATTTTATTTTAGAAATCATCTCTTAACTATTTAATTAATCCTCTGTCCAATAGGATTATAATTTATAGGGATTTTTTAGAAAGGAAGAAAAAAATAATAATTAATACTCGTAATTTATTAGAAAACAACAGTTCAGTCATATGAAAACTTTCAGCATTATATATGCTGAAATAATAAAATTAAGCGTTTTAGAAAAATTTCCTATTTATAAATTTGCAGAAATTTCCAATTATAGCCTTTAGATTTTTCATGTATGTAATTTCTCGAGAACTATTAGATTCTCAATTTCAAATAAAGATTTATTTAGATGCGTGAAAAAATTAATTAGTAATTAGTTTACTACTTTCAAAAAGTCAAAAGTTGTGATTAATTATTTATTGTAAAAAAATTCTTTTTGATATCGAAAACGCAAAATTGTAAATTAAAATTATTTAATAAAGAACTAAAGGAAGGAGGGAAGGAAGGAAGGAAGAAAATAAATGCGAGTTAGATAAAATCTCATACTTCGAATTATGGATTTGTGAATATCGGATTGATATGAAATATGAATATTATTTTTTTTAACATCTAAATAATTTATAGCTCACATTAATATTGTTAATTAATTCAATTTTACTCTTCATACTTATTATAATGCCTACTTATCATATAAAATCCAACTTATATTTTTTATCGATATCTATTTTAATTAAAAAAGTTTTTTTTTTGATGATAAACCCGTATAAATATCATTATATAAAATCATAGTATATTCATCATAATGAATAATTTGATAATTCAATATTATTATCAAACATCTTATGGCTATATATTATCAATGTTGAATTATCATAAAATAATATCTTACAAATGATATAATTACATATCCAGGATTTTCTAAAGGGGGTAGAGGAGATTTCTTTTGTTCTTTTCATTCAGCATAAATTTTTATTAAAAATCTACCTCCATTGAAGGCCTTTGGCGGGATACATTTTAAATAACAATTTTAGTTTTACATTTTTAAATTCTTTTTCTCAAAATTTAGATTACATTTATTATTTCAAAAAATTATTAACTTTTATTTTGAAACTCATTATTTATATTGACATATTCTACTCATTTTTTGGGGAGAGGGGACTAGAGGAAGTGTATGAGGGACAATTTTTCTTTAGTTTCGAAATTATTTACGGAAACTAAAATTTGTTAGGAAGAGGGAAATTTCTCACTTTTCCTTGCCTCCTTTGGTAACGCCACCGAATGTTTTGGCTTTAGATAATGTAGAAGAATTTTTATTTAAGGCGTCCTATATACGACCCCACCAATATTATTATTCCAAATTTATTATATTTTAAAAATATATAAATATATAATAAAAACTTTAGCATAAAGGAATGATTCTGAAAAGGCACTAAGGTAATTAATTGCTCTAGATATCTCTAACCATCTTTCAAAAATATTTTTGACAAAATTGACAATACATAAGTTTTTTGTTCTTTAATTCAATAATTATTCAGTTTGAAAATAATATAACGATATATAATACGATATAGGGGAAAATGAAAATCTCCCCCCCCCCCCCCACACACAATACAAAAAGATTTATAATTTACCGTGAAAATTAAATGTTATTCAGTAAATTAAGATTGGTATTTTGTTATGTCTTGTGAGATCATTCTCTTATATTATATAATATTTGTATGCTGAGATTAGCTTAATTAAACTGACTATTTAGAAAAATATATACTTTTATTTTACTGATTTTTTACTGACATTTAGATGGCATAACGTGATGTAATATTTTAATATAAATATAAATTGATAAATTATGAACCAGTTTTGATTCAGACGCTGACTAAAAAATTTCTCATTTCTTGATAGTGTAGTTTAGAATAACTTGATCTATATTAATCTTGAAAAAATTTGATTATAGATTAAGTGACAAATAATAGATAATGTAAATAAAAAAAAGTTAATTTATGAAGTTAGGATACCGTAAAATCCCAGTTAGGTTTTCACAACCTTGATAATAAATACATTTTTTTACAATTAAAAACATTAAAATGGATTCAGGTACTTATTGAAATCTATTTGATAGTATGAATTAGAATTTTAGGTCTTTACTATAATAATTCTGGATGTGGGAACATTTCAGATAAAATTTAATAGTAGACTAAGAATAAGTTAATAATAAAGTGCAGTTAAGTCAAATTACAAATATTCGGTTCCCAGGAATGATATAATACTTATTTTATTATAATAAAAATAATCCATGATAATTTATTTTTCTTTGGTGATCTATAGGGGTTTTTTCCGGAGAAATTTTTTTCGTGGAGTTTATCCCTATTTTTTTCCCCCGGAGTCATATAACTGCTATTATTTTACACTCTCACAATAAGGGGGTTCTGAAAAAAAAATTAGTAGAGGGCATTAAATATTTTCAAATTTTTTCGAAAAGGATAAAATAAATATATTCTTAAAATTTATTGATAAAAAAAGGAAAAATATTACTCACATTTTGTCATAAGATATAAAGCTAGCTAGTCCGAAATGAGAAATTTACTAATAATTTAAAAGTTAATTGTAATTTTTTAAAATAAATTTTATACATATTATTAATAATAATTTATTTCAAATTATATAAAAAAGATATAAAAATTTTTATTCTAAGTTGCATATTCATAAATCCCATATTTTAAAATGACTAACTTATAACCTATCATCAGCGTATGAGAAAAAAATTACTAGATATGATCGAAATATGTAATTTAAAATAATTTGCCCCCCCCCCTTCCCACCCTTAAGCAAAAAGTTATATTTACTCTGCTCATCATTATCTACCAATTTAAGTTGCCATATTTTATTTTAATGCTTCACTAAATGTTAGCACGAGTGAAATACAGGTCCTGCAAACGAGGGAGCCAAAATTATAATATTTTAGGGTACCTTTAAATTTTGTTTCTTATGCATTATTTGAAAGGATTTGTATTATTTCGCTAAGATTAGAAGTTGGAAACCGCTCCATATTTTTTCCTAAATTGCTCAGAATTAAAAATACTTATAAAGAAAAAAAATTTTTACTGATATTTTTAAATTTTTGTTTGGAACAAAATCAAAGACCATTTTGCTAAGTAGAAATTTTCTATTTTTCAGTATTTTATTTAAAAAAAAACATTATCGGCAAATAATATTCTAAATATCCTTTTATTTTTAAGTGCCGTTTATCGTGATATTTTATTATATATTTATTTACCTAACATTATTTATATAATATATTTTTAAAGATAATTTACATCATAGGAGGTTAGGTTTGCTTAATCTTTTTATAATACAATTATGATACGAGTATCAAATGAATTTTATTTATTTTCTTCTTTATTAATTATAACCCTAGGTCCTAAATCATGGTAATAAGTAAGGCGTTAAAAATTTTAAAAATATTTTGTCAATGGTATCAAATGAAAGGTAATGATTGTATGGATAAAATAGGGGAACCGGGGCTATTTAGGACATCTTTGTTTTTAAGTGCCCTAAAATTGTATGTCTTTTCGCAAAAATAATTATATGAGTGGGATTCTCCATCATCAGACACTGCAAATTTTATCGTTAATTGTTAATAATTTATTTTGGTTACTCATCCAAGGAAGTATCTTAGGATTTCATAACGTATTATCCATTGTTTAAAAAAAAGAAAAAATTTACGAATTTTATAAACGAATTAAACATATTTTTGATCTTTTATTTAAATACATAAAATATTTAAAATATTTTGGCTTAAATATATTACAATTAATAACTTTGATTATTGATTAACATACTATATCTTATAAGCCTGTGATCGGCCTTATGTAAAACTTTGCATATTCATTTATTGATCATGTAGCTATATAAATTAAAGAGAAAAAAAATTTCGATTTAATTTTATAATCCCGGTTTTTAACATTTGTAAAAAATATTTATGATATAATTTTAAATACCTACCATTAGGTTATATAAAGAAATATAAGTGACGCTTCTAGCTCAATATACAAAGATATCTAATATTAAAAGGAGTGTATTTTGCCCAAAATGTCCCATTTTTCTAATTTAAGAGGCCTTTATTTTAGTTACTGTTTGGAGTTCGAGGCTAAAAAAAAAATTTTTTAATTGTAATGTGCAAACTTTAGTAAAAATTTTATAAAAATCTGAGGGGGCCGGGTTGAAATTTATGTTGATTTGTCGTGGAATTCTCGTTATATATGTGGAGTAGGTTAATTTGGGGCATCCCATTGTTCTATACTCATGATCTGTAATTCTATAAAGTATATCATTAGATACTCCTTCAATTTTTCAATAATTTGAAATATAATATATACTATCTGCAATAATTCACTCGCTATTTAAATTGGATTGGCCAGGAATAAAATTGGAGGTCACCAAAGGAAGAATTCTAGAACTTATTTCCAGTTAGAAAAAAGATCTTAAAGAAAGAGCAGACGTAATTCCTTTATCCAAAACACATACCAGAATATTTTCTGATAAAGATAAAAAAAAATTTGATGAGGAAATGAATGAAGATCCTTGTGAAGATGATCTATTAAGTTTTTTTCAAAATAAAGATAATTCTTTAAATATTTTTAATAAATTCCCCTAATTAAAATTTTTATTTATTAAATATAATACAACTCTACCATCCTCTGCGCCAATTGAACGTGTGTTTAGCACGGCGAAAGCTGTGTTGAGCACTAAGCGCTCTTGTTTGTCTGATCAAAATTTTGGAATCAATTGTTGCTAAAATTAAATAAAAAGTTGTTACAAAGATGGTATCTTATATATAATATATTATTTTTGTATAATTTTATTTTTATTATAATTATATATATAAAAAAAAATTTGTAAATAGATCTTAGCTTATTATATATTCTTTTTATATTATTTATATAGGAAAAAAATTAATATTTTTTTGTATATAATATTTAATTTTTTAAGTAACGAGTAAACCGTTACTTTTTTGAATAGTCAGTAACACGCGTACCTTTTTTAAAAAGGTAACAAGAAACGGTAACGCGTTCCTTTTTCAGACGTAACGAGTAACGGTAACGCGTTTCTTTTTTGTAGTAACGTTTACATAACTACATAAATATTATTCATATCCTAAGCTGCTTATTCACGAATTCCATTTTACAAATGATGAATTTAATTTTTTTTTAAAAGTTTAGTTAAATTGTGGGTTTTTAAAGGACATTCAAATTTATTTTCGCCAAGGGCAGCCAGAAGTCTTAGTAAGACTTTGATGAAATTATATGTTTTTATAAAACTACCGATACTCTTTACATTAAGTTAATATGGATTATAATTTAAATGTAATCCTACCAATAAAATCATATTTTAAATCTATTCTTGTAAAACTGACTCTATAATTAGTTTTTTTTTCAAAACCCTTGAGTTTTAGCTATCTAATAATGATGCACAAGTTTTAATTATCTTAAAATAGTTTATAAATATATATAGTATAAATAAATTTGTGTGTTTAACATTAACATTAATATATGACACGCTCAATTAACGTTTGAACAACATTATTTTAAAATTAAAATTAAATGTTATAAATATACATAAAAAAGATCATATCGATTTTTAACTCTGCGTTTACATTTTACTTTACACTTAATGCAAAATTTTATTATTAAAATTTAATGTATACATAATGATTTATTTGCTTGTAAGGATTATATTAGTGTTGTTAAACGGCTCGTTTTGAGCCGATTTTTAAAAACGGCTAACTCAATATTTTAAAAATATTGCCTAAGCCTCAAGATTTCGATAATATATGCCTAGACCATTGTTCCTTCTATGAGCAAAATCTTCAGGCTTAGGTAATATTTTTCTGAATGAATTATTGAGTTAGCCGTTTTTAAAAATCGGCTCAAAATGAGCCGTTTAACAACACTAGATTATATGTCAAAATATTTATTTTTGTATAATTTTTTAATAAGTAAACTTTTGTTTAAGTTAAGTAGGATGGAATAAAGGAGATAAAATATCCAGAAAATATAGTAAAATAGTAGGGATGGATTTCAATGTTAACAACTAATATACTAAAATTATATTACTACCCTTCACAACAAATGATAATTTCCATAAAAATTTTGATCAAAAAAATTTATATTTATAAATTGGATTATATAAAATAAATTTAAAAAAATAATTTCAAAGTATCAACTAGAGTTTGATATGGCCTGGTCAGATATCGAATGTTCATAGACGTAGGGGTGGTGTAGGAGTGGGGGGAGCAGGGAAAATTCTCCTCCCTTCGGGAATTTATGTGTTTTCGTAAATATCATTTTTAAGCTAATAAACCCCTCACCCCCCCACCCGATAGGTTATAAACAGAAATGATAATTTAAATTTTATTAAAAAACATATAATTATTCAATATGATTCGAATAAAACAAATTAACCGAATTATTGGTAGAATAAATAAATAAATAATTATAATTTTTCCAATATTCGTATTATTCTTTTTATTCAAATAACTCGTACTCGTACTCGAACAAAACAAATAATTTACTATTTTCTTTTATTATTATTCGATTCGGTTTTGAATAGACCTACTCTGAACATAAGCTTCCATAGGCTAAACAAATCCACAGGTGTGCTTTAAGTAGCTGAGACTATTATTTACGTATTTTAAAAAGCAACTTTGTAGTTACTTTCCTAGTTATTATTTTGCAAAATGTGACTAGTTACTTTTACAATACTTATGAATTGATAAGACACTTTTTTTAAATTTGATTTTTTTTTATAGAGGTATTGTTTAAATTTCGCCAGATTTTTTGAAATAAAATATTTCTATTTTTTGTCTTGATTATATTTAAATTTATAATAATTAACTAAAATCATTACAATTACTAAATATATCAAATCTTATTTAATTAAAAATTGTGGACTCTGGAAACACATACAATGTATACGTTATTTTTCACTGATAAATATTAAATATTTATTAAACTTTGTTATAGTTTGTATTGTATATTTTTTCAATAAAATTAATCCACGTTTTTGCTTTGTTTTTATTTTTTTTTAAGACAAATTTGATACAAATATTACAAAAATTTCAAAACCCGAAAAAATCTTTATAATTTTTTTAAAACCGTAAACGAATGAAATTTAAAATTTAAGCAGCTGAAGCGTAACAGAACTCTTACATTTTTAATTTTTCACCCTTTATTGGTGAAGGTACGGGATCCTGATGACTCTCGTTTGAAAATAAATATTAAAAAATATTTAAAATACTATAATTTATTTAAGAAATTCTTTAAAATGTTTTCTTTAATCCATTTGTGGTATATTCTTCCTACTTATCTCTCAGGCATACTTTTGGATGATTCCTGGGCATATATTCCATAAAAATATTTCAAATTTGATATAAGAAATTTTTTAGGAAAAGAACTCCCTATGATGCTATTGAATAAAAAAATTCTAAAAATCATAATACCCCCTTATATTAATGAAGTTATCGCGTTATACCCCTAGACACCTACCACGGGAGAAGGGGTATAACAGATCCTCATTTCAATTGGAGAGGGATGGGGAATTATCAAAATATTATCGTCATTTGAATAAAATTGGAGAGTTTAGATTTCCTTTTCTTTACTAATTTTTATTTGAATTTCCTATTTTTTTTACTAATTTTGATTTGATTAAATTTAGAGTGGATAAAGGGGTAACATTTTAGTGGGAGGTGGGTAAAATTTTAGATAAGACCATAATTGGCTTAGGGAAGGGGAGGGGGTATTGAACTTATTGCATTCTTTCTCCCACGTGATAGAGGTCTATGAAAGTAAGTATACATATAAAGTAAAAAAAAAATTTTATACACAAATAGCCAAATATATTTCATAAATAAACTACAATAAGGAAGAATTTAGTTAATTTGTATTTAATTTTTAAATACGAAGGAGTGAGAGGGCTATTATGCAACTGAACTGTGGTGCTAAAAATTAATTTTCCTTAATATATTATTTAGAATTTCATGTAGGCGGTAAAGGATGATAAAAATAAGTATGGAGTTATATATAATTTATATTTTAAAAAATTTAAAAAAGTAATATTATTTTATAAATTTTTCTTTAAAATAAATAGTGCTGTAAAGGAACGGGTTCATTTTAAACGCGTTCGTGAATTAAATTCATTTTTTTTGAAAAAAATGATGAACGGCGTTCCTTTTATTTTTGACGAACTTTAACATGAACGCGTTCCTTTTTTGGCGAACACGTTCGAATTTAACGTTCATTCAATTTTAAAAACACTTTTTATTTATTGAAAAATTTAATATTAATCTGGATTTTTTAAGAAAAAGATCTTATATTTTTTAATCAGCTGTTTTTTTTTTCACATTTCATTTTTAACAAGTTATTTATATAGTATTAATTTGAATATTAATGTTTATATTTTAATTTAATAGATTAGTAAAAATTCAAAATTTGATGAATTAACATTACCATGGCCCAAATATGATAAATATTTTACAGTTACATCCTATATTGAAGGAATTAATTCAATACTTATCAAATGTAAAATGTGCCCAAAAAGTATATTATCACTTTCAAAATCTTCAAGTTCCAATTTAAAACGACATTTGATTTTAATATTAATTAATATTTTATATAATATAACTAAGTAGCCAGTTAATAATTTATTTTAGATTGTTCTAAGTAAAAATCATTAAATTTATATATTATAAACATAGATAAAATGGTTGATATCATTTAAAATTTATTTTAGATGTCATTTTTTAAAATTATAATCTAATCACTATTATTTTAATCTAGGACTTTATATATTGTTGAACACAATTTGAAGTATAAATTAAATTATTTATATATTGTAGAAATAATTAACTTTTATATGATAAAAAGTTTTAATATAAAAATGATTTCTTTGAATCTACTATACCTAGGATTTTATATTTTTATTTACAATATATAAATGCTATAATTGATAAATTTAAAATAAAACGAGGAGGATGGATTGGAGGAAGAAAACTTGTCTCAATTTTTTTGAAGCAAAGGACAAAACAATAGATGTTTTTATTAAATTCCCCTCGTTAAAAAGGTTGTTTATTAAATATAATACCGCAATCCCCTCATCTGCCCTGTAGAACGCGTTTTTAGTATAGCTAATGCCGTATTAACTGCAAAGCGTTCTTCTATATGATGAAAATTTTGAAAAACAATTGTTATTAAAAATCAATAAGAAAATTTTTTATAAATAAAAATATCTTTTTATTCGCTATATTATATATTGTATTTAAAATTATATTTTCATAATAAAACTATATTATTTTTTAACATGAAATATATTCTGTTAAAAAATATAAGACATTTATTTATATTAAATTAAATTTTAAAAAAATTTATCATAAAATTTTGAAAGAACGTGAATGCATTCCTTTTTATTGAAAGTGAACGTGAACGCGTTCGATTTTTTTAGAAAGTTTACAGCATTAAAAATAAAGAATACACATTTTTTTTAAATGTAAAAAAAATCTCGTGTAGAAAGATCCATACTATTTAATCAATATAAATCAGAGACCTGCAGAGGTACCATTTACACGGCCCGGCCCGGTTTTAAATTTTTTAGGCCCGGCCCGCATATTTTTTAAAAAAAATTTTTACGGCCCGGCCTGGCCCGGATTTAAAAATTTAAGGCCCGGCCCGGATTTAAAAATTTAGGGCCCGGCCCGGATATTTTTTAAAAAAAAAATTTCAGGCCCGGCTCGGAATTTTTTAAAATTATATTCGACCTGGTATATACAAAAATTCACCTATGAGGTATTTAACCATATTTTTCAGCGAGTATTATCGCTTATTATTTAAAAAATACATGTAAAAAGCTAATATTTTTTGAATATTATATTGAATTTATAAAACTGTTATTTATAAAAATGGATATTTTGAGCATATACTATATTTTATATTGCATTTATAAAAATAAAACTAATATTCATAAAAATGGTAATAATATTTTGAGCATATACTATATTTTATATTGCTTTTAAAAAAATTAAAACTAATATTTAATTTATAAAAATGGAAAATATTTTGAGAATTTAATATATTGTATTTAATTTCCTATTTAATTTATAAAATAAAAATAAATCGCTATTTAAAAAAATGCATGTATAATAAATAGTATTTTGAAAATATAATCTAATTGCACAATATTAATATAATTTATATAAATTTTTAACAAAAGAAGATAATTGTATTATATAATATTGCAAAAAAAAATAATAAAAAATGTTGGATTAAAAACTTTCATGACTCAAGGTAAATATAATAAATGCAATAAATATTTGACAGTTTGCAAAGTAAAAAACCAGCATGATTGACGAAACCCTATACTCAAGAAAGATATTAAAAATTCACAAATTATCATGAAGAAAGAGAAGCATATCTACCTTTTCAGGTTGAAGATTACTTCTTCTCTCTTCAAGAATTCTCCCAGTAGTGGAAAAATTCCGCTCACAGCTTGCACTTGAAGCAGGAATTGCCAATACCCGTTTTGCCAATTTTGCTAAAATTGGAAATTCGCTTTGATAAGCTGCCCACCACTCTAACAAATTATCCATCTTAAATGTTTCATCTATTTTTTTATTTATGTAATTATAATATTCATCATCGGGTATTGACATATTATTAGAATTACCATCGCCCCATTTGTCATAAAACGATTCAGTATGTTTAACAACAGTGACTGGTCGATGGTATTTCATTTACTTCCTGAGCCTCTTGTAATTTAATATAATCTTTTATATAGTTTTCCGTCATCTTGCGATCTGTCCCTGACAACATACGTAATTGCTTGAATTTGGGACAGAGAAAAAGAGAAATAAAATGATACTTGTGTAAAACAAATTTTTCAATTAAAAAATGCTTTATATTAAGTAAAATCAATTTTATTTCTCCTTTTTCGCTTTGAAAGGAATTACAAACTTCAAGAAGTGATATTCCTTTATTTGATTGTTTTGGTAAAATATATTCTAAAACTTTAGATATGAATTATAAAAAAATATATTAATAATACTTGAATATTGGGACTTATTTAAGATATTCCTTTATTTGATTGTTTTGGTAAAATATGTTGTAAAAATTTAGATATGAATTATAAAAAAATATATTAATACTTTGAATAAATTTTCAGGAAATTAATAATTAGATCGATCTGTGGGTGTTAGGTAGTGTTAACCATCACCCAATATTATATTAATCATAACTATAATATAATATAATCTTATAACCATTAACTCATAATGTAAAAATTTTTATAAAAAATATTAAGGCCCGGCCCGGGTTTAACAATCTTAGGCCCGGCCCGGATATATTTTAAAAAAAAATTTTAGGCCCGGCCCGGATATATTTAAAAAAAAATTTTTAGGCCCGGCCCGGATATGTTTAAAAAAGCCGGGTTTAGGGCCGGGCCTGCAGGTCTCTGATATAAATTATAGGTTCTTGAAATATGGGGGTTGGCATAAACAATTTTATAAAAGGAATAGAAATTAAAGGAAGAAACAAATATAAAGGCATAGCTATATAGAATATTATAAAAGGAGAGGGGGTGAGAGTACTTTTGATAGGCTTTTCCCGTAAATTTTATTGGAGGTGGTAGAGCCAACATAAGCAATTTTATACTCCTAATAATTAATTGATCAAACCATATATTTTTCTACTCCTTATGTTTGTCTTAGATAGAACAAAGAAAATTTTATAAATTGTTTTCATAATTTTATTCACTATTATAAACAAATTATTTGTTGTGGTTATTTCATTTCATGATTTGTTTCCAATAATGGAAAATCAAATCTTGAATCATAGTAATTCCCAAACCAGTGGTATACAACTTTTAGAAACTATAAATTATAATCTTAAACCAGTGGCGTATCCAAGATTTTCTTATAGGGGGGGGGGAATTATTTGGGAGCTTCGCCCCTAAACCCCTTTTGCCTGTTCGGCCAGCTTTACCCCAGCCTTCGGCCGGGTCTTATGTTTTAGCTATTCCATTAAATTATTCATAATTTAATAAAAATTATATTTCAATTTTTAACTATTATTTACTAATTCGTGCTTATGGATATTACAAGCCTATTTTTTTATTATTTCAAGTTAGGTATATTATATTTAATAAAGTTTTTTAATTGTAAAGGTTTTTTTAAATGTTGAAATAAAGTGTAATGTCATTTTTTTTTATAAAATTTGCTTTAAAAACTAGCCTCAGCTTAAATTCTCATACAATATAAGTAGAATATAATTTTTTTATTGAAAATACTAATAGTAGTGTGCATAAAATATTGACTAGAAAATAATTAAATTAACAAGTTTTTTTAACTTCTTATCAAATACAATATTATACAAAATATGTTTTATAATTATAATGTGATTTTTAATTTTCGTAGGAATGTTGCCAATTCATCAAGAATTTCGTTTGTCGTTGGAACCAAATCTCTGTGGATATTTAACAGAGCTAACCCATTTAGCCGAGATTCAGTACTTCGTAAATATGTTTTCAACCATCTCAAGTTGTAAAAAGTTCTTTCATTCGTACATGTTGATAGGCAAACATGCAAGAATATAAAACAACTTCAAAATATTAGGAAATTGAGCCAAGGTTTCTTTACACCGATTGAGTGCATCAATAGCATGCTCAGGTAAAATAGCTAAACGTAGTAAATATTTATGCCACAATTCGAATTCACTGATTAAATTTATTTCATTATCAATCTCATAGGAATAAAATTTTGTTAAATATTTAATTAAACCAATAGTGGCATTAGAAAACGAAGAAGGATCTTTGGGTAATAAAACTTGAAGATTGCTAAAGACTTGTTTTTTATCTAAAAACCGTACTTTTGTTTGCGATAAAAAAGTATCTAAGATGAAAATGGATATTTTATAACATTCTTCAGTTGAGCCAATATTTATTTTCATCTCTGTATATTTTCTGCCAAATCATGAACCAAACCTAAATTTGGTTTTCGTAAATTTCTACAAAGTAGTGAGCTAAAAATAATTTATTGATGCAACTAGCAGCAATGATAAACTCTGATTGATCAATTGAATTCAATAATGATATCGCTTCTGACGACACATTACTTTTTTTCATGCTTAGCCTTATTTAACTTTTGTATTTCTATTTCTTCTGTTCTACAAAATGTAAAAAAATGAGAAATATTTAAAAAATTATATTAATAATTAAAATATTATTAAAAGCACTTATTGATTCTAACTCACTACTAATTTTGAATTTAATAAAATAAATATATATAATAATAAAATAAATTATCGTTTGATTTCAATCTCTCCATTTTATTAATATTTTTGAATAATATGTTGGAAAATTGATATTCAAATATTTGTAAAATTTTGATTGGGGGGGATTCCCCCCCCATTGGTTACGCGCCTGTCTTAAACCTTCAAAAAGATGTCCAAATGTCTTAAAAATTTTACCCTCTGTGGTTTTAATAGGCACAAATGTAAATTCTTAAATAATGATATAGTTTTAAATATTAACAATGACCATATTGATAACAACAATATTGTAATCCCACAACATTTCTTTCTCTTCCTTATTCTTTGATACCTCCAAACCTGACGTAATTACTCGAAACTCTATAGGTGCTCTTTTATTGGTGACTAAAACTTACTCTGATTGCATTTCCTCCCTTTTGCATAATTTCAATTGTTAAAAAGAATGACTACTTTCGGTCATATCGGTCTTAGACCGGGACCAAACCGAACCGATTGTCGGACCGATCTTTTTTGAGGACCGTGGTCCAGACCGGTCTTTTTATTTTTTACGGTCCGGACCGGTCTTTTATCAATATTTAAGTTTGCTTTACTATTCAATTAATATAATTTTTTTGTATATTTTATTTTATGATATTTTTCTAGAGGAGTTATTTTAGATTTTGTTAATTTTTATTTTACTATATGAAAACCATAGTTTGTCCAAGAAACATTTTATAGTCCCAATAAAAAACATAGAGTATATGTGTTCACTGCAGTACCAAATTTAATGTATCGTCAGCAACAAGTAACAAAATAATTGTTTATAATTTTTTAAGCAATAAATTAATCAAAATAAGCAGTATTATTATTAAAATATTTTGGTTATTATTTATACAGTTCTATTTTTTCTTAAGTCTGAATAATTCATTGTCAAAATAACTTAACCTTATTCTTAATAAAATAATTAAGTACCTTAAGCAGACATCTGATAAAACATAAAATATATACTTCTAATGATGAAAATGAAAATATCTCAAAAACACAATCTACTCTTAATTTTAATATGCCCTCCACAATCACAAAATCACTTTCTTCAATACCATTGGATAAATTTCAAACTGAACATATGAACCAATTAATAATAAAATGGGTAATAATGGACTGTCGAAGACTTTTGAAAGTTCAAGTCTTCATAATTTAATTAAATATTTAAACTCAACTGCTATTTGGTCTAAAAACAAGGTTAAAAATTTTTATACAGCTAATTTTGAGAAACTAAGCAATTCTTTAAAAAATATTTTAAATAAAAATAATTCTTTAATAAGCTTTTCCGCAGATATGTGGAGCAGTATAAATAAAATTTCATTCATAGCTATTACTGCACACTATATTGATTTTTCTTTTACATTAAAAAATATTTTACTTGATATAAATCATATCCCATTTCCTCATACTTCTGAAGAAATATCCTTAGCTATAAAAGAAGTAATTGATGTATATCAATTGGAGGAGAATATACTGGCCTGTACTACAGATAATGCCAATAACATACTAAAATGCATGGATATTTTGAAGAATATTTATAAGGAACAAAAATTTAAAGTCCCTCTTCTAATTCCTTCCATGGCAGTTCTACAAACAAAGACATTTGCATTTATTTAAATTAAATATTTGTATTAATTATTTTATTATTCATAATTAATTTTATATTGTTTATATAATACTCTTTTATTTAATAAAATGATAAAACAAATTAAATTAGGTAAAAAGAATATGTTTTTTAAACAAATAAAAAGACCAGTCTTTTTATTTAGGACCACGGTCTGGATCGATCTTTTTCTTAAGGACCGTGGTCCGGTCCGAGGGTATCGGTCCAGTCCGAACCAAAGTATAAATATTAGTTTGCCCAACTAAATTGTTAATAATATCATCATCGTCTATAAGTTTTTTAGAAGGGGAAAACTTTATTTAAATTCTGTATTATATTTATATAAATCATTATTTTGTCAAAGGGTTTTCATATTATTTGAACATAAACTTCAAGTTTTAATCCAATATCTGGTTAAATATTATAGGTTATATTTAGATCTACTGTTGTAGCAACATTTTCTTCTCAACTGTCTCAGAAATATCTCCCTCTGGTATTATAGATGTTGAGGTCATCTAAAAAATTATAAAAAAAAATCTACGTAAAAATGGAAAAAAAAATTTACACTTTCTTTTTTTGCAAATATCATAGTAACGCTTGTAAATGGAAAATAACCTATATATATATGATATTTTCAATATTTAACAAAAAAATTATGCAAAAAATTACATTAGAAAATACCAAAGTTACCAATTAGCATTTTCTTCATAAAAATCATATTAATATTAATTATTGAAGAATTTATTTTTGTAAACATGTTACTTTGATTTATATACACTTAAATGGCTATCAATTTAAAAATGTAAAAATTTTGAATATCTAATTACTAACTTGTATTTTGATATAATAAAATAATAATTTTGACAGGTTAATTACGAAATAATAAATAGTGATTTTGAAAATTAATGTGTCTCAACAATGGGTTTTATAAATATAAAAATAAATTGATTAAAAATTATGATGATAAATGATCTCACTAGGCGTAAATGAGTTAAAATAAATAAATGTTTTGGAATTTATAAACGTTTATAAAGAGTAAAAGCCCCAACTTACCCCTGTCTTCTTTTATCTCATCTTATAAGTATAAAAAATTTATTCAAAATTCATAGTATGGTTAAAATAAATAAATGTGTTGGAATTTATAAACGTTTATAAAGAGTAAAAGCCCCAACTAACCCCTGTCTTCTTTTATCTCATCTTATAAGTATAAAAAATTTATTCAAAATTCATAGTATGTTAATCTCAGAGACATACCGTAACTGGACCCCCACCCCCCTTCCTTTCATATGTGAATTTTTGAACTAATCTTAATTTTACATTATTTTTATATAGCTTTTTAATATAAACAATAAAATGAACAAATGTTAATGTGGAAATTGTCAAAAATTTATAGGGTAGGTTCTCTGTATATGCTGGAATACATTTAGCGTCATAGCAGATTTTTCGAATTTAAAAATCGAATTTTAATAAATGATAAAAAAATTATAAGATACCAAATCCCCGTTGATTGCAATAATACGGCATATATAAATCAGTTGTATAAAATTTTATTAGAACCGGATCTGGTTCCTTGAAAAAAATATATACTTTTATGATGCTAAAGCTATTACATTTGATCGAATTTGGGGTTGACGAAAATGGTCACTTCCAAATTCATAGTGCACAGCTATTGACGTCCATTTCCAAAGAATCTATGAAGGTAGCTAATGCTCTTATTTCCTAAATATTTCATCCATTAAAGTAGTTTAAAAAAAGAAAGGAAAAGATAAAACAATAAAAACTTTATCATTAGTTTAAAAAAAGAAAGGAAAAGATAAAAACAATAAAAACTTTATTAATTCTTGCATATCGGCCCGAAGTTTAGCGCGGTCCGAAGTCTAGCTCGGGTTAAAATTTTGTATACATTATAAGAACTTGGCTCTTTTATCAAAAATGATAATTAGAATTTTCTGTGTTAAGGACAAATCGATTAATAATTTTTACTTCATTCAATTTCATTAAAAATTCGTTCCATTTTTTATTATTTTCAGTTAAAAAATTCTGGCTGGCCTGGCTCATGTCGAAAGAAATTGAATTTTCAGAGCTCTACTTTATAATGCTGATCAATAAATTTTTTTTAATTCTCAATTTGGCGAAGTTTTTAAATATAAATAATTAGATTATATTCATAATAGATAATTTAATTTAAACTTATAGAGTATATTATACTATAAAATATACTTTATTTTTTTATAACAAAATGTTCTTCTAAAACCTCCACTTAATTGTAATCTATGTCATAAACAATTATTAAATTTTAATTTTAATTTAAAATTTAAATTAATATTTAATATACTTTTATTTTATTTATTTTTTTATTGTTTCTTAATATCGATATATTATTATAAAACATGCTATAAAAAGTAAATATGCCAAATAATTTTAAAAGTGATTATATAAAAATATATGCTAAAAAATGACTAAATAATTAAGTCTATAAAGAAATCCTTCTAGGTAGCAAGCGATTTAAAGGAGATATTCTGACGGAGGCAAAGCCCCTTATTGGGATATTTAGGATCCAAGGTAATTCTATCCAAGGCATTTTATTATTTTATATGTCTAATATCAGAAGTTTTTTAAAATTTTAATGGAAATGGGAATAAAAAATATATTAAAAGTCAGTATCTATGTGAAATATTAAATTTACCAATACACCTATATCGGAAAAATCCCAAGCCTGAGAGAGGCCTTTAGACCAGGATTTATGGTTTTATCTTAAAAATAATTGAAAAGACTTTTTACTTCGAAAGAGAATGGGTATTACATATAAAATTTTAGACTTGTAAAATAATATTGAATACTTTGTGTAATATTGGTAGAAACTTAACATTTAATTAAATGAGGAACTAGTTATCTAATTTCAAATATAGTTTAAAATATATTAATAGAAAATTTAAAAATAATCAGGTAAATATAGTCCTTTGAAAGAGAAACGAGGTAAAATGGTTGCTTTTCTTTTCCTTGGGTTATTAATAACGTCCTTTCTTAGAAATTTATAAGGTCGAGTTTTGTAGTTTGTTTTTGAATGTGCCTGACGTGTTTGTTCTTCGATCATTGAGTTTGATTTGGCAATTCTTTTTAATTAGGAAATTCTAAATTGAGAAAATATTTAATTGGAGTTAAAATTGAATAAATTATATTCTCAGGTCGTGAATAACCCCGTATTAATTGGGAAATTGCACACGAGGAATTGAAGGATCGATTTTCTAAACCTCGTTTTAATGTTGTGAAAATAAAACTCCTACTCTCAGGTTTATGACATAAAAGCGTAACGTTAGTTCGAATTATGGGCGGACTTTAGTATAATCTGGTTAGAAACTCCACATTCAAATTCTTTCATTAAGTAGCTTGTGATTTTTGATGATTCTTCTGAAAGATGCTGCCATCCTTTCTTTTAGATGTAGAATTTGTGGATATACTTTGTCGATTTACGGTAATGTCTAAAAGGGATATTGGATTTTATAATATTTTGAAGATTTTATTCCAATAGAACGCCCTGAGTCTTTCTGAAGGATTGGGCGTGTAATATATAAATTTTAGCTAAAAAGGAAAGAGTAAGTTTAATGTTTAATTTAAAACTGTTAATTTTAGATAAATAAGTTTCCCACTCGTTAACTGAATGAATCTCGGTTTGTGAGGAGTAAGAATAGGTGATTTGATGAATACAGTTGGAGTAGTTGGTAAATTACCTTAATCCAGCCCAGTTAAACAGCTTAACCGCGTTTATTAAGTTAGTTTCTTTTTGAGGTATAAGCTAATTTTTATTGGATTTTAGGTGTCCCCTTTGAAGACTTTTAACAGTATCACATTTAAAATATATATAAAAAATATTATTAACTTTTACTTATTTTTTTTTGAAAATAGTTTTATTATACGCGGTTTTTGGAGAGAAAGAACTGGGTAGGAGGTGGATATAAGAGGGGGGCGGAAATTTTTTATTAGCTTAAAAATATAATTAAGAAATATCAAACAAAAGCTATTTAGCAAACTTGGTTTATGAAATCGGCTTGAGTTAGATGATTTTTTTCAACTTTACCTGAGAAGGCAAATTAATCTCGGGTTTGGAGTTTGCTCGATTGACAATTAAAATCAAAAATTATGGAATTAATTTAAAATATTTTAAATCTATATTATATTGTTCATTTAATTTTCATAAAAATAGTAATTTCTTCCTATATGTCACAAATGTTAATTTTACAATTTAAAAAAAAGAAATTAAAAATCCCTTTAGTTTGGAGTATGAATTTTTTTTAAAATTATTATTTTTACAAATTTATCATAAAATGATTTTTGTAGAATTGTATATTCACTTTAAAACATATAGTTTTAGAACGCACTGCAAGCTCACGAATCTGTGAATCCGATATTTTTATGGAAATTTAAAAAAGATATAAAATGTGTTATATATGATATATTAAAATTTCATACTAAATGAATAGTTTAAATGGGATACGAGTACAAGATAGCACAATGATTCTCTATAAATTATGAATGTATCAATTTTTTATTAAAAGTTAGCTAACCAATAGGGAAATATATTTTGTAAAATATTTTATTTTTTATAATTTTATTGTTACTTAATTTTATTTTCACATAATCACCAAAAGAATGCATACAAATTATGGCTCTGTAGCGTGAGGCTCCCGTATTACATCGGAAGCGATAAAGATACTCCCATATCACCTTGTTCTGACTTTTGCGATTTAGTACTTAATAGATGTCCTTACCTGTTACCTCAATTCGAATATGGAGGAGAGCCAACTTTTATATGCGATAATTACTCTACAAACCATCGTCTTAAAAGTTTTATAAAACATAATTATAAATGACGTTAATTTATTTCTCAAGTATTTTATTCGAAATTACCAGTATCTTAAAAAATGTTTTTTTAGTATAATAACAAAATTGTCAGCATTTCATGAATTTTATTCAGTATGAATAATAGGCTAGTATCTTAGCGTTCAATATTCAAATTTTCGGTAAATATATCAATTTTTGAGTTATTTTAATAGATTTAGCAGTAAATATATTTTTTTTCCCGCTATTTTAGTATCTAAATTCATAAATTATAATTGCTACAAAATGTCTAATTTCTCAAAATTTATTAGTTTGTACATTATTTTATATTATAGATATAGTATTAAATAATAATAAACGTTCCCTTGCGGATAAATATTATTAAATTATATTTTATTATTCCTAATAATTTAACATGATTTACTATTAAAAGATTTAAACTATTTATTTTATTCGATTAAATGAAATATTTCTAATTTATATTACTTTATTATTTATCTAGTAATTTATTTAAATAAGTTTTTAATAGCATAATAAAAAAATTAATTAATTAATAAGGATATAAAAAATATTTACCTGCAGAACCTGCAGTTTTCTAACCTTTTAAGTTTACTTGCACAACTTCAATAATTCCTGGCACAAATACGATATGCCCAATTAGGGCAATATATCAAATCCTTGCATTTTTACTGAATGACAAATTGCATCTCTAAAAATCTCCTTATTCGAAAAATCTATTTTTAACCTACCATCTGAATATTTTTATTAAAAATAGGATCCTAACCATCAAAATTAGCTCAGAAAAACTATAATCTCTACCTCCCTCCCCCCTCCCATTTATTTCCTCCTCTCTTTTCCACGTTCATTATAGTTCAATGACGATTGCCCCCCCCCTGAAGTAGAAGTGTATTGCTATCATAACCAGATAGAGAATCGGCTATAGACGCATCAACTTTTCCGAGATTTGCTTTGCATTTTAGGTATCAATGAGAATAAAGTCAAATAGGTTACACCTCTAGAAAGATCATTACAAATATAATTGGTAAAATTAATATGGAATAGTGATTCCACGGGCAGAAAATCCAATAAAAATATTTTGGAGTCGTTTTCCTGGGAAATTATTGCTTCACAAATTTGCCATTTTACATGTTCCCGTATACCTACAGGGGCTTAGGCATTGTGGTATATATATTCTATAAATCTCATAAAATTCAAAATGGTAATTTTTCCTCAAAATAAAAAATATTAAAAATAAATTGACGAAAAAGAGCTAGAAAAATTGATTTTGATCAATATCTTTTGAATGCGTATTTCCTACTACTAAATGATATAGAAATACATCTTTTGACCAAGTTTAATACAATTCGACCGAAAGAGAAGAAATTTATCTATGTTTGTCTTTCTATCCCAATTATCGTATAGTCTCGGTTTCTCCTATATTTTCTGCTGCTATATAACTTTTAACTTTAAATTCCTAATTACTAATTTAAATTTTTTTTTAAAATTTCTCACATCAGGCACGCGACATAATATACAGTGTGTTAAGAATAAAATTGTCCATTTCTAGATTTATTTGAGTTGTGATGCTTTCTTCTCTTAATTTATTTATTTACTATATAATATTGAAGGTTAAGAATAAATTTACAATAAAATTAAAAACGTAGAAAACGTAATATTATTTTGAAATGATTTTTGCCTAGATTAAAAATTGAGATACAATTAACAATATCCTGTTGTGGTAAAGAAGTTTTTAATATAATTTTTTATAGTGAAAAGTGTAAGTTATATTTCAACTAAGTTACTGATTTGATTGATTAAAGTATTTTATACTTTATTAATTTTTTTCATAACAAAAATATTTTAAGAAGATGTAGAAGAAATACGACAATGTTATTCTATACGAGATATGATACCATCTATACCCATTAACAACTCCGTTCCCAACAAATCGATCGCTGGAAATTTTAAAAGTGTAACATATTCCAGGCTAAGATTTCTGTGTCCTAAAATGAGCTATGACAGTGCTTATTTTAATTTAAATCGATAAGTATCAATAATCAGCTTGCTTGATAAATCTTTGGAAAAATAATAGTTACTTCCAATAATACGCGCGAATTATATTACTCCTTCAGATAATGTTCCCAGACCACTTATCAGTCTTATAATCTTTTTTTTAAATATAAAATAAAATCACCTCATATATTGTTTAAAAAACATGCCAGTAGATATTTTATTTCTTACAGTTCTCCATTAAAACCTTTTTCTTTTCTTCTTAAAAAAAATAAATTCACAAATGATATTTTAAAGAATATTGTTTATTCATACATTTTTTTAAAATTTCAGGTTAGGAGATAATGAGGACCATTGAGATAAACGGCAACATTTGTCATATTTTTTTAAAAAGTAATAATTATTTTATCGAAATATAAAATTTCTATATATTCCCCCCCCCCTCACTCTTCCTCCGCACCTTATATATAACTGCCGAATAATTGTCAATCCATCAGTGTAATGCCAAAAATGACTAGATGCCAAATTTTGTTATGAAATTATATATGTATATTACCTCGAAAATATATAACTTGTTAATAATTTATTATGTTTGACGATCGTTAAATGTACATATAATAAGGAACAAATAGTAACATTTAACTTTATTTTTATGTACGATACTGTAATCAGCAATATTTCAGCATGTGTAAGATTGAATATTTTGAATTATCTAAATAATATATTTGTTTGGATATAATAATTAAAAGGATGTTTGAATTACAAAGTTCTGAATTTGCGTTCATTTTTTTAAAAAATAAATCCACCTTCCACTCCCTTCTCTCCAAAAAAAATTTATTAAATTCGTTTTTATATCTTCAAATAAATGTGTATAATATTTTAAAGATTTTTGAATTCCTAAAGCCAGCTTGGTTATCACGAATAGTTTTTCTCTCAATATGCTTAAATTAAACTTACGAATCCTAGATTTTTTTAAATTTTAATTTCAAAAATAAATCTATATTTTGGATGGATATTACAACAACATACATTAAAATACAAATTACTTTTGGTTGCAAATAACTATAATCCCAACTTAGCTCAAATCATGCCCTCACTCATATCTTATATATTATACAAAATAATATAGTTTTGATTATGTGATGTCATACAAAATTATTGAAGAAGCTGGCAGGCTATTTAATTCATGATTATGGCTCACCCCTTATATTTTTTTGTAAGCAGTGTTAATGTTACAATTCCTTATACGAATTGTAATCAAATTGTCGAAGGCTAGTGGGAGAGACTTTAATGGAACCTAGTATTAATAAAAAAGAATATATAAAAAATTAAATAATTCGGTTAATAAATCGTACGAAACCAAATCTCGAATTTTATACCACAAAAATAAGTTTCTTCAATTATAAAACCATACACTAACTTTTATTTTAAAATATACATCTTTTTAATATGCAAAAAAATTACAAGTATATTAAAAATTCATAAAAAATAATAAAAATTACAAGTATTCATAAAAAATAATTAAAATTACAAGTCTATTCAAGTTCATAAAAAAAATAAATTCCTAGACTGCATATTCAAATTAATACTTAACAATCGTCGATCACATATTCACAAACTAACAAATTATATAAAAATATAATTTATATTCAAATTAATACTTAACAATCGTCGATCACGATCACATATTCACAAAGCGAATATAACACCTCCACCCTTAAGACTAACTTTCCTCTGCATCTTTCGTTGGTTCCCCATTCTCCCACACCGAAAACGCTGTATTGTTACTTGAGGTCTCTAATGCTATTGGATGGAACCTCAACTTGTGCATCCCTCCGCACGACCAACATTCTAGACGGTTTTTCTTCACCCAATATGGTTCAATTCTTCGTTCGAATCGTTGTCTCTTGGGTACTTCCTGCAGGAGTTCCCCATATTTCTGTTGCGCTTCCGTTCTCGCAGCTTTCATCCATCTGTTAGATTCTACTGATCCATCCACCTCTCTAATTTCCATCTTTATGATCTTATTTCCTAAGCGAAAATATGACGCCATCTACAAAAATTACTATAAAAATATATACATATTCCATAATCTTCTAATGATCTACAATACATTGTATTCTATCCACATGATAATTCTCTTAACCGTTTTAACCCTTATAAATTATGATTATCATAATTAGGTCTATCATCAATTTTATTTCATCAAGAATTATGATTCTCTTAATTATGTCTATCATCAATTTATCTCTTTATAAATTATGATTCTCATCATTATGTCTCTCATCAATATGATTCTCATAATTATGTCTATTATCAATTTATCTTTTTATAAATTATGATTCTCATAATTTTGTCTATCATCAATATGATTCTCATAATAATGTCTATCATCAATTTATCTCTTAATAAATTATGATTCTCATAACTATGTCTATCATCAATTTCATTCTATCTGAAAATATGATTCTCATAATTATGTCTATTATCAATTTATTTATTCTAATTATATCCAATATCTCTTTCTTGCCCTAAGCTTCTAAGTCTTACTTGTTTCAGATGTCTAGTAAAGGTTCCTTCTTGCCCTTCAATTTCTACTTTTTTTCTTCCTATATTCTTACTTACTATACCCTTCCCCCATTTAACTGGACCATCAAACAGTAGAATCCATACTAAACTTCCAACTTTAAATTTCTCATCATATGTATTATCCTTTTGCTTTATCTTTTCCTTCAAAAAATCTAATTCAGTTCTTGTTTTTCTACCTTAAAACCTCTCTGCTGGTGATTTTCCTTTGCCAGTCTTAGTATTGTTATATGCTAATAATAACAACCACCATTTTCCCTCTCCCTATTTTTCTTTTTTTAACCAGCTTTTAACAATAGCTACCATTCTCTCGGCTTGCCCATTACTTCTCGGGTAATGTGGTGGCGATACTAAATGCTTAATATTCCACCTATCATAAAATTGGTTAAAAACTCTACCTTTAAACGCTGGGCCTCCATCTGATACCAAAGTTTCCATTAATCCATATTTACCTGCAAAATATTTTATTTTAGTCAACGCTTTTCATCGTTAAACCTGAAACTTGTTGACAATCTATCCATTTCGATCCAGCATCTACCATGATAAAATATTTTCTTTTTTCATATTCTAAAAAATCTACATGTATTTTTTTACCTGGAATGTCAGTTTCTGGCCATTTATTTGCTTTATTCTTTGCTGGTACATTAGCTCACATGTTTTAAGTCTCACAGCTTCTAGCTAATTCTTCAATTTCACTATTCATCTTGGGCCACCAAATATATTCTCTTGCTTTATTCTTCATTCTTTCTATGCCTTGATGTCCTATATGTAATACGGCTAATGTATCTTTTCTTAACTTACTCGGTATCACTAATCGATATCCTTTCAATAAACAATTGTCTTCTATATTTAATTCATTCCTTATATTCTTAAAAGCTTTGTCTTCACTTTTCCATTCTGCCTCTCTCAAAAATCGAACACCAGAATTTTTAATTAGATATAGAAGTAACAGAAAATAAGGAAACAAGAGATATAAAGACAATAGAGGTAAATACAATCGAAGACAAACAACAAGGAATTAATAAAATGGTAGAACTGAATGTTGTTGAGGATAATTTTAACAAATAAAGAATATTTTGAATAGATATAAGGAAGTCTTTAAAGAAGAATTAGGAACTCTTAAAGATTTTGAGGTAGATATTAGAAGAAAATTATCGACCTAAATATTGCTGCACAAGAAGATTGCCGTTTTCGTGGATAGAAGATATAGTTAAAGAATTAGACAAATGGTTAAAAGAAGGAATTATAAAACCAATAGTAAATAGTGTGTGGGCAACACCGTTAGTTCCCATAAGAAAACCAGATAATAGTTTAAGACTGTGTATAGACTATAGAGTATCAGTTAACCCGTGGATAATAAACGAAAGATATCCATTACCTAGAATAGAGCAATTGCTGGCTAATTTAAGAGGAGCAACAATTTTCTCAAAGATAGATTTTTCGAATGCTTACGTGCAAATAAAGCTGAGTGAGAAAACAAGTAAGATATTAACGATTACAACGCATAGAGGATTATTTGCTTTTTGTCGTTTACCATTTGGTTTGAAAGTATCGGCTCCAACATTTCAAAGAACTATGGCGGCGTTATTTCAAGGAATAAAGGGAATAATGTATTATTTAGACGATGTTTTGATATCTGGTAGAACAGAAGAAGAACACAATACTAGGTTAGTTAAAGTGTTAGATATTATATTAGAAAATGGTTTAAAAGCTAATATTAATAAGAGTGTTTTTGGAGGAAGAAAAATAAAGTATTTAGGACATATTATAAAGGGAAATAAAATTACTCCAATTGCAAAGAATATAGATAAGATAATGAATATGAGAGCCCCAAATAATAAAACTGAAGTACAGGCGTTTTTAGGAGCAACGAATTATTATCATCGGTTTGTTCAAAATTTTGCAGAAATTGCCTCACCGTTGTATGATTTATTAAAGAAAAATAAAAGATTTGAATGGGGAGAAAAAAGCACAAGAGAAAAGTTTCGAAAAATTGAAAATAAAGATGGTAGAGAAACCGATTTTAAATTGTTTTAATGAGAAATTAGATATTATATTAGCGGTTGATGCATCTAATGAAGGTATAGGAGGAGTTTTATTACAGATGACCGATAATGTTGAGAAACCGATTTTATTTTTATCGAGACGGTTTAGGAGCACTGAGAAAAATTACTCCACGATCGAGACAGAGGCTCTGGCTGTGAAATTCGGGCTAGCGAAGTGCAAAGAATATCTGATTGGAAGAAGGTTTGTATTATATACGGATCATAACCCGTTGGTAGATTTATTTAAGAAAGAAAATAAAGAACTTATGATTTCACCAAGATTACAGAAATGGTTAATTTTAGTTGGTAATTTCGATTTTGAGATAGAATTCAGAGCGGGTAAACAAAATTGTTTACCAGATATATTATCGAGATTTTTTAATAAAGACATTGCAGACAAGGATCCAGTAATCAATAGTTTAGAATATATAGAAGAGGAAGAAGAATTAAATAGTAAAGTTATAAGAGCTTTGAAAATAGATACAAGAGAAGAACCGATAACGTTCGAAAGAGTAGAGGAGATATCCAAAAAAGATGAAGAATTAATTGGAAAAGTGAAGACAAAGCTTTTAAGAATATAAGGAATGAATTAAATATAGAAGACAATTGTTTATTGAGAAGATATCGATTAGTGATACCGAGTAAGTTAAGAAAAGATACATTAGCCGTATTACATACAGGACATCAAGGCATAGAAAGAATGAAGAATAAAGCAAGAGAATATATTTGGTGGCCCAAGATGAATAGTGAAATTGAAGAATTAGCTAGAGGCTGTGAGACTTGTAACATGTGGGCTAATGCACCGGCAAAGAATAAAGCAGATAAATGGCCAGAAACGGACATTCCAGGTAAAAGAATACATATAGATTTTTTAGAATATGAAAAAAGAAATTATTTTATCATGGTAGATGCTGGATCGAAATGGATAGATTGTCAACAAGTTTCACGTTTAACGACGAAAATAGCGTTGACTAAAATAAAAGATTTTGCAGGTAAATATGGATTAATGGAAACTTTGATATCAGATGGAGGCCCAGCGTTTAAAGGTAGAGTTTTTAAACAATTTTGTGATAGGTGGAATATTAAGCATTTAGAATCGCCACCACATTACCCGAGAAATAATGGGCAAGCCGAGAGAATGGTAGCTATTGTTAAAAGCTGGTTAAAAAAAGAAAAATATGGAGAGGGAAAATGGTGGTTGTTATTATTAGCATATAACAATACTAAGACTGGCAAAGGAAATTCACCAGCAGAGATGTTTTTAGGTAGAAAAACAAATTAGATTTTTTGAAAGAAAAGATAAAGCAAAAGGATAATACATATGATGAGAAATTTAAAGTTTGAAGTTTAGTATGGATTCTACTGTTTGATGGTCCAGTTAAATGGGGGAAGGGTATAGTAAGTAAGAATATAGGAAGAAAAAACGTAGAAATTGAAGGACAAGAAGGAACCTTTACTAGACATCTGAAACAAGTAAGACATAGAAGCTTAGGGCAAGAAAGAGATATTGGATATAATTAGAAAAAATAAATTGTTGATAGACATAATTATGAGAATCATATTTTCAGATAGAATGAAATTGATGATAGACATAGTTATGATAATCATAATTTATAAAGAGATAAATTGATGATAGACTTAATTAGGAGAATCATAATTCTTGATTAAATAAAATTGATGATAGACCTAATTATGATAATCATAATTTATTATGATTAAAACGGTTAAGAGAATTATCATGTGGATAGAATACAATATATTGTAGATCATTAGAAGATTATGGAATATGTATATATTTTTATAGTAATTTTTATAGAAGGCGTCATACTTTCGCTTAGGAAATAAGATTATAAAGATGGAAATTAGAGAGGTGGATGGATCAGTAGAATCTAACAGATGGATGGAAGCTGCGAGAAAGGAAGCGCAACAGAGATATGGGGAACTCCTGCAGGTAGTACCCAAGAGACAGCGATTCGAACGAAGAATTGAACCATATTGGGTGAAGAAAAACTGTCTAGAATGTTGGTCGTGGGAAGGGATGCACAAGTTGAGGTTCTGTCCAATAGCAGTAGAGACCTCAAGTAACAATACAGCGTTTTCTGTGCGGGAGAATGGGGAACCAACGAAAGATGCAGTGGAAGGTTAGTATTAAGGGTGGAGGTGTTATATTCGCTTTGTAAATATGTGATCGACGATTGTTAAGTATTAATTTGAATATGAATTATATTTTTATATAATTTGTTAGTTTGTGAATATGTGATCGACGATTGTTAAGTATTAATTTGAATATGCAGTCTAGGAATTTTTTTCTATGAACTTGAATAGACTTGTAATTTTAATTATTTTTTATGAATACTTGTAATTTTTATTATTTTTTATGAATTTTTAATATACTTGTAATTTTTTTTTGCATATTAAAAAAATGTATATAAATGAAAAAATTTTAAAATAAAAGTAAGTGTATGATTTTATAATTTGAAGAAATTTAGTATTGTTGTGAAAAATTCAAGATATAAAATTTGTTTAGCGAAAAACAGGAGTAGTAAGATTTATTAACCGAATTATTTAATTTTTTATATATTCTTTTTATTAATACTAGGTTCCATTAAATTTATTAAAGTCTCTCCCACGAGCCTTCGACAATTTGATTACAATTCATATAAGGAATTGTAACATTGAAAACGGCAATCTTCTTGTGCCGCAATATTTAAGTCGACAATTTTGTTCTAATCGTATATCTACTTCAAAATCTTTAAGAGTCCCTAATTCTTCTTTAAAGACTTCCTTATATCTATTCAAATTATTTCTTTGTTAAAATTATCCTCAACAACATTTAGTTCTACCATCTTATTAATCCCTTGTTGTTTAAAGTTTGATGGAAGGCAACAAATAAGTTTTAAATATTTTATCACATAATACTTTATTACTAAATTTTATATTTTTCTAACATGTATTTATATCAATTCACAATCAATTAACCTAAAAATGTTAATGCTAAAAATGGTTAATTTAATAATAATAACAAATTAATGTATGAATGTATATAAAAAACAAATTTAATGATTCTAAATATTGGCCATCTCTAACATTCCACCCTCCAAAGAAATCCAGCCTAGGTCTCTTTGAGTGCCGAAAAATCGTCCCGATGTTCTTGATTTTTTACTATTATTATCGTTTCATATGTCACTTTGCTTTTATCTTTTAGCGTTGTCTTGCTTTTGTCACGTTTTATCGTTGGCTTGTTTTCACCTCGTTGGTTTGTTATTAACGTTTCGTCTCTTTGCTTATTTGTTTTTGTTCACCTTCCATAGTCATTATTATCATTTTTTTTATTATTATTTTTCAAATCATTATCATTATTATTAGTGAATCAAGAATAATTAGGAATCATAAGAATAGATCCAATTGAATATAAGAATCGATCCAATTGAATATAATCATCATTTAGAAAATAATATTGAATTTGTAAGAATGTATAAAGAATCGCGTTTTAATGTTTTTTTTTTATTATTTGTGTCGCGTTTTATACAATTTTTTATATTATTTATTTTGCGTATTATATCGTTTTTTTTTTATTTATAATGTTTTATATCATTTTTTTTTATTTATATATTTTTTGTTTATTTTTATTTTACATTGAGTTTTATATAGTTTTTTTTATATTTATTTATTTTTTTTTGTTTATTTTTATATGTCAAAAAATAATTTTCCATTGATAAAGTCAAAATTAAGGATTTAAATGAGATATATTATTAATCATATCTTTTTTTATAACTTCTCCCTCCTTAAAACTTTAAGAGATTTTTAAATTTAAATCCTTTCATCTTAAGTATAAATAAGATTTCACAGTTCCTACAATTACTTTTTTTACTGTAAATCGTGGATTCTATTTTATTTAAAGTTTTCCATATAGAGATTTCATCTATTTCATTTGTGTTACTTGTTATATTTGTATCATCAGAGTTTTCTTTATTTAAAATTTCATAGTTATTAAAGTCATTATACTGAAAATTTTCATTAGTTGACATTTCATTGTCTTTATAATCATCACAATAATTATTTTCACATTTTGAATTTATTATAAGAGTTTCCTTAATATTAATGTTTTCTCTAATATTTGTATCATCGACTTTTATAGACATTTCATTGTCTTTATAATCATCACAATAATTATTTTCACATTTTGAATTAATTATAAGAGTTTCTTTAATTTTAATGTTTTCTCTAATATTAGTATCATTGACTTTTATATTTGCTCTTACTTTATAGTTACATAATAATTTCAATATTGTAATAGCTTCCTCTAAAGTTGAATCTCTGACTCTTGGTTCAAATGCCTTCATCTTTACATATAGATGATCAGGCAGTTTATAAATTAAATATCTGCTGCTATTTCTAACTTCATTAATTAAAAAAAAATTTTCTACTTCGTCAATATAATTCCTTATATTGTCTTCACTCCAAATAGGATAATTCATATCAATTAAATTTTACTTTATTTCAAAAAAAATTTAAGTTCATCAAATATGTACTTTATTTTATAATTATTTTTATTTGTGCTTATAATTATATCATTTTTTTTATTTTATTTCGAATGGTTTCATTGCTAATTTGTAATTTCTTACATGATATCCAATAGAATTTATAATCTTTCAGAATTATGATATTTAACTTGATATTTATTTCATTTAGAGTAATCCAATGTCCATTTCCACCATTCCAGTGTCCATTGATACTTTTTCCACTGCCACCATAAAAGTTTGATGGAAGGCAACAAATAAGTTTTAAATATTTTATCACATAATACTTTATTACTAAATTTTATATTTTTCTAACATGTATTTATATCAATTCACAATCAATTAACCTAAAAATGTTAATGCTAAAAATGGTTAATTTAATAATAATAACAAATTAATGTATGAATGTATATAAAAAACAAATTTAATGATTCTAAATATTGTCCATCTCTAACAGTCTTCGACTGTATTTACCTCTATTGTCTTTATATATCTTGTTTCCTTATTTTCTTCTAAGTTACTTCTATATCTAATTAAAAATTCTGGTGTTCGATTTTTGAGTTCATCGAGAACTATATCTTGTTTGACTTTTAAACAAGGTAAATCAGTCTTCTCTTTATCCTCACTTTTTATTATCTCCTTCGTTATTTTGTTGTTCTCACGGACATTTCCAAACAAAGACCACCAATTATACTCAGGACCTATCTTCTTAATGTCATTCCAAAAATAGGCTCCATCTTTAGTGTCGTAATCCATAACCTTACTTCCTTATTTATATCTAACAATTTTATCACATAAAAACCTAGAATTTTAACCATGCTACTGTATAATTGTCTAACTTTTATTCTCTTTGCAATGAATCTTTCTTTTGAAAAATATTAATTAAAATCTTTTACACTCATTAAATTAATCTCAGCTCCTGTATCCAATAAAAAGCATATTTCAATTTCACCTATTTTTATCTTAATCCTCGGACATTTATTTTTCCTAATTATTTTTTCTAAATCAATTTTACGTACGTTTTCTATTTCAACTTTTTCCTTTAAAAAATATTTATCATCAACATTATATTTATTCATATATTTTAAATCAATATTATTATCATTTATTCCTAAATTATATCTAAAATTATAAAAATCAGATATGCTATTAATATTATAATTTATAAAATTATCCTTATCTTTATATAGTCATTTATTACATGCCTCTTGTGCATGTCCTCTTTGACCACATTTTAAACACACTAAATTATTTTCCAAGAAACTTCTACAATTGGTAACTCTGTGGCCTTTACGTCCACATCTCGAGCAATTCAAATGTTCGGTTAATACACATTGCCTCGAAATGTGTCCATATCTTCCACAACTGTAACACTTAACTGACCTAACATTATCTAATTGACTTATGTTATTTTCATTTCTTTAACATTTTTAATTTTTTCTAACTCTTTATTTTCTAATCTTATAAAAGATGTATTTCTTCCTACTATTAATCCTAAAGTAAAACTTAAAACTAGAACACATATATAATTATAATTATATTTTCAAGTATTAAACTTAATAAATTTATTTGTGTAATATACATTGTAACGTATTCAATAACCACTTAATTAAAATAATCTTGATTAATCTTAAAAAATTAAATAAATATAAAAATACGAATAAAACCAATAATATGATAAGAAATTTATATAACATAAACAAAATTTTTTATTTTTAACCGAAAAATATCTAAAAATTTATATATAAATATTTATTTTTTTTACCTAGTTCCAAAATATAATTAGACTGACCTCCTGGATCAATCAATATAAGGTACCAATGTTACAATTCCTTATATGAATTGTAATCAAATTGTCGAAGGCTCGTGGGAGAGACTTTAATGAATTTAATGGACTAGTATTAATAAAAAAAAATATATAAAAAATTAAATAATTCGGTTAATAAATCTTACGAAACCAAATCTCGAATTTTATACTATTAAAATAAGTTTCTTCAATATAAAACCATACACTAACTTTTATTTTAAAATATACATTTTTTTAATATGCAAAAAAATTACAAGTATATTAAATATTCATAAAAAATAATAAAAATTACAAGTATTCATAAAAAATAATAAAAATTACAAGTATTCATAAAAAATAATTAAAATTACAAGTCTATTCAAGTTCATAAAAAAAAATTCCTAGACTGCATATTCAAATTAATACTTAACAATCGTCGATCACATATTCACAAAGCGAATATAACAGTCAAGATAAAACATGCCGCAAGGACATGCTTAGGCATGTTAAAAAAACATAAAAAACAAATTTGAAAATCATTATAACCAAAAAAATAAATTTATAAAATAAATTTTCATAAAAAATTTTTTTTTTTAAATAAACTCAATTTAACAAAATAAGCGGAGTTATATTGATTATATGATTGTCATAATGAAAAATTCCCAACAAAATATTCGTAGCTTTTATCCAAGATGATTGTGCAGTTGCGTAGCCAGGTTTTATCCAAGGGGTTGTTTACCAAAAAAAATTGAGAGCTTCATCTCAAATCCCACATTTGCCCTCTCTCCGGATCCTGCTTACAAAATATGATGATCAGGTATTTCTTATTTTTCTGTACTATGCTTATTTTGCTTCTCAAAAATATACAATATCTTTATATAATCTACATTAGTTGACTGTTTATAAATCTACATTAGTTGACTGAATGGAAACATTCATCTTAAAATATATGCTAGTGTTGTTAAACGGCTCGTTTTGAGCCGATTTTTAAAAACGGCTAACTCAATATTTTAGCCAGAAAAATATTGCCTAAGCCTCAAGATTTCGAAAATATATGTCTATACATTTGTTCCTTCTATGAGCAAAATCTTCAGGCTTGGGTAATATTTTTATGGATGAGGTAATGAGTTAGCCGTTTTTAAAAATCGGCTCAAAACGAGCCGTTTAACAACACTAATATATGCCAATGTTTCATGCTTTATTATTGGTTACTAAAACTATGACCAGTATAGTACCCAATATAAAAGAAAATTAAAGGCAGAAAAATTTTGGTCAACATTACGTTTAGAAAGTGGATTTATTCTAAAAATTTTATCGATGCTTATGCTTAATTGTTTATTAATTTAATTTGTTTGATAGATAGAAACAAAAGTTATCATCAAAATAAAAATAAAATTGCCAAAATTATCATCATGCCAGAATGGAAGTTGTAGAAAACTAAATATCTGGGTTGACTTTAGAGCCTGACTACCATTTACTGATTCCTCAATCAGTTTTGTGAACCACAAAAAAGAAACCGACTTATAAACAAAATAAAACTATACATATATTGAATTGACTTATATTTTGCAAAATTGGATATGAATTTCATATTAAGACGCAGTCCTCAACATGAAGTTTATGGAACGTTAATTCGAAAGCTTAGTCCAATATAATGTTTTAATTTAATGCTTCTTGACAAAAAATGGGTTATAATGTTGGTCGTCATAGAGTAATTTGCAAAACCACATCAAAATTTGCTATACCACTACCAACTTTTATTAAAATGCAATAGGGCCCACTTTATTTTAATATAAATTTAACCCGATATTCTATATAACATATATGGGACCACCTAGTTGGCTTAAGAAAAACCTGGACCTTCTTGGATTCGAACCCAGATCGAAGTTTATAAAGTGATTGCTTAATTAATCTCTATAACAAGCAACCGAGGCACAGATGCTACTCGTAAACTTTTTTTGTATACAAGAATAAAATTATAACGCTATCTAATATTGTAATAAAACCAATAAAAAATAAACAAGGTACAATGTAAAAGATTACGAAGTTCGTTTTTTTTCCTTTAATTTTTGACGAATCTTGATGTAAGCGATCCTTTTTCACCGTTCGTTCAATTAAATTGGGATCCAATTAAGTTAATATAAGATCAGAAATTATAACTTCATGAGCTCCAACAATCTGCTGTAGTGCAGATGTAAAAACCATCTGATAGATCTAATTTAAGCACTCATTCATTTGTTGGAAACAATCCAAAATTCTTGCCATACTTCTGCCAACATGATATCTTGGTACAAGAGATATCAACCAAGGATATTGGTTGAACTGTATCAATTATAAAATTGATTATTATTATATGAGTTAATTTTTAAGTAACACCTGGTTCTGATGCTGTAGGATAAATTAATTTAGCATGAATTAAATTTGATTTATTGGATGTAACCTCTTCACACACAAAGATTATCGAGAAATTTTTCAATCTCTTTGATAATTTTTAGACTTTCTAAATTTAATAGAAAATAAATTTATTAAAATTAATTGGTCTAATGGGTTATGATGTAGGCTTGGAAACAGAAGGTCACAGGTTCGATCCTGGTAAGGAACGCAAAAATTTTCGGATTTTTCTTCGATGACTGATGTGTAAAGACATTGTAAAATGAATTTCGGAGCTTAGATATGACACCCCGGTCACCGACAGGCTTGAACAGCCGGGTACTAAGGGTTTAGACTTCTATCCTGCGAAAAAGGTAAAAGCAAAGAAGACAAAGTTAGCAAATTTGAATATTGGGACACTTAAAAGTAAGACGAGATAATTGGCATCAATGTTGAATAAGAAAAAAGTAGATATAGCGTGCATACAAGAGACGAGATAGAAAGGTCAGAAGACTTTAATGATTGGAGATGGGTATAAATTGTACTATAATGGAATTGTTAGCAATAGGAACGGTATCGGCATCATCCTCAGTCAAGATCTAACCTCCTCGGTAGTAGAAGTCAACATGATCTCTTATAGACTAATGAAGATAAAACTCTGCATTGGTCAATCAATGCTACACATCCTTTCAGTATATGCTCCTCAAACGGATTGTAAGGAAGAAGAGAAAGATGGCTTTAGGGTTATCCTTGATGGAGCTGAAATGGAAATCCTTAAGGATGACCTAGTCATAATTGGTTGTGACTTAAATGCACATGTGGGGCAATCAAGAGATAGCTACAAAAGGCATCATGGTGGTTTTGGCTATGGAGAAAGAAATGATGAAGGAGAGCATTAAAATTTGCGCAACCCTTCGACCTTGCCTTAACCAACACCTACTATAGGAAAAAAGACAGTCATTTAATAACATATGAAAGTGGTACAAGAAAAACCCAGATAGATTACATGCTTATTGCAGAAGATTAAAAGATGTAATAGACTGCAAAGTTATCCCAGGAAAAGATATTGCCGCGCAACACAAGCTACGTCATATATTTACACATCTCAAATAAATCCACTCAAAATATGATAAAACTTGAACCATGCATCAAATGGGGAAATTAAAAACAATGACAGATGCATTTGCAATCAATGCAAACATTGAAACAATAGATTCCTCACAAGTCAGTGAAAAAATGTGGACAGACCTTTCATCCAGATTAATAGACACTGACAAATCGACACTAAACCTGAAAAGGGGGGGGGACAACAAATCATACAAAGAACTATGGTGGTGGAATGAAGAGGTACAGACCACTATAAAGGAGAAAAAAACCCTATATAAAATATGGTACAAATCCAAAAACCCAGATGACAAGAAAAATTACAAAAAATCCAAGAGAATAGATACAAAGGCGGTTGCTATGGCATACGATGACATGTATGAAGAACTACATACCAAAGAAGGGCAAAATAACATATATAGATTAGCCAAACGGCGATAAAAGAATTCTAGGGATATAAACAAAAGTAATCAAGAATAAATATGGTAAATTGATAATAAAGATAAGAGAAATAATGAATAGATTTAAAAAATATGATGAACGCTCCCCATGTCAAAACCTTATACCACCAATAACATAACAAGCATATGAAAAACAACAAAGCTAGGGGTCCAGATGATATTCCAATAGAAAGCCTTAAACCAGTAGGAGATGATGAAATACATTTCCTCACAAATCTATACAAAAAAATACTTGGAAATGAAGAGGTTCCTCCAAAAGGAGGCTGAGCTATCTAGTTCCTATCTTCAAGGGGACCTACACAATTGTCAAAATTACAGGGGCATAAAACTAATGTCACACTGTCTAAAACTATACGAAAAAATAATAGAAATAAGATTAAGAGACATAATCGAAATAGGAGAGACTCGGTTTGGCTTTAGTACGGAAGATCAACAACTGATGCTATCCACGCAATTAGGTAAATGAGTGGAAAATACAGGGAAAAGAACAAAAAGTTACACATGGTCTTTCTCGATCTAGAAAAGGCCTTCGATAGAATCCCAAGAAAACTTATCTGGTGGGCGCTATGCCACAAAAAGATTCCCGAAAAATATATAAGTAAGAATAATACAGGATATGTATATGGGCCATACAACAATGGTCCGTAGCACAACTGGCACTTCAACAGGCTTCACAATAACCGAGGGAGTTCATCAAGGGTTGGCTCTCAGCCCACTTCTCTTCATAACAGTAATAGATGTATTAGCACAGTCTATACCATAAACAGTCCCGTGGAATATGATATTTGCAGATGATATTGTGATACTTGCCGAATCCGATGAAATAAAAGAAAGATTAATGAGCTGGATAAATATCCTATAAAAGCACGGACTAAAAGTAAATAGAGAAAAGACTGAGTATATGGTGATAGGAGGAGATGAAACAGAGAGCATTGATATCAGTGGCGTCGCTAGGGGGGCGGGGGCACACAGGGGCTCGAGCCTCCTGAAAAATTTGAATAGCCCCCTGAAGCAAATTTTTTTTTTTAATGGCTCCTTAAATAAATTTTTTTGATTGCCCACTAAATGATTTCTTTTATAATTCCATTAAGTAATATATAGATATAATTTTATTATTTATAATTTAATAAGACTATTTAAATTTTTATTAAATGAATATTATTTTAATTATTAGATTAGATTAATACATATAAATTATATTTTCACTATGTCAGCTTGCAATCAAATTCTGTATTAAAAATATAATATCAATAACTCACTAAATATTAATTTAGCTTTAACAGTTGAAATTTAATTGACTTTTATTATTTAAATTATTATTTAACCCTAATTAAATAAATATAATCATATATTATTTGAAAATTAACAAATTTAATATTGTAATTTTCGAGTTCAAAATGATTAATCAACTGTATATTTATTTTGAAATTTTATTATCATATCTTAAAAATATTTTCAAGGTCCAAATAAGTATATGAGATTTCTTTATAAAAAGTAAGTAGACATATAGTTTATAATCCTCTACTATATACAGTTGTTTATAAAATATTAGATATATGGCACTTTTATAGACGTATTTGACAGTTATATAATATATTATATTTAATAATATAATAAATTTTGCTAATAAATGGTTTTGATAATAAATATCAGAGACCTGCAGGGCCGGGCCTAAAAAAATTTTTTTTAAACATTTTTAAATATATCCGGGCCGGGCCGGGCCTAAGATTGTTAAACCCGGGCCGGGCCTTAATATTTTTTATAAAAATTTTTACTTATAAGATTATATTATATTATAGTTATGATTAATATAATATTGGGTGATGGTTAACACTACCTAACACCCACAGATAGATCTAATTATTAATTTCCTGCAAATTTATTCAAAGTATTAATATATTTTTATATAATTCATATAATTTTTACAACATATTTTACCAAAACAATCAAATAAAGGAATATCTTAAATAAGCCCCAATATTCAAGTATTATTAATATATTTTTTTATAATTCATATCTAAATTTTTAGAATATATTTTACCAAAACAATCAAATAAAGGAATATCACTTCTTAAAGTTTGTAATACCTTTCAAAGCGAAAAAGGAGAAATAAAATTGATTTTACTTAATATAAAGCATTTTTTAATTAAAAAATTTGTTTTACACAAGTATCATTTTATTTCTCTTTTTATCTGTCCCAAATTCAAGCAATTACGTATGTAGTCAGGGACAGATCGCAAAATGACGGAAAACTATATAAAAGATTATATTAAATTACAAGAGGTTAAGAAAGTAAATGAAATACCATCGACCAATCAAAATACGACTGTTGTTAAACAAACTGAATCGTTTTATGACAAATGGGGAGAAGGTAATTGTGGTAATATGTCAATACCCGATGAAGAATATTATAATTACATAAATAATAGATAAAACATTTAAGGTGGATAATTTGTTAGAGTGGTGGGCGGCTCATCAAAGCGAATTTCCAAATTTAGCAAAATTGGCAATTCCTGCTTTAAGTGCAAGCTGTGAGCGGAATTTTTCCACTACTGGGAGAATTCTTGAAGAAAGAAGAAGTAATCTTCAACCTAAAAAGGTAGATATGCTTCTCTTTCTTCATGATAATTTGTGAATTTTTAATATCTTTCTTGAGTATAGGGTTTCGTCAATCTTGTTGGTTTTTTACTTTGCAAACTGTCAAATATTTATTGCATTTATTATATTTACCTTGAGTCATGAAAGTTTTTAATCCAACATTTTTCATTATTTTTTTTTACAATATTATATAATACAATTATCTTCTTTTGTTAAAAATTTATATTAATATTGTGCAATTAGATTATATTTTCAAAATATTATTTATTATACATGCATTTTTTTAAATAGCGATTTATTTTTATTCTATAAATTAAGTAGTAAATTAAATACAATATATTATATTCTCAAAATATTTCCCATTTTTATAAATTAAATATTAGTTTTATTTTTTTTAAATGTAATATAAAATATAGTATATGACAAATATTATTACCATTTTTATGAATATTAGTTTTATTTTTATAAATGTAATATAAAATATAGTATATGCTCAAAATATCAATTTTTATAAATAACAGTTTTATAATTTTTATATATTCAATATAATATTCTCAAAATATTAGCTTTTTACATGTATTTTTTAAATAATAAGCGATAATACTCGCTGAAAAATATGGTAAAATACCTCATAGGTGAATTTTTGTATATACCAGGCCGAATATAATTTTAAAAAATTCCGAGTTAAATTTTTAAATCCGGGCCGGGCCGGGGCGTAAAAAATTTTTTTTTAAAATATCCGGGCCGGGCCTTAAATTTTTAAATCCGGGCCGGGCCGTAAAAATTTTTTTTTTTAAATATCTGAGCCAGGCCAGGCCGTGCAAATGGTACCTCTGCAGGTCTCTGATAAATATAATAACAAATTGCATTCAAGTATTTAAAGCCATCTATTTAGTTATATATGATTTTTAAAATTAAACATTTTATTATTCATCCTGCAATAGATGTAATAAATTTGATATCAATTCTTCTCTTTTTTACGTGTTTTTAGGAAAGATATTTTTTTCTTTTTCGAAAAACAGTCTTGAGTTAAATTTTTAATACAAGTATATTTTTGATATTATTACAAACTACTATTATTTTAAGATATAATATACCAAGGTGGTGCAACAATATATAAAATCTTAATTGTTTCATCATATCATTCTGGTTATTATTTTATAGTTAGAAAATGTTTCATTTCTAATATGGCATTGCCGTGTAAATAACTCCATGCTTCAATATATTTGCATAATTATTTCTTCCAAAGATTTTTAGTGTTTATATTTTATCAATTTATCCAACATAATAAATTCTGATATTAGTTTACATCGTGAGTGTCATGGCTATTACTGCAAATTAACCAGCATCTATTATTTGTGTTGCTATGTAATTTAAGATTATTACTATAACGGCAGAGAGCATATATTTTAGATAAACAATAATGGTCAACTGTGTAGTCGTTTATACACTATTTAAAATGGAAGATAATCTTTTAGAAATTTAATATCTCACAATAATTTTCTCGATTACTTATCTAGCTTCCATAATTTCATCTAAGAGGAAGCTCTAACCACCATATAGTTTTATGATTTAAATTGGTCGTTTATACTCTCTCCTTTGTTGATTTGGTTTAGGCCTATAAATTTTTCCTTATTAGTCCATTCTATAAAACATTGTCTATGGTTACAGAGAATTATACTAGTTTGATAACCTTTTCAATGTAACTAAGAAATATATTATTGCATTATGTGATTTTTTATATGCTAGTTTATTTTGTATGCATAATATAATAAATGACACCGTAAATTTAGGGGTATGGGGGCAAAACCCCCCATAAAATTTTTTTTAGTTGATCCCCCTGATATTGTGAAGGCTAGCGACGCCCCTGATTGATATGAATGAATGGCAGATATCGGCAATTGAAAGCTGCAAATATTTGGGTTCCACTATACAAACAAACGGCACAATAGAGAAAGAGGTAAAGAGTAAAATTAAGTGGAGATCTTTATCTGGAGTGCTCTTTGACAACCACACAAATTGAAGGGAAAAATTTACAGTTCCATAGTACAATCAACTATTCTATATAGTTCGGAAACATGGCCAACCAAAGAATCAGACGAGAGAAGTCTACAAACTATGGAGATGAGAATGCTGAGGATGATTGCTGGGGTAACAAGAAAGGATAAGGTGCGAAGTACAAGAATACTAGGAAGTTTAAAGGTAGTGCCCATTAAGACTAAGATAATGGTAAACAGACTTAGGTGGTATGGGCATTCAATGAGAAGGCCTATGAACTACATAGGAAATAAGGTTGAGAGTTTGGACGTGATGATTAAACGTAAAAGGAAGGCCAAAACTTCAATGGGGCCATAAAGTTAGAGCTAATATGAAGAAGTATAAATTAGATAAACGAGATAGTGGAGAGAGATATTGAAGGAGCTTACCACAGAAAAGGTGAAAGCTAAAGAGAAAAAAAATATATTTATCACGTTGTGCCGTCCGCTTACTCAAGTTTTTCTTATTCGATTGTTGATATCTTCCCAAAATGATTTAACGCAAAATTCGATTAATTTCAACTTTATTTAAATCAACTAATTATAATTTCGGAATAAAAAATAATAAAAAAAAATTAACAAAAATAAAATAAAAAATGAATTCAAAAAAAAAATGAATTAAAAATTTACAATTTTCGCTTCCCTTTTATAGGGAAGCAATAATCATCACAAATAAATAATTACACCCCATCATCATAAGGACTTTACAATAATTAACTTTTATAAATCTAAAAATAAAATGTTAACACGATTAAACTAAAACATAAAATTTTAAAAATAACAATGACTCACCAATTTAACTAAAACAGACTCATCAAATGCAATACATACTGACTTTACTAAAAATCAAATTTTACAAATCAAAGTATCCCAATTATGACACCTCCCCCCTTTAACCAATCCTTGAGACCCCAATCCCTTTGATCACCCCTAGAAATTCTTCTGTTATTGTTGTAAGTGGATACCTTTGACCATCGATTATTCGAACATATTTCCATAATTATTATTCCTCCATCGTCTTCTTCTAAGAGTAACTACAACCTAAAATCCTTTTAATTTATTTCATTACTAAAAAAAAATTTCGGACTCCCAATTTTGCATACACGCTGAAAAGACTCCACCACTCCTGTAACACGCTACAAATACTCATCCACCTCCAACCTTCGATTGTTCTGCTCTAGAGTAACCCCTGTTATTAAAACATGGTATAATAAAACACTCCCTCCAATCCCTGAAAAACTACCGCCCTCGTCCGTTGAAACATAGGTGCCAATACGCTCAACCCAAACGGCAACCTTCTAAAAGCAAATAAGCCCCTTTGGGGTAAGCGGAAAATAATTCCCCGGAAAAAAAATCCCGGAAAAAAATTCCCGGAAAAAAAATCCCCGGAAATTAATTCCCTGGAAAAAAAATCCCCGGAAAATAAATTCCCGGAAATTAATTACCCGGAAAAAAAATACCCGGAAAATAATTGCCCGGAAAAAAATTCCCCAGAAAATAATTCCCAGGTAAATAATTCTCCGGAAAAAAAATCCCCGGAATAAAATTCCCCTGGAAAATAATTCCCCGGAAAAAATTTCCCCACTATACATTGAATTGCTAATGCATTGCTAAACTACATTGCTAAAAGGCAATCAATCATTATCAATTATAAATCAATCAAAAATTTATTACGTATATTTTTTTAATGATAATTTTTTAAACTTTTTTTAAAATATATTTAAATCATTTTTTTATTATAAATGAAGAATACTGATTAAATGATATAGTATATAATTTTATTTTTATTTAATATTATTAATAAGAAATTTATTTTTCTAGCTTATTAAAACAAATATACATTTTATTCAATTTTAAAAATTAACAAATATATATCCGTAAGAGGGCGTTATATGTTTTAATATGTATCATTTTAGGAAACCGGAATGATGATTGGATAGCATTTTTTTTATATTTGGGTATATATATACATATGAAAAACCTAAAAATTAAAAATTTTTTTAGGTTTCTTTGATGTTTAATGAGTAGGTTTAGAATAGTAAAACAATGGAAATTTTTTAAAGTAAATATTGCTGGCGTTATTTATCAAAATCTCTTCATTTTTGTTTTATACGTGTATATTTACGTGCTAAGCATTATTCTAAAAAATATTTTGAAAATAATTTGATTTGACCGATTGCCGAGCTCAAAACCGATCACTCACTAAATATTTGATTGATCAAATTTGCTATTAAGATAAATTGAAAAATGTTGATTTTTGTTTTATGTATCTATAAATACGTATAAAACATAATCCCAAAAAATATTTTAAAAATATCGTGATTTGACCCGAAAACCGACCGAATGACCAAATACTGCATTGCTGGCGTTATCCATGGAAAAATCTTCATTTTTGTATTATACGCGTATATATATACGTGCTCAGCATTATCCTAAAAAATATTTTGAAAATAATTTGATTTGACTGATTGCCGAGCTCAAAACCCCACTTACTAAATATTCGATTGATAAAATTTACTAGTAATATGATTCGAAAAATGTTCATTTTTTGTTTTATATATCTATAATTACGAGTAAAACATATACGAGTCGGTTATCCGCCAAACCACGATATTTTTAAAATATTTTTTGGGATTATGTTTTATATGTATTTATAGATATATAAAACAAAAATGAACAATTTTCAAATTATATTACTAGTAAATTTGAATCTAGGAAAATAATTCCCCGGAAAAAAAATCCCGTGACCCGGATCTGCTCTGCAGTATTTAATTAAATAGAAATGTTTTTTAAAGTCAAATTTCTTCGAGGATTTGAGATTTTAAATAATAAAACGAAAGTTAAATAAATCTAGTTCACCTTTACACACTTTCATCAACTTTTAGGTATTTATTGAAAAATTATTTTTACACAAATTTTAATCATTTTTTTAGAAATATGATAAAAGGCTTTTCACAGTTTACTGACTCTTAAATAGCGCCCCTTTTTGTTTTTACAAGGTTAAGCTATTAAATAATATAATTTTATAAATTTTGTGGCTAAATAGGAAATTAGCAATTCAATCTGATACCCTCTATTTGATAAATATTATTTTACTGAAGTATTTACCTACTTTAAGAATTTAACTGACTGAATACAAAATCACTATAAAACTTGCAAAATTATATTTTTTACTGCCCAATTTTAATTAAATACTGCCAAAAGTAATGAAAAATGCTGACCACTTTAATCAAAATACATCCAGAGGTGATTATCAGCAGTGAATATTATATTTTTCTAATCTAACAATTATTATTTTGCTTATGAATTTTTTTCAAAAGTTACAGAAAAGAAATAATTATAATTTTATTAAATGATATATAGAATAATAAATTATATTATTCAAAAGAAACAATTCTAGAACGTATATGTTCTCCAATTGAAGAGAGAAAATTGGGCAAGTCCCTTCTCTCTTCTAAATAATCAATGCATAAATTTTTTAAAATAGTTTGTTTCGTTGCATAAATACGATTTTTTTTGGGAGTGTATGTCCCAATATTCCATTGGACGATTTTTCCCATATCAAACGCTATTTCCATCCTTATTTTTTCGAGTAGTTCCCATATCTTCGGTTTTTTGTTGCCTACAATATGCTTAAATCGGTTATTCCATCCTTCACATACATTGTTTGTTCGATTTTCCCCAGCAATCGTAACATTGAACACATTCCATGTTTCTGGTGGGAACAATGGCTCTACTTGCCTTTGAGAGTTTTTCCCATGTCTCAATTCTCCATTCACATAATTTTTATCAAAATAAAACAATAATTCATTGTTTTCATCCGATACAATGGTTTTTAAATACTCCATACCTCGTTTGACATCGTGTATAGGTAAGAATGCTAATCCATCGATCATAGCTGCAAATAAGCATAACATTGGATCATTCCGATATGATGATTCTAACCCCAATTAATGAATCTTTCTATGAGTTGATTGAGTTAGATGATAAAAACATCCTTGGATGTTGATATCTCTACCTAAAAGTTGAAAAAATATAGATTAAAATTATTGTATAGGTTTTATTTAATATTTATGTCTTTATCAATTTTTATTAATTGTACTGTGTGACAAGAAAAATGGGAGAAAAAATAAATAAAAACAAGTTTTGGTGCAGAATTTGACACTGAGTTCGAATTCGTTTTCTAAGTTTTCCCTTCACGTCAAGTTTTAAAAATATTATCGTATAAAGGCAACTTTTCGAAATCTCAAAAATGGTAATACGGATATATTTTAAAAAGTATCAAATGAAAATCCCTGAAAATTGGTGATAGTGTTAGATTTATATTTCCTTATAAATTTATTAATTTTTATAATTTTTTATCGATTGCTTTTTGAGAAAAATGGTAAAGAATTTCGTTTTGGGGGGTCTTAAGTTTTCAATTTAAATTCCCGGCAAGAATCGTATAAATATGTTGGCGGACTACTGCTGGAGTATCTTTTTTGAAAATAAATCATTAACTTCATATTCGCGGAAATATATTTAGATTTACCATTAAATGTTTTTAAATTCGATAAATTTTATGTTATTGTTTAATTTGTTTTAAATTCAATAAATTTATTGTATATTACAAGTTAAATCCTATATAATAATGAAGGAGGGGGTGAGACAACGGACCGATAAAAGGTTTATTAAAAGTAAAATATGAGATAGGTTAGCTTAGCATAATATATTTATTTAAATATGAGAAATGTAACTATTTCATTTAAAATAAATTGTTTGGGAATCGTACCTTGTGCAGTGTAGCGAAGAGAATGAAAGCTACAATAAATATATTAAATGTAAGCTATATTAAAATAGAATCTAGAAAAATAATTCCCCGGAAAAAAAATCTCCGTTTTTAAGATAATTAAAATTACAAAATTAGGAGAAAAAATTCCCTATAAATAAATCAACGAAATAATAATTCTCAAATAAAATATTTAAAAATTTTGATAAAATTAATTCTGAAGAATTATTAGGATTATGTTTTATACGTATTTATAGATATATAAAACGAAAATCAACATTTTTCAAATCAATCGAATATTTAGTGAGTGGTCGGTTTTGAGCTCGGCAATCGGTCAAATCAAATTATTTTCAAAATATTTTTTAGAATAATGCTTAGCACGTAAATATACACGTATAAAGAGATTTTGATAAATAACGCCAGCAATATTTACTTTAAAAAATTTCCATTATTTTACTATTCTAAACCTACTCATTAAACATCAAAGAAACCTAAAAAAATTTTTAATTTTTAGGTTTTTCATATGTATATATATACCCAAATATAAAAAAAATTCTATCCAATCATCATTCCGGTTTCCTAAAATGATACATATTAAAACATATAACGCCCTCTTACGGATATATATTTGTTAATTTTTAAAATTGAATAAAATATATATTTGTTTTAATAAGCTAGAAAAATAAATTTCTTATTAATAATATTAAATAAAAATAAAATTATATACTATATCATTTAATCAGTATTCTTCATTTATAATAAAAAAATGATTTAAATATATTTTAAAAAAAGTTTAAAAAATTATCATTAAAAAAATATACGTAATAAATTTTTGATTGATTTATAATTGATAATGATTGATTGCCTTTTAGCAATGCAGTTTAGCAATGCATTAGCAATTCAATGTATAGTGGGGAAATTTTTTCCGGGGAATTATTTTCCAGGGGAATTTTATTCCGGGGATTTTTTTTCCGGAGAATTATTTACCTGGGAATTATTTTCTGGGGAATTTTTTTCCGGGTAATTATTTTCCTGGGGATTTTTTTCCGGGGAATTAATTTCCGGGGATTTATTTTCCGGGGATTTTTTTTCCGGGGAATTAATTTCCGGGGATTTATTTTCCGGGAATTTTTTTCCGGGATTTTTTTTCCGGGGAATTATTTTCCGGGATTCCCTATAGTCAACAACCTCTGCCTCTCCTTTTTTTACCCGTAATTGCAAATACGTGTTCGAAAAATCCACTTTCGAAAAATATCTGCTTCCTTTTAAACTGGCCAATATCTCCTCTATCCTGGGTAACGGATACTTCACCTCCACCACACATGGATTCAACGTTACACGGAAATCCGCATACAACCTCACACTTACATTGGCCTTCTTTACGGGTACCAAAGGCGTCGCTCATTCGCTGTATTCAACCGGACTCACGATACCCTCCTTTACCCAACGATCCAACTCCTTCCCTACCTCCTGCCTCTATTCAAAAGGTACTCTACGAACAGCACAAAATTTTAGTACGCATCCATACTTCATCCGAATCTCCACTTCATAACCCTTTAGACAACCCAACTCTTCCCCAAAGATTTCTCCATACTCTTTACTAACTCTTCACCTCCTTTTGGACATCTTTTATTCCCTCTCAACACTCCCACAAATTTTCCACAACTCCCTGTTCTACAAAATTCTCACTCCTCTCACTAACCAGCGGCCTCACTACTCCATATCTACTGTCTTGGATATTTCCTATTTCTCCATCTACATAAATCGGACCTCTCCCCAACATATCTTCCCTCGCATTTCCTTCGCTTTCCCCCCAAAACATGGATCTTCCCTCGTCTACTTCAATATTATCTCGGCCCTCCATCCATTCCAAATTTCCTCCGGACATTCTTTCCTCCTCATCCTCGCGGACTATATTTATCAAGTCTTCCCGAATATCTTCCTCGATCGCCACAAATACTCCCCATCGCGCAAATACTCTCAACATCCATACTCCGGCCCCCACACTTGTAATCCAATCCCAACCCATCACCGGCTCAACGTCTCGGTTAATTATCCATAAGTCTAATACTTTACATCCTTCTCTCCCTACATCCCCAATATGCACTCTTCCCATCATCTCCATCTCCCCATCAAACTGCCTCACTTGCATAACGTCTCTAATTATTTTACTACCCGGCCAAAGTCTTCTAAAATCCTTATATCCTATCACCGAAATAGCTACTCCTGTATCAAATAGCATAGATACCATCCTCCCGTTGATATCGAACCATACCCTCGGACTCGGCAGATACTTTAACTCCCTTTGAACTTCCTGCTGCAACATTTTAACTCTCAATTCTTTCTTGCCTCCTCCTAACGCCACGGTCATCATTTTACTCTCCTTCCCATCATATAGTCAATCTCTATCACAATCTCTGGCCCAATGTCCCCTTTCTCGGCACTTGAAACACTTCATCTCCTCTCCAATATCCTTTCCACCTTTTCCAGCTATCTCCGTCATACTCCTCATATTCACAGCCCCCGAAGTCTCTCCTCTCTGTGGAAAACCTGCCCTTGTTTCTACCTTTCCCACTCGGCAATCTTTTAAAACATGTCCAAATCTTCCACAACCCACGCAACGTATTCTCTCTGCTCTGCCTGGACAATATGTCGAAATATGTCCCATCTCCCCACACGCAAAACATTTGACATCTCTACAATTCACCGCAATATGACCCATCTCCCCACATTTATAACATCTACCATTCCGACTTCTCTGTCCCCCACTGCTGAACGGCCTCGGCATGTCCTGACGTCCACGGTAAACGTCCAAATGTCTGTCATCTATCCTCTCGTTCTTTAACCGGTCAATTTCTTCATTATTGACCCAACCCTTCATTATTTCTTGAACCGGTAACCACGTCACTCTCCCCAATCTATCATCCTCTCCATTATGCCCTTCTACCAACAAAGATTGCCCACGAATCCTAATACTCCTCTCTTTTCGCATTCTCCTTCCAAAATATAAACTACACAACCATATCATCAACACTACCACCGCTCCCAGTACATTATATTGCAACTCCACATACTTCGTAATTTTAAAACTCTTCATTAAAATATTTACGTATTTAAATTTTTCCTAAAATATTTCCCAAGTAACTCAATCTAGTAATACTATATTTTATAAAATATTCACAAAAAATTAATAATTAATTTCACCAAAAATATCTTAACTACTTGTAACGTCAGACAATAAGATAAAATCAATAAGGTAAAAACTCCAATAATACACATATACATTTATCAATTTCAAAAAAAAAATCAATACTTTCCGCGAATCTTTAAACTCTTCCGTGTATTGACGTCTTTTGAAAAAAATCGGCAGCACTTCCGTGTAACTTGCCTTCTAATAAACTTTTTCGGATTTTCTTCTAATAGATTTATATAGGCAAAAATTTGGGCAGCACTTCCGTGTACTCTACGTCGTCTTTAAAATTTTCACTTGAAGGTCACCTCTTTTGATGGTATTTGTTCTTGACGGCCTCCTGACTCAAACGGTCCCTTATTACACACGGTACTTGTCCTTGACGGTACTTATTCTTGAAGGTGGTACTTGCTCTTGACGGTTCTTGTTTTCGCAAATTGACGGTCTTATCAACCACAGAGCTCCACAAAAATATTTCCCGAAAAATAATTTATAAAAAACAATTGTTTTTACCTTTGTTGTTTGGTCACGGCACCAACTATCACGTTGTGCCGTCCGCTTACTCAAGTTTTTCTTATTCGAAAAATGATTTAACGCAAAATTCGATTAATTTCAACTTTATTTAAATCAACTAATTATAATTTCAGAATAAAAAATAATAAAAAAAAATTAACAAAAATAAAATAATTAAAATTAAAATTAAAAATGAATTCAAAAAAAAAATGAATTAAAAATTTACAATTTTCGCTTCCCTTTTATAGGGAAGCAATAATCATCACAAATAAATAATTACACCCCATCATCATAATGACTTTACAATAATTAACTTTTATAAATCTAAAAATAAAATGTCAACGCGATTAAACTAAAACATAAAATTATATAAAAAAAAATGACTCACCAATTTAACTAAAACATAAAATTATAAAAATAAAAATGACTCATCAAATGCAATACATACTGACTTTACGAAAAATCAAATTTTACAAATCAAAGTCTCCCAATTATGACAATATTTAGATGTTTTTTAAAATTAAAGCTTCTTGATCTGAACGATATTGCTCTTCGCTATTTTATGCATCTATTTAAATTGTGATATTTTTATTATTAAGATCAAAATATTTTGCAAATTTTGAGAAGGGTAATTCCAAAATATCATTTTCTGAAGAAAATACGTAGTTCTGCCTCAAAATTCTCTCCCATGTGTATCTCCATTGCCAGAAATTTATGTTAAATTAGATTTATAAACCTGATTTTTGAATATAAATTCATAAGTAAATTTAAAATTAATGATATAATTATGATATTTCGATTCGATAGTATATTATATAAAATTTTAAAGTAAGTGTAGTAACTTGCTATTTAGCTACTTTTCTAAAAAGGAGAGCGGCATCGCTATTCCTATTTTTTTTAGTAGCGTGCTATTAGATACCGCTACTAACGTTACTTTAACAACTCTTTTTTCCGATATAAAAAAATAATCACCGACTAAAAAAGATTTTTGAAGATTACTTTTTATAAAATAAACATTTTTTTAAACAAAGGAATGAAAGGACAGGTTTAAGCTCTCCTCCCAGAATTATAATAAAATACATAGAATTATGTAATTTTAAATACATGGAATTTTTTATCAAAAGACATTCACAATTTATTTTTAATCATGGCTTTCATATAAATATTGGTATTTAGTTCCATATAAAAAAAATTCCCGATTTTCAAATAACATAATTACTTAAAACAAGAAAAATAATTTAATTACCTGGCAATTTCCTTTTATTCATTAATATTATCATGTTATATTTTGAATTTGGACATATGAACTTTTATAATAGCTATTAACTTTGGACATATCAGGGACGAAGCGTCCATAGAAGCAAGGGAAGCATTGCTTCCCTTGAAATTTTTTTTACAAAATTCTTAGATAAACTTAATATAATCTTTATACTATGCTAAAAAAAAATAAAATTACTTCCTTAAAATAATTAATATATTTTTTATAACGTTAAAAAGATTTATAATATTTTACTACGACAAAAAATTTAGGTTAAAAAATTTACTATTATTTTTACTATGTTCAAAAATTTACTATTATTTTTCCTACTTAAAAAAATTTACTATTATATTTACTATGTTAAAAAATGATGGAAGCAAATTTAATATTGCATAGAAAACTTTGATGTTTTTTGGAGAAATTTAAATGTAAAGGAAAATATTGAAGACAATTTAGATAAAAAAACGTAATAGATCCGGATTGCCTAATACAAGAGAATTTTATAAAAATTTGATAATTAAAATAATAGATACTATAATCAATGAAATTGATTTTCGGTTTGATACATTAAAAAATATCAAATTCGTCAAATTGTTAGATATTAGTAAATTTCAAATATTTGATCAAAATTTCCCAAAATATTTATTGACACTTATTCTCAATTTTTCGACTTACACAAGCTGGAAACCGAATTAAAGGTAGTGTTTCGTGACGATGAATTTAGAAAGAGAAAAAATGTTTATGCTTGAATTTTTAATTAATACCGATTTGATGAAAAGTTTTAAAGAGTTTTTTAAATTATGCAAATTCATTTTAACTTTGCAGAACGGGGGTTTTCATCTTTAAAAATAATCAAATCTTATTGTAGAAACAGAATGAGTCAAAATCGATTATCGAATCTAGCTTTGATTTCTATTGAAAAAAAATTATTGAAAAATTTAAAATCTAGTAATAACTTTTATAATTCAGTACTTGATCTATAAATCTTAGTTTTTTATGGTTTGACTAATAAATAAAATAAAAAAATTTTATTGCTTCCCTAGTAGTAAACTTGACGCCTCGTCACTTGGACATATGAACTTTTATAATAGCTATTAACTTTGGACACGCTAATAAAGTGACTTTTGATGTACCCCAAAATAAGTGATTACCAAAACAAGAATGTTTCTAAGATTGATATCAATTAAAGATTGAAAAAAAAATATAGACTAATAATTTTAAAAAATTGAATAAACGAAATTGCTATATCATTATTATGAAAAATCCCTTTTTATATCGTATATTATAAAATATGAGACTCAATGTCTCTGGTTGCAGCTTTGATATTTTTTTATTATCTTCAGATTGAGTTGTTTTTTTTTTTGGGGGGGGGGGGGGGATTATCTTTAGCTCACCAAAAATAAGATGGATTAAGGTGTAATAGAAAAAACAATTATATTAGATAAATTTTTACCCTCTAGTACTAAGGTTGAGCGATTGTATAATAATGTAATATTAAGTTCACTTTTATAATCGGAATTAGAAAAGGTCAAACTTCTATTCTATACGATTATAGTATCTTTGGAAAGTGTCAGATTTTTTTTTATAGTTATTACAATTTTTGTTATGTAAAAATTAGATTCTAAAATAAAATATGCCTATAGTATTGTTTTTTATAGCTGCGTTTACTTTAAGAAAGGAGGAAGGGGAGTTTTAATTAGTGACCAGCTCAGAAATCGACGTTGTTTTTAAATCTAGGCATTTTACATTTAAATTCTAATTTAATATATTATAAAATCTCTAATCATCAAGATATTAATCATATTGTTTAATCTTGATCCTTGTAATTTACTCTTACTCCTAATTAATGAGTGATAAAAGATAAGCTTTAAAAAATTAGATTCAAAATTCATATATGGTGTTAGATCAAAAGCTGTTTTTAATGTGTTCAGCTTAAATATTGAGCTAACCTCTACTTTAAAAATATGAGGTTTAGAACCTACCGAGCAACAATTGTAAATAAATGGTCGTATTAATTTTTAGACTCCTGGAAAATAATTGTTAACCCAAAGATTTTAGAATAAATTTGATATTTTAGAATGAATATCTTATATCCAAGGCAAAGTCTGACAAAAACTCATAACTTTCTATACTGTACAAACCTTATAAATTTTGAAATATTATTCCTGCTTGGCTAATGGCATGATTATTTCTGCTTGGCTAATGGCATGTAGGGCTTCAAAATTATTCTATACTTTATACTAAGATTGATAGATAACAAAAATGTTACATTAAGCTTCTTTTGAATCCACAGCGACCAAGTACGAAGCTATTTTACCCAAAGTTTATTTCTTTTTTATGTATAATCTATTATTACAAGATGGAGGGTTATCAAACATTCACAGATTTAAAAAACTCAAGAAAAAAAGCAGTGATCTCCTAAAAACTATAATACCATTTTAATGTAAATAATAAAAAATCTTTATTAAATACATTTTCAAATTTTTACCACAAATTTCTTAACTCAATTTTGTTAGCTCTAATAAAAACTTAATGTGCCCCCCCCAATAGTCCTATATTTATTAATTCTAAATAAATGATAATTTAGAATTTAAATTACCCATCTCCACCAGAATTTATTTAAAATAATTTTTTCAATTAGATGAGTTGAGATCATTCACTATTTGCCTATTTTTTGACACACTAAAAGGGATTATTAACTTTCGTATTCTGTATGAAGATAATAATATAGAAAGTAGGGATGTACCGATATTTTTATCGGATTGGGCCAATTTTTCACCCATTTTAAAATATCGGTTATTGGCCAATATTATAAAATTTCCTGATCCGATCCGATAAAAAATGACGTTTTTAACAAAAATATGTCATAAAATTTTTAAAAAAAGTTATATCTATTTATTTTTATAAATAAAATCGAAATCCATTTATTATATATTTTTAATAATAATAATTAATTAATAAACATTCTGCCATATTGTTATTTTTTTTGCGCATTGTGTTTATAAAAGTGTGCGATAATCTCTGCATAATCTGTTTTTAGTGAAGCTGGTGATATTGTCAGTTAGCATTGTCACAGACTGATCTCTGATAAATTGGAAATTTTGGTATTTTTAAAAAGAAATCTTCGATATATTAATATTAAATATTATTTTAATTTATTTCAAATTTCATAATATATTTGTTTATTACTAAATATGTATACAGATTAATGTTATTACTTATTATATAAAAGTAATTTAACAATAAAAATATACTTTTAGAATTGCAATTAAATTGAATATAAACTATAACTGATCATTATAATATATTTAAATGACATAAGTTATGGTATAGTTAGATTTTAGATGTTATACTAATAAAAAGTATATTTAAAATTAGAACCATTGGTATCTTTACAGAATACAAAATTTGATTATCGGATCGGTAATAAGCCAATATCAATTTAGGGAATATCGGATAAGATTGGCCACCAAAAAGTGGTATCAGTACACCCCTAATAAGTAGGTTCTATTTAATGCTATGGTGTCTTCTTTAACATTAAAATCCAGCTACTCTTAATAAAATTTGCCTTAATTCTTTTGTAATTAAAAAAAATAATATACCTTATGCAGAGACCTGCAGAGGTACCATTTGCATGGCCCCAGATTTTTTGCAGAGATACCATTTGCCAGCCTGGGTTTTATATTTTCAGGCCTAGTCTAGATTTTTTTTTTTTAATTACGATCCAGCCATGATTTTCTTAAAATATATTACATTAATTTTTTATAGCCAATAATGGTGATCTAGGATATTTAGTCTCATAATATATGGCCTGACCTGGGTGATTTTTAAAAAAAAATTTTTTGTAAGCCTGGCCCAGGTTATTAAAAAAAATAAAATATGGCCTGGCCCATGTACCCAGTCTTGCAGGTCTCTGATTTTATGAATCAAAAAATATTCAAATAATTATTTAAGTAGTTTTATATTCATTATATAATGTTCAAACTAAAAATCTGTCTATTATGTTCATTTACACATATATGGTGTATATTGAAATATAATCAATCTGGTTATCAATTTAAAGGATATTTTCTAACAATAATTTTATTGTGCCCAATATACATATTTTTGTTAAATTATTTTTTTTTTGTGTTTTTCTTCAAGATATTTTCATATTTAGTTTTGCTTTTGTACCAAAATAGGAAAGGAATGAGCAAGGAAGGAAGTGTCATAATGGCAAATGTAAACCAATCAATCTGATTAATTATATCATTAAAAAGGTTAAATGTTAAGATGTTTAAATTTAATAAAATTTATTTTTATAACAATTTGTTGCACAATGATAAATTAAAAAAAATAAAAATTATGTAAGTATAAAATGGTCATTTTATAAAAACAGAAGTTGGACTACAAGTTTCCATAGAAAATATTGGTTTTATATGAATATTAGAAAATATCAGATTAGATTGATAAAAAATTTATGGATTGAAACTGTCCCAGTTACCGAACTAGTAATCTTTTTATGGTTGTAACTAAAGTAACTTTTAACAAAACTAGTCTTGGGTATAAATTTTTAAATAATTTACCAGATGAGATGAAAACAATTTTTGATATTCCTTCAACGGTATAATATGGACAACACCAGGAGCACTTGTATAGAATGACTTGTAAATTTATTTCATTTTATAAATTGATGTCATTTAATAAAAATTGAAGTTACTTATGCAATGCAATATAATATATAAAATTAATAATTATTCAATTTATGCTATTTTTTATACAGTTTAATTAGACATAACTAACTTGATGTTTAACTGAATTGGGTGAATCAAGATATGATATCTCTGCAAATGTTAGGTTATAATTGCCTGCAAATTTAGGTTTCAATATTATAGAGTGCGTGACATTTTCTTTACTAGATTTAATATTTTTATAATTAAAAATATAAAAAGCAAGGATAATAAATAATCTAACCATTAACTATAATATATTTTTTAATTGACAATAATAAAGGAACATCACCAATAATTTAAAGATAAATATTATCTTAAGATAAATTCTAAACGTTATTTCTAAAATAAATTCTTACGCATTAATCTTATCCCATTTAACATCTGCTATACCATGTTCTGTAATAAAAGAATCTGCATCAAATATTTTATCCTTCAACGTAATATCATAAGCAGCACTTTAAATTGATAATAATTATATTATCATTTATATATAATTACTCATCTCCAATGTTATAAATATTAAAAACAATGATTAGGTCTTTATCTTGAGCAACATATTTATTGACTAATATTTTAGATGCTATTAAAAATGCAGGGGTAGTTTTTATATCATGTTTATCACTATCTTGAGAATAACTCAGGATAAATAATGCCAAAAGTGAACAAAAGAATATAATATTTATCTTATAAGACTTCATACGCGTGTAGACGTGAAAAAAGAAGGATAGAAGATTGGAATAAAAAAAGTTATCGCTATAGTGTCCGTTAGGAAACAGCAACTATAATTTAACTTACTTATGAAAATAGAGAGGTCTATACTTTACTGATATTGATTAATTATTAAACGAATTAAATTTTATGTGGGCTTCCATATCAATTATCAAATCTATTAGCAGAAATTCCGAAATGAATTTGAAGCATGGAGTTCCTCATAAAAATTACACTTATAATTAATAATTAAGAGCCGCTTGATTATAAAAACGGTATAATTTTACAAAAATTGGAAAAACAAGAAATAGGTTAAGGCATGTATGACTGGTTTAAAATTTTTTAAATCTTTCTTATTTTTTTCCTTACCTGTTTTACGTCATGTACCTTGTACCTATTAGATGGTTAACACTTATAACAGCGATTGATATGATATTTTATCATTCTCTAAAAAATATTTTTTATATAAAAATAATAAAAGTTGTTCTATGATTTTTTATAGTTATTACATACGATTTTTTTTAAAAATGCTACACACGATTTCGACTCTTTATTTTACTTTATTAATACTCACAAATTTAAATATATAATAATCTATTAACGCGGAAACCAAAAATTAATCAATTCAAAAAAAATTACTAAAAAAAATTAATCAATCAATTATATTTAAAAAATCTAATAATAAATTTATTGAATGATTTTTCCCTTTTTAAAGGATTTTTATATTTTTTAAATTTTTACAAATAAATACAAATTTATTAATAATCGAATAAAAAATATATTTTTTATTAATTGTGACTCATGAAAATAATATTATTTTTAAGACGATGACTCAATAAAATAATATTAATTTTACGACGATGACTCAATAAAATATTTTAAATTTTACGACGATGACTCAATAAAATATTATAAATTTTTATACGCTGACTAAAATAAAAAGACATATATAACACGCCCCCACTATTTGAAAACCAAACCTCGCACTCCAATCTTTTTCAACAGAATATACATATATTGATTCCTATTCTAGCGAGATGTTATAAACTCAGGTATTTATATTGGACATTCTCTCAGGATACATTTCTGCAACATGATTTTCCTTTATAATTTTAGATAATTTATTTCCATATTGCCCCTCCTCATATCCCCGATCGCTATCTTCCCGGTTCCACTCCTCTTTTCAATTGGTCCCGATGCCGAAATCCCTCTCTCCCGTCGGTGAATTGCACTCGATTTAATTTGTGTCCTAGGTTTTCCATGATCACCCCGGATTTCCACCTTCTTGTACCGCCATATATTCTTGCCCACACGGGCTGTCCCACTCCAAACTCAGGCGTTTCTGTTATCTCCCTTTCCGTCTCTTGTTGGGGTTTCGGCTTTAATAAATCCAATAGTATTCTGGTTCGCCTCCCTAAAAACTTTTTGGCTGGAGATTGTTCTTCCCTTTTCGACTGTTGTTATAATATGCTACTGCTATCCAAATTTCCCCATCTCCACACTTTAATTTTCTTAACCAGTTCTTGACAACCGATACCATCCTTTCTGCCTGACCATTCGAGCTCGGATGATATGGTGGTGCTAAAATATGTCTTACTCCAGTTTCCAAACAGAACGCTTTAAATTGTACATTGATAAACGCCGGACCTCCGCCAGATACTATCGTTTGAGCAACTCCAAACCTGGCCCATAGATTTTTCAACGTTTTCACTACTTGCGTTGTTAACCCCCTTACTTCCTCATACTCCACCCATTTTGAGTACGCGTCCACCACTAGTATATAAATCTTATTCTCAAAGTCAAAGATTTCAACATTTATCCTCTCCCACGGCTGCGTCGCCTTTGGTCAAACACTGTCCTTATGAGGCATCTTGGCACGTATTGCACATCAAACAACTCCTACTGATATTCTTTATATCTCTATTCATTCCCGGCCACCATATATATTCTCTGCCCCATTGTTTCATCTTCTCCACTCCTTGATGCCCCGCATGTATCATTGTCAACACAGTATCCCTTAATTTGAGCGGTACTACACCTCTATTCTCTCGTACCACACAATCATCTACTATGGCCAAATCTTTTTCTATATATTTGTAAGCTTTGTTTGCATCTCGCCATATCTTCCGCCCCTTTATGCATGCCTTGATACGTGTTAATTCGCTATCCCTTAACGTGGCCTTTTTGAGTTGTTCCCACGTTACCGGTCCTCCTTTAGACATTCCTGCCATATCCCTAATCAATTCATGCTCATCCTCCTCCTTCTTACCTTTCGACCCACTATCTTCGACATTCTCTCTCGCTCCACATCTCGAAAGAATATCCAGTAAATAATTCTCTCTTTCCCGCCGATATTTTAATTGTAAGTCAAAACTGCCCACTAGTAATAGCCATCTCTGTAGTCTAGGCGATAACATTAGCTCTTTATTATCTTTCCTAAAAAGATGCACCAACGGTTTGTGGTCTGTGTATATCAAAAATCTACGCCCTATTAAGTACTCCCTACATTTTGTCAATCCAAAAATAACGGCTAAAGCTTCTTGCTCGATAACCGAATATCTAGTTTCCGCCGCCCTAAAAATTCTTGAGAAAAACAAAATAGGTCTCTCCAGGCCGTCTAGACAATGTAATAACGCTCCTCCTACACCTTTATTAGAAGTATCTACGGCCAAAATCACCTTCAAATCGTTATTAAAGCATATTAGAATAGGTTCTCTCCCAATTCGACACTTTAGTTCTTCAAACGCTACTTCCTGTTCCTTTTCCCATATAAATCGTTCTCCCTTCTTCAGTAATTTATACAATGGTGCCGCTATCTGCGCAAAACCTTCCACAAACCGATGATAATAATTTACCATCCCTAGAAAAGCCTGTACTTCCACTTTATTATTTGGTCTCACCATACTGGTTATTCCGGCCATATTTTTATCCAATGGTCTTACTTCTCTTCCATTAATCTTGTGTCCTAGATACACCACCTCCGATACTCCCAACACACTTTTCTAGGCACTCGCGGGCAATCCTTTACCCTTAATTCTTCGGAATACTTCCTCTAATCTCTGGGTATGCTGCTCAAGAGTCACCCCCGTTACTAACACATCGTCCATGTAGTAAAAAAACTCCTTCTAGGCCTTGAAAAACGGCTGCCATAGTTCGCTGAAAAATAGGAGCTGATACACTAAGTCCAAATGGCAATCTACAAAACGCAAACAATCCTTTCGGCGTAGTAATGGTCAATAGATGCTGCACCTCTAGCTTCACCCGCAATTGTAGGTAGGCATTTGAAAAATCCACCTTTGAAAAATATATACTTCCTTTAAGACTGGCTAATATCTCCTCAATTCGCGGCAAGGTATATTTCACTTCCATTACCCACGGGTTTAACGTGACCCAAAAATCCGCGCACAACCGGAGCTTTCCGTTGGCCTTCTTTACCGGCACCAATGGCGTTGCCAACTCGCTGTATTCCACCGGACACACATCCAATTCTATTTCCACTTCTCTCCGTTACTCGAACGGTACTCGTCGCAATCCACAAAATTTTGGCATACAGCCCTCCTTCATTTTGATATCAACTTCATAATCTCTCAGACATCCTAAACCTTCATCAAAAATTTCTTGATAATTATCCACTAATTTACGTACTCCTTCTTGCACTTCGATTATTCCTAATTTCATCTCTTTATTTTGCAATTCCGTGTCGTTACGCAGATCCGTTTTCTTTATTTCCACTTCAACTCCTCGAATACACGCTTTTCCTTTCCCCTTTTGTTCTTACTCTTCGATCTCCTTCATCCACATCTCGGGCAACCTCCCTTCATTCCAAAAATTCCCATCGTCTTCCACCCAACAGATCTTCCCCATTTCTCTACTAGAATTATTCTCCCCGATTTTTTTCTTAGAAATTCGCCCCAATTACCCCCTTAGAATTACCTTTCACCAATGAGTTCCCCCCTATTACTCCCCAATGAGTTCCCCCGATTATTCCCCAATTAGTTCCCCCAATTACTCCCCAATGAGTCCCCCCGATTACTCCCCAATGAGTCCCCCTTATTACTCCCCAATGTGCTCCCCCCCAATTACTCCCCAATGTGTCCCCCCGATTACTCCCCAATGAGTCCCTCCAATTACTCTCCAACGAGTCCCCCGATTACTCCACAATGAGTCCCCCCAATTACTCCCCAATGAGTCCCCCCTATTACTCCCCAAGGAGTCCCCCTGATTACTTCCCAATGAGTTCCCCCGATTACTCCCCAATGCGTTCCCCTTATTACTTCCCCCGATTTCTCTTCCCAAAATATTCTCCCCTATTTCCCTTCTAGAATCATGAAACCCTATTCCTAGAATCATGAACCCCTATTTCCCCTTCAGAATTTACTTCGCTTATTCCAGATGTTAACTCATATCAAAATCTAGTATGTTAGATATATTGATAAAGCAAAAACACCTAAAATCTTGGAAGAAATTATGTTTGGAAGAAATTATGCAGATATATTGAAGCCTTTGAATTATTTACAATTTAAGTGTGCCAAATTAGAAATAAATAATTTTGGAGCTAGAAAATAAGTACTATAGTGATATGATGAAAGCAATTAAGATCTTATATATTATTGTATTGTCAATGTATTCAAATATTTTTAATTAAATTTTTCAGAAACTTTGGTCATATCAAAAGAAAGCATTTACTGTTTTTTTCTGATTTTTTCCTATCTCAAAAAGAATTTTTTTATAAGCACCATGTCTTTAAGCTAATTTTGGATGAAAAAAAAAATTTATAAAATAAATATTAAACGATATATTTACTCGCAGATACTAACGCCTAAAATTGCGTTTCAAAAATTATAAGGTTAAATTATTTATAAAATAAGTTCTCTACGCCGGCTAGTCATTATTGCATATTCATCTATAATGTGATCTATAGGAATGGTATTAATAATATTTTTTTCTATGCTCAATAGAGCCAACGAATTTAATCGTTCCTGACCCATTGTCGATCAAAGATATGTTTTCACCCGTTTTAATGCTGAAAACGATCTTTCACATGAGCAGGAATTAAAAGGTATAGTTAACGCAATTTTAAGGCAATTAAATATACGAGGGAATATATCTATGGGTAAGATTTTTATCAAATCTATTATTGATTTACACGTAGATTCGTGTTTTTTAATATAGGTTAAAATATAAGCCTTTAATATTATGTATTCTTCCATTGGATCAGGAAGATTATAATGTAAGATAAAAGGTTTAATGATATCATTATTTAAAAAAAGGGGGGAGGAGGGATGTAAAGCATTTATAGCTATTAAAATATCTGTGTTTTCTTGGCAAAATCTCTTTTTTAATTCTTTTATCATAATATCCAAAATTGGATAAAAGACATGACACTTATAAAAAGTTTCTGTTTGATCAGAATGATTAGAAGAAACAATATCATCTATTTGAATATAATTATTCAAAATGGTAGAAGGTATATTTGCTCTTTTATTTGTTATTTTTATATTATATAAATTGCAAAATTTATTTACTTAGGTAAATAATGAAGAAAAATACGAATTATTTCTTAAATTTGACAAAGAACTGATAAGAGACTCAATAAGAGCCAATGCTGTTGATATGTCCGAATCTGATTTTTGCAAAAAAATAGAAATATTGGAACACATAGATTAATTTTTGGAATATAAACATACACATAATTGTATCATATTGTAAAAGAATATTTAAAATTCCCTTTGCTTTCACCACATCACCATGGTCTATATTTTCTAGATAAGAAATAATTGCAGGGAAAGTCATTTTTACTGCCTCTATAGTTCTAATATGGGATCCCCAACGTGTAGAACTCAAGGCATCAATATTTTTGGATTTTAACCCTAATCTTAATTGCAAATCAAGAAATTTATTGTGATGGATAACAGATATTGAGAAAAAAGCATGAATACCTTTTAATACATTAAAAAACTTTCTAGATTGAGGTACTGATTTGCAGGCAGAGATCAGTACAAGGTTGAGTTTATGCGCATAGCAGTGCACATATATAGCCATTTTGTGATTTTGGCGATATCTTTCCTGGACTCCTGAAAGATGCCCTTTCATAACACTTGCACCATCATATGCTTGAGCAACGCAAATTGCATTTATGGAATTGTTGTTAAGGTTGTTATTATTGTCTTCGTTAATGACTCTGCATCTAAGTCTTCAACTTTTTGAAAAGATATAAAAGATTCCTCTGGTGTTTTTGTTTTATCAACATATCTAACACATATACTAAATTGCTCATATGAGCTAACATCACGAGTGTCATCAGCCATGACAGAAAAATAGCCTGCCTCCCTTATTTCTGATGCTATGTACTTTACGATTAAGTTTCCAGCTGCAGATAGCATTTGATTTTGTGATTGAGGTGAGCAATAATGGTTAATGATGCTTACTACCTTAAGGTACCATCTATCAAATTTGAATTTTGTTCATTTTTCATTTGGATAGGAACTACCAAATATATTTATAATATATATTTGAAAAATCGTGATTTCTGGATAGCCTCTATGGCCTAGTAGGCAAGAGCTTCTCTTACTTATCCCATGCTCCCAGGTTCGAATCCCGGGAATCATCATGTCAATTTTTTCTTATTCTAACTTGGTGGTTCCATTCTTGGGGGGATGATATATAGAAGGCCGGACTCGACCACGTGATTCCGTATTAATATATTAAATAATAAGGGTATTATTACATTTTAATAAATTTTGGTCGGTATTTAGCAAATTAGATTGGTATTTAAAATATTTCCATACATTCACTTGGTAGTAAGCATCATTAACCAGCAATAATGAGCATTGCCTGGTGGTTTATATGCTATTAAAAATGGATCATACTCTTTCAAACAGTTTAATATTTCACAATAATTTCCTTGATTATTGCTTGTCTTACTTTCATAATGACCTCTAAGGGGAAGTTCCAACTTACCACATAGTATTATAATTTTGAATAATCGTTTCAAATATTCTCTTCTTTCAAGTATTGTTGATTTAGTTAGAGCTATAATTTTTTCTTTAATGGTGCCTTCTATCAATGATTGTTTAAAATGGTTCCAGAGAATTACATTTGTTGCATGACCATTTGTTGCTCCGTGAGTTGTTAAGTATTCTTTTACCTTACGAAATTTTTGATAACCTTGATTAAAAAGGTATCCTTTTTGAGGTTGAGTGGGAAAATTACGACAAGGAAATCAAAAAATAGAGTTTCTGGTTATGCTATATTCAATCCAGGGAAAGGATTTGTACCACTGAGTTTGAAAGCATCGTTTATCTTTACCCATTCCAATATATGGATAGGCACCTAATATAGGTTGCATAGGACCAGTTGTTTTAGTACCCAGATCTAATTCGTATCGGTTCTATATCGCTAAATCAAAAAGCGCTAAAAATATATCATTGGTAGGCACCCATTTTGATTACCAAAAAGATTACCAAAGATGGCCACCAATATTTGATCTAGATTACGATTTTTATTTAATACTATGAAGATTCAAACCGTCGCAAAAAACTTAGCTAAATTACTTAAGCTTAGGAAATTAGAAATCAAAGTATGTTTAATATAATTTACATATAAAATTTTTTTTTAGAAAACAAACAAAAATAAAAATTACATAGAATATTTGGGATATCAATATTTACTACATAAATCTGGTAAAAGTGCCATATATTACTATTGCCGCAACAAAAAATGCGGCGGCAGAGCAAAACTCAGCATAAATTGCGACTTTAGTATAACTAAAAGTCATGCAGAAACCTGTAAACCAATCCAAGGTATTTAAATTTAATTACAAATATATATTATTATATTTTTAGGTGTTTTGCCTTTATCATCTAATAGTATCTTAGAACAACTCAATTCAAATTTTAAAGGTATGAATATTTTATCTCATAATTTTTAAACAAAAAACTCAATATTAAAGATGATCCATTACCAACTACTTCTCAGGCACCTTCACTTAACATTCCAAATCAAGGTTAAATATTATAAACAATTTTAAATAAATATTGTCATTTTAGGTACAACATATTATAATACCATTATCTAAGCACAGATTTTAAAATAGGTGATATTCCAATAGCAAGTACTTCCCAAGGGCAATCACTGAACCTTCCTAATCAAGGTTAAATATTATAAACAATTTTAAATAGATATTGTCATTTTAGGTACAACATATTATAATACCATTATCTAAGCACAAATTTTAAAATAGGTGATATTCCAATAGCAAGTACTTCCCAAGGGCAATTACTGAACCTTCCTAATCAAGGTTAAATATTATAAACAATCTTAAATAAATATTGTCATTTTAGGTACAACATATTAAAATACCATTATCTAAGCACAAATTTTAAAATAGGTGATATTCCAATAGCAAGTACTTCCCAAGGACAATCACTGAATCTTCCTAATCAAGGTTAAATATTATAAACAATCTTAAATAAATATTGTCATTTTAGGTACAACATATTATAATACCATTATCTAAGCACAAATTTTAAAATAGGTGATATTCCAATAGCAAGTACTTCCCAAGGGCAATCACTGACCCTCTCAAATCCAAGTTAAAAACTATAAATACTATTAAATAAATATTATAATTTTAGGTACAACATATTATATAACCATTATCTAAACACAATTTTTAAAATAGGTTCAAAGTCATTCAGCTTACACATCCCCTCTTTGCTCATATATCTCCCCATATATTCCTGATTTTCAAAGTAACATTTTTATAACAAATCAATTTAATCTATAAAATATAGATGCTCCCAACATATCAAATTAATTCAGAAATAGAAAGTAATAATTCTTAATGAAAATATATATATCACTATATATATAGGCAATTATTTTTTAGAAAATATGGATAATTATGGATTTGCAGAATCTCTAATAGATTTTAATGAAAATATACATATTTTTGGTAAATTTCTATATAAACATCTAAAAAATTTCTTATATTTTAGAGGAACCGACATTTATCGATAGCCAAAAGAGCAAATCATTGCTCTTTTTTCAAAATTTTCTTTACCGTTACAACGGTACATACAGGAATACAATTTACTACCGTTGCTTAAAAGCTGATTGTAAAGTGACGTGTAAATATATTCAGGGATACACAATATCCAAAATGCACGAACATCAAAATCATGCTATACTTTTTCGCAAATTAAAAACTTTGCAAACAGTAAAAGCAACGGTACAACAAAATCCTTTAGATACAAGGATGAATATCTATCTAAAGGTATTAAACCAACAATGCTCTGAAGATCCAGATATAATCAATTATCCAGGAGCCTTACCACCTTTTATTTCCGTTAAAAACACGATTAACCGTGTTTTAAAACAAACCAGGCCAAATATTCCCATTAGCAATGACACAATTGTATTGACCACTGAATTGATAACAACATTCAGTGGTGATAGCTTCTTAATAAAAAACAATAATAACAAATTTATTGTATTTGGGTCTGTCATGTTTTAGTCAGTTTATCTTCCTATACAAAATTCATTTATATGGATGGGACTTTTTACACAGGTCCACGTTTTTTTAGCCAATTATATACTATACATATCATGTATAATCAAACGATGATCCCTATCATATATGCACTTCTTCCAGATAAAAGGAAGGAGTCATATATTGAGCTATTTCAAATAATCGTGGAATATGGGACATTGAATGGTATCCAGTTTTTACCAGACATGGCACAAACCGACTATGAAGCAGGAGCGAAATCTGCTCTACAATTTGTATTTCCCAATATTTTAGTAAAGGGTAAAGTTTAAATTATATATAGTTGTAACATAACTTATTTTTGGGCTGCTTCTTCCACTTTACGCAGGCCATTTGGCGTAAAGTTCAGCATTTAGGCTTAGTCAAGCAGTATAAAAAAGAGACTGCTGTATACACTATTGTTCGAAGGATGAGTGTATTACCTTTATGCAAGAGAGAGGACATTCAAGTGGTCCGTGATTCTTGTGTAGATCTAGCAGCCAATGACCCATTAATATTAAGTTTCTTAATATATATGGATACTACCTGGATAAATTCTGATGCAATCTTTCCTCATCAAATTTGGACCAGGTAATTATTTCATTTTTATTAATTCCTCACAATTTATATAAAAGTTTTTAATATTTTTAACATTTAATACATTGTTTGGTATTAGGTATAAGATTCAAGGTCCTCGCAGTAATATTCATCTCGAAGGATATCACCATTCCCTCAAGCGAATGGCAATAAATGCTCATCCGGACATATATTCATTAATTCGCCTTTTAAAAGATAACCAACGCCTGACAGAACTTAAAGTTATACAAATCAATAACGGGGAAATAGTTACGGAGAAAAAAAAAATATGTGATAATTAATAAAAAAAATTGTTAACTTAACAGCATTATATGATATTACTTCTAATTTTTTTTTTATTGATAAAGTGTCTGATTTAATAAAATCATATTAAATATATATTATTAAATTTAAAATAGTTGTAGATATATTGTTAATAAAAAATTTAATATAAAATTGATAAAAAGACCAATATACTTGGTGTTTCGATTGAAATGATACTTTATTTTACTTATTAATAACTTAGTAAATTTTTTGTTTACATGACAAGATTTTCACTGGATGTAGATATTTATCATAAATCTATATACAGCGTCTACATGAGCGGGAGGGGTAGGAACAGTTTGCATCCTATTTTTTGAGGGGGTAGGAGGTAGGCTGCTTTAATGGGGGTAGGATAAAATTTTTGGGGGGTTATCTATTAAATCTTGAGATGAAATAAGACAAAATTTATTGCTGTAAAAATTAATACTTTTATTATGGAATTATTATAATACAATTCATCGACCAAATCTATATATTGCAAACAATCATACACATTGTTTTCCAAATAAACTATCCTTTTAAATGTAATTTAAGGTTTAGATATTTCAGCAAGCTCATAATGCCATAATAATTAATTCATTGTAAATAATGGGAGTTTTAATTGAATTTATTATCTAAAAAATAAATTATTTATATTCACAAAATATCGATAGATGGTAGTAGAGATAGATTAATTTAAGTTATCCTTTATAAATTCTTTGAAAAGAGTATCAATAAATTAAATAGGTAAAAATAATAATAAAAAGACACCGCCGCCAGGCGGCGGTAATTTTTTAGAAGGTTAGGCAAAGGTTTTTGAAGGGGGTTTGCATCCAATGAAAATCCTGTCTTGTAGACGCTGTCTATATACCCCCTCCCCCTAAAAAAAATTCGCAAATAAAAGAATACTCCCTCTATAACTTCTCTACTATCATCTCGCTAAATATTATTAATATAAAAAAGTTACTTTTTAAAACATGAGGTAGATGTAATTCATCGCATATTATATATGTTTAGGATCAAGTTGTAATTTAAATTAAAATATAACTTGATCCTAAATATATATAATATGCGATGAATTACATCTACCTCACATAAAGATATTGGTATTTTATATTTGGATTCTGGTCTGTATTTTTAGGAACTGCCTTAAGAATAATTATCCGAATATGATTGTTACCTCTCATGCCCTAGTGATAATTTTCTTTGCCATTATACCTATTTTAGTTGGGGGTTTTGGTAATTGATTAATTCCTCTAATACTTTCATCTCCTAATATAGCCTTCCCACGAATAAATAATATATCATTTTGGTTACTTCCTCCTAGAATAATTCTTCTATTAACAAGAAGTATAACTGAATCAGGTTGTGCAACTGGATGAACCCTTTATCTACCCCTCTCTTCCCTAATTGGTCATCCCTCACCATCTACAGATTTGGAAATCTTAAGACTGCATATCGCAGGAATTAGATCATTACTGGGAGCTATAAACTTTATTACCACAATTATTACCCTTCGCCCAGCCGGAATACCTATAGAAAAACTATCATTATTTTTGTGATCTTCACTTATTCGCCTTTTTACTTTTATTAAGTTTACCTATATTAGCTGGAGCATTAACAGTACTAATTTTAGACCGAAATGTCAATACTTCTTTTTTTGATCCTGTTGGTGGGGGTGATCCTATTTTTTTTCAACATTTTTTTGATTTTTTGGGCACCCTGAAGTCTATATTTTAATTTTATCCGGATTTGGTCTTATCTCTCATATTTTAACAGATAACGCCAATAAAAAATTTACCTTTGGTCATCTTAGCATAATCTATGCTATAGCAGGAATTGGAGAGTTAGGTTTTATTGTATGAGCACACCACATATTTAGAGTCGGACTAGATGTTGATACTCGAGCCCTTTTTACATCTGCCACAATAATTATTGCTATCCCCACAGGGATTAAAATTTTTAGTTGACTGGCAACTATATCCGGATCTCCTAACAATTTTTCTATTTCTCAAATTTGAGCATTAAAATTTTTATTTTTATTTACAGTAGGGGGTTTAACAGGAATTATTTTAAGATCTTCCTCCCTTGATATCACACTTCATGACACCTACTATGTAGTCGCCCATTTCCATTATGTTCTCTCTATGGGAGCCGTATTTTCCATCTTCTGGAGTTATACACTTTATGCCTTTAGTACTGGGAGTTTCAACCCCTATAAAAATTAGTCTCCCACAATTTTTCTTAACCTTTATTGGGGTAAATCTAACCTTTTTTCCCCATCACTTTTTAGGATTAGCGGGCATACCTCAACGGTATACAGATTACCCTGATAGATTTACATTTTGAAATAGTGTTTCATCATTAGGGTCCATTATATCAACTATAGCTCTAATTATATTTATGTGAATCTTATGGGACACTCTATCTTCGGACCGAAAGGTCTCTATCACCTCAGCCTATTCAACCCGTTTAGAATACTCTATAGGGTTTCCTCCTTCTACACATACTTTTAATGAAATATCTTCAATCTTTCTTTAACAACTTTTAACTATAAATAATATTATAGTTAAAAATGAACCCAAGACGTGCCTTATTCTTACAAGATATACTCTCTTCATCCTTTGAACATTTAATTATTCTACACCATTTTGCGATAAGATTTATCGTAGGAGTAACTATTATAGTATTTTTTATATGCGTCGCTGTAACAGTATCAAAAACTTTGTCATTAAAACGACGCATATAAATATAACTGAATTTTTATGAACTACCACCCCTATAGTAGTCTTAATAGCTATAGCATTACCCACAGTAAAAGTACTTTACTCTAACGAGGATTCCTATTGACCTGATCTTACTATTAAAGTTATAGGATCTCAATGATACTGAAATTACGAATATTCAGACTTTATAAACTTAAATTTTGACTCCTACATAACACAAGAGTCAGATTTAACTCTTAACAGACAACGACTTTTAGACTCTGACAATCATGTAATTATCCCTTATAAAATTATAACTCGAATAATAATTTCATAAAATCCATTATATACAATAATGCATTATTATAATATATATTTTGGCATGATTTTGAGTTCACTGATAGAATGCCTGATAGCACATAATTATCCATAAATAAATTCCTTTTGAAAATAATGACTATGATTATGTGTAAGATATAAATTTGATCATTGTGTTGACAACATAGTAGGGTTTTACCAATGACATATATAATACCTAGACTGACGATTCATTCATTAAGATGCATTTTTAAGCGTCGTTAAAAGCAAATCAGCTGGACCCGCCATTTTGGTAACACATATAGTAATTATTTTCATGTTAAAAACTACTATTAAATTGATAACTTGTTTCCTTATTATCTCGATGATCCGGTAATTCTTTAATAAAGTTTGCATCAGATATAGGAATAAATTAGGCTCTCGTTTAAAATTATAATAATGATTAGTGTAACCAAGATGGTGTCTACAGCTGATTTGCATTGATGTACACTTTTAATGAATGAATCTTCAGTCTAGGTATTATATATGTCATTGGGTTTTACTATATTTTTAGTCGAAAAATGTCACATTGGCCTCGGGGTTTTTCTTAAAAAGTTAGCAACTTTAATTTAGATGTAATATAAATTAGATCATTTTAATATTAATATATTTCTCCGAAGGGCTGCTTAGGGAATATACCATATAAGTCGAAATTTATGAAAGTATTAATTTATAATAAACCCAATGTCATTTATAATTTATATAAAAAATATATGGAAAAAATAATATATATTATAGTAAGTTAAAAAGTTTATGGAAAATTTTATAAAATTCATAGGCAATATTATGTTTTACATTTTCTGTAAAATCAGATTTTTGAATTTCAAAAGTGTTCAAAGTTTTTCCGGAAAAAATACAATGCGTTATATTTTACAAAAAAATTATATTATCTTTTTTAGTTTAGTTAACTTTTTTTTTATAAGTGCTAAATTATTTATAATTATATTATAGTTTATTATATTATCCTTAGGATATATATTTTTATTAAGTATTTTAACTATTAAAGAAAAATGATATTTAAAATAATTACTAAATTTGTAATAATATAATTTGTAAGATATATATATTTGTATTAAGTATTTAATATAACTATTGATGAATTTTTTTATTGTCATTTAAAATATTTATTAAATTTGTAAAACGCTTGCTTAATTATATAATTTGTAATTATTATACTTAAATTTATTATAATTTCACCCATATAAAATATTTGTATTAAATATTTAATATAACTATTGATGAAATTTTTGTCATTTAAAATATTTATTAAATTTGTAAAACGCTTGCTTAATAATATAATTTGTGTAATTATATACTAAAATTTATCATAATTTCACCCATATAATATATTGGTATTAAGTATTTAATATAACTATTGATGAAATTTTTTATTGTCATTAAAATATTTATTAAATCCTATTTTCTTTCCTTCTGTACTTACATTATTTACAATCATGTCATTCACAATACTTTCTTTATTATTCAATGAATCTAAATAAGATTAATTTTAAAATGTATTTCTTTTCAGTGTATTTATTTTTGTAAATATAATATATAAAAAGTAATATTCCATATTATAGTGTCCATTTTTCAAAAATATATATAAATAAGCAAACTATTCTAAATTTAGTTTATTATTAAGTTAGGATAAACAAATAAATATATAATTATCAAATTATGAAAGAATGATTGAGTAAACAATTTAGCCAATATTATCTTTATTAATGTAAAAAGAATAATAGTGTATGATTTTTTAAGATATTGACTATTTATATAGAAAATATTTACTATGTTTTATTTAGCTAATATTTTGACATCACCTTATGTGATTATAATAGAAAAATTTAAAAAAAATTTCCCATTTCTAGTGTCCTGCTCCTGAAAATATATTGTAAAACAATTTTTGCTTAACGTGAAAACTAAAGAAATCAATATTGTTTAATACTCTGGTGAAAAATGACTTAAATAGAAATTCTATAGAAATTAGGCAAATTTGGGAGGAAATAGGAAAAACATATAACTTCAATTATGATCAAGTGAAAAAGAAACCTTCCATTAAAATAGATAATTAACTAATAAATTTTTATTTTTTAAAACTTAAATGTCCAAAGTATTTTGTTATTAATTTGTGAAAATTTTAAGGATTTTTTCAAAACATTTTGGACACAGACTTATGTATAAATTTATTTACCTATTTTCTTTCTTTTAACATTTTTGTTTTCAATATTTATATCTTTTAAAACTACAATTAATCGTCTTTCAACTAAATCAAAGTTTGAATTTTAAAAACTGTATGAAATATATTTTGTTCATCACCAGCTTTATTATTGAATCCTCTTCTTTGGTCCTCAAGATTATTGCTACTTTTATCTTTAGTTTTTTTCATAAAGTCTTTAATACTTAAATTTTTAAATCGCAAAGTCATTTTATTTAAATAGTGATTTTAAACTCGGCTTACAATATTAAATTTGTTAATTTTCAATTAATAAATCTTTATATTTATTTAATTAGGGTTATATAATAATTTAATTAATAAAAATCAATTAAACTTCAACTGTTAATGCTAAATTGATATTTAAACATTATGCATGGTATTGATATTTTATTTTTAACAAAGAATTTGATTGCAAGCTGACATAGTGAAAATATAATTTATATGTATTAATATAATCTAATAAAATTTAGATAGTCTTATTAATTTTTAAATAATAAAATTAAATCTATATATTACTTAATAGAATTATAACAAACAGGGGACAATCAAAAAAAGTTCTTTTTAGTTTAAGGGGATATTAAGGAACCATTAAAAAAAAATCTTTTTTGCTTCAGGGGGCTATTCAAATTTTTTAGGGGGCTTGAGCCCCTGCGCGCCCCTCCTAATGACGCCACTGGACTATATGTCCTTGTCTTCCACAATTATAACAATTTAAATTCATATTTCCTCTTCCACGAGAATCAAAACCCCGTCTCATTTCTATTCTTCTTCCTTGTGAATTCTCTCTTGTTCCCCTCTGCATTCCCCACATTTGACTATCGTAGGACTCTCGCCTCTCTGGTCTACGGACTAATTCATTTACATCACTCTTCATCCACCCTTGAATTAACTCTTGAACTGGTAGCCACGTCACCTTTCCCATCACATCTTCTTCTCCATTATGTCCTTCTATTGTCAAAGTTTGTCCCTTTATTCTAACACTGGGGCTTCTCTTCATCCTTCTTCCCCATATCAAACTACACATCCATATTACTAGTATAACCAACTCTCCAAAAATATTGTACTGTATCTCCCAGTATTTAACAAATTTTAAGCTTTTCATCCCGTCGTTATAAAAATTTTATGATTAGTTTCAAAATAAAAATCTTGGTTACTTGCAATGTCAACAGATACGATATTATTAAGAGCGTAAACAATCCAATGGTGCACATATACATCCACACTTTATAAGTCTAGATATGACAACAATTAGAGCAAATTTCGTGTAACAGATGGATAAAATTTAAACAGCACTTACGTGTAACAGGTTAATGTGATTTGGGTAAATTCCGTATAATAGATTTATATCTAGTAAAATTCGGGCAGCACTTCCGTACAATAGGATTTTTTCCTTTTTTTTTTAATAAACAAAACAAAAAAAAAATTTCGGCTAAAACAGGCAGCACTTCCATGTAATTTGGCCACTCAGTGTACTTTAAAAAAAAAATGTGTTCCACAATCCTTTAACGTTTCCTTACATTATTTTTTAACGTTATTCCGTATATACAACGCTTTTCCTACCAATTGGTTTTCAACGTTATTCCGTATATACAACGCTTTCCCCACTAATTAGTTTTCAACGTGATTCCGTATATCCAACGCTTTCCCTACTAATTAGTTTTCAACGTGATTCCGTATATCCAACGCTTTCCCTACTAATTAGTTTTCAACGTTATTCCGTATATACAACGCTTTTCCCACTAATTAGTTTTCAACGTTATTCCGTATATCCAACGCTTTTCCCACTAATTAGTTTTCAACGTTATTCCGTACATACAACGCTTTCCCTACTAATTAGTTTTCAACGTTATTCCGTATATTCAACGCTTTTCCCACTAATTAGTTTTCAACGTTATTCCGTATATCCAACGCTTTTCCCACTAATTAGTTTTCAACGTTATTCCGTATATACAACGCTTTTCCTACCACATGGTTTTCAACATTATTTTTAAAAAAAAATTATTATCCCGTACACTACGTCTTGGTCACCAATTTTATAGTTATAACACACGATTTTTTTTTAATGCTACACACAATTTCGACTCTTTATTTTACTTTATTAATATTCACACAAATTTAAATATATAATAATCTATTAACGCGGAAACCAAAAATTAATCAATTCAAAAAAAATTATTAAAAAGAATTAATCAATCAATTATATTTTAAAAAATCTAATAATAAATTTAATGAATGATTTTTCCCTTTTTAAAGGATTTTTATATTTTTTAAATTTTTACAAATAAATACAAATTTATTAATAATCGAATAAAAAATATATTTTTTGCTATAATTATGACTCACGAAAGTAATATTAATTTTATGACGAATAAAATAATATTAATTTTACGATGATGACTCAATAAAATATTATAAATTTTACGACTATGACTCAATAAAATATTAAAAATTTTTATACGCTGACTAAAATAAAAGACATATAACATGATTTAAAATAAAATAAACTTAATTGGCGGAAGCATATATAGACACGGCATGGTTTTACATGTAGGAAGTTTATAAATGCTCTTAATATGAAGTTGCAATCTAAGATATGTTATTAATAAAGTGGACAAAATAATGGTTCAACTCTGTTCGTCCTTATAGCTTAAAATAGATGATAAATTTTGTGGCTACTAAAAGGGAGGATTTTAAATTGTGCGAATTTAATTTTAATTGATGGCTTTCAAACGAAGAAGATATCGTTATTAAAAATTTTTTACAATATTTACAATCAAAATATGATTTACTATGTCTATTTATAAATGTATTATTATTATGACTCTGAAACAAAAACTATCATTTGATGAATTTTGATTTAATAAATATGTTAAAAATACCATATGATATTGATATCTTGTTTGAAAAGATTATTATACACTTAATTTTTTATGATTTGCCGGAATCCTTAAAAATAAATTACCTTAAAGCAGGGAAGAAATGGGTTAGTTTTTTATAATAACGATGAATGCCTGAACTTGCATCAGCGCGCATTTTTAGCCTGGTTAGGACTGCCTGGAGAAAGGAGAGAAGCTTTGACAACATTAGAGGCCGAATTCTTATTAAGAATATCTACCAAACGAACTAAAGTAAATATACTAAATAGGCACTAATTATGGATATAAATTTCAGTTATTAATGCCTCCAGTTTCGCTCATATTTATAATAAAATTATTAAATAATATATTATGACCATTTGACACAGTATATGGATAGTTAATACATGAAATATTTTTAATTGACAAAAAAAACAACTTTCAGATTTATACTTTGTCTAGCTCAAAGATACTATTAAAGATAAAGCTTTGACTCAAATTTTATTTTAAAGAAAAGAAGTAAATTTGTTTGGTACCCAAATCTTAATAAGCAAATTCATGGCCACTGATCCAAATTTTAAGCTAGGCAATTTGGAAAAAAAATTCTACCCGACCCAAGATATTTTGAAAATTTTTTGCCGACCCGACTTTGCTCGGATTTTATTTCTTATTATTTTGCAGCCTGACCCAGAATTTTCAAAATTTGAATAAATGAGCAGTATAAATGAATATTAAATGCTCCATTTCACGATTTCCCAGCTGACATTTGAATTGATTTTTTTAAGTTGGCTCTTGGTCCTACTCGGATTTTCTATTTTTTAAGCCCGGCCCTGATTCATACAATTAATGGCCCGGGCTGGGCCTGCAGGTCTCTGATTAATATCCGTTAAATAATTTATGCTATCATTCATAGGCGTAGCCAGGGGTGCAAAAATAAATCCCCCCCCCCCTCAGAAATTTATCACATTTTGTGAATATCATTTTAAGCTAATAAAAAAATATCCCCCTTAGTCCTCTCCCACTCTCTGACCTCCAAAAATGTATGCATATATCTTAAACAATAATTTGAAAGAAAAAGTAGATACTTTTTTATAAAACTATTCATCATAATTTATACATTTTTGGAAAAAAGCATTTATAGAATCAAAAATGTTTTTAAGAAATGGAATATAAGCCAAAGATAAGTCTTAAGACAAAAGTGAAATGAATTATAATTATCAAATATAATTTTTTATAAAGTGAGTAATTTTAATTTATTTATCTTAATAAAAGTAAAATCTAATTATTTGATAAAATTAAATCATAAATTAAAACATAAATTAAATAAAAAAATTAAAGCACAATACAAACAGTGGAATATTATATGTCGTAGATTTATTTCAGTATATCTATTTATCAATAGATGACAATCAAGTAATTTTTACCAATATTATATATTTTACAGAAAACTATAAAATATTGATAAGAACATCAAAAATATCTTTTAAAGACATTTGTGGGATGAATAATATGAAGATTAATTTTTAATATCATATTTTATTTAAAATAAATAGATGGCATTAAATAATTGAATGCAAATTGCTGCTATATTTATTATCAAAAGAATTGATTAGTAAAATTTGTTAAAATATTAACTGTAATATATTCTCTAACTGTCAAATATTTCTGTAAAAGTGGAATTTTACCTAGTATTTTGTTATCAATTCTATATAGTAGAGGAATATCAACTATATGTCTACTTACTTTTTATAAATAAATTTTTTATACTTGTTTGCAATAAATTATTACCATGCTTTTATATTAATGTATATACAAGTAATTTATTATATTTTATATAAACTAATAAAATTATATTTCATATTTGTTCCAGGCTTATTTTTTTTATTAAAATTAACCTCCTATCTTGTAAAAATATTTTATGACTATATATAGAGATAGACTAAGGTAACCCGGCCGAAGGCCGGGCAAAGCGGGCCAGGCCCACCCCAAATGGGGTCTGGAAGCGAAGCCCCCAGTTATTTTTTAACCCCCCCCTTAGGAAAATCCTGGCTACGCCTATGCTATCATTATATATTTACATGATAGCTAGGATTTTTGTTTATATACTATAGATATACTGTCATATACATTATAGTTATTGTCTTATAAAATAATTCATATAATATCAACTTGATCTAAAATATTTCTTTATTTTCTTAATTCCATTTACCCTTTCTATTTTATTCAATAGTTTCTTATATTGCGTTAGCTTTATTCTATATTATATTCATACATAGGTATGCGTCAGTTCACTGAAAAACAAATAAAGAATATGACGTTATAAATTAAAAAATTTTATAGCCTCCCCTTGGAAAATATCCTGGATGCGCCTGTGCTTCTAAACTATTTCTTTCTTTTCTTAAAAACTAGCATATTTTAATTAGTATAGTAAGAACTGATATTTAATTGTACTCATGATATAACCAATGTGTCAAACTCAGTCACATTGTGCATAATTTACTTTTTATATTGGAAAAAGATTATAGGATATAATTTATAACCATAATTCTAAGACCGATTTTAAATAAAAATATATTCATATTTTATATAATAGTTATTATGACAATGAATCTAGTAAGATTCGTATACTCACCTCATGAATGCCAGCTGCTAGAACAAAAACTCACTGAAAATTACATTCTTTAAATTCGATGCAAAGCATCATGTCTAATTCAATAAAATCTTTGTAGTTGAATATATTTATACAAATATATTATTCAAAAACACATTACACTTCCTTAAATAATAGTTTATATATTAAAAAATATGCATAATTTCGTTTATTTTTTCTTTTTTTCTCGGAATACATCATCTACATTGAAAGTTGGATTGATCAACGTTTTTAAGGGACCATCTCCTTCATTAACTGAAATGCAAAATTATTATATTTCAAATACATATTTATATTTTTCTATATTATGACAAAATTATTCTTTAAATACGCCCTGCTCCGCAAATTCGATTATTTTCGGCTCCCTGCTCAGCCCAAAAATTGTATTTATTTTTTGACCTGAGGTAACCCGATCTTTTCTTTATTATCGGTGCCGGTCCGAAATTTTTATTTAAATATATCAGAGACTTGCAGGCCCGGTTCTAAGCCCGGCTGGCCGGGTCGAAAATAATTTTTGAAAAAAACCCGGGCCTGGCCGGGCTGAAAAAATTTTTTAAAAAAGAATCCGGGCCGGGCCGTACAAATGGTACCTCTGCAGGTCTCTGAAATATATAAATAAAAAGCATTTTTATCGTTGTCTATTTGACCGATAAAATATCAGTCATAAATCCAAATAATTGTACCCTGATTTTTATGAAGATAAGTGAGTAAAAAACTAATGGTTTTGTTCTTTTATCACTAAATTATTATTAATATTATGTTTTAATAAATAAGAAAAAAAATTATTCTCTATGTGATTTTGAATTTTTTATATATTTTTCAAGCAGCCCGAAGAGCTATGATTCGGGCTAACTTTAAGGGCTCTAATATCAACTCATAAGATTAGTATAATTGTTCAATAGCCGATAAATTTTAGAATATAAATTAATAAATAGTATAATGTATTTTTATAGACAATTCGTGTAATAAATTAATGAATATACATATTGACTGATTTAAATTTTAGTCAATTTTCGTATTGCTAGTATAAAAATTAAAAATGATTTAAAAAATTAATGATAATTATATATCACTTTTGTAAGATAAGTATTCCAAACATTCTGGAATACATATTTGGCAAAATCAGATAATTAAAATGTAAAATAGAAACAATGCGCTAAACTACTAATTCATTTGTTTAGTGCGTTTTTAAATTTTAATATTATATTCAAAAGTATATTCCAGCATATGTCGGGTGCCTATTCGATAGATTTCCGATAATTTTGTAAGAAATTACATAACTCGACCTAGGCAATACATGTATTCACTGATTACACAATTTTACTGCAAGATATTTTGTTAGTTTAAAAAGAATTGCTTAATTATAAACATTGGTAAAATACCGACAAAAAAAACCAGGTTATTTACTTTGGGGTGATCTTCTACAATAATATATGATGACTATGATAAGAATAAGTAACAACACACAACATAAGGGTATCCACCACCACCATGGAAAGTCACCTTTGGTAGGTAAAGTCTCATTTGTAGTGGCAGAAACTTCTGTACTCAAATTAGTTAAGAGTATAGTAGTATTTACGCTTGTAGTATTAACATTAGCTGTAGTGAAAAGTAAATAAAAAATTGTATTAATAACTGAAACAGATGTCTCACATGTCGTGTTACCTTCGGCTTAGCATATTTTAAAAACGGGTAAATTAATATTATTACATAAAAATAACGAGGTATTACCAATAAAGCTAAACCTTTCACTTATTTAATATTATTTTGGTAAAAATCTTGATTTAGCCGTTTTTAAATATATCGGCGAAATCGAAGTAGCAATAGTACTCATTTGTACTTGTGGGTGATTCGGAATTAGATGTCATTATACCACTCACAGAAGTAGATATAGTAACACCTGTTGTCGTTGGAAACAAGGCTTTTGATGCGTTAAAAGTCGTCCTATTACTTACAGGGGTAATTACAGCAGTTGTAATGGAAGTAACGCCTGAGGTCGTTGAAGGCGAGGCTTCCAATGCGTTAGATGTTGTTAAATTACTTATAAAATTGTTTACAGAAGTTGTAATGGAAGTAACAACTGAGGTCGTTGAAGGCGATGTTTCTGATGCGTTAGATATCGTTATATTACTTACAGGAGGGGATATAGTTGTTGTATTGGAAGTAATATTTGAGATCGTTGGGGTCAAGGTTTCTAATGTGTCAGATGTAACATTATTTATAGAGGAATTAGCTTGTTTATTTGGCTTAGGTTTAGGAGGTAATTTGTTTTTTGATTTGGTAAAAGATGTAAAATTCATCACCTTAGGAATTGTAGTAAAATCAGGTGCAGTGACTTCTCTTCTCACCCGCAATGCCATTGCATCTGAAAGAAATTTCAGTATAAAATTGTTCTTAAGAGTATAACTGGCAATGTTATTATTCTCAATTGTTTGTTGAAATGGAACGATGATTGGAGCTTTCCTAGATTTATCTAAAGACCCAGGTGTGACTCGGCTAGATATAGGTGTTGTTAATAGAGATAAGATGACAATCGTTGATAAATAAAAATGTGTTTCCGGTTGTAAGTTCCTATAAGATTTCATACTTGCCAAATTATGGGTTAGTGAGTTGTTTGAGCTTGTTGATGCGAAATATCTAAACGAATCTTATATAAATCTTCAACCAGAATGTTTATTTGATCCGTTTTATAAATAAGTCATTTTTAGTTTACCAAAATTATTACATGTAATTTAGGAAAAAATTAATCAACTAAATTTTAAAGCATTAATTTAAAATTTTTTAAAATCAACCGAATTTCATGATTTACCCCAAAATCAAAAAAAAATCCCTCATTTTATTGGATAATGTATATCATGTATTAAAAATTAACCTTAGAGGGAGGATTCTGAAATTTCTTGGTTTTGGGGATACACTGAATTTCAGGTTGATTACGTTTTATTACCAATCATATTTAACATTATTTTAAAAAACGTATAATAAATCATAAAAATTATTCATACGTTTCTGATTTAAAACAAATATATCTGCGTAATCATTACATAATTAAATCAAACAAAAGTTATTTTATTTTGTAGTTATTTTTTTTGTTTTTGATCGAATTATCAAATTAAAAATTATTTTATTTAAAATTTATATTTCCCGGAGAAATTCGAAATTTCCCCTATAGTTTCCCAAATTTTCTTAATGAGTTTTTTTATCAAATAATTATGATTTTTATTATATTTTGCTATAATATCTTTTTCTCGTGGTTCATAAGTCATAATTGTGTATTGTTTTTATTTACTTTCATTCTCAATCATTCTCAACATAATATAAGCTTACTCAAGGAATATTTATCTGAAGGGAATTTTTTAATTAGCAGAAATATTTAGAGTTAAAACATGTAAATAACAGGTAAGATAAGAAGTAGGATTAAAGGCTAAAGAGATATGGGATAGAATTGGTGGTTAATTAAAGGTTTGAGAGATATGAATTAGATAAAGTTAAATAATTTTTTTGATAACAAATTTGACAGGTCATGTGATTAAAGATAGACTAATATAAATTTTAATGAGGTAACGGCAATTTCCTTGAGATGAGCCTAAATGTCTTAATTTTTATTATGAAATTTTACAACATAATAGGGGATACCGGGATAAAGCGATAGACGCGTGAATAACTTTTTACCCCTTGACCTAAAAACACTAAATTTGGCTTCAAGGTATATTTTGAGATATAATTTCTTACCTATATCTGGAAAATCTCCCTTGGCCAAAACCGTTTTTTACACAAAAATTATAAAAATTACCCTTTAGTATAATTTGTTTTTAGCAAGACATATTATTATCATGATTTAAAAATTTGTATACATGTTCCTTAGTCTTAGTTATAATATAAATTTTGATGTTTATAGCTTAACTAGAAGTGCAATAACGATTATAATATATGGTAAAGCCATTATGGGTAAAAAAAAAGTATATCAGTCTGAATAAAAATGCAAAGAGATATTTCTTAAATATTAATGTCTAAAACATATAAGGATATTTTTGAGCAAAAAGGAATATGAATCAATAATTTATATGTTATATGGAATAAAATTTTTAAAAAATAGTCCCAAAGGAGAAGAATAAATGAATGTATGATAATTTATAAAATTCCCTTATGGTAATTAGTTATGTCAAACAAGTAATATTTTGTTCAATAAAACAATAAAGTTGGGTTCAAATTTATTTTAACCACTTTAAACTAGTGCTAAAATGGCAAAAATAGCGCACTTCACATAATTAGTCATAACTCCAATACCTTTTTAATTTATAGGTGAGGGATTAGGCTATATAATAATTTATAATTTGTTTTGCCTGTTAAAATTTTATGGTAAAATTGCAATATATTACCCGCTCAATTATTTTTCTATCTTATTTCAAATTTTGGATATTAAAATTTTACAAGATCAATTACCAGCCTAGAAAGTATATTTATAATTAATACAGATGTTTTTTTTCGAGTATACCCTAGGGCCAATATTTATAATAATCACTAGATATTATTAAAATGCTTGCACTGTTATCAAACAACATTTCAATATTATGTCTATCAATTTCGAAATTACCATAAGGGCATGAACACTGTCCATTCTCTCTCCCAGTCATTGGAATTTTATGCATTATAATAGGCTAAATTATATTATTATATCCGAAATTTTACTTTCAATATAATTAATATTCATGACAAAATTAGTACTTGAATTTACCAGCCTCTAAATCACTAATTTCTCTTATTAAAAATTCCCAATTTCTCACTTTTTTATTATCATAATCTATTTATTCAGATTATTGGAAATTTCTGTTTTATCAAAATGAGAATAAAAATTTCCAACACTGCAACTCATTTTATTCGAGTTAAAACTCTATTTACAACTCTCATTCATGAAAATTGTCTTTTTTATTAAATATATCCAAAGGATTTTTTACAATACTATATGTATTAAATGATTTATTATCTTAAATATATGGTCTCTTGTCCTTTATATGATTTTATTGAAAATTATATAGTAACAATCGATGACATCTTTATGACTTATTTTTTAATTAAAATTCATTAATTATTCTGTCCCCAGAAAAACATTTTTTTTTCAATTTGATCTTTTCGGCCACAAATAATAGTTATCACATTATTACTTTAACTTTTTAACATATACATCTCACTAGAAAGATTTTTTAATCCCTTTAATTTCTTTTATTTTTAGTAAAATAAAATTTAATCTTTCATCAATTTTCCACTTGATCTTAAATTATTAATTTTTTTAACCACTATAAGTTTCTCAATCACAGACACAGGTATTTGTTTTTTAATTTCTCTCAAAATTAAATTTAAACTATTAATTATATCATTCGATACTTCCGAATTTTTACAATCAAGCTGTACTTCCGTATTGGCTTCCTCATCACTGGAATATTGCAATTTATCCCCACGGGATTCCTTTAATTTTTTCCAAATTCAATTAAAAAGTTTTCGATTCTTCAGACAGGTTTAATGTATTGCATGACTGCCCAGAATGTTAATATCTTGACTGTCTATTGGCATTATGGGAATGGCTATCTTAACTACACTCTTCTCTAATAGAGCGTTTCTTACTAATTTTCTTAATTACAAATATAATAAATGTAAACGACATGTAATATGAAGAAAAAAACTGCCACTATTCATTCTTTAAATCAGCTTCAATTAATTTCTTAAACATTTTTCACTCTTAAAAAGTGACAATTTTAGGAGGAGAATTCCTACGAAAATTAACAAGATGTATAGCCAATCTGTATTTTAATAAAAATTATTATTCTGAAAAAATTTTAATTATACATACAATTTTTAATTAAGTAAAATATTAAATATCTCCAAAAATTCGTAAAATTTTAATTAATTAAAATTTATTATCCCCAAACAAAAATTTGTATAGGTAAAAATAATATTTACTTTTGCATTATGTATATCCCTTTGTGAATCCTCTGTTATGAACTGTGCCATAGAGTTATGTCCAGATTTTTTGAAGAATATTTGCGATATCTTGATGTCAACGTGCACTAATGTTTTATAATTTTATAATAAAAGTAATAATTTCTTAAATCTTCAAAGTATAGAATTAAATATTGTTATTGTTTTGCTGTGAATTTTCTTTATTTTAATTTTCAAATCGCGCAAAAACAATAATGAATATATTCTCATCGATTTATATCAATTTATAAAACAAAATTATGATTGATATTATTAATAAATTATATTATGCAACATATACATTTATATATCAATAGCACAGCCGTAGCCAGAATATTTCTAAGGGAGGGGGGGGGGGGGAATAATAAATATATTTTTATTAGTTTATATAAAATATAAAAGATAGATATAATAATTTATAATGTTGCTAAGCCTAAAAATCGGCTAAGCCTATTAGCCTAAGCCTAAAAATCGGCTAAGCCTAATTAGGTAAGCCTAAAAATCGGCTAAAACTAAAAATCGGCTAAGCCTAATTAGGTTAAGCCTGCAATTAACGCGCTACTTTTAAAAGTGGCTGCCTATATAAATCTGCTAAAAATTAGTCAAAATTCTGCATCGATGCTTAGTATTAATTATTATTTATTTATTTTAGTAAAATAATTTATTTTATTTATATTTAATGTAAATATTTTATTATTATCAACAAATAAACATGATATGATTTAATATTTTTTATTTATATTTTTATATTTTCAAATGAAAATAAATTTATTTATTTGATGTTATTTTAATAAAAAAAATAATATGCTGCTATATTGTAAAATTGTAATATTCTTTTTAATATAATTTATTAGTGATTTTCACAATCTTCTTTATAAATACATCTTTTATTGAGGAATTATATTGTAAATTTTATTAGATAAATAAACAATCTTTTAGGTGAAATCTTTTATAATTTTTTTATCATTTTTTTTAAATTATCTTTTTTATTAAATGAGGTGGATTTTATGAAACTTTTTTGATGATTTTATATGATCTTTTTAAGGATAATATTTTAATGTGACAATTGTCATAATCGTTATTTTATAAGTTTTTTGAATTTTTTTGAAGATAATAGGTTAAAATAAGTATTAATAACATGTGTAAATATAAATTTAGTGAAGATGTACCAAAGAAAAGTGACAATTGTCATAATCGTTATTTTTAAAGTTTTTTGAACTTTTTTGACGACAATATGTTAAAATAAGTATTAATAACATGTTTAAATAAAAATTTAGTGAAGATGTACCATAGAAAATTGACAATTGTCATAATCGTTATTTTTAAAGTTTTTTGAATTTTTTTGAAGAAAATATGTTAAAATAAGTATTAAAAACATGTTTAAATAAAAATTTAGTGAAAATGTACCATAGAAAAGTGACAATTGTCATAATCGTTATTTTATACGTTTTTTGAATTTTTTTGAAGAAAATAGGTTAAAATAAGTATTAATAACATGTGTAAATATAAATTTAGTGAAGATGTACCAATGAAAAGTGACATTTGTCATAATCGTTATTTTATAAGTTTTTTGAATTTTTTTGAAGAAAATAGGTTAAAATAAGTATTAATAACATGTGTAAATATAAATTTAGTGAAGATGTACCAATGAAAAGTGACATTTGTCATAATCGTTATTTTTAAAGTTTTTTGAATTTTTTTGAAGAAAATATGTTAAATAAGTAGTAAAAACATGTTTAAATAAAAACTTAGTGAAGATGTACCATAGAAAAGTGACAATTATCATAATCGTTATTTTATAAGTTTTTGGAATTTTTTTGAAGAAAATATGTTAAAATAAGTATTAAAAACATGTTTAAATAAAAATTTAGTGAAGATGTACCATAGAAAAGTGACAATAGTCATAATCGTTATTTTATAAGTTTTTTGAATTTTTTTGAAGAAAATATGTTAAAATAAGTATTGATAACATGTTTAAATAAAATTTAGTGAAGATGTACCATAGAAAATTGACATTGTCATAATGGTTATTTTTAAAGTTTTTTGAATTTTTTTGACGAAAATATGTTAAAATAAGTATTAATAACATGTGTAAATATAAATTTAGTAAAGACAATGAAAAGTGACAATTGTCATATTCGTTATTTTTTAAATTTTTTTGACGAAAAAATGTTAAAATAAGTATTAATAACATGTGTAAATATAAATTTAGTGAAGATGTACCAATGAAAAGTGACAATTGTCATAATCGTTATTCTTAAAGTTTTTTGAATTTTTTTGACGAAAATATTTTAAAATATGTATATATAACATGTTTAAATAAAAATTTAATGAAGATGTACTCTAGATAAGCGACAATTGTCATAATCATTATTTTTCAAGTTTTTTGATTTTTGTTGACGAAAATATGTTAAAATGAGTAATAATAACATGTTTAAATAAAAATTTAGTGAAGATGTACTATAGAAAAGTGACAATTGTCATAATCGTTATTTTTAAAATTTCTTTGATGTAAATGGGTAAAAATATAGATTGTAAAATTAAAATTGCCTGAGTATATGCCATAGAAAAACATATGGTAATAATAGATTCTTCCCCAAAAACAGGAGCAAATTGGCATTTTATTACATTTGTTCATCGGGTCAGAAATTAATATGCAAAATTTATATCATAATATCTAATCCTAAGTTAAAAATTATTATTTTTTTTACCAATTTTCACCTTACAATCTTGTTTAAAATTTGGGTAAACTTTTTTTTCTATTTTAAAATCAATAGCGATGCAAGTTAACTATTTTCGTCAAAAAAAATCAAAAAACTTTAAAAATAACCATTATGACAATTGTCGCTTATCTAGAGTACATCTTCACTAAATTTTTATTTAAACATGTTATCAATACTTATTTTAAGTAATCTTTGTCAATAAAATTCAAAAAACTTTAAAAATAACGATTATGAAAATTGTCATTTTTCATTGGTACATCTTCACTAAATTTATATTTACACATGTTATTAATACTTATTTTAACATATTTTCGTCAAAAAAATTCAAAAAATTAAAAATAACGATTATGACAATTGTCATTTTTCTATGGCACATCTTCACTAAATTTTAATTTAAACATGTTTTTAATATTTATTTTAACATATTTTCTTCAAAAAAATTCAAAAAACTTTAAAAATAACAATTATGACAAATGTCACTTTTCATTGGTACTTCTTCACTAAATTTATATTTACACATGTTATTAATACTTATTTTAACATATTTTCTTCAAAAAAATTCAAAAAACTTTAAAATTAACGATTATGACAAAGGTCACTTTTCATTGGTTCTTCACTAAATTTATGTTTACACATGTTATTATTACTTATTTTAACATATTTTCGTCAAAAAAATTCAAAAAACTTTAAAAATAGCGATTATGACAATTGTCAGTTTTCTATGGTACATCTTCACTAAATTTATATTTAGTTTTTAATACTTATTTTAACATATTTTCTTCAAAAAAATTCCAAAAACTTATAAAATAACGATTATGACAATTGTCACTTTTCTATGGTACATCTTCACTAAATTTATATTTACACATGTTATTAATACTTATTTTAACATATTTTCGTCAAAAAAATTCAAAAAACTTTAAAAATAGCGATTATGACAATTGTCACTTTTCATTGGTACATCTTCACTAAATTTATATTTACACATGTTATTAATACTTATTTTAACATATTTTCGTCAAAAAAATTCAAAAAACTTTAAAAATAACGATTATGACAATTGTCACTTTTCTATGGTACATCTTCACTAAATTTATATTTACACATGTTATTAATACTTATTTTAACAAATTTTCGTCAAAAAAATTCAAAAAACTTTAAAATTAACCATTATGACAATTGTCACTTTTCATTGGTACATCTTCACTAAATTTATATTTACACATGTTATTAATTCTTATTTTAACATATTTTCGTCAAAAAAATTCGAAAAACTTTAAAAATAACGATTATGACAATTGTCACTTTTCATTGGTACATCTTCACTAAATTTGTATTTACACATGTTATTAATACTTATTTTAACATACTTCCTTCAAAAAAATTCAAAAAACTTATAAAAGAACGATTATGACAATTGTCACATTAAAATATTATCCTTAAAAAGATCATATAAAATAACATCAAAAAAGTTTCATAAAATCCACCTTATTTAATAATAAATAGATAATTTTAAAAAAATGATAAAAGATTTCACCTAAAAGATTGTTTATTTATCTAATAAAATTTACAATATAATTCCTCAATAAAAGATGTATTTACAAAGAAGATTGTGAAAATCACTAATAAATTATATTATAAATAATATTACAATTTTTACAATATAGCAGCATATTATTTTTTTTATTAAAAAAACATCAAATAAATAAATTTATTTTCATTTCAAAATATAATAATATAAATAAAAAATATTAAATTATATCATGTTTATTTGTTGATAATAATAAAATATTTACATTAAATATAAATAAAATAAATTATTTTACTAAAATAAATAAATAATAATTAATGCTAAGCATCGATGCAGAATTTTGACTAATTTATTTTAGCCAATTTTTAGGCTTAGCCCATTTTTAGGCTTAGCCAATTTTTAGGCTTAGCCGATTTTTAGGCTTAGCCTAATTAGGTTTAGCCGATTTTTAGGCTTAGCCTAATTAGGTTTAGCCGATTTTTAGGCTTAGCCTAATTAGGTTTAGCTGATTTTTAGGCTATACCTAATTAGACTTAGCCGATTTTTCCACCTAAAATCTCGGCTAAGCCGTTTTTAGTCGGCTAAAATTAGCCGATTACGCAACACTAGCTAATATTTATATTCGGTTATTACTTCCAATTAGCTCCCTACCATATCTTGCAAATAAAGCATATATAAATACTGAATTTTATTTCTAATCTCATCCGAGATGCACACAAACGGATTAGAGGATATTGAGCAATAGTTTATGGTTCAATAAGCGTTCTCTAATTTGAGTTAAAAAATGTATCCATAAGTGGTATAAAAATCGTAATTTTATAATACTCTTCAACTGATTGTGTGGAAATAATATTCCTATGTACTCAATTCTTGGCATGCTTATTATCATATTATATAAATGCACCTTTTTTGAACTGTTAAGAAGAATCTTGCTAAATTCACAATCAGCATTTTTTTTCTTATATGTAAAATAGCATCATATGCTTCTTCTCCTAAGAATAATGCTTGAACCATTCTTGGTTCACCCTTTGCAAGGCTCTGCATAATAATATTGTGTGACAGAAGAGTGTTAATGCAATGTACAATCAATAAAAACTCAGGATCTTGAATTGCTTTCAATATTCCATTAGCTTCTGCCAACACTGACATATCGGTCCAATCATGTATTTCCTCTAATGCAACAATTATTGGGTCTATTAATTCAAAAAAAACTGCAACTGATTCATGTCATCGGATTTCGTGTCGGGTACATTTTGACAAGTTTATTTTAATCTTTATTTTTAATTTAATAAAAAATTAATTAAAATAATATTTAAAAAAAGTTTACTGAATATTTTCTTAAAAAAAGATTATATAATAAAATACATATGATTAATTGCTTTTTAGCAATGCATTATTAAGTCTAAAAATAAAGATAGAATTGTTTCCTTAAAGTCTAGCTCGACTCGTTGATATAGTTTTGTTGAATAATCTGTTAAAATATATATTGTTCAAATTAAATAATTATGAAACAATTGATTAGCTTCGACAATATATCGATGAAGATATAAAAAAATATAAAAAGTTACTTATATGGATACGTTATCCAACATTACTTCTTAATGTTAAAGAGGTTTTTTATTTTATGAATTTTTGATTAGGTAGATAATAAAACAGGTTTAAGAGTAATTAATTTGTCAAATTTAATGTTCCTATTAATAGATTTTAAATATCGGAGGGGATTCCAGATCCATATATAATGATATAGAAAATGAATATTCGCGGGTTGAATAAAATCGTTTCAAATAAATGCATCCCACAGAAAACGAAGGAATGAAGGATTTATGGAAATCTTTTAATTCATATTTATATATTTTTTAATTTGTATATATATCGGTGGTATTAAATTTTGACATTATTTTTAAAGTATAACATAAATAAATTATTTATTTATATTCGTTAATAAAAAAAATTGCCCCCCCCCCCATCACCGTTACACTTTTATACAACACACCACTGATGCAAGCTCTTTTTAGGGTCTGGATTTGATGATGTCCATTGTGCAGTATTTTGGGAGGTTTCCTATCGAGATTTACATTGGAAAGCGTAGCGCCTGTTTTCCTCAACCTGTATTACATAGGGAGCATGTATAGGAAAATACTATATTATAATCAGGGCCGTGCAGACAAAAGACAAGTGGGAGCAGCCCCGGCCGCCAAATTTTGCAATTTTACTCAATTATTTTTATCCTCTTGAAAATAAGAATTTTATTTGTATATACTTTTTTTTGTAAAAAAATCCATGTATAAATTAGGTTTGGCATGCCTAACCATATATGTTTATAACAAAAAATTTGATTTATATTTTTAGTAAAGAAAATAACTTCATTTATCTTTTGGTAAAGAAATTTATCGAAATTTGATATAATAATATCGACCACATTCTTCAAATTAAGGATAGTGAAGTTCATCATTACCTTGGATATCGATTTCAAAATGAAATTGTTAACTTGATAGGAGATAAACGCTTAAAAAATTTTTGATGCTTTTAAAAACGCAATATATTTTTCCGTAATATTAAACTGAACATCAAACATACGCCAAAACGTAGAACTAACAACTCCGATAAAATGAATGAGGGATAAATCGATTCCAGTACTGGCAAGTAATGTTGGCTAAAATAATATTATGTAAGCCTCGAGATTTGGGTAATAAGGGTAGAAATCTGTCTGCCATCTATGAGCAAATTTTTTATGTTTACATAATATTATTTCGGCTAAAATCTTAAGCTGTTTTTAAAAATCGACCCAAATCAGTCTATTTAACAACACTACTGTACTGGCCAAGTCATGGTAGAAGCATTTTATCATTATCTAAAAATTTGGAATTAGATATAAAAAATTGTCATAGACAAGGTAACGATAACGGAACAAATATAAAAGTAGGTTATAAAGGGGTTAAATCCCAAATATTGTAAATAAATCGGAAAGTGTTTTTATGCCTTGTGATTGCCACAGATTAAATCTGCTGCTTGATGACATGACACGATCATCAATAGTGGTAAAGTAATTTTTTGGCGATGTCCAATGAATATATATTTTCTTTTCTCTTTCAACTCGGCAAATTATGAAGGATCATATAAATAATTATATCTTAACCCCGTTAGGCCATTCAAAATCAGGTTGGTGATATTTACGTTGCAACAAATAGACTATCTTAAAAAACTAATTTCTCCATATACTGCACAGAAGCCATTTTGGCTAGAGTATTAAAACAATTTCCATTTTTGGTAACTCTTGTCATCTGGTTTGACATATTAACCCAGGTGAATTAGTAAGTAAAGTCATGCAAAATAGCAATATTGAATTGGGAAGAACAATTACACTTATAGAAAGTATGCAAGATATTTTAGATCTCTTTAAGGAACGGCTTTCATAATTTTTTAATTTAGCGAAAGAGCTTGTGCAGGAATAGGAAATGAGTTTAGAAGAGTAGTTCCTTCAATAACTTTCATTCGTAAATGTAAAGTTCAAAAACAATTTTCTTAAGGAGACGACACGCCTATGCATGAACCTCAAAAAGAATATGAGATTGAATTTTTCAATGCATTACTAGATCAAGCAAAATTCGTTGGAAGAACGTTTCCAGCAGTTAAAACTCTTTGAAGATCTGTATCTTATTTAATATGTGAGGATTGATAAATGCGCCTATAAGATAGCTAAAGAAAAATGTTGTCAATTAAATATTTTATTCACAAATTAGGATACTTTAGAAAAATTTATCCGCAAGATCTACTAATTGAATTAAAAATTTTAGTGAATATATTAAGCAAGAATCCCATAAAAACTCCATTGAAAACTTTACGCTATATAAACACAAGGCTAAATGAAGCCTTATCAAATATATCCAATGTATTAAGGTACTTTAACCATTCCAACTACCGTGGCATCCGCAGAACGCAACTTCTCAATCAAATTAATTAAAACTTACCTACGATCCTCTATGGCACAGAACCTACTTGTTAATTCTTCTTTTTTCAATAGAAAATAATATCGACTCATCGTTATATTATTATCCTCTTTTGCATATAAAAAGCGAGAACAAATTAAATTACAATATTTTAGTTTATGTTTATATTCATTTTTAAAGTGCGTTACTCATTTATGAATTTAATAGAATATATATGCTTTTCTCATTACGAAAAATTATCAAAAAAGCTTAGGTAAATTGTGTTTTTTTAAGGGACCGCAAATTTGCCCTGGACCGCCAAAATTGTCGGCATGGCACTGGTTATAATCTGTACAACCAGATGGATATTATCAATTACCGATAAATGACCGGGATGTTAGAAACCATTCGCTGTGTTACTATTCATGTTAACTAATTTAAAATTGGTAATATCCTAAGGTTGTGATAAAAGAAGGAATTCGAGGGAAGGTTCAACCAGTGGAAAATCTCAATTCTTTTGACCCCTTTAGGATGAACGTGATGAGAGCGATAATTTATTTAAATTCCAGATTAATTAATTATTAATATAAACATTTTCGAATCAAATAAAGCAAAATTGCCTTTAAAAATTGAACAAGTTATTTTTTCTAATTTGCCTTTTTTTTTTAAGTTGCTCGTTAATTTATATTTTAATATCACTATATTTTAACTAATATTTTTGAAAGTTTGTGAATTTAATTTTTCGATGTTCTGGACACAACCTTAATTGAATAAAAAAAACATGATTTCAAAATTTAGTTAACCCAAAATTGGTTACTAATTTTAGCAAGGTATCTTGGACATTTTTAATAACATTTATTAACAAATACGGCGAGAAAATTCTTAGCTAATTTCGTTAAGCGAAGATGGAGTATAATAAAAACACTTTTTTGGAGAGATTTAAAAAGTAAGCCATATTGTTAAATTTTAAATAATCTAAAACACTCTGGCGGAGAAAGTTTAATTAAAGAAAAATATCAAAATATATTCTATTTTATTTTTTTTCATATAATTTCTAATAATTTGATTTAAAAATGAAGCTCTCAAAATTAATTTTTTCTTATTTTAAAAAAAATTATAGTCCCAATTTATTTATATAAAAAATCATATCATGGTTGCAACTCCTTCAAGTGCCAAATTATGAAATTATTAACAGTAAGATATGATTAATTGAAATAAGAATAAAAATAAGGTAAATAATGATTGACACAAATTTTGATGAATAAAACCACAATTTAAAATTTATTGACAAATATAATCATTATTTAATTAATATACAAGTATATAAATGGAATTTGAAAGACGTATTGAAAGAAAAGAGACAAAAATATCATATATGTTTTAGCCATAAAAAGAAATCTTTTAAATGTTTTGGAAAAAATATAAAATATTTCGTTTTTATTTCTATCGCTTCCGCCTAAAAAAAGAACAACGTGAATATAAATAAAAGTTATTGATAATTGAGTTCAAATAAATTAGATAAAATTAATTTATACCATGTAAATTTGGCTCTGGCACCTTTTTGACCAGGTTTCTTTCTCTCTTTTGTCCTCGGATCGTAGGAGAGCAAACCAGCTTTTATATAATTTTAACAAAAAAATTAATCAAAATATTGATTCCTAAATGCACCCGCTCTAGATGAACCAAAAAAAATTTTTCTCGATATACTAATAGTGAGTAACGAAAGTGAGCCTAATATCAGTGCATCTATGATTATTTTAACATTATTTACGTTTAGATAAATTATTACATTTAGATTGTACTTTGAATGAATTTTTAAGATACTTTAAAAAAATAAAACAAAGAATATAAATTCGTTCATATTCAGACCTAGACCTATCAAAAACGAGTACGAATCGACTGGAGAAAATGTTGAAAAATGTTATAATGAAGCGTTTAACATTCATTCAATGTACATTTTCCAATTATCCTTCCTGAAACAATTTGAAGAAAAAAAACATATCTTATAACAAAATTTTTAAATATCCGGGTAGAGTTAGAAAAAGAAGAATCTAATACCGGCTAGGTTTAGGATTGAAAGATTTTATTTTATATCCGGGCCGAAGATTATTGGAGTGCTTATTAAACTTTTTTTTAAAATGAGATAGCTTATGATCGAAAATATTAAGTAGTGATATATTTTATTGCTTAAATCTATATATAATAAATATATATTATTATTAATAAATAACAAATTTAAACCAAAAAATATTTTGTTGGAAAAAATCGATAACAATGATCCATCAGGATCTCACATCAGGTCTTTTAAATAAAAAGCATAACCCGGCCGCGGGATATTATATATAGAGTATTTAAACTTTCATTTGTTTTACCTAATCTCATTTTTTCTATCTGATTAGGATTGAGAAAGGAAGTGATGGCTCGTGCTATGGCAAGTCGGCATGCCCCGGCTTTGCAAGACCAATCTTTAACTTTTTTAGCATCTTCTTGGATTCTGAGATCTATCTTAAAAGTGTCAAGGTAAGAAGAATGTCCCCAAAATGTGAGCGGTAAAAGTAAATGTCCCCTAATAAATAGACAGTAATGTATGTTATAGCAAAGTAATGCCTGATAATATTTCAGAAAATTACGTTTTAACATCAACACAAATATATAGGCTTTCAAAAAGAAATCTTAAAAATTGTTTAATCATCTTTTTAAATGAATGTATAATAAAATGATTTAATTAAGGCATGGAAGTGATTATTTATTTTAAAAAATATATGTCTTTTTTAAAGGGATCAGTCAGGATCATCACGGGATTTAAAGGGACTTCTTTAAGAATTCAATTTTATAAAGGATGAAGAACTTTTAAGAGGAAATTTATTTTAAAACGCGTTTTACGCTAGTTTCGTTTCGTTTTATTTATTTCTAATTTTAATTGTTATTTATTTATAAGTTTTTTTACATTAGGAAATTATTCCCAGATTAGTTTTAACCCATAGTTTCTTATCCCACTTGTTCAAAAATTCCATATCTACTATTTAACCAAGATAAAATTAATGAACCTGAAGTAATAGTGATCGCTCACAAAATAAAAAGTGGGAATTCCTATGAATCATTTTACAATATTAAATATATTTTTTCTGAGAATGGTATATAAAATAGGCAGGATAAAAATACCATAAACGTAATAGGCAATAGCATAGAAAATTTTCATCTTCGCCTTCGTTTATTGCCTAAATGAAAAGATGATGAGTCATGAGAAAATCTGGGGTGGAAGAATGATTTGTTATGGCAATGTATGTGGGAGCACAAACTGAGCGTAAGCGGATGATGGAGATATTGAAAGCCTTAAAGTAAAGGTAGGACTTCATCAGGGATATTATTATTTATCTTAGTAATGGATGCGGTGGCTAGAGAGATAGTGAATGAATTTCATGGGAGCGATTAGATGCGGATGATTTTGTATTAATGGCAAACAGCTAAGAAGAATAAAATTACTAGATGTAAGATAACTATGGAAGCAAGGGGTTTAAAATTGGGGTAATCTGAAGATGTAGATATCCGGCAACTGCTCTTGTGGTGTATGTGGGAAAAGAGTTACTGAAAATTCAATAGGGGAGACCAGGGCTAGTCGGCGCAAGGGGCTTGTCGGTTTAAAGGATTTTATTTTAAAACCAGTAAAGATTAAAAATTGAAATTTAGTTTTAATATAGATTTCTATAATATCCATATTTGGGGATGAAAATAATTTTTAATATAAAGCTATTTAAATTTTTATCTGTTATATGTTTTTGACGTAAAAATTACAATATTTTCACTTAATATTATTAGATGTATTAAAAAATTAAAAGTTTAAACATGACAAAATGGACATTATATGAAAGTTAAATATCTATTTTAATATTTGGAAAGGTTTCAGATTGATATATAATGCATAAATATATGTTAAGATCAAATATTACCACCATTGAGGTTAGTCGAATCGTGGCTAGTCGGCGCAATCAGTCAATTTTATTATATTAAGGTACCCAAATATATATGCAAAATTCAAAATAAAATAGGAAAATTTTTACTAAAAAGGATTATGAAGAAGCTATAAAACTGTATGAAAATGATATCTCATTAAGAAAAATACCATTTATTACAGGTTAAAATATAATATTTTATAAATGTAATATATAAAATAATAATTATTATATAAATTTATTAATGTGATTTTTCATAATACATTTCAATTTTAATATAATATCAGACCTAAATAAATATCTTGCAAACTAAAATCTTCATATATATATTGTGAAAATATAATATATTTGTCACAGTTATATATTGCATATATAAATTTTAGCCTGATAAAAAGATCAATTAAAATGAATTATATCTAGCAAACAAATATATATTATATATCTATTTTAATTGACAATATAATATGATTCAAATTAATACATTTTATTAGATATGAACATTTTTAGCATATAAATTTTAGCCTGATAATAATATCAATTTATTTAAAATGAATTATATCTAGCAAACAAATATTTTTATATATATCTATATTAATTGACAATATTATATGATTCAAATTAATTCATTTTATTGGACATAAACATTTTAGTTATCATATTATATTTTAGCCTGATAATAAAATCAAATGATGTTATATATTTATATAGAATTAGATAAATTTTGAGTAAAATATTATTAATAAAAAATAAACATTAATAAAATATTAATAAAAGATGTGTGTATTATATGTAAACAGGATTATAAAAGTTTTTATAATTTTGAAGATTGGTTTCAATGTAGAGTGGTTCTCTGCTAAAAAAAAGATCGTTATTTTATTTGTTATAATTGTAAATAGAATATTATATGAAGTATCATAGTTATATATTAAAATTTGAAAAAATTTTTTTTGTCCCATCTAATAAACCACTTGATTCGACTAGCCCCATTGATGATCCGACTAACCATGGGTTCGGGGCTACTAAGTTCAAAAAATGACTTACTAAAACCTTTTTAGAGAAATAATTATTAAATATTTAAAAAATATAACAGTATATATTTATAGGTAGATGTTTAAGGTATCTATTGGTAATTTGTAAGATCTTAAATGATCATTATTTTCGAAGCTATGATGATTTTGACGAAAATTGCGCCGACTAGCCCTGGTCTCCCCTACAATGTACCAGATGCCAGGGCATAAGACGTAGTGGGAAAAAAGAGAAGTCTATGTTAGCAAGGAAAATACATAAAAGGGGTACATAATAATGATAATGTAGCAATGGGTTAACCCTGGGAAAATTGGAAAAGTTTTGCTGTTTGGGTAATATGCTAAACGCAGATGGTAGTGTATATTCTACTGCTGTTGCAAAGGTAAGACAAGCATGGAAGAAGTTCAGAGAGATGTCACCTATTCTAACAAATAAAAACGTCTCACTGAAATTCAAGGGGAAGGTTTACGTAAGCTGTGTGAAGAGTTGTTTAGTCTATAGAGGTGAAACATGGGCAATGAAAGTGGCTCACGAAGCCAATTGGAAAAAAAGGATATGAGAATAAGACTGGCAAGGAATTGCGAGCAAGGATAAGAATAGAAGTGATTGGGTTATTAAAGAAACTAGACTAAGATGGTTTGGGCATGTGGAACGTAAGATAAAAGATGCTTAAATAAAGAGGCACCTTGATGGAAGTAGGAGGATAAAGTACTTAAGGAAGATCTAAGATAACGTAGATAATGATGATATCGGCGGATATAAGGAAAATGAATCTTCGAAATATTGATGCCCAGGATCGTCAAAAATGGAGAAGAAAAATCGGGGGGGGGGGCTGAAATCAATAAAATTTATTTAACCATTCCTGATAAAACCATAAAAACATCTCTATAATAACGGCACAAGAAGTGCTCCTTCCCATAGTAATGGTCAATCAATTTGCAATTGCCAAAAAAGTTGAAACGATGCCAATGTTAAAAATAGTAATAAATGTTCGACTAAATGCAATTTAAATATCATTTGTGTAAATATTAAATAATTTTTCAAAATTATATTTTAAATTACATCAAATATCAAAATAAAATATATGTATCGAATAGTGTTATTAAAAAGCCCGATTTGAGTCGATTTTAAAAAAGGTCCGATCAAGATTTTAGCCAAAATAATATTATGGCAGCCTGAATATTTTGTTCATATGTGGCAGAAAGGTTTGGACTTCTATTTGTCAAATCATGTGGCATATAATATCATTTTGGCTAAAATCTTAATCGGGTCGTTTTTAAAAATCAAACCTAATGTCGACTATGTAATCAAATTGAAAATAATGAAACAGAGATGATTTTCTAGAAAAGAAGTGTAATAACTTATAACAATAAGAAAAATTTATAATGTCATTTTAAAATTTATGAATCGATAGTTTTAAATAGCCTACAGAAATTTTGAAACTTGAAATATTATATATTTGTTAATAATTTTATCATTAGGTTATAATAAATTAAAGCATTGACCTATTATAACCTTTACTTAAAATTTTCTTTAATATTGAAATCCAAATATATTTTATTTAGCTTTTATTTAATATTCATTTTGATATTTAGCTTTAACACTAATATTTCCAACATCTTGACAAGCCCATTACCTTTTATTTATACTCATAACATAATTTATTTTTATCCCCCCCTGCAACCAAGTCCAGTCTATTAAGACCAGAGTAAAGATTTTTAAATTATTATTTGATACCTATAACAATATTTTGTGTTGATAAAAATATTCCTTACCCCCTAATACCTAGACCCTCCCACTTAGCGTGATATTTATCATTAGACTCAAAAGATATTTTAATTATCTTTTATTTGGTACCCATATTAAATTTTTATTTTTTACACCCTCCCTCCACCAACCCACCAGACCAAATCCAAACTATTAAGACTAAAAGTGAATTCTTCCAGTCAAAAGATATTTAAATTAGCTTTTATTTAATATCTATACTAATATTTTGTGTTTATAAAAATATTCCTGACCCCCAAGATCTAGATCCGTTCACTTAGAACGATAATTATCATTATAATCAATAGATATTTTAATTATAATTTGATACACATATCAAATCTTTGATTTTTTATGCCCTCTCTTTCCCCAACACCCAGACCAAATCCAAATTATTAAGAGCAAGAGTAAATTCTTTGAGTCAAAAGATATTTATATTACGTTTTATTTGATAACCCAAATTTTTATTTTTTACTCCCAAGTCCAGCTCATCAAAACCAAAAGTGAATACTTCAGTCAAAAGATATTTAAATATGCTTTTATTGGATATCTATATCAATATTTTGTGTTGATAAAAATATTCCTGACCTCCCCCCCCCCTCCCAGCCCTAGCCATCGATGGATACTCTATAATGGACATATCTACTTTCATATGGCCAAAAAAACAACTTTGAAAACAAATAATAAATTTTAAGCGAAACGTGTGTAAAACGCGTTTTAAAATAAAATCTCTCTTTAACACTGTTAAAACGTGATAATATAGTATTATCATTCCAAACCCCTAATTTTTTTTATTATCCCTTTAAAATATGTTTTGATACTGGATAGTTCGGACCATCAAAAATTATAACATATATATCACATTTTACCTCGTTGTCTAAAGCAAGGTTGGGCAAAAAATACTCAAATATTCGAATAAAGACACAGATACTTTTCATTTTTTATTTCAGATAGTTGGAAATTTTTTTAAAAAGATAGATGATACTATATCTTTTAAAGAAAAAAAAGTATATAAAGGATACAAATACTCTAAAATATTATTTCAAACAAAATGTAAAAAATAAATTATAATACAAATATTTAAGTATAAAGTAAAAACCAGGGCTGTGAACCCTCCTTCTAAAAAAGGGTTTGAGTTCTGATTCATTAAATATCTCCAAACCAGGTTTAGGTGTTTTTAGGGTTCGTGATCCAGAAAAATAAAGACCTATAATAAAAATAACAGAAGCATCAGTTTCTTAAAAAATTCATTTTACTATATTTAGCATTCACCATAAAAATTATTTATCATTATAAAATCCTATATAATTTTTAAAATATATTAATTTTTTTATTATAATAGTTTTAATATATATTTTTTAAACGTTTTGAATATTTGAAATTGAAATATAATAAATAATAATTTAGCAAAAAAAACTAAAACAATATAATTTTAAAAAATACTATTCTATTTGGGTAACAGATTAAATCATGAGGAAATTTTCATATATTATTTTTTTTTAATATATTTTTTTATTTATTATTATTTTAAATTTTAAAAAAATCTTAAGTATATTTAAGAATTTAGAAAAAAAGAGTATATTTAGGAATTTAGAAAAAAAGAGTATATTTAAGAATTTAGAAAAAAAAGATTATATTTAAGAATTTAGAAAAAAAGAGTATATTTAAGAATTTGAAAAAAAGAGTATATTTATTTGAGTATATTTAAGAATTTAGAAAAAAAGAGTATATTTAAGAATTTAGAAAAAAAGAGTATATTTATTTAAGAATTTAGAAAAAAAGAGTATATTTAAGAATTTAGAAAAAAAGAGTATATTTAAGAATTTAGAAAAACAGAGTATATTTAAGAATTTAATAAAAATAGGTATATTAAATAATTAATCAATTTATTTGAATAAACATAACATATATACAATGTTAAATTTAAAAAACTTTGATATTGTATCAAAAAATTTCCTTCAAAATCCACACGATATTTATTTATCAAAAAAAAAATCTAAAAATACGCCAATTGAAAGAAAAAGGTAACATTCAAAAATTTCTACCAAAATCCAGACAATCTAAAAAAAATAAATAAAAAATTTTAAAAAAAATAAATAAAAAAAAATAATATATGAAAATTTCCCCATGATTTAATCTGTAACCTCTATTTGTGTTTTAAAATTTTATAAGCGAATTATCAGGATATCTTCCATGAGATGTTAAAATTAAAATATCGATAGCCTAACTTTGACAGTGCATTGCAACTTGCATTAAACAAAGCTACCTTATTTTCTTCTTTTCTTTGGTCTTAATTTTAATTTAGTAATTCAACAAACAACAATAAATATTCCTAAAATATTTTTTATTATAATAGAATATACGTTATCTATTATAAAAAAACTTACAAAATATACTAGTAAAATTTAAAAATTTATATAAAATGGAATGCTCTAAAATAAAGGATTCCACGAAAAACAATTTTCCCAAAAAATGTTTTTATATTGAACATAAAATAAAAATTATGTTAAATAATTTACATGTTTTTTTATTATATTTTAATATAGTTCTATAATATCGTCACCTGAAAATTATATTATTCCATATCCATCTAATTTTTGTCAAAAATGACTTTTATAAATCAATTTTTAATACAAAAAAATCGAAGTATATAAGGTTAAATATCCTATTGAAAACAATAGAAACGAAGCTTAATTTTTAAAATTGGTCTCCTATAAAATTACCAAAGTGAAGATAGAATAATCAAATTCTCAGGCGACAGACGATGTGTTATTTTTAATATATTTTTTAAAATAAAGTTTAATATTTTTAAAAAGTTATTGAATCCTAAGCCCAAAATTTTAAAAAGGGGTTTGGATTCAGTAAATATCGAGGATTCGAAGGGTTCTAATTCAGGGTTCTGGATCACAACCCTGGTAAAAAGTATCTTATATGTAAGACACATCCGCAATACTGCCCAACTCTCTCCTTCTTTAAAGGTTTGAAATGATAATTCACGAATGCTATAAAACTAACCCTACCAATATAATAAGTTACCCCTGGTTTAATTTCGTAGAAAGGGAATTCTAGCAGAAAAAAAATAAAAGGGATTCGAATTTGGTTTATAGAAAATGTTCCTTACCTCAAATTTTAAAATATTCTATTTTAATTTTCCAGCAAAAAAATATAATGCCTAACCCTAATAAAAATTTTCTTTGTATCCTTTAATATTGGGTTTAAAAAAATTAAACTCTCTAATCCAGATACCCGAGTAAATAAAATTAGAATTTCGTCATAACTAGATTTGACAGCTGATACCTAATGCATAAACGTTTGGAATGATAGTACAAATTAAAAATAAAAAAAAGTGTTATCAAAAGGATTATTAAACCAATATGAAATGGAGGAATAGGCAAAAAACCATTACTAATTTTTCTACCTTAATATCGGTTTATCAATTGCTCTTCTTTTTTTTTAATCCTATAACTCATTTTAAACTTAATTTACCATTACCTATGAATCAAATCAGGAAAGTAAGTTATATCTTTGTCCTTGTTTATGCTGATTAAGGGTAATTGTAAATTAATCAATTCATCTTCAAGTTTATCGATTTGAGTTAATTTAGCGTGAGCCCATGTAGTTTTTCTTTTGCCATAAGCTTGACTATATAAATTTCCGTGTTCATCTTTAAGAATCTTTTATTTATAATTAAAGAAAATATATTGCAACCAATTTTGAAGATGCAGGTGTTGAGAATAAAAATCAATTCCATCTATTTCAGTTGGACATAATAATTATCCAAATTTATGACCTTACAAATAAATTACTTGGCATTTTTTACTATAAATACCTTTTGAATATTATTCAAACTTATCTTAGCAGTCTAATAAATGAATATTATTTATGTCCTTTTACTTTAAAATTAAATTATTTCATTTTATTTGATATTATATTAGTAAACTAAAAAAAATACTCAAATAATAACTAGTTTTCTTTTTAAATGCAAATTTCAAAATAACAAATTAAATATATAATTTTTATATAAAATGACAAACTGTTTTTTTCCAGATTTTTCTAGAGCCTGTTTCTAATATTTGATGGGGTTAGGCCAAAAGAAGAAAACATTATTTCTACAGAAGCTGCTATTCCAAAGATTTGATTGATGATTAGGATGATGTATTGTCACCAGTGTTGTTAAACGGCTAGATTTAAACAATTTTAAATTAAAATTTTAGCCAGAATAATATTTCGTTAAATGTCTAGAATCTTTCAATCATCTATGAGTAAAACTCCATGTTTATAATTTTTGGCTATGACTTACCATTTTTAAAAATCAAGCCGTTTTACAACACTATTAATCATCGACAAAAATTTTATTTTTTTACATTAAAATTTACAAATATTAGGATCACATAAACGACGTTACTTTTTTTGAAGAAAAGGAACGCCATTCGTTACCTTCTTTTAGAGGTAACGAGTAACGGTAACGCGTTTTTTTTGAGTAACGGTAACGCAAAACGTTACTCGTTACTTTATATTTTTTCTTAAAAAATATCAACAAAAAGAAAAACATATTTTATTGTATTATAAAATTACTTTTATTTATTTTTTAATAATTAATATAAATAATTTAATCCGAGTTTTAATTCATATCAACCACTGCCTTCATTTTTATTTTAAATTCTCGTTGTTAAATTTTCTGTCAAAATTAATATTCAATCAAAATTCAACGTAAATGTTAATAATGATATTATTATTCTTATAATTTATTTTAAGAATATTATGTCCATTACTTACTTCTTCAGATGAATTAACCCTTCCCTGGCCTCAATTTGAAAACCAATAAAGAAAATTAATGGTACTAAGTCTACACTTTGGAAATGTAAATTATATCCCAACACAAATATTTCAACCTCAATGTCCAGCAGTTCAAACTTAAAAAAGCATTTGAAGGTAAAAAGATAAATTATTATATCATTATTTTAAAATTACTTTAATAATCTATATACATAATCCTCAAAAAATGTCAATCAAATTTAGCCAATAGTTTTCTTTTAAATATTATTTGTCCAATCAAAATGATTATAGATAATTTGATCACAATGGTAATCAACGTGAAAACTAAATCATTCATTCACAAATCACTTCCAATCACTCTATTACCATATCATTACAAAAAAAATCATCCCAGGTTTTATAATTTTTAAATATGATTCTTTTATAAATCAAGATCATTTTCTATATTTATTAATAGCAATCTCATTTAGATGCCCCCTATCCAGAAATTATACAATTGTTAGATGATGAAGCTTAGGTTTTATAATTTTTAAATATGATTCTTTTATAAATCTAGATCATTTTCTATATTTATAATTAATAGCAATCTCATTTAGATGCCCCCTATCCAGAAATTATACCATTGTTAGATGATGAAGCACAGGTTTTATAATTTTTAAATATGATTCTTTTATTAATCAAGATCATTTTCTATATTTATAATTAATAGCAATCTTATTTAGATGCCCCCTATCCAGAAATTGTACCATTGTTAGATGATGAAGCCCAGGTTTTATAATTTTTAAATATGATTCATTTATAAATCAAGATCATTTTCTATATTTATAATTTATAGCAATCTCATTTAGATGCCCCCTATCCAGAAATTATACTATTGTAGATGATAAAGCCCAGGTTATATATATATTAAATATGATTATTTTAATAAATCATGATCATTTTCTATATTTATAATTAATAGCAATCCCATTTAGATGCCCCCTATCCAGAAATTATACCATTGTTAGATGATAAAGCCCAGGTTATATATATTTTAAATATGATTATTTTAATAAATCAAGATCATTTTCTATATTTATAATTAATAGCAATCTCATTTAGATGCCTCCTATCCAGAAATTATACCACTGTTAGATGATGAAGCACAGGTTTTATAATTTTTAAATATGATTCTTTTATAAATCAAAATCATTTTCTATATTTATAATTAATAACAATCTCATTTAGATGCCCCCTATCCAGAAATTATATCATTGTTAGATAATAAAGCCCAGGTTTTATAATTTTTAACTATAATTTTTTTTTAAATGTGAATGAAACGTAATATTTTAAAATTTATAAGTTTTAATAGTTTGTCTGTAGAATGTTAATTAAATTTCTCTTCAAAATATAGCAAATGGAAAATATACCCAATAGTTTTATTTTTGATAACCCAGAAGAAATATCTAGAGATTTATCAACAAATAAAGAGGTTTATAATTTAAATAATATTTAATAATGTCTTTAAAGGGTAAAGATAATCATATTGTTATCCAATTAGAGTCAATTTATACAGATGAAGTAATCAGTTTAAATTATCTATACATTTTAAATTATACAGTTGCCAAACAAAGCTAAATTAACTCCTTTATCTCAATATAAAAATGAAGATATTATTTCATTATATAAGGAAAAGAATCCTAATGATCCCTTTCATTTTTTTAAATGTAGAATGACTAAAAATATGATTGATTTTATAATTCAATTTGGCCCAGTACAACCAAGCAAGGAATTTACAACATCATCTTCAAAAACGAAACCACATTGAGCTAAGAAAAGAGAACTTCTTCACTATCGCTAAACCATCTTCCTCACCAACAAAAGTAAATTCTATTTTATAATTTCAATTTACACGTTTTATTTCAGGTTATTTACGGCAAACTACGAGCAAGGAAATTACAACATCATCTTCAAAAACGAAACCACATTGAGCAAAGAAAAGAGAACTTCTTCACCATTGCTAAACCATCTTCCTCACCAACAACAGTAAATTCTATTTTATAATTTCAATTTACACGTTTTATTTCAGGTTATTTACGGTAAATTACGAGCAAGGAAATTACAACATCATCTTCAAAAACGAAACCACATTGAGCAAAGAAAAGAGAACTTCTTCACCATCGCTAAACCATCTTCCTCACCAACTACAGTAAATTCTATTTATAATTTCAATTTACACGTTTTATTTCAGGTTATTTACGGCAAACTACGAGCAAGGAAATTACAACATCATCTTCAAAAACGAAACCACATTGAGCAAAGAAAAGAGAACTTCTTCACCATCGCTAAACCATCTTCCTCACCAACAACAGTAAATTCTATTTTATAATTTCAATTTACACGTTTTATTTCAGGTTATTTACGGTAAATTACGAGCAAGGAAATTACAACATCATCTTCAAAAACGAAACCACATTGAGCTAAGAAAAGAGAACTTCTTCACTATCGCTAAACCATCTTCCTCACCAACAACAGTAAATTCTATTTTATAATTTCAATTTACACGTTTTATTTCAGGTTATTTACGGCAAACTAAGAGCAAGGAAATTACAACATCATCTTCAAAAACGAAACCACATTGAGCAAAGAAAAGAGAACTTCTTCACCATTGCTAAACCATCTTCCTCACCAACAACAGTAAATTCTATTTTATAATTTCAATTTACACGTTTTATTTCAGGTTATTTACGGTAAATTACGAGCAAGGAAATTACAACATCATCTTCAAAAACGAAACCACATTGAGCAAAGAAAAGAGAACTTCTTCACCATCGCTAAACCATCTTCCTCACCAACTACAGTAAATTCTATTTATAATTTCAATTTACACGTTTTATTTCAGGTTATTTACGGCAAACTACGAGCAAGGAAATTACAACATCATCTTCAAAAACGAAACCACATTGAGCAAAGAAAAGAGAACTTCTTCACCATTGCTAAACCATCTTCCTCACCAACAACAGTAAATTCTATTTTATAATTTCAATTTACACGTTTTATTTCAGGTTATTTACGGTAAATTACGAGCAAGGAAATTACAACATCATCTTCAAAAACGAAACCACATTGAGCAAAGAAAAGAGAACTTCTTCACCATCGCTAAACCATCTTCCTCACCAACTACAGTAAATTCTATTTATAATTTCAATTTACACGTTTTATTTCAGGTTATTTACGGCAAACTACGAGCAAGGAAATTACAACATCATCTTCAAAAACGAAACCACATTGAGCAAAGAAAAGAGAACTTCTTCACCATCGCTAAACCATCTTCCTCACCAACAACAGTAAATTCTATTTTATAATTTCAATTTACACGTTTTATTTCAGGTTATTTACGGTAAATTACGAGCAAGGAAATTACAACATCATCTTCAAAAACGAAACCACATTGAGCTAAGAAAAGAGAACTTCTTCACTATCGCTAAACCATCTTCCTCACCAACAACAGTAAATTCTATTTTATAATTTCAATTTACACGTTTTATTTCAGGTTATTTACGGCAAACTAAGAGCAAGGAAATTACAACATCATCTTCAAAAACGAAACCACATTGAGCAAAGAAAAGAGAACTTCTTCACCATTGCTAAACCATCTTCCTCACCAACAACAGTAAATTCTATTTTATAATTTCAATTTACACGTTTTATTTCAGGTTATTTACGGTAAATTACGAGCAAGGAAATTACAACATCATCTTCAAAAACGAAACCACATTGAGCAAAGAAAAGAGAACTTCTTCACCATCGCTAAACCATCTTCCTCACCAACTACAGTAAATTCTATTTATAATTTCAATTTACACGTTTTATTTCAGGTTATTTACGGCAAACTACGAGCAAGGAAATTACAACATCATCTTCAAAAACGAAACCACATTGAGCAAAGAAAAGAGAACTTCTTCACCATCGCTAAACCATCTTCCTCACCAACAACAGTAAATTCTATTTTATAATTTCAATTTACACGTTTTATTTCAGGTTATTTACGGTAAATTACGAGCAAGGAAATTACAACATCATCTTCAAAAACGAAACCACATTGAGCTAAGAAAAGAGAACTTCTTCACTATCGCTAAACCATCTTTCTCACCAACAACAGTAAATTCTATTTTATAATTTCAATTTACACGTTTTATTTCAGGTTATTTACGGCAAACTAAGAGCAAGGAAATTACAACATCATCTTCAAAAACGAAACCACATTGAGCAAAGAAAAGAGAACTTCTTCACCATTGCTAAACCATCTTCCTCACCAACTACAGTAAATTCTATTTTATAATTTCAATTTACACGTTTTATTTCAGGTTATTTACGGCAAACTACGAGCAAGGAAATTACAACATCATCTTCAAAAACGAAACCACATTGAGCAAAGAAAAGAGAACTTCTTCACTATCGCTAAACCATCTTCCTCACCAACAACAGTAAATTCTATTTTATAATTTCAATTTACACGTTTTATTTCAGGTTATTTACGGCAAACTACGAGCAAGGAAATTACAACATCTTCAAAAACGAAACCACATTGAGCAAAGAAAAGAGAACTTCTTCACCATTGCTAAACCATCTTCCTCACCAACAACAGTAAATTCTATTTTATAATTTCAATTTACACGTTTTATTTCAGGTTATTTACGGTAAATTACGAGCAAGGAAATTACAACATCATCTTCAATAACGAAGCCACATTGAGCAAAGGAAAGAGAACTTCTTCACCATTGCTAAACCATCTTCCTCACCAACTACAGTAAATTCTATTTTATAATTTCAAACGTTTTATTTCAGGTTATTTACGGTAAATTACGAGCAAGGAAATTACAACATCATCTTCAAAAACGAAACCACATTGAGCAAAGAAAAGAGAACTTCTTCACCATCGCTAAACCATCTTCCTCACCACAACAGTAAATTCTATTTTATAATTTCAATTTACACGTTTTATTTCAGGTTATTTACGGTAAATTACGAGCAAGAAAATTACAACATCATCTTCAAAAACGAAACCACATTGAGCTAAGAAAAGAGAACTTCTTCACTATCGCTTAACCATCTTCCTCACCAACAACAGTAAATTCTATTTTATAATTTCAATTTACACGTTTTATTTCAGGTTATTTACGGCAAACTACGAGCAAGGAAATTACAACATCATCTTCAAAAACGAAACCACATTGAGCAAAGAAAAGAGAACTTCTTCACCATTGCTAAACCATCTTCCTCACCAACTACAGTAAATTCTATTTTATAATTTCAATTTACACGTTTTATTTCAGGTTATTTACGGCAAACTACGAGCAAGGAAATTACAACATCATCTTCAAAAACGAAACCACATTGAGCAAAGAAAAGAGAACTTCTTCACCATCGCTAAACCATCTTCCTCACCACAACGTAAATTCTATTTTATAATTTCAATTTACACGTTTTATTTCAGGTTATTTACGGTAAATTACGAGCAAGGAAATTACAACATCATCTTCAAAAACGAAACCACATTGAGCTAAGAAAAGAGAACTTCTTCACTATCGCTAAACCATCTTCCTCACCAACAACAGTAAATTCTATTTTATAATTTCAATTTACACGTTTTATTTCAGGTTATTTACGGCAAACTAAGAGCAAGGAAATTACAACATCATCTTCAAAAACGAAACCACATTGAGCAAAGAAAAGAGAACTTCTTCTCGCTAAACCATCTTCCTCATAAACAACAGTAAATTCTATTTTATAATTTCAATTTACACGTTTTATTTCAGGTTATTTACGGTAAATTACGAGCAAGGAAATTACAACATCATCTTCAAAAACGAAACCACATTGAGCTAAGAAAAGAGAACTTCTTCACCATTGCTAAACCATCTTCCTCACCAACTACAGTAAATTCTATTTTATAATTTCAATTTACACGTTTTATTTCAGGTTATTTACGGCAAACTACGAGCAAGGAAATTACAACATCATCTTCAAAAACGAAACCACATTGAGCAAAGAAAAGAGAACTTCTTCACTATCGCTAAACCATCTTCCTCACCAACAACAGTAAATTCTATTTTATAATTTCAATTTACACGTTTTATTTCAGGTTATTTACGGCAAACTACGAGCAAGGAAATTACAACATCTTCAAAAACGAAACCACATTGAGCAAAGAAAAGAGAACTTCTTCACCATTGCTAAACCATCTTCCTCACCAACAACAGTAAATTCTATTTTATAATTTCAATTTACACGTTTTATTTCAGGTTATTTACGGCAAACTAAGAGCAAGGAAATTACAACATCATCTTCAAAAACGAAACCACATTGAGCAAAGAAAAGAGAACTTCTTCATCATTGCTAAACCATCTTCCTCAGCAACAACAGTAAATTCTATTTTATAATTTCAATTTACACGTTTTATTTCAGGTTATTTACGGCAAACTACGAGCAAGGAAATTACAACATCTTCAAAAACGAAACCACATTGAGCAAAGAAAAGAGAAGTTCTTCACCATTGCTAAACCATCTTCCTCACCAACAACAGTAAATTCTATTTTATAATTTCAATTTACACGTTTTATTTCAGGTTATTTACGGTAAATTACGAGCAAGGAAATTACAACATCATCTTCAATAACGAAGCCACATTGAGCAAAGGAAAGAGAACTTCTTCACCATTGCTAAACCATCTTCCTCACCAACTACAGTAAATTCTATTTTATAATTTCAAACGTTTTATTTCAGGTTATTTACGGTAAATTACGAGCAAGGAAATTACAACATCATCTTCAAAAACGAAACCACATTGAGCAAAGAAAAGAGAACTTCTTCACCATCGCTAAACCATCTTCCTCACCACAACAGTAAATTCTATTTTATAATTTCAATTTACACGTTTTATTTCAGGTTATTTACGGCAAACTAAGAGCAAGGAAATTACAACATCATCTTCAAAAACGAAACCACATTGAGCAAAGAAAAGAGAACTTCTTCACTATCGCTAAACCATCTTCCTCACCAACAAAAGTAAATTCTATTTTATAATTTCAATTTACACGTTTTATTTCAGGTTATTTACGGCAAACTATGAGCAAGGTAATTACAACATCTTCTTCAAAAACGAAACCACATTGAGCAAAGAAAAGAGAACTTCTTCACCATTGCTAAACCATCTTCCTCACCAACAACAGTAAATTCTATTTTATAATTTCAATTTACACGTTTTATTTCAGGTTATTTACGGTAAATTACGAGCAAGGAAATTACAACATCATCTTCAAAAACGAAACCACATTGAGCAAAGAAAAGAGAACTTCTTCACCATCGCTAAACCATCTTCCTCACCAACAACAGTAAATTCTATTTTATAATTTCAATTTACACGTTTTATTTCAGGTTATTTACGGTAAATTACGAGCAAGGAAATTACAACATCATCTTCAAAAACGAAACCACATTGAGCAAAGAAAAGAGAACTTCTTCACCATTGCTAAACCATCTTCCTCACCAACTACAGTAAATTCTATTTTATAATTTCAATTTACACGTTTTATTTCAGGTTATTTACGGCAAACTACGAGCAAGGAAATTACAACATCATCTTCAAAAACGAAACCACATTGAGCAAAGAAAAGAGAACTTCTTCACCATCGCTAAACCATCTTCCTCACCACAACGTAAATTCTATTTTATAATTTCAATTTACACGTTTTATTTCAGGTTATTTACGGTAAATTACGAGCAAGGAAATTACAACATCATCTTCAAAAACGAAACCACATTGAGCTAAGAAAAGAGAACTTCTTCACTATCGCTAAACCATCTTCCTCACCAACAACAGTAAATTCTATTTTATAATTTCAATTTACACGTTTTATTTCAGGTTATTTACGGCAAACTAAGAGCAAGGAAATTACAACATCATCTTCAAAAACGAAACCACATTGAGCAAAGAAAAGAGAACTTCTTCTCGCTAAACCATCTTCCTCACCAACAACAGTAAATTCTATTTTATAATTTCAATTTACACGTTTTATTTCAGGTTATTTACGGTAAATTACGAGCAAGGAAATTACAACATCATCTTCAAAAACGAAACCACATTGAGCTAAGAAAAGAGAACTTCTTCACTATCGCTAAACCATCTTCCTCACCAACAACAGTAAATTCTATTTTATAATTTCAATTTACACGTTTTATTTCAGGTTATTTACGGCAAACTAAGAGCAAGGAAATTACAACATCATATTCAAAAACGAAACCACATTGAGCAAAGAAAAGAGAACTTCTTCACCATTGCTAAACCATATTCCTCACCAACTACAGTAAATTCTATTTTATAATTTCAATTTACACGTTTTATTTCAGGTTATTTACGGCAAACTACGAGCAAGGAAATTACAACATCATCTTCAAAAACGAAACCACATTGAGCAAAGAAAAGAGAACTTCTTCACTATCGCTAAACCATCTTCCTCACCAACAACAGTAAATTCTATTTTATAATTTCAATTTACACGTTTTATTTCAGGTTATTTACGGCAAACTACGAGCAAGGAAATTACAACATCTTCAAAAACGAAACCACATTGAGCAAAGAAAAGAGAACTTCTTCACCATTGCTAAACCATCTTCCTCACCAACAACAGTAAATTCTATTTTATAATTTCAATTTACACGTTTTATTTCAGGTTATTTACGGCAAACTAAGAGCAAGGAAATTACAACATCATCTTCAAAAACGAAACCACATTGAGCAAAGAAAAGAGAACTTCTTCATCATTGCTAAACCATCTTCCTCACCAACAACAGTAAATTCTATTTTATAATTTCAATTTACACGTTTTATTTCAGGTTATTTACGGCAAACTACGAGCAAGGAAATTACAACATCTTCAAAAACGAAACCACATTGAGCAAAGAAAAGAGAACTTCTTCACCATTGCTAAACCATCTTCCTCACCAACAACAGTAAATTCTATTTTATAATTTCAATTTACACGTTTTATTTCAGGTTATTTACGGTAAATTACGAGCAAGGAAATTACAACATCATCTTCAATAACGAAGCCACATTGAGCAAAGGAAAGAGAACTTCTTCACCATTGCTAAACCATCTTCCTCACCAACTACAGTAAATTCTATTTTATAATTTCAAACGTTTTATTTCAGGTTATTTACGGTAAATTACGAGCAAGGAAATTACAACATCATCATCAAAAACGAAACCACATTGAGCAAAGAAAAGAGAACTTCTTCACCATCGCTAAACCATCTTCCTCACCACAACAGTAAATTCTATTTTATAATTTCAATTTACACGTTTTATTTCAGGTTATTTACGGCAAACTAAGAGCAAGGAAATTACAACATCATCTTCAAAAACGAAACCACATTGAGCTAAGAAAAGAGAACTTCTTCACCATTGCTAAACCATCTTCCTCACCAACTACAGTAAATTCTATTTTATAATTTCAATTTACACGTTTTATTTCAGATTATTTACGGCAAACTACGAGCAAGGAAATTACAACATCATCTTCAAAAACGAAACCACATTGAGCAAAGAAAAGAGAACTTCTTCACTATCGCTAAACCATCTTCCTCACCAACAACAGTAAATTCTATTTTATAATTTCAATTTACACGTTTTATTTCAGGTTATTTACGGCAAACTATGAGCAAGGAAATTACAACATCTTCTTCAAAAACGAAACCACATTGAGCAAAGAAAAGAGAACTTCTTCACCATTGCTAAACCATCTTCCTCACCAACAACAGTAAATTCTATTTTATAATTTCAATTTACACGTTTTATTTCAGGTTATTTACGGTAAATTACGAGCAAGGAAATTACAACATCATCTTCAAAAACGAAACCACATTGAGCAAAGAAAAGAGAACTTCTTCACCATCGCTAAACCATCTTCCTCACCAACTACAGTAAATTCTATTTTATAATTTCAATTTACACGTTTTATTTCAGGTTATTTACGGCAAACTACGAGCAAGGAAATTACAACATCATCTTCAAAAACGAAACCACATTGAGCAAAGAAAAGAGAACTTCTTCACCATCGCTAAACCATCTTCCTCACCAACAACAGTAAATTCTATTTTATAATTTCAATTTACACGTTTTATTTCAGGTTATTTACGGTAAATTACGAGCAAGGAAATTACAACATCATCTTCAAAAACGAAACCACATTGAGCTAAGAAAAGAGAACTTCTTCACTATCGCTAAACCATCTTCCTCACCAACAACAGTAAATTCTATTTTATAATTTCAATTTACACGTTTTATTTCAGGTTATTTACGGCAAACTAAGAGCAAGGAAATTACAACAACATCTTCAAAAACGAAACCATATTGAGCAAAGAAAAGAGAACTTCTTCACCATTGCTAAACCATCTTCCTCACCAACTACAGTAAATTCTATTTTATAATTTCAATTTACACGTTTTATTTCAGGTTATTTACGGCAAACTACGAGCAAGGAAATTACAACATCATCTTCAAAAACGAAACCACATTGAGCAAAGAAAAGAGAACTTCTTCACTATCGCTAAACCATCTTCCTCACCAACAACAGTAAATTCTATTTTATAATTTCAATTTACACGTTTTATTTCAGGTTATTTACGGCAAACTACGAGCAAGGAAATTACAACATCTTCTTCAAAAACGAAACCACATTGAGCAAAGAAAAGAGAACTTCTTCACCATTGCTAAACCAACTTCCTCACCAACAACAGTAAATTCTATTTTATAATTTCAATTTACACGTTTTATTTCAGGTTATTTACGGTAAATTACGAGCAAGGAAATTACAACATCATCTTCAATAATGAAGCCACATTGAGCAAAGGAAAGAGAACTTCTTCACCATTGCTAAACCATCTTCCTCACCAACTACAGTAAATTCTATTTTATAATTTCAATTTACACGTTTTATTTCAGGTTATTTACGGCAAACTACGAGCAAGGAAATTACAACATCATCTTCAAAAACGAAACCACATTGAGCAAAGAAAAGAGAACTTCTTCACCATCGCTAAACCATCTTCCTCACCACAACAGTAAATTCTATTTTATAATTTCAATTTACACGTTTTATTTCAGGTTATTTACGGTAAATTACGAGCAAGGAAATTACAACATCATCTTCAAAAACGAAACCACATTGAGCTAAGAAAAGAGAACTTCTTCACTATCGCTAAACCATCTTCCTCACCAACAACAGTAAATTCTATTTTATAATTTCAATTTACACGTTTTATTTCAGGTTATTTACGGCAAACTACGAGCAAGGAAATTACAACATCATCTTCAAAAACGAAACCACATTGAGCAAAGAAAAGAGAACTTCTTCATCATTGCTAAACCATCTTCCTCAGCAACAACAGTAAATTCTATTTTATAATTTCAATTTACACGTTTTATTTCAGGTTATTTACGGTAAATTACGAGCAAGGAAATTACAACATCTTCAAAAACGAAACCACATTGAGCAAAGAAAAGAGAACTTCTTCACCATTGCTAAACCATCTTCCTCACCAACAACAGTAAATTCTATTTTATAATTTCAATTTACACGTTTTATTTCAGGTTATTTACGGTAAATTACGAGCAAGGAAATTACAACATCATCTTCAATAACGAAGCCACATTGAGCAAAGGAAAGAGAACTTCTTCACCATTGCTAAACCATCTTCCTCACCAACTACAGTAAATTCTATTTTATAATTTCAATTTACACGTTTTATTTCAGGTTATTTACGGCAAACTACGAGCAAGGAAATTACAACATCATCTTCAAAAACGAAACCACATTGAGCAAAGAAAAGAGAACTTCTTCACTATCGCTAAACCATCTTCCTCACCAACAACAGTAAATTCTATTTTATAATTTCAATTTACACGTTTTATTTCAGGTTATTTACGGCAAACTACGAGCAAGGAAATTACAACATCTTCAAAAACGAAACCACATTGAGCAAAGAAAAGAGAACTTCTTCACCATTGCTAAACCATCTTCCTCACCAACAACAGTAAATTCTATTTTATAATTTCAATTTACACGTTTTATTTCAGGTTATTTACGGTAAATTACGAGCAAGGAAATTACAACATCATCTTCAATAACGAAGCCACATTGAGCAAAGGAAAGAGAACTTCTTCACCATTGCTAAACCATCTTCCTCACCAACTACAGTAAATTCTATTTTATAATTTCAAACGTTTTATTTCAGGTTATTTACGGTAAATTACGAGCAAGGAAATTACAACATCATCTTCAAAAACGAAACCACATTGAGCAAAGAAAAGAGAACTTCTTCACCATCGCTAAACCATCTTCCTCACCACAACAGTAAATTCTATTTTATAATTTCAATTTACACGTTTTATTTCAGGTTATTTACGGTAAATTACGAGCAAGAAAATTACAACATCATCTTCAAAAACGAAACCACATTGAGCTAAGAAAAGAGAACTTCTTCACTATCGCTTAACCATCTTCCTCACCAACAACAGTAAATTCTATTTTATAATTTCAATTTACACGTTTTATTTCAGGTTATTTACGGCAAACTACGAGCAAGGAAATTACAACATCATCTTCAAAAACGAAACCACATTGAGCAAAGAAAAGAGAACTTCTTCACCATTGCTAAACCATCTTCCTCACCAACTACAGTAAATTCTATTTTATAATTTCAATTTACACGTTTTATTTCAGGTTATTTACGGCAAACTACGAGCAAGGAAATTACAACATCATCTTCAAAAACGAAACCACATTGAGCAAAGAAAAGAGAACTTCTTCACCATCGCTAAACCATCTTCCTCACCACAACGTAAATTCTATTTTATAATTTCAATTTACACGTTTTATTTCAGGTTATTTACGGTAAATTACGAGCAAGGAAATTACAACATCATCTTCAAAAACGAAACCACATTGAGCTAAGAAAAGAGAACTTCTTCACTATCGCTAAACCATCTTCCTCACCAACAACAGTAAATTCTATTTTATAATTTCAATTTACACGTTTTATTTCAGGTTATTTACGGCAAACTAAGAGCAAGGAAATTACAACATCATCTTCAAAAACGAAACCACATTGAGCTAAGAAAAGAGAACTTCTTCACTATCGCTAAACCATCTTCCTCACCAACAACAGTAAATTCTATTTTATAATTTCAATTTACACGTTTTATTTCAGGTTATTTACGGTAAATTACGAGCAAGGAAATTACAACATCATCTTCAATAACGAAGCCACATTGAGCAAAGGAAAGAGAACTTCTTCACCATTGCTAAACCATCTTCCTCACCAACTACAGTAAATTCTATTTTATAATTTCAAACGTTTTATTTCAGGTTATTTACGGTAAATTACGAGCAAGGAAATTACAACATCATCTTCAAAAACGAAACCACATTGAGCAAAGAAAAGAGAACTTCTTCACTATCGCTAAACCATCTTCCTCACCAACAACAGTAAATTCTATTTTATAATTTCAATTTACACGTTTTATTTCAGGTTATTTACGGCAAACTACGAGCAAGGAAATTACAACATCTTCTTCAAAAACGAAACCACATTGAGCAAAGAAAAGAGAACTTCTTCACCATTGCTAAACCATCTTCCTCACCAACTACAGTAAATTCTATTTTATAATTTCAATTTACACGTTTTATTTCAGGTTATTTACGGTAAATTACGAGCAAGGAAATTACAACATCATCTTCAAAAACGAAACCACATTGAGCTAAGAAAAGAGAACTTCTTCACTATCGCTAAACCATCTTCCTCACCAACAACAGTAAATTCTATTTTATAATTTCAATTTACACGTTTTATTTCAGGTTATTTACGGCAAACTACGAGCAAGGAAATTACAACATCATCTTCAAAAACGAAACCACATTGAGCAAAGAAAAGAGAACTTCTTCATCATTGCTAAACCATCTTCCTCAGCAACAACAGTAAATTCTATTTTATAATTTCAATTTACACATTTTATTTCAGGTTATTTACGGTAAATTACGAGCAAGGAAATTACAACATCTTCAAAAACGAAACCACATTGAGCAAAGAAAAGAGAACTTCTTCACCATTGCTAAACCATCTTCCTCACCAACAACAGTAAATTCTATTTTATAATTTCAATTTACAAGTTTTATTTCAGGTTATTTACGGTAAATTACGAGCAAGGAAATTACAACATCATCTTCAATAACGAAGCCACATTGAGCAAAGGAAAGAGAACTTCTTCACCATTGCTAAACCATCTTCCTCACCAACTACAGTAAATTCTATTTTATAATTTCAAACGTTTTATTTCAGGTTATTTACGGTAAATTACGAGCAAGGAAATTACAACATCATCTTCAAAAACGAAACCACATTGAGCTAAGAAAAGAGAACTTCTTCACTATCGCTAAACCATCTTCCTCACCAACAACAGTAAATTCTATTTTATAATTTCAATTTACGTTTTATTTCAGGTTATTTACGGCAAACTAAGAGCAAGGAAATTACAACATCATCTTCAAAAACGAAACCACATTGAGCAAAGAAAAGAGAACTTCTTCACCATTGCTAAACCATCTTCCTCACCAACAACAGTAAATTTTATTTTATAATTTCAATTTACACGTTTTATTTCAGGTTATTTACGGTAAATTACGAGCAAGGAAATTACAACATCATCTTCAAAAACGAAACCACATTGAGCAAAGAAAAGAGAACTTCTTCACCATCGCTAAACCATCTTCCTCACCAACTACAGTAAATTCTATTTATAATTTCAATTTACACGTTTTATTTCAGGTTATTTACGGCAAACTACGAGCAAGGAAATTACAACATCATCTTCAAAAACGAAACCACATTGAGCAAAGAAAAGAGAACTTCTTCACCATCGCTAAACCATCTTCCTCACCAACAACAGTAAATTTTATTTTATAATTTCAATTTACACGTTTTATTTCAGGTTATTTACGGTAAATTACGAGCAAGGAAATTACAACATCATCTTCAAAAACGAAACCACATTGAGCTAAGAAAAGAGAACTTCTTCACTATCGCTAAACCATCTTCCTCACCAACAACAGTAAATTCTATTTTATAATTTCAATTTACACGTTTTATTTCAGGTTATTTACGGCAAACTAAGAGCAAGGAAATTACAACATCATCTTCAAAAACGAAACCACATTGAGCAAAGAAAAGAGAACTTCTTCACCATTGCTAAACCATCTTCCTCACCAACTACAGTAAATTCTATTTTATAATTTCAATTTACACGTTTTATTTCAGGTTATTTACGGCAAACTACGAGCAAGGAAATTACAACATCATCTTCAAAAACGAAACCACATTGAGCAAAGAAAAGAGAACTTCTTCATCATTGCTAAACCATCTTCCTCAGCAACAACAGTAAATTCTATTTTATAATTTCAATTTACACGTTTTATTTCAGGTTATTTACGGTAAATTACGAGCAAGGAAATTACAACATCTTCAAAAACGAAACCACATTGAGCAAAGAAAAGAGAACTTCTTCACCATTGCTAAACCATCTTCCTCACCAACAACAGTAAATTCTATTTTATAATTTCAATTTACACGTTTTATTTCAGGTTATTTACGGTAAATTACGAGCAAGGAAATTACAACATCATCTTCAATAACGAAGCCACATTGAGCAAAGGAAAGAGAACTTCTTCACCATTGCTAAACCATCTTCCTCACCAACTACAGTAAATTCTATTTTATAATTTCAAACGTTTTATTTCAGGTTATTTACGGTAAATTACGAGCAAGGAAATTACAACATCATCTTCAAAAACGAAACCACATTGAGCTAAGAAAAGAGAACTTCTTCACTATCGCTAAACCATCTTCCTCACCAACAACAGTAAATTCTATTTTATAATTTCAATTTACACGTTTTATTTCAGGTTATTTACGGCAAACTAAGAGCAAGGAAATTACAACATCATCTTCAAAAACGAAACCACATTGAGCAAAGAAAAGAGAACTTCTTCACCATTGCTAAACCATCTTCCTCACCAACAACAGTAAATTCTATTTTATAATTTCAATTTACACGTTTTATTTCAGGTTATTTACGGTAAATTACGAGCAAGGAAATTACAACATCATCTTCAAAAACGAAACCACATTGAGCAAAGAAAAGAGAACTTCTTCACCATCGCTAAACCATCTTCCTCACCAACTACAGTAAATTCTATTTATAATTTCAATTTACACGTTTTATTTCAGGTTATTTACGGCAAACTACGAGCAAGGAAATTACAACATCATCTTCAAAAACGAAACCACATTGAGCAAAGAAAAGAGAACTTCTTCACCATCGCTAAACCATCTTCCTCACCAACAACAGTAAATTCTATTTTATAATTTCAATTTACACGTTTTATTTCAGGTTATTTACGGTAAATTACGAGCAAGGAAATTACAACATCATCTTCAAAAACGAAACCACATTGAGCTAAGAAAAGAGAACTTCTTCACTATCGCTAAACCATCTTCCTCACCAACAACAGTAAATTCTATTTTATAATTTCAATTTACACGTTTTATTTCAGGTTATTTACGGCAAACTAAGAGCAAGGAAATTACAACATCATCTTCAAAAACGAAACCACATTGAGCAAAGAAAAGAGAACTTCTTCACCATTGCTAAACCATCTTCCTCACCAACTACAGTAAATTCTATTTTATAATTTCAATTTACACGTTTTATTTCAGGTTATTTACGGCAAACTACGAGCAAGGAAATTACAACATCATCTTCAAAAACGAAACCACATTGAGCAAAGAAAAGAGAACTTCTTCACCATCGCTAAACCATCTTCCTCACCAACTACAGTAAATTCTATTTATAATTTCAATTTACACGTTTTATTTCAGGTTATTTACGGCAAACTACGAGCAAGGAAATTACAACATCATCTTCAAAAACGAAACCACATTGAGCAAAGAAAAGAGAACTTCTTCACCATCGCTAAACCATCTTCCTCACCAACAACAGTAAATTCTATTTTATAATTTCAATTTACACGTTTTATTTCAGGTTATTTACGGTAAATTACGAGCAAGGAAATTACAACATCATCTTCAAAAACGAAACCACATTGAGCTAAGAAAAGAGAACTTCTTCACTATCGCTAAACCATCTTCCTCACCAACAACAGTAAATTCTATTTTATAATTTCAATTTACACGTTTTATTTCAGGTTATTTACGGCAAACTAAGAGCAAGGAAATTACAACATCATCTTCAAAAACGAAACCACATTGAGCAAAGAAAAGAGAACTTCTTCACCATTGCTAAACCATCTTCCTCACCAACTACAGTAAATTCTATTTTATAATTTCAATTTACACGTTTTATTTCAGGTTATTTACGGCAAACTACGAGCAAGGAAATTACAACATCATCTTCAAAAACGAAACCACATTGAGCAAAGAAAAGAGAACTTCTTCACTATCGCTAAACCATCTTCCTCACCAACAACAGTAAATTCTATTTTATAATTTCAATTTACACGTTTTATTTCAGGTTATTTACGGCAAACTACGAGCAAGGAAATTACAACATCTTCAAAAACGAAACCACATTGAGCAAAGAAAAGAGAACTTCTTCACCATTGCTAAACCATCTTCCTCACCAACAACAGTAAATTCTATTTTATAATTTCAATTTACACGTTTTATTTCAGGTTATTTACGGTAAATTACGAGCAAGGAAATTACAACATCATCTTCAATAACGAAGCCACATTGAGCAAAGGAAAGAGAACTTCTTCACCATTGCTAAACCAACTTCCTCACCAACAACAGTAAATTCTATTTTATAATTTCAATTTACACGTTTTATTTCAGGTTATTTACGGTAAATTACGAGCAAGGAAATTACAACATCATCTTCAATAACGAAGCCACATTGAGCAAAGGAAAGAGAACTTCTTCACCATTGCTAAACCATCTTCCTCACCAACTACAGTAAATTCTATTTTATAATTTCAATTTACACGTTTTATTTCAGGTTATTTACGGCAAACTACGAGCAAGGAAATTACAACATCATCTTCAAAAACGAAACCACATTGAGCAAAGAAAAGAGAACTTCTTCACCATTGCTAAACCAACTTCCTCACCAACAACAGTAAATTCTATTTTATAATTTCAATTTACACGTTTTATTTCAGGTTATTTACGGTAAATTACGAGCAAGGAAATTACAACATCATCTTCAATAACGAAGCCACATTGAGCAAAGGAAAGAGAACTTCTTCACCATTGCTAAACCATCTTCCTCACCAACTACAGTAAATTCTATTTTATAATTTCAATTTACACGTTTTATTTCAGGTTATTTACAGCAAACTACGAGCAAGGAAATTACAACATCATCTTCAAAAACGAAACCACATTGAGCAAAGAAAAGAGATCTTCTTCACCATCGCTAAACCATCTTCCTCACCACAACAGTAAATTCTATTTTATAATTTCAATTTACACGTTTTATTTCAGGTTATTTACGGTAAATTACGAGCAAGGAAATTACAACATCATCTTCAAAAACGAAACCACATTGAGCTAAGAAAAGAGAACTTCTTCACTATCGCTAAACCATCTTCCTCACCAACAACAGTAAATTCTATTTTATAATTTCAATTTACACGTTTTATTTCAGGTTATTTACGGCAAACTACGAGCAAGGAAATTACAACATCATCTTCAAAAACGAAACCACATTGAGCAAAGAAAAGAGAACTTCTTCATCATTGCTAAACCATCTTCCTCAGCAACAACAGTAAATTCTATTTTATAATTTCAATTTACACGTTTTATTTCAGGTTATTTACGGTAAATTACGAGCAAGGAAATTACAACATCTTCAAAAACGAAACCACATTGAGCAAAGAAAAGAGAACTTCTTCACCATTGCTAAACCATCTTCCTCACCAACAACAGTAAATTCTATTTTATAATTTCAATTTACACGTTTTATTTCAGGTTATTTACGGTAAATTACGAGCAAGGAAATTACAACATCATCTTCAATAACGAAGCCACATTGAGCAAAGGAAAGAGAACTTCTTCACCATTGCTAAACCATCTTCCTCACCAACTACAGTAAATTCTATTTTATAATTTCAAACGTTTTATTTCAGGTTATTTACGGTAAATTACGAGCAAGGAAATTACAACATCATCTTCAAAAACGAAACCACATTGAGCTAAGAAAAGAGAACTTCTTCACTATCGCTAAACCATCTTCCTCACCAACAACAGTAAATTCTATTTTATAATTTCAATTTACACGTTTTATTTCAGGTTATTTACGGCAAACTAAGAGCAAGGAAATTACAACATCATCTTCAAAAACGAAACCACATTGAGCAAAGAAAAGAGAACTTCTTCACCATTGCTAAACCATCTTCCTCACCAACAACAGTAAATTCTATTTTATAATTTCAATTTACACGTTTTATTTCAGGTTATTTACGGTAAATTACGAGCAAGGAAATTACAACATCATCTTCAAAAACGAAACCACATTGAGCAAAGAAAAGAGAACTTCTTCACCATCGCTAAACCATCTTCCTCACCAACTACAGTAAATTCTATTTATAATTTCAATTTACACGTTTTATTTCAGGTTATTTACGGCAAACTACGAGCAAGGAAATTACAACATCATCTTCAAAAACGAAACCACATTGAGCAAAGAAAAGAGAACTTCTTCACCATCGCTAAACCATCTTCCTCACCAACAACAGTAAATTCTATTTTATAATTTCAATTTACACGTTTTATTTCAGGTTATTTACGGTAAATTACGAGCAAGGAAATTACAACATCATCTTCAAAAACGAAACCACATTGAGCTAAGAAAAGAGAACTTCTTCACTATCGCTAAACCATCTTCCTCACCAACAACAGTAAATTCTATTTTATAATTTCAATTTACACGTTTTATTTCAGGTTATTTACGGCAAACTAAGAGCAAGGAAATTACAACATCATCTTCAAAAACGAAACCACATTGAGCAAAGAAAAGAGAACTTCTTCACCATTGCTAAACCATCTTCCTCACCAACTACAGTAAATTCTATTTTATAATTTCAATTTACACGTTTTATTTCAGGTTATTTACGGCAAACTACGAGCAAGGAAATTACAACATCATCTTCAAAAACGAAACCACATTGAGCAAAGAAAAGAGAACTTCTTCACTATCGCTAAACCATCTTCCTCACCAACAACAGTAAATTCTATTTTATAATTTCAATTTACACGTTTTATTTCAGGTTATTTACGGCAAACTACGAGCAAGGAAATTACAACATCTTCAAAAACGAAACCACATTGAGCAAAGAAAAGAGAACTTCTTCACCATTGCTAAACCATCTTCCTCACCAACAACAGTAAATTCTATTTTATAATTTCAATTTACACGTTTTATTTCAGGTTATTTACGGTAAATTACGAGCAAGGAAATTACAACATCATCTTCAATAACGAAGCCACATTGAGCAAAGGAAAGAGAACTTCTTCACCATTGCTAAACCATCTTCCTCACCAACTACAGTAAATTCTATTTTATAATTTCAAACGTTTTATTTCAGGTTATTTACGGTAAATTACGAGCAAGGAAATTACAACATCATCTTCAAAAACGAAACCACATTGAGCAAAGAAAAGATAACTTCTTCACCATCGCTAAACCATCTTCCTCACCACAACAGTAAATTCTATTTTATAATTTCAATTTACACGTTTTATTTCAGGTTATTTACTGTAAATTACGAGCAAGGAAATTACAACAATTGAGCTAAGAAAAGAGAACTTCTTCACTATCGCTTAACCATCTTCCTCACCAACAACAGTAAATTCTATTTTATAATTTCAATTTACACGTTTTATTTCAGGTTATTTACGGCAAACTACGAGCAAGGAAATTACAACATCATCTTCAAAAACGAAACCACATTGAGCAAAGAAAAGAGAACTTCTTCACCATTGCTAAACCATCTTCCTCACCAACTACAGTAAATTCTATTTTATAATTTCAATTTACACGTTTTATTTCAGGTTATTTACGGCAAACTACGAGCAAGGAAATTACAACATCATCTTCAAAAACGAAACCACATGCAAAGAAAAGAGAACTTCTTCACCATCGCTAAACCATCTTCCTCACCACAACGTAAATTCTATTTTATAATTTCAATTTACACGTTTTATTTCAGGTTATTTACGGCAAACTACGAGCAAGGAAATTACAACATCATCTTCAAAAACGAAACCACATTGAGCAAAGAAAAGAGAACTTCTTCACCATTGCTAAACCATCTTCCTCACCAACAACAGTAAATTCTATTTTATAATTTCAATTTACACGTTTTATTTCAGGTTATTTACGGTAAATTACGAGCAAGGAAATTACAACATCATCTTCAATAACGAAGCCACATTGAGCAAAGGAAAGAGAACTTCTTCACCATTGCTAAACCATCTTCCTCACCAACTACAGTAAATTCTATTTTATAATTTCAATTTACACGTTTTATTTCAGGTTATTTACGGTAAATTACGAGCAAGGAAATTACAACATCATCTTCAAAAACGAAACCACATTGAGCAAAGAAAAGAGAACTTCTTCACCATCGCTAAACCATCTTCCTCACCACAACAGTAAATTCTATTTTATAATTTCAATTTACACGTTTTATTTCAGGTTATTTACGGCAAACTAAGAGCAAGGAAATTACAACATCATCTTCAAAAACGAAACCACATTGAGCTAAGAAAAGAGAACTTCTTCACCATTGCTAAACCATCTTCCTCACCAACTACAGTAAATTCTATTTTATAATTTCAATTTACACGTTTTATTTCAGATTATTTACGGCAAACTACGAGCAAGGAAATTACAACATCATCTTCAAAAACGAAACCACATTGAGCAAAGAAAAGAGAACTTCTTCACTATCGCTAAACCATCTTCCTCACCAACAACAGTAAATTCTATTTTATAATTTCAATTTACACGTTTTATTTCAGGTTATTTACGGCAAACTATGAGCAAGGAAATTACAACATCTTCTTCAAAAACGAAACCACATTGAGCAAAGAAAAGAGAACTTCTTCACCATTGCTAAACCATCTTCCTCACCAACTACAGTAAATTCTATTTTATAATTTCAATTTACACGTTTTATTTCAGGTTATTTACGGCAAACTACGAGCAAGGAAATTACAACATCATCTTCAAAAACGAAACCACATTGAGCAAAGAAAAGAGAACTTCTTCACTATCGCTAAACCATCTTCCTCACCAACAACAGTAAATTCTATTTTATAATTTCAATTTACACGTTTTATTTCAGGTTATTTACGGCAAACTACGAGCAAGGAAATTACAACATCATCTTCAAAAACGAAACCACATAAGCAAAGAAAAGAGAACTTCTTCACCATCGCTAAACCATCTTCCTCACCAACAACAGTAAATTCTATTTTATAATTTCAATTTACACGTTTTATTTCAGGTTATTTACGGTAAATTACGAGCAAGGAAATTACAACATCATCTTCAAAAACGAAACCACATTGAGCTAAGAAAAGAGAACTTCTTCACTATCGCTAAACCATCTTCCTCACCAACAACAGTAAATTCTATTTTATAATTTCAATTTACACGTTTTATTTCAGGTTATTTACGGCAAACTAAGAGCAAGGAAATTACAACAACATCTTCAAAAACGAAACCACATTGAGCAAAGAAAAGAGAACTTCTTCACCATTGCTAAACCATCTTCCTCACCAACTACAGTAAATTCTATTTTATAATTTCAATTTACACGTTTTATTTCAGGTTATTTACGGCAAACTACGAGCAAGGAAATTACAACATCATCTTCAAAAACGAAACCACATTGAGCAAAGAAAAGAGAACTTCTTCACTATCGCTAAACCATCTTCCTCACCAACAACAGTAAATTCTATTTTATAATTTCAATTTACACGTTTTATTTCAGGTTATTTACGGCAAGCTACGAGCAAGGAAATTACAACATCTTCTTCAAAAACGAAACCACATTGAGCAAAGAAAAGAGAACTTCTTCACCATTGCTAAACCAACTTCCTCACCAACAACAGTAAATTTTATTTTATAATTTCAATTTACACGTTTTATTTCAGGTTATTTACGGTAAATTACGAGCAAGGAAATTACAACATCATCTTCAATAACGAAGCCACATTGAGCAAAGGAAAGAGAACTTCTTCACCATTGCTAAACCATCTTCCTCACCAACTACAGTAAATTCTATTTTATAATTTCAATTTACACGTTTTATTTCAGGTTATTTACGGCAAACTACGAGCAAGGAAATTACAACATCATCTTCAAAAACGAAACCACATTGAGCAAAGAAAAGAGAACTTCTTCACCATCGCTAAACCATCTTCCTCACCACAACAGTAAATTCTATTTTATAATTTCAATTTACACGTTTTATTTCAGGTTATTTACGGTAAATTACGAGCAAGGAAATTACAACATCATCTTCAAAAACGAAACCACATTGAGCTAAGAAAAGAGAACTTCTTCACTATCGCTAAACCATCTTCCTCACCAACAACAGTAAATTCTATTTTATAATTTCAATTTACACGTTTTATTTCAGGTTATTTACGGCAAACTACGAGCAAGGAAATTACAACATCATCTTCAAAAACGAAACCACATTGAGCAAAGAAAAGAGAACTTCTTCATCATTGCTAAACCATCTTCCTCACCAACAACAGTAAATTCTATTTTATAATTTCAATTTACACGTTTTATTTCAGGTTATTTACGGTAAATTACGAGCAAGGAAATTACAACATCATCTTCAAAAACGAAACCACATTGAGCAAAGGAAAGAGAACTTCTTCACCATTGCTAAACCATCTTCCTCACCAACTACAGTAAATTCTATTTTATAATTTCAATTTACACGTTTTATTTCAGGTTATTTACGGCAAACTACGAGCAAGGAAATTACAACATCATCTTCAAAACGAAACCACATTGAGCAAAGAAAAGAGAACTTCTTCACCATCGCTAAACCATCTTCCTCGCCAACAACAGTAAATTCTATTTTATAATTTCAATTTACACGTTTTATTTCAGGTTATTTACGGTAAATTACGAGCAAGGAAATTACAACATCATCTTCAAAAACGAAACCACATTGAGCTAAGAAAAGAGAACTTCTTCACTATCGCTAAACCATCTTCCTCACCAACAAGAGTAAATTCTATTTTATAATTTCAATTTACACGTTTTATTTCAGGTTATTTACGGCAAACTAAGAGCAAGGAAATTACAACATCATCTTCAAAAACGAAACCACATTGAGCAAAGAAAAGAGAACTTCTTCACCATTGCTAAACCAACTTCCTCACCAACAACAGTAAATTCTATTTTATAATTTCAATTTACACGTTTTATTTCAGGTTATTTACGGTAAATTACGAGCAAGGAAATTACAACATCATCTTCAATAACGAAGCCACATTGAGCAAAGGAAAGAGAACTTCTTCACCATTGCTAAACCATCTTCCTCACCAACTACAGTAAATTCTATTTTATAATTTCAATTTACACGTTTTTTTTCAGGTTATTTACGGCAAACTACTAGCAAGGAAATTACAACATTATCCTCAAAAACGAAACCACATTGAGCAAAGAAAAGAGAACTTCTTCACCATCGCTAAGCCATCTTCCTCACCAATACGGCAAACTACGAGCCATGGCAAAACATTAACAAATAATAATCCTCAAAAAACGTCAATCAAATTTAGCCAATACTGTTCTTTTAAAAAAAAATTGTCCAATAAAAATGATTATAGGGTAATAGATCCAATAATAATCATGTAGCAACCTTAACATTCATTCAATTTTATAACACATTTTACCATTTTCATAAAATTATAGAAAACGTTAATGAAGGTTAAATTTTTTATAGATTATATAGTTAACCTACAGATAAAATTGGCTTCAACGATATTTAATCAAACTGGGTAGAATAAAGGAGAGTTTTAATGTCATAGTATGTCTAGAATTTAGGGGTAAAACAATTTTGTTAAGTATACTTTGATAAACATTTTGAATATTTTAATTTTGTTAAAACTTAAATGTGTCCAAAGTGGTAGTGAAGTATTTGGACCGATGGATCCCCCAGTCTGAATGGGAAAAATACAGTCCGTGATTGGGGGTCCGGGATGGTCGATGACGGGATCCAGGGGGGCGGGTTTTATCAATTTAGTCATGAAATCACTTGGACAACGTAGTTAAAATAATTCAAAGTTTATTCAACAAAGTAAAATTACAAAAAAAATATCAATTTTTTTCAAACGAACGAAAATAATTAATGATCTAAAAGGTGTTTTGTTTTCAACCTTTATAATTTTTAAAACATAGAGGAAAAAAAGTTGTTATTTAATCGCGATACAATCATTCATGAAACTGGTAAGAACCAGTTTCAAATGCAATATAAAAATAAGGTATAATATATCAATTTCATAACAAAATAAAGGAAGATGGGAAAACAAATGAAACAAGTAGAGAAAAAAAAGAAATAAGTTGTACGGGACAAGGGGGGGGGGGGAGGTAGAACATAACATGTTGTTATTAATTTGTGAAAATTTTAAGGATTTTTTAAAACATTTTGGATGCAGCTTAAAATAAAATTTTAGTTAATTATTCAATAAATTTTTTGGATTTAAAGAAAAGTTATTTAGATAGGTTTTATATGAAACTCATGTGTATATTTAATAGTTCCTTTCTAAAATGATCATTTTTATTATTATTTCAAAACTGGAGATAGATTAGATACCAAATTTTATTTTTATGAGATATTATTCTATATCATAAAATTATCTAAATGCTTTTAAGACCTTCATAAATACTCTTTTAAACAAAGACCTCCTATCATAAATTTAGATCAAATGAAGTCAACCTGATTGTGTCACAAACTCTGTGGTGGTATCCATTGGCTATTTAGAGGCAAGGATCAAAATCCAGGATCTTAATTTATTAGGTATACATAACAATTAAGATTGATTGTTAAGGGAGAAGTTAAAAGAGTATTTATGAAGGTTTTAAAAGCATTTAAATAATTTTTTATGATAAGTGTAGGTTTTATATGAAACTCATGTGTATAAATAGTTCCTTTCTAAAATAATCATTTTTATTATTATTCCAATGGAGATAGAATAGATACCAAATTTTATTTTTATAATTTTAAGTATTGAATAATAATTAACTAAAATTTTATTTTAAGCTGTGTCCAAAATGTTTTAAAAAAATCCTTAAAATTTTCACAAATTAATAACATTTTGCATCAATATTTTCTTTTAACCATATATATTGTTTGACATATAGTAGATCATTATTTTCCAGCACCTTTTAATGTTACGATCTGAGTTATTGTAATATATTTATTGTATGGTTTAAGAGAAAATTGATAGATATTCCAAGAGAAATTGCAGAGATTATTAGCATAATATTTTGAAGGAAAAAATAAAGAATTAAATAATTTTGTAAAAATTGTCCACTTACTAATACTTCAACTACCATTAAATAATTCAATCTATTATAATATAGTGTTGTATATTTTTTCATAACTTCATAATTGTAGAATGTATTAACTTATTATAACATTTTTGATGAAATGTATAACATTTTTGATGAAATGTATAACATTTTTGATGAAATGTATAACATTTTTGTTTTACTTATATATAATTTGACTATGATTTGTAGTTAACCTATTATTTGATAACTTAAAATATCTTTTTATTTTTTCTATTGTAATTTAATATCAATTTCTTAAATTTAATTTTATAATTTGTAACTAAATAATAAATCATTTGGAAAGGTGATGGTTTGTTTAAAATTTAAATTAGGATGAACATATTTTCAGCATGGTACTTTAATATGTATTCATGAATTTCATATAATGATAGATAAATCAGATATTTCCCCTTCATTTGAAAAATTTTCCTAATTAATATTTACATATATTAGACAGATTTAATTCTTATAAAACCCCTTACTATTTTTCAGCATCCAAGAAAAAAATTAATTATTCTGAGTTTTCCTGGGCATGGTAAATATTCTTCACATTTAATTTGGACTTGGACATAGCTTGCTAAACATTTTTCAAAAAATTTTTTAATTTTAAATATGGGTTAGAAATTGGCCTGAAAATATTTGAAGACATGGCCAGGCCTGATCACAAACCAAGGCCCATGCAACTTTCATATTCTGATTGTATTTTTAAATGCATTGTGACTTTTTATATATTTTATTTCAGTTCTCAACTACCAAAATTATTATGGTCTTTGGCAGGTTTAAGAAAATTTTATAAGTGCGTGGATCTGGCTTGGGAATTTTTTTAATATTAGGCATAGGTGTAATATCAATTTATATGGCCCTCAGAAAAGCTAATTTAAATATTATTTTTATTCAAAAAAATAATATTCACTCTTAGTCTAAATGGGTTGGCCTTGGTCTGGGAGTGAGCTGGGTTAAGTTAGAATAAAAAATAGATATGGTTTTTAGAAATTTACCTATCTCCAGGTTTGGAAAAAATTTTTGAAAATTACTATGGGTTGGCCAGGCTTGAAAAAATTTTTTATGAAATTATTATAAGTTGGACTGGGCTTGGGGAAAATTATTATGAGCTTGGACGTTTGATAATTTTTTTATTATTAACTATAGGTCAGACATTGGCCTAAAACAAGTTGTTTTGCGGGTCTGGGCTTGGCCTGATCAAAAAACCAGGGCCCATGAAAATCTGATTTTTATTGTATTTTTAAATTCATTATGATTATTTAAATGTCTTATTTCAGTTCTCAACTACCAAAATTATTATGATCTTTCATTGCGCTTGAATGAATTTTTCAAAATTATTATGGCTTTGTACCTTACCTGATAATTTATATTAAATATTAGGTATAAATGATCAGTAAATTTAACATATTGATATTATCAAGTAAAAGCCTTAAATTTATTCTTACTCAAACGATAGTATTTAGTCTTATTTATAATGAATTTCATATAAATACCAGGAGCTAACCAGTAGAATGATAGGTAAATCAGATATTTACCCTTCATTTGATGATTTTGAAAAATTTTCCATATAAAATGGCAAAAAAATATGAACATATTAGACAGATTTAATTCTTATAAACCCCTTACATCAGACCTATTTTTCTGAATCCAAAGAAAAAATAAATTATTTTGGGTTTTCCTGGACTTGGGAAATATTTTTCACCATTATTATGGACTTGGACATAGCTTGAGAAACATTTTTCATAATTATTATAGTCTTAGATTCCTGTAAATTATTTAATTTTAAATATGGGCTAAAAATTAGCCTGAAAATTTCTTTTGAGGACATGGCAAGGCCTGATCAAAAACCAAGGCTCATGCAACTTTCATATTCTGATTGTAATTTTTAAATGCATTGTGACTTTTTATATATATTTTATTTCAGTTCTCAACTATCAAAATTATTATGGTCATTGGCGAGTTTGAGGAAATTTTCTCAAGTGCTAGGACCTGGCTTGGGAATTTTTTTAATATTAGGCATAGGTGTAATATTTAACACATAATATATATGGCCTTCAGATAAAAGCTAATTTAAATATATTTTTATTCAAAAAAATAGTACTAGTCTTAATGGGTTGGTCTTGGTCGGGGTGAGCTGGGTTAAAATAGAATAAAAAATAGACATGGTTTTTAGAGATTTACCTATCTTCAGGTTTGGGAAAAAATTTTAAAAATTACTATGGGTTGGCCAGGTTTTATAATAATTTTTTTATAAAATTATTATGGGTTGGGCTGGGCTTGGAAAATATTTTTATATTGGGCTGGGCTTGGGGAAAATTTTTCAAAATTATTATGAGCTTGGACGCTTGATAATTTTTTTACTATTAATTATGGGTCAGACATTGGCCTAAAACACCAAGGCCCATGAAAATCTGATTTTGATTGTATTTTTAAATTCATTGTGAATTTTATTTCAGTTCTCAACTACCAAAATTATTATGATCTTTCATTGGGCTTGGAAGAATTTTTCAAAATTATTATGGCTTTTTACTTTGCCTGGGAATTTTTTTTAATATTAAATATTAGATATAAGTGATCAGTAATATTTAATAAATAATATTGGTATTATCAAGTAAAAGCTTTAAATTTATTCTTACTCAAACAATAGTATTTACACTTAGTTTTAATGGATTGAACCCGGCCTGAAGAGGGCAGGAGGTAAAAAGAATAAAAATTGGATATTATTTTCAAATAACAGGTAACATCTAGCATAAAAGTAAGAAAAAAATTCTCATTCCCCGTCATTTTTGACGGGCTATCTACTAGTAGAATAATATTTTGAAAAGCTTAATCATGGAATTAAAATATAAGTAGGGCTGTGTCGATATAAAATATCGGATCGGATCGGCACCGATATTTAGAATTTTCCAAAAATATCGGATCGGGCCGATACCTGTAAAAACGATTCGATCTTTTTACTTTTCTTTTCTTGTTATTTTATTTTATGTTATGTATATTTATTTTATATTATTATAATATTTTCTTAATAATTTTTTTTTAAACAATGCAAATGCACAACATCCTTTAAATTTTATTCTTTTTTAAAATAGATTTATAGTATTTTAAAAGTTTTTTTTATTAAAATAGAAAGGAACACCCAAAGTTTTAATTATTTAAAACTTTTTAAATAATAACGCCAATTTTAGTAATTATACTTTAAATAAAAGAATATTTTTAAATATGGTATCTGAATTGTGGAAATATTTTACAAAAAATAAAGATAATTTTGCAAAATGCGTTATCTGTGGAATCATCTGAGTTTACCTTCAGTACGGCAAGGGATTTAGATACTCCATATCGTAGAAGCTTATCGCCAGAAAATCTAGAGGCTCTCATATTTATTAAAATAAAATCTAATATACTATCATTTTATATATTAAATACATTTTATAATTCATACCAACTTAAAATGGATATATTATCAAATATATGTTTTTTAAATTATAGTCTTAATTGTATAAATAAAAAAAATTAAATTAAATGCATAATTTGATTTTTTGCATAAAAATTATTGATTTCTTAATTACATTTGGTTCAATATAAATATCGGATCGGTATCAGTATCGCATCAGTTTTGGAGCAATATCGGATCGGATCGGTGAAAATATGTGGATCGGCACAGCCATTATACTACAGTATTGGGCTGGAACATTAAAAACCCCAAATTAACAAAATATTGGTGTTGATTCTAAGTATTATATTGAGTTTTTTATATCTTCTATTTCTTGTTTTAGTATTGCTATTGGTTTGACTATATTTGTTAATAAATTTAAAGAATAAAAAAATAGTGATTTTAAGAAACTTTGTTATAATAAATAAATATGAAAGAGTGGTGTAGCCAGGATTTATCCAATAACAAAATTTTACAGAGAATTTCATTATAGATTATATTTATATTAAAATACTATATATAACATCCCATTATTTAACCAGCTGTGTTGAGCACTAAGCGCTCTTGTTTGTCTGATCAAAATTTTGAAATCAATTGTTGCTAAAAATAAATAAAAAATTGTTACATAAAGATGTTATCTTATAATATATTATTTTTGTATAATTTTATTTATATTATAATTAAATATATGAATAATATTTTTATAAAACGATCTTATATATTCTTTTTGTATAGTTTTATTTTATTATATATTGTCGGAAAAAAATAAATATTATTTTTGTATATTTAATTTTTTTAAGTAACGAGTAGCCCGTTACTTTTTTGAAAAGTCAGTAACGCGCGTTCCTTTTTTGAAAAGTTAACAGGTAACGGTAACGCCTTCCTTTTTTCAGATGTAACGAGTAACTAATGCGTTTCTTTTTTGTAGTAACGTTTACAGCACTATTTATACGTAGTATTTTTATGGTAAATCATATTTATTATATTTTGTTAGTGTGTATTGTATATTTTCTCAATAAAATTAATTCACGTTTTTCTATATATTTACTTATAATATTGATAAAAATATAAAAATAAAGCCCGATAAACCCATCAAATTTTTTTAAAAAGTAGAATTTAATTTATACCTAATTTTTGCCCCTGAACGTAACTAAACTTTTACAGATAACGCTTCGGGTCCATTGTTCTGTCTACCCTAACTTTTGTGTTTTAAAATGAGGCCTATATTTTTCAAATTCTAAATTTAATTTTCCTTATTTGACAAATGTTTATAATTTACCTTTTCATGTATGTGAATTAGTGCTGTAAACATTTCTAAAATATCAAACGCGTTGGTGTTCAACGTTCATTGACAAAAATCGAACGCGTTCAAGTTCACTTTCAAAAAAAAGATAAATTTTTTCAAAATTAATATAAATAAATGTCTTATATTTTTTAACAGAATATATTTCATGTTAAAAAATAATATAGTTTTATTATGAAAATATAATTAAATTATAAATACAATATAATTTAGTGAATAAAAAGATATTTATATTTATAAAAAAAAATTCTTATTAATTTTTAATAACAAGTGTTTTTAAAATTTTTATCTGATAGACAGGAACGCTTGGCACTAAATAAGGCATTAGCTATACTAAAGACGCGATCAACAGGGGCAGATGAGGGGATTGCAGAGTTATACTTAATAAACAACTTTTTTAACGAGGAATTTATTAAAAACATTTATAGTTTTGTCCATTGCTTCAAAAAATTGACCTCCTCCAATCCATCCTGTACTTCATCATAAAAATATTTTATCCTTTATAGCATTTTTATATTGTAAATAAAAGTATAAAATCCTAGGTATAGTAGATTCAAAGAAATAATTTTTATATAAAACTTTTATATATCATATAAAAGTTAATTATTTCTAAAATATATAAATTTACACTTCAAATTGGGTTCAACAATTAAAATATAAAGTCCTTGATTAAAATAATAGTGATTAGATTATAATTTAAAAAAATAACATTAAAAAAAAATTCTAAATGATATCAACCTTTTTCTATTTATGTATATATATATATAATTTAATGATTTTTACTTAGATTTAATGATTTTTACTTAGAACAATCTAAAATAAATTATTAATTGGAAACTTAGTTATATTATATAAATTAATGATTTATATTAAAATCAAATGTCGTTTTAATTGGAACTTGAAGAGATATAATACTTTTTGGGCACTATTGAAATAGTTCCCTTAATATAAGATGTTACTGTAAAATATTTATCATATTTGGGCCAAGGTAATGTTAATTCATCTGATTTTGAATTTTCAGAATCAGATGATGAAATTAATAGACATGTCATGCTTATGCTAATCTATAAATTAAAATATAAACAATAATATTGAAATTAATAAATTATAATATTCAAATTAATAAAATATAATAATGGCTTGTTTAAAAATTGAAAATGAAAAAACAGCTGATTAAAAAATATCAGATTATTTTCTAAAAAATTCGAATTAAATTATTTTTCAAATAAATAAAAATAAAAAGTGTTTTATTTGAACGCGTTTGTCAAAAAAAAAGAATGCGTTCAAGTTCAAAGTTTGTAAAACGTTCAAATACAGCACTAATTTAAATAATCCTTAAATTTTCACTCATTATTTTCGATACACTTCATAACATTTAATTCTTTTTAAAAAATAAAATTAATTTTTGAGAGGGACTAAAGGAAATTTATTGTATATTACCACAATATATAATCTAAGAGTTAGTAATAGCGATTTAGCACTGGGTCAATTTTTTCTTCCTTTTTGGAATAATTTTGGTATGAAAAATGTCAGCCTATAATAGTATCTATTCCAGTAATATTTTCATCTGATATACAATTATCTTCATCTTGAAACATCTTTTATATATTTTACAGCTTATATATTTCCTTCAAGTTTTTCCTCGATGACTGATGTGTAAAGACATATGGTATGATGAATTTCGGAGCTTAGAGATGACACCCCGGTCACCGACAGGCCTGGACAGCCGGGATACCTGTCCAATAAACAAAAATGAATGACACAAATGAAAATATGAATATGAAAGCTAGGGCGTTTCCTCCATGCGACGCGCAGGGTGTAGACCTCCATCCTGTGAAAAATAAAGTAAAGGTCAAAGCAAAGAAGACAAGACTGGCAAGTTTGAATATTGGGACGCTTAAAGGTAAGACGAGAGAATTGGCATCAATGTTGAACAAGAGAAAAGTTGATATAGCGTGCATACAAGAGACGAAATGGAAAGGACAGAAAACTTTGATGATTGGAGATGAGTATAAATTGTACTATAATGGACTTGTTAGCAATAGGAACGGTGTCGGCATCATCCTCAGTCAAGACCTAACCTCTTCAGTAGTAGAAGTCAACAGGATCTCTGATAGACTAATGAAGATAAAACTCTGCATTGGTCAATCAATACTACACATCCTATCAGTATATGCTCCTCAAACGGGTTGCAAGGAAGAAGAGAAAGATGACTTTAGAGCTATCCTTGATGAAGCTGTAATGGAAATCCCTAAGGATGACCTAGTCATAATTGGTGGTGACTTAAATGCGCATGTGGGGAAAGCAAGAGATAGCTACAAAAGGCATCATGGTGGTTTTGGATACGGAGAAAGAAATGATGAAGGAGAGCACGTACTGAAATTTGCGCAAGCCTTCGACCTTGCCTTAACCAACACCTACTATAGGAAAAAAGACAGTCATTTAATAACATATGAAAGTGGTACTAGGAAAACACAGATAGATTACATGCTAATCTCTCGCAGAAGATTAAAAGATGTAATAGACTGCAAAGTCATCCCAGGAGAAGATATAGCCGCACAACACAAGCTACTAATCATGGATTTACAAATCTCAAATAAATCCACTCAAAATAAGATAAAACTGGAACCATGCATCAAATGGGGCAAATTAAAAACAATGACAGATGCCTTTGCAATCAATGCAAACATTGAAACAATAAATTGCTCACAAGTCAGTGAAAAAATCTGGAAAGACCTTTCATCCAGATTAATAGACACTGCAAAATCGACGCTAGGCTTGACAAGAGGAGGCAACAAATCACACAAAGAACTATGGTGGTGGAATCAAGAGGTACAAACCACTATACAGGAGAAAAAAAGCCCTTTATAAAATATGGTACAAATCCAAAAATGCAGATAACAAGTCAAGATACAAAAAATCCAAGAGATTAGCTACAAAGGCGGTGGCTAGGGCCAAATCTATGGCATACGATGACATGTACGAAGATCTACATACCAAAGAAGGGCAAAATAAAATATACAGATTAGCCAAACAGCGAGAAAAGAACTCTAGGGATATAAACGGAGCTCCGAAAGTAATCAAAAATAAAGATGGGAAATTGATAATAAAGGAAAAAGAAATAATGAATAGATGGAAAGAATATTTTCAGGAGCTTCTCAACTTTAATTCCCACATATTGCATCTCGATGAACACTCCCCTTGTCAAAACCTTGTACAACCTATAACAGAACAAGAAATAATCACATGCCTCAAGCATATGAAAAACAACAAAGCTAGGGGTCCAGACGATATTCCAATAAAAAGCCTTAAAGCACTAGGAGATGATGGCCTCACAAATCTGTACAATAAAATACTTGGAAATGAAGAGGTTCCCCAAAAATGGAGGCAGAGCTATCTAGTTCCTATCTTCAAAAATAAAGGGGATCCACACAATTGTCAAAATTACAGGGGCATAAAACTAATGTCACACTGTCTAAAACTATACGAAAAAATAATAGAAAAAAGATTAAGAGATATAATCGAAATAGGAGAGACACAGTTTGGCTTTATGCCTGGAAGATCAACAACCGATGCTATCCTTGCAATTAGGCAAATGAGTGAAAAATACAGGGAAAAGAACAAAAAGCTACACATGGTCTTTCTCGATCTAGAAAAGGCCTTCGATAGAATCCCAAGAAAACTTATCTGGTGGGCGCTACGCCACAAAAAAGTTCCCGAAAAATATATAAGAATAATACAGGATATGTATATGGGACATACAACAATGGTCCGTAGCACAACAGGTACTTCAGCAGGCTTCACAATAGCCGAAGGAGTTCATCAAGGGTCGGCTCTCAGCCCACTTCTCTTCATTACAGTAATAGATGTATTAGCACAGTCTATACCTCAAACAGTCCTGTGGAATATGATATTTGCAGATGATATTGTGATACTTGCCGAATCCAAGGATGAAATGAAAGAAAGGTTAGTGAATTGGATAAATATCCTAGAAACGCACGGATTAAAAGTAAATAGAGAAAAGACGGAGTAAATGGTGATAGGAGGAGATGAAACGGAGAGTATTGATATAAATGATTGGCAGATATCCGCAATTGAAAGCTGCAAATATTTGGGCTCCACTATACAAACAAACAGCACAATAGAAAAAGAGATAAAGAATAAGATTAATCAAGGGTGGTTAAAGTAGAGATCTTTATCTGGAGTGCTTGACAAAAGAATCCCACACAAATTAAAGGGAAAAATCTACAGTTCCATAGTACAACCAACTATTCTATATAGTTCGGAAACATGGCCAACCAAAGAATCAGACGAGAGAAGTCTACAAACTATGGAGATGAGAATGCTGAGGATGATTGCTGGGGTAACAAGAAAGGATAAGGTGAGCAGTACAAGAATACTAAATAGTTTAAAGGTAGTGCCCATTAAGATTAAGTTAATGGTAAACAGACTTAGGTGGTATGGGCACACAATGAGAAGGCCTATGAACTACATAGGAAATAAAGTTGAAAGTTTGGAAGTGATGGGCAAACGTAAAAGAGGAAGGCCAAAACTTCAATGGGGCCATAAAGTTAGAGCCAATATAAAGAAGTATAAAATAGATAAAAGAGATTGTATGAATAACATAAAGTGGAGAGAGATGTTGAAGGAGCTTACCACCAGAAATGGTGAAAGCTAAAGAGAAAAAAAATATATATATTTCCTAAAAAAGTAATGTTAGTCATATGCTTTTGTATTTTTTACAAATGTCTCTTTACAATTCCAAATTTAATTATTTAGTTGCCAAAAAATTATGAAAAATAACAAAATGGTCAAATCCACTAAATAATTTTTATGACTAGAGTAGAGACCTGCAAAACTTGTTCCATTCAAAACCCTGCTCATAAACTGCACAAATTTTTTGAAAAGTTATAATGGGCCAGGATGGATTGGGCAAAAAATTTAATAAGGCAGGCCAGGCAATTCATACATATAAAATTTTGAGCCAGGCAATATATGTATATAATCAGGCAGGGCCTCACAAATCTCTAATTTTTTGATATGCTTATACTTTGTATTTTAAGAGTTATCTAACTAAAATACTAAATCTATAAATAATATAGTAAATTTAAAAAAATTAAACAAGTTATTTGTGAGATGATCCAATTGCAAATAAACAATACTAATATTAAACACAATTGATTTATAAATGGTTATTGTAGAAATAGATCGATATAAAAGCCATAATTAACATCAGGAAAAAATTAGATGATATTAAAAATGGATGGCTAGAAAATATGTACAAAAAGATTTAATAAACTAGGTAAAACTTTTTCTAATATTTTAATGTGCCAGGTTGGCAAATTTTTTTTTAAAAAAAATCAATGGATATAAAATGCTAAAGTAATTTTCATTAAAGCAGCTAAATAAATGATTTATTATAAATTACTGGTGGTATATCTAACAAAATATTGCTTTTGTCCAATTTTTCTGTGTTTGTTATTATAAAATCTTTTAACTCATTTGCATATGGATGATTACATAATCGCTCAAAATTATTCATAAAATGTGTGTACTAAAAAACATGGCATAAATAATATTAATTTTATTATGTGTACTTGGGTAGAGGATATTGTTTCTAGCAATTTCTTTTCTAGTGCTTCCTTAGATAGTATTTTAGTACCAGTTATATCTCTTAGATAAAGATTGAATGAAATATTTTTTAAAATAAACTCACAATTTTTTTTTAATTAATTCATTTTCTTCATTTTTTCCTTTATATTTTTTTTCCATTTTATATTGTATTTCATTTAATTTCTCAATATGTTCAGCTATTTCCTACTTTAAAATTAAACAAACTGATGTAATAGTTGATTTTACATATATTAGACAATAATAGTTTGGTTTTCCTGTGTAATAAAAAGCATTAAAAGGTCTGCCTTCTTGATCAAATTGTAATTCTTTTTAAATAAAATAAAATTTTGAAAACAAATTATAATTATAAAAAAACCTTTTTGTTTTGGGTATATTTCTTCAGGAGGCTAAGATAATTTATTAGTTTATTATGTTATATATTATATAGAACCTTCATTTTGGGCCTTGATTTGATAGAAAACAAACCTGATGGCATTAAATACTCAATTGCTTCCTAAAAGATAGTTATATAGCATTACATAATTATAATTAACATCAATTGATTTTTGATTGAGGCTTTCTGGGTCTAAACTCATCATATTAGCTAAATGTCTTTTCCCAATTTCAAATTCAGCAGTTTTAGACTTCATTTGATTTTCTTTGAGAAGGTTAATAGAGATATTTTTTTAAAGTTATACCTAATTCTTGAGATTTTTTAAAAAAATATTTCATCGCTCTATTTAATCTTTTAACGGTCTCAATCTCATGAATATCGATATCTAATTCATTCGCTTGCGTATCTAAGTTTTTACTAATACATCTAAATGACTATATACCAATATTATAATTTAGAAGATAATAAAAATTAACTTGTATATTCTTAAATATAAATCTTCTCAATATCATTTTTCAATCGCAAAAAAACAAATACTAGAGATAACAAGACAATATGCCTAATATTTTTCACAATTGTTTATTATGATTTGATTGGTTGAGTTGCGTACGAAACCTTTAATATCCTAATGAAATGTACTTTAATTTCTATCTGGGGGGGGGGGGGGGGGGGTAAGGGGTAGAACGAAAGTAGGGGGTAATAATATTTATTTTTAATTTTTATAATTTGTATTTCCTGGGCTAGGAAATTTTTTTGATATTTATTACTATTTTAGTTTTAGGTTTTCTTTTCTTCTAATTTAAATTCTTTCTTAATTTTTTTCAACCTTTAACTTGATAAAAGGTTAGGGGGCTTATTAATTTTAATTTGCAACATTAGCGAGGAAGAGGTAATAATCCTATCTAAAATGAGCAAATAAGAATAAAATTCTATCTAAAAATATTTAAAAAAATTATACTCTAACTAAAATTTACAAAATGGAACTATATCTAAAAAAATCCATTTTTTTTGGACATTCTAGAGTTTTCAAAGGATTTAATAGGAAGATTGTCTTTTTAATGGCTCATGGCAAGTAATGAAACATTCAGACAAAGGCAATACTACCTTTATCATTTATTTTTAGAAATTATTAAATATAATTAATAATATTTTATACTAATGAAAATTTACTATTATTTCTTTCCTGCTAGGCAAAAAAAATTAATGCTATTTTATATGTTAAAAAAATATAAAAATCATAATTATAGAAAAATTAGCTTTTTACAAAAGGGTTGCCAAAAAGTAGTAATTATTTTTTCAGAGGGTAAAGTGCTAGAAAATTCTATTAATCTATTTATATATGATTTATGGAGGCTTAGCATTACATAACCTCCTTTGAAGGGCATTATCGCTTCTGCCACCCTTTAGGCGGGTTCATAGTCATAGCCAGGATTTTCCTAAGGGGGGGGGGGGGAATAAAAAAATTATTGGGGACTTCGCCTTCAGACCCCATTTTATGTGGGCCTTTGGCCCGCCGGGTTACTTTAGTCTATATAGTCATAAAATATTTTTACAAGATAGGAGGTAAATTTTAATAAAGAAAATAAGCCTGGAACAAATATGAAATATATTTTTATTAGTTTATATAAAATATAATAAATTACTTGTATATACATTAATATAAAAGCATGGTAATAACTTATTCCAAACAAGTATAATAAATTTATTTATAAAAAGTAAGTAGACATATAGTTAATATTCCTCTATTATAGAATTAGTCAGGGGCGTCGCTAGCCTTTACAATCTCAGGGGGCTCAACTAAAAAAATTTAATGGCTTCGCCCCCCATACTCCCAATTTGCATATATTATACTTTTTTAAAATTTGCTAACTCTAAACAATTATTCTGAATTTCATATTTTGTCATTTATTATATTTTGCATATGTTAAACAGTATTAACTTTAAAAAATTGTTTTTTTTTACATCCTTAAGCCATTTATGGCGTAACTTAAAATATTTCAAATGTAATAAGAATTGTTTCTTTCTTTTTGTTAAAAACAACTTTTATATTTTAAATCAATTTGTTTATAAACTAATATTAAATTTTATAAATCAGTTTCTTTCTTTTTGTTAAAAACAACTTTTATATTTTAAATCAATTTGTTTATAAACTAATATTAAATTTTATATTTTATAAATCAATTTACTTAATAAACTAATGTTCAATTTTTTATTTTTAACTTTTAAAAAAAAGATCAATTTATTATAAATTACATTAAATTAAATTGCCAATATATATAGGAAACTATTTTGAATATGTGATCAATATATTTTTTTAATTTAAATATCAATAAATTTACGTAATATACGTCTATAATATTTATTTTCTGCCTTTGATTTCTGCAACCTTTTCATGGTGGCAGCGGTGGGATTGTTAAACAGTATTAACTTTAAAAAATTGTTTTTTTTTTACATCCTTAAGCCATTTATGGCGTAACTTAAAATATTTCAAATGTAATAAGAATTGTTTCTTTCTTTTTGTTAAAAACAACTTTTATATTTTAAATCAATTTGTTTATAAACTAATATTAAATTTTATAAATCAGTTTCTTTCTTTTTGTTAAAAACAACTTTTATATTTTAAATCAATTTGTTTATAAACTAATATTAAATTTTATATTTTATAAATCAATTTACTTAATAAACTAATGTTCAATTTTTTATTTTTAACTTTTAAAAAAAAGATAAATTTATTATAAATTACATTAAATTAAATTGTCAATATATATAGGAAACTATTTTGAATATGTGATCAATATATTTTTTTAATTTAAATATGAATAAATTTACGTAATATACGTCTATAACATTTATTTTCTGCCTTTGATTTCTGCAACCTTTTCATGGTGGCAGTAAAATTTTCTAAAATATTAAATATAAATTAACTTCTTAAAATTTTTATAAAATCCAATACTATAAAATAGAAAAATTCAAGGATATTGTAAATTATAAATTATGAAACAGACCTCAAATAATAACGTTAATATTAATATTGAATTTCCAACATACACAGGTAATGGCGATGTTTTTCTAAGTCGTTTCGAAGACATATTCAACGATGCTCAGATCTCTGATATCGAAAAAGCAGGATCCTTCACAAGAAGACTACCAGACGGAGAATACATCAAGCTCAAATCGATATGTTCACCTACCGATTTCATCAATCCATCGATATTGATTGAAAAATTTAGGTTATTACACCCGAGGAAATCTACAAGTTCGAAATTGTTATTATTCAATGCAGCTGTACAAGGTAAAAATGAAAGTTACATCAATTGGGTAAGTAGATTATGTATTTTACAAAATGAATGTTCGTTAAGCGATAGTAGAGTCATTGAAAAAGTAAAAATTTCATCAAATAGCAGAAGTATCAGGCAGAAAATTACGTTGAAAGGGAATATTACGTTAGCAGAAGTCTTTAGTTTAAGAGATGATTTTGAGGAGACAGAATTAAAAGAAAATATAATAGCTAAAGTTGAAAACATTTCTTTAAATGAAAAGACTGAAGAAGAAACAAGCGTAAAACATTTGGAAAGACAAAGAGGCATAAAAGTTGAAGAAAACAAACAGGTGGTCAGATACGACGATAGACATAATCCACGATCGAATAACGATAACAGACAACGATGGACAGCAAGAGGCCATGACTTTCAAAGAAATATTTATCAAGGAAATAGTTATAACCCCAATTACCAAGGAAATAATTACAACCCTAGATATCAGAATTATAACGCGAATTATTACAACGTCAGAGCAAACTATCCAGGATCGTATAATAATTTTTCAAGATTTGAAAATAGAACCAGTCATAATAACGATAATAACCAAAGATTTTATTATGATTACAATCACGGATTCAACAGATGCTATGATACTTCAAGATGCACGCAAAGGCATAGTAATAATTATAATGGAAATCGAGGAGGAAGTTACGCATGTAATTGTAGACATCATGTCGACCATAATAATCAAACACGATACACTAATAAAATAAATACCATAAACATAGAAGAAATAAAAGAGGATGATAATAATAAAATAGAAAAAAAAGAATATAATTTGTATAACTTGGACATAAATAATATGGATGCTGATAAAGACAACACAGATAATAACGCGTATAAAGTAACTTTAAAATTGAATAACCTGTCAACGATGATGCAGGTCGATACTGGCTCTAGATTCTCAATAATACCTAGTTCGATAGCTAAGAGCGCAGGCATCACTGAATTAAAGAAATCTAATTTAAAATTAACAGGCTATGACGGCTATCAAATCAAAATATTAGGAACGGCGCAAATTAGCGTAAATTATGAGGGAGTAACTAAAAATTTACAAGCGATCGTTGTTAATAGCAATAAGAGTCCATTACTTGGCAGAACTTGGCTAAGTGCCTTCAAAAATATTTTAAAAAAATTTGTGGGAAATATAGGTGATGATTATTGTAATGATAAACTTACTAAACTCATACATGATTACAAACTTAAAATGGCCGATAAACCCATCTGCAAAACCAATATCAAGCTTCGCTTAAAGCAAAATGCTGTACCAAAAATAATACCAAATGTTAAAAAAATAAATTCTTATAGATTAGAAGAAATAAATCATTTGATAACAATTGAAGAAATTATAGTTATTAAAAACAATAATGAAACAAAAATTGAAGAAAATAATAAAATAAAAAAATTTATAATTAATAAAAAATTTAAAAAAACTTTGGAAAAGAAAATTAAAACAAAGGTGATTAAATATCATGATGTTGAAAAGGAGATTAAGAATACGATATGGAGATCATATGTTGAAAATGGAAGGAGAAAGAGAAATTTTGTTATAAAGAACAAGTTAAAGAGAAATTATGATATAAAAAAGTGTTCAAATTGAAAAATAAAGGAGTAAAATTTAAAAAATAAAAATAATTAAATAAAATATTATAATATAAAATGAAACAATTCCAAAACGGAAATTTGTTGTATGATATAGATACTGGGAACAAAATTATAAAAAGACACTTGGACCAAATAAAAAAAAGATCAACTAATGTAGAACTTTCTTCTAATGATGCAACAGTTTTTAAAGCGAATGTTAATAATAATGCATCACCTTATACATTGAATTTTAGAAGGGGAGGTGATGAACCAAGAAACCAAAATGTACATCAGAATCGCAACGTTCAAAGACCAGTTAGAAATAGTGTGTTGCCTAGAAAATTTGAAAATTTTATAATGAATTAAATTTGATAATAAATTTTTTTTTCTCTTCCTTATATTAAAACAAAATTAGTTTTTTTGTGTGTGGAACTAAATTGATAAAACGTACAAAAAAAAAAAGATCAACGAAGAGGTGAACGAGCAAGAATGACAAACGACAAAAATTAAAAAAAAAAAAGGTTTTATGTTAAACAGTATTAACTTTAAAAAATTGTTTTTTTTTTACATCCTTAAGCCATTTATGGCGTAACTTAAAATATTTCAAATGTAATAAGAATTGTTTCTTTCTTTTTGTTAAAAACAACTTTTATATTTTAAATCAATTTGTTTATAAACTAATATTAAATTTTATAAATCAGTTTCTTTCTTTTTGTTAAAAACAACTTTTATATTTTAAATCAATTTGTTTATAAACTTATATTAAATTTTATATTTTATAAATCAATTTACTTAATAAACTAATGTTCAATTTTTTATTTTTAACTTTAAAAAAAAAGATCAATTTATTATAAATTACATTAAATTAAATTGTCAATATATATAGGAAACTATTTTGAATATGTGATCAATATATTTTTTTAATTTAAATATCAATAAATTTACGTAATATACGTCTATAACATTTATTTTCTGCCTTTGATTTCTGCAACCTTTTCAGCATACAAAATAAATTAACATATAAATATTTAAAACAATACAGGACATATCTAAAAATAATATTTTTTAATACAAAATCTATTTATTACAGTATAAAATATTTTCGATGGTTGATATAAAAAAATTTTACGTCTAAAGAATTACATGTGATAAAAAAGGTTAATTAATTCATACATATGCCTCAATTGATAATGGTATTTAAAAAGCACATAAGACTATATAATTCTTAGCAGCTTACTTACAAAATGTCATGAAACTAATTTAACTCTCTATTACTATTTTAGAGGCCTTACCAAATTAACAATTCTCGAAGAAGAGAATATAAACGACCAATCCAAATCATAAAACTATATGTTAGTTAGAGCTTCCTCTTAGATGACATGATGGAGATAATTAATCGAGAAAATTATTGTGAGATATTAAATTTCTATAAGATTTTCTTCCATTTTTAATGATATATACGACTACACAGTTGACCATTATTGCATGTCTAAAATATGCAATCATATGCACTGAGTAGCTGTAGTAATAATCTTAAATTACATAGCCACAAAATTAATAGATGCTGGTTAATTTACAGTCATAGCCATGACACTCACGATGGTAACCCATATCATAATTTATTATGTTAGAATTGATGAAACAAAATCCTAAAAATCTTTAGAAGAAATTATGCAAATATATTGATGCCTTGAGTTCAGTCGCGTTACGGGGGTGGTTTTCGGGTTTGGACCCCTCCCAGAGCAAAAATTTTTTTTAGATTATACGTTCAAAAGACTTAAAAGTGATTTTATATGAATTATATTTTTCTGGTTTTGATGTTTGTGGAAGGATATTATATTACTATTGAAATTATTCTGGATAGTATTATTATAAAGTCATTGAGAATAATCTACTAAATTATAATAACATATTATTGATACATTTAAAAAAAATATTTATTATATATTATCGAAGATATGGGATATGGTTATGATTTGTAAGATAAACCCGGCCGAAGGTCGGGCAAAAGGGCCGAAGCGCCTCCCAGATTTTATATGTATGGACCCCCTCTAAGGAAAATTCCTAGCTACACCACTGCTTGAGTTATTTACACGACAAGGATGACATATTAGAAATGAAACATTTTGTAACTATAAAATAAGAACCAGAGTGAAATCATGAAAAACAATTAAAATTTTATATATTTTTGTCGCACCATCTCTAGCTGGTATATTATATCTTAAAATAATAGTAGTTCGTAATAATATCTAAAATATATTCGTATTAAAAATTTAACTCAAAACTGTTTTTCAATGAAGAAAAAAAATAGTTTTGCTAACACGTAAAAAAAGAGAAATCTAATTTATTACATACATTGTGAGATGAATAATAAGATGTTTAATTATACTAATATTTTAAATAAATAGATGGCGTTAAATAGTTGAATGCATATTGTTATTTATATTTATTATCAAAAGCATTGATTAGTAAAATTTTAAAAATATTAACTGTAATATATTATATAACTATCAAATACGTCTTCAAAAGTGGAATTTTACCTAATATTTTAGAAATAATTATATTTAGTAGACAGAGTTGGGCAAAACAGCGAATACTTGTATCTAAGATACAAGTACAAGATCTTTTTGTATCTTGTACATAGTATCTTTTTTCATTTTTAATAAGATACTAGTAATATAATATCGATTAAAGTTTTTTAAAAAAACGATAATAATTTTATTTGTAATTCTTTTGGTATATATACATTTATATAATTATCCAATTTAACTTCTAATAATATGCAATTTGATTAACCTCGATAATATAATATTACATGTCGGAATAATATAATATACAAATATAAGGTGACCTTTAAATATATCTTACAATAATAAATATTCAAATGTAACATATCTTCTTTCCCACCAAGATAAGATTGTCTACCAATCTTTTTATTTACCAAGTTCAAGTTCATCTATATTTTTTTGTTGGCTTTACTTCCCTTGTTGGATAACCCGTTTGCCTTCCTTTGACTTGGTTCAATTGTTATTATTGATTTGATTTCGCGTAGTTGGTCGGGATGTTTTAATACGGTTTTGTACGTTTATTTTTTTCTTCTTTTTCTTCTTCCCTTTTCCAGGATTGTGATGGCGATTCGAGTTTTTCGACCAATTGTTCCCACCATCACTGTTTTATTTTCGCTTGTTATTTTATCATCATTTATCTGTAGATCTATAGCGATTTTTGCGATTCGTTGGTAGAATTATTTTCAATCGTAGTTCCCCTGAAGTTTTACGTACCACTACCATTGGAGTACTCCAGGTTACTCTAATTCACGTTACCATTATCATTATATTGTTGATCATGTTAATTTCTACATATGTTGGTAACGATAAGTCAAATTCTATAATCCCTGGAAATCCCAATAGGCTGTATTAATCATTTTGATGTGCCCTTTATCATATCATTAATTCTATAATCTATTGAAATCTAAATAGGCTGCATCGTGCCTTTATAATAAATTCTATAATCCATGGAAATCTAAATAGGCTGCATCAATCATTTTGATAGTGCCCTTTATCATTATCATAAATTCTATAATTTTGTTTAAGTTTCACGGTTGGTCTTCGTCTTTAGTATCTGGGTATCGTAAACATAGTTCTCCGGCGATTAATTTAATTCTTTATTATGGATTCAGTAGGGCCGCGACTTAATCTAATGAAATCAATTTCTTCTCTATCAATAGAAAATTTTGAGGATATTTTGTCTATAGTCGTCGATTTCATTAGATTAAGTCGAGGCCCTACTGAATCCATAATAAAGAATTTGAATTCGCGATCAATTAATCGCCGGAGAACTATGTTTACGATACCCAGATACTAAAGACGAAGACCAACCACAAAATTATAGAATTTATGATAATGATAAAGGGCACTATCCAAATGATTGATACAAAAAGATTAATAGAAAATTTCGAGGATATTTTACGTGTCTATAGTCGTCAGTAGCCCATTTATCTCATTCATCTTTTATCCATAATTGCTATATCAATTTATTTATTTATTAATTTTTTTAACAAAAAAAAAATTATAATTCTATATAATATTTAACTTGACCGAAGACCGAAAACCGCGCGACCTTTTACATCGTCGCCAAATATTATATCGATTAAAGTTTTTAAAAAAAACGATAATAATTTTATTTGCAATTCTTTTGGTATATATACATTTATATAATTATCCAATTTAATTTCTAATAATATGCAAGTTGATTAATCTCGATAATATAATATTACATGTCGGAATAATATAATATACGAATATAAGGTGACCTTTAAATATATCTTACAATAATAAATATTCAAATGTAACAAGTATCTGTATCTAAGATCTTTTATTCTGAAAAGACTTGTATCTTTTTTATTTTCATTTCCTTGACAAAAGATACAGATACAGATTCTTTTTATTATTCATGTTTAAATATTCACACATTACAGTTTATATTTTATTTTCCTTGGGAATCTTGTATTAATTTCCTTATTTTTTTCACCATATTTTAAATATGATGACAATCAAAAATAGCTGGAAAATTTATAACTCATATTAGAGATATGCAAAAGTAGGCCAGGCCCGAAACTAGTGTTGTTAAAAGGTTCGATTTGAGCCGATTTTTAAAAACGGCTAACTCAATATTTTAGCCAGAAAAACGCCTAAGCCTCGAGATTTCGATTATAGATGTATAAACCTTTGTGCTATCTATGACCAAAATCTTCAGTCTTGCGAAATATTTTTCTGGCTAAAATATTAAGTTAGCCGTTTTTAAAAATCGGCTTAAATCAAGCCGTTTAACAATATTACCCGAAACCGGCTTGGCCCGAACGAGCTTCGGCCGGGCCTATTTTTAAAAAAAATAAATCTGGTTTGGGCTTGGTCGGGCTTAATATTTTTTAAGAAAATTCGGGCCTAGTTGAGTCGGGCCTTAGAAATTTTTTTAAATATGTCTAAATTTATCACTTTTATGTTAAATTTTTTATGAAAAATAAAAGTATTTTATTTTATAAAAACAAATTAGACGCCATATGACATATATCAGTAATTATAAAAATTAATTTCTATATTTAAATAAATTCGGACAGGGCCGGGCAGGTAAATTTTTTAAAAAAAAATTTGGGTTCGGGCCGGACAAAACTTTATAAAAAAATCTCGGGCCGGGCTTGAAAAATTAGGTCCGATGCAGTTCACTAACTCATATTAAGGTAGATAGATAAAAAATAACAACACCAAAAGCTAAGATTATATTAGGGATCCAAACCGAAATGAATATAGGTTCAAGTTCAGGTTCGGATTGTATAATGAAAATATTTTTTAAATTTCATAATTAAAATAAAAACCTTCTTTTTTATTAATTGCACATTATAAAATAATATTATTTATAAATATAACAAATAAATATATCAATGATTAATTTTAATATGAACAATTACTTAAATTTTTTTTATTAAGCTGCACAATTAATATATTTTCAAAATTCGTCTCACTCAAATTACATCTATAAGGAGATAATATAAATTTATTTGTTGAAAAACATCCTCCCACACTAACTTGGGTAGCTGGCATTGCCAGTAAGATATCAGATTTGATGTGTCATTTATAAAACTATATGTAAAAATTTATATATTAGATTTAATTTTTTTCTAGACATTATAATTTAAAGCTTAAAATATTTAAAAAATATTGTAAAATGGCAATATACTAAAGTTTATAAAAATTATGACTGACGTTTATCAATCAAATGTGATTGATAATAATTTTTAAAATAATTTGAATATAATTAAAATTTTTGCAATATACTACTAGTAATAACTTACACATTATTATATAAGCATAAAATTTTGAAACTCGAACAGGTTCAGAGGCATTTTAGCGGTGCGGTTCAGGTTCGGCTAGAAATTTTTTAGAGGTTTAGGTTCGGTTTGGGTTTGATAAAAAATATCGGTTTTTAGCGGTTTAACGGTTCGGTTCAGGTTCGGTTTGGATCCCTGATTATATATATATAAATGTTATTCGATGGAACATCATTACCAATTTTATGTAATATTTTTTAATTTGTAGGATGATTAACACTCATGGTAGTGAAGAAGAAGGTAGTGAAATTTAAATTATGGAATTAAGTTCCCGTGAATCAAATCCCAATCTTAATATTTATATGGAAATTTTTGAAAAATAAAAGTTAAAAAAGAAAATGAACAGGCTAAATGTAAAAACCTTTAAACACAAAATAATGATAAAGGTTTAAACCAAATTTTGTTAAACATATTAAAGTATATTATTTATGTGTAGTTAAAAGTAGCATGAGTTATCTTAAAAATTTAATTTTACAATATTGTCTACCTTTATTAAAAGCTGCCCAAGATAAGAAAGAAAGAATTTTCCTGTGATATGAATATAATGAGGCTTTTTTGACAGTACCAAAAACTTATGGATTGAGTCAGATGATAAAAAAAAAATACTTTCAAAATATATTAATAAAAGAAGCCCTAAATATAGAACCAGGAATATAAACAAGCTCAAACTATAACACCAATAGATTTAACATCTAATAAAAAATTATGATTATTTTTCTTTTGGTGAAACAAATGTTGCTGAGGTAATACAAATAACATTGAACTGGTGGTTTAAATTCTATTAAAAAAAGTTCGAAATACATTATAAATGCTTAATTATCATCCTTCCATTTAGGAAATATTTTATAAATATAATAATGCAATACCTATATCAGCTCCAATTGAAAGGTTATTTAGTTTTGGCACAATATTAAGTACGCCGAAACGGCAAAAAGGACTTGAAAAATTTAATTATTTTATAAAATAATGAATCTATTTTAAATACTTTTTTGCAAATTAATATTTCAACTCCCAATAAAAATACTAGTCTCCCTTCCCTATCTATGCTAAGAATGGGCTATTACTAATATTAAAATGCCTGATTATTATAATTAACTCATCATTAAATATTTTATTAATTATTGTTAATATTCATTCTTATTATATGGGTGTGTTATGTTCTTCAAAAATAAAGATAAAAACTGTATTTTATAAACTATTCTATAAATTTTAAAGTATCTTGTATTTAAGATTTAAGTAATTAGACGAAATATAAAGTATCTTTTATCTTGTATCTTTTTGATATTTTGAAAAAGATACTAGTATCTGTATCTAAGATTCATTTTTCATAAAGAATGTGTATCCAGATTCTTTTTCCTGAGGACCTGCCCAACTCTAATAGTAGAGGATTATAAACTATATTCTACCTACTTTTTATAAATAAATCTCTTATACTTATTTGGATTTGGACCTTGAAAATAATTTTAGAAAGAGACATGATAATTAAATTTAAAAATCAATAATATAGTTAATTAGTGATGTTAAACTCGGCTAATTACGATTAAATTTGTTAATTTTCAATTAATAAATGATTATATTAATTTAATTAGGGTTATATAATAATTTAATTAATAAAAGTCAATTAAGATTCAACTGTTATTGCTAAATTAATATTTAGGGAGTGATATTGATATATTTTTAACACAGAATTTGATCGCAAGCTGACATAGTGAAAATATAATTTATATGTATTAATCTAATCTTATAATTAAAATAGTATTCATTTAATAAAAATTTAAATAGTCTTATTAATTTTTAAATAATAAAATTATATCTATATATTACTCAATAGAATTATAAAAGAAATTGTTCAGGGAGCAATTAAAAAAATTTGTTTTTAGTTCAAGGGGATATTAAGGAGTCATTAAAAAAAAATTTTTGCTTCAGGGGGCTAGAGCCCCTGCGCCCCCCCCCCTAGTGACGCCACTGGAATTAGTTACAAAATACTAGGTAAAATTCCACTTTTACAGACATATTTGACAGTTAGAGAATATATTACAGTTAATATTTTAACAAATTTTACTAAGCAATTCTCTTGATAATAAATAAATATAGCACCAATTTACATTCAATTATTTAACGCCATCTATTTATTTTAAATAAAAAAATGATATTAAAATTAATCTTCATATTATTCATCCCACAATGTCTTTAAAAGATATTTTCTGATGTCCTTATCAATATTTTATAGTTTTCTGTAAAATATATAGTTCTCTATATTGGTAAAAATTACTTGATTGTCATATGATAATTGATAAAATTAGATATACTGTAAATCTATCACATATAATATTCCACTGATTGTGCTTTAATTTTTTATATTTAATTTATGATTTAATTTATCAATAGTTTTATAATTATATTATACTTTTATTAAGATAAATAAATTAAAATTACTCACTTTATAAAAAATTATATTTGATATATTATATTATTTAGTAATTTTATGGATCTATTATTAATAATTGTAATAAATTTCACTTTTGTCTTAAGAATTATCTTTGGCTTATATTCCATTTCTTAAAAAGCATTTTTGGTTCACTTTTTTTATTATGATGAATAATTAAAAAATATCAATTTTTACATTCTTTCTTTCAAATTATTGTTTAAGATATATGCATACATTTTTGGGTGTCCAGGGGAGGGGGCTAAGGGGTATATTTTTTATTAGCTTAAAATGATATTCACAAAAAATGATAAATTTCTGCCCCCCCCCCTCCACGCCTACGCCTATGACCGGGTTTATTTTCGCATATCTTATACTATAATTAATTATTATATATAACAAGTATTCCATAATAAAAATAATTAACCGAATTTAACTAGAATGTTTTACTGCCAATAACCAATAAATAAATCCTTTAATATAATTATTAATTTATATTAGATTTGTTTTCATTGTATTCGTCAACAAAATACATTTAATATAAAGATTATTTTTTAAAAAAATTATACAATATAAAGGTGCAAAGGAGGAATTTCCACCCCATCCCAAAAAGGAACTAGCTCCCGTTGCATTTTTGAAATATAGTGGCGCACTTTTGGAAAAATATACGAAGTCCAGGAGAACCCCTCTTTAAATAAAATGATAATATGTTTATTTGAATTACATAATTATAATATTAGAACAAATAATTAAAAAAAATTTTTTAAATAAAATTAAGTTATATTAATATGCACTTTTATAATGTAAATTTATGTGTAATATTAAAATTAATTAATTATAATGCGGTAAACATATTTAACATTAAATATGACATGTCGAGATATTTTATAATTATAAATTAGTATAATATTAATATAAGTAAGCTACTTATACAATATTAATAATTTAAGTTAGCTGAAATTTGTGAATTCTTCATCCAAAAATCACTATTTTTTGCTGGCCAGTTTGATAAAAAAAATAAAAATATAGAATATCATTATTATTATTTTTTCTATAGAAAACCAAATTCAATAGTGCAATATATAAAAATTATATATTTTTTTAATTGACTTTACTAAAACACTAAAACAGTAGCAAGGTAGCAAGCAATATTTGGAGAGAGTAAAAAAATTATATTTATTATTTGTTTCTAAAAAAAATCAAAATGGAAATAATATACCAATTTCTTATATGCTAATAATTATTCCCTCAAATTTTTTCTAATAATTCAGTAAAAATTGTTATTTTATACTTCTACTGATTTGTATGGAGAATATTATTTATTTCATACCTAATCTAGGTTTATGATTATGGACATTATAAACTCTGGAATCCGCACTAATATGTAGCTTTTTATAAATAAATTATTTTCATCGATTGACAAATATCCATCTTATACATTATGTTAACAATAATATCCAATGAGGCAATACTACTTTATATATGTACAGGTGTAATATCTTACAAAATTATTTAAAATTTAAAGGGTAGTAATCTTCATTAGATTACATTTCCAGTATTATCAGATTTTTCAAAATAAAACACGCTAAAATAATTATTTAATATTCGGAAATAGCACGTGCAGAATTCCTATCCTATAAATTTCAGGAAAGTTGGACCATGAATATTTGAGCCATTTTTTAATTATATTTTGGTAATACACATTTGAATAAGATATTTCAGGTAATCATATTGCCTGAATTTATTGCTGGTAACATATATGTGTTCCTTGTGTCAATTGTTAAATAATGGCACCATTTTGCGTTCATATAAAATATTTCATATATATGCTGCGCAATCATAATTTATATTAAAATAGCTTTAAGGTATATAATTTATAATATAAATATATATTCCTTCAAAAAATCCTGATACATAGGATATAAATCTAAACCCATCTATTATATGTAAGTTATGTAAATTAAATTTTTTTTACTTTTATATTTTAATCATATTTATTCTTTTATTTTTTATCATTCTCTCATTTTATTTTACATCAATTAAACCATATATTGAAATTTATGTAATTCATATTCAAAATTGCATTAGAATAGTAATGTAATTCTTTAATCACAACAAGATTGTTGATTTAAATTTATAAACTTGAAATTTATAAACTTGAAATTAATAATAATCATTTAAAATATTATTCATTATAATAATATCAAAATAATTATAAGTGGGTTCTTAATAATAAGTTCCACGTTACTATATTTCTCCTATCCTCGTTAACAGAAGCACCTACATCTTTTTGATAAGATACTGCGTCGTAATATGTTGACGTTTTGCACCACGTAACGAGTGATCAGAAATCGTACTCGGTTCTATAATGCTGGAAATGTTCACGACTTACGTTTTCTCATAAATTCTGCTTCCGGCTTTAGCATTTATATGCATTTTAATTAAGTAGTGTTACTTTTGATATCCACTCTTTGCTAATCAAAATTTAAGGTATGATTGTCTTGCAAAATATCAGATCTTATAAGAAAATTATTTAATTTTTATGTCATCATCCTCTTTATGGTAACCTTTAATTGAGTTTCCTTGGACATCTGTCTATCAATGCGTCATTGGTGATTCAATGCTATTTATTTGGGCACTTACCTCTTTATATGATATAAATAATAAGTCCATTATCCTACAAAAAACATGTCTATTATCTACAAAAATCATATCCACCAAAAATGATAGACCCCTTTTACATCAAAAATATTAAGTCGATTATACACATAAATTGTAAGTTTATCATCCACAAAAATGACACTATTATCCAAAATATAATCTGTCTTTTATCTGATAAATGATCAGTTATTCACAAAAATGATAAATTTATTATCCACCAAAATGATAAATCTATTAACTAATTCCATTTAATCACTCTCTTGAATAGTTTTCCTTGCCGTCAAATTCCTCTTTGTATTCTGTGAATATTTGCTACCCTGCGAAATTCTTTGTCGGCTACTTGTCATATTAATATCTTTAGTGGGCACTCCATTCGAGATCAAATAACTTGTGAGCTCGCACATAAATATTTCGAATAATCGCGAGGATATTTGTTGGTTGCTGCAAGTGGTTTACCTTTCAACAAAGCATGAATATCGATTGCTATGAGCGAGTGATCTCTCAAAAGAACATCAATATCAGTTTGCTGCAAACGATTGATCTCTAAATCGACCATCTATATCGGTTACTAAGTGGGCATTATATTTTTTCATGCTGATGGTGAACTGTTTAAGATTACAAATTTGGATGTAATCAGTTGGTTATCCTTAATTTTATGTCTCGCTCATAGTATTTTATGTTTATTATCAACGTTAATAATACGAACTATTTCAACAGCAGCTCGCGACATTTAATAAAATTTATCAAAAGAATTGTTTTTTTTTAAATTTATTTTAGAATTGAATTTTTCTCATTTAAAATATCCCACAATAACTTTACGTTATTTTAGATTCTAATAATTTATTTCATAACTTTAATTTTATTACATTTTTTAAAAATTCTTTATATTAAATTATTTTTATTCTTTTGCTATTCATTCTTTTATTTTATATATTAGTCAATTAACCATCTACTCCAATTTATATAAATTTCATATTCAAAATTGTTTTAGAATAATGTATCGATTCTTCATTTTTTTAAAAAAAATTATAAATTTATAAATTATTATACAATCTTTACAGAAATAATAATATAATGTCCCAATATTTTAATGTAAAAACATTAAAAGCTTATTCTAAAAAATGCAAATGGTTTACTACAACTACGAGTTCCCTCAAAACAAACATAATTATATCCAAGATTATTCATTCGATATTATAAACTCGGATAATCAACAATAATTATTTAATTTATAGAATAAATAATTATCAATATATATGTTCATTAAAATATAATTATAATAAAATTATTATTAATAATTTAACTTTACTACAGTTTCAATTAGAATTGATTTTTCGGTAGGTCCTTTTAATTCGTGTCAAAATTTTAGCTTGATATATATTTTTAAAAAAATGTTCATCATTATTAAATAGTATTTTTATTATTAAATGCCTTTTTTAATTTGTCATAATTATTGGTGTTTTATCAATATTTAAAATAACGAGAAATATTCTGTAATCATGAAATGACGTTGTAATCAATTATACCTTTGACGTGCATACATACATTTATGATAATATTTCCTACCGAAATAACTAACAAATCTATCATCGAACCCCTAATAAAAAAATTACAAAATAATCTCAACACTACCGAAATCAGCGATATACAACTATTACAAAACAACGATAAATACGGCAGGCATGAATAGCTCGAAGCACTTCCAAGCCAAACCTTAGATTATCTCTTAACCAATAACCAACTGAGAGTTACTATAGGCTTTAGACTTGGATGCTCGCTTACACATTCACACATGCCACCAATGCAGCCTACCCATTCAACCTAAAGCCAGACACAGTCTAAACTCGCCATCTCCGGAATAAAGCAATTAATAAAATCATACATAACGCTTTTAATAAGGCTAAAATACCCAACATCCTTGAACCAACCAATCTCTCATACAGGACGGCCTCAGACCCGACGGCTTAACCTGCACCACCTAGTACAATGGTAAATCCCTTATTTGGGATGCAACCTGCGTATCCTCCTTTCCTTCATCAATTAATACAAACCCTCTTACTTGTGGGGAAAATAAAAAAATTAATAAATATTCAAAATTAAATAACTTTATATTTTAGCCAATAGTCATTTCAACGAACGGCAATTTTTCACATACATATATTTTTTTTTAAACCTTATCACGAAAAATTATTAGCATAACAAACAAAAATCGCGAATCCTTATTTCTTAAACAAAAACTTCAATTGGAATTTTTTATACTCAATTATACTTGTTTTTTAGGTACATTTTCATTATTAAATTAAGCTCTTTTTAGAGCCTTCGATACTAATAATATATATATATTTTTTTAGTAATTTTATATATTTTTACATATTTTTATATAGTTGTTTTAATATTATAGTGTTTTATCATTTATTTTAAATTATACCAATATCAATATATAAAATAAATTAACTTTTACAATTAACAAAAATAGAACAATTATTCACAGAAGCTCAACAAAAGGCTTCTTAGGATACAAATTTATCTGAAAATAGTTTATAATATGTATTTTTATACTAAGTCTTTTTATAATACCTTGAAAAATAATTTAAAAATTTAATTATCGATAAAAATTTAATTTCTTTTACGCTTATTATCCATAATCAATAAATTTGACTTGTATATACTATGCTATATATGTACTTAAATTAAAAATCATGAAAACTATATTCTCGTGAATATTAACCTTGATATTCATTCTAACAAGTAAAAAAAAATAATGATGAAAAAATATATTAAATGTCACAAAAAAATAGAATAAAATAAAATTGTTTAAATTTTTTTATGACCAAATATCGTCATCTCATATTAAATAATATCTAATCGTTTTGACGGCAAATAGATTTAATTTAATTTTTTTTTTTACTAAACTCATTATATTTTAAATACAAATATTAATACATAATCCCAATTTAATTTTAATTATATTCGTATACAAATATATTCTAAATCAATTTTAATTCTGATGGATGCAGAAAATGTTCATATACAGTTTGGACCTTGGTGAGCAATATAATATTCAATTTCATATTATGATGATTGGATAAATATTAAAAGGAAAAGGAAATTAGAAAGAGGAAGAAGAAGAAGAAAGAAATGATAAAAGAAGGTAATAATATAGTAACTAGGAAATGCTCTGAGGTATGAAGTAGGCTTGGGGGAAAGGGGACGTGAGGATGTTTCCCTTCTTTCAAAAATTTGCCTGTTCATGTAAATATCATTTTAAGTCAATAAATATTTCCCCTTACACACCTTGTGATAACCCAAAATTATTTTTAAAAAAAGTAACATAACCAAAGTCTTACAATTACAATAAGCGGACCTAAAGATTTCCAATAAAATTCATGGGGGAGAACCCCACTTAATATCCCCCCCCACTAAAATTTTTAGCTACGCCTACGAGGAGAATATATGGTTTGTTGATTTGGATTTCTTACTTTTTTGCTAATTTATTTGGAATGAGTAACGGGGGAGGGGGTGAAGAATAGCCTGTTAGTCTTTGTTACTAATATATATATTTTACCTAGTTCTTTAATTATCTGATGATATTGGATTGAAGAAGTATATAATTATTTTTAAATTGGACCATTATAAATAGGAACATGTTATTTTAAACATATTATATTAGATCCCCTTCAAACATACTTGGGCTAATAAATATTTTGACAAAATTTATAATTTTAACAAATGATGGATAAAATTTTAAAAACAATAATAAAAATAGATTTGGGTCCATCATAGCAAAACTACACGTTATAATCACCTCAATTAAATAAATATAATGACTTCTTTAATTATAATTATAAACATATAATATATATAAACTAATTTATTATGGTTAAAATTTTTGATTGATTAGGAGCCCTGATAATTTGCTCTATAGGAGCTGCAAAAATATCATAAAAACGTGTCAGTCCAAAATATTATGTTACATTATATATTACTGTCGAAATTTAAATTTTTTAAAATAGCTAATTTTTGTTCTGAAAGTACGCCAAAGCCATAATAAAAGAGCGAATTTCTTATAAGCAGATTTTAAAAATCGATCAGATGTTAAATCATGTAGGATCGGATCCCACTATGAATCCAGCTTAAAATTTAGCATGGACCGAAACGGCGTGGACAGCCCTGCCTTTAAAAATATTCTGTGCAAGTTGCCCGAACTGGTAAAATAACAAGTTCCATGCCAATTCTTTAGACCGGTCGGTAAACCGAATAGCAGATCCTCTAATGAGCACGTACTGAATAAATAATATATTAGCATGCAAAAAATGTTTAAATATTAATAAAATTGATCGGAAGTTTAATTTAAAAAGAAATCAATAAATTATAGATTTAAGCCCAAAGAGGTTGGACTCAATTTTGTAGGAAGCTTAAAGCTGGTTATGCATAGCTCCAATTTTTATATTAATAATCAATTATGTTGATTTAGCAATTGATTAAGTAATTGAATAGTGTTTGGTATCTTTCATATAGTCAAATTAGTAAATGAACTATCTTTTTTGAGCAGAAGTAGCTATGTTCTAATTAAAGAGCTAATTTTTTTAAAAATAGTAAAAAGATATTTTTTTAAGCTTTTATTTTAAAATGGTTAATAAAATAATTATTTATAATTAGAATAAATAAAATGATGAATATATCAATTAATTTTTGCAAATTCTATCTACCTTATCTTGCATCCATTTATATATAGCCTAAACTAAACTTATATGTTAAATAAATTTCGAAAATGTTTGCTATTTAATAACAAACTATTAAAATATATATTTACATCCCGTTGAATGATGATTTAGTTTAGAGAAGTAACGTATAATAATAATAATACTAACAATTCATTTATTAAAATGCACTGAAATCTCTCATTCAATGGTTACAGTCAATGACATTGACTTCTTAATAAATCGTTAGGTTACGAGTGAATATGTATTTATGAGATAAGAAGATATTTTGTTAGATTATGAAAATTTTGAAAAACATAGATTACAACAAGACAAATCCCAATATCAGTATTTCATTAATTTGTTATTAGATTAAATTAAAGAAAAATTTAGACGTATTTTTCAGAAGCTTTTATCAAAGATATGATATTTTAGAAAATATTCTCTGTGCAATAGCGCATTACTTAAAGTAGAGTTGACAACATTCAATTATATTAAGAAATTACTATATATAATTTAATTTTAAAAAAAACATTCATTGATTATTATAAATACTATGATAATACTATTCTTAATTATATACAAATAGCGAAAATAACCTATATTTGGTTTCTTTTAAAACCTTATTCAACAAAAAAACGTCTAATTTATCGATCGTAACGTATTTTTTTTTTAGTATTTCGACTTTCAAAAATGTTTATAAAATGAAAATTAAAACATGCAAATAACCTATTTTAAATGGGTAATTTGTAATATAATATCTTATTTCATCAAATAAGGCCATAATAAATAAATAAAAGGGCCTATACAGTAAAAAAAAAGATATAGAAATTAACCAATTCTAAGATAAAAATAACAAAATTTTTATTAAAATGGTTTACATTGCATAATATAAAATATAAGAACTTTTATATATTAATACCTTGAAGCTATTTTTTTTAGAAAAATATTATATAACTAATTATTTATAAATCTTAAATAAAATAGATGGAAATTAGGGTTTAAATGGAAATAAATCGGAAGAAGAAAAATGAAAGATTAATTAAATGATTATGTTTTTTTGCTCATCCCGAAACAGAAAATAAATAATTTTTATGACTAAGCTATTATTTCAAAAAGATTTATACTAATCTAATCACTTTTATTGCAAAAGTAAAACTAAAATTATAGGATTATTTGGGGCATAAGTTAATGCAGAAGGAAATAAAATAAATACTGGGTATATGCCTCAGCTAATGAAGGAAATAAAATAAATACTGGGTATGAATGATAATACTGAAATGATTTTTAGAAGCATAGCGGAGTCTGCAAGGGTTTAAAAATTAATAAAATTGAAATATCAGATGTGGCCTATTTATTTAATAATATTTGATGCAATTATGGCAAATCTCTGGTATTCATAGTGTGTTGTATTTGTGGAAGAAGTGTTATTAAGTGGTAATGATAAAACAGATTAAAGTTGAAAATAGAAAGGTTTACGAAATGGGCAGAAGAATTTGAATATAGATAAGTAGAAAGAAATCGATATTTATTATATCAAGGTTTACGAAATGGGCAGAAGAATTTGAATATAGATAAGTAGAAAGAAATCGATATTTATTATATCTAAGTCGGTTCTTGTGGATGCAGGGGAAGAACGTTATCGGAAAGGTAATTGAAAACTAAAGGGGGTCGATTCTTTTAAATAATTAAGGTCAATTTTGTTGAGTGATTGCAAAATGTGGAAAGTACTGAAATTACTTGTGGAAATGGATAGTTATGGGCAGAATTTTATTAAATAAAAGTATATCCAGATCTTAAGAGCAAGATATACTCGTCAGTGATTAGGCTGGCTTTATTGTATGGAGATGAATGCTGATTTAAAAAAAGCAGAAAAGCAGATAATGAAACAGAAATAAGAAGGCTCAAAAAGGTGCTGAGTAAATCTAAGGATTTGTGAGTAATGACATTATTAGGAAAACGTTGGATCACTTAAATTCAGGTTGAGAAAAAGGTAAGTGGGCTTCTTTGGTTGTAGAATTTGGAATAAACTTAGAAGAGGACTCTCAAATAAAAAAATGGAAGAATGTGGTTGTCTAAGACTCATGGAGCTCAAACCTATCAGAGGATATGATTAATCACAGAAAAAGGCGGAGGACTAGAATTAAGAGTCCGAATAAAGCTTATATTTCATATAAATGATATTAGATTGGAATAAAATCGTAAATATGGCGACATTATTTATTTTGAAATTAATGGCTGAATAACAATTTTTTATTTTAATATATTTTAAATGTCAAGCAATATCAGAGCTGTAACTAAGAACTTTTTGTTAGAGGGGGGGGGGTTGTAAGAGTTACTTTATACAAACCAGAGGTGTTGCTTGGGGGGGGTCTCTGATATTTGCGAAAAAGAATACCTACATATTCACAAATTAAATTTTCGACCACTACTAAATTTTCTGTGTAGCGGGGGGGGGTGGCTTTTCCTTTAACGTTAACAAGCTTTTAATGTTAAGACTAATTATTAATTTAATATAATCAATTTTTAATAACTTTTTATTGAAAATTATATAAATCTATATAATGATAAATATAACTACAAAACAAAGTAAACAAAAAAATCTAACAACTTAATTTTAAATAATCACGTTTTTTAAAATTATTATATATTTGTTAAAACTATTTATAAAAGAGCTTACATTTAAATAAATGCATAATTATAGATTTATATCTTCCCAAAGATTATGATAATATCTAAGAATTTTGATTTAAGTTTTTGTACAATGCCTATAAATTTTGGCGTCATTTATAAATGCCTAATTTTGCCTCCTAGATTTTTTAAAAACTTGAATTATTGAAGAAAAAAAAACTGTTAGTAGATGCGACTATAAGAATAAAAAGAAAATTGTTTAGATCTTCATTTGTTAAAATCTTTTTGGTTTCGTTTTGGGTTAGGGTATTAATGTTGGTGTTTGAAGGGAATGAAGAGATACAAGTAAAGCCCCATAATAATTTGCCGAGGGCCAGTGATAGTTGTCTTCATCAAGTCTTAATCCATCTACGTGGGATAATTGGTGGTTACAAGATTGTTGGAAATGTATATATTGCTGTCAAACCTCGATTAACAACATGATTAATTTCTGAATGATGTTGGTGTCACCCATAGCTATGCATGCCATTTAAGCCCTGCCTACCCTTTAAGTCAACTGGATAATTGCATTTGTTACACAAATGCGTCTGTACGATGTCATATCCTAGATGTAAACCTATAGCAACTCTCAATTGCTTATCTTATAAGAGATTACCAAGGTTACGACTAGGAAGTAACTCCATTCATGACCACCAACTCCATCAGTTGATTTAAGGAGTTAAAGAGAGTCCAAAAGTCTATTGCCTGCACTGCTTGGAAGTTAAGTAAGGTGTGATTACATTTTTGTGAATGAGGATTGATGGAGATGGTATATTACCTTCCATTTGTTAGTTACGTCTATTAATAAAAGGTCAGTGGGGTATATGAAGCCTGGGATAATAAAGTTGTTTGTAAATCTGAATGATAAAAATGATAATAAAGATAAAAGATTGAGTGGAAAAGTTTAAACTACTAGATATGAAAAATAATTGAACGAGTGACCATTTGAATGGGGCTGATTTAACGATTACTATTTTTTCTGCATATATTTATAATTTGTTCTAGTTTGGATATAAAATTGTCTTTTTAAAAAAAGGAAGATGAACGGAATATATGTAAAAATTTAGGTATTTAGAACATTTAGGTATTAAAAATAGACACTAGCATGCTGGTAAAGTTGAAAAATATTAACATAAATTTTAAAAACTGGAGCCGAATTTTTAAGATTTCTTTTTTTAAATATAAATATAAAAACGAATACTTATATCTATGTGAGATGGCTAGCTAGTCCTATTATTTTTTTTAAAATACTTATTATATATTTCTTTTAAAATTATATTTTTTTAACCCCTCCAAAGGGGATATAGATAAGTATATAAAGTTTAACACTTTTTTAAAGTATGAGTATCCTAATCTTACTATATTTAAAGAATAACCTAATATGAAGAGTGTTATTAATAAAGTATATAACTACGTGGGTGTGGCTAAAAATGTGTTTAAATGGGGTTGCCTCGATGATGAAAACTATGATATTGTTCTATCAATCAAAGCTATCATTAATATTTTATACTTATTTAATTATATATTATATAAATAAAATTATAACAATTAATAAAAAAAAATTGTTTGATACAATTCACAATTTAATCTCAACAATAGTTGTTAATTGTGGCATTTTTTTTAAATCATGCAATCATGAAAAATAAGGTATCTGAAATGTATATAAAAATGGCATCTGTATCTTGATAATTTTTGGAAATGTATCTGTACCTATATCTATTTTTAGGCCATGTGTCCGTATCTAGGGAATTCAAAAATATCTTTAAAACCGTGTTAGAGACCTGCAAAATTAATTATGGTAAAAAATTCTATCTAGCTCCGACCTTTGACCTCTGCTGTTCCACACTTTTTATTAATGGAATAATTAGAAAATATAACTCAAAATCATTTTTATTTAATTCTCTATTTTAATGTTATGCATTACATTTAAACATTTAGCACTATCTCTGATAATTTAATGATGTTTATTTATTTTCTATTTATTACAAAATATTAAAGAACAACAAGAAATGTTTTCACTTTTCTGATTTTTAAAATTTTTTAAAATTAATTTTAATTTTATGATATTCAATTCAGAAAAAAAGTAAGAATATGAAGGAAATATAAATATATTCGAGCCATGAACAGGGTTGCCAGGTAAAAATTATAATAAGTGTTCTAAAAATTATCACCTTATTTATAGATTCCCGCCTAATCACCAAAATATTTGCTTATTTTAATTTATCTGCCCTATTTTTAAAAATTAACAAATAATTTTAAAGCACCTTTTTAAATTTTATTTTCTTCCAATTGATAGAGGTATAAAAGTAAACCACTTCTTAAAAGAACCAAAAGCAAAAAAAAATATTAAAAAAAATAAGAAAACCAATATTATGACAAATACAAAAATGCCAGTTCTATCATTTTACTAAAATTTGAATTAATTCTTCAATTCTTTTTATATTGAATTAAATTTTAAAAAACCAATAACTAGTAAAACAGAAGAAAAAATTATAGTCAGACAATATATTTAATAATTCCTAATTTTTTGTTTTTTTTTGTTCAACCCATAGAAGTAAGAGAATTAATATTCTTAATTGTGAGATCATTTTAACATATAAGAGAGGAAATTATTGAAAAAAGATACAAAATTAATTAGCTATAAGACAATCTAATGTTAGAGATATACTGCATAAAAAAATATCGGGATTTTTAAGCCTACTCAGAATAGAGGGTAGTGATCTGCATCAACCCTAATTTTCAACAATTTTTATAATTACTCAAAATGCAAGATATATGTTATATGGCGTCTAGTTACTATAAATAAAATAAAATATTTATATTTTACATTAAAAATTCAACATAAAATTAATAAATTTAGAACTAAAAAAAAATTTCCAAGGACCGACCCGACCCGGACCGAATTTTTTAAAAAAATATTAGGCCCGACCAAGCCCTAACCCTATTTTATTTTTAAAAATAGGTTTTTGCATATCTCTAGGGCACCTTAAGAAAACTAATTCAAAAGTGAAGTAGAATGTTTCTTATTAAAAATAAGATTTATTGGAATTTATTTAATTGAGAGAAACAAGTTTCCATATCAAACTATCTTCGAAGATTACACTTGACAGGATATTACTTCTATAAGGCAGGAAAAAACTCATTTGAAATTTTGTTTACATCATGCTATTACATATATCCTGAGAAGAAACCATTAAAGAACATTACAAAGAAAGTTAAATTGGGATTTTAAATACTAAATTAGACAAAAGAGCAATGGGGAACACAATCATAGATTAATCAAAATTTTATATAGATTTTGGATAGTAGAAAATAGGATTTTAAAAATATAAGTAGAAACCAACCGTCCTGATTGCTTAAGAACTATTAGGTTTTCACATAGTATCATGGGGCTTGCGTGCGAAAAGCTTGGGATGCATTCTATTTATAAATTATATAATGATTATTGTTAAATATCAAGATATCGTCAATTAACTGATACCAAAGATACATTTATTAGGACATAATGTATATCCACCAAATCACTTTAAAAGGATGATATCAATCTCTTAAAATTGAGATATCCTCAAACTACTTAGAAATCAACCACCTAAACCAAGGATTATTTGGTCAGAATGTGTGCCAGAATCTTATTAATTCAATAATTTTGGAAAGTATTCGTGATATGTGTAATCTATACAATCGGGCAATTAAGTGTGCTTAGAAGTAGATATATTATAATGCAAATAAATATTCATTAGCTAATATTATAGATTTGAACATTTCTATATGATAATGCAATTGCATTAGGAAAAAATAAAAAGATTTTTTTAAATTTCAAATAATGCCATCATATTTTGCTATTTTTATACGAAATATTTATAATTAAATGGTAATATTATATCAATAAAACATTGTGCATTAAAATAGAATTATAAAAAAACCACTTGGTTTCACGCCTTGTAGGGTGTGGTGTGTGTGAATAGGTACAAATTCAGATACGACACCCATTTTCAGACCTATGATAATATTTTAACAAAAATTGGGCCAACTATCCCTGGTCTCCCTTATATTAAATCATGATAGTAAAATCATATTAATTATTATAAATATGTAATATATATTTATTTTAATAATTGCAAATGTTGTAAGGGTCAATTTTGAATAAGCACCTAGTTACAATTATAAATTGCATAATTAGTAAAGTAACTTATAACTAGTTGTAGCTACATTTCAAAAGAAAATTTATTTTATAAATTATTTATATACAACCCTAATTCTTATCTTATCTTAATGTAATCTTTAAAGAAGGAAAGAAAGAAAGAAATATCATAAAAATTTGTGCTTTACTAAGCAAATCTTTCGATAGGAACACTTGATGTAAATAAGATATTATATATAAACAGTATTTAAATTTGGGAAACCATCGTATAAATTGCGAATGAGATATATAAAAAAGGAATTAGTAATAAATATTTTTTCGCAAAAAAATATGACTAATTACTTCAACAATACCAATAATTTTAAAAATAACTTAAATTCTGTTGTGGGGAAGAGGTATACAGAAATTTATCAGGAGGGAATGGAACCACAAATGCCGATTCATAGTTATAGCTCTGGATTTAACGTTTAGGTAAGCTTAAATATAATTAAGCTTTATAATTCATATATTTAAAACACCATAATTGCTGTTAAATTCAAGCTTAAGCTTAAAATAATTCCTAACAATTTAATTTTTTTTAGTTTTCAAAAATATTTTAAAATGGATTTAGGATATAAGAATAAATATTATCCTTATTAACATATTAATGAACATTAACATTTTAAAAATATATTTATTTTTTATTTACAAATTAAGCCATTAAAAAGAAATTGATTAAAATTTTAAATAATTATTTTAAAGTCAATATCAACTCTCAAACTACATTCATCTTTGAAATTCTAAATTGATATAATAATAGTAACAAGATTCAATGAAGTAATTTTTTAAATATCCTTTTGAAAATGCGAAAACAATAGAAATAATCAAAAGATACAAACCCAAAATTAGTTAAAACGTTCACGCATGATAAAATTTAATATAATGGTTTCATATTGGAAATTATTTTATAATCGAATATCAAACTTGAAAATCACTTATATATTTAATGATTTGAAGAAAAAAAATATTTCCTATACCAATTATCTGTGTCGTGTTGCCTATTTCGCATATAATAAAACTAATAAAAAGTTTATTACCCTTACATTCGATATTTATATAAAACCTTTCATTTATTATGTTCAGTTAAAAGTTATATTTGCATAGAATAATAAAATTTAATTTATCATTCTGATGGTGATACTAGTGTTTTTAATGTAACTAGAAATACATTTCGACAAAATAACTTTAGCCTGCAACTTACATTTTTTGGTATGTAACTATAAATATAACTAGTTTCATAAAATTTATATTCTATTATATCTTAAATAAAAGGTGTTTGAATATTTTTATAAATGTGCGTTAATACATTAAAGTTAAAATAATATAGTTTCTAATTTTTCCCGCCAATCACATCGGAAATCTAAATTTTATGATATGTGATGTCAGGCTTGGCCCAGTGGGAATTTAGTTTTGCCAAGCCCAGAAAAATAAAATTTTGCCAGGCCCGTTTCAATTCTTCACTAAGGTTATCCGGATTGGCCCTGTTTTTAATTTTTTAAAAAAATACAAGGTCTAAAACAAAATAAATATTGTTGAACACCAAAATACACAACTATTAATCTTGGGGTGTAGTTAAATTAAAAACACTATGTTTTGTGGATTATCCCTTCTATGAAATATCAGAATTCGTCAAATATACACCGTGTTGTAAGCGATAAATCTGTCAATTCAAAATAATTCAATCTCTATAACAAATAAGAAAGGGATAGATTTACAATGTTTAAAGATTTCAATATCATTTTAAACTAATTTTCTAGGACATAAAAATAATTCTAAACAAGAAAGCAAACTTATATTTTGTATTATGATGGTCTAAGTTGAGAAGCTATTTTTTGACTGGGGTGGGGATGGGGGGGGGGGATTCCTATTAAATAACTATTCCGGTGGAAACCTAGAGTAGGGAGAGAGAGTACTACTTAAGTTCAAACTTTCAAAATTAATAATACTTTGCAACAACATTATTATGAATGAAATTTTCAGGAACATCAGATCAACACCGTTCTTCTTTATTCTAGTATGTGAAACACCGATTAACTCAAATATCTAGTGGCTGTATGGTCATTGAGTTTATTGATGTGGGGGGATGGTTTCTTAAAATGAGTATACCTCAAATTTATACCTAAGATACCACAAATTAGTCGCTATCCTTGACCAAATTATATTTTTACATGTGGTGTTGGGGGGGGGGTACCGGCGCATTCTAATATTAGACAGATTCATGTCACAATAATAATAAAATTTTTAAATTGAAAATTTTGATATGAACTCGGCATTTTATCCGATTTTATTTCCACCAAAAGTTTACAATTTATCCCAATTTAGAATTTAAAAGATAAAACCAAAAATACCTAAATAAAGAAACTATAAACATTTTAATATAATAAATCTATAACTCAAAATGCTATCGAGTTCAATTTTGCATGTCATTTTAGGCTAAATAATTAGTGTTGTTAAATGGCTCGAATTTACCCGATTTAACTTTATAGCCAAAACATTATTAGCTAAGCCTGGAAATTTTACCAATAGATGTGTAAACCGTTCTGTCATCCATGGGCAAAATTACAAGCTTGAGTAATTTATTTTTAGCTTAAGTCTTGAATTAGCTGTTTATTAAAAATCGCTTAAATAGAGCCCTTTAACAACACTACAAAAAAATCAGATTAGACTCTAAATTAATGTCATATTTATTCTGCTATTGCTAACTAATAATACTGTTTTAATATATTTAGAATTTTTCCTAATTTTTTTTAATAAGATATATTAAAAATTATATCATCTAATAACTTACTAATATATTTTTTTTTAATTTTCAAACTAAATCTCGAATTATTTCGTATAAAAAAGAGCCAGGCTTATATCACCGATTCGAATAATCAAAGTGGCTTTTTCCCTTTTAAATCTCATCTTTCCATCTATGAAAAAATTCAGACTAGTCACTGTATTTTTAGAAATAAATATTAATAAAAACTTAAAAAGATTTAATTTTCTTTAACAAATTCAAGCTTTTAAATATTTTTTTTTTCAAAAAAGGCCAAAGGTTAGAGGAGGAGTGTCCTCATCTGTTTAAATTTTATTAGGATGACATAAACTTATCTATATTCACATATTATATTTTTAAAATTTGAAATAATGAATAATTTTTAATAGCAAAAAAAAATAGAAATTTTTTTAAAAATTTCAATTCAAAAAAAATTTTTAATAAAATCTGCCCGTCAAATTTTGGTTAATGATGCTTACTACCAAGTGAATGTTTGGAAATATTTTAAATACCAATCTAATTTGCTAAATACCGACCCAAATTTTTTAAAATGTAATAAGACCCTTATTATTTAATATATTAAAACGGAATCACGTGGTCGAGTCCGGCCTTCTATATATCATCCCCCCAAGGATGGAACTACCAAGTTAGAATAAGAAAAAAAACATAATCATTCCTGGGATTCGAACTCGGGAGCATAGGATAAGTAAGCCAAGCTCTTGCCTACTATACCATAGAGGTTTTCCAAAAATCACGATTTTTCAAATATATATTATAAATATATTTGGTAGTGCCTATCCAAATGAAAAATGAACAAAATTCAAATTTGATAGATGGTACCTTAAGGTACCAAGCATCATTAACCTCTAATTTTCTATAACTCTTTTCTAGGGTGATATGTATCACTTTTTTAAAAAAAGTTCTTTATAATGAATTTTATATAATATTTTTTTTTCTTCGTATAATTTTTAATATATTCTTATTTGTTTTGTTTTAAAATATATTTCATTTTGATATCATTTATATTGTATTGTATTTTTTAATTGAAATCGTTTTAAATATATTTCATTTCTTTTTGATATCATTTATTATATTGTATTGTATTTTTAAATTGAAACCGTTTTTAAATAAAATCATTCACAATAAAAAAAAATATAAACTATTTAAAAAAAAATTATATTTTCAATATATAAATAATAAATAAAATTACATCCCCGTTACCTTATTTAGTAATTTAGTGTTGTTAAACGGCTCAATTTGAGAAAACGGCTCAAATTTTAACAGTACTAAGTGATATCATAATTTGTAATAATTGTTTGATAAAAAAAAATACGGCTTTAAAAGTGGCGTCTGTGTTCCAAATTTTCTATCCCCCTCCCCTGATATCTGCCAAAAATTAATATTTGTTTTCTTGCAATTTATATGCAAATTAAGAACGGGCATTTCATTAACTGGCGCTAGTGTAAACGGCTAGTTTTGACCTGATTTTTAAAAAGGGCTAACTCGATATTTTATTCTGAAAAGATATTATGCAAGCCTTAAGAGTTGCTCATAGATGGCACAAAGGTTTGAACATCTATTAACGAAATCTCAAAGCTTAGACAATATATTTCTGGTGAAAATGTTGAGTTAGCCGTTATTAAAAATCGGCTCAAATAGAGCCGTTTAATAATACTAACTAGCGCTAGTCATTTACAAAATAATTCAAAATGATTATATAGTTGATTCATATTCTAATGTTTGTAAATACAAATAATACCTAACATAGAAATATACAAATTTTAACCGCTTCCCCCTCCCTCCCTCTTACTGCCCCTTTACTAAAATTTTCTAATTATCTATAGAATGGGATGGGCTAATATAAGAAATAATATTTAATTTATATTAATTAGCATAAAATAATAATTTGTTGACTAAAACCTTTCATTTATATCATCTTTATAAGACACGCTAAATGTTTTATAAGATTAACTTTAAAATCGATTGATTTAAAATAAAATTGTTATCTTTATTTATATTCTTATATATATTTTTTTGTTTAGCTCTTATTTTCTTTAAAATTATATTTTGTACCATTTCCAATAAATTTAAAATTTCATTAATAATATATCAGAAATTTTTGGAATGGAAGTAATATATTTATCATTTGTTAGATTCAAATGTATTTTTTTTTGAATCGTAAATGTATTATATCCTATTATGCAGTCAGTGCAAGTCTTAAAATTTCAAACTTTAAACACTCAATTTCTTCCCGTTAAAGGAAGGTGAACATGATATAACACGTTACATATTAATTATAAATTTAGGTCAAAATTTTTTTTAAAATATTTTATATTATATAAAAGCAAAATGAAATAAATTAAATGCAAAATCAAATTCATTTCCAGCTGTTTGAATATTTATAAAATATAATTAATAATATTTATTAATTAAATTTTATTTTCAAATTTTTAAAATGAAAAACTATTCATGATCATGGTCAATCGATGAACTTGAACAATCAAGTAACAGCCTCACTTTTGTATATTTTCTTTACACTTATTATTACGTCAAATTGTGAATTTTTTTACATTTGGACTCATTTATTGTAAAAACAATATATTAAAAATTAAATTTACTTAATGCTTTTTTTTCATCAATAAATTTTTACATGCAAAAATTATTTGACATCAAATAATATGAAGCTAAGTTATTATGGGGCAGTTTTTAGCCCATCAGTATTTTAAATGTGTAAAAATTTTGACTTAGAAAAAAACTATCTTGTAACTCGGTCCCGGTTAAACTTTTAGTTAAAAATGATACTATCTAAATTGTTTTATATGTAGAAATTTGTCTGTTTTTGTGATTAATAATTTAAGTTAATAAAACCCCCGTCCTTCACTCCCCCAAAATAATTACTATAAATTCAAAATAAAATAAAAAAACTGAACATTTAAAAATTGTAACAAAGCTAAATGCCTGCAATAGGTGATCTTAAAAATCACCAATAGAATTTCTGGAGCATGCAACATAATAGTGCCTCACCTCACCTCTTAGTTCCCCATTTTTTTTTTATTTAGAAAGTATTATTTCGTTCTACGTGAATTTTTTATACATAAAAGTTTTCGTGTGGCTGTTTTTATATATTTGAATTAAAATAAACTGATCATTATGGAAATTAGGGGGGATGAAATATTGAAATATAAACCTAAACAATTTCCAATTTAATTTTAGATTAATTTTTGCAAAATAAGGAATATTAAGTATATCATAAAAAAATAAATTCTGTCTAAATAAAAATTTGTATTATATTTTGTCTACAGATTTTCAGATATTTCATGGTCAGTGTCAACCTCAACATTATAAAAAAATATTTCTAAACATGAATTATTGCCTTTTATTATATTTCTCTTTCTGCTTACTAATATTGAATTGAAAGATAAAAAAAAAATTCTTCAGATAATTTAAAATTTATTCAAAATCAAAAGAAAGATATAAGATATTTTTTATAAATATTTATGATTATTTTTTTAGAAAATAACAATAAATATTTAAAAAATTTGGTAAATAATTTTTATTAAAAATCGTTTATTTTCGGTGAAATAGTAAAAATTAATAACCATCTGTTAACGCTATTATTAAGGTTAAAATCTTTTTTTTAATATTTGAGTAAGTAGATTGGTATTTGAAATTAAAATTTGGTAATATTTTGTAGGTTAGAAAAATAGGATTTAATAAGAATTCTGATAAATCGGGTTATATATCTAAGATTGTTCAAATTCTAAATCTTGAGGCCCAATTCCAACCTAATATTTCGTATAAGAATTAATTTTATAAATTGAAGCTTCAATCCGAATCGTTTAGTTATAATATGTTAATAATTTTATTAAAAATAATGATTAAAAAACAACTTTATTTAAAAAAATGCAAATTTACTAAAGACATTTAATTTTCAAGGGGAAGATTTTGGACCATCGGGTTTAACCATTGTATTATAGATAATTTTTGACACGATAGTTATTTGGCAAATTGCATAAATTTTTCCGGATATTATATTGCAGGATATTTTGTTTTTTAAATCGTCAACTCGTGTTTTTATCAGCATGTTATCAAATGGAGTTTATTTTTTTATATATGTTTTATTTGATAAAATGATTTATTAGATTGGGGGGGGGGGTCATTTTGCCTACAAATTTTTTAAAGGGGTAGTTTTGGGGGTTATAAATTAAATTTATATGAAATGCAGTTTTTTTCATTAAATTGAAATATGATTAAAATTCATGCAATCATTAATAAAAATCGAATTTTTGGGGGATTATCAATTAAATTTCTCGATGAAACAGTTTTATCGAATATGATTTACAACACCTATTACATCGGTATCTCAAACTCTTATTGTTGTTATCCACTTGCATTATTGGATTGTAACAAGTATGTTCTATTCCTGACTGTATCAATTGGTTATTTAAACAAAACTCCTAAGTTGCTTTATCGTTATGAGTATATGTATTACTTTAAAAATATTCATTTGAAAAAAAAGAGAGGAAATAATCATAAGTTTGCATGGAAGGATCATATACATATATACTCTAATAATAATCGGAACTAAGGATTGTAGCTCTAAATGATAATAAAGAAATAAAAATTATAGCTCTAAATATGTTAAAATATCAAAAACTCGAAAATGATAATATTTATAATTTAGATACATTTTACAACTTTTTTTTTAAAAAAAACTTCCAAAAATATTTCTAAAAAATAAAATAAAACATTAACCAATCAGATAAAGAACCAATTCAATGCCCCCCCCCCCCATCTCAGAAAGTATCAACAAACGAGATTTAGATGTATTAATTTCAAAAGAATGATTAATTATATTCCTTACATTTAAATACCAAAATCATTGCAAGATATTGCCATTAACGGTTATCCTTTTAAAAAAGTTTAAAACACCTTTAGGTAAAATATAATGATATTGAATATTTAGCTAAAGTTATTTTATTTAATATTTTAATCCGAGAAAATTTTTTATGACATACATTCAAAGACTATTATATCATAGACCCGCAGACCCGGTCCTATATCTGGCACAGCCCTGGTACACGGGTCGGACCATATTTTTATGGGCCAGACTTAAAAATTTTTCTAAATACCCAGGTCGAATATTTTAAATCGCCATTATTATCTATAAAAATTAAAAATAAATAAAATATATATTTTTTTTAAATTGTATATCAGGCACGGAACAATATATCAAACATTCATTCCCTTACATGTTTCCATTTTTTCGATTCTTATAAAATATTTTTAGGAAAATAATATTCAAATTAATTATTTATCTAATAATTATTTAGTCAAGGATACTTAATATTCTAAATATTATGTACTTTTTAAGGGAAAAATTATTTTAGATAAGTATCATATTATCTCTCTTTTCTCTGAGGGAATTACTTATTGCCAGGGAGAGAGTGCAAAGAGGGACAATCGACTAATTGAATAGGAAGTGTGGTGATTCAAACTCACTATAAGATAATTTGAAAAATTATTAAATATGGATTTCATATCTGAACAACGAACTTTAAAATGCTGAGGTATATACATATTTTTTTTAAACCAAGTCTGTAGAAATCTTAGATCAACGTAGATAATAACTGAAGTCTGCGTTTTTTAAAATAATTTCTAACGCCAAGTGATAATTTGACCAATTTACACGATATTTAAAATGGTTATTTGCTTTTCAAAAGAAGGATTTGATATGCTCAATTTGTGCACATTATAAATATGTTTAAAAATATTTTTATATATATTATGTAATTAGCCGAGCGTAATTTAAATAATATAAAAAATTGTTCTCTGATTCTGATGATGAAAATGATTCTTAGCTACAATTAAATACTACAATTAGCGAAATTAAATCTCCAGTAAACACTACATTTAGCCAAAAACCAAAATTCCTTCCTACCTTGTTAAATGACATTGGTATTTTAGTATTTTAATCCTACCCAATATCTGGCTATCCCTTTGACTTTAAACATAATAACCTAACCATTACACACCATCTTATATATTGCTGCACAACAATCATTAGTATTATAACATTATAGTGACTTGCTCAACAGTAACTTACCACCAAGATTTCTTTGATTCAATCAATGATGAAATTACTTATCTCAATCAAATATACTTGCTCAACTTACCACCAAGATTTCTTTGACCCAATCAATGATATTCCTGCACAACAATCATTAATACAAGAACATTATTGTGGCTTGCTCAACACTAACATACCACCAAGATGTCTTTAATTCAATCAATGATGAAAATACTTATCTCAATCATATATAGTTTTAAGTTAATTTATCTAATTGATTTTAAAAATATTTTTAAACATTCCAAAATTCCACAATCATCTAAACCTCAAATTTTAACATATATTTTTCAAAAATATAGATTTTAAGTTAGTTTGTTACATTTTTTAAAATATAAATTTTTATTTAAACATTACTCAATTATTCTTAATACAACAAAATTTAAATTTTCAATTTAATTTTATAACTTTTATTTATTAATTTATTTTTTTTTATTATTTTTAAAAAATAATATTTTTGAAAAGTTATTCATTCATACATACCCCCTACCCTCTTCTCCTTTTTTTTTTATTCTTCTAAAATGGGTATGTCAAGCATTTGTAATGCCTGCCATAGAAATATAACCTTGACCCAAGTTATTTGTTTTTATAAACATGGGCCCAGGTCAAAACCATGTATAAACTCTGGTAAACCCCCTTCAAATGTAATTTTGTACAACAAAATTGAAACAACCCCCATTGTAATTCAAAATTTTTATCCTGATTTTTATGATAATTTTTTTAAAGTGGGAAAAGCCACCAACCTTAATCCACCTACCCCTTAAATCAAGGTCTTTGATTTCTAATTTTTTAACAACACTTTAATCACATACTCTCTTTTTACAAGCACATTTTTTCTTTGTACACATTTATTCCTCACAATTGAACCAAATTAATTTTTTTTTTCTTTTTACTTTTTCATTTATATACTCTTCAAGACTCAAATTCTCTCACATTCCTTTTTATATCCCCATTAATACAAAATAATATTTCTTCTCCCTTTCATAAACATACCCAAAATAATTTTTTTTTCTCCCCTTTTATATATTGTTTCTCATGCATAATATTTTTTTTTTTTACTTGTACACATTTATTCCTCACAATTGAACCAAATCTTTTTTTTTTACTTTCTTATATATATATTCTTCAAGACTCAAATTATCTTACGTTCTTTGTAATATCCCCATTAATACAACATAATTTTTCTTTTCCATTTCATAAACATACCCTAAATAATTATCTTTTTTTCTCCCTTTTATATATGCTCCTCAGTCTTTCAATCTTTTATTTACTTTAACCATTACATTTATTAAAACAAATAACCAACCTCTATCAAACACCAACCAACCCCAACAACCTTTATGCCCATTCTTTCCTCTCATATTTAATAACCTTATCTTTACAACATCATTATTCTCTGCAGATTATTTCTTCCTAGTTTCTGTCACATCCCCATTCTCAACACAATTATTCACAACCTTTCTTTATCAACACAATGGAACGCTGCCCCACGTGCTCCAAAAACATAAAAATCACCAAATCCGGCCTTTTCACCAAGCACAAATCCAAAGGCAGTGCTTGTCCTGAGTCTGGAAAGCGTCCTTCCCCTCCCTTCCAAAATCCCCTCTCCATTTTTTCTACTCACAGTTATACTTCCACCTCATCCAATAACGCCCACATACCAACCACATCAGACACATTCATTTCCCTCCCACCTACCACTCACGTCGACATCATTAACTTTCTAAAATCCGACAAACCTCCCATTATTTCTAGAATTCCCAAAGGCTCTAGAATACAAGTAGCCAAAGCTCTCTCTACCTGTCTTCATTCACTAATAAATAACTTTTCCTCTCTAGATCATTGGCTCAAACTTTTTTCATTTTCTTTCACGACTCTCCAACCTCCCAATCCTGAGATTCACAAATCTTTAACCCAACAAATTAAAGACGCAACCATACACCCCCTCACCCTCACATCCACTTTTTCTCCTCATAATTCTAAAAAACTTTCCAGCCTCCAATTAAAGGCTAAGATAATTTCTAACAAAATAAACAATCTAAACATCAAATCTGCTCTCCGCTTACTAGCATCTGACGACTCAATTGCAACCAGTAATGAGGAGAGCTACAACAAACTTAAACTTAAGCACCCTCCTGGAGGTGATTTCATACCTCCTCCTCCGCCCAACATATTTCCCACTAATTTCACCCCCGTCGAGGTGCGCAAAAGTATCCTATCCTTTCATCACGACTCCTCGCCCGGGTATGATGGGCTTCGCCCCATCTTCCTCCAGGACCTTACATCCCCCCTCATAAGCCAGGTCCCTATTTTACAGAATCTAACAACATTCTGCAACAAAATTGCTCATGGACCTGTTCCCGAATCCATCAGGCCACTCCTGTTCGGCGCTAAATTAATCGCACTCGAAAAGCCGAACAAGGACATCCGGCCGATAGCAATCGGGACCGTATTCCGTCGCCTCGTTGCTAAACTCATAGCTTCCAAAATTAAGGACAACGCAGCCTTAATTTTAGCACCCCATCAACTCGGTATTGGCATCCAGGGAGGTTGCGAAATAGCCACACACGCTACTCGCATCCATCTCCAAACCAACCCTAGTGACGAAATCCTCGTCAAAATTGATTTTTCTAACGCCTTCAATTCCATTCGCCGTTCCCACTTTCTTCCACAAATATACCACTCATTTCCCACCTTCTCCCAATTTTTCCACTCCTGCTATTCCAAGCCATCTCATCTCCAATTCAACAACTACTTACTTTCATCATCTGAAGGGATCCAGCAAGGCGATCCTCTAGGCTCGATACTTTTCTGCATTGGAATCAACGAAATGGTCAAAAACATTTCTACCAACTGCAATCTTCCACTCCACACTTGGTACATCGACGACGGAATGTTCTGCGGCTCCCCTCACGAGGTCGCCAAGGCCCTCGCCATCATTAATACACATTCCGCCGCAATTGGACTTTCACTTAACGAACAAAAAACCGAAATATGTCCACTTCATTGTTCCATCCCATTCACCCATAACTTCCTTACAACCGAGCTATCATCCCTCACTCATCTCGGCTCACCTGTCGGTGGCTTGCAATCCATTAATCACTTCTTCTCTAACGCATCATCCAGCTTACTTCACTTCAAAAACATCTCTAAATTTCTCCCTCGCCATCAAGCTTTTTTTCTCCTCAAAAACTTTTACTACATTCCTAAAATTCTTTACGCTCTTCGATCCACCTCAATCTTTAAATTTCCCGACTCACTAAAATCATTTGAAACTTCCGTCAAATCTCTTGCCGAAGAGATCCTTAATCTTCGTTTCAACCATAATTCATGGCTACAAGCATCACTTCCATGCAAGCTCGGGGGCATCGGCTTACGCTCACCTTTAACTCTTTCCATCAGTGGATTCATCGCCTCCCGCCTCTCATCTGACTCACACATTAGCCAGCTTACTCACTTTCCTGACCCATTATTAGCTGAAGCCCAGACCATTTGGGACAATTCCGTTGTCCCAAACACTCCTCGACCCTCCTCCTGTTTACAGAGAGACTGGGATACTCCACTCAACGAAGGCTCCGTCGCTTACCTAAAATCGAGCCTTCATGACGACGATCTCACAGTCTTTCACCAATTAAACCAAGGATCGGGTTACGAGTTTCTGGAAACTATACCCTCCAACAACCTCGACTTATTGCTGACCGCTGACGAGCTAAGATTTGCTATTGGATTACGGCTCAATTGCGAAATTGTTCTACCGTACCAATGCAAACATTGCGAAACCAGCGTCGATCGCAAGGGCAGACATTGCCGCTTTTGCCGAGGCCGTTTTCCACGGCACACCAATTGCAATGACATCATATTGCGCGCTCTCAAATCCGCAGGCATTCCATCAAGACTTGAACCGACCGGCATTTTTAGATCCGACGGAAAACGTCCTGATGGAATGTCCTTGATTCCTTGGTCTAGGGGACAGCTACTAGTCTGGGACTTCACCTGCATTGACCCAAATGCACCATCCAACCACAACGTCGATGCCCTCGCTCTAGCAGAAACTCGTAAAACTATCAAATATAGTTCCATAGACCCCTCTTTCTTATTCATACCTATCGCCTGCTATACTCTTACCACCTTCGGTAGCAAAGCTCTAAGTTTTTTTAAAGAATTAGGCAAACGGATTCGGGAAAAAACCGATCAGCCTAAAGAGTCCCTTTTTTACGACAAAGACTTGCTACAGCCATCATTCGCTCTAACTACCTAAGTTTCATCTCTTCCATTGAATAATCTCCTATGTCTATGCTCTCTCTCTCCTTTCTCTTTCCTAGTTTCCATTCTTTTATCCCTTACCCTTTCGCAAATTATATTTTTATATTTTTTTACCTTTATTAATTTTACCATATAAAAAATTTATTATTTGCTATAAACTTTTGATAATATATTATATCAGCAACTATTTATATAAACTGGCCGATATTTTTTTTAAATTTCAAATCCGGGCCGATCCGTTCAAATTATACTTCTGCAGGTCTCTGATATATATATATATGTTAGCGTCAATGTGTTTTTTCCGACAATATATTATTTTTTCAACTTTAAATCATTTTTTAAGCGCGTTTTTTAAAATTTAAAACTCTGATTTTATTTAAAATGTATGCCGTAATGTTTGGAATACCTACCCTACGAATATTAGACAATTTTTCCATGAACTTATAAATAAACTTATGATAATTTACATCCATATATTTTTTACATAAATTATAAATGACTCAAAGGTTAACAGCAAGATAGGTATTCTAAGTATGATAGAATATATTTCCAATAAAATCAGATTTTTAAATTTTAAAGAACGCTAATAAAAAATGATTTAAAATTGTGAAAATAACACTACCGGGAAAAAAATCAGTGAGACTGACATATGTATATACTATTTAAAAAACGATAAAAAATAAAAAATTATATTAGAAGGGGATGGGGGTGGGGTGATGGATGCACAATTATGAAAAACATAATTGAGTTCCTAAAAAAGTACACTAATTGTATTTAAATATCTATTTACATTTTTTGTCTTAAGAAAAGGTTGGTCTTTAATATGTAGATTCATATTTTATGGGTCAAAGATTTTTAAAAAAGCAATGTGTTAGGGACAAAATGCCCACTGGCGGATGTGGCAATTGGAGTTATCCAATGTTTTGTATATATTTATTTATTTGTTTCGGTTTGGTAAATGTGTTGCTATTGATATTTATGGGAAAAGTGGTAATTAGGGTCCAGATGAGAGATTTACCCATAGCCAATAGAATAGTGACCATAAGGTCTAAGGGCATCATCAGATGAAAGGTTGCGAAGTTCTAAAATATTGGGGATACAAGCTTATTTTAGGAATAACTGAAGATTATTTATTGGCGAATGACGCTGTTGACGATTCTGGCTTAGGATAAAAATTAACTCATATCTGTCCTTAGGATTAGGAGAGTTGCAATTCAAGCAACTATGAGGTTGGACTATATTGCAGCCAAGTCTATAACCTAGGGTAATTCCTAGTTGTTCATCAACTAAGAAGTTTCTTAAGTCCTTACTGGTCAAAACTTCCGACCCCACTCATGACTGCCTATTTTAACATATTTTTAAAGAGTTGTATATCTTAATGGGGAAGATATGTGAATAAAATGGAGTAGGATTTTGAAATTAAGAGTAAAAGGATATTTTTGTGATTTATTACATATGGAAAAGCGGTATCTGTTTAAACATTGTTCTGACACATTGCAAGGGCATAAAGGAAGATTAAGCTTGATATTATCGAGTTATTTAATAATCGAGAAGAAAGAAAAGATTAGAATGAGACGGTATGAAGGGGTAATTGGTCGAACACCCATTTTTCTAGGAGGAAGTTAATCTTCAATTAAATTGGGTTAAATTAAAAAAAATTCTTCCCAAAAAGGTTTTAAATAAGATCCAAACGTTAGATAAATTCTTTAATTAAAAAAAGGAAGATGCACGAAAGATATGTAACATTTTAGGAATATATAAGCTTGCGAATTATATAGAGCCTCTATTGTGATGGGAGAATGTTTAGAATTGGGTCCAAACTGAATATGTTGTAATGTTGACTACAGATTCTTTGGGGAGGAATGTTAGATAAGGGTGAGCCAAAAAGTGTTAGATTATTAAGTTCAATGGTTTTGTAGCCAAATAAAGCATTTTGTTATTATCCAGAAAACAAATTTATGTCTAAGTTTCTAGGATACGAGCTATATTTTTAGAATTGGCCTCAAGGAGGGCCACAAATTGTCCTATTGTCAAGGTACCAAATCATTAAATTCAAATCGGATATAGATATAAGATCATGGGTAAGGTCATGAATACCACAAAATAGAAGAGTTCTAAGGTCTATGAAATTTGTGAGGAGAGGAACTTTAATGCCATAACACGTTTCTGAAAATTTAGAGTAATCGGGGAATTTTTGATTGAAATATTTAAAAATGATCACAAACAAAATGTTAGAAGCATTTTTGAAGTCCAATTAGGGAGGAGGATTCTGCAGGTAAATTTGTAACACGTGTGATGCTATTTTGCATTCTCCTTGACATATACTAAATATTTAAATTATCCTTTGCTCAGCAATAACTAAACTTACCAAGGAATTTTATCAAATTATAAATGTATTTTATAAATTTTAAATTTTACTTTACAGAGGAAAGAATTTTATCATTAATTTTAAAATTATTTTTCAATAACAAATCTTCATAACGATTTTTTAAACATCCTCTGGCATTGAAGATTATTCGGTGGAGAATAGTTTTTGATTTGCAATTATGTATATTTATAATTACTTGTAAAAAAAAAAATTGCCTGTATAATTAGTAATCATCATACCAATTATATATAATAATACTTACCTAGAGAAATGATTCATCTATTAAAATACATTTTGAAGCATTAAATATAAAAGCGAATTTGTAATGACTACAAAAATACGAATCGAGTAATTATTAATTTGCAGTATGAATAATACAATTATTTAATTTGAATCCACGAATATTCCACTCGACCGCTAAAAGATATTTTCAAATAGTGAAAAAAAGTAGATAATTACATTTAAAAAAATGTTTAAAAAATGGAAATAACATGTTCTACAAAGAACCTATTGAATATTTACAAAGAATTTTGAAAATTACCAATAATTTTGAATATTTATTTTTGAATAAATATTACTAATATTTTGGAGATGATGAAAAGGATAATATTTTTTTTTCTTATTCACATTCGATTCTTTTTGAAATATATACTCATGTTATTCGTATTTATAAAATACGAATTTCGAATAACAAATATCGTTTTAAATGCATAGTAATAATAATCTAATATATTTATACTATTTTTTATAGAAAAATCTTATAGCTAGTATGTATGGCAATTAGATTCGTTCTAATTAATATTAAACGTATCATTATTTTATTCTCTTTACAGAAATTTTTAATAATATCATTTTCCATTTTCTTTTCCTTTCATTTATAATTCGAGGATTTATCTTTAAGCTTGTAAGGAGGGGGGGGGGGTCAATCGTTTATTTGAAACAGAGTTGTGGGTTATTTGACTTTGAATTATGGAGAAAAAAATTTAAACCTTTCATTTCTTAAACGGTTAATGAACTCAAAAGGACTATCTCATCTTAACCTTTTCTCAAAGGAGGACAGTTTCATTTAATACCTCTTGATAAATGGTGGGACATGAATGACTTAGTTATTCCTAGTAATCTTGTAATACTATCGAATGAGGAGTTGAGCGAGGACATAGAATATACTAGGTGCGATATAAGCATTCCTCATAAATTAATTCGGTCGCCATATAGATATTAATTCAATAAACTCGAATAAATTGAACTTGATCAACTTCAATCGTTTCGAACTAATATATATTTATGTGATAAAAAATCAGATTATTCTTATTAATAACCAATAGTTGCAGGGAAAGCATATTTTATGTGACTTTATTTGTTTCTAGCTTTCGTCCAACATAAATATAGATCCTAATGCTAAGAAGCTAAACATCACTTTAATTTTTGTTTCACCTCCCTGATATAAGGATCTTTTTAACTCTCTAAGGTATAGATTCCTTAAAATTTTAGGGAAAAAAATAACTCAAATTGAATCATACCTTCTTTTTTAGATTTTATCGAAATCTCGATGTTCCGGTGAAACTATTTGAATTTCCAGAATCTTTTATTTTTATATAAATGTTTTATTACAATTCATGTGAGATATAAAAAGAAAAAAAATACATAAAATATAAATTTGATAATATAATAATAATTTATACAATTTTTTCTTACAATACTTATAAACAAAAGTATAACACGAGCATTGAATAATTTAGATATTCATATCAATGTTTAATTGTTTTAATCTATAACTAATCATAAAATTTTCAAAAAATATTATCTTTATTTTGTAATACTTACTATCTTTTCTCTAACGATTATTTGAAATAGTAATATATAACTAATTTAATTATATCACTTAAAGACTAACTATGCATTAATAATTATCTCTCTTATAAATTATTATTTTTTAAATATAATTTTTTAAGGTGGCCTGTCCTGTCCTTTAATATAATCAAATTAGAGTTATTAAGGTATGGCCATATTTGTATTTTTTTAGAAACATAAAAAAAATATCTAAATATTGAATAAATTATTATTTTTGTTAAAATAAAAATTTTATTTCTAAATAAATTATTTTATTTATCAAAGATTTTGTCCTTTTTAATAATTTTCCAAAAACAAATATTGATAAAATAAAACAACAATTCTTTCTAGTGAAACAATATAAAGCGTATTCAGTGTCACTAAAAATATTTTTCCCAAGGAAGCGATGTCTCATTGATAGAAACTTTTAAAATATGTTTTAAAATTAAATAAAAATAGTTAGCATTGAAGTTACTTTGTAAATATTTTATGTATGCGTTTATAGCATATAAATGTATCTTTTAATGATGAATAAAAAATAATATACAATGCTAAAAAAAAGTGTATCACAATTATATCAATTTTCTATATCGGATCTAACACATTTATGAGAAATGTATTTATATTATGCCTAATGATATATTTGATGATATTTGATTTGATATTATTAGATAGTATTTTACGAATAAGGAAAATACATTATTCATCGAATAATTTTATATCTATTATTCGATTGAGTTATTTGAAATTATTCGATCAATTATTCTTATAAAATTAATTTATCATATTCATACATATTGGTAAATATAAATATATTTGTTTTGAAAATTATTTAAAAATATTTGAAACTATTCCTATTTAATAATATGTTACTACTAGATTAATTAGGAATCTTCTATGTTTATTTCCTATTTCACTTTAAGCATTTTGGAAAAAGGTGATAAACTGGAATAAGCTTATTATAGGTTTGGATATGGGGCAAACATAATTTCAATAATGTTTTAATTTGAATTGATACTTGTTTGATTTTTTATATCCGCATACTTTTTCTGTATAAATTTATATATATACACGGTTTTGATTCTACTTTTATCGACTCAATTATATTTGTTCATCTTTTATCTGGAAAAATTATTTTTTACAAAATTTAATCCCTTTTCTTATTGAATCGAATGTGGGACGAATTGATAGTAATTTATTTATTTGTACCAATGCGAATAATTTAATTATTCGATATGAATTTTTGAATAGAATAAGAATATTTTAAATATTTAATTCGATCATATTTATGTTAATCGTTATCCGACCTTTTAGAATTTGTATAGGTGTATAGATACGTATCATTAAAAAGTTTGCTTATCCAATACGGTTTTAACATAGAAAAATTATAAATTATAAGATTTCTGAAACCCCAAATTAAAAGGCTAAAATTTTTAAATAACAGGCTTACACTGTATAAAATGGGCAAGCATAATTAATTAACTTGTGGAGTAATTGATGTTGAGTTTTAAAAATTTTATCGATTGAAATTAGATTAGCGTAATAGTAAACTAATACTATATTACTTTTTTTTTCTAAACAAAATTATGTGTGAATCGTAAAATCAATATTTTTTTAATTTTTGAAATTTTATAAATGCTTAATAGTGACTACTTATATGTAAATAAACTGTTTAAAATATAAATAGAAAATAGCTTATTCATTCAGATAAAGGGCTAACCCGTAATTAACCCGTCCTAATATGAAATAAAGTAGCCGGACTAGGCCCATTATTTTTTCAAAACATTTACAGACAATATATATTGTTATCCAGGCAGAGCCTTTTATTATTTTTTTTAAATAAAATTAATTTTATTTTTCTCATGATAAAGAAGGTTGCTGTTAACAAAATATATAAAATTAGGTAAATATAAGTTTAATAGTTACATTCCTATTCACCTTATCATAACAAAACCATAATCCAAGTATAATAAATAAATATAATAATGCAAGTAAGGGTTATTTGAATATGATATGGGAATGGGATAGTTCTCTTAATTTAAATATGTTTGATTATCTAGTGATATGTTTGATACACTTTTAACTGTTAATCACTATAATTTATTAACACTACCAAAGTAATATAGAAACGATAGCTTACTTTACCTATACAGTAAAAAATAAAAATAAACTAAATATAAATATAAATTAGCTTATCCCAAAAGAACAATCACTTTTATTTTGTCAGGACAAAATATTTTTTATAACTAATTTAATGGGTTCGTTTTCTTATTTGCTTTCAGGCTCTTTACAAACGAGGCTCGCCAAAATTAGACTATTTTAGGGTATGCCAACTTTTGGTTCTTATGAAGTTTTTGGTTTCCTTATGGCTACTTATTTTGATTTTCATTTCCTTTGTTTTTTTGCTAATTTGGATTTTATTTTTCTTATTGATTTGGCTTTGGTTATGGACCTAAGTTATTTGTTTTTTTTGCAATTTCGAAGATTCTGAATAATTACTATCAGGGCATTTTTATAAGAGCCATTTGTTGCTTTGTATATATAATTTTATAATCATAATTCTCCCAAAAAATTAAGACATTTATGGGGCAAGGATGCAGCAATTATTTTATCTAATTATGATTCCAGTTTTCTGAAATTGCAAGAATTGGAAATTAAACCTGAATCATTTACGATAAAATTGGAATCGATGTAGTGATGAATGGAATGCCTAAAATGAAATCCATGACAAAAAAATTTTTTTGGAATACCAAAGTATAATTTCTGCTCAAAAAAAATTGATTTTTTTAAGAAATATATAATTTAATTTAAAAAATATATATAAATTCGAATTTTAATAAAATATAAATAAATTCGATTTTTTATAAAATAGATCTATCATTTCTTTTTTAAACAAAATAGGTTTATCGGTTACTTTTAGATATTTAATTTTTTTTTAATGATCATCATTTTTTTATTAAAAATAGGTTGGAATTTCTAAAAATATAGATTATTTATTTTACATCGAAAATATAAAATACCAATATAAAATTCTATTTGATGAGAAAAATAAAGAAATAAGACTCTTTTAAAAATATAGCAGCATTCATTTTTCACTATGAGCGATTAAATTGATATTCAATAATTGTGAGACTATGTTTAAGGTACTCGGACATAAACCCATGCATGGGGTTAGAAAAATACTTAATTAAATATTACCTGAAATGAGGTTATTTAAATTTTACGCAAGGATGATCGTTTTTATGAAGAACACTTGATTATTTAATATTCTTATTATGTCTATAACTTAAAGGGAATCATAAGAGATATTCTAAAGTTCTATTTTCTAATAGTACTCTTCTTATTTCAATATTAAAATTCAAAGTAGTGTCTATTTATATTGAGGTTTTAATGACTTGTTTGATGAGTTTTATTAAGCATAGGCTCCGATATCTTTTTTTTTAGTAGGCATTATTTAAAAATGGAACATTTTAATATGGGTGAAATTATTTTGTTTCAACGATAAACAATAAAGACGTATAGATTATAATTTCTTGGACCATATGTGTAATAATGCTTATTAAGAAAATATAATGCATTTCATATAATTTTTAACTTTTTAACTAAAATTTGATCATAACAGTGAGGTAGAAGCTCCAATCAGGCAAAATTTATATTATCAAAGTTGCTTGACTTAAATTTCCGAAATTAGGTGGTAAGTTACAATATATGATTTTAATCAATATTCAATTTACGAGTGTCTCTTCCTATTAATTATTTCCATTTTGAAGGATTATTTATATTTATATTAAATTCTGACTGATGTGTATGCGTTCAATAATCAATATCATTTTATTGAAGCATCACCAAAATCGAGGATATTTTAAAATTTCAAATGATCTTATAAAATTGAATATTTTTTGTTATCTAACTGAATGTCCCCACTATGGCTCCACTTTTCTGCTATGCTTGCTATGTCTGTCACTAATATATAATTAAATTTACATTTGATTATTTGTCTAGTGTTGTTAAAAAAAGTTCGATTCACTCGATATTTCAAAACGACCCGATTAAGATGATAGCCAAAATAATTTATGTAAGCCTCTTGATTTGGCAAATAGGTGTATTTTTCTTCCATCTATGAGCAAAATCGCTTACTTTCTTTCTTTTTTTTCTTCTTTTATTTCTTTCCTTCCTTCCTTCCTTCCTTCCTTCCTTCCTTCCTTCCTTCCTTCTATACCTAAAACGAATTATTTGTTATTCGATATTCGATTCGATTCGTATTTTACGAATACGAATAACACAATTATTCGATTCAAAAATTCGAATCGAATTTGAATAAGGAAAATATATTATTCGTCGAATAATTTTTTATCTATTATTCGATCGAATTATTCGAGATTATTCGACTAAAATAATTTATAGTATTAATATATATTGGAAAATAATCATATATAAATCATATATTATTATTAGGAATTATTTGAAATTATTTCAATTTAATAAAATCTCCTAGTGGAATAATGAAAATTGCGCCAAATTTTGAAACTCCATTTTAATTTATCTCTTAATAGACCATTACTTTAGAAATTTCTTTTATGATAGAGATGGATGAAGAAGGTAATTTATATAACACATAACATATACAAATATAATAAACTGTTAATCCCATCACATCAAGAATGACGGGCAAACCTGATATTTCTCTTTCATTTGATGATGGAGAAATCATAAATTTGACTTTTTGCCTAAAGTTTTTATTACTTTATTTGTAAAATATTGCTAATGCCGTGATATCTAAAATGGCGAGGGACATATTGTCGATACAGGGATCTTCAACCCCATGTGAGCGACTCTTTTCTGTTGGAGCTCATATGGTTACAAAATACAGAATGTCGTTAAAGGAGGAAACAATCCGAAAAACTTTATGTTTGAAAAATTGGCTGTTGTCAGATTTATCTTCTACATTATATATATGAATATTATATTGATTTTTCCACATTGTATATAAATAAATTATATATGTATGCTTCTATTTTGTCTCACTAATAAAATTTGTTTGTCTTTATCCTTAGTTAAATTTTATAATAGATCTTTTTTAATTCATGGTAAATAAAATTTTCGAATCGAATCGAATAATCATTTTATTATTCATACGAATACGAATAATAAATTATTCGATTCGATTCGTATTTTTGTAGGTATACTTCCTTCCTTCCTTCTTTCCTTCCTTCCTTCCTTCCTTCCTTCCTTCCTTCCTTCCTTCCTTCATAATTGTTTTGATTATATTCTCAATCGGGCCTTTTTTTAAAATGGACCCGAATTGGGACATTTAACACATCTATCCCAATCTGAGTAATTTTTAATGCAGTCTAATATCTAATTATTGGAAAAATTTTTTCGCATTTAGATTTTTTTTTATTAAATTGATTTTCCTTCTATAAATTAAGGTCATAGGGCTATTATCAAGCTATATAAATTAAACAATTGCTCCAAGATGATTTTACTTCGAGATATTTGTTAAATGCAAAATTGGAGATGATCTAATACCTTAGAATTTATTTACATTATTCTAACTTATTGTCTCATCGTGTATTCTTTTTTTAAGCTAGTTATCAGATAAAAAAAAAGACATTTTTGTACATCTAATTAAAATAAAACTATATATCATGATAAAAATTCACGATAAATTAAAATAAAGAAAAACTATATCAAGCTTATAAAAATCTTAACAATTTTTAATAAAGGCCATAAGGCTAAAGTAGTGTTATTAAACGGCTCGTTTTGAACCGATATTTAAAAAAGGCTAGCTCAATATTTTATTAGGAAAAATATTATGCAAGCCTTAAGATTTTGCTCATAGGTGGCACAAAGGTTTCAACATCTATTAGCGAAATCTCGAGGCTTATAGACAATATTTTTCTAGCTAAAATATTGAGTCAGCCGTTTTTAAAAATCGGCTTAAATCGAGCCGTTTAACAACACTAGCTTAAAGTAAAATATGTGTTTAAAATTTTCTTAATAAAATTAATTCATGAAAAAAAAGCGAATTTTTGAAATAATTTTTCAGATTAATAATTGTTAGTTTGGCTAGGTAATAATTTATTTTACACTGATAAACTTTTTCTTGTTAATCTTTTTAAAGATGATCTAAGAATATTGAATAATAATTCATCTCTACCACAACGGCTTATTTAATGCATTATTTGTCATATTTTATATAACTATAATTAAAGCTTTTTATGATTTAAAAAAAAAATAAAATAATAGCACACCCCATCTAAAATGGTAGTTTAAATTTTTTTTTAAATACTATAATTTACCTTTTTATCATTTAAATTCCTAATAGAATAGAAATAGAATAGGAATATCTAATACATACAGTATATTGTAAATTTATAATAATTTTTTTATTTTATACTTCAAGATTCAAGTATGTAGCCAACTCAGACATTATCCTTGGAACATTCTTTCGTCTTAAAAATTCACATATCGTCATAAAAATCAAAAATTATTCTTTATAAAATAACAACTTTTTGGATTATAAATCATGAAGAAGGAAAAAAAAGATGATAACTGAATAAAATATCCTCTAGGGAAAACTCTTGTTTGGCTTTAGTAAAGATTAAAAAAAAGAATTTTTTATCAATAACGATAAAACAAAATATAATTGAATTAATATTTTTATCTAAATTTTAAATAAAAGTAGAAAAAACATTATGAAAATTTAAAGAGGAGACAGTCCAAGTTGGTTGTTGATTTTTTTGTTTAAATGTAAGTTGTTTAGTTGATTTTTCTCTCGAGATATTAATTTGCACAAAATCAAATATAAAGAAAAATAAATAAATTATTTATTGAGTTTATTGCGTTATGACAAGGTTATTTTTGGACGATTTGTATGAATTGTACCAATTGGACAAGGATAAAAACATTAAAAATGACAAAAATATTGTTATATTGCTACAAATATTTGCGACTCGAAAAGATAAGAATTCCAATAATTTTGAATATAATTTTATCAAAAAAATTGATTATTGTCATGATTTTTTTATCGCTAATGACGAATCATCAAGAACGAGATTGTTTCGGACAGATAAATTCTTAAATATATATCATGGCGAAAAATTATTCGGTGAAATTACAAAATCTCATGATAGCTCATTATTTTATTACGCATTTCTACATTTTTACCAAAAAAACTTCGATTATAAATATTTTGACGAAAATTCCCTATATTATAAAGATATTTCGGGTATTAACGGTACTATACTCATTAATTTTGGAATTAAAAAACTACCTCCACCATGCCAGATTTGCAGATTAAATTTATTTCATGTTAATAAAATTTATAACGAAAATATTTTCTTTTGCAATCTTAATGGAACATACAACAGTCGTTACTATAGCAATACTTTAAATTTGATACAAAATGTTAGCAAATCCACCGCTAAAATCCTATACCAGGACATTGTTGATGTCTTTGCAAGATTTAGAAATACTTTGAATCGTCAGATCTTGAGAGTTATAACTAAAGAATCTTGTAAATTCTCCAAACTCAAGCGCTACTTTTATCATGGAACATTTATTCATCAAAAAGTTGATTACAGGCAGCTAAAAACTTATGAAAGATACGGGGCTTTGAACAGAAACAACAACAATAATCATGAAGATGACGATGATTACAGAAATAGCGACGAAAAGCTTAGTCAAAATCATTGTAGTTTGCATTATTCGGAACAGGGGCCGGCTATATTTAACAGTCACACTCGACTTATTAGTTTTGGTTTGAGGAAGATCAAATCCACGCCAACAGTTTCCTCCCACCCTTGCCATAATAATATAACAAGACTATGGAACTCGGAGTTTAATTTGCATAGTGAACGTAAAATACCCGTGATTACACCTTTAAAATTTCAAGAAGATTTATCCATATTAGAAGACGTAAACAAGGAGAGCAATAATAATAACGAATACGGAGACGAGTCTCAACATGTATACATACGAACGTATTCTACACCCATATTTTCTTCACCTGATCGAAATATTTTACCTTTGGGGTCTCCAACTAAATTTTCGCTGCCAGATGATTATCTCAATGTTCAAGCCATCACAAATAACATTAATAATAATAATGAACCTTTTGATAAACAAATAGTTGAAAACAAAATCAATAAAAATAAAGGACATAATAAATCGTCTAAAAACTTTGAAATCGATGTCACTAAATCAATTAATAAATTTGACAATAGAATATACCCGATAAGCGGTAATGTTAGGAATCAAAAATCACCACAATTTTTCAATAAGAATACTGGTTTGTCAAAGTTTTTCGATTTTTCTACCCTCGCGGATTATTACAATTCTCTCAAAACTAAGCAATCTAAACAAGAATTAGCTAAATCGGATAATTTCTCGAACACAAAAAGCGGTTCTAGTTTGCTAAGTAGCGCGACCAAGCCAAAAATTTTAAATATTGTCGAAGCCCTACAACAATCCAATCAAAATTTGTCTTATAACAAAGCATCAAATTATTTAAGTCGCTCAGATAGATCTGACATAAAACATAGGTCATCTTTGGCCCTTTTTCCATTGCATTATAACACAGACGCTAAATATAATTCGGCGACAAAGAACATTAATTTTATTACCGACATTGCCTCCATATCTTTAAAACAGCCTGGTCGAAAATTCGCGCAGTTGCAAAAGCCGGAAACTCTCATGAAAAAGAAAAAAACACATAAAAAGAACGGTGCAGGCATCGCTTCCACCTCCATTGCAAATATTCAAGAGACAAACGAGGATGACAATTTGGTGTCCAATAGCTATATATATTCTCAGCGTTCGAGTGACCCATTAGTTCCCACCATTTTTTATACACAAAGACAAGCTTCTCCCAACAATATTTCCCAAGATCACAATTATCCTGTCATTGATACGCCTGAAGAAAATGAGGGAAAAACTCCGCGCCATTCTTTAGCTAAGATTGATAAATCTGTTTTACACCCACCCGATTTAATCGCTGCGAAACCAGATAAGCATCAATATGCATGGACCAAATTCTTTAAATCTTATAAAAAAGATACCTCAAGAAGTAAAATAACATCCTCGAAAGATCAGGATTTCCATCCTTCTAAAAAATTGTTCAAATCCCAGCCCTCGAAATCAAACTATAATGAAGATGATGATTCTATTCTATTAATACCTTTAAAAAAAGATGATATTCTACATCAGACTAGCAAACAGCAAATGAGCCACGAAAGGAGTTATGGAACTACCAATGATGCCCTCAATGATAGCACAGAACTGCCTTACCTGAGCGAGAGTTCTATATTCAAAAATTTAGAATATATCGAAAAGGAAGAGACCAGGGTATTTCCTACTAAGGGTAATCAACGACCTACTTATGATCATTTTCAGCATAGGCGAACAAACTCTTCGCCTTTTAAAACTCTATCCAATAACGATACCTCAGACCCTAATCTAGCCATCATCAAAGATTCCAATTTATATTCCAAGATTAAAACAACAAATGATATAATCAATGACCAAACCTTAACCAAAGATAAATCATCATTTAAAAATTCTAACGTACCAAATGAGGATAAAGCTTTGTACGTTTATTGTAACAAATATATGGACAAAGAAAAACAAAAAATCGAAAATCACGAAGACACTATCGGGAAAAGGATAAGTGATCAAAGTAACAATAATTATTCTAATCGTAAGATCGCCTCTTTAGAAGGTCTAAATATGGACCACATAAGGAATTCGTACTACAAATCCGATAATATTTTGATAAAAAATTTAATGAAAATCCCTTACAAATTGATTCATAAAAAAAGGCCCGAAAATAATCTCAAGAAAGGTTACGAGAACCGCGTATGGAAAAACGATTTAGAAAGAGGCACCGATTCCAACAAATCTTTACTAAAAGAGGATAGCGAATATTACAGTGGAGATTTAGAGATCGTCAAAAGACCGAAGGCAGTCTTCAAACCAAATTCTTCGAATTTTAAAAATTACTATGCCACCAATGGTTTGAAAAGAATAAAAAACTCTGGCGATGATAATAATCTGAAACAAGAGAATGCGGGATACCGCCTTTTCCGGCGCAAGGCTTTGTTCGAAAAACGCAAAAAACTCAGTGATTGGTGCCTTATATTAGCTGTTATCGGACTGGTTCTTATGATATTCGAGAACGAATTATTCTATAGGACACAATCTCCCAAAGTATTTTGTATAAAAATATGTTAATGTTAACTTAATACCGATTTTTAAGTCATTTAAATATTTTTTTATAAAACTTAACAACTAGCGGATTTTAAAAAATTAAATTATAAAATTGTAAATTAACTTTCAAGACAACCGTAATTTAGTCACTTTTTTAAAAACGACTGAAATAAAAATATATTACCTAAGCCTCTAGATTTCTAAATTGATGGCAGAAAAGACTAGTTTTCTTTTGACCGAATCTTGAGGCTAAATTGTTTTTGGCTAAGATCTTTTGATTTAGCCGTTTTTTATAAAAGCGCCTAAATTGCGGTTTTCGACATACTAGGATATAAGTGAAGAAAACTTTTTTTACATTTTGTGAATATTCAGTAAATAGGTTTGCATAATTTAAATTATTATTTTAGTAAATTTTGTTTTCAATCGTCTAACTCGATCCAACTCCAAAACGAACTGCGAATCTAAGTTGATTGAATAGGCTTGAGTGGCTTATTTCTTTGGCCTCAGCTTCGAGGATTGACAATTTTTCTTCACTTTAACCTCAAAGCTGAAACGATTTTTTCCCCTCAATTCTGAGGCTGCGCCATTTTTTGGTAACGACTTGAGTAGAGCGATTCTGCAACACTAGTCATATTGTTCGCCCTCCTTTAATTTGAACATAGAAGTTATCAATTATAAAACCCTTCTTTTCAGTTCATAAATAAAATATTATTATGCAAGTCCTACCATGCTCCCTTCCATATGTTCATTTGTAATTTAACTCTTAAAGAGGAACCTTTTTCTTTGAGAACCACAATTTAAAAAAAGGAACTTTTATATACTATATATGCAATTACCGTTTTATAAAAAAAAAATTTTTTTTACCAGGCAATCACTATCATTGTCGCCTTCACCTTCAAAGTTCTAATAACAATATCTACAATAATGTTGCTCATACTCCTTATTTACTATTATAAAACAGAACTCCGGGTAATTTCATATAAAAAATATTATGTTGTGTTATTTATGTTTATTTTTTGGTTGAACCAACATTTTATTTATGTTATCGTATAATTGATTCATGGTGGATAATTCGATTACAATTTTACAAATTTACAACTTCCTCCCTCATAGATAAAATTATTAATGTAATAATTTTTTTAAAAAAATCTATTTTATATTGACATAGATATTTAAAGTGGAAAATTTTGTCGAGGATTGGAGAGTTGCTATAACATCTAAGGGAGTCCTAATGTTGATAATAGAACTAGCCATTTGCTGCATACATCCCGTTCCGAAACTTGCTTTTTTAAAATATCTAATGGATAGAAACAAAATGGCTCATTATTACTTCAACGATGATAATGAAGATCTACAAACAAATTCTACCGTCCATTTAACTATTTTAGCCCCTATAATTCAAAATGATCTGCCCATCGCTCATAAGTTTATTATTATTTGCAATCTGATTTCGATATTTTTCGATCAGGGCGCAATTATTATAACTAATTGATTTAAGAGACCCCTTTAAGAAAAATACATCACAGGGTTATTTGAAAACTAACAAAACCATAGATATTAGAGCCACCATATAAAAATAACCTTAAATATAATTTGTTTTCATATGATATATTTCATTCCATTTTAGTCAAACTGATGTGATACTTTCGGTGCTAATGTTTTCGCGTTTGTATTTGGTCGGTCGTGCTTTACTATTACACAGCAAAATGTTTAGCGATACTAGTTCCAGAAGTATCGGCGCGCTAAACAAAATCAAATTTAATACGCAATTCATATTTAAAACGTTGATGACGATGTATCCGGTAACGGTGTTATTAAGTCTCATGATATCTTGGTTTCTCTTGGCCAGCTGGATATTACGCACTTGCGAAAGGTTATTTCCTTTGATACAAATATTTTGTGGAAGATTGTTGTTACATTTGAGTCTACTAAGAAAGAAAGAAAGAAAGAAAGAAAGAAAGAAAGAAAGAAAGAAAGAAAGAAAGAAAGAAAGAAAGAAAGAAAGAAAGAAAGAAAGAAAGAAAGAAAGAAAGAAAGAAAGAAAGAAAGAAAGAAAGAAAGAAAGAAAGAAAGAAAGAAAGAAAGAAAGAAAGAAAGAAAGAAAGAAAGAAAGAAAGAAAGAAAGAAAGAAAAAAAAAATATTTATAATTTATTTTCTACTTTATATATTTAAATTTAGGCAACATGACCCAAATAATGCCAATATATTTAATGCATTTTGGTTAACCTCAATCACTTTTTTAGCTATTGGTTACGGTGATCTAGTTCCAAATACTTATTGCGGTAGAGGTATAAGTGTCTGTACCGGAATAATGGTATATGTCTATATTATTTTTGTTTACATTTTACATTCGAGGGGGATTTTATTGGTTTGCTACTCACGCAAAAAAATTTTACTACATTATCTTCAATTTTTATTAAGCTATATGCAGCTATAAGCCTTAAGCTAAGAAACATACCAGATACTTCACTTCTAGCGTTTGAGAAATTGAACATTTAAAATATATTATATATTCATTTTATTATTGCAAAAAACATACGATAAATTATGTTGCAAATGTTCAAATGATAAATTTTTTTTTTTAGACTTGTTATTTAACATAAGCACTCTAACCTTAGAACGATTTGCCTTCTGAATGGTTTTATTGTTTATTATATTTATTTTTAAAATAGTTAATAATTTTTAATATAAAATTTTAAATTGGGTCTAACGATCAAAAAAATTTTTTTTTAATTTTATTAACCATTTTACCTTATCTTATATTTATTATTATTTTGTAAATAGTTTTTTTTGTCAGGAATAATTTTTTTTTGCTTGTTTTATTATTTGGAGTTGGTTCGAAGTTCAAAACGACATTTGTCTTTAATAAAATTGTTTATAAATTTTTGTCGAATAGCTGACATTTATAGTGGAGAAGGTAATTATAATTGTAAGCGGCAGATATGTCATAAAGTGATTTGCCTTAAATTTTCGCTTGGCGTAATTTCAAATCATTCATGCATTTTTTGTTCAATTTCTAAATTTAATTAGGAAAAGAAAATTCAAGTGGAGCATTTATTTAGTTTATACCAATGTAATTATTTAGGATAATAATAATAATAATAATAATGTAAAGGCTAAATCTAAATGGTCAATCCTTCAATTATTTTGAAAGGAATTAATGGACGAATAGGTGAGCATATTAACGTATGCTCATGGAAAGCCAATATAGGGGGGGGGGCTAAGTCCTTGGCAATTTATCAACCTTGCCATTCAAAAAAAGTAACGCCTTACTCGTTACTTAAAAAATACCAAATATTATATATGATTTTTATATTTTTTACCAATAATTCCAAAATTAAGATAAACAAAAGCGCTTAAGCTCAACATAACTTGTGCTAAACACACTTTCAAATAAATAAAAAATTAAATAAGGGAATTTATTTAAAATATGATCTTTATTTTCAAAAAAACTTATTACATCACCTTCAGAATTTTCATCATCCTCATCAAAATATTTTTATCTTTATCAGAATTTATTCTGAATTTATATTTTTGCCTTCATATGTTTTTTTAGATTTGAGCTGCTGGAAAGGTTGAAATATTTTAATTAGAGCACAATCTACATTTACAAAGTCAAGACTTAGTGCCCTTAATTTTCTTTATTTATATAAAATGTGTTTCATACTGGGGTGGTTGTTCTGAATTAAAAAACTTGGCTTAAATTGTTTATTTTAAAAAAAACATAATATATAATAAGATGAAATATTTTTTTCCATATTTTTTAAAGAGCGTTACTCGAAGAAAAAGAAACGCGTTATTCGTTGCCCTTTAAAACAAGTAACGAATGGCGTTCTTTTTCCTCAAATAAGGTAAGACGTTACTTTTATTAACATTTACAAGACTATTAAATATTATTAAGACTAACAAAAAAATGTTATATGTTCTGCTGTCAAGAAATGATTATTTCTTAATAAGCTCGAGCTTATTTAAGGGATAATCGTTTAAAATTTAAAATTAGGAAAATAAGGGGAGTACCGTTGAATAATGTCAAACGCATAAAAATCTGATTTGGCTTATTAATAGTTGCCATTCTAATTAATTAATATGGAGCATAAAACTATAAATTCCGAAACCTACAGAGCTAACTTAAGTCAACATATTATTTTAGATAGAAATCTATGAAAAATTAACTCAATTACAATCTATCAAGCCTCGCTTTCCTTTTGCATATAACCTAGGATTCAGTTAGCGAAGAATGACTTTGCAGAAATGAGCGATGGCATAAATCTTTAAGATTAATTGGCCCCATATCATCCCCATGAGGAACTTTATTTAAATTTATTTGATAAATAATATTCTATTATAGTTCTTAGGAATGGTTTAGGAGTATGTAATGTTAAAGAATACTAAATGGGGTATTGGATATTTAAATAGTTTAGCTACATTGTTGGGTGTTAAGGTATTATTTTAATTCTCGGAAAATGTTTATTTTATTTTATTTATAGATCTCTCTTTATTTATACAAGTTAAAGGTTCTCTCACATTATTATTAACTGTGAAGAATATACTTTTGCTTATCAACTTTAGCTTGAGAGCAGGGAATCTCTTTATTTTTAGATCAAGTTGAATAAGATGTTTGTTGATATGAAACTGTCATGAGGTGGATGTTTAAAATATTGCAGAATTATGAGGGATAACTGGCATTAATACCATATGATATATGATGAATAATTATTATATTTTTTCTGTAACACAAGTTGTAGATCATTTTATTTATTACAACAATTGAATAATAAAGGGGGGTTTGATATTTTTTTTTTAATTTCGGAAAATTCTTTAAAAAGTTTGAGAATATCTATTATAATAATTACCCTGGGAATTTTTTAAAAAATCTATATTTGGAATATTATTGATTCTTTTAATTTATATAATTTTAATTAATAGAAAATTGTAAATTTTTTTTAAAAAAAAAATATTCATCGAAATTTAATTTTAGATAATCTATAGATTCATTTAATAATGTATGTTTTTTTTTAATTTATTGATTTTAAACCTAAGGGTGCTGGTTGTACCGCTTTAGTTGTGGCCGTGTTAGCCAAAAAACTCGAACTTACTAAAGCCGAAAAACATGTCCACAATTTTATGATGGATACGCAATACACTAAAAGAGTAATTTAATTAATTATCTTATAATTTGAGAATCACGTGTTTTTCCTTACACATGCCCTAAAAAATTATTTATGGTTTATAACTTATTACATGTCATTTCTATCCCTTCACACTTGATTCCATTTTAAATAATTTATAGTAAAATATATATATTTAATATTAAAAAACTATATTATAGTTGAAACACGCGGCCGCTAACGTTTTAAGAGAAACCTGGTTAATTTATAAATTTACCAAGTTGACTCAACGCTCAAATGTTAACCGAATTAGAAAACATCAAAGAAAATTTCTTGCCGCCATTAAAAAGTATAAAAGAATATTTCAAATAATAGTAGCTAAATAATTTGGAGACAACTATAATTCTGGATTTTAATAATTTTAGGTCTTACAGCTATTTTTAGATTTGTTTCCAAATTTATTTTAATTAATAAACTTTCTTTTGTAATTGTAATACTTGCTTGTTGAATAAAATAAATTTATATTTTTCTTGTTCTTTGTAAAACTACTATAAAGAGTTTTATTTTTTTTAAACAATTTTTAGTAAAATATAATAAATTAGTTAAAATTTATCACATCTTTTGAAGCTTGCGGCAAGTTAAAACTGACCAAAGGAAGCTGCTGGATAGCCAAAACGCACTAATCGACATCGCCAAAGTATAATTACCTTTAACTACCATACACTTAATACATTCACTAACATTAATTTAATAAAATTACCATATATTAAGTTGAGAATAAAAATTTTAAATAAGAAGGGAAAAGCTAAAATATGATAAATTATGTCTGATGGATATTGAGCATGGTTTGAATGAAGTTAGTAGGTCATCTTAAAAATAAAACAAAAAGTTACAATTGTGATAAATTGCGAAGAGAAGAGAGATTTTTTTTAAAGATATAATTACATTACATAGGAGTATCCAGGATTTTGCTAAGGGGGGGGGGGTACTATTAGATGAATTTTCTCCCCATAAATTTTATTGGAGAACTTTAGGTCTACTTATTGTAGGCTGACTATATTCAATTTTTATAAAAATAATTATGGGTTTTCACTTTTATTTTATATAAAAATCCTTTTTTAATTTTTTTTTTCTCTTTAGCTTTCACATTTTCTGGTTGTAAGCTCCTTCAACATCTCTCTCCACTTTATGTTATTCATACAATCTCTTTTATCTAATTTATACTTCTTTATATTGGCTCTAACTTTATGGTCCCATTGAAGTTTTGGCCTTCCTCTTTTACGTTTGCCCATCGCTTCCAAACTCTCAACCTTCCTATCTAGTTCATAGGCCTTCTCATTGTGTGCCCATACCACCTAAGTCTGTTTACCATTAACTTAGTCTTAATGGGCACTACCTTTAAACTACTTAGTATTCTTGTACTGCGCACTTTATCCTTTCTTGTTACCCCAGCAATCATCCTCAACATTCTCATCTCCATAGTTTGTAGACTTCTCTCGTCTGATTCCTTGGTTGGCCATGTTTTCGAACTATATAGAATAGTTGGTTGTACTATAGATATGGAACTGTAAATTTTTCCCTTTAATTTGTGTGGGATCCTTTTGTCAAATAGCACTCGAGATAAAGATCTCCACTTAAACCACCCTTGATTTATTTTACTCATCTCCGTTTGTTTGTATAGTGGAGCCCAAATATTTGCAGCTTTCAATTGCCGATATCTGCCATTCATTTATATCAATACTCTCTGTTTCATCTCCTCCTATCACCATATACTCCGTCTTTTCTCTATTTACTTTTAGTTCGTGCTTTTCTAGGATATTTATCTAACTCACCAATCTTTCTTTCATTTCATCCTTGGATTCGGCAAATATCACAATATCATCTGCAAATATCATATTCCACGGGACTGTTTGAGGTATAGACTATGCTAATTCATCTATTACTGTAATGAAGAGAAGTGGGCTGAGAGCCGACCCTTGATGAACTCCTTCGGCTATTGTGAAGCCTGCTGAAGTACCTGTTGTGCTAAGGACCATTGTTGTATGGCCCATATACATATCCTGTATTATTCTTATATATTTTTCGGGAACCTTTTTGTGGCGTAGCGCCCACCAGATAAGTTTTCTTGGGATTCTATCGAAGGCCTTTTCTAGATCGAGAAAGACCATATATAGCTTTTTGTTCTTTTCCCTGTATTTTTCAGTTATTTGCCTAATTGCGTGGATAGCATCAGTTGTTGATCTTCCAGGCATAAAGCCAAACTAAGTCTCTCCTATTTCGATTAGGTCTCTTAATCTCTTATCTATTATTTTTTCGTATAGTTTTATTTCGACAATTGTGTGGATCACCTTTATTTTTGAAGATAGGAACTAGATAGCTCTGCCTCCATTTTTGAGGGATCTCTTCATTTCCCAGTATTTTATTGTACAGATTTGTGAGGTGTATTCCCTCATCTCCTAGTGTTTTAAGCTATTGGAATATCATCTGGACTCCTAGCTTTGTTGTTTTTCATATGCTTTGAGGCATGTGATTATTTCTTGTTCTATTATAGGTTGTACAAGGTTTTAACATGGGGAGTGTTCGTCTAGATGTAGTATGTGGGGATTAAAGTTGAGAAGCTCCTGAAAATATTCTTTCCATCTATTCATTATTTCTTTTTCCTTTATTATCAATTTCCCATTTTTATTTTTGATTACTTTCGGAGCTCCGTTTATATCCCTAGAATTCTTTTCTCGTTGTTTGGCTAATCTGTATATTTTATTTTGCCCTTCTTTGGTATGTAGTTCTTCATATATGTCATTGTATACCATAGATTTGGTCCTAGCCACCGCCTTTGTAGCTAATCTCTTGGATTTTTTGTATCTTGTCTTGTCATCTGGGTTTTTGGATTTGTACCATATTTTATAAAGGGCTTTTTTCTCCTGTATAGTAGTTTGTACCTCTTCATTCCACCACCATATTTCTTTATATGATTTGTTACCTCCCCTTGTCAAGCCTAGTGTCGATTTGGCAGTGTCTATTAATCTGGATGAAAGGCCTGTCCACATTTTTACACTACTTGTGATGAATCTATTGTTTCAATGTTTGCATTGATTGCAAAAGCATCTGTCATTGTTTTTAATTTACCCCATTTGATGCATGGTCCCAGTTTTATCTTATTTTGAGTGGATTTATTTGAGATGTGTAAATCCATGACTAGTAGCTTGTGTTGCGTGGCGATATCTTCTCCTGTGATGACTTTGCAATCTATTACATCTTTTAATATTCTACGAGAGATTAGCATGTAATCTATCTGTGTTTTCCATGTACCACTTTCATATGTTATTACATGACTGTCTTTTTTCCTATAGTAGGTGTTGGTTAAGGCAAGGTTGAAGGCTTGCCCAAATTTCAATACATGCTCTCCTTCATCATTTCTTTTTCCATATCCAAAACCACCATGATGCCTTTGGTAGCTATCTCTTGCTTTCCCCACATGCGCATTTAAGTCACCACCTATTATGACTAGGTCATCTTTAGGGATTTCCATTACAGCTTCATCAAGGTTAGCTCTAAAGTCATCTATCTCTTCTTCCTTGCAACCCGTTTGAGGAGCATATACTCAAAGGATGTGTAGTATTAATTGACCAATGCAGAGTTTTATCTTTATTAGTCATAGTCGTTATTTTAAAAGTTATTAACTTTTACTAATTCTTTCAATTCTTTCCTATAATGATATTTGTATACATTTAAGGAGGGGGGGGGATTTTATTAGCCTAAAATGATATTTACTAAAGGAAGCAAATTTGCGATGAATATCTTTCGGAAAATCCAAAAATTTTAATCGTTTATCAATAACTTATCAAATGAATTTTTATATATCCTATCAATATTTACAAAAAGGTTACTTAAATATATTAAAAAATAGATTTAGTATCATCCCATCTTTGTAAAAAAATTTTTTAACTATATACATATATCATAGGAGTTTAGCAAATTCGTGATTATGCTTCATTCCGGTTTTTAACAAATTTTAAAAATTAATATCATTTATACCACGTGTTTTTTTATAATTTCGAAAAATTTTATTTTACCGGAATCGTACCAGCCAATTTCATCATGAATTTTCTTTAATTTATTTGAAAAACTTTATATCATCGGCTAAGTGTTATAGCGTTATCCACATTTTTGCAAAATACTTATATTGATAAATGAATTCTTCAGCACTCTATACTTATAGCTCCACGATAAAAATAATATTGAGAATAATCATATATTTACATTACTACACTGTGATCTCCTATTTAATATATAGGTAATATTCTTTTTTTTCTTAAATGTTCTCCTGAACATAAAAAAATAACACTATAATACTCAGCCGACGATATATAAATTAATAATAATTTAGGATAGTTTCAAGGTTTACGGTAAAATTTTCCTGATATTTCAGAAGGTAAGTATTCTATACATCCTGGAATACAAATCCGGATAAAATAGGTCTTTCAAAATTTTAAACAAACCTCGCTTTTGAAATGATTTCTGTTTTCAAGATTTACGTAAAAACCTCGATTTACTAAGTTCCTTATGATATATATATCTTAAAATAAAAGGGAAATATGTTAAAAGTAATATTTATAAATCTAATAAAACCTTATCTAAATTATTTTTGGAGTTTTTTTGTTATTAAGGCTTTGATATCGATTATTTACATGCTATTTTCCTTAATCAATCAAAACGAAAATCAATCTCGTATGGATATAAATATTATATCATTTTGTAAATCCTATGACATATGAATATAGATACAAATGTCTATACATGAGACAGTGACTCAAAGCAATGCAACTCAAATCAGTATAAATTCTCAGCTGGACACACTTCAAACTCAGATCAATCAAATTTTCGTCGAAATGCAAAATTTTAATAAAAACATTAAAAATGCAAACATTCAACACAATATAACATAAAATTATTATATTATAAAGAAATTCATTGATTATTTTACGAAATAGTATAATAATAATTTTTATATAATTATTATATGTATAAAAAAATACTCTAATTTTTTAGAAACATAAAAATTATTGTTGAATTTATGATTGCAATAGAAATAAAATGGATTATTTAATATCATGGATCTTATTAATTTGGTCTAAAATATTTAAATATTAGCGAGAGATTCTAGAAATAATAGTGTAAAAACATTTTGAGACAGATAAAAAAAAGGAGTAAGATATAAAATAAATTCTCAAATAATCACAATAATTATTTTAAAAAAAACATCATATCTGAAAATAAATGAAAAAAAAACAAATTGCTAAATTTTTATAAATTTGAATAGTTTATTGAGTTTAGTGAACCCCAAAATCATAAAATCTGAACAATCTAAGAAATCGCTACTTCAAATTTTAGGAACCGGAAGCAACCCCCATTTTAAATTTCCATGGAGCAGAATAGATACTCAATGTTTCATTTATTTTTATGTATATTGTTCGAAATATGATTCATTCCGAAGGGTTTATTTAAAACCTCCAGGTCCGAAATTAAAATAAGCCAAAAAACATATCACTTTTAAATTGATTCTAAGTTTCAATTATAGGTAAATTTAAACACGTTGATTGATTATAAAATATAAAATCTAAGGGCGCCCATGAACTTTTTTTTTGTCAAGGGTTAAGGGGTGGGTATTTTAGAGGTAAGCCTATGATTTTTGTTTGTTCTATGAATTCAGCATAGTTTATATCAGAGGTCCACAGACCCGGACAAAAGCTCGGCGGGTATCAGATTATGTGTGGTAAATGATATAATGGAGCATTTAATGTTCACCTAATACACTCAAAATTATTTTTTAAAAAAACATTTTAAAATATCCGGGCCGTAAAATCTTCAAAAAATAAAAAATCCGGGCTCCTAAGTTTTTTTTAAAAATAATTCCCGGGCTGGGTTTCCGGTTCTTGGAATAGGTTGCAGATCTCTGAATTATATTATGCTTTTTTGTAAATGATTTGGAATAAATCCATAAATTATTTTGATTTGGACCATCCTTTTTACGCCCAAAGGAATGAGTAAAAAGAATATTTTTTGTATTATCAGAGGTTGCGTTAAATCTGAAAGTCTTGAGATTTTTTCACATTACTTTTCTCTCTAAGGTTTCTCCCCTTATTTTTGAAGAGTCTTTTTTTTAAATCTTAAAGCCATAAATATAGTCTTTATATTTATTTGACGGTTTTTTCGGTATATGGGACGAGAGGTTTTAAGGGAGTAGTTGCCTGATTTGCTAAATTTGGATATGGGCGGGGATAGAAACGAAACCTTTTGTTTTTTTTGAAGCGTTATGTCAATATTTTAGCCAGAAAAATATTGGCTAAATCTCGAGATAAAGGTAATAGATTTCCAAACCTGTGCAATCTATGACCAGATCTTCAGTCTTGCATAATATTTTTATGAATAAAATATTGAGATAACCTTTTTTAAAAATCGGCTCAAATCGAGCCGTTTAACAACACTAGTTATGAGTTTATGATTACAGGATTGTAATCGTCTCATGCATAAGGCTCTAGATTCCCGGTTTATAAACATTTTAAGAGAAATGAGTAAATATAACGACTTTTAAAAACCATAATTTATGCCGTATAAATAATAAATTAGCAGAAAATTATATTCCTTTAAATATAAAAACGATATCAGAAAAATTTAGGCAATAAAAAAATAAAAAATAAAATTGAGTTTTCTCATTAGAGTTTGAAAAAAATAATCAAAATTTGAGCCAAAATCTATTTAATTTGTTGAAGTTCTTAATCAAATTTTCTAAAAATGCTAAAATCCTTTGTAAGTAAATCCTTGTCAATTTCATGAATAAAAATCTTTCAAATGAAGATTTTTTTCAAACTTTGACTAATAATATAATCGATGACTATCTAATGTCCTATTTTTATTAATGTAATTGATTTGTAAATAAAATAAAAGATTTAAATTTTAATTGCTATACATGATTAATGATATATTTAATGAAATATTATAAAAAATACACTCTAATATAAAGTTTGTATATAAAAATACTGTAATGTAAAATCGGTAAATAATCGAGAAAAAATTTAACTATAAAATTATTTATATATTTTTTTTTTATTTAAGACTCATTAGAATCTTCCTCTCCATTTGTTTGTTCCGTAATTGATGAGCGTTCCTGTTCAGTTTTTCGATCTATCCTTCTAGCATATCTGAATAAAAAATTGGTTTATGATAGAGGGGGCTTCAAATCGTTCAATGATTGAATGGAAAAACATTATTTAATACATATTTTTATTAATATTCAAAGATAATATATCAATAAATCTTTAAGCAGCGTTATACAAAGCATTTCAAACTTAAAAGAATCATTTGAAATTTTAAAAACATCTTGTGGAACATGTAAAATAATATAAAATTGTTTTAAAAAAATGCTTCGCAGATAATAAACTTTATCTTATTCAAATAAAACTTTCTTAGTAAAATATTATTAACTTTCCCCTAAACTAAATAAGTTTCACGTTAGCGGAAATGTGTTTTTATAGATAAATATACTTCTTCCTTATAAGTAAGAAACATTGTTTAAATAAATTGTTAAATTATGATTCATAAGTGAGGTGGGAGGGGGGTAAAGACTAAATTTCGGATGGAAAATTAGCGAAAATAGAAAGATAATTAAAGTTATGTTACTTCCTATGTCAAAAATGTATCGTGTTAATTGCTCCATTATATTTATTTCCAGTGGGAAAAGTTCTTCATATTATTTAAACGTTAATTTATATGTTTAAACCCCACAAAGAAGATCAACTATATTCATGCCAATAATATGTCAATTTTAATTTTATTTTAAAATACAATTAATCATAAAATTTTATTGTACCTTTTTAATAGTAGAATTTTTTTACAAATTAATTAGGTTAAGTAGAATCAAGCAATTGAATGTCCAAATTAGACATTATGTAAAATTTTATTTTTAAATAGTAATATGGCTCATCCCTACCAACTCATAGTTATAGTTAAAGTAGATATAATTACAATTAATACAAGTATGAAGTAAGATATAAAAAAAATGCGCGTTACCATACCCTTTCCCTTAAGATACGCCATTATTAATAACAGCATTATTATAAATAAATGTGTTACTCGATGAGTGGTAAAGCTAGAAGAAGTAAACACGCTCCTAAAAAGTACACGAACCCATTTCCGGCATGACCAATGAACCAAGCGTCTTTATTGAGCGAAATCGAATATAGTTTCGTGAAAAACAAAGAACTAATTATGGCAGTAATAGACTCGGTGCACGCTATAAGAGCAAATATTTTGCCTTTCGATTTATTAATTTTTTTAAAATATAAATAAATTAATATAATAAGTGTAAACCTCCATAAGTGTATTTAGAATTTTGCTAAAAGGGGGGGGGGGGATTTTAGATGAATTTTTTCCCCATAAATTTTATTGGAGATCTTTAGAGCTATTTATTGTAGGCCTTGGCTATATTAGATTTTCATAAAAATAATTTTGGGCTTTCACTTTTTATTTTATTAACCACTTGGGTGAGGTTCATAGGACTCAAGGCATGCTAGAATTGATATTACATAAAAACAGTTAAATACTATGATCTGTTCAGTAGCTTCATTAAACATATTTTAGAATCAACATTCCAAATTCCATTTATTTTGGTTGAGTAGTTTTTAATATATAAGCATGTTGTGACTGATTGGGGTCTGTGAGAGCCTATCAGAGTAAATACGTAATTTGTTTAAAATTATTATAATCATATATATACTACTTAATTATAAAATTTATTAAAACGAAATTTAAATATATTGTATTTTAAATGAGATATATTGAAAAGAAAACATATATACATCTTTTCTGGTGGAGTTATTTTATTTAAATTATTTAAAATGTAATATCATTTTTCATATATTTGATGTGAATTTGAGATAATAACATTATCATATGTTCCAAAGAAAGGAAAAAATGACATAATACTATTAATTTTTCAAAATAATAAAAATGTTGATACAACTGACCCAAGCAAACCTGAAATCATAACATTTTATATTATGAATAAACGTGGTATGGTATGGATATAGTTGATCAAATGACAAAATGTTATTCAATTTCAAGAAGGTCAAATAGATGGCCCTAGCAATTTTTTACACACTTCTAGACATACTTTCAATTAATTCACATAATATAGCAAGCATAAAAATATCCAATTATAAATAAAAAAAATATCAATGGAACTTATTATGTCATATTTGGAAGTTTGAAAAAAAAAGTATAAGATTTCCGTGACTTTTGAAAATTTTATTTGCATGTATAAGGTAACAGACCCGATTCTAGGCCCATTAAAAAAAATTTCAAACTGCCTCTCAAAAAATTTGACACTTGCCCCCCCCCCCTCCCCCCAAAAAAAAATTTTTGGAGAATATTTTATGGATAAATTTTTTAAAAATAAGAATGTTGTTATGAAATCTTAGGGAGATTTTTATTTCTTTTATCGATTTTTTGGATTGTTATTTTTTATTTTCTTTTATCGATTTTTTTGAATTGTGACTAACTTATTTTTGACCAATTCTTGGAATTTGTATTTTTTGAAAAAGATTTTTTTTTGTTTTCTTTCTTAGAAAAAAAAAATAAAAAATTATATTTTTTTGAAAAAAGATTTTGGTTTTTTTCTTAGAAAATGAAAAATAAAAAAGTTGTATGAAAAATAATAAAATTGAAAAAAGAAAATCCATTCAGCATTAAGGAAATATAACATTATTTAAGATTACGTAAATCTCGACTTAGAAATTCGGCGACTTAGAAATTAAACATAAGAAATCTAACACTGGCAACGACCAGAGGAAATAACTAAAATTCGATATAAAAGTATCAAAGATGACACCATCGATTCCCATTAAGGATAACAGTGATTCTTTCTCAACATTTCGTATTAAATTAGAGGCATATTTTATATTGAATGATATATCTGACAACGAGAAAAAAAGGGCAGCACTCGTATCTGCATTGTCCACCTATAAATAAAGTAATTTTAAAATTCGCTCCCAAATCTATTAATAAAATTAAATATGACGATATGTTAGATTCTTTGATAGCTAACGAAAAAAAAATAGCATTATTAGAAAGTTTCCAATTTGTTAAACGTACCTAAAGAGAGGGAGAAACTAATTTGGAATTTTTAAATTCGTTAAAGGCTTTAGCATTGAAATGCAACTTCAAAGAGAAATATGAAGAAAATCTAAAAATGCCGATTATCAACGGATTGGAGAGTACAGAGATCAAAACAAAGTTATTATTAGAAGAGGACATGGGAGTAGAGGAAATCGAAAAACTCCTCCGAACTATGGATTTGATAGAGGAAAAAGAAAAAGCGAAAGATATATTTTATTGTCAAGATGGAAAGGATCGATGCGAAATAAAATAGAAAGTAATAAAAAAAATTATATACAAGACAATCAAAAGCGCAATAGTAATAATAATAGCCAGGAACGATATAGGGACAATTATACTTACCAGACAAGATTAGATAATAGATTTATTAGATATAATTATTATAACAACTCGAAGTATGGAAGGCATAATAATGATAACCCGCAGTACAATTATAATAATGATAACAAATATAATAATGATAACAAATATAATAATGTTAACAAATATAGTAATAATGACAACAAATACTATCGATATAATTGGTACGATAACAATGAATATTATTATCATAAAAACAAATATCAATATTCTGATAAGATAAGGGGAAAGTACAGCACTAACAATAATAACTATAAATACAACGACAATCAATATTTCCAGACAAAAAAAACTTGCTTCAAATGCGGTAGTGACAAACATCTGATCAAATCTTGCGATCAAAAAGGCCACGAGGAAGATATATCGTATATATATACTCGATGGATATCAAATCTTGTAAAGAAACATTCAAAGTCAATCTAAGTATAGAGGGTAAGGAAATAAACATGATCCTAGATACAGGAGCTTCAGTATCAATTATTTCGTTAAAGACTTGGAATACAATCACCTCCGATAAAATTAGGAGAAATCGGCAACAAAAAGATTAAGAGACTCACGATCAGAATAATTCAACAAATAGAGCTACCGAAGAGGGAAAAATTTACGAATTCCAACAAGACTAAACTCACATCCAAGATCAACAACTTCGACTTCGGAAGGGGAAGGAAATGGAAGCAGGATACGAAAATAAAAAAAATACTAAACGAATTCTTATTAGCTTATAGAAACACCCAGCATACGACTACGGGAGAAACCCCAGCACAGATGATGTTCGGACGGAATGCTCGGAATCATCTTGAAATGTTTAAAGAAACCCATGAGAGCAAACAAGACGATACGCACACAGATCAAAGAGGTACATTTTTTAAGATAGGACAATCAGTATGGGCGAAAACTTATAGTGACAAAGTAAAGTGGATCATGAGGACTATAGTATGCCGATCGGGGAAGTTCATATATACTGTGGATACCGCTAAGGGCCAGTGGAAGAGACATAAGGATCAAATTAGAAAATCTTTTTAAAAAAGGGAGATTTTAAGAAATCTTAGGGAGATATTATTATTTTAATTTCTTTTATCGATTTTTTGGATTGTTATTATTTTTTATTTTTTTTATCGATTTTTTTGAATTGTGACTAATTTTTTTTTGACCAATTCTTAGAATTTGTATTTTTTGAAAAAGATTTTTTTTGTTTTTTTTCTTAGAAAAAAAAAATAAAAAATTATATTTTTTTGAAAAAAGATTTTGGTTTTTTTCTTAGAAAATGAAAAATAAAAAAGTTGTATGAAAAATAATAAAATTGAAAAAAGAAAATCCATTCAGCATTAAGGAAATATAACATTATTTAAGATTACGTAAATCTCGACTTAGAAATTAAACATAAGAAATTTAACAAATGTAATAGGAAAAAAATAACTGCTGTTCAAACATTATCAGTTTTTAAAAAAACTGTTCATTCATGTCTGCTGAAATTAGTGTTGTTAAAATGTCCAATTTGGCTCAATTTTTAAAACAGCTTGATTAAGATTTTAGCCAAAATAATATTATGCCCTCGAGATTTTGTAAATAGAGATTCAAATATTGCTTCCACCTATGAGCAAAATCTCCAAACTTATACATATTTTGTCTAAAATTTTAATCTGGTCATTTATATAAATCGATCCGAATCAGACTTTACAAAAATATTAGCTGAAATATCTAGTGCGACAACCGCACCCCATATTTAATGAGAAACGAGGAGTTAATAGTGGATGAAGATAATTATAAAGGTGCCAAGATTCAGAATAAAGATGAGGCTTAAGCTTTCAAAAACAAAAAGAAGAGGTTAGATCATTTAGTTATTCTTATTTCAAATATTTTTTAGAACCAACAGATCTAAATCAGGTATTACCAAATAGGTCAACATCACTTGAAAAGACTGCTACTAATAATGGAAGACAATTTTCTTTAAAGTTTTATAAATACGAAATGTATAAAATAATTAATTGAAGCTGATGCAGTTTTTTGATTTCCTTGTAAGATTTATTATTTAAACAATGGTGAATCAACCCATACTAAAACGGGTTTTACTAACTGGAAGAAGGTTCTTGAAAAAAAAAATCAGAAAATTTAAAGATTGTGTTGCATCCTGTGACATGGAACGGAACTTTGAGTGAATTTATGGAACGGGACGTGTACCGGAACCTTCCTGAAATATATATATTTATTATTTAATTCTATAATTAAAAAATAAATTTTTTTAATCCGTTTAGCAGGTGACTATATAAAGTTCTTTTTATTTTTTAAATGATACACTGAAATTTTTTTTCTCCGATGAAGATTGGAAAATATGGGAAGCTAACTTTTCCAAAAAGAGAACATTTTTCCAAGTGACTTTATATGTCAATGGACCATCTGTAAAACAAGGCTTCAAAAAATTAATTCCCTGTTATCACAAAACTTGATTTCAACTCTCAACAAAAGGGAAAAAATGCATTACTTTGTCCTGCCTTATATCTAGATCCTAGGTTTAATCTTTTTTGAACGAAGAGGAAAATAATATAGCTATAAATCATTTATTGGTTACATGGGAACATATTAAAAATTTAAGAATGAAGATTTAAATATAAGTAATTTTGATAAATCTTCTGAAGAAAGACAAGATTATGATGAATTTTAAATGTTTCTAAGGTCTAAGGATAAAGAAGGAAAACATAGCGAAACTTACATAAAAGACGATATTCTATCAACACTGTAAAAAAAATTAGAGCGGGATCGTCTAGATAAATAAATAGAAATATTTGCTAGAATACTGGGCATCCAATAAAATAAAAAAAATTTATCCTGTATATATTGGCCCAAATCGTATTAGCAACTCCATGTAGCCAGGTCAGTGTTGAACGTTGTTTTTCGATACTCAAATTTATAATCAAACCAAAAAGAACACGTAATGATAATCTTTTAGAAAATATATTAGAGCTTTAATCTAATAAATGATTCATTTAATGATTAAATAAAGATTAATTAAAATGTGAATAAAAAATATAATTAGATATTTTTCTAGGAACGTTCCAAAAGGTGGAACGAAACAATTTTTTGACCGGAGCTTAACGGAACAAAACGCAAAAAATGCCTTTGTTCTGGGTCCCTGATAGAGTTGTTAAAGGATCGAAAGATCGCCGATCCTAAATTCGATCCTAAATTTGTCAATTTTCTCGGATTTAAGATCCTGACTTTAAATTGTGGATCGTGATCTAGATCATTTTTTTAAATATTAGATCCCGATCCTTTTAAAAATTTATTTTTTACTTAAAAAGCAATAAATAAAAAATTTTGAAAATTAAATTAAAATATTATTTAAAAAAAATATCTATCTATATCATATTTAATCAGGGACCCGAACCGTTATTTATAACGGTTAAGTTGGATTACGGTTCAGTTTGTAAAATATTATAATGGTTACGTTTTGGTTACGGTTCTTAAAAAAAATTTATAAAGGTTCGGTTCAGATAATTATAAAGATTTATAAAGGTTCATTACGGTTTGAAATTTTTTTTAATTGAAGAAACACCATTGTCTAATTTATTTTATTATAAACGTCTATGAATTATATATATAAAAAAAATATATAAGATTAAAAATAACTCATTTTTAAATATATAATTTGAACAACGTATAAGTAATATATTTTCTAATATAAATGGATTCATATTTGTTCGTTGTGACGATATCACAAATTCTAACCCCGAAAAGGCCCTTTCTACAGAAACTTGTGCTGCGAGAACCACCAGTACTATAAGAGCAGGTTTATATAATTCTGGATATTCAAATTATTTTAATTTCTAAAAAATAAAAACTGAACCGGTTTAACCTTTTTTTATAAAGGTTCTTTTTACTCATTCAAAGAATAATTATATTGGTTCGGTTATATGGTTCAGATATTTATAAAGGTTTATAATGATTAAACGGTTCGTTACGGTTCACTCCGGGTCCCTGTATTTTATCAACCACCATTCCATCAGATTTTATATTTCAGCAATTTCCCAAATTTTTTGTAAGTACAAGTTATATTTATTTATTAATTATATTATAATATAAATAAATTCTAGGTTTTAATAATGTCCTCCATTATAGATTTAGAAGATGATACATCTACTTCTATTGATATGATAGTAGATATAAATGAGAATGAGAATCTTTTACCATTTCATAATTTACATAAGGATTTTACTTTATGTGAAATGAATGTAAGTAACCATACAATGATCTATGCAAAATGCTCTTTATGCAAAAACAAAATATCTTCTTCAAAGATTAGCAGTTCAAACCTAAAGAGGCATTTAGAAGTAATTAATTCTTTTAAAAATTATTTGTGAAGATCATAACAATATGCATATAATAAGAATTATAGATTTCCTTCACTATATGATGACAATAATATATTGGCATCAATAATTCACCCAAAATTTAAGCTCATTGGCCTTTTATTAATCTGCCACAAAATTTGTTGCTAAAAGAAATGTTAATTGCCCATTTAGCAAATATACAGGGTTGATCATATGCAGATCCTTCAAATAAATGCATGAATGAAATCGATACCTTTTTTTGGAAAAATTCGTCAGCAAATGCTCTTTCCATTAATAATTTTTTTTATTCTAATGATGATTCAGTGAATATTTTTAACTACAGGAGCGCTTGTTTAGTAAAGCTAAACATGTATGAAAAACGTGGTTGTTTAAATGATGATGATTTAGAAAAACTTTTATTATTAAAGGCTAATTTAATAATAAATAAATATATTTTAATTGTTATACTTATATTATATTATTCAATTACAATAAATTTATACCATATTTAATTAATTTTTATATTAGTTAATTTTGCATCGATCAGAAATTTAAATAAGAAAAGGATCGTGATCGTGATCCTTTTTTTAAAAAAAAAGGTCGATCCTAAATTTCGATCCTCTTTTTTTCGAAAGATCGTGATCGGGATTCGTCTTTTTAAAAATCGATTAACAAGCCTGGTCCCTGGTAACATCATATTTTGTCAAACTTTTATATCCACACAAAAATGCATTTCCAAGCATTATGCATCAGTTTAGATCATCCTCATCGAGTTGTGAAAGAGAATTATTAAATCAGATAAACGTTAGAATATTAATATAAGAAAGGGCAACTTGGTTTTACTAAGACATGAAAAATCATACTGAAACTATTAACTTTGGAAATGTTTTTAAGGCATTTAAAAATACATCTCAACAAAAATTATATTGTTAATGCTTTATTTTTATTAGTTTTACACTGCTCAATCATTAATAATATAATCAATTGTAATATAGTTATAAAATTTTCTTAATTGCATATATTTTATAATTGAATATCTAACAAGTATTACAAGCACAATTAAACTATATAAACATTATTACAATTTGTAAAAACATTAATTCAACTTATTCCTTTTCAGATATAAGTCAATTCTCATCTGCCATTTAATTTTATAATTATATTTTATCATAATTATATTTTTAAATTTTTATATGTGGCATTTTTCAAATAAAATCATTCAATTTTATGTTCAAATAACTCAAATATTCGTTCTATGATGTTAAAAAAAATTTCTTAACTGTCCCTCCAAAATTTTAACCCCCTCCCTCCGCTATATGGATGAAATGGGTGAATTTAGAATAGTCCTGTTAGGTAAAGAACGAAATAGGAATATTATTCACTCAAGTGAAAGGTGTGGCATGTGTCATAGAATAAAGGATAAATAAACTAAATATTTAGCCAAATATGGAAATTTTTTTTATGTTTGAAGCATATTAATGCATTGTTATGCATGACAAAATTAATATATTTCAAGGTCCTATATTTTTTTTATGTTTGAATGTATTAGTGTGAATCTTTTTTATGAAAGAATATAAAAATTATGAATTATAATGATATGAAAGATAAATTATTTTTTTTAAATTTAATATTTTAAATTTTAAAAAAGTGTTAGAAAATTTCGGCACATATAATATCCTCATTATATTTAATCTAAGCATAATAAATTAAAATAAATATTTTATAAGTGTAAGGTTAGTTCTTATATCCAAATATCATGAATATAAATGTAGATATATATATATTTAAAATTGGGGTCTATTAGACCCCACCAGAGCATTTACATCATTTTTTTCACCGTAACATTGAAGAGTTAAAATCTCTTTTTTTTAAAAAAAAATTTGAATTATAGTCGTTATTTTAAAAATTTATTAATTTTTACTCATTTTTCTTTAAAATTCTTCCTCAAAATTATATATTGCATACATTCTTTGAGAAAAGAGTGGTGGAGAAAAATTTTTCTTAGCTTAAAATGATATTTACGAGAACATGCAAATTTGCGATGGGCTGGTTACGCGCCTGTTAAGATGGGTTTTTTTTAAAAAAAGGATTTCGGTATTATGGTATCTTATCAGAATCGCCAGAAAATAAAGAGCCACGCAACTCTAAAAAGCACGGCCCTAACCGTGAAAAATATTAAAATTGTCTTTCGGCCGCCCGTAATATCTTTTAACCTGGCCCAAAAAATAATTTGCACAAATTTGGTGCAGTCCGAAAACTTTGCAAACCTCACCCACAGGCTGATCTTTATGCCTTGCCCAAAATTTTTTTTAAACTAGCTTGATCATTGGCTTTATCAGTGCTCTGTGTAGTTTTAAAAATATCGTTCTATCACGATCTTAAATATTACTTATTTTAGATTTTCAATATTCACCAAATTATACCCCAAAAAAGTATTCAAAAATTTTACTCCAAGTCTATCAATTAAAATAATAAGCCGACCCCAGATTTTAAGAAAGCAATTTCGATTTAGCTCTTAAGTTTAAAAAGATATTTTATATCTGATGTAAAGGAAATTAAAAGGTGAATTCTAGGTGAATCCTAGAGGGTGTTTAAAATTTTATAATTTTTGAAAGATATTTTAACGAAATTTAAACTGTTGAATAAATTACATTTATTTTTATCATATTATGAATTTAATCAATATCAATATCTAAAGTAGTGATGCGTCCTAAGATATAAACATTACATTAGTTATAATTAGAGACTGCAGAGGTAACATTTGCACGGCCCGGCCTGGATTTTTTTTCAAAAATCTTTTGGGCATGGCCTGGGTTTTATATTTTTAGGCCCAGCCCGGGTATTTAAAAAAAAATAATATGATTCGGGTACTGCAGGTCTGATATGTATATATATATAGATAATATACCTATATCTTGTTTTTCGACATTTTGAGATATGTTAGACCTGAGGGTAGTGGACGGAGTCGAATCGAACATACTTATTATGGCCGCTAAAAAATTATGTGAGATAAATTTTTTTTAAATTTTTAAGATAGGAGAGCCTCCAATGAGAAAGAAGTATTTAAGAAGGAATGCAGAGTATTTAAAGCTTAGAGGTTAATGTTTTTTTAAAAAGAAAAAGTTAAACTGTAAATTTTTGTTTTAAGTTGCGTCCAAACTTGTTTCAAAAAAACAAAACCTTAAGGAAACCTAATGATAAAGTTTTAAAAATTTGGCAAATAGTTTTTGGCTATATCTTCATTTTTCTATTCACAACTTATTTCGTGTTTTTTTTCCTTAAAGTTTTGAAAGTTTTTGAATTAAATTTTTTGACGTTTTGGACACAGCAAACTTATTCAAAGTAAATTTCGTTCACTTTAAAATTGGAGTGTACACTCAATTTTTTTTAATTTCATGAGTTAGCTATAATTAAAAGAAAATATCGTATTCCTACATGTAATACTTATATTTTAAAGCAGAAAACTTGGCCGCGCCAGCTAAAAAAAAATTTTTGAATAGCTAGCACGAATATTTTGAAATGAATTTAAATTGTATAAATTAATTGAATTCGAGAATCATAAAAGGAAAAGTTTAACATACATTTGCTGCTCATATTTTCAGTTCCCTTATAAAAATATTCCCCAAAATTTTCAGGAGAGGAAGGAAGGAAAGATTGTAAATTAGAATTTAAAAAACCGATCCGTGTTTAAGAAAAAAAAACTGGTCGTAGGTTTAAGAATAAAAACAGTCTAGGGTTAAGAATAAAAAACAGCCGAGCTAAAAAAAAAATTAAAAAAAACCAAGATCGGGGCTAAAGTAAAAAATAAATCTTGACTGAATGAATAAAACTTTTAAATCAGACTAGGGCAAAAAATTCGACCGCTGTAGGTCTCTGATTTAAAGACCCTAACCATGTAGATGTCATTTAAAATATAAATGTTTTATTTGTATATAAATCAAAAAAAAATTAAAGCTTTTGCTCAGTTTTTGAACCTTCAAAGTCGGAGTGCCACTTTAGTTAAATGAATGACAAATTAAATTGTTTAATAAATATGCGTGCCAATCAGAAATGATTCCTTTTATCAGCACGCATAACAACTTTTCTCGCCCCTCTCACGAGATTTTTTTTCTTCCCATTATATTGTTTTCTAACAGTTTGAAACCAGAAACATAACTCGAAATCGGGTTAAAATGTTTAGAAAAAGAACCTTTTTTTAAAGGGGAATTGGAAAATCCCCTTAAAATTTACAGGAACTGGAAGCAATTTTGAAAGATATTAGTCAAAACTGGAACCTTTTTTTATTTATTTTAAATTCTTTATAAAATATGTTGGACAAAAAGATATTCATTTCGGAAATAAGCTTCTTAAAATTTTATTATATTTATATTAATTAATTTTATAGTAATATGTTGCAGAATCATGCAGCCAGCCCAGCCCGCAAGATCAATAAAAAAATAGAGGTCTGACCCATGGCCCGAAAAGATATTATATTTCCTTCTTATTCTAAGCTTTTTTTGCCTAATTTGAATATCACAATTCAAAAATGATTTTTTTTTAAAAAAAAAACAGAAAAAAGCTGTTTAAATAGTCAGTTGTATGTTTTATTTTCATTTTATAAAATCAAGAAATATTATAAAATCATAATTTATTTGCTCAACATTTATATTTAATGCATAGCACATAATAGAGAAGATATTAAAGAAATTAAGTTTGAAACATATTTCCATAATTCCATCTATAAAAAGTCGGTGCCTAAAAATTTTATAACACCAGGTTTCGGATTGAGGGCCGAAAAATAGATCGCAGGTCCCTGGAAGGTGTCGCTCGGATTATGAAACTGGCTGGATATATTTATTACCTTTACATTTAGAATAAAACGGATGGAAGGCATATTTTAAAATTTTTGGGAATAAAAAAGGATTATAAAGAACTATTTATTATTATACATCTATGAAATTAACTATCAGGTTGTTTTGATAAAGATTGGCAAGTTATAATATAAATTAGAGGCATGCAAATAAATAAAAATAATTTTACCCATTGGTTTTGAAAAATGTTGTCTCCCATTTAATTTTTTTGTAAAAGCATAATAAATAAAAATGTAGAATATTATTTTGGAATGCGAACCCGGCAAAATTTTAGCCCCGGGTTCGGTTTATGGAAATATTTTTAAACCCGGGTTTGGTTCCGGGTTCAGCTCGGGTTTAAGAATTTTTGAATTGATATTAAAAAACTAGACATAAATTTGGTATAAAAATAAATTTTTTATTTTATTTATAGGCAAAATACATTTAAAAATACAAAACAGTCATAAACCTTGAAATAAAAGAGTTAAAGAGTAGTGTTGTTAAACGGCTCGTTTTGAGTCGATTTTTAAAAACAGCTAAGTCAATATTCTATCCAGAAAATTATTACGCAAACCTGAAGATTTTGCTCAAATAAGGAACAAAGGTCTAGACATATATTAACAAAATCTCGAGGCTTAGGGCATAATTTTTTTGGCTAAAACATTGAGTTAGCCGTTTTAGAGAATTGGCTCAAAATGAGCCATTTAACAACACTATTAAAGAGGATAAATTTTAAATAGCAATGATTTCATAGAATTAAAAAACAGATATATAAATTTAATTTCAATTATAATATACACTTCATTAATATATATTAAAAATTAATCTGAACAAAAAATAAATCAATATAATAATTTTTACTTTGACTTGTTCATTCCTTTAATTAGAAATCTTTGAGACTAAGTTAAAAATTGAAAATAAATGGCGTGAATGTATTTAATTGCTTTAAATTTATTTAACACTCCAATAGGAATCTTTGAAATTAAATTTTAAAATAAATTAAAAAATGGCGTAAATAAATTAAGTTGTTTAAAATTTATTATCACTTCACTTAATGATAATATTATAAAATCTCAATTAAATTATTAATATTTGTATTTACAATTATACAAATACCTTAATATATGATTTTAAACAATACACTGAACCCGCTTGAACCCGGGTTCATAAAAATTCCTGGGTTCGGTTCGGGGTTTTAAAAATTTTATAAATGGGGTTCAGGTTAGGTTCGGGTTCATATCAAAAACCCGGGTTTACTCCTCCGGGTTCAGGTTCGGTTCAAATCCCTGATTTTGACATAAAAAATTTATTTCTACCAAATATAATCTCATCTCTGCCTCGCCTGCAAAGAGCGCGCCTGTATTATTTTTTAAAATATTTTTTTTTTACTCGCCTCTAAAAAAGTTTTCATTTTTTTAAATAAAAATGGGTGACCGGTAGTATTGTTAAAGGACTCGATTTGGGGCGATAGCTAACTCAGCTCATAGGGGGGATAAAGGTTTGGACACCTATCTGCGAAATCTCGTGGCTTAAGCTATGGCTAAAATACAACGACAGGAACTTAATAGTTTATTATACTTTTTTCAAATATTTATTTGAAAAATCGGATCGGTTTTTAAATATCGGGTTGATTTAATTTTTTTTCGATAATGGTATATCTAATAATATTTGCCTATTTTATTAACAAAAAATAATTTCTTACAATAAGTGTCTTCTCTATTTTTATAAAAATGTAAAAGTCAAAAAATAATATTATAATTAGATTGGCTTCTCCACAATCGATTATTTTCCTGGGAAAAAAAATTAAGTACAAAATCTAATACTTACCATTTTTCTTTTTATATGTCAATCGTGAGGAGGGGGCTTCCCTAAAAATTTGGGACCCCTGCCAATTTAGAAGGCTAGCAATGCTGTGTTTTACTTATAAAGTAATATACTGTCTAGTGATTTCCATCATCCCAAATAATGCCCTTCTGAAAGAAATCAAAGATTTTACAGGAAATATTGTGATAGGTACTGAATTTTGAGGACTAAGAATGTATAATTTATGAATCTGGTTAATGACACATACTAACCTCAATTTATTCATTAAAATGGATACACTTTGAAGTCCACCATTGCATTGAATTTAGATAAAAAGTCTTTTGATGGTGTCTACTACAGTCAATGACATTGACTGCTATACAACTGACCTCAATGTATGCAAATTTTTAACAAATGAATCATCAAACATCAGTTCAGATTAGTATTATTGTCATGCTCTAGTGCAACAAACAATTATGAAGTTGATATTAGTCATGATGGTCTTTGAAATTATAGCTTTAAAATTTAGATCTGTATAAAATAAATGTATTATAACTAGTGCTGTAAACGTTACTACAAAAAAGAAACGCGTTACCGTTGCTCGTTACATCTGAAAAATGGAACGCGTTACCGTTACTCGTTACCATTTTACAAAAGGAACACGCGTTACCAGCTTTTCAAAAAAATAACGGGCTACTCGTTACTTAAAAAAATTAAATGTTATATATAATGCAAAAGAATATTTTTTTCCGACAATATATAATAAAATAAAACTATAAAAAAAGAACATATAAGATAAGATCTTTTTATAATAAAATTTTCATATATAATCATAATATGAATAAAATTATACAAAAATAATATATTATAAGATAACATCTTTATGTAACAATTTTTTAACAATTGATTTTCAAAATTTTGATCAGATAAACATGAGCGCTTAGTACTCAACACAGCCTTCGCCGTGCTAAACACACGTTCAATTGGCGCAGAGGATGGGAGAGTGGTGTTATATTTAATAAACAAAATTTTCAATTCGGGGAATTTATTAAAAATATTTAAGGAAATATCTTTATTTTGAAAAAAGCTTGAAAGATCATCTTCACAGAGATCTTCATTCATTTCCTCATCAAAAAAAATTTATCTTTATCTGAAAATATTCTAGTGTGTGTGTTGGATAAAGGAATCAAGCCTGTTCTTTCTTTATCAATATCTTTTCTCAAACTGGAAATAAGTTCCAGCATTCTTCCTTTATTGACCTCTAATTTTATCAAGGGCCAATCAAATTTAAATAGTGGGTGAATTATTGCCGATAGTATATATTCATCATCATAGATGTGTTTGAATCTATTGAAAATATGATAGTCAAAATATAAATTATAAGCAATATTTGAACTGTATACCTTTTATCTATGGCTTCCAGGATTGAATCAATAAGCGGCTTACAAAACTTAAAATTATTTAAAGCCAATTTTTTAAGTTTTGATATTATAATGGTTATAGTGGGAGTGAGATATCCCAAATGCATATTTTCTTCGCTCTCTAAAATTGAAAGAGCCGTAGCTATCGAATACATGGGTTAAATAATAAGATTCTATATATAGTATTTTAATAATAAAATCTATAATGAAATTAAATAAATTTTTTCAAAATCATTTCATGATTAAGTTTTTATGTTTAAAATAATTATATATTAATTCATTCTTTACCTTCAAATGTTTTTTTAAGTTTGAGCTACTTGACACTGACGTTGAAATATTTGCATTGAGACATAATTTACATTTACAAAGTGTAGACTTGGTACCATTAATTTTCTTAATTGGTTTAAAATATAATTCAAATTGGGGCCAGGGAAGGGTTAAATCATCTTCATCTGAAGAAGTAAGTAATGGACATAATATTCTTAAAATAAATTATAATAATAATATCATTATTAACATTTACTTTGAATTTTGATTGAATATTAATTTCGACTGATAATTTAACAACGAGAATTTTAAAAAAAATGTTGGAAGTGGTTGATATGAATTAAAACTCGGCTTAAATTATTAATATTAAGAAGAATTAAAAAATAAATAAAGTAATTTTATAATACAATAAAATATGTTTTTCTTTTTATTGATATTTTTAAGAAAAAATATAAAGTAATGAGTAAAGTAACGTTTTGTGTTACCGTTACTCAAAAAAAGAAACGCATTACCGTTACTTGTGACCTTTAGATAAAGGTAACGAATGGCGTTCCTTTTCTTCAAAAAGAGTAAAGATGTTACTTTTTGACGTTACTTCACAGCACTAATTATAACCATTCTACCAATTTTTTGATTTATTTCAGAGTTGATGTTTTAATTAATGTCATTTATAATTTGGCAAAATATGAGATCATGTGACTTTTGTTAATTTTATAATTCAAATATAATCAATATTAAAAGTGGTAATATATGTAGCTGTAAGAACTAAATAATGTTCTAAATAACAAACCTATAAAAATAACGTAGCCATATTTTGAAGTTCCAAACAGGATGAGCCCCAAAATTTTTGACAAAAATCCAATCATAGCTATTCTAAGATCTTGAATTTTATATTTTTTGAGGAGAGGTAAACATATAATGAGTGCTAGAATTTGGCCCAGTTTCCAAGTAAACAAAAAATTTGCAAACATATTGGCTGTCCAGTTGAATCTATGCACCACAAACAAGTACAAAGTATCAAATTCACCTTATAAATTAAAAAAAATGATGTATATCATTAATTACATTTGTATGAAATAAAACATTAACCTATTATGCCAACGGAGGATTAAAAATCATTTAAAGTTAAAGTAATATAAAATTTTAAATAAATTTAAATTATAATAAAACTCACCAACTGTAACAAATGTCAAAATGTTTAGCAACATACATAAAAATAATAATTTGATTTTAGTTGAATGTGCAAGATTTTTAACTGTGTTATAGTTATCTCTTATAGCAGTAATAATATTCCAAATTTTAGGAGAATGACTAATATTGGTAAAATTAAAAGTCTCAATTGCAGATTCATTGTGTATATCAAAGTTTTTAGTGGTAAAAATAACTATTAAAAAGCATATTGATAACATATAGATAGATCCAATTATAAGGAATACATATTTTAATGATATAATCTTTAACAATATTCCACCAGATAAAGATCCACATATAATTCCTATTAATCCACAAGTTTCTAATATGGCAAATTTTATAGTCCTTTGCTTCTTTGAGCTAAAATGTGAGATAAAACTATATAACGCTAGCATTTCTATAATTATTCCACCAAACAAACCATTAATCATTGGTCCAATAATTATGTATTTAATTGTTATATAAGGATATGAGGATACAAAGACATTCAAAATTGCTGATATCAAGCCACCTACAAAAGGAAAAAATATTGGCTTTTTTCTATCATATATATCTGACCAAGATCCAACTATTATGGACAACAATATGGTCGGTAAAGATCCAGCTAATGTTGAATAAAATATATATTGAGATGCTAATGTTTGAATTTTGATATCCCAATCATTTTTAACGACTATATTTTCAATTGAAGTATTATTCAAATTAAAAAAATTTGAAATTTGTATACATATATGTGGATTAAAATTTGGATATAAACTATGCATGGCTGAGGAGTTTAAGTCTGAAAAACATAAGATTTTTTCCATAGCTTTTACGTATACTAAAGAGCTAAAAGTTGGATAATTTAATAAAAGTGCAAAATTGAAAAATAAAAAAGTTGGTTCAACCGATATCGAATTCATGTAGGATTTTATCTTGCTTATCATTTTATTTCGCCTCGATAACTTCGGTAATTTAAATAAACCGAATAAGGATACTTTATTTATTTATTTCGGCAAGATTATCGAAAACCACTATGATAAACTTTATGTCAATCATTGCCAAAAAATATAAAAAAGAATCAAGAAATCCTTTAAAGTATTATGATTTTTTTCTAAGAGGGCTTGTTTTTAAAAATCCATTAAATTATTTCAGATTAGTTAAATTTCTAGATTATTTATCATTATCAAGTCAGTGGCCAGCGTCTACATGAGCGGGAAGGGTAGGAACAGTTTGCATCCTATTTTTTGAGGGGGTAGGGGGTAAGCTGCTTTAATGGGGGAAGCATAAATTTTTTTGGGGGGGGGGGTTATCTATTAAATTTTGAGATGAAATAGGACAAAATTTATTGCTGTAAAAATTAATACTTTTATTATAGTATTATTATTATACAATTCATCAACCAAATCTATATATTGCAAACAATCATACACATTGTTTTCCAAATAAACTATCCTTTTAAATATAATTCAAAAGGTTTATATTCAAGCTCATAATGCCATAATAATTAATTCATTGTAAATAATGGAGGTTTTTAAAATTAAATTTATTATCTAAAATATAAATTATTCACAAAATATCGATAGTTGGTAGTAGAGGTAGATTAATTTAAGTTATCCTCTATAAATTCTTTGAAAAAGTATCAATAAATAAATGGGTGAAAATCATGATAAAAAGACACCGCCGCCGAAGTCGGCGAGGATTTTTTAGGGGGGTAGGCAAAGGTTTTTGAAGGGGGTTTGCATCCAGTGAAAATCCTATCATGTAGACGCTGTCAGTGGTGTAGCTAGGAAAAAATATTAATTCTAAAATTTGCAAATATTTGTGCTTTATTAATGTCTAACCCCTTAAGTAGCCAGCATAAATGAAAAAATATTAATAACAAAATTTTGGCCAAATTTATGATTAATAGGCGTCTGAAAGCATTATTCTGAAAATTTTATAAATGGTTAGGGGTCAATTGTAAATTATTACAATCTATTCAGTGTAGAAAGAAGAAGAAAATTTGCCCTTTCCCCCCAAACCTCCCATTTTTTATGATCATTAAATATATTATTATTTTAATTAAATTTTTGTATATAACAAAATTTTACAGAGAATTTTATTATAGATTTTATTTATTATTAAAATACTTCAGTATTAATAACATCCTTTTATTTAACTATGTATTTGTCAAATAATGAAATTTGTCATATTGAGAAAAGTTGGAACCCAAAAAAATAAAATATAAATATAAAGAAATATAATTAAATACTAAACTATAAAATTTAAATCTTTATTAATTACTAATAATTAATTATAATTAAATATAAAGTGGAAACATAACCAAAAATAAAAGAAATATAAAAATTAATATAAGAAAAAAAATAAATAAAATAAAATAAAAGTAAAAAAGATAAAAGATAATATCCTCTCTTTCTATATAAAACCATATATATATAGTGTCATTATTTACATAATTTAATACTCGTCGTATTATTAACAATATACATATTCAAATTTTACATGAACTCTAAATATTCAACTTTATGGAAAAAAAACTATTTCCCGTAAAATTCAAATTTATATACACAAGATCTTTAATCAAAATAATACAATGACAACATCCTTCCACTTAAGTCAGACCCACCACTTAGTGAATGACCAACTTCTTTCGATTTTGACTTTACTGATCTTGTATCTCCACCAAATCTATTCTGCTTAATCTTTAATGTTCTAACGATGGTCGTCCATTGTCTAGTAATCTTCACTTCTAAGGATTGTTTGTATCCGATAACAGCTTGAAATTCTGGGATCCTATCTTCTGTTATAGCTCTTGATATCAATAATTGACGAACCAGATTAACTCTTGCTTTTAAACGATCCACGATTGCTAGTCAACGATTATCGATTGATACTATCTTTACCATCTTTGCTTCTTCTAAAGCCTTTTGAATTCTCTAGATAAATTATTCTAGTCTTAGCTTGTTTCTAACGTTCGTAATGAAGGATTAGCGCTTTATTTCTGTAACCGATTGATGACTTATGTTAACGTTTAACGATTCTAGCTTGAAAGTATTGACCAGTTGTTCTTGCTAGTCGTCTATTTCTAACGTTCTTTTGTGTTAAGCGATTGACTCTTTATCTCTGTAAACGTAAAAATAATTGTTTTTTAATTTTTTGAAGCCAGTTTTAAAAGACTCATTTAATAAGTCCAAATCCAAAATCTGTTTCCATGATAACAATATACAAAACCGTCATCTAGCAAGATTAAATTTTTTATTGAGTACATAAAAAAATAAGGAAATTAATATAATTTAAAAAAAGTATATTCAAGCATGTTTCAAATATTTATTGAATGCAATAAATAAATATTATACTTCATTAACATATTATAAGAATAATGAAAATTTTGGAAACTCTCATCAAAATAAGGAATCTCTGATTCAAACCTCATATAGGCTTATTTCTGATTTATCCAACATCAGGGGCGTCGTTAGCTTTTACAATCTCAATGGGTCTCAACTTAAAAAATATTTATGGGGGGGTTTTGCCCCCATACCCCTAAATTTACGAACCTTCGGCCAGCTTTTGACCGGCCTTCGGCCGGGTTTTATATTAATATATTATACTTTTTTAAAATTTGTTAACTCTAAACAATTATTCTGAATTTCATATTTTGCCTTTTATTATATTTTGCATACAAAATAAACTAGCATATAAATAATTAAAACAATATAAGACATTTCTAAAAATAATATTTTTTAATACAAAATTTATATAATATTTTCGATTGCTGATATGAAAAAATTTTGCGTCTAAAGAATTACAAGTGATAAAAAAAGTTAATTAATTCATACATGTGCCTCAATTGATAATGGTTTCTAAAAACCACGTAAGGCTATATAATTTTTAGCAAGTTACATTGACAAAAGGTCATGAAACTAATATAACTCTCTGTTACCATTTTAGACAAATGTTTTATAGAATGGACTAATAAGGAAAAATTTATAGGTCTTACCAAATCAACAATTCTTGAAGAAGAGAATATAAACGACCAATCCATAACATAATACTCTATGGTGGTTAGAGCTTCCTCTAAGACAGCGTCTACATGACAGGATTTTCACTAGATGCAAACCCCCTTCAAAAACCTTTGCCTACCCCCCTAAAAAATCAGTTTACCATTATTTTCACCTATTTATTTATTGATACTCTTTTCAAAGAATTTATAAAAGATAACTTAAATTAATCTATCTCTACTACCAACTATCGATATTTTGTGAATATAAAGAATTTATTTAGATTTAAAACCTCCATCATTTACAATGAATTAATTATTATGGCATTATGAGCTTGCTGAAATATATAAACCTTTTAAATTACATTTAAAAGGATAGTTTATTTGGAAAACAATCTGTATGATTGTTTGCAATATATAGATTTGGTCGATGAATTGTATTATAATAATACTATAATAAAAGTATTAATTTTTACAGCAATAAATTTTGTCCTATTTCATCTCAAAATTTAATAGATAACCTCCCAAATAATTTATCCTACCCCCATTAAAGCAGCTTACCCCCTACCCCCTCAAAAAAATATGATGCAAACTGTTCCTACCACTCCCGCTCATGTAGACACTGCTCTAAGATGTCATAATGGAAGCTAGATAAATAATCGAGAAAAGTTTTGTGAGATATTAATTCTAAAAGATTATCTTCCATTTTTAATGATTCATAAACGACTGTACAGTTGGTCATTATTGTTTATCTAGAATGTGCAATCATATGCTCTCAGCAGCTGTAGTAATAATGTTAAATTACATTGCCACACAAATAATAGATTATGTTAATTTGCAGCCATAGCCATGATACTCAAGATGGTAACCAATATCAGAATTTATTATGTTAGATTAATTGATACAAAAACACAAAATCTTTAGAAGAAATAATGCAAATATATTGAAGCCTTGAGTTATTTACACGGCAAGGATACAATGATATATATAACTATAGATTGGCGATCATGCATAAAAAAACGTCCACACATTGAAATCAGCTGTAGCGCCATTTTCTAGCTTGTACGTTGATCAAATGCCTCAATAATAATAATAATTTTTAAAAATTTTATGTCTAATAAATTGTTAATAATGTAATTATGTAAAATAATCAAATGAATCCTTACCTCAACTGATCTTCAATTAAATTATATTGGTATTCTCTAAAATAAAAAAACTCAACATTTAATCCAATAGTAGTACATAATATCATTAAATTACTTTCACCCAGAAATTATTCAGAGACATAGATTGCCACAATATCACTTAAACAAAAATCACCAAAATTATACCCATACAAAATATTCCATACTTATATCTATTGCACCCTCAAATATTCAACCAAATAAAGTCCACTGCCTATATGTAATTGCCAAAAAAACTTCACATTCCTTTGACTCAATCAAGAAAATACTTCTTTCAATCATAGTTTTAAATTAATTTATTTGTAATATAAAAAATAAATTTATTTTTAAACATTCCTCAACCATTTAACCCCCAATTATTTAATAGAAAATCTAATTTATTTTATACATATTAATTGCAAATATCAAAATCATTTAATTTTTTTATATATATTTGTTATTTTTTCTAAGAAAATTAGTTTTTATAGTTTTATCAAATTCACTTGATGTTTAAATAAAAATCTTACAATTCACTTATTGTTCATTTATGGAATCCTTATTATTAAATATAATAATATTTTATGATTCATTTTGTAACTATAAAATAAGAACCAGAGTGATATCATGAAAGCAATTAAGATTTTATATATTATTGTTGCACCACCTCTAGTTGGTATATTATATCTTAAAATAATAGTAGTTCGTAATAATATCACAAATATATTCATATTAAAAATTTAACTCAAAACTGTTTTTCAAAGAAGAAAAAAATAGCTTTCCTAAAAATATGTAAAAAAAAAGAAAAGATATCTAATTTATTACATCAATTGTGGGATGAATAATATGACGTTTAATTTTTATAATAGTTTAAATAAATAGATGGCGTTAATAAATTAAATGCAAATATGTTACTTATATTTATTATTAAAAGCATTTATTAGTGAAATTTTAAAAATATTAAGTGTGATATATTATACAACTGTCAAATACATCTGAAGTGGCATTTCACCTAATATTTTATAAATAATTATAAATTATAGAGAATTATAAACTAAAGTTTTCTGCGATACTGGTCATAGGTATAACAAGTTTAATTTTTATTTTATTTAATTCATTTTTAAAATTCTATCTTTTTTGAAAACTGAAAATGTAATGCTTATATAGCATGTTACAAACAAAAAATCAATTTACATATTAATTTAATTATTTATATAAAAAAAATCAATTTAACAATTTATATAAAAAAAATCAGTATAATAATTTATATAAACACAAAAAAAAACAATTTAAAGGTTAGTATTAATCAGGTCATATCAACATAAACTATATGTCTACTTACTTTTAATAAATAAATCTCTTATACTTATTTAGATTTGGACCTTAAAAATAATTTTAGGAAGAGACATGATAATTAAATTTAAAAATCAATAGAACTCGGCTAATTACGATATTAAATTTGTTAATTTTCAATTAATAAATGATTATATTTATATATTAGGGCTATGTAATAATTTAAATATTAAAAATCAATTAAGCTTCAACTGTTAATGCTAAATTAATATTTAGTGACTGATATTGATATATTTTAACACAGAACTTGATTGCAAGCGGACAGTGAAAATATAATTTATATGTATTAATCTAATCTAATAATTAAAATAGTATTCATTTTATAAAAATTTAGATAGTCTTACATATTTTTAAATAATAAAATTAAATCTATATATTACTCAATAGAATTATAAAAGAAATCGTTCAGGGGGCAATTAAAAAAATTTATTTTTAGTTCAAGGGGATATTAAGGAGCAATTTTAAAAAAAAATATTTTTTGCTTCAGGGGGCCATTCAAATTTTTCAGGGGGCTTGAGCCCCTGCGCGCCCCTAGTGACGCCATTGTCCATCATCAAATTAAGGAGAATAATTTCTTTTAGGATATCATCAGCTAGTATTCATATAAAATACAAATATTTATTAGATTGTGGTAATGGATCCTTCCTTAAGGGTTTTTTATTAACAATAAAAGCCATAAAACACTCCTTGGTAAATTGTTATCAACAGAGTTTTGAATAAGTTTGCATCTTCTCATGATATGGATCCATTAATATTTTTGATACGTACAGGGGTCAGGCCATGTTTTAATTTTTTTAATATACCCGGGGTGGGCCTAAAAATTTTAAAGATACCCAGCTCGAGCTGTATATTTTAAATAGCCATTATTATCTATAAGAATTGAAAATAATATAATACATTTTAAAAAAATTTAGATCGAGTCATGCCAATTTTCATTATATTAATTTCATAAAATCTGTAAAAAATATATATTTATGTGCTCAATAAAAAAAAATTTCTAAATGAATTTTTATACATTCATTCGCAATTTATAAGCTAAAAAATTTATTTTTGCTAGATGAAGGGTTTGCCTAACTTAAACCCACCTATTCTGTGGATAGACTGAAAGATATTGGGGGTGAGTGGGAGGGTTATAAATTATTTTTAAAACAATGGGTAGGGGAATTTTAAATATATTTCAGGCAAAATGAGCAACTGACTTCTATTTATTATTAGATATTATTTTTTTATTTCATATTTTATAAGTTTAAGTAAAGAACATTAAAATAATACATAGTTAAATAAGCCAATATAATAATTTTTAATTACCACAAGAGGTATGCAAATGACAACATTTTCAGACCCAATATGAATTTAGTTAATGGCCATCCCAAGTTTCGCTTAGGCCAATTTTAATTTTTTTTAAAGATTGTGATAAAGATATATAATTGTATAAAATGCAAATATTTATTAGATTGTGTGAATATTTATATTGGTAGACACAAAGCATGTTCTCCATAGTTTCGAGATTTTATTTATCTAATTAAAATTTTTTAAAAATAAATTTTGAAAAATAAATATTATTTCACTTGCACCTAACTTGTCATTTCTTGCAGTAGGCAGAAAAATTGGCAAAATTTATAAATGACAAAAACATTATTTTCATGATTGTAAAATAATTAAGGAAAAAATTCTAATTCTCTATCATATAAAGCAAATATTTATTTATATAAAGAAATTCATAATAAAATAATGTATAAAAATGTTCTTTTTAATATGTTCAGAAATTTAAAGATTGTAAACAATAATATATAACTGTATAAAATGCAAAAATTTATTAGATTGTTGGAATATTTATAAGGGAAGGCATAAAGCACTCCTTGCACAATGTTCTCCAGAGTTTTGAGATTTTATTCATGTAAATAAAATTTGTTAAAAATTATACTTTTGAAAATTGAATATTCCATCTGTAAGAATTTTAGCATATATGTTTATGATTTATAAGATGTTAATGGTAGCTTAAGTGAATAAATGTTTGATATGATATGAAATTTTTATTGGACCGAATAAGTTATGGTGATTTTTATTGGAAGAATATTTTTAGCTAAATTTGATTTACGTTGTGAGACAGCTTTTATATATTATAGATATTAATTATGAAATTTTTGTTTTTGTCACTTTTTGTAAATTTTGAAATAAAAGAAATAATTTGAAAAAGTAGTTTGTGTAATTTTTTAACATTTCAAATATTTAAAGAGTAAAAAGTAAAGTAAATAACATCTATATTATAATTTTCCGATGTCCTCACTACGTGATCGTTACGTCATGTCATCGCTACGTCATGTCATCGTTAAGTCATGTCATCGGCTTTTATTTATTTATTTTTATTTGTTTAATTTATTTATTTTATACAAACAGATGATCCTATAACTATTTTCTATGCACCTGTAGGAGGCCATATTAAAACCCAAAAGTAATACATTATTTACTATTGTTTATTTTATTTATTTATTTTATACAAACAGATGATCCTATAACTTAAATTTTCTATGCAACTGTAGGAGTCCATATTAAAACCAAAAAGTAATGCATTATTTACTATTGTTGATTTTATTTATTTATTTTATACAAACAGATGATCCTATAACTTAATTTTTAACTGAGTTAATTCAATAAATTTAATATCTCTAGGCTTGGGAAAATTTTTTCAAAATTATTATGGGTTGGACTGGGCTTAAAAAATATTTCTCAAAATTAATATTGGATTGGTTTTCTAAAATTATTAAGGATTGAAATGGGCTTGAGAAAATCAAATTATTAAGATCTTGGATGCTTGGAAATTTTTTCCAAATATTGTAGGCTTGAACCTATATTGGGATTTTTTAATGTTAAATGTTAGTCTTATGTTAATATTTTTATAAAGTATTATATTTTGCCCGTAGACTAATTCGTAAATCAGAGATTTCCCCTATTAATATCTGTGCCCCCCCCCCATTTTTTTGATGATATCCCTCCAACTACTAGATATATGCATCTAATATTGACCTATCTACTGGTTTACAGAATTTTAATGTTCGTTTTATTTCAATAATAACGTTTATTTATATTTTTGCCTGATTTATTTATTTGTCTAGGCTAACCCAACCTTAATCCCTCTCATTGCTACAAAACATGATGAATCTATTAAAGATAAGCAAATAAAATAATGATGAATAAACAAACGCCTTGCCCGTTCTAGAGTTACTGGTAGCCAAAATAATAAAAAACTACGCTTAAAATGGACTCATCTGGAGGTTTATTTCGTTTTTTTATCTTATGTTTTATATTTATATGTTTACTTTATTTTCACCCAGTTGCCTCCAAATAATACTACCACAATCCCTATGCCACCTCTGCCTATTTTTTTAACAAATAAGCATTCAATTCCGTACTATCATTCACTTCACTAGGAGTTATTATAAATATTACTTTATCTGATTCTCTGAGAAACTTTCATGATTTAGAGGAATGTTCAAACTTGAATGTGCAGTACGGCCATTTTCATCAACTTTATTAATGGAAAAATATGCAGTAGTTCTGTCATGGCCTTAACAATTCTTACTACCTTTTTATGGTTGAGTTAACATTGTCGTTCATGATTCTATTTTAGAGGGGGCTACCAATGCTGACATTGACAGAAATATCATTTTGCGTTCTTCTTTTACCAGTATCCCAAGGCATAGGCATATGACTCATCTTTATCAGGACGTATTGTGTTTTGTACTGTGCTTTGGTAATCCGTCATTACTTTCATCTACAACCCTAAATGATATGAAATTGTACATTAATTATTTCCTTTCCAGACAACCTTCCAGATTTATTTGTCGCTTTTTCCATCAAAAATTAAAATGTTAACAAGGATTTGCTCTTAATTATATCAAATACACAACATAATAATTATTGCTCATTATTTTTAAAAAAAAATAAGCCTAAATTTATGTCAATAAAAAATATTTTATACTTTGCATATAAGTTTCATTAGTGTTTAATGTCATTTGTTATTTAAATAGATAGCATTTTTTTTTTACTTAACATAAAATATAGACAAATAATTTGGGAAATGCAAGACATACATTAAATTTATCCGAAAAGCTACAATAACCCTATATAATAAACAATAATTTATTTTTTATATATAATTATAATTGATCATATTACCAAAAAGTATAAGAGTCGGTTATTTTTATTTTATTTGTCATGATTCTCTAATAAGTGGTTTGCCCAGGCCTTCCCAGTTTCCCTTAATACGGAATTCACATGTGTTTTTTTACATCTTAAACTAATAGGTAAATCAGATAATTCCCTTTCATGTGATGTTAAATCAATTAAAAATTTAACTATCTCCGAGGTGGGAAAAAATTTTCAAAATTATATTGGATACGACTGGGCTTGGAACCTCAAAATTTATATTAGCTTGCACCTGACATGGGAATATCTTTAACAAATTATTAAGGTTTGAGCTGGGCTGGATAAACTTTTTAATAATTATATGCTTCCTAATATTGTGAGCTTAGATCTGGCATGACATCTATCGTAAAAAAATGAATAAAAATCTCATTCCCCGTCATTTTGACGGGCTTTCTACTAGTTTTATTTAATTTTTAAATTAAGATTGCTATAAATTTTATAGACGCTGCTACATTTGATAAAAGCTAAATTCAAGGCTTGATATTAAGGATAGAATGCGTTAACGGAAAGTTTCTAGCTATGCAGGAGCGTCACTAGCCTTTACAATCTCAGAGGGCTCAATTAAAAAAAATTTATATGAGAGTCCTTGCCCCCATACCCCCTATTTTGCGGGCCTTCGGACGGGTTTTATATTAATATATTATACTTTTTTAACTTAAATTTGCGAACTCTGAAAAATTATTTTAAATTTCATCCTTTGTCATTAATTGCACAAACAAATAATAAAAGTAAAACAATACAAGACATTTCTAAATATAATATTTTTTAATACAAAATTTTATTAATTTATTACAATATTAAATATTTTAGATTGCGAATATAAAAAAATTTTTGTCTAAAGAAATACAAATGATAAAAAAGGTTAACCTCAATTAATAATGGTTTTAAAGAAACACACAGGGCGATATATTCTTAGCGAACAAAAGGTCATTAAACTAATAGTTGTACCATTTTAGACAATGTTTTATAGATGTAACTAATAAGGAAAAATTTGTAGGCCTAACTAAATCAATAATTCTTAAAGAAGATAATATAATGAACTAATACAAATCATAAGATTATAAGGATTAATGATAAATACAGCTAAGTCAACGTATAGCAATTTATAGATAACTAACCTAATTTGCTAAATATCGACTAAAATTTATTAAAATGTAATAAGACCATTATTATTTAACATATATTATACCGGAATTACGTGGTCGAGTTAGGCCTTCTATATATCACCCCCCCCCCCTCCCAAAGGATGGAACCGCCAAGTTGGAAAAGAAAAAAACAAGATCTGTTAGGAATCGAATCCAGAACCATCGGATTGATAAGCAACAATCTTGCTTACTAGGCCACATATGCTTTGTAATAATCACAATTTTTTAAATATATATTATGATAAATTTGGTAGTACCTATCCAAATGAAAAATAAACAAAATACAAATTTGATAGGTATTACCTTGAGGTAGTATCTATCATTAATCGACTATAAGGTGGTTAAACCAATGTCATTGGGTTAGACATAGATGACATTATGATGCTAGATATGTAATCGAGAAAATTATTGTGTGATATTAAATTTTTAAAAGATTATTCCATTTTTAATGAAATATCAACGACTATACAGTTGACCACATAGGCATAGCCAGGATTTTTTCGGCCCTCTTTTGCCCGGGCTTCGGCCGGGTTACCTTAGTCTATATATAGTCATAAAATATTTTTACAAGATAGGAGGTTAATTTTTATAAAAAAAATAAGCCTGGAACAAATATGAAATATATTTTTATTAGTTTATATAAAATATAATAAATTACTTGTATATACATTAATATAAAAGCATGGTAATAATTTATTCCAAACAAGTATAAAAAATTTATTTATAAAAAGTAAGTAGACATATAGTTGATATTCCTCTACTATATAGAATTGATAACAAAATACTAGGTAAAATTCCACTTTTACAGAAATATTTGACAGTTAGAGGATATATTACAGTTAATATTTTAACAAATTTTACTAATCAATTCTCTTGATAATAAATATAGCAACAATTTGCATTCAATTATTTAACGCCATCTATTTATCTTAAATAAAAAATAATATTAAAAATTAATCTTCAAATTATTTAGGTTAATGATGCTTACTACCAAGTGAATGTATGGAAATATTTTAAATACCAATCTAATTTGCTAAATACCGACCAAAATTTATTAAAATGTAATAAAACCCTTATTATTTAATATATAATTAATACGGAATCACGTGGTCGAGTCCGGCCTTCTATATATCATCCCCCCAAGGATGGAACCACCAAGTTAGAATAAGAAAAAAAACATGATCATTCCCGGGATTCGAACCCGGGAGCATAGGATAAGTAAGCCAAGCTCTTGCCTTCTAGGCCATAGAGGCTTTCCAAAAATTACGATTTTTCAAATATATATTATAAATATATTTGGTAGTGCCTATCCAAATGAAAAATGAACAAAATTCAAATTTGATAGATGGTACCTTAAGGTACCAAGCATCATTAGCCAATTATTTATCCTACAATGTCTTTAGATATTTTCTGATGTCCTTATCAATATTTTATAGTTTTCTGTAAAATATATAATTCGCTATATTGGTAAAAATTACTTGATGATAATTGATAAAATTAGATATACTGTAAATCTACCACGTATAATATTCCACTGTTTGTATTGTGCTTTAATTTTTTTATTTAATTTAAGATTTAATTTTATCAATAGTTTTATAATTATCTTTTATTTATTTAGATAAATAAATTAAAATTACTCACTTTATGAAAAAATTATATTTGATATATTATATTATTTAGTAATTTTATGGATCTATTATTAATATTTATAATACATTTCACTTTTGTCTTAAGACTTATCTTTGGCTTATATTTCATTTCTTAAAAAACATTTTTGGTTCACTTTTTTTATATATAAATGCTTTTTTTCCAAAAATGTATAAATTATGATGAATATTTTATAAAAAAATATTAACCTTTACATTCTTTCTTTCAAATTATTGTTTAAGATATATGCATACATTTTTGGGGATTACGGAGTGGGGAGGGGAGGACGAAAGGGGATATTTTTTATTAGCTTAAAATGATATTCACAAAAAGTGATAAATTTCTGAAGGGGGAATTTCCCCCTCCCCCTTGGCTACGCCTAAGAGTATCTTGTGACTACTAGTGGCTGACAGAGTATCCTGTGACTACTAGTGGCTGACAGAGTATCCTGTGACCACTAGTGGCTGACAGAGTATCCTGTGACTACTAGTGGCTGTCAGAGTATCTTGTGACTACTAGTGGCTGACAGAGTATCTTGTGACTACTAGTGGCTGACAGAGTATCCTATGACTAGTGGCTTATCCTCTGACCAGTGGCTTACAAAGTAAATTACAACTATCGAAGATATTATACCCATAATCGCATATCGCTTTCTGGTCATTTAACTATAGATTAGTTTACTTTGAAATAAATTTCATATTTTTTTTTATTGATTGACTGATATATAAAAATAATGAAAACATTAGATAAAGAAATATTAATTTTAATTAAGAATAATTTTGAATAAGTATATTTGACCGAAAATTAAATATCATTATTACTATCATTAAATTTAAATTTTTGACTCAAATAATTGTGTTTGAATAAAATCGCATTCATTACAAATAATTATTTTAAGTTTACTTCTTTACCAAAAAATGCTTATAAATTTTTTTCAAAAAATAAATAATAAAATTTCACTTTATAAACAACTAATATAAATTATTATTATTGAATTGACTTATCTGATTCTTCATTATTTAACAGTCTGCACAATGGTAGACAGAACCAAATATAAAAGACAATTTAATGGAAGGCAGGGCAAAAAGGTAAGTTTAATTTGGAAAATTTTATTATTAAACGATTTATTTTTAATAATTTTATTTCTGTTTTTAACTCAAAATTTTTGAGTTTATATATAGTTACAAAAAATATATAAGTCTCTTCTTTTAGTTAAACAAATAATTTTATGGTAACAAACTTAATATTTATTAAGAAAATTAAGTTAACAAAAAAATATATATTTTGAATAACCTTTTATATAACACAAAAAATGTAAGCATCTTTAACATTTCCCTCTTTTTTAAATCTTCCCCATCGTATTTCGCTGCTTGATCGTAATCGCTCCAAATTTCCATTATTCGTCAATTGCTATCTTTGATCAAATTTTCAACATTTTGTCAATTTCAAAAAATTTCTTATATGTATATTTTATGTATTTTATAAAAAAATTTTATTTTATATTTATTTATAAATAAAAATCTTTTTAGGTCTTAGATAATATTTTTTATCTTGATTTTGTTCTTTCTTTTTTCCTCCTCTAAAAACTTGTGTACTCGGGTGTAGAATTTTTGTCGTTATTATTATAATTTATTTCTTTCATATCTGTTGCAATATTTTATTTGGAATCATGTTCGTAAGGTATTGTGGAAATTTGAAGTGCTCAACATAAGCATAGTCAATTACCTACCGTGTAATTTACTGTGCAATTTTATGAAAAAACATTTATAAATGACTAGCCAAGGGACTTTCGGAACACTAAGTAATTTATTAAAATATTTGCTTTTTCGTTAAATTTACCTTTTCATATTCTGATTTAGGCCCATTTTAAGAATTATTCTTTATATGTTTAAAATTTTCTAATTCGAACAAATCTATTTTTGGATTGGTTTATTTCTGACAAGGTGGGAAAAGCCACCAACCTTAATCCACCTACCCATTAAATTAAGGTCTTTAATTTCTAATTTTTTAACAACACTTATTATGGAAGTTAATTCAAATTTAAATTCCCTTAAAGCTTGGGAGAATCTTTTAACCTTTCCTTTTAAAGTCTTAATTAAACCTACAGATAAAAATAAAAAAACTATTTTGCATTAATGTATAAAATATAATATAGACCATTTTTATGACTTAGAAATGGAAAATTACTTTCCCTGATTTTGATAAATGCAAAATTATATTTAAAAAAAATAGACCAAGGGTATGTATGTGGAGATTAGCTTCATCTAATGATAAATTGGCTCCATTTGATGAACATACTTTTACTTTATTAAAAGAATTGCACCCTCAGGTTTTTCCTGAAGATCTTCCCATCGCTATAAAATCTAATTTAATCGAAATAGGTAAGGAAGACGAAGAAGTAATTAAAACAGTTTTATCTTTTAATAAAAACTCTGTAGGGGGAATTGACGGTTTTCGCCCCTCTTATTTCCAATTTTTAATTAACCCTAAAAATCCTTATCAATATTCATTTGTAAATTCATTGGTAATACTTAGTGAAAATATATTGAACAATGATTCCTAATTTTTGACTAATTAGTTTTCGCCTGTTTTTCTACTACAAATTCTTTTTGGCGCAAGATTAATTGCTTTTTCTAAGCCTGATGGTGGAGTTCGGCCAATTGCAATAGGGTCTTTTTTTAGGAGATTATTAGCTAAGATAATCGTTGAGCGCATCAAACCTGAGGCTTCAAAAATGTTCCAAACATATCAATTAGGCTTTGGTACTAAAGGGGGGTGCGAAATAGCCGCTCACTCTCTTCGCATATATATCGAAGATCCTCCTCCAGACGCCGTAGTCTGTAAGCTTGATTTTAAAAATGCTTTTAATTCTTTATCCAGTAAAGCATTTTTTATGAAAAATTCCCAGTTTAAGCAAGATTTGGGCCCTCTGATCTTTAGTTTAGGTATACATAACCTAATTCATTGTCTAAAATCCTCTTTTAATTTAGATTTAAACATATGGTATCTAGATGATGGTACCATTTGCGGACCTTCTAAAAATATTTTTGCAGCGATAGAATATGAGAAGAATTCTCTAAACATAGGCCTTACTCTAAATAAAGCTAAATCGGAAATATGCATTTTAAATTCAAATACTCTCAAAGTCCAAGGGTTTAAAATCATTAAAAAAAGTGAAATTAATCTTCTAGGTTCACCTTTAAGCAGTTTTTCTAACTGTGAGGTATTCGTGGAAAAATTTTTTCGAAGGCTTATTAGGACTTGAAACTATTTTATACGAAATTCCTTCACACCAGAACTTTTTTCTTTTAAAAAAATATTTATTTATACCAAAGATTTTACATATTTTTAGATCTTCTTCCTTTTTTTTAAATAATGAAATTATTAATCGTGTTTATGAATTTTTTAGAAGTTTATTAGAAAATATTTTAAATATTAAATTGGAAGATTTTAATTGGGGTTTCTCACAATTACCCTCGAAAATGGGTGGTTTAGATTTATATTCTTTAAATCTTATATCTCTTTCCTCATTTTTGGCATCGCGTTTGATGAATAACGCCATGATATCTTCTTTTATCTCTCCTAAAGACAACCTTTTAAACTCAGCCTTGACAACCTGGGTATCTTTAGCTCCAACTGAAGCTGTCTTACCCACAATATTAACACACCAATCTATTTTCGAATCTTTAATTAAAAATTTATTTTAAATAATCTCATCAAACCCCCCTTTTGGAGTATATTCAACTATTACAGAATGCTGACTGTACTAGTGGTTATGAGTGGTTGGAAGCATTACCAAGTCGTAACCTAAGTAACCTCTTATCAGATGAACAATTAAGAGTTGCCATAGGCCATCGACTTGGATGTAACATTGTTCAACCACATACATGCATCAAATGTAAAATATTAGTTGACTCCAAAGGGAGACATGGTCTAAATTGTATATATAGTCAAGGCAGGCATGCAGCAATTAACTTAGCTATTAGCCGTTCTCTTACCAGGGCCCGAATACCAAGCATCCTGGAGCCTACAAATTTATCATTAGATGATGGCTTAAGACCAGATGGCTTAACTTCGGTGCCTTGGTCTTTAGGGAAATCCTTAATTTGGGACTTCACATGCGTATCTTCTTTCCCAAAAAATTTAAATTCTAATCCGGTTGATATAGCCGAGAAAAAAAAACAATGAAATATTCCAAATTCACAAATTATATTTTTACACCGATCGTTATCTCTTCCCTTGGACATATGCCAAGCGGAACTTTAAAGTTCTTAAAAAATATAGGGGATATAACAAGAGCCCTTACATCAGAACCAAAAGAATTCTATTTTTTAAAACAAAACCTTCAAATCACTATTTTAAAATATAATTATTCATGTTTTTTGGGAACTTGTAGTCCCAATTCGGTTTTTATATAACATTGTTTTATTTTATTTTATATTTGATATGTTAAAAATATTAGAAATTTTAATATATAAGAATAAGAATTATTTCTGATTAAAAAAAGGAAGCCCAGTGTTTAAAATCATTATATGGAGAACGGTCAGTTTTTTTCTTGAAGGTTAAGGTTAAAAAGATTGCTAGATATGTAATTTTTAAAAAAGAAGTTTAATAAAATTTGATTGTTGTTTAATAAATACTTATGGTAATGCAAGCCATTTATCTTTCATTTAATATCAGTCCATCGTCCAGTCCTAATCAGTTTATAATTTACTTTTTAAAAAATAAGATAAAATTGTTATAAGATAACAAATTATGTTATTTGTAAATATAAATACTATAAATAAATTTATAATATATTTAAACAATTGATATTGTAAACAATGTTATAAAATATTTCAATTATATATGATGATATTCTCTTTATCCCATTCTGTTTGGATATCTTCAACTTCGGGAACAGATGATGAAGTAAAATAATCACTAAATCTTCTTGCTATAAGATATTGAGTAAAAAAATTATTATAAAATTTGTGCAAAAGAATGGCCTATTAGTTAATGCAAATAGCAATATGTTCAAAATATTATTAATGTCAAACAATATAACCAAAATTGACAAAATTATTTATAATGTTAAAATGAGATCTGTGATAATGAAAAGGTTAGTATTTATTTATATCGTACGAATAACAAAGATCTTTTCCTTCCTAGAGGTATGGATAAAGGCCCCAACATAGAAAAATATAGGCAACGCCAAGATGAAAGCTTGAATTGTTATCAATGGAATGTTCACTATCGCGAAATTACTGCAACCATACTTATTTTTCCACTTTTCATAGGTTTTATTCATCTAACCAAATAATATTAAGAAAATTTTTAAAAATATCTATGAATGTGAGTGTGCACATGTGAAAGAAATCAAAAGTTTCCCTAGGGTTTAAATTTTAAACTAGAATTAAATATTACATGACTCGTTTAGTATGCCTATATGATCAGAGTTTAGAGTCTGGACGAAAAATGGTTCGGGTTCTAAATACTTGCTAAAAGATAGTAGTTCTGTTTCCAGTACAGTTCCGAAAGTTCCAGATTTGGCTTTAAACTCTATGATAAAACTTGAGTTAACCCAATTGTATTATCTATAACCTATTTCTTCCTTACCCTTCTTTCCTCTAATTATATTTCATTTAAGGTAGTTAAATTCCCCAGTTAAACTCTCCAAAAAAAAATCAGTTCCATTAATACTTTATTTTTTAAAAACATGTGAATTTATCCAAAGATCAAAAAACTAAAGGAACAAAATCAATTCCACTTGAAGAGCTGAATTCGTTCCTTCCTTTAATAAATCCTATTAATTTATGAATCGGTAAATATTTTAAAATACTATAACATTTATAATTTATATACACTAACCAAATCCATTATGTCGATGCAAACATCTTTAGGCACTGCAGTATTCTTCGAATTATCATCTCCACGAGTAATGTAAAATGTATTGAGCAAGGAATATGATTCACGACAATAATTACATATAGAAAAGTTAGTTTCATTAATCTAATCATTATTTTTAAGTGAAATGAAAATTTAAAAAAATTATATTAATATTTTCTAATATAAAAATTGACCTAATAAGATATACAAAGTTATAATGTAAGTAAATAATAAAATATTATATTCAAAAAAATTCAGAAAGCAAAACACCTGGAGCTTTTAGGTTCAAAATTTATAACATAAATATTAAAAAGTTATGTTTTCATAAGAATAAATTTCAAACTTAGGAGTTAATTTTATTGAACAAAATTGTTATTGTTTTTTTCATGGTTCATCTATATATACATTTGAAAAACAACAACATTGATACAAAATGATACTTAAAGGCAAATAACATAACAATATTAATTTATCAAATTAATCATTAAACATATTATTAACAACAAACAATGAAATAAATAATAATATTATCCACAAGGCTTACTAAGTATTTACAATAATTATTCAGTAGCGCGCTAACTTTTTTGGTAGCTATAGCTAATAGCGGCTACTTTTTTTATAATTATTTTATTTTTTAGCGCGCTACTTTTTTTGAATTTTAAAAATGAAGGTAAGTGTAAACATGAAAATTTAAATATAATATCATAATTAATTATAATTTTTATGATTTATTATTTAATTTTGAAATTAAAATATAATTTCAATTTGTAATTTATATTTTCATTTGTGTTAATAATTTAAAATGTCATCGCCTATGGATATCCAAATCGTTGAAAGTGATTAAGACAATGATATTAATGAAATGGAAGATACCAGGGAAGAAAATGTTCAAAAAGCTATAATACAAATTTCCCATTTCCTAGATTTGAAAATTTTTTAAAATAAATATATAACCAAAACTGGTTTCAAATTTATTTGTTTAAAATTTAAAAAAAAATATTTCCTCAAATCAATCCAGTAGCTATAACCTCAAGAAACACCTAAAGGTAAATTGTCATTTTTACATTCTAATAATATTTATTTTATAAAACTGAGCAGGTAATAAATTGAGTATTATAGAATGACAAACTATATGAGTTTTAAGGAAATGGAGAAACATCTAAATAATTTTGGTATAGGCGACTCTACATCCAAAAAGACTAATTCAATTCAAACCAAATTAATTAATAATGCAAATGACAATATTTCTCAGAAATTGGCTGATAAAGTTATTGTTGATTTTATAATTTATACAGTTCAGCCAATGTCCTTAGTTGATAATCCATCATTTACCATGATAATTAAAACTCTATCCCCTGGTACAACACTTTTATTCCACCAGACACTAATGAATAAAATAGGAGATAACTTTAAAATGATGAAAGATGCTCTAATAGTAGAGTTATCGAGATATCAAATATATGTACCACGGGAGATAGTTGAACACATAACAGAAGGTAAAAACTTATTTATATTTATAAATTGATCTGTAAATATTTTTGAGTTTATTTGGGAATCACAGGCCATTGGCTAGACCCTAGAACTTTAAAAAGAAGATCTGTGGCATTAACCATCAAAATGATAATAGGATGCCAGACATACGATGTACTTGCAAATAAAATTATTGATAATCTATCTTATATTAAAAATATGTATATAAGATTAAATACGATTTTACCCTCAAGTGCTAGTGTCGAGATATTATTTAATAAGGCAAAACTTATACTTTCTGATCGTTGCTCTAGATTTGGGGATGATAATATTGAAATGATTTTATTATTAAAATGCAACAAATTACCATAAATATTTATTTTTATTACATAAATTTTTTTAAATCAAAACTAACTATATTTTAATATTTATAAATGTTGAATTTATAACATCCTGCAAAAAATAAAAAATTTGTTTGTAAATTTTTTTTATAAAAGGTAGCTAAAGCTACTTTTATTGATAAATAGCGATAGCGCGCCCCTTTTTTTAACATATAGAGATAGCGCACTACTTTTAAAAGTAGTGTTTAACAACTCTGTAATTATGGCATATTGAGAATAAATACTGGCAGTTCAAAAATTTATGAATTTGGTATGAAATTACCAACACATAATTCTATATTAATTGTATAAAATTCTCACATTTTTAATAAAAAATTTGCAGCAATCTATTATTTACAGGGATTTGTATTTTACTATATTTCATTTGTTATTGTTGAAATATACATTTGAAAACATAAATTAAATAGTAAAAAAATTAGGCAATTTAATAACAAATATTTTAAGAAAATTTTATTTAATTATAATGGGAAGTGTATAAGATAAAAAATTTTTTAAATAGCATTATATACTTTATTTATAGCTGTGTAATCTACTTCACAATCAAGAAAATTTTGATAATATTGATAAAAATTCTGAGTAAAATTTGTTATTGCATAATTTATTGATATTCCTGTTTGGTTATCATTATAAAATACAAAACAATCTATAATTATATAGTTTAAACAAATGATATTTAAATTAATAAAAACCAGAGCAATATGCTGATGTCCAAAGGTCATTTATAAAGGTATAACTTTTCAATAATGGTTGAACTACATCATTTTCTAAAATTTCCTGAGGGCAATTATATAAAAATGTATTATTTGTATTTAATCGTGTCAAATTTATATGTTTATCACTCTAAAATAAAATAAAAATAGATTTAGTAAAAAAATATTACATTCAATAATTTTTCATATGACTCATTATACAATATATAGGTATCTATACACTTTTGGCAATAATGTATAGGTTGAGAATATTTTATGATGCAATTATAGATGGATAATAAGGATATTTTGTAATTAACCATTAAGGCATGGCAATTCTCCGAATATTGTATATTGTTATAGTAAAAATCAGGGTTTACATACTCTATTTCTATATTATTAAAATATTTTGAGAGAGATCTTTCCATAATTGAAAATTTTATATTATATAACAAGATAAAAATAAATTTCATTTAAAATTTTTATATTATTAATAAAATAGACATATTTCATGTCACTCAAAGATTCGCCAATTCATATCATTTTTGACAGGCCATAGGACGTGATAAATATTATATAATATGAAATATTATGTAAATTTATAGATTATAATATTTTAATAACAATGCTAATATCTTATATTTTAAAGGTATTTTATATTTACAATAAAAACGAACAAAAGATAGTTTATATATATATCTTTTTTTGATAAATCGGCGTAGCCATGATTTATCCATAGTATGGAGGGAGGAGGGGGGATTTAAAATATTCCAAACTTTTATTTTGTATCTCTTAGAAAAATTTTGAGTATAATATTAAGTAACTTTATATCATTTCAGTTAAAGTTGGCTGAACAATTGGAAATACCATTCTAATATCTATGCTATATAGATCCTGACAATACTTAGTAATTCCTCAATCTTCAACCAAAATAAGAAGCCAGTTATTATGAAAATAAAATAGTCACGTGAAGTGGGCCAAGCTTATGGAAGCACTGTAACAGAAACTTAGTCAATTATTAAGTATTGCTTAATTATATTATTGTTTTAGTCAGTTGATAGAAGGTAGTAATGTTAAAAATTCCGATTCGGTTCGATTTTTAAAAATGGCACGTCAGCCAAAATAATATTATGTAAGCTTCGAGATTTGACAAATGGAGGTCCGCACCTTTCCCATCTGTGAGAGAACTCCCCATGCTTACATAATATTATTTCGGCTAAAATCCTTATCGGGCCGTTTTTTAAAAATAATAGTAGTTTAAAGTGGGAAGATATAATTGGTAAAATAAGGAAAAAATTCCAAAAGTGACATCATAACCTGCTACAGTGAAAGGGAGGATATTTTTTTACCAGATGTTGAAAACAAATAAAATGATTTTATAATATTTTTCTTTTTTCAGTGGCTTCGCTAGGAGGGGGGTGCAGGGGCTCGAGCCCTCTGAAAAATTTGAATAGCCCCCTGAAGCAAAATTATCCCCTTGAACTAAAAATAAATTTTTTTGATTGCCCATTGAATGATTTCTTTAATAATTCTATTGAGTAATATATAGATTTAACTTTAAAATTTAAAAATTAATAAGTCTATCTAAATTATTCTCAAATGAATACTATTTTAATTATTAGATTAGATTAATACTTATAAATTTTATTTTCACTATGTCAGCTTGCAATCAAATTCTCTGTTAAAAATAGAATATTAATATCACTCACTAAATATTAATTTAGCATTAACAGTTGAAGCTTTATTGACTTTTATTTTTAAATTATTATATAACCCTAATTAAATAAATATTAATTGAAAATTAACAAATTTAATATTGTAATTAGCCGAGTATTATATAACCCTAATTAAATAAATATTAATTGAAAAATTTAATATTGTAATTAGCCGAGTTCAAAATCACTAATTAACTATATTATTGATATTTAAATTTAATTACCATGCCTCTTCTTAAAAATATTTTCAAGGTCCAAATCCAAATAAGTATAAGAGATTTATTAAAAAGTAAGTAAACATATAGTTTATAATCCTCTATTAGATATAATTAGTTATAAAAGATTAGGTTAAATACCACTTTTACAGACGATTTGACATATTGTTAATATTTTAATAAATTTTACTAATAAATGTTTTTGATAATAAATATAAGTAATAAATTGCTTTCAAATATTTAACGCCATCTATTTATTATAAATATTTTTAAAATTTAACATTTTATTATTTATCCCAGAATGGATGTAATAAATTAGATAACTTTTCTTCTCTTTTTTACGTGTTTTTAGGAAAGCCATTTTTTTCTTATTTGAAAAACGAGTTAAATTTTTAATACTAGTATATTTTTGATATTATTATAAACTACTACTATTTTAAGATATAATATACCAACTAGAGGTAGTGCGACAATAATATATAAAATCTTAATTAATTTCTTTTATCATAACATATCACTCTGGTTCTTATTTTATAGTTACAAAATTTTCATTTCTAATATGGCATCCCTTCTTTATAAATAATTTAAGGCTTCAATACATTTGCATAATTTCTTCTAAGGATTTTAGTGTTTTTGTTTTATCAATTTATCTAGCATTATAAATTCTGATATAAGTTAATATAGTGAGTGTCATGGTTATGACTGCAACCAGCATCTATTATTTGTGTGTCTATGTAATTTAAAATTATTATTACAGCTGCTGAGAGCATATGATTGCATATTTTATAAACAATAATGGTCAACTGTGTAGTTGTTTATATATCATTAAAAATGGAAGATAATCTATTAGAAATTTAATATCTCACATTTTTTTCTCAATTACTTATCTAGCTTCCATCATGTCATTTAAGAGGAAGCTCTAACCACCATATAGTTTTATGATTTGAATTGGTCGTTTATATTCTCTTCTCCAAGAATTGTTGATTTGTTAGGGCCTATAAATTTTTCCTTATTAGTCCATTCTATAAAACATTGTCTAAAAATGGTAACAGAGTGTTATATTAGGTTTTTCACCTTTTGTCAATGTAAGCTGCTAATTTTATAATAAGTAGTTTTTAAAAACCATTATCAATTAAGGCATATGTATGAATTAATTAACCTTTATTATCCCTTGTGACGCATAATTTATATAAGCAATCGAATATTTTATACTGTAATAAATAGATTTTGTATTAAAAAATAATATTTTTAGAAATGTCTTATATTGTTTTAATTATTTATATGCTAGTTTATTTTGTATGCATAATATAATAAATGACAAAATATGAAATTCAGAATAATTATTCAGAGTTAGCAAAATTTTAAAAAGTATAATATATTAATATAAAACCCTGGAGACCGGGCTAAAGCGGGCTGAAGGCCCGCAAATGGGGGGTCCCCCCATAGATTTTTTTAGTTGATCCCCCTGAGATTGTAAAGGCTAGCGACGCCCCTGTATACAAATATTGATAATAAATTTTTTAAATGGCACACTTGAAATTTACAATTAAATTTAAAAAAAAAAAATTAATATAGTGATTAACTAAGAACACGGGAATGGATATCTAAGAACATCAATACGGATCATGCTGTTTTTAGAGATAGAGTTATGTTCTAGAATGATGTCTGGTGTTATTTGTTGTAGTTTTGTATTATTATGATATATATTTGTACATATATATTATAAAATGTCAATCAAAAAGAATATATTTTATTTATTAGTTATTTTATCGAGAATTGATATTCAAACACTTGGTATTTTTTTGTTTACTTTTTTACTTTTGACTTTTGATAAATATTTTATACGAGATAAATTTTAATGTTCATGTTTTATGGAAATGAAAAGAAAAACTTTTATGAGATGAAAATTATTTTAATTTGATGTTAATAATTTGATTCAGTCGGGGATTTTATAAAATGAAGAATATTGAATTGATTTTTTGAAATATATTGTGAAACAAAAAATTATATTATTATGAGATATCATTATGAGATTTTGATTGTGAAAATTAAAATATATTTTGAATAAAGAAATTCTTGGAAATTAATATATTTACATATAAAATATTAGTGCAGTGGTACCAGGATTCGTGAACACTTATTAGGGAAAAATAAGCTAATTTAAAAAAAATAGTGAATATTTTGTGAAGAGAATCTTAGATATTATAAAAGAAAAAAATTTCTAGGACCGGGTTCCTAAAAACATTAGTGGATTCCGGATATTTAAAGGTAAAAAATTTATTTTTATATTATAAATTACACAACGCAATAGTAGGATTTTTGGATTAAAATTAGAAATATATAAGATAAATTTTTAAATTTTGGATAATTAATGAAAAAATGGCTTTTTATTTTAATGATAATTATAATAAGCATAATATTAATAAAATGTCAAATTTTAAGAGTAATTTTAATAAAATTTTTTATTCAAATTTTAATAAAGTGGATATGACCAATAATGTCATTACTGCATTAATTTTTTTGTGTTTTATGTAATCTTAATTAATGAAACAATTAATAAGGAAAATAAAAAGAAGATCTCTTAAAAATAGAGAAAGTGATATAAAAAATACAAATACTGATAATATAATTCCTAAAGTTTTGGTGAAATCTTCAGATATCAATGAAGATATAAAAAATAGTTTACATTTAATTTTGTTAGAATTAAAAAATTTAAATGTTAAAAAAAATGTTGAAGAAAAAAATGATAAAAATTTAGATACGGGTGACGTATTTAAATTTCTTCAAAACATTGAAATATCGGAGGATATCAATAAAAAAATAGATTCAATTGTAATTGAATTTAAAGAGAAAATTTCTGATGTTTTAAGTAAAAGGCCAGAAGAAATTTTTAAAAAAAATAAAATAGATAATACTTTGAGACATAGTAAATCTATAATTTTAAGTGAAATTAGAGAAATGAGAGAAAATATGAAAAATTTGTCCAGAGAAGTTTCCAACTTAAAAATCAAAAGTAATAATGTGATTGAAAGTTGTGAACTTTGTGGAAAAAAAGGACATATAAGTAAAAATTGTTATTCAAGAGACCGAAAAACTGATGAGAATTTGACTGCAAAACCAAGTGAAAAAAATGACATAGTGTGTCATCGATGTGGTTTTGTAGGACATATAAAAAGAAATTGTATGGTGAAAGAAGCCAATTTCAAAAGTGGATTTCCCCAACGAACATCGGTAGTGATAAATCCAGTGGTTCGAAGTATACAAAATCCTCAGAATATAAATGTGAATGAAATTAAAACCAACAATACAGACCATGATAGAATGTGTTTCAAATGTGAAGAAATGGGACACATTGCCTTACATTGTATTCAAAGTGTGAGTGGGTTACAGTGACTATATGATTTGAAAGAGAATCATATAAAAATAGAAGGATCATATTTAGAGAATAATAAATATTTTGATATATATATTTTATTAAAAATTTTGTGGATATATATAATAAAATTGATAATCGTTTTAATGTAAGAAATTTTTATTGTGAAGTAAAAAAAATTTCAATTAAACAATAATCTGAATAAAAAGGATTATTGTAATCAAACAAGTGAGAAATATCCAGGAGAGATTTTTAATAAAAACATAAATGAGATTCAGAGACTTTTAAATTCTGAGATGAATTTAGGTATGAATATTAATTGTATTGAAAAAGAAATTAATCAGTGTTGGTGTTTTCGAATTAAAAGTGATAATATATTGTAATAAAAGTTTTAATAAAAATAACATCTGGGAAGAAAAGTATTATTTATCTTAAGCAATAGAGAAGAATATTTTAATTTAAGAATTAAATTGTTATCAATAAAATAAAAACATTGACTTTAATAAATTCATGTGAATAATACCATGTGGTATGGTATTGGAAAGTTCAATGACATTGTTGTGAAACAATGTAAAATTAAAATTTTTTTTAATATTATGTGGTAAAAAAAAAACTCTTAAATAAAAGTCGGTGGACAATAAAAGATTTTAAACTTTGACCTAGTTAAGAATTATGTAAAATAAAAAAGTTCTAAAAAAGGATGGAGATGTGATGATATCGTTTATAGTTTTAATAGTTATAATTATAAATTAAAATATTATTTTTTTATCTATAGTTATAATTATAAATTAAAATATTTTTTTTTATCTATCGGCATATCTTCATATTTTTTTTTTGTAACATAAAAAAATATGATTGTAGTGGCATATTATATATATATTGTAATTTTGTATTTTTGCTATATGAAATGTCTTAGTATGTTTTTTTTGTGGTTCATATTATTTTCTTAATGATATAACGAAAATATATATGTAATTTTAATAGTGATAATTATAAATTATTTTTTATCCCTATTTGTATTCTTTTATTTTGTTTGTAGTCAATTATTTGTTTTATAATTGAACATTAAGAAAAAGAAAATAATTATAAAGGATTGTCGAATCCAAATTTATATGTATTATAAAACAAACAAAATATATTAATTATTATAATCTGCATGTCGAAAGAAGACAATTAAGAGATAAAAGTCGATGATGTTCAAAGATAAGATTCGATAAATGACGAGGAAATAATCAATGTCCTTAAAGAACGATAATTATATGGTATCTGGTTTTTTGAAGGGTGGGCGTGTTGTAGTTTTGTATTATTATGATATATATTTGTACATATATATTATAAAATGTCAATCAAAAAGAATATATTTTATTTATTAGTTATTTTATCGAGAATTGATATTCAAACACTTGGTATTTTTTTGTTTACTTTTTTACTTTTGACTTTTGATAAATATATTATACGAGATAAATTTTAATGTTCATGTTTTATGGAAATGAAAAGAAAAACTTTTATGAGATGAAAATTATTTTAATTTGATGTTAATAATTTGATTCAGTCGGGGATTTTATAAAATGAAGAATATTGAATTGATTTTTTGAAATATATTGTGAAACAAAAAATTATATTATTATGAGATATCATTATGAGATTTTGATTGTGAAAATTAAAATATATTTTGAATAAAGAAATTCTTGGAAATTAATATATTTACATATAAAATATTGATTGTATATATTGAATTGTTGTTAACGGAGTATTATTTGTATAAATAGTTTATTTTATTGCAATAAAGAATTCTATGAATCCTAGTGTTATAAATATAATATATATATTTATATGTTACAATTATATTTATAATTTATATAATAAATTATAAAAAGTTTTGTCATCATATCTTTTCTTTATTTAGCTTAGTTAAAGATATTTTATAGTTAAAAAAATGTCCTAAAATATCATCTGTTATTAAATTTTAATCAAAATCTTTCATATTTGAAACTATTGATTTTTTAAAAAAAATTTAATTTAATTTATACTCTTTCTTTTATCATATTTGTGCCTTTGAAAATGATATAAATTAAATTAAAAATTTTATTCAATTTAAATTTTACATTAAAATTTTATTAAAAAATCTGTTAGTAAAATTACAATAAATAAATATGATGAAATTAATATAAATATTATGTATAATTGAAGGTATTTGAGAATCTGTAGTCATATGTTAATTATTTGACAGGGGCGTCGCTAGCCTTTACATTTTTAGGGGGCTCAACTAAAAAGAAAATTATGGGGGACGAAGCCCCCCATACTCCCCAATTCTTTTCACGGCCTTCAGCCGGGTTTTATATTAGTTTATTATACATTTTTAAAATTTGTTAACACTGAACAATTATTCTATATTTCATATTTTGTCATTTATTATAAAACAAAATAAACTGGCATATAAATAATTAAAACAATACATGACATTTCTAAAAACAATACAAGACATTTCTAAAAATAATATATTTTAATACAAAATCTATTTATTACAGTATAAAATATTTTCTATTGCTGATATAAAAAAAAATTTGCGTCTAAACAATTACAAGTGATAAAAAGGTTAATTAATTCATACATATGCAGTGTTGCCATGTCTCCCCCCATCATCGGGAGATTCTCGCAATTTTTTAGTTTACAAGCAGACATCCTCTCCCGCAAAACTACCGCATTTAGAAATCTCCCGCAAAAATCTACCGCAATTTTTTAATTTCTCCCGCAATATAGGTTTTTACCGTTTTTAATATAATAAAATAATTTTGAGAGACAGTAATTGATTATTTTTATATTTTTAAAATAAATTTTAAATATTTATTCGAAAAACATGTCTAGTTTGTAAATTTCTTTCTATTCTGTTTTATTTTTATCCAAAAATAAATCAACATCATTTCATTCATCAGTACAAAGGAGTATATCAACATCGATTGCAATATAAAAATATTCTCCAAAAATAATAAATAATAACTACAGTTACGGAAATTGTATACACCTATCATGTAGTTCAACATTCACAGAGCTATATCATCACAATGTGGGTCGAATCTTTTTCCCATGATATTTAACGACTCCAATATAAGTGAAAACCTTACTTGTGGTAGAACAAAAATGAGCAAGGCTATCACAAGTGTTTTAGTACCTGAATCCTAGAATTCTAGACCATTTGAAAGATGGGCATCCATATGCAATTCTGACAAATGCATCTAATAAGGGAAATATTAAAACATTTCCCTTGATTTTTCTATTTCAAGAAGAATAAGAACATTTCAATAAAACTGTTAAATTTTTTTCCTCGGATAGTGAAAAATCCAACGATGTAGCTAACCACATAATGTAAATATAGCTGATACAGGGTTATCAATGAATTGCATGTCAGCTTTCTGCGCTGATAATACCTCTGTAAATTTTGGCAAAAACCAAAGTGTATTTACCGAATTGAGGTAGCACAATAATGAATTAATACCAATTGACTGCATATGCCATATACTACATGATTCTTGCAAGAAGGCAATGAATGTACTATATGTGGATGTTGAAATAATTATGATGAGATGTTTTAACGAATTTAATTCATCAACTATAAGATTTAATGAATTAAAAGAGTTGGTGGAGTGGTCTGACTTGGAATGATGTGAGTTGTTGCGATATGTACCTATCAGGTGCTTATCGTTAATATATGCCATCGATAGAATTTTTAAATTTTACAAACCCTTAAAAAAATACTTTTTAAATAAAGATTTTAAAAATTTTGAAAATTTTTTTCAAGTATGAAATAGCAGAAGCATATTTGGGATTAGTTTCACATGTAGGAAATCTACTTCATGAAGTTAATATTCTGTTGCAATCAGAATATTCTTTATTAATAAAGATTCATAAAATCATGCTACAGCTCTGTTCATCTCTACAGTTAAAAATTGATAATAAATTTTATGACGCTATTGCTAAAAATATTAAATGTTCAAATAATACTCTAAATATTACATTTTTAAATGAAGCAGATATTTTTATTAGGACAATTTTAGAATATTTACGATCAAAATTTGATTTTAATAACTCTATTTACAAATGTATAAATATTATGACCTTGGAACAGAAACCGTCAATTAATGGTTTTTGTAATTTAAATAAATATATTAAAAATACCGAAAGACATTGATGTCTTGTTTCAGGATATTGTAATTCTCTCTATTTTTTATGATTCGCCAGAATACTTATAGTTAGAATGTCTAAAAGCAAAGAAGAAACGGGTAGAATTTTTCCGTAATAACAATAAATCCCCATGCTTGGAAAAAAATTGCGAGTACGTCTTCTTTACCTCATTCTAATGCCCCACCCGAGCGCATTTTTAGCCTGATGAGGACTGTCTGGGAAAAGGATTGCTTTAACAACATTAGAGGCAGAGCTAATGGTTAAACAAATTTATAATATGTCATGCCAGGAATTTTATAAATAACTCAATAACGACGGTAAACGTTTAGTTCCATTGTTTTTTTTATTATATTTTTTTATTTATACATTCACATAAAATAAATATATTTTTTACATTGTAAATCAAAAATAGAGATAACACATCTGTAGCATAATTTTGTGAATCTTTGTTTCTGATTGCAACTGCACATTAACAGTATATAGTAGATTTCCTACATGTGAAATCATTTCTAAATAAACCTCTGCCATTCATTACTGAAAAAAATTTTCAAAATGTTAGGACAGCTTTTATAATCTTTAGAAATATTTATAGGTTTATAAAATTTTATAATTCTATAGATGGCGGGTATAAGGAACATATCGCAACCAACATTGTGCTGACTCAATTCTGTAAATACACTCTGGTTTTTTTCAAATTCACTGAGGCATTATCAGATCATAAAGTTGACATGTAATTTATTGATAATCCCTAATCTGCTATATTTACCATTATATGGTGAGCTATGTCTTTGAATCTTTTACTATTTGAGGGGAAAAAATTTAATAGTTTTCTTGAAACGTCCTTAATTTTGTTGAAATAGCGAAGGATCAAAAGAAACATTTTAATATTTCCCTTATTAGATGCATCTGTTAGAATTGCATATTTATGCCCATCTTTCAAATCGTCAAGAATTGACCTCCTGAATTCAGGTTCTAAAACATTGATGATATTGCTCATTTTTGTTCTACAAAAGTTTTAATTTATCTTGGAGCAGTTAAATATTATGGGGAAAGATTCTACCTACATTGTAATGATAAGTAGCTCTGTGAATGTTGTACTACAAGATAAGTGATTACAATTGCCGCAACTGTAGTTGCATCTGTATTATTTCTTATTTATGGAGAATATTTTTGTTTTGCAATGAATGTAGATACACTCCCTTGCACTGATTATAATAATGTGATTGAACAATAATAAATAAAATAATTATCATTGAAATGAGTACAATATTACTTTATTATATATTTAAACGTGATACGTGATAATTAAGCGCCTATCCCTATAATGTTATACACACACACAAGGTAGATTTTGAATTGCGGATGTTTTGCGGGACATTCGCATAAAATATATTTTTTACATTGTAAAAATAAAATCGTTTGTTTTTTTTATAAAATTTTATCTTGTTTACATTCTTTTTTATAAATTAATATATTTTAATAAATCAAGATGTTATTTTATTTTGAAAAATAGTTACCGAATTTGTATTTACATAAACTAATTATAAAAAATAATAGGCGGATAATTAAGTCAATTCAAAATCCCGGCCTTTTTTAGCAAATTTTTTATTTCTACCGCAATTTTCATATTTCTCCCGCAATTTTTATATTTATCCCACAAATGACCAAATTTCTCCCGCAATATAAAAATTTTGACCTGGCAACCCTGTACATATGCCTCAATTGATAATAGTTTTAAAAATCACATAAGGCAATATAATTCTTAGCAACTTACATTGACAAAAGGTCATGAAACTAATATAACTCTCTATTATTATTTTACACAATGTTTATAGAATGGATCAATAAGGAAAAATTTATAGGCCTAATCAAAATAACAATTCTTGAAGAAGAGAATAAAAAAAATAACCAAACCAAATCATAAAACTATATGGTGGTTAGAGCCTCTAAGATGACATAATGGGAGCTAGATAAGTAATCGAGGAAATTATTGTGAGATATATTTCTAAAAGATTATCTTCCATCATTAGTGATATACAAATGACTACACAGTTGAACATTATTGCTTATCTAAATAAAATATGCTCACAACGCTATAGTGATAATCTTAAATTACATAACACAAATAATAGATGGTGGTTAATTTGCAGTCATAGTCATTACATTCACGATGTAAACTAATGTCATAATTTATTATGTTGGATAAATTGATAAAATAAAAACGCTAAGAATCTTTGGAAGAAATAATTATGCAAATATATTAAAGCCTTGAGTTATTTAAACGGCAAAGATGACATATTAGAAATGAATCATTTTATATCTATAAAATAAGGACCAAAATGATCTGATGAAACAATTAAAATTCTATATATTATTTTCGCACCACCTCTATTTGGTATATTGTATTTTAAAATAATAGTAGTTTATAATAATATCAAAAATATACTTGTATTAAAAATTTAACTCAAAACTGTTTTTCGAAAAAGTAAAAAATAGCTTTCCTAAAAACACGTAAAAAATGAGAAGAAAAGATATCTAACTTATTACGTACATAGGATGAAAAATACTTGAAGGCAAATTGTTACAATATTTATTATCAAAAGCATTTATTAGTAATAATATTAACTGTAATATATTATATAACTGTCAAATATGTCTATAAAAGTGACATTTTATCTAATATTTTATAAACAACTGTATATAATAGAGGATTATAAACTATATGTCTATTTACTTACTTTTTATAAAGAAATCTCTTATTCTTATTTGGACCTTGAAATATTTTTAGGAATAGGTATGATAATTAAATTTATAAATAAATATACAGTTGATTAGTCATTTTGAACTGAACACGGCTAATTACAAAATTAAATTTGTTAGTTTTCAATTAATAAATGATTATATTTATTTAATTAGGGTTATATATTAATTTAAATAATAATAGTCAATTGAGGCTGCATTTAAAGTGGAGACAGATCTGTTTTTTACATCCGTTCCGTTAAAAGACGGTTAATGATGCTTACTACCAAGTGAATGTATGGAAATATTCTAATTACCTAATTTGCTAAATACCGACCAAAATTTATTAAAATGTAATAAGACCCTTATTATTTAATATATTAATACGGAATCACGTGGTCGAGTCCGGCCTTCTATATATCATCCCCCCAAGGATGGAACCACCAAGTTAGAATAAGAAAAAAAACATGAACATTCCAGGGATTCGAACCCGGGAGCATGGGATCATTAAGTCAAGCTCTTGCCTACTAGGCCATAGAGGTTTTCAAAAAATCACGATTTTTCAAATATATATTATAAATATATTTGGTAGTGCCTATCCAAATGAAAAATGAAGAAAATTCAAATTTGATAGGTAGTACCTTAAGGTAGTAAGCATCATTAACCTTAAAAGACAATCTCAATAAATATGATATATATTGATTTTCATTTTAAAAAAATTATAAGTAACGTTATAACGCTCTATAAAATTTGCCGGATCAAAAAGTCAAAATGTTTTTACTTCAAAATTTGCCGGATCCGTTTTTAAGATGGATGATATCGGAACGGACGCATTATGAACATATATATCATTTTTAATGAGATTGTTGACGGAACGGATGTAAAAAACGGATCCGTCTCCACTTTGAATGCAGCCTAAGCTTCAACTGTTAATGCTAAATTAATAATTAGTGAATGATATTGATTTTCTATTTTTAACACAGAATTTGATTGGAAGCTTATGACATAGTGAAAATATAATTTATGTGTAATCTAATATTTAAAATAGTATTTATTTAATAAAAATTTAGACAGTCTTATAATTTTTAAATAATAAAATTAAATTTATATATTACTTAATAAAATTATAGAAATCGTTCAGGGAGCAATTAAAAAAATTTATTTTTAGTTCAACGGGTTAAGATTCCATTAAAATAAATTTTTCTTCAGGGGGCTATTCAAATTTAGGTGCTCGAGCCCCTGTGCCTCCCCCAGTGACGCCACTGCTATTTGATGAAATAATTTATAATTTTGAATCTCATTTTTGTCTATATTAGGCAGAATAATTCACATTTCTTGGAATAATTAGGAGTGAATAAGGGCTCTTACTACTAGTGTGATGTGAAAGTATATATTAAATATTTTAAATAAAATTATATCTTAAGAAGTTAAATGATATTATAAAATTATTAAAATATGCGTTTTTAAATATCAAATTATTAATTTATAAGTAGAGGTTTTTGTAAAATTATTAATTTATTTATAAGATTTTTTTTTAATTGTAAACATTATGTGGTGGTGTTTTTTTAAAAAAATTGTTGAATATTTGTATAACATAATTTAATTTTTAAGTATGGCAAAATGATAAATATAATATGATCATTTTATTTGTTTTGAGCATCTGGTAAAAAAGATCCCCACTTTCATTATAAAACTGTATCATATCTGGTTTTAGTTTTCATTAAATTTTAGTGCTTTCAATTTTACCAATCATATTAATTAACCGTTGTATAAACCAAATAAAAATTATGATATCACGCCATAAGCGCAATAGTTTTACAAGAGGGAACGCAAGAGCTCAAGCCCCTTAACAAATTTTAAGAACACCCCCTTAAAAAAAATCATTTTTGTATAAATACATTTATTTTATTGAAGTATTTTAAAAAAAATTTTAATTTTTCAAAATATTTAAAAGTAGTTTTTTTCTAGATGCAAATTAATATGCAAGAAATGAAAAATACTAATTTTAAAAGAAATTTTAAGTTTGAGCACCCATGAGCTCCGAAAAATTAAAATTTCTTGTGATGTTCATGCTTTCTACTCAAATCCTAAGCTAACCTGATAGTTTTTAAGAACCAAAATTTTTGTCGGTCGAAGAAATATCTACCTGGAGAGAATGCAAGGAAAAATTAAAAATCTTATTAAAACTATTATTATTAATCATTTTCAGGATTATTATGAAAATTTTATAGAATTAAAATAAATCCTACCTAAAACTATTGAAGGGGCTAGAAAAATAAAGAAATTGGAATTCAATAAGAAAATAAATTAACTTTTACTATCATCGATAATTTAAATATTTGATTTATAGCCGCAAAACAATATGCATACAGGTAATATAATATTATAAATAAAATACCATTAAAATATAAATTAGAATATATATAATATTACTACAAAAGGTTAATTTATTTGGGGAAAAAATTGATAATTTGGATTATATAAGGGGCACTTCGTCTTGTCTTTTCATCAGATAGGCTGACCGCCATTAACATTGAAACTTGTACTAAACTAGATAAAGCACTCTTCCACATCAGGCAACTGAATTACATGGTGTAATTTCCGGTATGACTAAATACTGCATTGCTATACTGCATTGCTATACTGCATTGCTAAACTGCATTGCTAAACTGCATTGCTAAACTGCATTGCTAAACTGCATTGCTAAAATGCATAAAAAGCAATTAATCATAATGAATCAAAATTTGATTATATAATATTTTTTAAAAATTTATTTTCAAAAACATTTTTTTATTTTACATAAATCAATTTTTAAATAAGTAAAAAATTGATATTAAATTCTATTTTTACTTAATATTATTGGAAAAAAATATATTTACTAGCTTATTACAACTTAAATTTTATTTTTCAATTACAAAATTTAACAAATTTATATCCATAAGAGGGCGTTAAATGCATAAATATGAAAATATATTCTTAGGAAACCAGAATAAATATTGGATAGCGCTTTTTTTGTATTTGGGTGTAAATACATGTGAAAAACCTAAATTTTCTTTAATAAATAAAGGTTTCTTTGACATTTAATTAATGAGTAGGTTTAGAATCAAAAATATTAGAAAGTTTGTAAGGAACATATTGCTGGCGTAATTGATCAAAATCTCTTCATTTTTGGTTTATACGTGTATATTTAGGTGTTAAACATTATCCTAAAAAGTATTTTGGAAATATTATGATTTGACCGAATGCCGAGCTCAAAACCGACCACTTACTAAATATTCGATCGACCAAATTTGGTAGTAATATTATATGGAAAATGTTCATTTTTGGTAATTTATCTATATATACGTGCAAATAATTATCCCAAAAAATATTTTAAAAATATCGTGATTTGACAGATAACCGATTTGAAACCGAAATACTGCGTTGCTGGCGCTCTTCATGGAAAATTCTTCATTTATGGTTTATAAGTGAACAACAAGGTGTTAAGCATTTTCCTAAATAATTTTTTGAAAATATTAAGATTTGACCGAATCGCGAGCTGAAAACCGACCACTTACTAAATATTTGATCGATCAAATTTGGTAGTTAAAATAATTCTAACTTTTATTTATTAATACTAAAATAACTCTATATTTAATATTTCTTTATATATATTTAATCTCTCCGATTAAATATATTCTATTTGGTATTTCTTTTTTTTATAAATTCAAAGTATTTCTTTATTGTATAAATCTAATTATTTAATTATAAATTTTGTATCTCTCAAATTCTAATATCTTTTCATAAAATATAATCATAAATTTTATAAACCAATTTCATAATAATAATGTATATGTTTTTAAAAAAACTTCTTTCTATATAAGTAATTCTCTAACTTATCATTTAAAAAAAAATTATTTTTTTCAATAAACTCATAACACATGTTAATTTAAAAACAACTCATATTTTCCTCGTTAAATCACATTTTTTAAAAACATAATTCCATAATTGATGGAAAATATATTATAAAGTTTCAATTATCTACTAATATTCTCCCAATAATTAAGAATTTAGAATCACTATATCTAAATTAAGAGAGTATTTTTTACATATTAATTTTATATATATCCACTCATAAATAAAATAACACTCAATATTATATAATATTGTTTCTCAATAATCTCACCGATTATTATTATATGACTTATAATTTCTCAATAATCTCACTGATTATTATTATAACTTAATATTATTGGTTAGAATTTTGAACATTTTACTACTTATTAACATTTCTTTATTTTATAACTTTTTCTTAAATTAATTTCAATATAAAAAATTGTAATAATTCTATTAATGAATACAAAAACATTCGTTTCTTTGTTTTACAATTATTATATCCCTCCGCGTTAATTCTTTATCCAATCAATATAAACAAAAATCAATATTTTTTTATATTTTTTTATATTTCTAAATATATATTAATAATTGATTGACATTTATAATTTAATAATAATAATATTGATAAATATATATATATATAATATACCAACATCAGGGCCGTAGCCAGGAATTTTCACTTAGGGGGGCCAAGTGCTAACTTGGGGGGGGGGGCACTATTTTTTTAAAATCAAACAAATAATTACGCATTCATAGAAATTTTTTCCTATTTTTATTAAAAATTTAATAACAAAATAATACTATAATATGAATATACAAAAAAAAATAATACTATAATATGCATATACAAAACAAAATATTACTATAATAGAATACGGCGATTTTTATTTTTAAATTTTAATATAAATGAACTAAAAGATAAATCCTGCTTTATTCTTTTTTCATACGCCATTAATACTAAATTTTGTTTACGTTTATCCTTCATAGACTCTCTACTGCTCGATAAAACTCTCTTTAATGTAGAGAACGAGGCCTCACAAGAAGCCGTTGATATCCTAATGATTATCGCTGCTGAGTAGCATTTATATAATTCTTTAAATGCATGATTATATTTTTTTTATACATAATATGTAAGATGTTTTCAAAATTATGATTTTCTTTAGTTTCCGAAGCTAGCAATCCTTTTACTATCTTCATTTCATGATGCAGTGTTTCCATATTTAAGTTTAACAGGGATTTTAATGGGGCCATTTTATCTGATAAAAAATAATCAGGGTCAAGGGGGAACAATGTATTAAAAGATTAAAATCATCTTCTGTAAATCGGTCTAAAAAACGATCCACAAAGTTATCTATAATTTATAATATATCCTTTTTAAAGAACTCCAATTGGAGTCTTTTTCACAATCGAATTCTAGTTTGCTATCAACTAAAAAATCTTGGAAATTTTTAGGCGTTTTACGTACCCGTGATAATTTTTGGGGAGTGAGATTAAATTTTGATAAAAGTTTTTCAGCCTTAATCATAATCAAAGCAAAAGAATTATCACTTCTTTTATTTTTTAATATATTGATAGTAGAATCAATACAATTTTTAGCATCCACTAAATTACTATCTACTGATTGTAGATACTTATTTAGTGGATCTATTGTAATTAATATCTCATAAATTATGATGGCTAATATAATGTAATTTATATTAATACATTGAGATAAAAGACCAGATGCTTCGACTGAATCATGAATTGAAACCTCGGAATTAAGAGTTCTATTAGAAAAGTAAAATAATACTTCACCAATAGCCTCAAAATTCTCATAAATAATGCGAGATGTTTCTAAATGACCAGTCCATCTCTGGTCTAAAAGTCTCTTAAGGGTGTGGCCTGTATATTTACAGGATACGTTAAAACGCCTGAAAAAATTATACAATGCATTTGATATATTAAAAAAATTAGAAATAATAACAATATTATTATACCAATTTTGAACCACAAGATGCAACTTGTTGTTGTAGCAATGTATAAAAGGAACATTTTTATTAATTTTTTTTTGAAGAAGTGTTTGCACTCCTCCATTTCGGCCAGACATAACGTTTGCACCATCATATGCCTGGCTTATTATATTAGCTGAATTAATATTTAGATCATTAAGTAGCTTTAAAATGCAATCTGTAATGCTTTCAGCAGAAAGACACTCTAAATTAATGATTCCTATTAAATTTTCTTGGATTTCTCCAGAAAAAATATAGCGAATTATTATGCTCAGATTTTCACAACCTGAAGCATCTTTTGTCTCATCGGCCTTAAGACAAAAAAAGGGCATCTCGCTTTTATTATATTTGTCTGAAATATGTTCAAGCACCATATCTGCCATAATGGATATTACTTCGTTTTGAATCTGTGGTGATGTATACTGGGCATTTTGGGGTATAAATTTCATAATTTTATTTAATTCAGGGTCTTTTTGGATGGTGTAGGAAAACATTGCTATAAATAGTTCAGAAGAATAAATTATGATTTCATCTTTCGCAGCATCCGTAATATTTGTTGAACCAGTCCCACGGAAAGGTAGCTCTTGTACGCTAAGAAACAGCATCAAATCAAATATTGATTTAATATAATTTGATTACGATTAATTTGATCACCTCCCAACATTTTAGTTATTTCTGTACCATTGTTTATATTTTGATTTTTATCATGCCATATTGTAATTGAATTTAAATGAGCTTTTGAGCTCTCGTGTTTAAGCAGTCCCTTCTTGGCAGCTAACGCATTTTTCCAATTTATGAATCCCCAAATTCATCACTTGGATTACACAAGTATTTCCTACATGGAAAACAAAAGGCAGCGTCAGCTTCTACACTTTACTCCAACCAGTCTCGGCCTCTATACCATGATTTTTGAAATGATCTTTGCCTTCCATGGATATCTTTTTTCGCGTAATTGTTTAATTTGATTTGATTTGGTTTATTCTGGCCAAGGTCACCAGGGATTTGAATTGAACCATTAGAGGACTTTTTTGACACTAAAAATATTATAATTAATAAATTGTAATGAGGGAATGGGTCATAAATAATAATGGTCATCAGGATGGGCGAAGGAAGGGCATGCTGAAAATGAACAAACACAAAATTTATCTTGTATTTAAGATACAAGTTACTGTAGTGCCCAACCCTGATGAAGATTATCAGTAAAGTTGACCAGTAAAATTTCAGTATTAAAAACTAGAAAAAAGTCATAAACATTATATCTTTAAAGATTAACAAAAAAATATAATATTTTTATATTTATAAATCAATTACTAGTTGCTTCTTGACAATGAGAGACTGAGCTGCTAGATGAAGATGATTGAGTCTCTTCTTCGTTTTTATTTGTTTTAAAATCAAAATGTAATAATGAAACACCATAATCTCCTACTCCTATTCATATTGTCAAAAATATATAAATAGAAAAATTTGGGTTAAATTTTAAACTATTTACCATCTTCCTCCTCTTGATTTTCTAGATTAGCTTCATTCATATCTTGAAATATGAGTAAATATATTTATTTTAATAATTAAAATTATTATACAAAAATGATAATATTAATAATAAATGTCTTTCTCTTATCTTATATAAAATATATATATTATAAATAATAATATACAAATATTGCCCTATATCAATATCATATAAGTCATGAAATAATAATATAAATTTATACTAACTATGAGAAGAATCAGTTTCTGAAATTTCTGATGTAGTATTACTAGTAGTTTATAGAGGTGATGTTGCTTGACATTTGTTTAACTTTAACTTAAAATAAGAGTTTATAATTGATTGTTTCTTCATAATTTTAAAATAAACGCTCTAAAATAAAATAACTGGTTATATATTATAATATTAATGTGATACCTATAGAGTGTGATACACAACAAAAACAGATGAAAAAAAATGAATGAATGATAATTTAATATTGGGTAAAAATAAAAATAAAACAGGATAAAAAAAATTTTTACAAACTAGATATGTTTGTAGAATAAATATTCAAAATTTATTTTAAAAATATAAAAATAATCAATTCTAAATAGACATGTTTTTTGAATATTTTTGAATAAATATTTAAAATTTATATTAAAAATATAAAAATAATCAATTCTAAAAAAAAATTCAAATTTGGGGGGGCCAGAAAAATTTTTGGGGGCCACTTTTGGGGGCCGAAGATTTTTTCTGGCGGCCAGGTTTGGGGGCCAAAAATTTTTTTGGGCCCCCCCCCCCCCCCCCCCCGTGGCTACGGCCCTGACCAACATATATGAAATATCCACTACAAATATATAAGAAATATATAACAGTAATAATATTATTTGGAAAATGATCATTTTTGGTTAATTTATCTATAAATACGTGCAAATCATTATCCCAAAAAATATTTTAAAAATATCGTGATTTGACCGATAACCGATTTGAAAACGAAATACTGCGTTGCTGGCGCTCTCCATGGAAAATTCATCATTTTTGGTTTATAAGTGAACAACAAGGTGTTAAGCATTTTCTTAAATAATTTTTTGAAAATATTAAGATATGACCGAATGGCGAGCTCAAAACCGACCACTTACTAAATATTCGATCGACTAAATTTGGTAGTAATATTATTTGGAAAATGTTCATTTTTGGTTAATTTATCTATAAATATGTGCAAATCATTATCCCAAAAAATATTTTAAAAATATCGTGATTTGACCGGTAACCGATTTGAAGCCGAAATACTGCGTTGCTGGCGCTCTCCATGGAAAATTCTTCATTTTTGGTTTATAAGTGAACAACAAGGTGCTAAGCATATTCCTAAATAATTTTTTGAAAATATTAAGATTTGACCGAATGGCGAGCTCAAAACCGACTACTTACTAAATATTCGATCGACCAAATTTGGAAGTAATATTATTTGGAAAATGTTCATTTTTGATTAATTATTCTATAAATACGTGCAAATCATTATCCCAAAAAATATTTTAAAAATATCGTGATTTGACCGATAACCGATTTGAAACCGAAATACTGCGTTGCTGGCGCTCTCCATGGAAAATTCATCATTTTTGGTTTATAAGTGAAAAACAAGGTGTTAAGCATTTTCTTAAATAATTTTTTGAAAATATTAAGATTTGACCGAATGGCAGCTCAAAACCGACCACTTACTAAATATTCGATCGACTAAATTTGGTAGTAATATTATTTGGAAAATGTTCATTTTTGGTTAATTTATCTATAAATATGTGCAAATCATTATCCCAAAAAATATTTTAAAAATATCGTGATTTGACCGGTAACCGATTTGAAGCCGAAATACTGCGTTGCTGGCGCTCTCCATGGAAAATTCTTCATTTTGGTTTATAAGTGAACAACAAGGTGTTATTCCTAAATAATTTTTTGAAAATATTAAGATTTGACCGAATGGCGAGCTCAAAACCGACTACTTACTAAATATTCGATCGACCAAATTTGGAAGTAATATTATTTGGAAAATGTTCATTTTTGGTTAATTATTCTATAAATACATGCAAATCTTTATCCCAAAAAATATTTTAAAAATATCGTGATTTGTCAGATAACCGATTTGAAACCGAAATACTGCGTTGCTGGCGCTCTCTAGAAAATTCTTCATTTTTGGTTTATAAGTTAACAATAAGGTGCTAAGCATTATCCTATATAATTTTTTGAAAATAATAAGATTTGACCGAATTCCGAGCTCAAAACCGACCACTTATTAAATTTTTGATCGACCAAATTTGGTAGTAACATTAATTGGAAAATGTTTATTTTTTTTATATATCTATAAGTACGTATAAAACATTATCCCAAAAAATATTTTAAAAATATCATGATTTGACCGATAACAACATTTTATGACCTTGGCCTGTAAATTTGTATATTTCATTACTATGAAAAATTTTCTTTGTATTTTTATAAATTTTGAAAATATGATCCGAAAAAAATTTTAAACCCTCTATTATATGATCTTCCAGTTATTGAATTGATATTTATTAAATCTATTTAATTTAATAAGATCTTAGGACCGGGGCATTTGACTCAGGACATGGGTATCTTGTTTAATATTATAGAAACGATTAATAAATCAAGTAGTTTGACAAAATTTAAAAAATATAATATATATCATCAAGTCTATCTAACAATGAGTGAGAGGGTGTGATCGATTTATAAAATATTAAAATTGGTATAAAAATTCTTGTTTTCATCCATAAAGATAACCTTTTCAACTAAATTTTTATTTAAAAGCCTTATGTTTGCAAGAAACTCACGCTTAAGAGGAATTTAAATAGTTTCTATTCGAAACAAAGGATGACTATATAACAAATACAAACAATATTATATATATATAAATTATATTTAGTCTCTCTTTAATAATACTTTTTGTATTTTTAATGTATTTTTTGGCTTCTCTTATATTTTGGATATAGCTAGCAAATATATTTTTTATAAACGTAACATCGTGTTTAATTAGTTAATAAAATGTTAAAATCATAAAATATACAAAGATGCTTTCTACAATTTTTATAAAAATAATAAAGATTTATATAAATCACTATTTAATTATTGTCATTAAATTTTATAAAATTTGTGGCTAAAGTTAAATGGATTTCATAATAAGAGGAAGGATGCTTTGCAATGCTCTGAATCTATAATTTTATAGAGCTTATCTTCGAAATATATATGATTGAGTTCTTACATGGATAATCAAATTATTTGAAGATCGACCTTTTCACTAGAGATTAATTAAAATCAAAACAAGCGAAGAAATTGAATATTTCAAGTATCGGGATTCTGATTTGCATTTATTTTGATCATAAGTAACTCGATACTAAGAAAGCATATTGGCTAGAATCTATACCCTCTCGAGAAGTTCATAGTGATGGGCTTAGAAGTTCTGGCCATGCTTACCACTATCATATTCGGTTGCAGTCTCTAGGTTCTAAAACTTTCAAACTTCGCACATAATCTTCATGTAATAGAAAATCTTTAAATAATGCTATTTTTTATAAATATCTATTCGCAAATATGGAATTTTTTATTTTATTGTTTTCTATTTCGAGTGTAATAAATTGCTGGAATCTTCATCTATAAATCATTGATAAATTGGTATGATTAGAAAGAAAAAAGATGAGAGAAGATATAAAAAGTAGCAAAAAGAAAGAGAGAAGAAAAATTTATGAAGAAAGAATCGAGATGAAATAAGATAAAAGAAAATCTAAAGAAGTAAGACAAAAGAAAATATATGGTCTGCCTTGAGCTCGGCATTCGGTCAAATCATAATATTTTTTAAGATAATGCTTACCACGTTATTGTACACGTATAAACCAAAAATGAAGAATTTTCCATGGATAACGCCAGCAATGCAGTATTTCGGTTTCAAATCGGTTATCGGTCAAATCACGATATTTTAAAAATATTTTTTGGGGTAATGTTTTACACGTATTTATAGATAAATAAACCAAAAATGAACATTTTCCAAATAATATTACTACCAAATTTGGTCGATCGAATATTTAGTAAGTGGTCGGTTTTGAGCTCGCCATTCGGTCAAATCTTAATATTTTCAAAAAATTATTTAGGATAATGCTTAACACCTTATTGTTCACTTATAAACCAAAAATGAAGAATTTTCCATGGAGAGCGCCAGCAATGCAATATTTCGGTTTCAAATCGGTTATAGGTCAAATCACGATATTTTTAAAATATTTTTTGGGATGATTTGCACGTATTTATAGATAAATTAACCAAAAATGAACATTTTCCAAATAATATTACTATCAAATCTGGTCTATCGATAATTTAGTAAGTGGTCGGTTTTGAGCTCGCTATTGGGTCAAATCTTAATATTTTCAAAAAATTATATAGGATAATGCTTAACACCTTATTGTTAACTTATAAACCAAAAATGAAGAATTTTCTATGGAGAGCGCCAGCAACGCAGTATTTCGGTTTCAAATCGGTTATCTGACAAATCACGATATTTTTAAAATATTTTTTGGGATAATGATTTGCACGTATTTATAGATAAATTAACCAAAAATGAACATTTTCCAAATAATATTACTTCCAAATTTGGTCGATCGAATATTTAGTAAGTGGTCGGTTTTGAGCTCAGCATTCGGTCAAATCATAATATTTTCAAAATATTTTTTAGGATAATGTTTAACTCCTAAATATACACGTATAAACCAAAAATGAAGAGATTTTGATCAATAACGCCAGCAATATGTTCCTTAAAAACTTTCTACTATTTTTCGATTCTAAACCTAATCATTAATTAAATGTCAAAGAAACCTCTATTTTTAAAATTTTTTTTAGGTTTTTCACATGTATTTACACTCAAATACAAAAAAAAGCGCTATCCAATATTTATTCTGGTTTCCTAAAAATATATTTTCGTATTTATGCATTTAACACCCTCTTATGGATATAAATTTGTTTGAAAAATAAAATTTAAGTTGTAATAAGCTATGTTATAAATCCGAACTTAACTCAGGGTGTTTAATCAGTATTGGGAGAGCAATTAAGAATCCAAGGTTTATTAAATCTTTCCTTGAGTACCTTTTCTTTATTAACTCTTTCCTTTTTTATTAATTTTATTTTCAAAATGTCATCCGATTGTATGTGTGAAAAAACAATTTTTCTTAGCTATTTATATAGCCATAAAACATTATATGTATTTGCATATTAAAATAATAATTTTTGGAAGAAATAAATACATAAAATAAAATCCATCATTTAAATTAATCTTGTTACATAAACTATAAAAAAAATGTAAAATTTGTTTTGCATATACAAATATAATTTTTCGCAGAAATAAACACATAAAATAAAATCCATCATTTAAATTATCTTTGTTCCATAAATATACTTTGCATAATCCAACATCTCCCCCTTTTAAACTTCCCTTAACTCCATCGTGTTTGCCGATGCTACCATGTTCCTCCCTGGTTCATTCGAATTACTATTCGTTGTCAACTCTATACTTGGGCAAAACCTAAGTTTGTGTTCACCCCCGCACGCCCAGCATTCCACTCTCCTTCTTGTGCTATACGGTGCTATTCTGCGACCCCCTCTCGCTGGCGTTTCTGGTAGCCAATCTCCGTATCTTTGTTTCGCTTCGTTCCTAGCGGCTTCTACCCATTTGTTGGATTCTTCTGAACCGTCAACCTCTCTTATCTCTATCTTCATTACCTTGTTACCCACTCTAACATAGGAGGCCATCTAAATAAAATACTTTATACACATATATATATATATATTCGAGGATATTTGTATAGTAAAAGATTATGATGTTACGAACTTAATTTTTTTATTTTAATTTTTTATTATTTTAATTTTTTATTATTTTAATTTTTTATTATTTTAATTTTTTTTTAATTAATTTAGTTTGATTATAATTTTAACTTATTATTTAATAAAGAGTTAGTATCATTTTAGTTCTACCTTTCTTTATTTGACAACGGTTCTAATCTCTCAATCCTTTCAAAAACTTCAAAATGTTACAATGATGTTGGAGAGTGGAGGCGATAGGGCAATTTCAACAATTCAGTCTAATTAACTCTCCCACTAGCCTCAGCAATATAAATATCAATACCATATTGGTTCAGTGGTGTCTTACAGCTATTGATCCAGGCTTTAGAAGATCAAAAGTCAGTCTAATTAACTCTGAAAAGAGATTCTAAATAAAGGGGGAAGGGGATGTAGGAGATGACTATCGACACTAAGACAAAGAATGAGAGCAATAAAACAATGGTATCAATATTAATGGTCGTATTTCGGAGAATTAGTCGTTTAGCTAAAAAGAATGCGTCACAAGAGATCGTTATACGTACAAGTGAACGATGTAGCTAAAAGAATTTCGTTATAAATTTTTATTAAAGATATACGGTTGACTGTTATTTAAGTTGATAATATTTAGCAAAATATCAGGTTGTTGATTAACCAAAAAATCTTCATAAAGAGAAACGGCTTTTCGTCATTAGAAAATTTATGCCGCAATCGAGCTATTAGAGATCGGATTTTTATTTTGGATCAAAAGATACAAGAAATCATTATCGTATAAGAGATCTTAAGGCTAAGTGGATATATTGACAAGAAGACCAGGATTCTATCGTTAATCGTTGACAAATTATAGCCAATTGCTTATCAAAAATTTAGTATAGGATAAAAAATCGAACAAGAAGTCGTGGAAACCATCGTTACTCGCAGACAAATTATCGTCAGAGATTTACCGTCATTAGTTACTAGAAACCGTTAGAAACAAGCAAAGACTAGGATAATGTGGGAGTAAAACGAGATATAATTAAAAGAGCTAGAAGAATGTATCGGGAACCATGCCTATACTCGCAGAATGGTGGGACTAATCTAAGTGTAAGGGTGTTGTAATTGTTAAAACAAATTACAAAGCCGAAGGATATTCAAATCTACTCAAGAAAAAAGAATTAAATTTCGAATGCAAATGATTTAAAGAAAGATGAATAAAAAAGAATGATTATTCAAATTAAAGAAAGTTCAAGATTTTTTTTCAGTTTGTTTGTAAAACATTATGTAAATGAATTATAGAAAAGTATATATATATTCGAGGATATTTATATAAGGATAGATCATGATTTTACGAACTTAATTATAATTTTTAATTTTAATTTTTTTATATTATTTTAATTTTTTTTAATTAATTTAGTTTGATTATATTTTTATCATATTATTTAATAAAGATTTAGTATTATTTTAGTTCTAACGTTTATTATTGGACGAATATTATAGAAAAGTATATATAATCGAGGATATTAGTCTGATTTAGTATCATTTTAGTTCTAACGAGGATATTAGTCTGATTTAGTATCATTTTATTCTAACCTTTCTTATTTGACAACGATTATAATCTTCCAATTCTTATTCTAAATTCTTCAAAATGTTACAATTAAAATTAGCACCAAAAATATAATTATACTTATATTTTCAAGTATTAAACTTAATAAATTTATTTGCGTAATATACATTAAAGTGTACTCAATAACCACTTGATTAAAATAATTTTAAATAATTTAAAAAAATTGTATAAATATAAAATTACTACTATAATAAATAAAAGTAATAATAATTTACATAACATAAAATAGATTTGTTTTTACCTTTGAATTCCTACGTGAATATCTAACAGGCCCTGATTTACTTCGGTCCAAATTGTTATAAATCCGAACTTAACTCAGGGTGTTTAATCAGTATTGGGAGAGCAATTAAGAATCCAAGGTTTATTAAATCTTTCCTTGAGTACCTTTTCTTTATTAACTCTTTCCTTTTTTATTAATTTTATTTTCAAAATGTCATCCGATTGTATGTGTGAAAAAACAATTTTTCTTAGCTATTTATATAGCCATAAAACATTATATGCATTTGCATATTAAAATAATAATTTTTGGAAGAAATAAATACATAAAATAAAATCCATCATTTAAATTAATCTTGTTACATAAACTATAAAAAAAATGTAAAATTTGTTTTGCATATACAAATATAATTTTTCGCAGAAATAAACACATAAAATAAAATCCATCATTTAAATTATCTTTGTTCCATAAATATACTTTGCATAATCCAACAAGCTAGTAAATATATTTTTTTTCCAATAATATTAAGTAAAAATAGAATTATAAATTATTTGATATTTAATATCAATTTTTTACTTAATTAAAAATTGATTTATGTAAAATAAAAAAATGTTTTTGAAAATTTTTTTTTAAAAGATATTATATAATCAAATTTTTATTCATTATGATTAATTGCTTTTGACAATGCATTTTAGCAATGCAGTATTTTGTCATACCCATGTAATTCCCACATCTTATCCAAAAGAATTTACCCCATAGGAAATGGGAAAAGTGATCTCAACTTTTTAAAAAGACAATATACATATTTTCAAAGGCATGAGAGTGAAATACCTTCAAGACCAAAACCTCACTATATTATGCTCTCAATATAGGCTGCTCAACAGTGTAACTATCCTTTGCAACATGATCTTACATGGTGACTTTTCGCCAAACAATTCTGCTTTGAGCAAAACTAATATCCAATTGCCATAGGCATTATCGTATAAAAACTGATCTCAGCTCGAATCAATGAGAAAGTCTATACAATCCTCACAACTCAGTTAGGCGTGGTATTAAAGGTGGCTGCGAGTCTGCCGCTCATATAACCCGATCTATCTAAAAATAATTTACTAAACAAATATCTAATTAAAATTGATTTTAGCAAAGCACACAACACGATAAAACGATCTGGCTTTTAAAAATCCTTCATTAAGGGCTTTCTATGCTACTCCAGCTACATTTTAAATTGCTATGAGAATCCTTCCATCTTATAATATGGAATATATGCTTTCTTTTTCAAAAGGATTTGGGAGATCTTCTATATTTGATCTTTTTTTTGTCTAGAAACGGACAGTTTAGTAAAAAAATAAATAAAAGCAGATAATGATTTTATAAGCGGTACAAAAGGATGGGCGAGACATAGGCCTTCTCTTAAACGTCTACAAAAGAGATTTCTGTCAGCTAAGATCCCACCAACTGTTAAGTCTCTTTAAAGAGCTTATAGCTGAAGAACTAACATATCTTGGCTCACCAGTTGGAGATTACTTATCAGTTGAAGAATAGTTTAAACAATATGTATGAGCTATACATACAGCTTCTCACAAATAAATCTTTCTTTTTAATTAAAAACTGATTCAATATACTGGATCCTAATGCTTTGTGGTCAACGCCCCTATTTAAACATCCTGAACGAATCATATGAATCCTTAATAAAAAACATTATGGAAAAAATAACTAATCTTAAGTTTAATTCCAATTCGTGGCATCAAGCCACTCTCCTCTACAATAAAGAATTACGATCACCTATAACCATCAATATGTGGTTTTATTTTCGAAATTGGCAAACTCCAAAATAATAACTGATCATTTATCCTTGCCAGATGCGCTGTTTGACGAAGCTTATATCATATGAAAAGCCTCAGTCGGCGATGAATGATAAACAAAAGGATTGGGATAATCTGATATTGCAAGGTCCTTTTAATGCCTCTTTCGATCCTGCTATTTGAAGATATAACCCTATTAGCCTTTCCCAACCAAGGTTCTAGATATGAATACCTAGAAGCTATTCCCTCTAAAAATCCTGATCGAGATGTCAAACCAAGAATTCAACTTTGAAGTAGCCACTCGCTTAAATGTGGCACCATCAGTCTCATATGAGTACACCAAGTGCAAGAAACAACTAAGCCAAATTGGTTGTCATTGCCTCCAATGTAACATATCAGATGTAATTCTCTCATTAAACGGGCTTTACAGTCCGCGCGCTTTTCTGCTACTTTAGAACACTCTGGTTTCTTGATGGAAGAAAGTCCGAAGGAATTACAATTTTTAGCATGGTGGTTTTCTGAATTGATTCTCTCTTACCCACAACAAAAGGCATCTTAAAATCATAAGACTTTGAAACTAACAAATATGTGAACATTCCTGATGAATATAAATTTGTACCAGTTGTCACTACAACCTTAGAATTTTTTGGAAGCCAGGCCCAAACCTAATTAAAAAGCTTGGCAGAGCCAAAAGGATTAAGTTAGGAGACTCAAAAAAAGGCGTTTACTTATGTCAACGCATATAAATCAGATTATAAAATCTAATTTTATATGTTTCATGGGTTCATGGGTTCATTTTCCGAGCAGCCGAAATGATCTAGATCCTTTTTCCTTCCCTTCTTTGTTTATAATCTTTTTCTTCTCTTTTTCAGATTAAGAAATATAAGTCCCTTTTTTCTTATTTATATTTGCGATTCTGATAAGATTTCTTTTCTTATATACTAATTTCTGTAATAATTAAATTAATTTTTCCCGTAAAATTATAATTATTAATCTATATCATTATTTAATATATTCATGCATTTATAATGTATTTATAATATAGTAACATATTTTGATTATAATTATAAAATTAAAAATAAAATATTGTTAAGATATATATATAAAAGAAAGTATAAATATAAATAAAATAATCTTAATAATAAATAATAATGAAATATTAGCCGAGCTCCTTAGTAAAAGTTTAATTTATTACTAATTAGTACTAGCCAATTTTTAGGCTAAGTTTAGTTTGACTTAGTCAATTTTTAGGCTAGGCCTAATAACTCTAGGCGAGATATTTCGCCCATTACTCAACACTAAATATCATAAAATTTTGATCTTGAATATGATTAGTTGGAAAGAATTATAATCAAGTTTTATTTACAACTTTAATTTAAAAAATTAACCCACATTTATAAAAATAATCTAACACTTTTTATCTAAAAATTTAACCATTACAAGTTAAAGTTACCGTTTACAAAATATAACTAGTTACTGGTTAAGGTAACATTTTTCAAAATATAACTAGTCACAGTACAGTTCAAGTTACTCAAAAGAGGTATGTATACTAGTTAACATCTAAATTTGTTTATGCAATTTCAAATTATTTGATTATATGATAAAATAAAAGTATGTAAATCACCCACTGGTATTTAACGATCCACAATATCACGAGTATATCTTGGAGAATGCAATATTTACTATACGCTTTTGGAGTAGCCTGGGGCAGCCTATGGTAGTGTAGTGCAGTGCAAAAAGTATCCTCCGTAATTTTAGTAAAAAATTCTGGTGCCTAATATATTAAATGGCTTCATTATATAAATTAAAGTGATGTAAAATAAATTCTCCAATTTTGATAATATTCTTTATTACAATCCTTTTACAAAAAATTAATATTTAAAATCTAGTAACAACTCCAAAAATTTTTTATCATGTAAAAGTTTAATTAAATTTGTGAATTTAAAAATAGCTTTAATCTAAGATGTATAGTTTAAAACTTTTATTATATAGATAGGTGTCAATTAATTGTTACAAGGATAATTAAATTTAAGAGTTCTCTATTTTAGTCCCCATAATATTCAATTTAGCTCATATTATAAGTATAATTTATTTATCATTGCATTTAAATATTAATTTTTTAACTCGAATTTAATTTTATACTAATTAAATGATTGTTAAAGAAATAAGTTTTAAAAAAATGATCATAATAGACTTATAATTTTTAATATAGAATGATTTTGTTTCTAAGAGATTATATCATTCATATAAAATAAAATTGAAAGTATAATTATTTTTAGTAACCAAGAGTATTATTTAAAATAAAAGATCAATTTTATGGGCGCCCAACATGATAAAATGGAAGTAGGGGATCTCAAACAAGAAGCCAACCGTGCTAGTCCTGTCAATATAATAGTTTCTCCTGATGGTATGATGTACGATTATTTAAACTTACCTGGAAGGGTAATAATAAATGAAGAAGTTGGAGCCAGCGGAGAAAGTCTATCTACTAGAAAGCCAGTTAAGATTGAAAAACTATACGAATACGTTTCTGCACTTAGGAGCAACTCATTTAAATTCCTGTTGAGAGAATACGAAGAGTTATGCGAGATAAGTCCCCAATGCCCTCAAACAGTGGGCTTGTCAGAAATAAACCAATCCAAAAATAGATATGGCAACATAGTTCCCTTTGATCACTCCAGGGTGAGACTCAAGCCCATGATGGGTAAGGAGTCAGATTATATCAATGCCAATTTTATTCCTGGTTATAAAAATGCGCGGGCTTATATAGCTTCACAAGCACCGTTACCAATGACGGTTAATGATCATTGGAGAATGATATGGCAACAAAGAATATGCATTATTGTAATGATAACTGGTCTTGTCGAAAGAGGGCGGCGCAAATGCGAGTTGTATTGGCCAAAACCCGGGTTTCCCATTAAATATGGTTTAGTCGAAGTCACGAATATTAAAGAAGAGGTGCGTTTGGATTATTTGGTACGAATATTGAGAGTCAAAATAGGCAGAGAGAAGAGGTATATTCCAGTATTTAAAATGGCCTGATATGGGGTGTCCCGAAGATTCCCTTCAATTAATTAAATTCATGACCGAGGTTCGCTCTCATATCAGCCCTAAAAGTCGACATCCTATCTTGATACATTGTAGCGCAGGGGTAGGCCGGACTGGTACTTATGTAGCTATCGATCGATTAATACAAGAAATTCAAGCTAAACATAGGAATGTAGACATTTTTAACACGGTTTATGATATTCGCAAAAGTCGTTCGATGATGGTTCAAACCGTAAGGCAATACATGTTTATTTACGATTTCCATTTGGACGCCTGGCAAATCGAGGGAGACCCAGAAGGTTTCAAAAATAGGAAAATGGTAGAACGGCAAAAAGAATTGGACAGTAAATACAAGGAGTTGACTAGTAAAGACGATTTGATGGTAGAACAGAAGGCCACCTACGATTTGTATGAACTATTTCTAATGGCTGCATGTTGTTGTTGCCCTTTTCTGTTTGATAAAAATTAAAATATACTTCAAAATTCAGTATTTTACCCATCTATAATAGTAATAGTAATATGAAATAAATAAAAATTATTTTAATATTTATTTTACAAATTGCATTTAATATTTAATAAATTGAGATATTAACGCTAATTTCTACTAAAGTTTTTAGCAGGGTTCTAGATTTAACCCTTACTCCAGATTCGGGACTCTTTTTTCCCTAACCACTGAAGCTAGACTTAAAAATATTTACTGAGCGGCTCCATTAATTTTAGCCCAATTGATTTCTTCAAGACTAAATTAAAATATTATAATACGTCCAATCTTGGTATTTTTTTACTTATAATGAATTAAGATATAATTGTCCTAATTTGGTTACCGTTTATAAGTATTTAAAAGACATAATTTCATTTCATTTTGTATATAAAACATTAAATATATTAATTCGAATATATATTTTATAAAATTTTATTTTTTTATATAAAATTAACTATAATATAATGTAAAGGAATTTGGAGTTATGAAAGAGCTTATTATCTAGTTTTACATAATGGGTACAATGATATGAATATTTTAGTAAAATTTGTAAGAAAATTGTTTCCCCTCAAATACACTAAAAGAAATTTATACAATTTGGATATACCTTTTTTTAGTATTGGATTTTTTTTCATTAGCAAATACGTATATTATATAAAAGACAGTGTGAATTTGAAAAATTTCTACCAAGAGCAAGTTGGGCTTATATTTATTAAAAAGTAATTTTATATTTTATCAGTTTTAATAAACATATAGAAAAATAAAATTTAAAAAAAGCCACAATTAATCACTTATAAAAATTTTATTTTAAGGAAATTGTTATATTACCTGATTTTTTAAAATTAAAATTATTAAAAATAGTAAAATCCTTAATGTGTGCGTGAAAGTAATCATCAAGGTTTTCGCGATTCATTCAAAAAAATATTCCCTAAGCATCGAGATTTAGCTAATAGATGTCCAAACTTTTGCACCGTCTATGAACAAAAATCATTAGACTTGTTTTATATTTTCCTGTATATACAGTTGAACGTTTTAAAAACTCAAATCGAGCCGTTTAACAACAATTGTAGCATGGCTCCTCAAATAATGGACAATATATTTTAAATTTTTATATATCTTAAATTCAATTTGGTAGTTAACTCCCTGATTTTATCTACTCTATTCTCCCAGTTTTTAATCGAACTTCAAATTAAAATATGGGTTGAGAAAGGCGCTATTATATACTCATCATCCCATAATGTTGTAAATTTTTACAAAGTAGGAAGAAATTCTTAAAATTAAAAAATTATAAATCAACTTTAAAAATATTGTTATTGAAAAAAATTAGTAAATATAAGAGATGGTATTGTTTGTAAAATAACTCGTATTAATTAACAATGATAATTTAATCTTTAATATGTTTCTAAAAATTTTAATTATACAAAATTAAACATTTTATTATTTTAATTTATGTAAAATTAAATCTAAACTTTTTTTTAAAAAAACTATCATTTAAGATTGTAAAACTATACATTGGATATTTATAGATTTTTCCATATTGATACGTAAATAAATATATTGCGATTAAACTACAATACATCGAAATTTAAAATATTGTTTACCGTTCGATACATAAAATTATCGAATACAGTATTGTAGTTATGATGTGTCAGCCTTTTTTAATAGGATAAAAGAAGAATTCCACTGGCTGAGAAAAGGCCCGTTAACGTTTATTATAATTAAACTGGAAATATGCTTTATCATAAGACTTGCAAGCAAATCCGTCATAATGACATTCATAAGACGAAAGCCGCTCTCTCATTCAGCGGTATACTATATGGAATTGTTAATAAAATTTTGAAACTCTTTCAAATCACGTGAGAATTTATTACTTTCATTATTATCATCAAAATATTCCCTCATTTCATTTATTGCGAGATTCACATCGAGCTTCAGTCGGAAATGAATTTGTTTAATTTGCTCTTTCCCATTACGAATGTGAGGCTCTGCCATCGAGTTATTATTTTCCAAATATAATGAACTTTTAATTCCATAAGAGCAAAAATTATATAATATTATATAGTATCTTTATTTACTAAAATTATCGGAATCAGTATGAATCTATATAATGTCTATTTTGAAAAAAATATAGGGGAATAAAAGCAAAAATTCAAATTGCATTCAACAAAATAGGCATTTATTTTTTAAAAATGGGAATGAAGTTTAATTTTCTTAATTGTATTTTATTTGGTTAAATAATATATGATAAATTAGATTAAAAACAAAAATGTACTTATTAAAAAAAATAATGAATATAAGAATATTAGAAATATGGCGCATATAAATTTTTAAATACAATTATTTTAAAAAATTGAGATGATTATATTGGTTTCTATATGGAACCTTGGATAGCAAAACAGTTGTTTTGGTGAATAACCATAGTATTAATGGCTTTCTTTGTGTAGAAAGCTTCATTACAATTATCACTTATTCCACTTAATTTTCTGACTTAATGTTTAACCATCTCAATAAAAAAAACCAAGAGTATATTTCAGAGACCTGCAGAGGTACCATTTGCACGGCCCGGCCCTGATTAAAAAAGTTTTTACCCGGCCTGGGGTTCAAAATTTTAGGCCCGGCCCGACCCGGATATTTAAAAAAAAAATTTTGGGGGCTCGGCCCGGCTTGAATTTTTTTAAAAAAAATTTTTAGGCCCGGCCCGGAAAAAATTATATTCGACCTGGTATATACAAAAAATTCATCTATTTCGTATTTTATCATATTTTTCGCCAAGTATTATCATTTAATAAGCAAGTATATTCGCTAATGTTGTTAAATGGCTCGTTTTGAACCGATTTTGAAAACGGCTAACTCAATATGCCAGAAAAATATTGACTAAGCCTCGAAATTTTGATACTATATGTCTAGACCTTTGCTCCATCTATGAGCAAAATTTTCAGGTTTGCATAATATTTTTCTGGATAAAAAACTGAGTTAGCCGTTTTTAAAAATCGGCTTAAAACGAGCCGTTTAACAACACTACACATATTTTATTTTATTTTTATTATAAACAAATATTTAGTATATTACAAATTGATACTACAAAAAATTTGTGTAAATAATATTTTGAGAATATACTATATTCATTGTATTTATAAAAAAAATAAAACTGATATTTTAATTAATAAAAAATATAACATATATTATATAATAATGTATTTAATCCTTTGCGTATTTATTCCATGGCAGAACTATAATTATAGTATGTAATAAATACTATGAGTGTTAGCTATTTAATCCTTTGCGTATTTATTCCATGGCAGAACTATAATTATAGTATGTAATAAATACTATGAGTGTTAGCTAGTGTTATCTTTCACCAAACATTATATTAATCATAACTATATATAATCATAATAGCCATATCTAATTGACGAATATAATAATTCATGTAGTATAAATTTTTTAAAAAAATACGGCCCTGCCCGGGTATATTTTAAAATTTAAAATACGGCCTGGCCCTGGCACCTGGGCCTGGCCGGGCCGGGCTTAGGGCCGGGCCTGCAGGTCTCTGGTATATTTGTTATATTTTAAATATTTTAAAAGATTATAATATTCAACGTTATTTGAATAACATATTTGTCATACAATATTATAACGCTATATTCAATATTATCTTATAAAGGTCAATTTAATTGAATACTTGTAGAAGTTTAATTTAATAATACAAGAATTGAAATGAAAGATATTATTGTTTTGAAGAACTATTCTAGGTATAAAAATATTGGTGGCAAAGGGATAAAAATTACATTTGCAATGTGTGTATATATGTATGACGAAGAATTTGGTTAGAATAATGGTTGAAGCACTTCTGTTGGATATGCTGAAAAATTAATTCACGTGTAACCTCACAACTCTGGATGGGCTGAAGATAAAGATATTAGCCTGATAGCAACAAGCCTTTTGTTATTGCTTGGAGATACTTGGCTCTAGAATATTAGCCATTTTTAAGGTTTTTGAGATCAGATAATTCACGTTTATGTGCCCTGGAAAGCGATTCAGAATATTTACAGTATAACGAATGTCCACAATTGGTACATTTTGAAGGAAGATCGTACCCAAGAAGAAGTAAAAGAGCAATAAGTATTTCTCCAGGAAAAGACTGAGAATTTTATGAATTGCTAACATTCGTATCCCGATTTAGAATTCAGTATATTATTCTAATGAATCCCTCATAAGAACTAATAACCAGATTTAGGCAGTAGGAGATAATCCTAAGCTTTCTTGAGTGTAGACTGAATCCTTTGTGGGTAATTCATTTAAAATTGATTCATTTCTATCAGATTTGAGTTTAGTCTAAGGGGCGTTATTGCGCCACCGATTGGAGAATCCAATGAGTAAGTTCGACGATGGACAAATTTTTAGAGCATTTTGGGATTATGTAACTGTTATGAGAACATTTCGACTTTGATGTGTTAAAGGATAAATTGGTAACAGGCTCATGATTATTAATAATGTCTGGGATGTTAATGAATGTAGGTATGTCGCAATTAAGCTATCATTAAATAACAAGCATTTAATATAGGTTATAAAACTTGAAAAGAATTTAAGCCATCAAATGGCTAGTATTTTAAAATTGGAAAGAATATATTATTGTCTAAACTAGAGTTCAGCAATGAGCAGGTTTTTAGTCCAAAAGCCGGCCCACTCGTTGTTTTGAAATTTATTTAACTCGCCAACCCGGTCACTTATAATTTTTAAAAAATTTACCCGCCCGCCCGTTCATTTATCTATAAATATTGTTCAACCGGTCCGCCCGCCTAATGTTTAAAAATTATTTAAATGGCTGGTTTGGCTCTTTATTTATTTATTTAAATGTATTTTTAATTACACATATATAATATGCAATATTATGAAATTAAACTATTATTTTTACTAAATTAAAGTCTGTTCTGCTCATTTCGCCTAAAAAATATCAAAATCTACCCGCCTACGCCCGCCCAAATTTTCCAACCCATCTGCCACCCGCCCAGTGTTGATAATATTTACAAAACCCCTGCCCATTTAAAGTATAGGCGGGCGTGGGTGGGTGAAAAACCCGCCAATGTAGATCAATATTACGAAGAACCCCTATATAAAATAATAGTAGACCCAGTTGGCCACCCTTGTTGTATACCATCAGAAGTAAATATAATCCTATCATGGGATTTAAAATAAGCGAGCTCGGAGTAACTGTTCAAAATGAAATTGATATTTTCGAGATGGTTTTTGCAGAATATAGGAATAAATAGATTTTAATAGAGTTCTAGGCTTTATTCAGAGAAATTTTAAGGAAGATTCAGTTTAGATCTGCATTCGCTAGTGGTAGTGACATTTGGGCCAAACGCGCAGTCGCCTCTACACCTCCCTTGGTGTAAAAACTCATTTTATTTAAAAAAAGTAATGATATAGCTGCTTTTAAAGTCCTATTTATAATTTTAGATATTATGTGGTTAAATATTGATTCAACATAATGTGGTTGTAACTTGCCTTTCTTATTCAGAGAAATTAACCAAGCCCTAAAAATTAAAGAAATAATGTATCTAAGAATCGAAGCAACAGATTTAAAAATGTGACCTGATTTAATAATAAATCGTCCTTGGTGTCATAATGTTATGAAGAAAAATGGTCTTGATATAGACCTCCTGGTAAATGTTACGATATAGATTCAATGGCCTGATGAACTTAAGAAACCATGATATCAATTTGAGTAATATTTGCTTAATGTCATGTAAAAAGCTAACTGGGATTTATTTATCAAACCGTTAAATGTGGATTCATTATTAGGAGCTAAAGTATCATTAGAAAATGAGATATGAAGAGATGACCTTGGTTAATTTTCTTGACATCATATTGTTTGGAAGAAGAACTTGTTTAAGGTTATCATGTTTTCTCTAATATGAAGACAATTGAACTCTAAAGGTATTCCTGGAAATAGATAAGACAAGATCGTGGTAGAACGGGAGATATTTTTTAAAATGATCAATTACTAAGATTGTTGACAATGACAAATAATATATTGGATAAAAAATTTAGAAAAAATATTTAAGGCAGCTCCTGGAACTGGGATAATATGAGTTCGGAGATTGTGATCAGAAATTTATTTTCCCATTAAAGCAAAAAATCCTTATTATCTAGTCCGGCTCATATGCGTAACATTTTGATAAGGATGGGGGTTTTATTAAATGAGGATTTCAGTCATAATTTTTATTAGAAGTATTTAGGTCCATTTATTGTAGACCCTTGGCTATGTTATATTTTGTAAAAATATTTTTGATTTTTCAAGTTTTTTATAAGAATGCATTTTTCCTGAAGATTTAAATTATAGTCGTTATTTTAAAATATTATTTAAATATTGTTTATGGTGATATATGTATGGCATATATTTTTAGAGGGAAGAGGGGCTCTGTATTGGGAAAATTTTTTATAACTTAAAATGATATTAACGAGACCATGCAAATTTCTGAAGGGGAGTTACTTTGCCCACCCCTCTAGCTACTCCTATAGTATGACTGAATTTATATCTATCAATATGACCAAAAGAAATTTATTCAATCTAACAACGAATTTATATCCTTTCTAAAACTATAATCATAGCTTAATAGGTTTGTAAATAATTCAATACGTGATATTAAAGCGCCTAGCTTTCTAAATTGTAAATAATACAAAGCGACGCTAAATTCCTTAAATCCCATCAAACTGGAAGAAATAATAGGAGGAGCCTTAAGAAAAACCATGTATTTAGGAAAGGGCGCAGCTTTGTTTGTATGACAAGACTAGTTAAGAAATGTATTAAAATTTTAAAAATCCCATATTTGATTAAATATTTTTCTGTGAGTTACGTATTTAATAAGGTTCATTTATCATTTTTAGTTTATTTGGCATTAACGAATCGTGAAAGAGTTATTTTTTTTAAAAATTTCTAATGCTAAGTCATGCATAAGATTATTCAAATTGATTGGATTTATGTTTGCACAATTAATAATATTCCATATCATATTGCTAAAAAAATGACCAACCTTTTATTTAATGATTAATTATTTTATATTTTATCGGCATTATACGTAATCAGTCAAAACGGGTATTTCCTGATTAATATTTCAGTCAATCTGTGTTGTTTTAATAAATTTTAGGATGCAATTGGGTAAAGATTACACATATTAGAAAACATTTTCGGAAAAAATCAGATCTTCAAATTTAAAAAATACACCCAACAAAATATTTTGCTTTTGTCAACTTTAAATCATTTAGACCATTTTTTTTTAATTTGAAAAAATCTGATTTTTTCTAAAATGTATTCCATAATGTGTAAAATACCTAATATACAATTTATAAGGTATCCCCATATGGAATTGATTACGCATTGCTGACAAACGACACATTATATTCAAGATTATATATGGTTTTTGAAGTTTATACTTTACTTTATACTCAAATAAAGTAATAATTACAGCACAAAAAAGGAATTAAATATATTGCATTATTTTAATATTAACAAACATCGTAAATTGGATACATTACAAGTTTCTCCTAACAATACAAAACAAAATATTATACAAATCATATTTAAAAAAATATATTTTTATTTTTGCATCTACATCCATAATTATTTAGAACACTTATTGCATTTGTCAGTCTTTAGCAAATGTCGCTGTCGTTTTGTTCTTTTTATTTTATATCTCCCTGCAAACGCATTTTCCTCCACTATTATCAAAACGGTTCCTTCCATTGAATATCCATTTCATTATAATTGTAATTTAAATTTCGAATTAATCTCCTTAGTACATTTTATCCTATCACACTACCCAAAATCTTTCGTATTCTAGTAAATGGTAACCATTTAAATTTTCGCCCAGTTGCAAGAAAAATTTTTTATTAAGTCAATTTACTAAAGGTTTATTTATTTTAACAACACCTCGATATATAATAGCAAATATATTTTTCTGGGTCTTGGAGACATATGCTTTATACCAGTGACGAAGCGTCAAGTTTACTACTAGGAAAGCAATCAAAAAAAAGTTTATTTTTATTTTAGTCAAACTCAAACCGTAAAAACATTAAAATTTATAAATAAATGGTATTTGTCTTTGTTTTTGAGTAAAATGATCAAGTACAGCATTATAAAAGTTATCGCTAGATTTTAAATTTTTTAATAATTTTTTTTCAATCGAAATCAAAGATAGATTCGATAATCGATTTTGGCTAATCTTGTTTCTGCAATAAGATTTAATTCTTTATAAAGATGAAAAACTCTGTTTTGCACTTGCTGTTGTTGAAGCCAAAGTTAAGATGAATTTGCAAAACTCATTAAAACTTTTTATCAAATCGGTGCATATTAAAAATTCAAGTATTTTATTAACATTCTTTTTCTTTCTAAATTCATCGTACCGAAACACTACCTTTAATTCGGTTTCCAGCTTCTGCAAGTCGAAAAATTGAGAATAAGTTTCGTTTAAATTATCTAATAAATATTTTGGGAAATTTTGATTAAATATTTGGAATTTACTAATATCTAACAATTCGACGAATTTGATATTTTTTAATGTATCCAACCGAAAATCAATTTCATTGATTATATTATCTGTTATTTTAATTATTCAATTTTTATAAAATTCTTTTGTATTGGGCAATCCGGTTCTATTACGTTTTTTATCTAAATTGTCTTCAATATTTTCTTTTATATTTAAATTTCTCCAAAACACATCAAAGTTTTCTATGCTTGATTTAACTGAATTTCTGAAATCGTTAATACTTTTAAGACAATAAGATATATCGTTGATTTTAGTTTTAAGTATATCAAATAATAAATCAGATTCTGGAAAAATTTCTTGAAAAAAATGTAATAAAATTAGAAAATTTGCATCATTAAATATATATATTTAATAGCTACGAGATGTTATGAGAACATCAATATCAGATTCTTCATCAATCATACTTTCAAAAAAAAACAACTAGATCCTTCAAATAATTGAAAACTGTTTGAACCAGCCGGCCGACCATTGTATTCCCATCTCGTTTGGGCTACTCGTGGTAACCTCTTTTGACATATTTATCAAATTCCGCTGTTCGTTTAGATGATGTACTAAAAAATGGCTAAACCAGGTAAAGTTGCAAAAAAACCTTACATTCTTTAATTTTGATGTAAGGTTTTGATAATATAAGATTTAACTTATGGGGAAAGCAATGAATATAAAGTAATAAAGAATTGATGTCTCTGATTTTCGCTTGTAGCCCATGTGAATCGCCTGTCATAACAGATGCCAACGTAACATTGAACTAATAATTTTTTTTTTATTCAAGAATTTAATGACAAATTTTGATAAAAAATTAGCATCTCGATGCATAGTAACATCAAACAATTCAATAAATCTTTCATACAATGTCCCATTATTTAAAAAATATCGAAGAAGAACTATAGCCAGTTGAGATTTATTATTGATATCTGTTGTTTCATCCAATATTATTGATATAGATTCCGTTTCTTCTAATCGATTTAATATTTTTTGGTGTAAGACTTATGAAATAGAATTTATTAAATCATTTTGATTATAGCTTGATCAATAAAAACTATTTCTAAATGATGTTTCGATAGTAAATTTTCTTCACCAACAAATAAATTAATTCAATATAATTTCATGTATTTACTGAATTAGAAGATTCATCATCACCACGGAATGCGAGCTCCTGAATTCCAAGAAAACATATAGAGTTGATCAATATTTTCAATATTTCTCTATTTGATATGACTTTCGAATTATGCTGTTCAATTGATATTTTGCGCATCGAATCTATCATATTTTTATACGATTTTTAGCCAAATGTTTTTAATTGAATCATCGACTGCAAATGAGCGGTTGATTCTTCATGCTGTTTAACTGCCTTTATAAAATTATTCAAATCCGAAAATCCTTTATCATTCCAAACATATTTTTCCTTTGGGAATAATAAACATGACCAACAATATATAGAATTAGAAAAATCACATCCAGTGAGCCATTCATATTTTTCATATTTATCGATGGAAAAATTAAGGATGCAAGTTTTGATTTCTTTTTAAGTTTTGTAAAATTGGTTTTGGTCTTCCTTTTCTAATAATCAATTTTTTCGCATCAAAATTTCTTGAGTTAAATGATAATGTTAATAAATTTTCAATAATACAATTACAATTATTAAACATTAATTAAGGATTTTTAAAAACGAAAAAATTTTTTCTTTAAAAAAAGTAAGGAAAATATATTATATAAAAAAATTTCTTTTTCTTTTATTTATTAAAAAAAAGTAAGCATTTTTTTATTTGCTTCCCCAATGCTTATTTTTTAATGGTATATTTATTAAAAAATAAGTAATATTAAATTTGCTTCCCTCATGTATATTTTTTTAACGTAGTAAAAATAATAATAAAATTTTTAATGTAGTAAAAATAATAGTATTTCTTAATATAGTAAAAATAATATTAATCTTTTTAACGTTATAAAAATTATATTTTTTTTTATCGAAGTCAATTTAGTTTATTTAGCATGGCATAAAGATTATATTAAGTTTATTTAAGAATTTTGTAAGAAAAATTTCATGGGAAGCAATGCTTCCCTTGCTTCTACGATAATGTCAATGTTTTCGACCACTGTCAACCTTAAGGAGAATGTCAATCTGTTCCTGATTCCACTAATTAGCTTATCATTAAACCCGCTATCAATTCTAAATCTTCTTTTCAACGATGTCTCCATATGCAGGTTTATATTTTGGACAACTAGGTAGGATTGCAACTCTAGGATGTAGATAAAAGTGGAGGATCCGACAAGTGATACGATAAATAGTATAATTGGGAATAGTAAGTTTTAGTGAAAAGAGTTAAAATTTAGTAAAAATAAAATTAACAATCGAAAAAAATATTTAATTAAAAAATATATAACTGTCAATCAATGTGCCTTTTATCCCAAATTTTTTACGATTTGTCTGTTTTGTTCGCAATGACTATAATAATGTTTATCGTTGATACTAGTTTTTCTATGAATCAAAAAACATTCGCAGGAACAACCTACTTGGATATCGCAAAAACCACAATAGAATTATTTTTGAAAGTTATACAATCTTTATGTAAAATTTTTAAATATATATTTAGCTTAGAGCTAAAGACATATCAAGTAGAGGCGATCGTTACATGTTACTTACGACAGAAGAATATCCATATAATATTAAGGTTTTACAAATTTTACTATATTACGTTAAATCGTATATAGGCAGGGTGGAGAGAAAATCATTCTACTTTTAATCAAGAGCTAAAAAATTTAAAAGCATATACACTTCCAAACATTAGTTTAGCACTAAAACAGGCCTTTGATCTTTTAAATATTAACCGATTGATGTCAGGAATAGATACATATGGACAAGTATATTTAATTTATCAAGCAATATTTATCTTTGCTATCTAATTAAGGGAAGATGTTTATTTTACTTAGAATATTCAATCATTATTTTTATTAGTGATGGAGCATTTATTAAAACAAACACATCACTTTTAGAAAAAGTTTAACATTAATTATATACTTATTTATTCTAAATTATTTATAGTTGAACACACTGAATAATAAATCAACCATATTGGGAAATGAGCTTATATCTCATCCTTTTAGATGGGATCAAAAGTTCTATTCTATTATTTTATCCATTCCAGGAATTATATCTATCAATAATCTTAATAATGAAGAGCTTAATGAAAAATACAAAAGTTTAAACAAATTATGTGAAATGACAGGAGGTATCAATAATCTGATACATGACTTTTATATTTAATTAAAGCTAATAATTATTTATTACACCATCCTACATGTCTCAACCCTTATTTGGAATGGCTTTTGCAAAAATTACAGCCACCAAAAGTCACTTCAACCTTTAACATAATATCTAATGATAATCATGTCAATGAAAAAATTGGAAATAATTTATTTTTTATGGTTCCACCTCCTGCCCCACCTTTTTCTATACTTATGACAAATAATGATTCTCAGTTTCCTTTGGAAGATGTTGATATGAGGATAAAGGATACAATATTTGTAAATGTGTCCAATGATAAAAATTTGAATGTTCAAACTGAAAAGTTTTATTTTATATATTTTTGAATTTTTTTATAAAATAATGAATGGCATTTAATTAAAATTTTATAAAATATTTAATTTTATTATATTAAAGGTAAATGATAATGATATATTATTTTTCTTTTGATCATTTGTAATTGCACCATTAATTTTATTTTTCAGCCATCAAAATCAAGAAAATAGAGCTAACCTCATTACCAATTTATATGTTAATCCAAAGTCTATAAATTCTAACAATATTTGGCCTATTCCTGAATCTTTTTACCCAAACTATATCATAGATCACAATTGTTTGGTAACTTAATAAAATAATAATTATGTTAAGCTCAATTATAAATGTAAGGGAGACTGGGGCTATATGCCAGGGGGGGGGGGTTAAAAGGTAAACATCTAACTTTTTTATTTTGGGGGTTGCATTTCTAGACATACTATCTACTATATGTTCTAGTGGTGGGAGATCCATCTTCAATAGATACTGGATCACAAATGATTTTTTAGGCCTTTTCTCCAACTTTTTTATCTGGTAATTTTTGTTTCGAGGCAAAAATACTTATTGACTTATTCTAATTTAATGAAATTTATGATATATGCTTCAAATTCTATGTCGCTGAATGGTCCTAATGTTTTAGCTTATTTACAAACATTCTATAACTGTTTAAGTTTACTCACTACCAGGGTTGCCATGTCTCCCCCCATGAACGGGAGACTCCCGCAATTTTTTAGTTTACACGCAGACATCTCTCTCCCGCAAAATTACCGCAATTGGAAATCTACCGCAATTTTTTATTTTAGTATTTTAACGTTTTTAATATATAAATAATAATTTTGAGAGACATTAATTGATTATTTTTAAAATATATTTTAAATATTTATGTGAAAAACATGTCTAGTTTGTAAATTTCTTTTTATCCTGTTTTATTTTTATCCGATAATAAATCTTTCATTCATATAAGTCAGTACAGGGGAGCAACATCGATTGCAATACAAAAATATTCTCAAAAATAATAAATAATACAGATGCAACTACATTTGTGGAAATCGTATACATCTATCATGTAGTTCAACATTCACAGAGCTATATCATCACAATGTGGGTCGAATCTTTTTCTCATGATATCTAACGACTCCAATATAAGTGCAAACCTTACTTGTGGCAGAACAAAAATGAGCAAGGCTATCACAAGTGTTTTAGTATCTGAATCCTAGAGTCAATTCTAGACGATTTGAAAAATGGGCATATCTATATGCAACAGATGCATCTAAGATCCTTCGCTATTTCAACAAGAATAAGAACATTTTAATAAAACTGTTAAAAAATTTTCCTCGGAGAAAAATCCAACAATGTAGCTAGCCACATAATTTAAATATAGCTGATTCAGAGTTATCAATGATTTGCATATCAGCTTTCTGCGCTGATAATGCCTCTGTAAATTTTGGCAAAACCCAAAGTTACCGAAGTGGGGCAGCACAATAATGAATTAATACCAATTGGCTGTATATGCCATATACTACATAATTCTTGCAAGAAGGCAATGAATGTACTATCTGTGGATGTCGTAATAATTGTGATGAAATGTTTTAACGAATTTAGCTTATCAACTAAAAGAGTTAATGAATTAAAAGAGTTGGTGAAGTGGTCTGACTTGGAATGATGTGAGTTGTTGCGATATATACCTATCAGGTGGTTGTCATTAATACCTGCCATCGATAGAATTTTAAAATTTTACTAACCCTTAAAAAAATACTTCTTAAATAGAGATTTTAAAAGCTGTCCTAAAATTTTGAAAAATTTTTTCGAGTATGAAATGGAAGAAGCATATTTGGGATTCGTTTCACATGTAGGAAATCGACTTCATGTAGTTAATATTAGGTTGCAATCAGAATATTCTTTAATAGAAAAGATTCACAAAATCATGTTACAGCTCTGTTCATCTCTACAATTAAAAATTGATAATAAATTTTATGGGGCTATTGCTAAAAATATTATATTAAAATGTTCAAATAATACTCTAATTAATATATTTTTAAATGAAACAGATATTTTTATTAAGACAATTTTAGAATATTTACAATCAAAATTTGATTTTAATAACTATTTACAAATGTATAAATATTATGACCTTGGAACAGAAACCATCAATTGATGGTTTTTATAATTTAATAAATATATTAAAAATACCGAAACATTGATGTCTTGTTTGAGGAAATTGTAATTCTCTCTATTTTTAATGATTCGCCATATAAATATCTCAATAACGACGATAAACATTTAGTTCTATTATTTAAATCTCAAATAAAATATAATTAAGTTTTAGCAATGGCGCCATAAAATTTATTGTCAATTTTTAACTGTGAAGATGAACACATCTGCAGCATAATTTTGTGAATCTTTGTTGAGATTCTTCTGATTGCAACTACACATTAACAGCATGTAGTAGATTTCCTACATGTGAAATCATTCCTAAATATACCTCTGCCATTCATTATTGAAAAAAAATTTCAAAGTATTAGGACAGCTTTTATAATCTTTATTTAAGAAAATTTTTTTAAAGGTTTATAAAATTTTAAAATTCTATCGATGGCGGGTATTAGGAACATATCGCAACCAACATTGTGCTGACTCAATTCTGTAAATACACTCTGTTTTTACCATATTCACTGAGGCATTATCAAATCAGAAAGTTGACTTGCAATTTATTGATAATCTCGAATCTATATTTACCATTATATAATTAGCTATGTCTTTGAATTTTTTACTATTTGAGGGGAAAAAATATAATAGTTTTATTGAAAAGACCTTAATTTTATTGAAATAGCGGAGGATCAAGAATATTTCTCTTATAAGATGCATCTGTCAGAATTGCATATGTATGCCCATCTTTCAAATCGTCAAGAATTGACTCCTGGATTTAGGTCCTAAAACATTGATGATAGCCTTGCTCATTTTTGTTCTACAAATATAGTTTTCATTTATATTAGAGTCGTTAAATATTATGGGGAAAAGATTCTACCAACATTGTGATGATAAGTATCTCTGTGAATGTTGTACTACGAGATAAGTGATTACAATTGGCGCAACTGTAGTTGAATCTGTATTCTTTCTTATTTTTGGAGTACCTTCTATGTATTTAAACGTGATAAGTGATAATTAAGCGCCTATCCCTATAATGTTATACACACACACGATAGATTTCCAATTGCGGTCGTTTTGCGGGACATTTGCATAAAATATATTTTTAATTGTAAAATTAAAATCGTTTTTTTATATAAAATTTTTTATCTTGTTTACATTCTTTTATATTTAAAAAAGATCGTTGTTTTTTTTTTATAAATTAATATATTTTAATAAATCAAGATGTTATTTTATTTTGAAAAATAGTTACCGACTTTGTATTTATATAAACTAATTATAAAAATAATATGCGGATAGGCCCGTTAGCAATTTTTATATTTCTCCCGCATAATACCAAATTTCTCCCGCAATTTGAAAATTTTGACATGGCAACCCTGCTCACTACCCTACCCCAAGGGCTTTATAGCAAGGAATAAAGTGGCAAATTTGTTAAGCAGATTTTCTAGGGAAACAACCCACAAAATATTTTAAAAAAACATGAAGATTTGATGTAATGCACTAATAGTTCTGGAAATTATCCATTTTATGTGTATCTTTATGACTATTTTTTTAAATATTATTAATATGTTTTAATTAATTATAACATTAAAAATGAATAAATTTGTGTTTTATGGGTTAAATTTGATGTTTGCCATCTTACCCAGGGTCATTGGTATATAGTAAAAAACGCAACTTTTACCTTGTCCTATATACCACAGTATAAAAGATAGAAAACTCCGGTTTTTTAAATTTTGTAGTCTAATAATTAAGTTATTCAATAATATTATTAGTATAATTTTAAAAAATAAAATTTTATCTCAAAAGACATAACACCTGTCATATATCCTCGGTCTACCCTATAATGAATCGGATTTTATTTTTAAATAGTATTTTAAATATATCTTTTGATTTCTTTTATATTATTAACTTTACCTTCGAAAACAAGTTTTCTTCCTATTTTTAAAACCTAATCAATTTCAAGACTATCCTTGAATTATTTTTTGGCAAATTTTTCCCTTAGTTTTAACAGTCTGGCATATTATTTTTCTTCCTGAATTTATATTTTTTTAGAGGATTAGTTTTTTGCAATCTTTCCACACTTATTTTTTCACTTTTTTTAGATTTTCATTACAAACTTAATATATTTCCTCACATTCGTTAGTTCTACGTGATGTTGTTTTATAAATTATTTTTAAACTTATTTCTAAAATGAAAACCTAACTTTAATTTTATTCCAAATAAATTAAGCCGGTCAGGAGTTCTATCCCTAATCTGAGAGTTAATACCAGTATACCATTTAGCGAAGATAGCCAAATCACGAAAAAATGTCAAAATTTTCCCACTGATTATTACGAAATAGAGATGGGTCCTTTGACTCAATACATTGCTAGCTACTTCAATGAAAACGGTTTCAAGGATCCTCCAGACAACACTTTTAATTGCTTCAGAGTAATAATCTTAAAAAAGACACTAATAAAAGTGGGGAAAGTGGGAGGAGGAGTTTATTATAGATGACTACCTGACATATTTTTTGTTTTTCCTTAGAAGGGGGTCGTTAAATATACTTTCCAATAATATTTTTTTAAGCTCCTTTTTCCTCTTTCAATGAATATGTGTAGAAAACTCTTTCTGGGAAATAGTTTTATTTGGGTTGTTTAGATTAAAAAATACGTATATTGGCGTGAAATGTAAATAAATTGATCTAAATATTTTCTTAAATTTTTTGTATATTATGTTAATATGATATCTTCATTCCATATAATATGCATCTAAATTTAGATCATATTTGAAGAGATATTTTATTCAAATTTAAATTCTATTAATATTTTTATCAAAATTTTAGGTAGAATTGCTTATCAAAAACAACAAAAGTGACGAGCAAGATATTATTCCTTTTGGTTACATTAAATTCTGTCCCATTCAGCCCCCTTCTAACGGGGTAAACAGGACCAGCTACGTGTGTTATCTCTGTATTTCGACCTTCAATTATCCCGTCTTGATCGATTTGATTGGTTTACTTTAGTTAAATATTATATTCTTTAAAAAAAAACTAGGAACATTTTTAAATTAAAAAGGTTTTTATCTTAATATAAGATATTATTATCATATTATAATTATTGTTATCTTTTAGATGAAATGGTTAACGTCAATAAATTTAAACCTAACCCGAATTGGAGAAATAAATTTGACACTTACATTAGCCAGATTCCAGCCTACTATATTTCAGTAAATATATTTTTAAAAAAATTTTCATATGATTTATAATTCAGCGATTTAATGCTTAATGAATATTGTTGTTTTTTAAAAAAAATTATATAAGTATTGAATCCCAGTATAAGGCAAATTCCAGGCAGAAAGTTTTTTCAAATCAGTTTTCTAGGCATGTTTCCAGCAAAATTTTTTTGTATTTATTTCCAAACAAGATAATAATATGTCGAATTTAATTTTTCTGCGTGATCAAATATTTTTGAAAAATGTTTCACGCAATCTCTTTAAAACGCCATTTTATCGTTAATAAAAGATAAATGATTTTCATAACGATTTAAATAGGGGGAAATTTATATTATCAAGAATAAAAAATTAATTTAACCAAATATAATCCCATTGTATGGCTATAAATAAAAAAATTCTTGAAACATGCCTAGAAAACTTTAAAAAAAGTTCCATCTAGAAATGGCCTAAGTTCTGTATTTCTAGTTTCAATGAGATAACTATATATTTATTCTATATATTGACTCCTTCCTAATGCAATATTATAACCAGGGACATGGAATGAATTTCTTTTAACGCTGGAACGGAAACATTGATTCCGGAAACTTTCCAGAAACAGTTCCAAACATTCCGAAAAATAATATGAAAACTATAATTTAATAATATAATATTTATGGTTTAATTATAAATATTTTTTTCTCTTTCTTTAAATCTAGGTTGCTTTACATAAAAAATTTTAAGATATAAAAACATTTTCTTTAATTGATATCAGGCAGGCGTATAACCAATTGGGGGAAAAGGGGAATCTCCCCCTCTCCATCGCAAATTACCCTGTTTTCGTAAATATTATTTTAAGCTAATAAAAAATTTTCCCCCATCACATCCCCTACCCACCTCTCCCCAAAAAATAATATATAATTATAAGTAAGAATTTGAAAGAAAAATTTATAAAAATTAATAATAAATAACGACTATATTTTAAAATCTAGAAAAGGCATTTTAACAAAAAAAAAGTAAAAACCCAAAATTAGTTTTATAAAAATCTAATATAGTCAAAGACCTACAATAAGTGGACCTAAAGAGATCCAACAAAATTTATGGATAAAAAATTCACCGAATAGTACCCCTCTTTCCATAGTAAAATCCTAGATACGCCAGTGATATCAGGTGTCATCATATCCTGCTAATAACAACGAGAATAATAAAACCAATTATATATATTTTTTTAAATAATTCAAAAGCCTTTGAAAAAGGCCTTTCAAAAGATGGGTTTACAGCAATTCACCGTCATTTTAGAAAACATGAACGAAAGCAGTGGACTCAGTTACGATGTTATAACTTATTTGAAGAAAATAAAAAATCAGGTTATTTCCCATTTTTTAAAAAAAAAATATTTTGCTGGAAAACGCGACATTGAAATTATATTAACAAATTTTTTTTCAATTAAAAATCATTTTCAACACCTTCGAAAAAATTACTTTAAAAAATAAGTAATTCTTATAAGATAGTAAGAAAAAAATAAATTATTCTTCAGAAGCAGGTATTTGAATTAGCAACGCACTTAAATATTTTTTAGTAACCCTATATGCAAAGCTGGATTATATATTTTTTTTAAACATATGGTAATCCATTAAGATATTATCGTTTCACAGAAGTAAAAATTATCGAATTTCTTTTTCAAATGAAGATTCCTAATTCCATAATTTTATGCCTATTCATATGATTACATATTCTTGTACTCAAGAATCCTAACCATACCGATCCGAATATCGGTTTAAGTTCAGGTTTGTTTCGTAAAGAATGATATCGGTCCTACTTGAATCGTACAAAATCGTTTCAAAACTTTTTTGAATCCATAAACCTATAAGAATTATTGCAATGCGAAGCACGTTTTTTTTATATCACTATTTCCTAAAAAGTAGATTTCGCTATATAGCACTAAAATATCTTCAAGATTCTCTACTGTCAAATTATATCTATAAGGGGGGGGGGGATTATATGGTTGAGAGCGATCATAAATAGCAATATACAAAAATATATAAAATAGTACTTATATTTATCATAAATTATTATTAATAATTGTTAAAGGAGTTAGGATATCAAAAGGATCAACTCGCTTTGCTTATCTTTTTAGCGGTTCAGGTTCAGGTGATAATTATCGGTTTCGGTTCTGTAAATAATAATAGTTAATATCGTTTTACGGATCCCTCTGATACTGCCAATTCTTTGATTTATATTTTACGTTTACATTATTTATTTTTTGATGCTTTTGCTCATTATGAAAACATATTTTTGTATTTTAAAATACAAATTAAATTTCGCAATCATTAACACCTGAATTTAAAAGTTAAAAATTTATCGTAAATTTATTTTAAAATGATTTACATATGCCTAATCTTAAAAAAATATGAGCAGTAAATTTAATAATTACACTTAAATTCATTTTTTTTCCTAAAAATGAGTATATTACTATTCCGTTACGATGCTTGGGGATGATGCTAAACCTTATGCGATATTTTCTTAACCCTTTTCCTCATGAAAACCTTTTTTTATAATTTAGAAATTATTTTTTTTAAATATCTTGAATGCGGAACGGATAGTTTATTTGATATATTTTTTTCAAAACTATTCTTAGGCCAAAATAGAGTACGATCAGATAATCGCTAGCATATCAAACAAACGGCCCTTTCCTTTCAAAGCAGATCCATTATGCCCCATTCAGTTTACCCTCAAATTACCCGTCAAACCAATCATGACATCCACCGACGAAGAAAATAGTTTTCTCAAAAAATTTTTGTCCCGGCCCATATTCGATGCACAAACACAGCCTGTAAACGACAAGAATAAAGAAGACAACTTAGAAGCTGTGAACAATATTTTCGTGTTGAATTTAACCGATAGGAATAGAAATAAGTGAGTCTATCAAAACCCTCTATTTTTTGTAATTATAACTTTATATATACAGCTGTTGCTTTTTATGATCATAATCAATTTTTCAAGAGACCCCATCATTCGCAAGTGCAATTTGCTCTCTACCCTCAAAACCTTAAGGAACTCTTTGTTGAACGATCCTTGGTGTAAATTAAATCTGCCTAACGTTCATCGGTCTTTGCAGCACAGTTATCCCTTAACGAAATACAATTTTGAAAGTTTCTATTTACTTTTTTTTCAAAACTTTTTTTCATTGATATATTTATCCTGACTTTAAAAATCTTTTACTCATTTTAATTTAATTTTTATTCACTATTGCAAATAATTTGAAATTACCTATTCAATAAATTTTTCTTGATATTTTAATCAGGCTATCTTTTTTTAATGCTATATTATATTAATTAATGTTCCGATTTATTTGTATGTATTGTGATAGAAAATCAATTACCCATAAATCAGATGGGTAACTACCAAGACTACTTAAAGAAGAACGAAATACCCTTGAGACAACTGGATAATACTAATACCGTGGTTAGGCAACATTTGTTCGGTAATCCTTTCAAAGTTGACAAGGTTTTTATAACATTATTAAAATGGGTTGAATTATTGGTGCCAAAAAGGACTATATATACATGTCTCCTAGAGCCTTAGGTCTCGTATATAGAATAGTAACCGAAATGTCGCATAAGTAAGGTGTAATTCATTGCTAAATGATAGCATAGCTATAAAATTTAACATAATGTATTTTGTAAATTACGCATAGCTTGAAATGTATTTTGCAGTTACTATAAATGAGACCTTATTTTACCTTTATAAATCTAAAATACTGAATAATCATCTATCCATAATTTTATAGCGAAGTATGATGGTGGATGAAACAGATAATGAAATGTGGACTACCACAACAACGTCAAACACTATGGTTAACACTTCTTTGCTTCCGAGTCCTTTAAATTCACCCCTTCAACCCTTACATCTAAATAAAACCTTAAAAACGTCTAAGCGGTTTAGGACTTGGTCTGGCCCCATACCTAGTGATTATAAATATGTTCCTTCTCATTTGAGAGGTAATAATTGTTCGAATATGAATCTTGATTTTGATCTGAAACCCGCTGATTCTGAATCAGATGATAACGTCATTACAGATATCGATAGTGAGATGACGGATGATAAGAATGCAAATACTTTATCCATCACATCCTCTCCTCCTCACGGAGTTCAGGAGCCAACCTATCAAGAGGCGCAGCTGGAAATTAATATCGGTAAAGCACCCATTTTGTTAAGTGCTGATTATATTTAATCACTAGATAATAATTTATATGAATTAACTTTGAAGGTGATCTAAAGTTATTTTTTATTAAAAAAACATCGTTAAAATGTGATCTTGTCTAATATGGGGTTATATAAACAATATCTTTTGAGATATATTTTTAATTAATTAACTTTTTTTAAAAAAGGATTATTTTTTTCACTAGATTCTTAACCTTAGATGATGAAAGTTTTTATTTGAAATTTTTTTTCCTATGCGAAAAATGTTTCTCTTTTGTAAATATATCATTATCTTGTTTGTATTAGATATGAACGAAGACCAATTGGAGCCCTTCGATAACCAGCTCAGAATCGATATTCAACACGAATCTTCAAACTCCACATGGAGTGAGGATAAAAAGCTGTTCGTTAAAATATTGCTTCATTCTACTAGAGATGTCATACCACACGAATACTTAATCAAAAAGATTCATAGACACATGAAGACCGATAATTTCTACCAACATGTCAATTCAGATATTTTCGAAAATATAGTCGATCGTGAAAACCTCGAATTTTATCTTAACGGAATGGAAATGAGGGACATATTCGATAAAGCTAGTCTCAAACGGTTCCGAAAATTGAAATACTTGTGTCGTAAACTCATCAGGAATGATGTACATGGTTCGTATAAAAAAATATATATCACAGCTGTAGAAAGTGTATATTTTTTAAGACTGCCCGATTATATTTAAATCTATTTTTGATTTTAAAAATTAAGATATAAGAAAAATAATCCTTTTATAGCTCTCTAAGTTAGGCTATTTAAATAACACTAAAACCTATATATACCAATTTAAATAGTCTCTTCGGCGATTGCTTTATGGGCCTTAAGTTACAAGAATAAAGATCTTGAGGTAATTGTTATAGAAAGAATGCTTAAATACGTGTAAAATGCCATACTTTTTATTTTTTTTCTACCTTACCTCTCAAGGGTTAAAAATAACATATAATAGAATATTAGGTGATAATAAATTTTATTTTACAAAAATAGAATGACATTGACTATATTTTATAATATAAGCATTTCTATAATTTTCTTACATATATTTTCAGGGCACTTTATATATTTATTAAAATACATTATTATAAAAATGCTTATCTGAGATATACTTTATTTTTTCATAATATAATATGTATAAAGATTAAGTGAGATGGTATTCAATTTATAATGTCATCGATTAACAAATTAATATAATATGTCCTTAAGTTTAACTTTTAACATAACATATATAATATTACATGTATCGGTTTAAACAAAAAAATGTCTATAAATAATTTTGCGTGAACATTAAATGGTTTTAATCATATTATACTACAACTATGAATGAATTTTGTGGTTATTTATTGAAGTATTAAAATAACAATAATTAATCAATTCCAAAAAAGGGAGAGAGGGGATCAATATTACTCTCCATTCTTTAATTATAATTTCATATAATGGGTTAAAAGTTACATTACATAGGGAGATATTAATCTTCATAAATATAATTTGTTAATATTAAATTTTAATCTTCACTATCATAATTCGATTTTATTAATAATTGTTATATTAAATTTGAAAAATTGTAAAACATAAAGGAGAAAGGAATAAATATAACATAAACTAACAACCGACTAATCAAAGAAATCTATAATTGTAAATAATGATTATTATGTATTATGGGATAAAATTATACATTCCATTACAGGGGGCTCTTTATCTAATTGTAACTAATATAATTACCTATACAGGTTTAAAATTGTATATTAAATTTTACACACCAATTATTAATAAAGTTTAAATAATTAATTATATCAAATTTGAAAAATTGTGAAGCATAATAAAAGGAAAAAGGGGAGAAAAATCTTCTTCGAATGATATTTTTATTATTTAAACGTTTGAAATTAGGTCAAAAAATAAATTTAAAAATTTTATAATGTACAATACAATTGTTTTTATGCAGCAGCTATTGTTCTTAGTCCTATGCTAGTGCAGAAATGTGTGAGCTATTGCTGGAGAATAATAAAACTTTATTATAATGGTATTACGATAGCTAATTATAACGGTATGGCGGACTTGAGAATCTTACCATTTGCAGACCATTGATCAATTATTTTAATTACATATATATTTTATTTTTTTTAACAGATGCTGAAATTTTCGCTAATCACAATTCGCTAAAATATTACCCGTTACTTCACGCATATCTTCTAAGGGATATTATACTGAACGCTAAGCGTTACAATAGGCACCGATTGGCATCAAAAGCTTTAAAAATTTTGAAAGACAAATTACCCAAAATTATTTCACCTCTTTTCAAATTATGATAACATAGATCACGTTACATATTTATGAGAGGTGTTTGAAAATGAAAAGAGATTTAAAGAATATAATCAATAGTGACTGACATAATGCTCTAAATATGTTTTTGAAAATCATATTTTTTTATATTTCACAGTCAATGTTTTTTTTAAATTATAGCTAAGCTTCTGTGATAATTTCTTCTATATTTAATTTATTGTGTATACGATTAGCGTTTGTTTGTAAATATATTTTAATGATTTATATTTCTCACAAATAAGATTATAACATGTAAATAATTAAATATCGCGCATTCTTGAGATTTAATAAAATAGTTAAATATTTTATTAACGTTATGCTAAATTGATGGTAAAACCTTGATTTACTAACGAAAATATTGGTAAAATAAAATGTAAATTCCTAAAAAAACTTTATGATTTCATAACTTCACGCATGTATTTTATTTGGTATTTTTTTAAAATCTTCCTTCTTTTTATTAATATTAAAATAAATAGGACTTGTTTATTATAAAAAAATATAATGGTAAGATTTAATAAATGCGCGCTGAGAGACGCACTTAGATTTGCCATTGGGTCAATTGTAGCTAAGATAGATCTTGACCAAGAGTTTTAAAATTTAAAGGCTTTGGAATAGGAAGAACCAACAGTATCTTAAATATAATAATAATAAGGTCAAACAATAAAAAAATTTCATTCGTGTAGAAATTAATAAATTATATTTAATATTTTATGTTTATATATGATAGAATAGAATAAAATATAGCTAATATCTTGATCGATATAACTATTATACAGATCCAGTGACGAAGCTTCCATAGAAGCTAGGGAAGCATTGCTTCTCTTGAAATTTTTCATACAAAATTCTTAAATAAACTTAATTAATCTTTATAATATGTTAAAAAAACTAATCTGACTGTTAAAAAAAAATTAATTTTTATAACGTTAAAAATATTAATATTATTTTATTACGTTAAAAATATTAATATTATTTTTATTACGTTAAAATTATTAATATTATTTTTATTAGGGTAGGTCTATAAGTCGAAAGGCTGCATGATACGAAAGGCTAAAAAATAATATTGAAAATAAAAATAACAAAGAAAATGATTAATGTGTAATTTGATTGATTTATTGCTTTTTTTACGAGAAAAATATTATAATAACATTACATTATAATATATTAAAAAAATGGAAATTTTAAGATCTTTTCAATTTTTTTATTAATTCTTTGAAATAAATTGCGGTTTTAATTTTATTAATTTTTAATTTATATTTTTAATTAAATTATATTTATTTATTTAAAAAAAATGGAATATAATATATTAAAAAAATGGAAATTTTAAGATCTTTTCAATTTTTTTATTAATTCTTTGAAATAAATTGCGGTTTTATTTTTATTTAATTTTTATTTTTAATTAAATTATATTTGGTTATTTTAAAAAAATGGATTATAATATTTCAATTTTTTTATTAATTCTTTGAAATAAATTGCGATTATAATTTTATTTAATTTCATTAATTTTTAATTTATTTAATTAAATTATATTTGGTTATTTTAAAATAATGGAATTTTTAAAATTATATGTATATTCTATTTAAGTTTTTTTCCAAAACTAAATTGATAGTAAGTATAACGATATTGTGAGTACTGGATTAGGGAAAAGGCTAACATCTTATATGCAATTTTGAATATTTTTATATCATTCTACTCAGAATTAAATTTCCTATCCAATTATGCTTAGATGTATTTTTTTACGTTTCCGGTTCAAAAAATAACATTTTTGTCGCGAAAACGTTCGAAGGGAAAAGGCTAACATCTTAAGTTTAATTTTTTAAATTTTTATATCATTGAACTCAGAATTAAATTTCCTATCTAAATATGCTTTGATGTATTTTTTTACGATATCGGTTCAAAAAATAAATTTTAAAAATTTTTTTGTGGTAAAAACGTTGGAAGGGAAAAGGCTAACATCTTATATGCAATTTTGAATATTTTTATATCATTCTACTCAGAATTAAATTTCCTATCCAATTATGCTTAGATGTATTTTTTTACGTTTCCGGTTCAAAAAATAACATTTTTGTCGCGAAAACGTTCGAAGGGAAAAGGCTAACATCTTAAGTTTAATTTTTTAAATTTTTATATCATTGAACTCAGAATTAAATTTCCTATCTAAATATGCTTTGATGTATTTTTTTACGATATCGGTTCAAAAAATAAATTTTAAAAATTTTTTTGTGGTAAAAACGTTGGAAGGGAAAAGGCTAACATCTTATATGCAATTTTGAATATTTTTATATCATTCTACTCAGAATTAAATTTCCTATCCAATTATGCTTAGATGTATTTTTTTACGTTTCCGGTTCAAAAAATAACATTTTTGTCGCGAAAACGTTCGAAGGGAAAAGGCTAACATCTTAAGTTTAATTTTTTAAATTTTTATATCATTGAACTCAGAATTAAATTTCCTATCTAAATATGCTTTGATGTATTTTTTTACGATATCGGTTCAAAAAATAAATTTTAAAAATTTTTTTGTGGTAAAAACGTTGGAAGGGAAAAGGCTAACATCTTATATGCAATTTTGAATATTTTTATATCATTCTACTCAGAATTAAATTTCCTATCCAATTATGCTTAGATGTATTTTTTTACGTTTCCGGTTCAAAAAATAACATTTTTGTCGCGAAAACGTTCGAAGGGAAAAGGCTAACATCTTAAGTTTAATTTTTTAAATTTTTATATCATTGAACTCAGAATTAAATTTCCTATCTAAATATGCTTTGATGTATTTTTTTACGATATCGGTTCAAAAAATAAATTTTAAAAATTTTTTTGTGGTAAAAACGTTGGAAGGGAAAAGGCTAACATCTTATATGCAATTTTGAATATTTTTATATCATTCTACTCAGAATTAAATTTCCTATCCAATTATGCTTAGATGTATTTTTTTACGTTTCCGGTTCAAAAAATAACATTTTTGTCGCGAAAACGTTCGAAGGGAAAAGGCTAACATCTTAAGTTTAATTTTTTAAATTTTTATATCATTGAACTCAGAATTAAATTTCCTATCTAAATATGCTTTGATGTATTTTTTTACGATATCGGTTCAAAAAATAAATTTTAAAAATTTTTTTGTGGTAAAAACGTTGGAAGGGAAAAGGCTAACATCTTATATGCAATTTTGAATATTTTTATATCATTCTACTCAGAATTAAATTTCCTATCCAATTATGCTTAGATGTATTTTTTTACGTTTCCGGTTCAAAAAATAACATTTTTGTCGCGAAAACGTTCGAAGGGAAAAGGCTAACATCTTAAGTTTAATTTTTTAAATTTTTATATCATTGAACTCAGAATTAAATTTCCTATCTAAATATGCTTTGATGTATTTTTTTACGATATCGGTTCAAAAAATAAATTTTAAAAATTTTTTTGTGGTAAATATTCAAAATTGCATATAAGATGTTAGCCTTTTCCCTTCCAACGTTTTTACCACAAAAAAATTTTTTAAATTTATTTTTTGAACCGATATCGTAAAAAAATACATCAAAGCATATTTAGATAGGAAATTTAATTCTGAGTTCAATGATATAAAAATTTAAAAAATTAAACTTAAGATGTTAGCCTTTTCCCTTCGAACGTTTTCGCGACAAAAATGTTATTTTTTGAACCGGAAACGTAAAAAAATACATCAAAGCATAATTGGATAGGAAATTTAATTCTGAGTAGAATGATATAAAAATATTCAAAATTGCATATAAGATGTTAGCCTTTTCCCTAATCCAGTACTCACAATATCGTTATACTTACTATCAATTTAGTTTTGAAAAAAAACTTAAATAGAATATACATATAATTTTAAAAATTCCCATATTTTAAAATAACCAAATAATTTAATTAAAAATATAAATTAAAAATTAATAAAAATAAAACCGCAATTTATTTCAAAGAATTAATAAAAAAATTGAAAAGATCTTAAAATTTCCATTTTTTTAATATATTATATTCCATTTTTTTTAAATAAATAAATATAATTTAATTAAAAATATAAATTAAAAATTAATAAAATTAAAACCGTAATTTATTTCAAAGAATTAATAAAAAAATTGAAAAGATCTTAAAATTTCCATTTTTTTAATATATTATATTCCATTTTTTTTAAATAAATAAATATAATTTAATTAAAAATATAAATTAAAAATTAATAAAATTAAATAAAATTATTACCGTAATTTATTTCAAAGAATTAATAAAAAAATTGAAAAGATCTTAAAATTTCCATTTTTTTAATATATTATAATGTAATGTTATTATAATATTTTTCTCGTAAAAAAAGCAATAAATCAATCAAATTACACATTAATCATTTTCTTTGTTATTTTTATTTTCAATATTATTTTTTAGCCTTTCGTATCATGCAGCCTTTCGACTTTTAGACCTTGCGCGTTAAAAATATTAATATTATTTTTATTACGTTAAAATTATTAATATTATTTTTATTACGTTAAAAATATTAATATTATTTTTATTACGTTAAAAATATTAATATTATTTTTACTACGTTAAAAAATTTACTATTATATTTACTACGTTTAAAAAAATACATGAGGGTAGCAAATTTAATATTGCTTATTTTTTTTAATAAATAAAGAGAAAATCATGCTAATGTATTGAGTAATTTTACGTTTAAAAAATAAGCATTGGGGAAGCAAATAAAAAAATGCTTATTTTTTTAATAAATAAAAGAAAAAATTTTTTTATATTTAATTTTTTCCTTACTTTTTTTAAATAAAATTTTTTTTCTTTTTAATAATTTTAATTATATTATTGAAAATTTATTAAGATTATCAGAGTTGGGTAAAAAGTATCTATATACAATTTCCCGAGGTATCGGTATCTGTTTATAAGTTTAAGATACATTTTTCATTGGTATGAGCAATAATTTAAATATATATCAGGGATGTGAACCCGGACCCTGAACCCTCCTGGACCCTCGTATTTTGGCTGAATTTCGGACTTAAAAAGTAGAGGGTCCAAGGGTTCAGGGTGTTAAAAATTTTTAACTTAAAAATTTATTTTTTTTTAATTAATGTAAAAATATAAATTTCAAAAAATAATATAAAATTATTATAATTTTATTAATTTTTAAAAAATAATATAAAATTTTTATAATTTTATTAATTTTTTTCGTGGAATCTCCCTAAAAAATAGTCACTTTAATACTATAATTGATAAAGCAAGGGATGTTGTAAAATATTTTAGAACTCCCACAATTGTTAGAATATTAAAATCCATGAAAAGGTAAATGGCAATTTTAGATTGCACAACACGTTGGGGTCCTCTATGTGTATGATGCTAGAGCGATTATTAAGTTTGAAAGATTTCTGTAATGATCATAGGAGCATGTGAAATCATTTTTTCAGTAGATGATTGGAATCAAGTAAAAGAGCTTACTAGTGTGCTGGTTCCTTTAAAAATAACAACATTAAGAGTGCAAGCTGAACAATTATGTTTATCGGATTTTTATGGCATATGGTTAAGATGTCGATTAGAGTTAGGGAGATTAACAAGTTCTTTTTCAAATGGAGTATTAGAAAATACGAAAATAAGAGAGCAACAATATTTACAAAATAGTGTTGTATATGCTTTGATATATTTAGACCCGCGATATCAGGTTTTATTAAGTAGTGAGCAAAAACAAATGGCTATAGACCATCTTGAAGATTTATGGCATACCCAAAACTCTATTATTTACAATACATTGGTGGTTACAACAATATCTACTGGTTGTAGCGATAACAATGATAATGATAACGATATTGATGATCTGGAAATTTTACTATTAGATAGAGAAAAAAAAATTAAATTGTCATCTGATAGAAAGGAGCAAAAAATATCTATTGTATCTTTAATAGAAAAGTTCTCAGAAGTTATGAGAATAAATAGAGATGCAAACATTTTAAAATTCTGGGAGGAAAATTCTTCAATATATCCAGAATTACATACCTTTTCTAGAATCGATTATGAATCTTAAATAAAAAACTTAATAAAAATTAAATATTTGGATAAAAATACTTTGATCTATTCTTATCGTTCTCAATCTATATGACCAAGCTTCAACTTAATTGCCAACTTTCTCAAGTTTAGTGCAACATTATAATCAGATATAACATTATTCTTTTTCAAAAAACTATTAGATATGTAATGTAATTTTAAAAAAAATATTGTTTTCATTAGCAACATTTTAAAACTATTTATAGAAATAGCAGCTAATTTTAACCTCTTAGTCTTTGTAATTTATTTTTTGTGTGTTATAATAATTTGGTTACCATAGCCAAATCATTACCAACTGCCTGCATTTTAATACAAGCTACATGTGTGCATTTCAATGTTTCTTTCAAAATAAATAGAATTAATATGAAATTTTTATCCTTAATTCTTACTAATAATCCATCGGCATTGGAAGAGGTATTGGGTCATTGAAATCTTTTAATTCATTTAATGATTCTATATGTTCATAAAATTCTTAAAAAAATGACAAATTTCTGAAAATATACAAGTTTCATTAATTATTGTTGTAGTTTTGTATTTTTGTTATATATTTAGATATATATGAAATATCAATCAAAAGGGATCTTTTGAATCATGTTTATTTTAGAGGATTAATGAAGAAGATCACATGTTCTTTTGTTCATAGGACCTGATGTTCATTTGTTGAGGGATTTTTTGGTATGGATTTTTTTCAATGTGATTTGTATATGTATGTTAATACGTAAATATGAGTAAATATATTATACATTTTTTTTAAATTATGATTGTATATATATGAATTTTGGAATACTTGAATTTTGATATTATTAAATATTTTGGAAACTTAAATATTATTAGATATTTTGGAGACGTAAATAATTATATTTACTTCTTTTAAGAGATTTTTTGATATTTAACAAATACCTCTTGAGAGTGACGTCACTAAAGGGGGGGCTCGAGTTCCCTGGAAAATTTGAATAGCCCCCTGAAGCAAAAAATTTTTTTTTAATGGCTCCTTAATATTGCCTTGAACTAAAAATAATTATAATTGCCCACTGAACGATTTCTTTTTTAATTCTATTGAGTAATATATAGATTTTATTTTATTATTTAAAAATTAATAAGACTATCTAAATTTTTATTAAATGAATGCTATTTTAATTATTAGATTAGATTAACACATATAAATTATATTTTCATTGCCAGCTTGCAAACAAATTCTGTGTTAAAAATAGAATATCAATATCACTCAATAAATATTAATTTAGCAATAACAGTTGAAGCTTAATTGACTTTTATTATTTAAATTATTATATAACCCCAATTAAATAAATATTAATTAACAAATTTAATATTGAAATTATCCGAGTTCAAAATCACTAATCAACTATATTATTGATTTAACGGATTGATCAACAAACTAGCGGTTCTCTTAAGGATGCTAGAAGCGCAGAAAATTGGCATTTTGGGTATCCAAAACCCACTATCCAGGAGAAATCACGGTTAACTTATATGATTATAAAATTTTTTGCTCGGGCACTACCTCTAATAGTTGGTCTGAGATAGCTTTCCTCTTGAAAAACGAATGCAGATACTAATGTATTCAAATTCGTACCCATATTGGAAAGATGTGGTCTGCTATACTTAAACACGAATTTCAAGCCTACGATAATCGCGAATTTCTATGTCCCACCCAATAGTAATGAGAGATCAAGCTTCATTGATACAATGGTAAACACGATACACTCCCTACCTTGTAGATATAATATCATAATATTAGGCATAGGCGTAGCCAGGATTTTCATAAGGGGGGGGGGATTAACAAATTACTGGGGCTTCGCCCCCAGACCCTCTTTTGGGCGGGCTTTCGGCTCGCTTTTACCATACCTTCGGCCGGGTTACTTTCGTCTATATATAGTCATAAAATATTTTTACAAATTTTAATAACTGGAACAAATATGAAATATATTTTTATTAGTTTATATAAAATAAAAATATAATAAATTACTTTTATTGTATATACCTTAATAAAAAAGCATGGTAATAATTTATTCCAAACAATTATAAGAAATTTATTTATTAAAAGTAAGTAGACATATAGTTGATTTTACTCTATTATATAGAATTAGTTATAAAATACTAGGCAAAATTCCACTTTTACAGACATATTTGACAGTTAGATAATATATTACAGTTAATAGTTTAACACAATTTACTAATCAATACTCTTGATATTATATATAGCAACAATTTGCATTCAATTATTTAATGCCATCTATTTATTTTAAGTAAAAATGATATTAAATTTAATCTTCATATTATTTATCCCACAAATGTCTTTAAAAGATATTTTCTGATGTCCTTATCAATATTTTATAGTTTTCTGTAAAATATATTATTCGCTATATTGGTAAAAATTACTTGATTGTCATTTGATAATTAGATATACTGTAAATCTACGACATATAATATTCCACTGTTTGTATTGTGCTTTAATATTTTTTTAATTTATGATTTAATTTTATAAATAGTTTTATAATTATATTTTATTTTTATAAAGATAAATAAATTAAAATTACTCACTTTATTAAAAATGTATTTGATATATTATATTATTTAGTAATTTTATGGATCTATTATTAATAATTATAATACATTTCACTTCTATCTTAAGACTTATCTTTGGCTTATATTCCATTTATTAAAAAAAATTTTGGTTCATTTTATATATTTATAAATTTATTTTCCCAAAAATCTATAAATTATGATGAATAGTTTTATAAAAAAATATCAACTTTTACATTCTTTCTTTCAAATTATTATTTAAGATATATGCATACATATTTGAGGGTCAGGGAGTGGGGGGAGGACTAAGGGGGGTATTTTTTATTAGCTAAAAATGATAATTACAAAAAGTGATAAATTTCTGAAGGGGGAAGGGAATTTCCCCTTGCCCCCCCCCCCTGGCTACGCCTATGATATTAGGTGACCTTAACATGAATATTGGCATTGAACCGGAATATGTTAACAGCAATGTCATCGGGCACGCTACCATACAACAAAGAAATAGCGAATATAGTAAGAAACTGCTCGATTTCTGTAGAAATAAAAGTTTCAAAACCGAAAACACTTTTTTTAGCCACTGCGAAAGCAATACTTACACCTTCGTAAGAGCTCGGCAGAAATCTCAAATTGATTTATTCATCTCCATATGTAACCGATGGTTCGATGATGTAAAGGCTAAATATAAACCTATCAAATCACAGATTTCTTAGAGCAAATATTACCGTTAAGAATATATGGGGTTAACACAATGAAAGTAGACAAATTTCAACTGGCCCTAGTGCTTATTCCTCGCGAAAAAATATAACACGCAAACCTAATAAAATACAAACATCGGAAGATGCAAGACTATTTGATCAAGTATTAAGAGGGAAAGAAGCTAACTTCTTAAATGTAATCAGGCACTAAAATGTTGAAGAATGCTGGAAAAGGAGATCTTGCAGAGTCATATAATGTCTTGCCAAATGTGAGTCTTTTCTCAAGAAACGAATGGATGTCGAATACCCTAGAAAAAATAAACCAGCTAAGAATAGAGAACGGCTCAAATAAAGACCTATGGAAGCTCATACAAAGACTACTACGGAGAGATAGACGGATCTACATCGCGAAAAAAGCTTTTGATATTGATAAAGATATGAAAGTGAATAGGATATACGACACATACAAAAAATTAAAATATTTCTGCAAACCTTGTAGTTTTAGGAAGCTTCCCTCAATTGTTTTAAGTAATGGAAAAGGAATCATTGTCCAGGATAAATAAATGGCCTTGTGGCTTGATCACTATATGACGGTGTTTGACTCTCGGAAAGCAACAATACCTACTAGCAAAAACGCAAATATTGCTTCGCCCCAGTCTGGTTTCTCTATGAATGAAATAATAAATGTAGTAAAAAAAATATGAAGAAACAAAGCTCCGGGGCTGGATAACATTACAGCTGAGTATCTAAAAATAGCACCTAGGACAACATCTTCCTTTCTTTTAACCCTTTTCAACAAAATACGGGAGTGTGGAAATACCCCGGTAGAATGGAACAAGTCTTTCTTATGCAATTTTTCCCAAACTGTAAACCCACGGAAATTTACCAATTACGGTGCCGTGTCTCTTACATCCTGCATATCCAAAATATTTATGGTGCTTTAAAAAACAAAATCGTACAATCGACGCCTCATCTTTTTCCCAAACACATTTGTGCTTATAGGCCAAACAAAAATATATAAGAATCAATATTATCCCTAAAAATAATAATGCAGAAATGCTATAAATACAAGATATCCTCCTTCTACACTTTCATAGATTTTAGCAGAGCTTTCGAGAATGTTAACCATGAAGCTCTATGGGAAATGCTGGCAGAATGCGGAATTGAACCCCAAATAATTCTCATTTTTAAAAACCACTATTCCAAATTATTCGCTTCTTTTAAAATCAATGATAAAAACTCTCTATTCTTTAGGATAAAAAAAGGTGTAAAACAAGGCTGCACTCTCTCACCTCTCCTTTTTAATATAATAATCTATAAAGTCATAAAAGATGTACTAGGTGCTGCTGATTTAGTTGATATAGGGTCAAACGAGAAGATATTTTTCGTAAACAGAATAATATCCTACGCAGACGATATTGTGGTAATATCCAAGAATATTGAAGAAACCAAAAGTCTACTATATCTAATAGAGACTTTGAGTCATAGAGTAGGACTTGCGATAAACTTCAACAAAACAGTTATCCTCCCCTCCCCAAAACCGCCACCGATCCAAATCTTTCGGCTGGAAATAATGTAGTAAAAATCGTGGAGAAAATAAAGTACTTGGGAGTGATCGTAGATAATAAATGAAGTTGCAAAGAAGAGATGAAGATGAAAATACAAAAAGCTAGAGGTGCGTTTTATAAATATATGAAAATATGGAAAGCTAGAGAAATTTCGGTTTTCACCAGACTGCGGATTTTAACTCGATGATAGTTCCAATATTACTCTATGGAGGGGACATATGGGAAATTACCAAAACAGAAAACAGACATCTTCCATTTTTCATTAACAATTGTCTTTGCACCATAAACGGTATCTTCTACCCACGAATCATCTCGAATTCAAATCTCTGGATAAAATCAAGTCATACTCCAATACACATAACTTTAAAAAAACGCCGAATACAGTTCCTAGCTCACATAATACGAAACTCCGACCACAATCTAGTGCATGACGCAATAACTTGGCTTTATACATACAAATGGAAACAATATATAAAGTACAAAACACCTTGGTACTACAAAACCATAAATGATGTGATGGAGTTAAACATCCATATGAAACAATTTATAAAACTAATAAACTGTAAGAAATCCATTAAAAAATTATTCCGTATCAAAGAGAGGTATTTCAAATGAAATCTGGCCAAAACATATACTCAATCAAACAACGAAATATCATCAATACTTTTATAAATTTCTTAAAACGATATATTTAATTTCAATATTACTATGAACAATCTATGACGCGTAGTATTCAGATTCCTGATTCAAGTTCTTTCCAAGTAATTAATATACTCTTCAAAATAAGGAAAAAATAGGAACAATAATTCTGAAATATAGATAGCAATCACCTAAAATCTACACTAATGTACTTTAACTTAAAATAAGCCACCTCCCACCTTTAAATTAATTAAAGTATTCTATAGTTCTTGGGCATTGGCTCTTTTTTGGTCCCATCCTTTTTTTTATTAAGCCTACAGACGTTTAAGCATCATTTTTCGTAATGGTGTGCGTACAAGTATGTGCGGCTTGTCCACATACGTGTGCTCCTCATATCTTTATTTTTTATTTGACAGTTATAAATATATTACAGTTAATATTTTAATAAATTTTACTAATAAATGCTTTTAATAATAAATATAAGAAATAATTTGCATTTAAATATTTAACGCCATCTATTTATTAATAAATATTATTAAAAATTTAACATCTTATTATTCATCCCACAATGAATGTAGTAAATTAGATAACTTTTCTTCTCTATTTTACGTGTTTTTAGGAAAGCTAGTTTTTTCTTATTTGAAAAATAGTTTTGAGTTAAATTTTTAATACGAGTATATTTTTGATATTTTTACAAACTACTATTATTTAAAGATATAATATGCCAACTAGAGGTGGTGCGACAATATATATACTTAATTGCTTTTATCAAATCACTCTGGTTCTTATTTTATAGTTACAAAATGTTTTATTTCTAATATGGCATCCCTGCCGTGTAAATAACTTAAGGCTTCAATATATTTGCATAATATCTTCTAAATATTTTTAGTGTTTTTGTTTTATCAATTAATCTAACATAATAAATTCTGATATGAGTTGACATCGTTAGTGTCATGGCTACTGCAAATTTACCAGCACCTATTATTTGTGTGCCTATGTGATTTAAGATTATTACTACAGGTGCTGAGAGCATATGATTATATATTTTATAAGCAATAATGGTCAACTGTGTAGTCGTTTATATATCATTAAAAATGGAAGATAATCTTTTATAAATTTAATATCTCGCAATAATTTTCTCGATTACTTATCTAGCTTCCATCATATCACCTAAGAGGAGGCTCTAACTACCATATAGTTTTATGATTTGGATGGGTCGTTTATTCACTTTTCTTCAAGAATGTTGATTTGGTTTGGGCCTATAAATTTTTCCTTATTAGTCCAATGATTTATTTTTATTTCGTTTTTTATACTAGCAATATCTATATATCAGGCGGGTGTGCAATAATCAGGGGCGTCGCTAGCCTTTACAATCTTAGAGGGCTCAACTAAAAAAAATTTTATGGGGGGCGAATTTACAGGCCTGCCCGCTTTTGTCGGCCTTCGGCCGGGTTTTATATTTATATATTATACTTTTTTTAAATTTGTTAATTCTAAACAATTATTCTGAATTTCATATTTTGTCATTTATTATATTATGCATACAAACTTACATATAAATATTTAAAACAATACAAGACTTTTCTAAAATAATATTTTTTTAAAACAAAATCTATTTATTACAGTATTAAATATTTTCGATTGCTGATAAAAATTTGCTTCTAAAGAATTACAAGTGATAAAATATATTTATTAATTCATACATATGCCTCAATTATTAATTTTTAAAAACCACATAATGCAATAATATAATTCTTAGCAACTTACATTGACAAAAGGTTATCAAACTAATATAACTCTCTGTTACCATTTTAGACAATATTTTATAGAATGGACTAATAAGGATAAATTTATAAGCCTAAACCAAATCAACAATTCTTGAAGATGAGAGTATAAATGACCAGCTTTTAGATGACATGATGAAAGCTAGATAAGAAATCGAGAAAATTATACTTTTTTTCCATAATAATAAGTTTCATATGAGCCGGTGTAGCGTGATTAATTAACTCCCCTTATCACATACCTCTGAGTTAAGTAATAACTATGATAGATTAACTCCCTCTTTGATAAATAGTGTTAAGGAGGGAGTTAATTAGTAACAAAGATATTAATTACAATGTAAATTGATAGGGAGAGTTATATGATCATGCAGTTTTTTTTAATATTGCTGAAATTCTTGTAAATTTGATTTTCGAATTTAAATTTTGAATCGAATTTAAATTTTTTTTATATACTTGGTGAAATTAAACATCCTTTTTAAAAAGTAACTTGTTCACGTAAAAAGTAAAATATTTTATTATTTTAATATAAAAATATTAAATAGTGAATCACGATGTTATCAATGATATTTATAATTACCTAAAATGCAAAACCATTTAGCCTGATATCACCCAAAAAGCTTGCAACACTTTTAAAATGTACTTTAACATAATCAGGTAAATATTGCTCTTATAAGCTAGGATACAGTACTCAATTTAAAATTCTCTTTCAATTAATAGAATATTGTTTTAAAATATTGCTTAAATTTAGCCTGATATCATTCAAAAAGCTTGCAACACTTTTAAAATGTACTTTAATATAATCAGGTAAATATTGCTCTTATAAGCTAGGATACAGTACTCAATTTAAAATTCTCTTTCAATTAATAGAATATTGTTTTAAAATATTGCTTAAATTTAGCCTGATATCACCCAAAAAGCTTGTAATACTTTTAAAATGTACTTTAACATAATCTTACCATCCTCAGGCTAATGGCATGGTAGAGCGAGCCAATCGTACTCTTCAAAATTCCCTTTTGAAGTGTACAAAAGGCAATCAGAAAGATTGGCCTGGAGTTCTACCTGGTATTGTATTTGCCTACAATACATCAAGGCATGAATCCTCAAAATTTACGCCATATGAGATGATGTATGACAGGAAAGCTTTACTGCCCTGTGAGGTATGATATATATATATCATTATTTGTATAAAATTATTATACGTAATAAATTTTTATTATTTAAGGATGATAGAGAACCAGAAACAGATCTTGACGATCTTTCTGATACAGATTATGACTGCAATTTCCAAAGAAGGGCAGACAATATGAAAGGCATATTCAAGACTGCAACAAAAAATATTATAAAGGCTCAGCTTAAGCAGCAACGAGATTATAAAACTCGTAATGCTGCTAAGAATGCAATTTATCACATAAATGATAAAGTGCTTGTATGGAATAATCGTCGGGCTGACAGGAAAGGAGGGAAAATGTTGCAGCCTTGGGTAGGTCCTTATACAACTGTTAAAATTGTTAATAGTAAATTTATTATTTTTAACAAAATATTTATACATATTTAGGCAATGTAGAATTATCCTCTTCAATAGGAAAAATTTTACATACTAAGGCTAATATAAGTAATTTAAAGCACTATATAGAGGGTAACAAAGGTATTATTTTTTAAATATATGAATATAACTTTTTTTAATGGTAAAGATACAGTCAAAAATATTGCACATTGTGAAACTATAGAGGGTGTTCAAGATCAAGGTAATATCAGTTTATTCATAAAATAATATTGAACAAATAATTAAGTTTGTAGGCTTCTTAAAACTATAGTTGGAGAAGGAGAAGGTAAACAAATGCATTTGGGAAAAAAGAAAATATATTTTTAATTATTATATTTTCATTAGAAGAAGCACTATTTGAAGAAATGTCCTGTGGAATAAAAGTTTCAGGAGAAAGTTTTATTTTTTAAAAATTGGAAAAATTATATTTTTGATAAATCTTCTAGGGTTGGAATTTAGAAAGGAGGATACTAAAATAAAACGTGTCAAGAGAAAGGGTATAATATATAAAATTATTTAATATATTTTTTTGGATATAGATACTTTTGGTGAAGATCCAATAATAGCTATTAAAAGTATAGTGAGAGAGGAAGGATATATAGGTGTACAAGATCAGGGTAGTAATATTTTTTAAAAATATGTTATTATTTAATTATCAAATTTAGATGACCAAATTATTGTGGAAGCAATAATACCAAAGAAAATTGGTGAACTTTTTCTGCCCACAACAAGGAACTCGAAGGTATATCACTCTAAACGGTTCAATTTCAAAGTAATTGGACGTTATCCCAAGATAAAATGTGGTATATTAAAAGAGATTTTCACAACCGATCATATTGTGGGTGATGGGAACTGTTTTTTTAGGTTAGAATCTATATATAATATTTAAATTATTTACCTATTTATAGGTGTATAAGTCAAGAGATATCAAATAGCCAGGAAAATTATAATTACCTTAGGGAGGAATGCATTCTTTTTATGAGGAGCGAAGATTTCAAATTGGAAATGGGAAAATTTATAGGATATCCTGTAGAGGAATACCTAGTTAACAGAAATGTTATGGGAAACGGTGTCTGAGCAACAGAGGTAGAAATATTATCTATGGCCACATTGTTACAGACAAATATATTAATCTATACCCAATATAAATGGGCTTATTATTCGCCCATGAAATTTTTTAATAATATTAAAATATTTAAAGAAAATATTTATTTATGCAATGTAAATAACAATCATTTTGTTAGAATTATATCAATGTGATTATCTGTTCTAATATTTTTATTCCATTATATTTATTGCAATTTAGTTGAAAGATGATAATCGGTAAGTATCTTTTTGTTAAATTTTATTGTACTCATATTTTTATTAATAGTATATTTTATAAAAAGTACAATAGTTTGACATCCTTTTTATATGTTTAATTCTATTCAATTGCAAATTTAAATTATATTTATGCATTTTATATTTTTTTATATTAGTTCCAATTTAGTTGAAAGATGATAATTGGTAAGTATCTTTTTGTTAAATGTCATTGTACTCTATATTTTTATTAATCGTTATTTTTATAGTACAATAGTTTGACATCCTTTTTATAAGTTGAAATCTATTCAATTGCAAATTTAAATTATATTTATTGCATTATATATTTTTTTTAATACTTCATCTTTTTCTTAAATGTTATTCAATTGCGAATTTATACAATATATTAATTGCATTATATTTTTTATTAATAGTTTTTTTTATAAAAAAACAATAGTTAGACATCTTTTTGACGAGTTAAGTCCTATTCAATTGCTAATTTATATTATATAGCTTTTTATATTTTTTATTAATAGATATTTTTATAAAAAGTACGATATTGAATCATTTGATCAATGATAAGTAATTTATGTTTAAATATGAATAAATTAACCTACCATGTGTATATAGATTTCAATCCTTTTTAAAAATTAAGCTATGACGTTGTCGAAGTTAAATTATTTATAGGTATATCAGAAATTAAAATATTATCTATCTCATAAATTTTAATTATTTATCACTCATAAGAGTCAATATGCTAAACATATAAACTTTAAGCATCACCTGTCAGTCATAAGTGTTAATATTGCAATATAAAGTCATAAATGTCAGTATTACTAAATAATAGAATCTTTTTAACATTACATGTCAGTCATTAATGTCAATATCATTAAATAATAGAAATTTTTAACATTATGTGTCAGTCATAAATGTCAGTATTACTAAATAATCATAAATGTCAGTATTACTAAATAATAGAAACTTTTAACATATCATGTCAGTCATAAATGTCAGTATTACTAAATAATAGAAACTTTTAACATATCATGTCAGTCATAAATGTCAGTATTACTAAATAATAGAAACTTTTAACATATTATGTCAGTCATAAATGTCAGTATTACTAAATAATAGAAACTTTTAACATATCTTGTCAGTCATAAATGTCAGTATTACTAAATAATAGAAACTTTTAACATTGTCAGTCATAAATGTCAGTATTACTAAATTATATAATTTTATTTTAATAAAATATTATTATAACGTCAATTATAAATGTCAGTATTACTAAAGGGAGTTAATTTAAATTAAGTTAAAATATCACACTAAATTTTTAAATGTTATTTTATTATAACGTCAATCATAAATGTCAGTATTACTAAAGGGAGTTAATTTAAATTTAAGTTAAAATATCACGTTACACCGGTAACGTCTACATAAGCTAAGGAGGGAAGTGGTGCGGGTAGGAACGGTTTGCATCCAATTTTTTTAAGGGAGGTAGGATAGGAGGTTTCGTTGTTAAATTTTAATTGAAATCATAGGCGTAGCCAGGATTTTCATAAAGGGGGAGGGAATTAAAAAATTACTGGGGGCTTCGCCCCCAGACCCTCTTTTGGGCGGGCCTTCGGCCCGCTTTTCCCGGCCTTCGGCCGGGTTACTTTAGTCTATATATAGTCATAAATCTTTTTACAAATTTTAATATAAGCCTGGAACAAATATGAAATATATTTTTATTAGTTTATATGAAATATATTTTTATTAGTTTATATGAAATATATTTTTATTAGTTTATATGAAATATATTTTTATTAGTTTATATGAAATATATTTTTATTAGTTTATATGAAATATATTTTTATTAGTTTATAAAATAAAAATATAATAAATTACTTGTATTGTATATACCTTAATATAAAAGCATGGTAATAATTTATTCCAAACAATTATAAGTAATTTATTTATAAAAAGTAATAGACATATAGTTGATTTTACTCTATTATATAGAATTAGTTATAAAATACTGAATTAGTTATAAAATACTAGGTAAAATTTCACTTTTACAGACATATTTGAGTTAGAGAATATATTACAGTTAATAATTTAACAAATTTTACTAATCAATGCTCTTGATATTAAATATGCAACAATTTGCATTCAATTATTTAACGCCATCTATTTATTTTAAGAAAAATGATATTTAAATTTAATTTTCATATTATTCATCCCACAATGTCTTTAAAAGATATTTTCTGATGTCCTTATCAATATTTTATAGTTATCTGTAAAATAGATTATTCGCTATATAGGTAAAAATTACTTGATTGTCATTTGATAATTAGATTTACTGTAAATCTACGACATATAATATTCCACTGTTTGTATTGTGCTTTAATATTTTTTTAATTTATGATTTAATTTTATCAATAGTTTTAAAATTATATTTAACTTTTATTAAGATTAATAAATTAAAATTATCACTTTATAAAAAATTATATTTGATATATTCTATTATTTATTAATTTTATGGATCTATTATTAATAATTATAATATATTTCACTTTTGTCTTAAGACTTATCTTTGGCTTATATTCCATTTATTAAAAAACATTCTTGGTTCATTTTATATATTTATAAATTTATTTTCCCAAAAATCTATAAATTATGATGAATAGTTTTATCAATGACATAATATGTCATTGAGTTTTATAAAAAAATATCAACTTTTACATTCTTTCTTTTAAATTATTATTTAAGATACATGCATACATATTTGAGGGTCAGGGAGTGGGGATAGGACTAAGGGGGATATTTTTTATTAGCTAAAAATGATATTTACAAAAAGTGATAAATTTCTGAAGGGGGGGGGATTTCCCTTTGCCCCCCCTCTGGCTATGCCTATGATTGAAATAAAGCAAAATATATTGTATAAAAATTATTACTTTTATTATAGACCTATTATATTTCAATGATATTGCTAATCATAGAAAAAATTAGTATACATATTGCCTACAATCATGGACATTATTTTCCAAATAAAACTTTAAGCTATCCTTTTAAATGTAATTTAAAGTTAGACTTTCTTATTAAACTCATATTCATCTAAACAATAAATGAAGGGGTTTTATTGAATTAATGTTCTAATAATTTTTTTATATTTTAAATAATTTGATAGTTGGTAGTAGAGCTAAAATAATTTAAGTTATTCTTTTTAAAATCTATGAAAGTAGTACCATTATAATTAAAAATGTTTTATTTATAAAGTGTAAATATCACCGCCGAAGGTTTCAAATATTTTTAGAAGAGGAGGGGATAGGTATAGGTTTATGAAGGTTTGCAACAAGTAAAAATTTTGTCATGTAGACGCTATGAGTCGGAGTTTACAAATGTTTTTTACGGCGACCCTCGTAGGGCCTGATCAAAAAATAAGGCCCATGAAGATCTCTGATCTTAAAAAATTACATTAAATGGCGTCCATACACTTTCAAATTGAATTGATGATAGATCGATTTGTATTGGTATATTTATAACTTTCATCTTATGTTTTACTTCAGGTTTATCCTTTAGTCATTCTCAATAATCATAAAAGTTTTTAACCTTGCCATTACCTTTCCATGACCATTACTTTTATCTGGCAAATGCCTTTTATCCTTTATAATTCATGAACAGAGTTGCCAGGTCAAAATTTTCAAATTGCGGGAGAAATATAAAAATTGCTAAAAAAAAATTTTGTGGGCTGCCGGGATTTTGAATTGACTTAAATATCCGCCTATTATTTTTTATTTAGTTTATATAAATACAAAGTCGTTAACTATTTTTCAAAATAAAATAACATCTTGATTTATTAAAATATATTAATTTATAAAAAAACATACGATTTTTTTAAATATAAAAGAATGTAAACAAGATAAAATTTTATAAAAAAAAATGATTTTAATTTTACAATTAAAAATATATTTTATGCGAATGTCCCGCAAAAAACAACCGCAATTGGAAATCTACCGTGTGTGTGTATAACATTATAGGGATAGGCGCTTAATTATCACGTATCACGTTTAAATACATAATAAGGTAGAAATAATACAGATGAAACTACAGTTGCGGCAATTGTAATCACTTATCTTGTAGTACAACATTCACAGAGATACTTATAATCACAATTTTGGTAGTATCTATTCCCAATCATATTTAACGACTCTAATATAAATGAAAACTATACTTGTAGAACAAAAATGAGCAAGGCTAGCATCAATGTTTTAGGACCTAAATCCAGGAGGTTAATTCTTGACGATTTGAAAAATGGGCATACATATGCAATTCTAACATGCATCTAATAAGCTCCGCTATTTCATCAATCTTAAGGTCGTTTTAATAAAACTATTAATTTTTTCCCCTCAAATAGTGAAAAATCCAAAGACATAGCTAACCATATAATGGTAAATATAGCAGATTCGAGATTATCAATAAATTGCATGTCAGCTTTCTGATCTGATAATGCCTCAGTGAATTTGGTAAAAACAGAGTGTATTTACAGAATTGAGTCAGCATAATGTTGGTTGCGATATGTTCCTAATACCCGCCATCGATAGAATTTTAAAATTTTATAAACCTTTAAAAAAATTTTCTTAAATAAAGATTATAAAAGCTGTCCTAATACTTTGAAATTTTTTTTCAATAATGAATGGCAGAGGTATATTTAGGAATGATTTCACATGTAGGAAATCTACTACATGCTGTTAATGTGTAGTTGCAATCAGAAGAATCTCAACAAAGATTCACAAAATTATGCTGCAGATGTGTTCATCTTCACAGTTAAAAATTGACAATAAATTTTATGGCGCCATTGCTAAAACTTAATTATATTTTTTTCGAGATTTAAATAATAGAACTAAATGTTTAACGTCGTTATTGAGATATTTATAAAATTCCTGGCATGTAGAGTTGTTAAAAGATTCGATCGCAAATTTGTCAATTTTACGAGATTTATGCAATGACATATAATAATACCTAGACTGACGATTCATTCATTAAAATGCATTTTTAAGGGTCGTTAAAAGCAAATCAGCTGGACCCGCCATTTTGGTAACCTTTATAATAATTATTTTCATGTTAAAAACTAATATTAAATTGATAACTTACTTTCTTATTATCTCGATGATCAGGCAATTCTTTAATAAAGTTTGCATCAGATGTAAAATAAAATTAGGCTCTCGTTTAAAATTTTAATATTTATTACAGTAACCAAGATGGCGTCTCTAGCTGATTTGTATTGATGTACACTTTTAATGAATGAATCGTCAGTGTATTATTATATGTCATTGGATTATGATTCTGACTTAAATTGAGGATCGAGATCGAGATCATTTTGTTTAAAATTCGATCCCGATCTTTTTAAAAATTAATTTTTTACTTAAAAAGCAATAAATATAATAAAAATTTTGAAAATTAAATTAAAATATTATTTTTTAAAAAAATATCTATCTTCATATATTATTAACTTCCATTATCAACTTCCATTCCACCATTTATTTTATAGATATATTTATTCATTTCCTAAAAGATTTAAAGCTCTTACAAGTTATTTAATATAAATTTATAATAATATATTAATATTTATTTTAATAGGTAAATGTAAATGTCCATTATAGATTTAGAAGATTCTATTGCTTCTACTATTGATGTAACAGCAGATATAAGTGAGAATGAGAATCTTTTACCATTTTTGAAATTACGTAAGTATTTTACTTTATGTGAAATGGGTGAAAGCAACTCTTATAATATGATCAGCACCAAATGCCGTCTCTGTAAGAAGATAATATCATCTTACAAAATATCATCCTCGAACTTAAAGAGACATTTACAAGTAATTCTTTTAAATTTTTTTTATTTGATAATCTCAATGTCAACATGTTTAAATTAAATTTATTACATTCCTGAGTTGAGCAGGTCCTACAGAAATAGAATCTAGATACAGATTCTTTATAAAAAAATGAATTATTAGATACAAATTAATAAAATATTTGATGAAGAGTTAATCTTGGTTTTGTTATTTATATATAATAATTAGGCATTTATTTTTTAATATTACTATTATATTAGTTTAATTAATTTTCAAAAGAAGAGTATTTATAATAAATGGAAGTGTAATAAATAATAATTAAGCCATTATAATGTATTTTGACTTTCTTTAATATAATTTAAACATCCAGTTCAATGTTATTTGTATTGTTAGCAATGTTTCACCAAAAGAAAAATAAATATCTATTCTATTATTTCTTTATTATAATATGTTAAATCTAATCAATTAGTATTATAGTTTCAGTTTGAGCTTGATTATATAATCCTATTGACAACATTTTTAGCGCTTTTTTTAATAATATATTTTTTGTATCATTTGACTCAATCCATAAATTCTTAAATGCCAAAAAGCCTCATTATTTTCATAATAGGAAAATACTTTATCAAAATCTTTGGCCCATATCATCTTGGTCAACTTTAATAATGATAGACAATATTGTAAACTTAAATTTTTAAGATAACCTACCCCCTTTTAACCACTAATAAAACATACTTTAATATGTTTAACAAAATTTGTTAAACCCTTAATCCATAGTTCTTAAATGCCAAAAAGGCTAATTACATTCATATATAGAAAAATATTTTATCAAAATCTTAAGCCCATATCATCTTGGGCAACTTTTAATAATGATAGACAAAGACAATATTGTAAACTTAAAATTAAAAATAACCTATATGAACCTTTTTTAACCAAATTAAATAATATACTTTAATATGTTTAACAAAATTTGTGTTGAACCCTTTATCATTTTTTTGTTTATATAGGTTTTATATTCAGCCTGTACATTGTTTTTTTTAACTTTAAATTTCAATTTTAAAATGAAATTTGATTCAGGAGAAGTTATTTTCATCCAACTTTGATACATACTATTTTTTTCTTTTATAAAGAAAAAGCACAGTGAATTTAAAAATGAGATTACCAAACATCTCAACGAATTCTCTACACAAAAAAATATATCACTGCAAAACCAAAGTGGTTCTGGTTGCAAATCCAGACAATCTAAAATAAATTTTAATAATCTAAACATTCCAGCTGTATCGCAAAAAACAGCAGAAAAGGTTATCATGGATTTTATTATTGACACCTTCCAACCACTGTCTCTGGTTGATGATCCTTCATTTGAAAAAATGATCAAAACTTTTTCTCCTGCGACAAAAATTATTTGTCGCCAAACACTGGGCAACAGGATATCTTCTTCCTTCTCTTATATGACGACAAATCTTATAAGAGATTTGTCTGAAGATTCTTATTTATGCAACACTGCTGATTGTTGTGGTCATCGAAGGTATATTATATTTATATGAATTTTATAATGTTATATTTATTAGGGCTTTTATTGGACTTACTGCACATTGGCTGGATCCGTTAACTCTCAAGAGAAGGTCAGCCGCTTTGGCACTGAGGAGGATAATTGGGAGGCAAACATATGATGTTTTGGCCTACGAAATCATGGGTATCCACCAGTTCTATAAAATTCATAATAAGGTGGTGAAGATGGTGACTGACAATGGAACCAACTTTGTCAAGGCATTTAAGTAATATTTATATTTAGCAAAAAATATTTAAACAAATTTATTTTTTCTAGAGTTTTTGGAGAAAATGAAGAAGATAGCAGTGAGGATATGGAATTGATAAATTTAGATGACATATTATCAGTTGATGACCCAATTATTCGTACTATCAGCCTACCAAAACATCAACGTTGTTGTTGCCATAATCTTAACCTTATTGCAACAACAGATGCGGAGATGGCAGATAGTGATCTCAATTATAAACGAATATCTAGATCCACTTTTGCAAAATGTTTTGCTTTAGTTAATAAACAAAATATGTCGTCAAAAATGGCGGATATTTAATAGCTCCCAACAAGACAAGATGGAATTCTTATTACCAATCCATGAAATTAATAGATAAGATGCTTTCTGAAAAGTTTTCAGAAGTAGAACAAGTATGTGATCAAATTGGATTTGCAATGTTTAGGCAAGAGGAATGTTTTTTTGTTAAAGAGTATGCAAGAGTAATACAATGATATTCTCTAAATAAATTTAAATTTTATAGGTTATGGAACCTTTGGCGATCTCGTTAAAAATCTTGGAACGGGAGGATAATATGGAGCAGGGAATCTAACTCCCGTTCTATCGATATTGATAGATAAATTAACGAAATTTAGCTGCCTGCGGTATTGTCAGCTCCTTGTAGATAGTGTTCTTTGTATATTAAGTATTAAGTTAAATTTAATCAATATTTATGATATGACCCAAATGTAAATAAATACCATACAGATGATGTGCCAGACTTGACTGTAAAATTTAAAAGGGTTAAGTTTTGCAGATACTTGATTTGATTTATATGAATAAAATGAACACTTATTTAATAATAAATTAAATTATCATTTCATAATATAGATTTTCTTCACTGTATGAAGACTGTAACATTTTGGCAGCCATGATTCACCCTAAATTTAAACTTAATTGGCCTTATATTAATATGCCACAAAATATGATGGTAAAAGAAAGATTAGTTGCCCATTTATAAAATATGCAGGAACAACCATATGCGGATACCTCAAATGAATGTATGGATGACATTGATGCTTTTTTTGGGAAAAATACTGTACAAAATGCTTGTTCCGTTAAATTTTTTTTATTCAAATGATGATTCCATGAATATTTTTAATACTTATATTAATTTAAAAAAAATATTTATTGAATATAATACACCTTTGCCATCAAGCGCTCCTGTGGAGTGCTTGTTTAGTAAAGCTAAACATGTCTAAATGAAAGACGTGGATGTTTAAATGATGATAATTTAGAAAAATTTTTATTATTAAAAGCTAATTTTAATTATAAATAAATATATTATAATTGTTATATTTATTATTCAATTACAATAAATTTCTACCATATTTAATTTATTTTTATATTAGTTAATTTTGCATCGGTTATATTATATTATTATTCAATTACAATAAATTTATAACATATATTAGTTAATTTTGCATCGGTCAGAAATTTCCTTCAGAAATTTAAATAGAAAAATAGGTCGATCCTGGATTTCGATCCTCATTTTTTGAAAAGATCGTGATCGGGATTCGATCGTTTTAAAAAGATTGGTTAACAAGCCTGCTGGCATGACATATTTTATATTTGAGTAACCATTAGCTCGGCCTCTAATGTTGTTAAAGCATTCCGATTTCTCTCCTTTTTCCCAGCAGACCTCATCAGGCTAAAAAAGCGCTCGGATGAGTGTAAATAAGGTTAAACAATTTTGTTAAATATTTTATTATTCTATCATGTCTAAAAACATAGTATATATATATAAAAAAAGTTAATTGAAAAATATATAATATCACGTTTTTGTGAATAGTTAAATTATATCAAACACATCAATTTATAATATAAGATTAACTATTCAAATTTAAGATTAATTCTTTAAATTTATATATGATCAATCAACATTCCCCCTCTTCTACAAAGAACAAAGCTTCTTCTCAACAGTCATCGAGAGCTTGTTGTCCTATAAGTTTTTTCCCGTTTCGATTGTATTCGATTTCTTCTTGGTTAGCGCATAAGTCTCAAATGTTCTCGTAGGCTTGATTCTATCACGTAGGTTTGATAAAATCGTTTATTAGAGTTGCGTGAGTTTGTACGTTTTTTTGTAGGCTTGATATCCTTATCGTATGTTGTTCACATTTCTCAAAATTGTTATCATCATTAATCCAGTTGAATATTGGAATTTGGAATAAATCGGAATATGTAATTTGGAATAGTTGATCAAATCAAATATATAAATAATATGCACGAATAAAATTTTGAATTTCGGAACAATAAAATATGTAATAAGGAATGATAATTTATGGAATAAGGAATAAAATAAGGAATAATAAATCATAATGATTATTACATTATTTTTTAGGTGTTAGGTTAATCATAGCGTTTTATACTTTTAGCGTTTTATACTTTTAGCGTTTTATACTTTTAGCGTTTTATACTTTTAGCGTTTTATACTTTTAGCGTTTTATACTTTATGCGTTTTATATTTTTAGCGTTTTATATTTTTTGCGTTTTACATTTTTTGCGTTTTACATTTTTTGCGTTTTACATTTTTTAGCGTTTCAATATTTGATTAGTAGCGTTTTAATATTTAATTTAATTTATTTTTATTTATTTTTAATCTCCGAGGTTAAAATATGCAAATATTATGCACATTTCCCTCTCTTAAAAAAAAATTTAAATTTCACACAATATTTTTCTAAAATAATGATGTTTAATTTTTACATAACCTTTTGTCTTCAAAAGCTTTATTCCAAAAACATTTCTATCATATTAAGTATTACTTATAAGGGTTATTTAAATCAATCCCTTTTAATTCATATGTTTTAATTACACTTTAATATATTTAAAATTAAAGTTTTATCTTCTTGTTTAGAATTTATAATGGTTTATATTTAATTATATCTAAGAATTCATTTTTAGGATTAGTTGTTAATTTACACAATTGGTCATCCTTCAAGAAATCAAAAAATAATATTTCACTAAGAATTTAAGTAAATAATTTTTTAAAGGCTTTTTGTGTGTTCAAATATATCCATTATGATTTTACATTTTAGTGATTTTAAAAATTTATAACATGCCTTTATCCTGGCATAAAATTTTAATTTTTAATAACTTTTCTTCTTACGTGGATTATAATAATAAGTAATCATTTGGTCTCACAAAATAGAATTCATAACCTATCGTTCAACTTCCATATCAGTTCTTCCTAGGTTGTCACATTAGGTTAGGTGCTGGTTATCATATTCCAGTCCAACATCCAGAGCCGGGACACCATGAAGAAAGAAGTTTTGCATGAAAGAACGTGCTAAGGTTTGATTCTTGGTAATCTCCATAGATTAAGCAATCCACACAATAGGTAGTCAATAGGTAGTCATATAAATAGAGTCATCTCAATGGATTAAACAATCGTCACAATAGGTAGTCACCACAAAGGTAGTCATATAAATAGTCATCTCATTGGAATAAGCAATCGTCACAATAGGTAGTCACCACAATAGGTAGTCATATAAATAGAGTCATCTCAATGGATTAAGCAATCGTCACAATAGGTAGTCATATTAATAGAGTCATCTCAATGGATTAAGCAATCGTCACAATAGATAAGATAGTCATAATAGATAAGGTAGTGAATAATATTTGATTCTTTTATAATTTTGTAAATTTGGATAAAATTTTGACTATCTAAAAGAAAAGTCAAAAATATTTATTTGTCCTTATATCATCTCCAATATCGAACGACGAATTTGATAAGTAATTCGTTTACTTTTTATTTTTACAAAAGAAATCAAGGTAAGGATATTTTTTTAATTTTTTTAAACTTTTATTATTTACTTTATTTTATTTTTTTAAAGAGAAAGAAAAACGAAAAACGTACCACCGTTACAGGGGCACCATGTAATAAGGTAAAACAATTTTGTTAAATATTTTATTATTCTATCATGTCTAAAAACATAGTATATATATAAAAAAAGTTAATTAAAAAATATATAATATCACGTTTTTGTGAATAGTTAAATTATATCAAACACATCAATTTATAATATAAGATTAACTATTCAAATTTAAGATTAATTCTTTAAATTTATATATGATCAATCAACAATGAGGCATTAGAATGAGGTAAGGAGAAGACATACTCGCATATTTTTCCCAAGCATGGGGAAATTATACGCATTTTTCCTCTGCTTTTAGACCATCTAACTTTAAGTATTTTGGCGAATCATAAAAAATAGAGAGGATTACAATCTCCTCAAACAAGAAATCAATGTCTTTCGGTATTTTTAATATATTTATTAAATTATAAAAACCATCAATTGATGGTTTCTGTTCCAAGGTCATAATATTTATACATTTGTCAATAGAGTTATTAAAATCAAATTTTGATTGTAAATATTCTAAATTTGATCTAATTGTTACAGTATAAAATATTCTTGATTGCTGATATAAAAAAAATTTGCGTCTAAAAATTACAAGTGATAAAAAAGATAATATATTCATACATATGCCACAATTGATAAATGCAATAATATAATTCTTAGCAACTTACATTGACAAAAGGTTATGAAACTAATATAAATCTTTGTTACCATTTTAGACTTTGTTCATAGATTGAATTATTTATAATTTTAATATATCTAACTTATATCGAATATCATATCAAAAATTTATAAAATCACATGAGCTTTGACAGGATCAATCGTACTTTTAGAAATTGCAGTACGATTAAATTTTCAAGACTGGAATTTAGATTAAATCTTTACACCAATATCAACCTAGCAATAAATGTCTTTTACCCCCAATTTACCTGTATCTTATTTGATAAGATCAGCCACACAAGATGATGGTAATACTCGTAAATCAAGGGAAGAATGGAAAAAATTAAAAGAATTAGAAGAAGCTAGGAAACAAGGAAATGTACCAGCTCAAACGGATGAACAGGGACGGTAATAATTTACAATATGAATACCACGTAATCAATTTTTTTAGTGACATAAATCCTCATATCCCTCAATATATTGCCCAAGCACCCTGGTATTTTGGTTCTGCCACAGCTACTTTACAACATCAAAGAGAGCAAGAAGAAAAAATCAAAGAATATCACAAAATTGATACATGGTACCAGAAAGGAATTATATCTGTAATGATATACTTTGATAATGCATATTAATAAAACAAAATTTAGGAAAAACCAAAAAAATTTAGAAAAGGGGCTTGTGAAAATTGTGGTTCTATGACACATAAAAAAAAAGATTGCGTTGAGGTAAATGATAAATTATATTTGCTATATACTATTTAATTTAGCGGCCTAGAAAAATTGGAGCCAAATTTTCAAAAAAGGATTTAGCACCTGATGAAGTTATTATACCTCCTCCATTAGAGAGTGATTATGATGGAAAACGAGATAGATGGAATGGATATGACCCATCAGAATATGCAACAGTTGTGAAGGAATTTTCAAAAATAGAAGAGGTGATAACATCTTATATTTATATAATTTATTATATATATATCCATCTTTCAATATAACTAATTAAACTTAGGTCAAAAAACTCATCAAAGCTCAAAAATTAGAATCAGAGTTGACTCAAATAAATGGTACTAATGAGGAAGAAATAAATGATGATAAAAATGCAAAAGAAACCATCATAAATGCAGTGACTCTCATTGCCGATGAAATTGATGAAGATTTGGAGGATGAGGATAAATATGCAGATAGTTTTGATATGCCTGGGACAAAACATGACAGCAAACAAAGAATTACAGTCAGAAATTTAAGGATACGTGAGGACACTGCTAAAGTTAGCTTTCAATTTAATTTGTTGTTACTTTTCTTTATCTGTGAAAATTTATTTAACAATAACTTTTTCTATATGAACTTTTTCAAATATAATTATAGATATTGACTGATTAGGGGCTACATGTTCAATTATTTTGAAAATAATATCTTTTACCTAATAGTGATAATATTTAAAAAATGTAATATTAGATTATTAGACATTTATAAATTTTGTATTTTCAATATTTTTATATTTTCAAAAATTCAAGTATTTGTACAATTTAGACCTGAACTCAGCCTTCTATGACCCCAAAACAAGATCCATGAGAGCAAATCCATTTGCCGATGCCAAATCTAACCCAAATGAGTATTACATCTAATTAATAAATAATTATTTATATGATTTAAATTAGTCCATACGTTTTTTATTTACTATAACTTTTTTTCATTCCTTATAAATTAATCATCTAATTAAAAATATAGGTATTATATAGCTAAATAACTCATTAAATATTTTTAAATCCCTTTATTATTATATATAAGATAACCAAAAAATAATATATGAGTTTTATTAAAACATTATAAATAAATAAAATTTTCCTTATTTAGATATAATATAAAACTATACAATCATAAAATAAGAAAGAACATTGATAATATTAATATCAGATTGGATTAGTTTTTTATAACGATTGGTGTTCAATTTTCAATTAAATTGTTAGTATTAGTTCCAATCCAATATTAAATATCAGCACTAGAGATTGGCCCAGCTCAAACTGACATGCGGAAATTTTAAGATTTTTTAGATTGGGTCTTAAATATGAAGTAATAATACATATTTTAGTCTAATTTTAAACAAAATAATGACCTGACCCTAAAATATTCTGCAAGCTACCTTTTAATAGGGCTCTGCTGATCCACAAATGTTCACCAATCCTATATTACTACAAAACCGACTGATAATTGATTTTATTTACCATCCATATTTGAATAAATACTATAAAATTAATATTTTTTATTCAAAAAAAACTTTCACAAATTATTAAGTATATTTTCTTTCTATTATTCTCAAAAAGTTAATTACCTCATTTAAAATATGGGACACCTCAATTTAGCCTATTTTTAAAAATGGCTATCAAGATTTTAGCCAAAACATAGTACCTAAGCCTCGAAATTTTGACAATAGATGCCCAAACCTTTTTGCTAACTGTAGGCAAAATCACCAAGCTTGGATAATTTATATTTGGCTTAATCTTGAGTTAAAGATATTTTAAAATCATTTTCTAGTTGTAGACATAACAAAAAAAAATTATTTAATTTTTAGTAAGAGTTTACCAATAACACTTTTTGGAGGGCGATCCAAATTTCAATGGATATCAGCTGACCTAGATCCGATATCATACCTGATTGTATTTTATATATATTTAATTTTTAAGTTCTTTATACATATTTAATTTTTTAATGTGTAAAAGTATGCAAAATATTTTTATTAATAAATCATTTATTTATATAGAATTAGACAAATACTAATAAACTTTAAATTAATATATTGATGATATTTTTTCAGAAATCAAAATTTCTAGTTTATCTGAGGTCAGCCACTTCCATGAAGACTTTGATGATACATTTGTGGAAGGTGAATATTGGTTCTTTGAAATAACTTTCAATTTCAAGGGAATAAAGGCAATTTTTGATGGTATTGTTAATTAAATAGACCCTTCATCTGCTTTAACTTCATCAGCATAAGATCCCCATAAAGTAAATATACCAATTGAATTGGGCAGATATTGATGGAATTTCTTCTATGTCAATGATTTTTTATAATACTATATAAATAATAAAACAATATTTGAATAAATTCTGATGTAGACTGTAGAATTAATTTCCTCACAACAGTTGCTGTTAATGCATTGTAGAAGTAATTATCCAAAGTTATTGATAGAAAGTAAATTTTCCCATTGCAAATATAAGAATAATTTATAGTGATTTTTATACAGCAAATTCATAGTCTGGACTCTTTTATCATGCTCACTATGATTATCAAGTTCTTTTTAAGTAATTCTATGATGGGGATAACATACTAATTGATGCATTTTCTCCACTAATTTCTTTTATAATGCACTGAATTGATAATAAAATCACCTAATTTTTTTTTAAAATAACCAAGACGTTTTATTTGTATCAGCAAAGCTTTATATTTTCAGTTGATAACCGATATTTTTAAAATGATATCAGTACATCTCTAATTTATAGCTTCTATATATTTTAAAATATTCAATTTTTTAAACATTACAAATAAATTGAATTTTGATTCCTTTTATGAATTATATTATTATAAAATTATGTATAAAATAAAAGATATTTATTATATAATTATATATACAATCATAATATAAAAAACAATGATAATATCGAATCGGTTTTTTCAAAATATAGGCCCAATCCGATATTAAATATCGGAACAGCCCTACTTTTTATTCTACATGAAAGAAAAATTTTAGACTATTTTTTATATATCCTAGTCTATAAAATACATGTAAAAAACATGGCTAAAAATAAAAAATATATTCAGTATTTTTTTATTGCATTTTAATAATAAAATTATCCTCAAGTCTAGAACGGTGATCAGGAAGTATAAGTTTTGCCTTACCAAATAATCGCTCATAGCACTTGAGGGCAATGTGGTATTTATTTCTAAACTTTTTATTTAAGAAAAACAATTATCCCGGTGACATGACGCAGCGAGGATCGGAAAATCATGTTTTTAGATTTAAAAAATGTGTTAAAAGGATTTATTAACTATTGTATATTTTCGTTCAATATTTTGGTCAACCTCCAATAGCCTATTTAGCCGCTCTGGCTTATATAAGATTAGAGCAGAAAGACTTTATTTTATCTTAATAACTTAACAACCTTCAGATGTAAGAGACATCTGATAGATCTAAAAGGTTCTGATTTCTTGAAAATTATCCAAATTCTTGCTATCACTTTTGCATTAAAGTTCTCTTGGTACCAAGAGATAATGTAATCAGAGGGAGAAATAAGGAATTTTGACAAAAGAAATTGGCTAAGCGTTATCAATCATATAATTAAATTATAACCTTATCAGCTAATTTTTAAGAAGCACCTGGTTCTGATGTTGTTGAATTAATCAACTTACTTTGAATTATTTATTGGGTGTAGTCTCTTCTAGTGTACCAAAATGATCAAGATATTTTTCAATTTTTCTAAAATTTTAGGTGTATACATTCTAAATGTAAAACCATAGAAAATAATTTTAATTAAAATTTATGAATAATATATTTTGATATGTTGAAGCAGTTGATTTATTGGATGATATTTTATACATCTAAATTTAAATCTTGAATTAATATTTTTTATTAAGTTTAAAATTATTTAAATTTCAAAATTTATATTTAAAGATTATAACATTAAAATTATAAATAAATTTTAGTTTTTTTATAGTATATATATTTATTAAATATTTTGGAGTAGCGAAGCAGCACACTATTTAGCTACTCTCTAAAAGGGAACGTGCTATCACTATTATTTTTTAAAGTAGGACGCTATAAAGCTCTGCTACTATAAAAATAGTCACACTACTTTAACAACTGCTTAACTGTAACTAGTTACTTTTCAAAAGTAATCTTGACAACACATATTATTTCTTAATAATAAAAAAGGAATCAGAATTAAATTTATATTGTCATGTTTTAAAAAAAATCTAATTTTTCTATAAAATAAGTAGCTAAAAAATATAGTTTTTGGTGGGATATAAAATATACTTAACGAACCACAATCAGCCATAAACATTGTTCAATATATTAAATGCGATTATTGACCTTTGAGGAATTTAATAAACAAGTATACTTATCTGTGATGATGCTTCAAATATCACCTTGGCTACAAGAAACGGAAAATTTAAAGTTGTTTCTTTTCTTACCCGTAGCTTATAGTTAGTAAATAAAAATCAATCAGAATATCAGTTTGGTTATGGGATAGGTTTGTGTAAGAATATTAGAAATGAATTGGGTCCGATTTAGGAAGAATTTATTGGTCAGCACATCCTTATACATTTTGATCTTGGGCTTAAAATAATAGTTGTCATTTAAAAAGAACCTTTTAGCAACCTTAGCATTATTTATGATAAGGACATATTTATATATGTTCTTATAATAACCCGATTGCTTATTTTTTGCCTCTCTAAATTTAATTTAAATTGCATAATGATTTTTTATTTAAATAAAGATTGAAATATGCTGGAGATAATTTCATAAGGTATACCGGTGATACACCTAACATTGCCAAACAACAATGTAAGTTAAAAATTATTTGTATAATTCTCACTTTCTTAAAAATTTTTTTCTTATAGTTTAATGTTTTAAAAGTATTGTTGATAGTTAGACCTCTGCATTGCAGGCTCACGAAGTTGAGTATAACCATTTGACAGGCTCGCTGCCAATTTTTAATTTGGGTTTTTTTTGGAGGATGATAAAAAATTTATAATTTTATTATAGGGTTGGACACAGAAAACTCTTATAATAATGATGAAACCAAGTGTGCCCAAAGAAATTATATAAAAATACATTGATTTATAAATTAATTTCATTTATTAAAAAATTTAAAATATGCCACTGCACCACCAATTTATTAGGTGGTGGCGAATTTGGCATGCTTACAGCAACACGTGAAAAATAAAATAAATCGCTCTCCTATTTATATTTTTGGGCAGATGTTTATTGATAATAAATATTTATAAATATGCCCTGTGTTCTTTATTGTAATCAGAGACCTTCTGGCCTCTGAAATTCTTTATTTTTAAATACAAACCATGGACTTTGCCTAAAAATATTTTAAGAAAATAGACCTGAGCCCAACCTAATTTATAAAATAAAAATTTAAATTATATCAATTAATCAATTGGAAAATCATATAATGGATCATTTAACAATCATTTGCTTCTCATATTTTCAAATTATTTTTGGAACAATTTTGCAATCAAAATTATCTCAAATAACTAAACCCTTTAAATCCCCGGTTCTGACTAGAAACATTAATTTTTTAAATATGTGCTAGGAGGATTTGCAAAATTTTTAGACCTGCAGCCTATTGGTCTCTGTTAATTCTATGAATTAGTTTTTTTAAGTAGTGGTCTGCAATGGGCGGGATATTTAACATTTTTAAGAAAAAGTTGACAAACCCACCCATCCATGGGTTATTTTAAATCACCCTCCCACCCATTTATCTACGAAATTTTTAATGCCCGCGCAATGTATATTTGATTGGTTGATCTTGATTTGGTTTTTATTTATTTTAGCATATTTTTTAAATAAACACTCATTTTACTCGAAAAATATCGCAAATTTTTCAGAACCGCTCATTCTATAACTACATTTTTAACCAAATCTCTAGCCCGTCTAATGTATAAATTTTTTTAACCCTATGGGTTGGCATGGATGAGCTTTAGATTTACAACTTAAGAAATACTTTGATTCATAAAATGAGGGATTGACCCCCCCCCCATAATACTAATTTTTTTAAAGATATTTTTGTTTGTCATAAAGTAGTTTGATTTAAAATTAGAAAAACCAAAACGCGATCACCAATGAGTCTGACTGATCTGAGTTAATTAATGATCACTTTCATTACCATCATATCATAATAAATTATTTTTTAAATTTAGACTTTTCCCATGTTATATCTTATAATTTTGATTTAAAAAATAAATAGTATTTGCCTGGGAAGCCATAGACAAAGGTATAGATGTTAATCAACAGTCTGAGCCTACAAAATTGGAATTGCTCTATCGGGAATTTAAAGAGAAGCGTGAGGAATTGAAAGGTGATTTACGAAATACTCTTTATGATAAGTATGGTAGGCAGGAAGACTTCGAGGCGCCCCCCGTTCAATTGTTGCTAGCGCAAAACGTAATTTGATAAGTTATTTATAATATAACTTTAATAAATTAGTGACATCACTCACATTCATGGGAAGATATTTTTGGGCTATTTTATTGGTAATATGGAACCAAGATTTTTTTCGTTCCGGTCCATTCCAATTTCCTTTAATTTAAAAAATATTTCATTGTATGTTTGCTAAGGTTGGCATAATTAAATCAATTATTTTTTTGAATAAAAATCATAATTTAAATTTTTTTTGACTTGTGTTTTAAATAATTATTAGTCTTTTGTTTTCAAATAAAATTTTTGGTATATAAGTTTTAATTAATTACTATTTTATAAATGGTTTTTTGATGTACTAATCCTAAAATTATTTTTTGGTTTAATAAACTTATACATCTTAATATTAATAAAATGTAAAGACATACTAAAAATTCCTATAATTATTTTGTCCTGTTTAATTAATATTAATTCAATATTTTGTTAATGCGAAATTTAATTCAGATGCAGCTTAACAATATTAATTCTAGTTTATATAAAAAAAACTATAATTTTAAAATAGTCAATATTGTTAACAATTTTCCAATAAGACTTTATCACTTGTTTTTCAATAAAGTTTTAAATTTTTTTTATGTTTTGGACGCAGGATGAACAAAATAATATTCAATGTTAAATAAATGAAAAGAATTATATTCAAAAAATACCACAAGATTGATTATATGATTTTTTATAATTATCAACTGATAAAACTATAACTGGTCACTTTACGAAGGCAGTAATCTTTGAAGGTTTTATATTACTTTTTTTCATAAAATTTTTTTATAGTGTTTCTTATTTAATATTTTAAAAATTTTTTCACTTTAGTTGCTAATCGGCATATTTTGTTTTAATATATAAAAAGTGAAAAATTGAAATCTTATAAATAATAATAATTTTATAGTTTAATTTATTATTAAATAAATAACTAAAATGATATTTGATTGTTATTGAAGGAATCCTACATAGAATACTCACGAACGGGGCAGGTTGTTAAGGGGCAAGAACGGGCGAAACTCAAATCTAAATATGAGGAAGATGTTTACATTCAAAATCATACGGTATAGTTTTTTTTTAACATTAATAAAGAAGAAATTCAATTTCTCATAATTTAAGTTATTTTAAATTAGCCAAAATAATGGTTATAAGCAGGGATCCAAACCGAAACGAATATCGGTTCGGGTTCAGTTCGTAAAAAATTAAAATATCGGTTCGGTTCGAACCTCTAAATACCCTACATTCGAATTATGTAGAGGGGAAATTTTTTTTTATTTTATCAAATTTAAAAAACATGCATAAAACCTTCATTTTTATTAATTGTACATTATAAAATAATATTTAATTTATAAATATAAAAATAAAAATCAATAATTAATTTTAATATGAACAATATTTGACTTTTTTTACTTAAATTTTTTTTATTAAGCCGGATAATTAATACATTTTTAAAATTAGTCTCACTCATCTATAAAGAGATAGTATAAATTTAATAATTGAAAAACATCTTTCCACACTAACTTGAGCCGACACTGCCAATATGATATCAGATTAGATGTGTCATTTATAATATTTTGGATTTAATTTTTCTCTAAGCATTATAATTTATAAGCTTAAAGTATTTAAAAAATGTTGTAAAATGACAATATACTAAAGTTTATAAAAATTATGATCGACGCTTATCAATCAAATGGGATTGATGCTAATTTTAAAATAATTCAAATAAAATTGAAATTTTTTCAATATACTAATAATAACTTACATATTATTTTATAAGAATAAGTTTATAAAAATTATGATCGACGCTTATCAATCAAATGGGATTGATGCTAATTTTAAAATAATTCAAATAAAATTGAAATTTTTTCAATATACTAATAATAACTTACATATTATTTTATAAGAATAAAATCATGAGGGTTCAGAAGCATTTTAGCGGTTCGGTTTAGGTTCAGCTAGAATTTTTTTAGCGGTTTAGGTTCGGTTCAGGTTCGATAAAAAATACCGGTTTTTAGCGGTTTAACGGTTCGGTCCAGATTCGGTTTGGATCCCTGGTTATAAGTAGCAAACATATCAATTGGCCCCCTTATTTATACTTATTTTAAGCAAGTAAGGTTTTCTGGATCTCACCAAATAATAAGTGAATTTATTACAATTTGTCCAAAATTTTGTAAACAACCTATCTATATTTTAATTGATAATTTTTTTTCCACCATCATTTTAGTCTGTATGGGGATCTTTTTGGTATCAACAATGTTGGGGTTACAAATGCTGTAATTCATTCGTTAAACAATCTTATTGCATGGGGGAAAAAGGATTACAATTATTCAAAGTAAATATTGTCGAATAAAAATGTTTGTTCAGTTTGTTATTACTCATTATAATAATGTTAAAATTGGATTTTAAAAATGCTATCAAAAATATTATTATTAAAAATGTACTAAACTGGGTTTTTTCTATATTTAGACTCGACCGCTTATGGCAAAATGGTCGGTTTTTTTGCCGGTGTTCTTTTTAAAAAAAATATATATTTATTAATATTTACTCCTTGTCTCTAATTTAAATCTGAAACTTAATCAACGAAGTACTTATACCAAGTTACAACATTAAATTTTTTTAATGGTAAGAATGAGATTCTGAATCTCTTTTATAAATCATTTATTGACGGACGATTTTTATCATGCTATTTTTTACAGGAAATAAATTTTGGCATGTATAGAATACCTACTGCATACATTTTTTTATTATTTAATTTATATCAAAAATCTTATGATATAAAAAATTAAAGATGAAACCTCAAACAAACGTTGTTTTTCCTATTTTTTATTGCTATTACGATCCTTATGGATATACCTTGTCAGCATTTTATTGCAAATTTTTTATCATTAAAATTAGGAGTCTACCGATACCAATTTTTGGAAGCCGATTTGATATTGCTGATATCTAGATATCGGCCAATTACCAATTTAATAACATTCATTTGATTTTATTTATACATATTTATTATATTTTTATTTTCAAAAATATACTATATCGAATTTAAATTATATTTTAAGCTAGACTTATTTATATATTCATCAAAGAAAAATATGTAAACATTGATAAATCATCTATTTATATAGTAAAATCGTTGTAATCTTTTTTTGTTCCAAAAGTCTTTCTATTGTGTATCAAGTTTATCATGATCAATATAAAGTGTATTTTTTTAAAATTATTTATTAAGTTTATAAATCATAAAATTCTATCAATTTAAAAATTTAATTAGACGCCATTTAATCAGATCTAATCGGTAAATTTAATAATCAGCCGCTAACCGATATTTTAAAAGAGACGAAAAATCGGCCGATCCAATAAAAGATATCTATATCTTACAATCATCTATACCAAAACTTATTTCAAATTTTTTATTATCGCAATCAAATTATAATTTGCTCATTCATTTTGTTAAAAAAAATTCGGATATGACTTTTTTAATTTTAATTTAAAAACGATTGCAATTTATAAAATAAGGTACCATATGCATTAAAATAAAATACATCTAAAAAAATGAAAATTTTATAATAAAAAATGTTAAAATACGCGAAAAGGTGCCTCTAGGTAATGACACCGTTGATTCATATATTATGTGACCTACATATTTCAATTGAAATTCGTTGACGCCTTTCCGAGGATAACCCGAAATTAAAAGCCGGCTCTGGTTCCAAAAGCACCGATTGTATCAGAAACATCGGGGATTAAAGTGATATTAGGAATGTTAATATATTTATTTATTTTTATAATTTCCGCGCTTACCAAAGAGGAGCTAAAGGATAGTGCAAAACGATCAACGCATGTATAATCCTGGCATAGCGGGATACCGTCCATGGAATGAGTGTCTTATGTTGTCTCAGAAATTAGGGGTCCTACGGGTTCCGACGTTGATGGAACATTGGTTGGGCGGACAGTTCTAACAATATAATTTACTGCTTGGTGGCTTGAATGGCGGCCTTAAGCGACAATGAAGAGGATGATAGCCTAAGTAGGCAGGGAGTGAACAGAATTTGCAAGATAAGGTTGACGATATCATAGCCTAAACCAAGGCTTGTTCCCATCGAATTCTTCTTTGAAAAGAAGCAAACCAAGGTTAGAGCTAGGAATAGCCTTGAGCCATTTATAACCTAAATTTAATTGTTGATGGGGAATTTATACTTTGATTTATTGGGGAGGTGATATCTTGGTTAGATCGAGAAAAGACCCTTCATTCATCGCTCGAGTAAAACGATTCAACTTAATCCTGGATTAAAGGTAATTCCCAGTCTTGCTGTTTGGAGTAAAGACAAGGGAGAATTTGAGACGTTTGACCTCCATGGGTCCGGGGCCAACCTCAGTTGGGTATGTGGTGATAAATAATGTTAATAATTGGTTGACTTTTGGTGACAAGAGAAAAGCTGCAAATTTCAGTGAGTCAGGAATTTTATTTTTTAATAATTATTTTTTTAATGGCTAAAATTTGTTATACTGATTTAAAGCTTATTTTTTTTATCCCCTTTTTTATATGTGAAAACAAAATTTTTTTTTTTTGTTTTTTAAGTTTTTTTTCTCGTTTTTTAAATCCATAATTGAAAATAAAAATTAGTTTAAAAGTTTACTGCAGAATTTTCTGAAGATTTGCAGGATAGGGACTCTATACATGCTGGGATTCACTTTCGGTAAAATCAAATTTCTAAAATTAAAAAATCGAACTCCCTAAATAGTAGTGTTGTTAAAACGCCGCGAGTCGCGACCCCGACCCAAAGCTCGGGTCGTTTTAGACTCCGACTCAATGTTTGGGTCGTTTTTTTCGACTTCGACCCGAGTTCAAGCCGAAAAAAACGACTTCGACCCAAAATATGGGTCGTTTTTTTCGACTCCGACCCAAGTCCAAGCCGAAAAAAACGACCTCGACCCAAAATATGGGTCGTTTTTTACGACTCCGACTCAAAATTTGGGTCGTATTTTTCGACTCAAACTTGAAATTTGGGTCGTATTTTTCGACTTAAACTTGAAGTTTGGGTCATATTTTTCGACTCAAACTTGTAGTTTGGGTCGTATTTTTCGACTCCAACTCAAAGTTTGGGTCGTTTTTCTGACTCAGACTCAAACATCGTGTCGTTTTATTCAATCGACCCAAAATATGGATCTTTCTTTTTAAAGACGACTTAAAGTTAGGGTTGCTTTTTTTCACCCCTAACCCAATATCTAGATCATTTTTTTCGACCAAAAGTCAAATAACATTATATTAATATTATAGGCGGGAAAGTTATTTAAAGCTTCTTTAAAATAATGCTCTGATTAACTATTCATCATAGTTATATTTAAAAATTTTTAAGTGATGTACCATAGAAAAGTGCCATTTGTCATGATAATTATTTTTGAGCTTTTTTAAATGAAATAGATAAAAATATATATTTTAGACATGTTAAATCAAAATTTCAGTGATGATGTACCATAGATAAGTGGTAATTGTCATAATCGCTATTTTTGAACTTTTTTGAGTTTTTTTAAAGCAAATTGCTAAAAATATATATTCTAAACATGTTAATTAAAAATTCAGTGAGGATGTATCATAGATAGGTGACAATTGTCATAATCGCTATTTTTGAACTTTTTTCAATTTTTTTAAAGGAAATAGCAAAAAATATATATTCTAACCATGTTAAATTAAAAATTCAGTGAGGATGTATCATAGATATGTGACAATTGTCATAATCGCTATTTTTGAACTTTTTCAAATTTTTTTAAAGGAAACATCTTAAAATATATATTCTAAACATGTTAAATTTAAAATTCAGTGAGGATGTATCATATATAGGTGACAATTGTCATAATCGCTATTTTTGAACTTTTTAAAATTTTTTTAAAGGAAATATCTAAAAATATATATTCTTAACATGTTAAATTAAAAATTCAGTGAGGATGTATCATAGATAGGTGACAATTGTCATAATCGCTATTTTTGAATTTTTTCAAATTTTTTTAAAGGAAATAGCTAAAAATATATATTCTAAACATGTTAAATTAAAATTTCAGTGAGGATGTATCATAGATAGGTGACAATTGTCATAATCGCTATTTTTAAACTTTTTCAAATTTTTTTAAAGGAAATATCTAAAAATATATATTCTAAACATGTTAAATTAAAAATTCAGTGAGGATGTATCATAGATAGGTGACAATTGTCATAATCGCTATTTTTGAACTTTTTCAAATTTTTTTAAAGGAAATAGCTAAAAATATATATTGTAAAGATGTTAAAATAAAATTTCAGTGAAGATGTACCATAGAAAAGTGACAATTGTCATAATCGCTATTTTTGAACTTTTTTCAATTATTTTAAAGGAAATAGCAAAAAATATATATTCTAAAAATGTTAAATTAAAAATTCAGTGAGGATGTATCATAGATATGTGACAATTGTCATAATCGTTATTTTTGAACTTTTTCAAATTTTTTTAAAGGAAACATCTTAAAATATATATTCTAAACATATTAAATTTAAAATTCAGTGAGGATGTATCATAGATAGGTGACTTTAACATGTTTAGAATATATATTTTTAGCTATCTCCTTTAAAAAAATTGAAAAAAGTTCAAAAATAGCGATTATGACAATTGTCACCTATCTATGATACATCCTCACTGAATTTTAAATTTAACATGTTTAGAATATATATCTTTAGATATTTCCTTTAAAAAAGTTCAAAAATAGCGATTATGACAATTGTCACCTATCTATGAAACATCCTCACTGAAATTTTAATTTAACATGTTTAGAATATATATTTTTAGCTATTTCCTTTAAAAAATTTGAAAAAGTTCAAAAATAGCGATTTTGACAATTGTCACCTATCTATGATACATCCTCACTGAATTTTTAATTTAACATGTTTAGAATATATATTTTTAGATATTTCCTTTAAAAAAATTTCAAAAATAGCGATTATGACAATTGTCACCTATATATGATACATCCTCACTGAATTTTTAATATAACATGTTTAGAATATATATTTTTAGCTATTTGCTTTAAAAAAATTGAAAAAAGTTCAAAAATATTGATTATGACAATTGTCACCTATCTATGATACATCCTCACTGAATTTTTAATTTAACATGTTTAGAATATATATTTTTAGATATTTCCTTTAAAAAAATTTAAAAAAGTTCAAAAATAGCGATTATGACAATTGTCACCTATCTATGATATATCCTCACTGAATTTTTAATTTAACCTGTTTAGAATATATATTTTTAGCTATTTCCTTTAAAAAAATTTGAAAAAGTTCAAAAATAGCGTATATGACAATTGTCACCTATCTATGATACATCCTCACTGAATTTTTAATTTAACATGTTTAGAATATATATTTTTAGATATTTCCTTTAAAAAAATTTGAAAAAGTTAAAAAATAGCGATTATGACAATTGTCACCTATCTATGATACATCCTCACTGAATTTTTAATTTAACATGTTTAGAATATATATTTTTAGCAATTTGCTTTAAAAATACTCAAAAAAGTTCAAAAATAGCGATTATGACAATTACCACTTATCTATGGTACATCATCACTGAAATTTAGATTTAACATGTCTACAATATATATTTTTATCTATTTCATTTAAAAAAGTTCAAAAATAATTATCATGACAAATGGCACCTTTCTATGGTACATCACTTAAAAATTTTAAAATATAACTATGATGAATAGTTAACCAGAGCATTATAATTTAAAGAAGCTTTAAGTAACTTTCCCGCCTATAATATTAATATATACTAAATGTTATTTGACTTTTGGTCGAAAAAAATGATCTAGATAATTGGGTTAGGGGTGAAAAAAAGCAACCCTAACTTTAAGTCGCCTTTAAAAAAAAGATCCATATTTTGGGTCGGATTGAATAAAACGACCCGATGTTTGAGTCTGAGTCAGAAAAACGACCCAAACTTTGAGTTGGAGTCGAAAAATACGACCCAAACTTCAAATTTGAGTCGAAAAATACGACCCAAACTTCAAGTTTTAGTCGAGAAATACGACCCAAACTTCAAGTTTGAGTCGAAAAATATGACCCAAACTTCAAGTTTAAGTCGAAAAATACGACCCAAATTTCAAGTTTGAGTCGAAAAATACGACCCAAATTTTGAGTCGGAGTCGTAAAAAACGACCCATATTTTGGGTCGAGGTCGTTTTTTTCGGCTTGAACTCTGGTCGAAGTCGTAAAAAACGACCAAAACTTTGAGTTGGAGTCGAAAAAACGACCCAAAATTTGGGTGAGCTCTGTTCGAGCCGACTCGGCTAAGCCGATTAACAACACTACTAAATAGTTTAAAGTTGAGAATTCCAAATCACCACAGAAGGATTCCAGTGTAGTCGTCATTCTAGATTAACTCACAACATATCGTCAGCTATGAATTATAATGTTCTATATCCAATTTTTTAAAAAAATATTGTATTTTAGATTAAGAGATCACAGGGAAATAATGATTATTTTAAAATTATATTTTAAACATTTTTATTGATAACACAGTATTGAAGGAATGAGTTATTAAAAAAAAGTGAATATAGAACACTATAATACTCAGCCGATGATATATATTATATTGTAAATAGAAAATTAATAGTTGATCATTACAAATTATATTTAAAATATTGAATACTGTCGATTTTTTTTAAGATCTCTAATAATTGTATTAAAATCTAATCTCAAAAAAATTAATTAATTTTTTATTACCCTATTTATTTTTAAAACGAATTAAATAATCATTCATATTTTTTGTTAAATAGGAAAGATTGGAAAATGAAGCCGATGAAAATCAAACTCAGAACGAATTTGAAAATCGAACCTCTAAAAGGATAAAAATAACATGACATCGATTTTTTACTCCGATTATTACATACTTCAATATTTATATTATTTTATTATTAATGTGAACATTTCTTAATGTATTTATTTAATAATATTATTTATTGATCGATATAAATTAAATTATTATTCTTATAACATATTAAAAAAGATTATTATGTTCAAATATTTATTCCAAAAATTACATTAGAGTTAGGTGGGGGGGCTCAGTTTTGGTCTTATTTTTTAATTTAAAAAATATCCTTTTATATTTCTAAATCAATTGAAGTTTAACTATTAATGTAAAGGTTTACAATAAATTTGCTTGATATGAATTTAAAAAAAAAAAATAATATCTAAGAATGTAAAAAAATTTGGATGTGTATTCTATTTTTAAAAATTTAATTTTTTTCCCAAACTCTACTATATAAATACATTTTTACTAACAATTTTTAAAAATTATTTATGGTATTTAGAAATGAAAAGTGTCCCACATCCTATTCAATTCAATTATTAACATTTAAAAAAATAATACCGGCCTTATTTTATTTGATTATATATTTTTAAAATGTTAAAAAAGACAATTATACTTTAATTCATAATATTATATATATTACAAAAAAATGTTTATAATTTATATATAAAGTAAAGGCTCATGAACAGGGTTGCCAGGTCAAAATTTTCAAATTGTGGGAGAAATTCGGTATTTTGTGGGAGTAATATAAAAATTATGGGAGAAATATAAAAATTGCTAACCGGGATTTAGAATTGACTTAGTTATCAGCTTATTATTTTTTATAAATATAAAATCGAATCTATTTTCCAAAATAAAATAGGTAATTATTTTTCAAAATAAAATAGCCAACTATTTTTCAAAATAAAATAGCCAACTATTTTTCAATTTTCAAAATAGGTAATTATAGTACGACACAAAATTTCTTAAATACTATCTTTATTATTAAAATAACATTGATTTATTATAATAAACTAATTTTGTTTAAAAATAATAACCAACGATCTTTTTTAAATACAAAAGAATGTAAACAAGATAAAATTTTATAAAAAAATTGTAATTTTACAATGTAAAAAAATATATTTTATGCTAATGTATAAATAAGATTTTATAAAAAAACAAACAATTTTAAATTTACAATGTAAAAAATAATTATAATCAGTGCGGGGAAGTTGTTCTACAGTATTTAGTTAATACAATGGGGGAAGGGAATTATGATATTTTGAGGCATCAAAAATCTTCAAAGCATAAATCAGTACAGGGCAGTTTATCAACATCTATTGCAAAACAAAAATATTCTTCAAAAATAAGAAATAATACAGATGCAATTACAGTTGCGGAAATGGTAAATATCTTTCATGCAGTACAACATTCAGAGAGCTACTTAATATCACAATGTTGGTAGAATCTTTCCCGATAATATTTAACGACTAATATAAATGAAAAGTATACTTTGTAGAACACAAATGAGCAAGGTTATCATCAATGTTTTAGGATATAAATCCAGAAGGTCAATTCTTGACGATTTGAAAGATGTGCAAACATATGCAATTCTAACAGATGCATCTAATAAGGAGATATCAAAACATTTCCCTTGATCCTCCCCTATTTCAACAAAATTAATGTCATTTCAATAAAACTATTAAAAAATTTTTCTCCAGATATGAAATATCCAAAGACATAGCTAACCATATATAATGGTAAATATGGCAGATTTGGCATTACCAATGTATTGCATGGCAGCTTTCTGATCTGATAATTCCTCAGTGAATTTGGCAAAAACCAGAGTGTATTTACAGAATTGAGTCAGCATAATGTTGGTTGACAGGTTCCTCCTAATACGCGCCATCGTAGAATTTTAAAATTTTACAAACCTTTAAAAAATAAATAGATTATAAAAGCTGTCCTAATATTTTGAAAAAAATTTTCAAAAATAAATTGCAGAAGTTTATTTAGGAATTTTACATATAGGAAATCTACTATATACTGTTAATATGCAGTTGCAATCAGAAGAATATAATTTAATAAAGGTTCACTAAATTATGCTGCAGAAATACCAAAGTATCGGATAATTATTAAGATTTAATATGATGTCATGTTTGAGGAGATTGTAATGCTTCTTTATTTTTATGATTTGCCAAAATATTCAAAATATTAATTTTACAATGTAAAAAATAAATTTATTTGATTTTATGCAAATGTATAAATAAGATTTTATAAAATATAGAAAGTCAAATAGTTATAGTTAATTATATTTTATTTGAGATTTAAATAATGGAACTAAAAGTTTACCGTCGTTATTAAGATATTTATAAAATTCCTGGCATGACATTTATTAATTTTGTTTAACCATTAACTCAGCCTCTAATGTTGTTAAAGCAATTCGATTTCTCTCCTTTCTCCAGGCAGTCCTCATCAGGCTAAAAATGCGCTCCGATGAGGCATTAGAATGAGGTAAGGAGAAAACATACTCGCAAATTTTTTCCAAGCATGGGGATTTATCGTTATTACGAAAAAATTCCACCCATTTCTCCTCTGCTTTTAGACCATCTAATATTCTGGCGAATCATAAAAAATGGAAAAAATTACAATCTCTTCAAACAAGGCTTCAATATCTATCGGTAATTTTAATATCTGTTCCAAGGTCATAATATTTATACACTTGTAAATAGAGTTATTAAAATCAAATCTTGATTGTAAATATTCCAAAATTGTCTTAATAAAAATATTTGCTTCATTTAAAAATACGTTAATTATAGTAATATTTGAACATTTTAATATGATATTTTTAGCAATAGCGCCATAAAATTTATTATCTATTTTTAACTGTAGAGATGAACAGAGCTGTAGCATGATTTTGTGAATCTTTATCAATAAAGAATCTTCTGATTGCAACTGAATATTAACTACATGAAGTAGATTTCCTTCATGGGAAACTAATCCCAAATATGCTTCTGACATTTCATCCTCGAAATTTTTTTTTAGCAAAATAGAACATTTTATTACTTAAATCTGTTTGGTATATGGGATATAATATCCACTTCTAAAAGTTCTATTCTTCTAATACAAAAATTTTGAAAATGTCGAGTGGAGCACTGCAATTCTAGATAACGATATAAAATATATTAAGTAATTTAAAATATATTTATAATAATTATACATACTGTTCTAACTTCTATTCTTTTTAACACAAAAATTTTGAAAATGTCGAGTGGAGAATTGGAGAATTTTATAAAAAATATATTTTAGAGCGAATAAAATAAAAGAAGAAGAACTAGACATATTATATTTAAAATTTATTTTAAAAATATAAAAATAATCAAATACTGTCTCTCAAAATTATTATTTATATATTAAAAACATTAAAATGCTAAAAAAAAATTGTGGGAGAAATTAAAAAATTGTGGGAGCTTTTTGTGGGAGATTTCTAATTGTGGGAGTTTTGTGGGAGTGAGATGTATGTGGGTAAACAAAAAAATTGTGGGAGACTCCCACTGATGGGGGGAGACATGGCAACCCTGCTCATGAATGCTATCATTGAAACTTAACTTTTTAGCCTTATTGATTCCGGGTTTTCTTGCTTAGTTACCAAATCTAATTTTTTGCAGAAACAAGGGAATTGTCAAAAGTTATAAATATAGTGGAAATTATAGGGATAAAATTATGCTAAATTTCTGAACATTTAGAAATTTTTAATTGTTCATTATGTTAAATTGAATTTTGTAGTGGTCGCTTTAGCCCGCTACTTTAAAAAAAAATAGCAATACCTCACTACTAATGCTCTACTTCGCTACTTTCAACTTTATATAATAAATGCACATGAAAATTATTAAAATATAATTATAATTAATTCTAAAATCGTAAAGTTTTTATTTATATTTTAACTGTATTATAAATCTAGTTTTCAAAATAATTTAAAATGTCCACGATAAAGCTTGATATTAAAGATAATTTTGTTTACAGATCATATCAACAAAGTAATTTCCCTGGAAAATGATGATAATATGGATTTCATTTTCCTTGTAAAAAAAGATTGATAAATTTCATTGTAGGATGTGCCGGAAGGTTTTATCATCAAACAAGACTAGTGCGCAGCCCATATTTTAATCTTTAAAATTTTGAATCAAAACTGTATCTATAATAGTTTATAAGCTAGGTGTTTATTTGAAAGTTAATTTTCTGGGCGAGTCTAAACCAATGAATCATATGGTTTGTTTAAACTGGCCATAAGATATTTAAGAATAATATAAATTAAAAATTATATTAAAGTTTCATTTTATCATCAGAGTCACATATAATGTTATTTTATAAATTTATGGTAACATGTTCAAAATCAACCATTCATCTTTTTATATAAATAAAAAAATTTAAAAAAACATGCTAAAAAAATATTTATTTCAATCCTTTCGCATTTTAACCAATTTTGAGAGGAATTGGTTCAATAGATAAAAAGTCAAAGGATGTTGGCCATCCAATTATCCCTTGCACAAATTTTATTCGAAATATTACTTATTATAAATATAGACTGACTAGCAAGATCAAAAACGCCGCCCACTATAGATGATTTTTTTGAAATAAATAATACTAATTTTTAAATCTAAAAATACCCAAATGAATGTTTTTGACGATTTCTTTTATATAAAAATTTTTCTTTTTTCTCTCTAGCTTTCACCTTTTCTGGTGGTAAGAACCTTCAACATCTCCTCCACTCTATGTTATTTATACTATCTCTTTTATCTAATTTATACTTCTTTATAAGGCTCTAACTTTATGGCCCCATTGAAGTTTTGGCCTTACTCTTTTACGTTTGCCCATAACTTACAAACTCTCAACCTTATTTCCTATGTAGTTCATAGGCCTTCTCATTGTGTGCCCATACCACCTAAGTCTGTTTACCATTAACTTAGTCTTAATGGGCACTACCTTTAAACTACTTAGTATTCTTGTACTGCGCACTTTATTCTTTCTTGTTACCCCAGCAATCATCCTCAGCATTCTCATCTCCATAGTTTGTAGACTTCTCTCACCTGATTCTTTGGTTGGCCATGTTTCCGAACTATATAGAATAGTTGGTTGTACTATGGAACTGTAAATTTTTCCCTTTAATTTGTGTGGGATTCTTTTGTCAAATAGCACTGCAGATAAAGATCTCCACTTTAGCCACCCTTGATTAATTTTACTCTTTATATCTTTTTCTATTGTGCCGTTTATTTATATAGTGGAGTCCAAATATTTGCAGCTTTCAATAGCCGATATCTGCCATTCATTTATATCAATACTCTCTGCTTCATCTCCTCCTATCACCATATACTCCGTCTTTTCTCTATTTACTTTTAGTCCGTCTGAAATATGTATATAAAATTTAACACTGCATTACCTGCTAGAGTTAATCGAATATTTAGTCATAGATTATATTTTCTGATCGTCACTCTAGACTTGGGGATGACATTATGGAAATGTAATAATTATTGTGATGCAATAAAAAATAAATAAATTATATATATTTGCAATTTTAGTCATAATTTTTTATAACAATATGGAAATGTTATTATTAATGAAAAGCAATAAAATATAAAAAAATAATATACATTTGAAATTTTAGTCATAATTTTTATTTGTGGAAGATACGTAAATAATTTTAAAAAAATTCTAAATTCGGTTAAAAATACACTAATTTTTTGAATTCTTTTGTAAAATAGCGATAGCGCCTCATACCCTAAAAGTAGCTTTTAACAACACTGGTAATAGATCATAATGAATCGTCCTAAAAGATAAATTGTGACTCTTAATTAGGAATTGCTTTAAATTTGAGGAGATAGACATTCTAGTTGAACCGACCCGTGGAAATTTTATTATTGGGTTTTTACAACCAGCTCATAATTTTTTTACTCCGCCCATTAAATCTACTTTTTGCATGTTGCCCGACCTCAGTTATTTTTTATGAAGATGAAGGAAATCTAGCCTACTTATATTTCAGACACATAACTGGGGGGAACCCATCATAAATTTAATTGTTCTTGTAAATATATTAGTGAAAAAATGATCCCTGAACACTCTTTTCTTCCTCAAAATTCTGGATCCGATCTTATCAAGCCAAGCCCATATCATGAAAAGCCCGTCCACTCGTTATTTTGAATTTTTTTTAACACCCGCCCACTTCTATTTTTTTTTAAAATTTGCCCGCCAATTTATCTAAATTTTGTTTAACCCGTTTGCCTAATGTTTAAATATTATTTAAATGGCTGGTTTCGCTCATTATTTATTTATTTTAATGTATTTTTAATTAAACATATATAATATGCAATATTATGAAATAAAACTATTATTTTTAATTAAAGTCTGTTCTTCTTATTTCGCCTTAAAAATAATAAAAATTAGCTCGGCCATTACTTTAAAATTTTTTGACCCGCCCGCCCCCCAACAAATATTGAAAATATTTTAGAATCCGATCACGCCCGACCGAGGCTCGGACGGGCCGAAAACCTACCCATTGCAGACCGCTATCCTCGTCCAAAAGAACAAAAAATCTCAAAATATTAAGAAATTTCCGATGATCATATTTTCATACCTATTGTATATATCACACATAATACCCCAAATCAGTAAACTTACAAATGAACCAGAAGGTTTTTCCTTCCTACAAAGGCTAAATTAACTTTAATCAGATTTCTTACTTTATATTTCCTTATATATCCATATATAATTGTATACTGATCGTAATTTTGAACTAATTTATTGTTCACTCTGTATGTAAGGTGCATAAACTACATAATTTAAATAGTGATCTATTACATTTTAAAATAATAAACGATTTTTATATTGAAAGGAAAAATCATTTATAAAATTTTTTATAGAATTTAATTCATCAAGATTTCCAATTAAAAAGATTTATATATTAAAGCACTACATACTTTAAATTTTAAAACATTTCAGATAAATTGAAGATTATTTTTTGCCAACAATTCCATTAGTATACTCATACGAAGAATTAAAACCTATATTACCGCTAATTCATAGTTAGCGTAACGCTGCGAATTATACAAAATAATGAGGGGTTACTCTTCACAGTTAGGGCGAATTCGTGGCGAAGTATACAAAATTTGTTGTATTTTTATATACTTTGCAGCGAATTCGCGCTAACTGTGAATGCAGTATTAGAAGTAATGTTGTTAAACGTCGTCGATTTTTAAAAACGGCTAACTAAATATTTTAGTCAGAAAATTATTGCCTAAGCCTCGAGATTTCGTTAAAGATGTCCATACCCATGTGTCATCTAGAGAAAAAAAAATCTTTAGGCTTGCATAATATTTTTTCTGAATAAAATATTAAGTTAGCCGTTTTTAAAAATCGGCTTAAATCGAGCCTTTTAACAACTCTAGTTATAATTACGACATCAAAAAATCGATTGGACTAGTTCGACTTAATATACATGAACATTCTGACATCATCCCCAAGAACAACCTATTGAATTGTGGTAATTGCATATAAGATTAAATTTGAATTTGGGAAGGGTATATTGATTAACTTTTTAAATCACATATAATGCTTAATTTTATATTATGATTTTATTTTATAACAATATTATATCCATATCCACTCAAATATTCAGCATTTTCCAATATTTTATTATTTATGTTTAAAATTGTCTTTTTTAAAATATGATTAGTTATAATATATTTTATGATAATCATTCCCATTAAATTTTAAGTGTTCCAAAAAAACAAATTACCCCCCCCCCCCCCACTCCTGCGACGATATTTCCATATTATTAATTACATATTTTTAATTATAATGGTAATCCCTCCCATCACAAATTTTAAAAGAATAAATTAATAATGCTCTACTACCAACTATAAATATTGTGAACGTAAAAGAGTCATTTTTGGAACATGAATTCAATTAAAAACCCCATTTACAATTTATGAATTATTATATTATATTGTTTGGCATGAATATGAGATTACTATTAGAATTAATCCTTTTAATTTACTTTTAAAAGGATAGCATATCTATGATTGTGTGCAATATATAGATTTGGTCTATGTTTGCAATATCATTGTATTATAAATCTAAAATAAAGCATTAATTTTTTACAGCAATGCATTTTGCTCTATTTCATGTAAAAATTAATAGATAATCCACTAGTAATACCCTACCGCTTGTCTACTCCTCTTAAATACCTCCCCCTAACCCCCCCCCCCTCCCCCCTTAAAAAAATTGATGCAAACTGTTCCTACCCCAACGGCTCATGTATAGACGCTATCGATAGAAAATTCTTGGATATGTGCCTGTCTCTCTCTATCACATTTCTTTCCACAATTACCATTTTAGGAATAGGTTGTGCTCAGGCGCGTACGCAGGAATTTGGTCTGGGGGGGGGATAATAAATTTTTTTAAGAAATAATATTTTTAATTAAAAATACTAAGCATAAATTTATTAGGATTAATAACTTTTCTAATACACAATTTTAAACTAATGTGAATTAAAAAAATTATATATATAAACCGGCATTTAAATGTGAATCATAAAATATAAAGTGAATATAACCCACTATATAAATCACCTAAATGACCCAAAATTGAAATTTGAATTTTTTGAGCTTTTAAAATATATAATGTATAAAAAATTTAAATGTTGTAAATATAAATTAATACACAAAAAGTTTCTTAGGAATAATTGTATTTTGTATGTTTTGAGCTAATTTTTCAATTATCAATCCTTGCTTGGCGTTAAATGTCTATGAATATTCAAAAGATCCAAATCATTCAATCTACTTTCAGATGTTGTATTTCATAGGTATGTTTTTCACAGACTTGCAGGCCCGGCCCCTGAGCCGGACCGTATTTTAATTTTTTTAAATATACCCGGGCCGGGCCCGTAATTTTTTTTTAAAAACACCCGGGCTGGGCCTGAAAATTTTTTAAGAAAAAATATCCGAGCCGAGTTGTATATTTTAAAACCAAATATTTGAAATCGCCATTATTAGCTATAAATATCAAAAATAAATATAATTTATTTTAAAAAATTCGGGCTAAGCCAGCCGGGCCGGGCCTGTTTAAAAAAAACCCGGGCCGGAAAAAATTTTAAAATTAAATCTGGGCCTGGTCCTGCAAATGGTACCTCTGCAAGGCTCTGTTATTCTTCTTAAAAAAGTGAATGTTCTCTCATTAGTTTACTAAAGAGCTGCTAATATATATATAACCATTTTAATAATTGGGAGTATAATCTAAAATGTGTTTGAAATAAAAAGCATCCATAGCATTTTTTGGGACTGTATCAACCATAGTTAATCTTTTAATCATAGTTATTCAGCTAATAAGGCATCATAAGATATTTTAACATCTTCATGATAAAAATATAACAAATATTTATATTTTTTTCTATCACCATATGAAAAAGGTTGGGAGAGGGGACATTTGTTTTATAATACTCTTCTACTGATCCTATATTAATGTTTTGATGATGAGCTTGCTTGCTGCAAGTCGAGGGGGACAAATATTTAACACGTATAGCTCTGCTTTTGACTCAACAATAACATATAAAATATGAAATTCTTCAACAACACTAGCTCTATTTCCTTGAGTTCTAATAAAATGCTCTCCGCTATTCTCATCTTCTTAATCAAGTCAATGTTATGTTTTTGAAAAGTATTACATAAAATAGTTGTATAATTAAATAATACATTCTAATGAGAAAAAAAATTTGGAATAAGTATTGAATCCAATAATTTTCTTGCTTCTGAGGAAATATTTCTTTCAAGCCATTGTGATATTTCAGTAATAGCATTAATAATCAGCTCTTCTAACTCCAAAATAGCTGTTACTGTGGCGGAGACTCGATCTCGTTGGACAAGCTTGCAATTTTTTTCTCCCTGTTGGACAAGGAGTTTCAGAGATAATTATTATTTTATTAGAAATTTAGATAAATATTACGCCACTAAAATTTGAAAATAATAGGTTAATTACGCCAAGGAAAACTTGAAATCGAAATTGATTGATAAAATAACTTAGTAGATGAATGTAATAAATAAATGTAATTAAATATATATATATATATATATATATATATGTATATATGAGATAAGAATACATATTAACAAATATAAATTAATATTAACAATAATATTTTTGAAAAATATAATCCGGCATCTGCATTTTTTGGCTTTGGGGGGGGGGATTTGTCCCCCTGTCCCCCCCCCCGCTGCGTACGCGCCTGGTTGTGCTTGCTATCTCTACTGTATATTACATAATGTTTAATTTTTTGCGAATTTATATTATAGATTTGGTAATTTAGTTTGTAGCCCTATAATACAAAAATAATAAACATTGTTATTTATTTGTAGTATTAATCCAAATAAAAATATTCGCTTGAAATGTTAAAAATATATCAAAACTATTAAAATTTTACGAGATATTAGAAAAATACAGGGCCCTGCCTGATTTTTTATGATGAAATTGTCCGGTCTGAAATATTTTATGCAAATTACCGAGTCTGGTCTGGTCCATCAAAGTCTTCCATTTGGGCCGGGCTTTGAAGATCTCCAGTCACTTTAAACGTTCAAAAAATAAACAGTTAGGCCAAAATAAGATAAGATTATCTAAGATAAAATAAATATTTCATTGATAAATTTCATTTCAATATTTTTATAGGCTAAGTCTATAGCTTATTTACTTTCATCATAAGTGGTTAACAATAATTATTATAATATAAAATACAATCATTCAGACAGTTGCATCTTAATACATTATTGCTTACCAATAGTAGATCAGCTTTAAACGTAATATAATTTCCAATCACAATATGAGAAATAAAATGAAGTATTGGAGGAAATATAACTTTATTTATTTCGAGATTTTCGATATATTGCTAACAATAACAGAAGAAAAAGTTTTAAATATTATGTTCATATTTTTTTAAAAATGTTATTCAAGTGGATAAAACCAATATAACATTAGACTCTCAAACGCAAAAAGAAATTATACTTGAACAACAAAAGGCTCAATATTCTTTAATGGTTCATAAATTAAATAACACCTGTTGGGATAAATGCCTTTCTACAAATAAGCTATCAAATAAACTTGAATCTAAACAAGAATATTGTATATCATATTGCGTCGATCGTTTTATTGATGTATCCTTATATATAAGTAATCGTTTTGCCAATATGTTACAAAAAAATATATAAATAATGTAATAAAGCTGAATCACCCACTGTGAAATGTTTTTTACTTTTACTACTTTGCATTTTTATTTTTTTTATTACAATGATATATTAATAATTTATAGCACAAATGGAAATTTCATGCAGCCAATTTCTGTATCTTCATCCCAAATTTTAATCTTTATATCATAGCTTCCCTAAAATATAATATAATTATAGAAATTTTTTAGAATGAGAGTTAAAATTTGATCATATGATTTCCCTATAAACTTTCATAGATAAGATTAAAAAAATCCCAAGAACATTATTATCACATAATAATTTAAAAAATAACATGGTCCTTTTTAATATTTTTTATTTTGAATTGAATCATTATGCCTTTATTTTTTAACATAGATTTTTAAACTTATTAAATAACAATATTTTTGTTATTTTGCATTAGTGAAGGTCAATGGCTTGATTTTATTGGTTTAAACCAAATTGGACCATTTTGGTCTTGGCTTGTTCTGTACCAAAAGGAAAATTTTTTTTTTGATTATATATATTACTCTTTTTTTTAATTATCAAATTAAAAATCAACTTTAATTCCTCATAAACAATTATTTTCCTAGCTGCTGACTTAGTAAGATTGTTGTAAATAGATTTTCAAGCATTTTGCGATCTAGGTATTGTTTCATGGAAATATTTAATGATTTCAATCTAATCTTAGAGAAGTGGATCTTATTATTCTATCATAAATATTACCATATAACTAACTTGCTGGCTTTTTATTTATGGGGTGCTTGAAAGCTTTGTTTTTTTTAAAATTATGGGTTGATGTTAACTTAAAAAGGTTAATGTTATAATAAATGCTAATAAATGTTCTATTCCTTGGAATAGGGGCCAATTTCTAATTTGGGACTATTTCTGTATAGATTTCCTAACCCCTACAAATCTTAACTCAATCATCTTTGATACAAAGAGCTGTCAAAAATAAATAAATATTTGGAAATATCTGAAGAGTACATTTTTATACAGCCATGCTTAATCTTTAGGGAACTTGATTCACATAGAAAAATTACCAATGAACCTAGGGAAGAATTTTACTTTAAACATTTCTATTGCCATACATAAGTCAAATTAGTTTCATTGGAAACCTCCTTCCCAAGGAGCCAATTTTTTTAAAATTCTTTTACATTTTTTTGTATATAATTTTATTATATTAACATTTATAATGTATTTATATTATCATGACATGTTTTGATTCTAATCAATATTAAAAGATATCATTTTATATCAGACTGAAACAGAACCACATAGTTGAATTGTAGAGATCAGACCATGGGAACAATCAAAAGACAAACTTAATATAATATTTTATTGTCTATATATTATAAGTAAGAGTATTCAATTTTTGTTTATACTTGTTTTTATTTTCATTAAAAAAAATTCACATAAAAATATGAATAAGCAAAAAACAATATACATTAAATTTTATTAAGTGCTGGTAAAAATTAATTCTATCAAACCAAGCAATTTAACAACACTACAGACTCCTTACAACACCCTAGTGTTGTTAATCGACTCGTTTTGAGCCGAATTTTAAAAACGTCTAACTTAATATTTTAGCCAGATAAATATTGCCTAATCCTCAAGATTACAATATATGTCTGGATCTTTGTTCCTTCTATGAGCAAAATCTTCAGCCTTGGGTAATATTTGTCAGGATGAAGTATTGAGTTAGCCGTTTTTAAAAATTGGCTCAAAACGAGCCGTTTAACAACACTACAACACCCCCAATTTTTACATTTGTAAAAGAAATTTAATAAATATTTTTTTTATAAGATTGTATACCAGATGGAAAAAAATGGTTCCCATAAGTCTCCATTTTAAATTATGATTTAGAATATTGCCAAAGAAAAATAAAACTAAGACATAGGGTACTCAACAATTTTACACCAAAATATCTAACCAATAATCTCTTGCCCGAACACAAAAATAAATTTGAAACCTTATAATCCGAGACATCGAAAGGTAAAGAAACGGTTAAATTATTGATGGAATGTGATCCCACGTTAACTGGACACGAACAAGGAAATTTTTCAAAACCGGGATACGATTGGCATAGTGGTTTGAAATATTTTTCCATCGAAGTACATATCTCGAATTTGCTTTTTACGTTTTATAATTAGAAAAATAATGAATATTTAAATTATTTGAATCAGCTCTCCTTGTTAGTCTTCAGTCAACAATAAAATCTTCCAAAAGATAATTCATAATATTTATTTTATAATTATGCATCAAATTACACTTCTTTTTTTATAAGACAAGTGTCATTTTGTTTTCTAAAATTGCTCTCATGGATTCTTATAAAATTGATTGGAGTGGAGTTAAACTAGAGAGCATAAATTTTAGATATTTTTCTTAAAATCTATGGATTTTCTGAGCGTTTCATATATTTTTCTGAGAAATTCATTTTTTAATCTGAGCCTTTCTATTTTTTATACCTGAGAAATTAATATATTTTTTCTAGACAATTAAGTTTTTTTTTATCTGGCCATTAAAAAATAATTCTTAGTTTCAGTTTTTTGTCTGAACCTTAAGTAATTATTCTGAGAGATTAAAAATGTTTATCTGAGCATTTCAATTTTAATTCTGAGTGATTAAATAGGAGTCAATCTAAAAGAAAAAGTAGGGTTGATATCTTATATTTGATAAAATGGAAGAGTTAATTTATGATTGGAATGTCTTCCAAAGAAGGATGACATAACTCTTGATAAATAATTTACAAATAGTTTTTGTATGAGTATTGGATAAATTAATTGATTCAGCATTTTTTCATTGACTTGGAGTTTTTAATTAAAATAAAAATTAAAGCAATATTAGTCTACATATCAGAACATTCTCTATTTACTATATAATGGTTTAATTAGTTTTATATCTAAATTCTTATCATTTTCTCACAAGATTACTGCTTATAAATCAGGAATTTTAATAATAGCCATCGTCACATAATTTTAAATAAATATATTTTTTATGTAGTATAATAAAAAATTTGGAACCATTTTCCTTTATCACTATGATGCGGGCAAGGTAACGGTAAAGAGAACGAAAATGCTTCTTTGGCTATCATTACGTCAGCATAAGCCTTTCTCGGAAGCGGCTTAGATATGTTTACTACTAGCCAAACGGATATGGGCCCTGGCAGGATTAGTGGGTTTGGTTGCAGGTCAAGTTTCGATATAGTTACGATTGATTTCGAGTTTCCTTTTGTTGTTTAAAAAATAAATAAATATTAATATTTTGTTCTAAAATATGAACCCTTATCTCATTGGATCACAGAAGTAATGTCTTTCAAAATATTATGTACTCGTAATTCAAAATGTTTTAAAGGGAGTTGATATTTTTTTTTTATTATTAGGATATCTTTACAACAGGTAATTTTTTATTAAAGGTTTCAACATATAAAATATATGTATATTTTGGTAATAAAAGTCAATTCAGAGAAGAATTATCTGAAAAATTTGCATGATACATTAAGAATTTTTAGATTGTTCTACTATTATTTAATGTAAGTAATACAATTACGAATTTCCCCTCTCAATTTAATTAATATTTCAATATCATTTTTGCTGAAAATCAATTCTTAATTTCTTATAATTAAGTTATATTTAAATAAATATATAAAAGGTGAACAACAGGGTTTGATCCTGAACTACGAACTGGGTTAAATATGTTTGATGAACCTAATCTTAACCCGAACATTTTTTATTTTATTTCGATCTTAATCTAAAAAATATTTTAAACGATTTTGCTTCGGGATCAACATTTTTTAAATGTTTTAATTTACAAATTTAATTAACATAATACAATTTAAAATTCCTGAATGGATTATTTAAAATTTTTTACATCAATCACTACATTACCTTATCTTATATTTCTTGTAATTTAAATTTGTAGGCGCGATTTGCAAGGATAGTTTAGAATATAACTTGTCCCTTTGGCTGCTCTACAGGCGCGGGGTGAGCCACTCTTGTAAAATATAGAATTTCGCAATTTTTTTTTTAAAATTTAGAATAAATACTTTTACAAATGGTTACGGGACCTGGAAGCTTGTACAAAATCTCTTTAACGTGCCAAAACCGAAAAATCTTTTTACAAATTTTAACGGACAATGATCACTATTTTACATTATTCTATTGTGATGAATTTATTTATTAAAATTAAAATATCGATTATTCGGTTCAATTGAACCTTAAGAAACTTAACTCATAGTTTTGATGCTTATTTTTTTTAAAGTATAAATAGTAAGATTAAAAAGAAAGAAATAAAAATTCTAAACATTGGGCTGGTTGGAGTTAAAAATATAAAAATGGGCGGGCAAGCGAATTTTCAAAAATTTTTTATTTCACGATAATGCGTATTTTATAAGTTAAAAGTAAAGATATAATGAAAAAGAGCCAAACCAACCAATCAAATAATTTTTACGTTAAGCGGGCGGGCGAAAAAATATTTTTAAATAAATGGGTGGACTGGTATTTTTTGAAAAACCATGGGAGGAAACAAAGATTTGCGGGTGCAGGACAGACATCCAGTCCCAACCTTGCAAAAATATTTATAAAAAACATCTTAAATCAGTCGACCAGCATAATTATCATACCTTAAATATTTAACTCTGGTATTAATATTTAATATAATGTATTAGCATTGAGAGAAATGTTTTTGACAACTATATGCTGATCTAAAATAAAATATCTGAAAAATGTTACTTTTAAGAATTATACTAAAATGAGGTTGTTCAAAGCAAGCTTTAATAAAAATCTTTAAACCATTTGTAGGTTTTCTTTCGCCCAAAATTTTGTGAAAAAATCTTTTAGGATCAACAAAATTGAATATTAATTTGTGATTTCATTGTGAAAGATTTTTTATGCATAAAAATCACAAAACATTTACCTATAAAAGAGATTTGAAATTTTTTAAAAAATTTGATCCTTAAAAAATTTTTTTTGTTGATCTTCAGATATTTTTAACAGTTTGTGAACCTGGTTAAAACTGTCATTATAATTGAACACATAAGAAAGGAATACCTATTTAATCGAAAATTGTTAGAATTACTAGATTGGATATAACCTTATTGGTTATAAATAGGGATGTAAAATAAAAATGTTTTTTTAATATGAAAAACAAAAAAAAAAGAAAATGAATCATGATTAAAAAGCATTTGAACGAAATTTTGAATCACTCAAAAATTAAATTTATAAAATTAATTTTCAAAATGGCAGTTATATTTTTTAAAATAAACTATTTAAATAAGCAAGATATGATGATTGTGAAAATAGAAAAATTTATAGATAAATAATGGTAGATTAATTTATAATAAAATATTGGTAAATTATATTTCCAATATAATTATAGAGTAAATAAAAAAATTAAAAAAAAAACAGCAATAAACACAATTATGGCGAATTCGCGCTATATATACAAAATATGCTGTATTTTTGTATTGTTCACTTCAAATTTTTTATACTTCGTGAATTCGTGCTAACTGTGAATGAGGGGCAAGATTAGGAAAAAATTGATAGTTTTCAAAAAATTAAAATTAATTTAACCGAACCCGCTGTTTTTACTGAACATAGAATCTTAACTTAAATCATGTTAAAATTAAGGCAAAAGGTTTCTCCTTGTAAGAAAACATTAAAAATATATCCTCCTTTGTTTTATTCTATCTTAGCCTCATTAGTTAACTTGCTACACAATATAATTCCAAAACTGAAACTATTATTTAATTAGCTATAACAAAAACAAGTGATGACCATCATAGTTATAATATTCGTTTTAATGAGGGGAATGATGAACCAGAAATGGTCACATTTTGCCATCTTCTTCAACAATAAATAAAAATTTTTTAAAAAATGCATACAAATAGTAATAATTGTTATACCACAATCATTCCATCTTATTCCTTGGGTCGGCATCAAAATTATGCCGCACTGGAGAATCATGAATCCCCCAAAAATTGAACTGCCTTGTCCGAATAATCCCATTTTCTTCATAAAAGATTCGTGGATAAGGATTTTTCTTTTATATAATAATGCTTGTTAATGGTGAAAAAAAAATTTAAGAAAAAAAATTTAATATAGGTCGACAATTTTTATACATTATAATTTATACCAAAATTATTTTTTTTTTACTAAAATTTCGTAAAATTTTTGTAACCTAATTTATTTAATTTATAAGAGTTATCGGGGAAAAAGATGAGGTTTAATTCATTTTTTTTATAAATATTTTAAACGATGTTTTATTTTATAAAATAGCCTTTTGCTACAACTCAAAAGGACGTTTTAATAAAAATTAAATTTCATATTTTTGTGGCTAATAAAAGCACTTTTTATTTAAAAAAAGAAATCTATTTTTGCAAGAAAAAAATTATAAACTTTAAAAATTTTAATTTATCCGAAAAACGATCATATCTATTTTTTTAAATTAACATCATTTTAAATAAGGAAGAATTATTATATACAATATAAAATATTATAATCATTGTGTAAAATGGAAATCGTAAAATTTAATTTTCTTTATAATGTTACAAATTTTTTTTAGAATCATATTCTTTGAATGCATAAAAGAAAGAAGAAACTATATTTTTTAAGGACCTTAATTATTTTATTATACCTCTTTATGAATTTTTTCTTATACATTTCCAATGGATTAATTTTAATTTTAAAAAATTAACATTTTGAATTAAAAGGAATTACAAATTTGTAACTCCCAAAAAATAAAGTCCTAACAGATTTCATAGAAAAAACTAAGTATTTCCTGGGACCCGATCAAAGTTTTGCCCCGGTTTCCGGGTTCAGATACAGATTTTTTAAGTCGCATTCGGCATAGGTAGGACTAGTTAAATTTTCTCGAAAACATTTCGATTTATGATCAATTAAAGATATTGTGGTAAAAAAAAATTATCAATCCTAATATTTATTATTGTAATATATTCTAACTATCTATCTCATTATTTACCAATCCTGAGCCGTATCAGGCCTTTATAATCTATACCTACTTTTGAATGTAAAATTGCATTCGTGTAGACGTTTTACGATAGTAATTATATGGTATTACATTTGCGGTGATGCCTTGATTGCTCAATTATATTATTTTTTTTACAAATTAAAATTTTCCAAAACCGGACTGGACCCGGTTTCAGTAACTAACAACCGATGTTGTATTCAAGTGAAGGTTTTGGGGTTCGGTTTCGAAATACCCTAATTTTATTATTTTTAAGACGCGTGAAGCGAAAAAGAGAGATTTCCGTTATTCTAAAAGAAAACACTGCTTTCGAAAAAGGGATAGTTAAATTAGATATTCATAGAAAATTTTAAATATTACTATTTCCGGGAATTTATAGGAAAAAGAAATGAAGATTAAATAAAATTAAGAGAAGGAAAGGTGTCTGTATTTTAAAACTTTTATTTTTGGTGTTTTACTTGACAAAAATTGAATTGAGTATTTTTAAAATTTTTTCTAGGATTATCCTCATATGCTAAAATATTTTTTTTAACTTTAAAGAATTTTGCTATTTATGCAAAATCAAATAGGATCAGAATTTGGAATCCGATCAAATATAAACCAGAACCCGGAATCCTTCTTTAAAATTTTTAGGAACCGGTTTCGGAACCCGTTTGAACAAAAATGCAAGTAATTTATGTTATAAATTATTTTAGGAAAAGTAATTATATTTTTTTTACTACACCATACACATACAACTACGCTACGACCATATACGTAATTTTTGAAATAAAAAAAACACCGAAGGAACTGTTTGTTTTTTAAATTGGCCCTTTGAAAAATTATGATAAAATTTCTTATACCCTAATATATATATATATATAAATACTTACTTTCTTCAAACATTTTTCAGAATTATGATAAAATTGAAAATAGGGGTTCGATTTAATAAATAATAACCATCATAATCAATTTAGTCACAGTTTGATTAGATAATAGCGGTCACGATAATTTTATTGGACAGAATTAATTAGCTGCAGTCATGTCAAGTGATAGGTTTCCTAAGGGCTATTTTATCCCAGATATATTGTAAATTTACTTACAAATATTCCTTTGCACCAACGATGCCTTTATAACTCTTTCTTATTAGCTATATATTTTCGATTTGGTTAAGATCGAGATTATTATAATATCCAACATTTATTTTTTAACTGCTTTGATGAATGACATTGGCACGTTACTCCATCTATTTTGTGTAGTCCCTCGAGATAAATATCAATACACTTAGTTTGATTGGCTTAGAGTATTCTAGTTAGTTTTTAGAATAATAACATCATTAAATTAATCACCCTTCCCATTCATGTTACCCGACATCATTACTAATAATAAATTAACTTTAAAAATAATATTATGATCAGAAAAGGCTTTATATTTATTTTAGCTAAGAAATAATTATTTTTATATCTGAAATGAAGTTGGCCGAACAATTGCAAGCACTAACGATGAATCATATGTCATTTTTTTAGTGCTGGTTAATGCTTCAATCCGTATAGTAACCGAATTTAAGGGAAAAAAGTTATAAGCAAAAATAAAAATTTGTGCCAACTTCACGTTTAAAAGTTGATTGAAAGCACTAAGGATGAAACGTATATCATTTTTTAATGCTTCGTTAGTAGAGGTTAGTACTTCAATCACATTTGTAGCCAAATTTATGAATAAAAAGTTATTGGCGAAAAAAACAAAAATAAACAAATAATGGCGACGTGCCAAAACAAAAACTATAGTAGTACTAAACATCCGGGTTTCGCCATTATTTAGCGCTTAAATAATGTATTTAAATTTCGTTATTAATTTAGCTAACCGCCATATGGAAAAAAGTAATTAGCTAAATAAAAATTATGACGTCACGATTTAGGCGTGAAGGTGGCCGAACTTTTGGAAGCACTAACGATTAAACTTATATCATTCTTTAGTGCTTGGTTAGTAGAAGGTAGTGCTTCAATCACTTTTGTAGCCGAATTTAAGAATAAAAAGTTATTGGCGAAAAAAACTAAAATAAAATATTATTTGCTATAAAAACATTTGTAACAAGATGATATGTTATTATTAGGCTAGTAATTTACGGAAAAGATATTGAAATATTATTATAAAAGTTATTGGCGAAAAAAAACAAAAATAAAATATTATTTGCTATAAAAACATTTGTAACAAGATGATATAGGCTAGTAATTTACGGAAAAGATATTCAAATATTAACTTCTCAAAAAAATTTCAAAAATATATTTCCATTCATCTATCCATCCCAAATGGCGAAGATTTCCCGGTTCATCTTTTGGAAGAATATAACCTAACAAATGAAATGGAATTTTGATGTCTATGGATTCAAATATTCTTAACTCATTCCTTATGAATATAACTATTCAAGATTAAAAAACAAATAAGAAATATATGTCTTTATATTATTAATTTATAAATTACAATTACAATATCGGAAAGGGTAAATTTCACTCATTTAGTTAAACTACAACTGGGTACAAGGTTTGTTGGTATCCTTGAGAAAAAAAATCGGCATAATTTTATGAAGGGTGGGCCTTCATAAAATTCACGTTCGCTCATTTTGGGCAGGTCTATGACCAACGTGCTAGATAAGATAAGATAAGATATATATTTTATTCTTTTTATTTTTGATGTTTCAAATCTTTTGCATAAGACCATCAATTATTATTTAAGGAGTAATACAATATTTTCTTAATAATATAAAATTTATTTTTTATCATAAAAGGAAATTTTAATTAATGACTTTTATTTTATTACCATTATAATATATATAAACATAGCAGGAATTAAACAATTATAATGAATGCAGCATTGCAATACCCTGTAACAAAATACAGTATATCCTTGATTTTTGGTAGATAGAAGCATTAGATCTTCCTAAAATTTCAATATTTGCTAGAAAGGTCCTGAGCGTTTTAGCTACGAGAGTGTATTCCATAGCTGGGATTTCTGAAATCTAAAAGATCATTATGTCCTATAAATCTAAATAAAATAATGTTTGTACATGTTAATTATAACTTAATAAAATAGTTAAATTATAGTGATAAACATAATAGCACAAATTTTATTACAGCCGCGCCACCGCCGATTTTGTGGAGGCGTCTAAATTTCGCCGCCGTCAGCCGATCGTTTTAAAAAAAGAAACCCCGCCGCCGATAATGCTGTCGGCGCACAGGTCTAACTATAATATATTTATATATAATAGTAGGATTAAATTTTTTAGAATAATTGCTCAAATTAATTTGTTTATATTTAAGTTCTGTAATAAATTGGTCTTATGAAAAAAAGGTGTAATATAGACAAAAAACCTACAATATTTTTATTTTAAATTATACTAGTGAATTTCTTTGATGACATTTAGATTTTAAGACAATTTTCCAGGATAACTGATCATTCGAGATATCCATAAGTTTTCAATACATTTTCTTTTATTATTTTAGCGAAAGAAAAAAAAACAGATCATTTTTCCTTGATTTTCCTCCTCGTTAGCCTCGTTACAATATGTAACTGCGATATCTAAAATGGAAATTAGTATTTAAAGTTGCTTATTTTATATAATAGTAATGAATTGTATTATAATGTTCTATACCTCATTTTAACTTCTTCATATATTTATAACTTCAAATCTCAGGCGGTGGGGGTTCTCTCTCGCCAAGTCTTTGTCACCTACATACCAAAGAGTAGTAATATAATAGCCAAAGGTTTATAATCTACATCTACTATGTGCATAACGCATATTTATTCTCACTTAAATGAAGGGAGATAAATATTGCTTTTAATTTTTAAAGTTATCGAATAATTATTTTAATTAAGAGACCTGCAAAATTTAAAAAAAAAATTGAGCCCGAATCCGCACACCTCGGTGTCAAAAAATATTTCTCCAAATCCAAACCCAGCCAATATTTAATTTATTCATTATTTCAATTATATGCATTAAATTAAAATATTCAGCAATTAGTTATGCTTATCTATTTTATTTTATTTTATTTATTTATAAAATATTATAAGAAAATTAAATTAATAGTAAATCTTTCTCGCTTTCTTATTTCTTTTCTAAAAACTTTAAGAATTTTTTAAATTTATTTTATAATTGTGATATTCAATCAAGCTTAAAAAAAAAGAAAAAAAGAGAGAAGAATATTTATGTTTCTCGAGCCGCGGGCCTATATTTTATTGACGGATGATGTTACCGTCAGTCCTGAAGGACTCTAGTTTGAACAGATCAAATTATTCTTTACATACAATAAGTGTCTCTTGTATCTGAGCAGCCAAGTGAAGGTTAAAAAGGAATTTTTTCACCCCTAGATGTACACTTATCACAGGCAAATTAATAATTAGGTGTAATAATTATTTTAATATATAACTACAGATTAATCAATAAGGAACTTTCCCAAACCCGGAACAGAGGAGGTTTTTTTTGGGCCCAGTAAAGGAACCAATAAATGTCTCCGTTTAAGCTCCCCTTTACTGTACTTTAATATTCTTGTTCAATAAAATTTAAATAAAATTGTCCTATCCACGTTATAAAGCAAATTAACATTTTATATAAATCTATATTATTCCCAAAAATGCAGTTTTATTTAAAAAAACGAGTTTTATGTTAAAATATAAGTTGAGACTTTATTTAATTTTACAACTCTAATATATCGAATACATGCATAATATATGATAATTTTTTTATTATAAGGTTATCAGGAAATTTTTTTATTTATTATTATAATAGTTGATAAATGATATTATTCTTTGATTAGTAATTCAGTATAATAATACATAAATTCCTTTTATTATTTTAAAAAATTAATAATATATTGAATTTTTTGAGTCCTTTCAAATATCCAATTTTTCATATTCGAACGTTATGAAGTTGTCGTAATCACCACTCGAAACCAGCCTTATGACAGAATGCTCCTTTTTTAACTCAACTTGCATATCTTTAAAATAATATTTTTCATGCAAAATCAGATTTTCAAATTATTTTTTACCTAGTATATAGTATATTACTTTAAATTGGTGTTGTTAAACGGCTCGATTTGAGCCAATAAAACGCTCTCAATATTCTGGCCAGAAAAATATTGTATACGCTTCAAAATTTAGCTAATAGACCTAAATCCTTCATGCCATCTCTGAGAAAAGTCTTCAGGTTTGTATAATATTATTCTGGAAAAATAGTTAGCCGTTTTTAAAAATCGGCGCCAATCTAGCCGTCTCAACATTACTTACATTTATGTCTCTTTTAAAACGATAAGTGCATTATTTAAAATTCGAATATTACCTTAAACTTATTTAGCGGGGTTTAAACACATAAAGTTTAAAATCTAATTTGAAATGATTATACATATCGTGGACTGAAAATTATGGTGTTCGTTATCCATTTTTTGTTATAATTTTTCAGTAAATTAAAATAATATTTTTGTATTTTAGATAGGAGATCACACCATAATAATGTAAATAAAAGATGATTTTGAATTATATTTTAACATTTTTATTGGTTATAAGGAAGAATACAGTACTGAAGGAATGATTTATCGAAAAATGCTTTTTGCAAAAAAGGTACATAGCTAAAGCCGATATACACAATTATAGATATATTCTTTAAGTATAATTAGAATGGCACCATTGTATGGTCAATTAAGAATTTTTATTGGGGGAGGGCTTGAGGGCTTAGTTTTTGCATACTTTGATTATATTCAGAAAATTGCTATTTCGATCACTTTTCGTCATTTATAATGAATAAACAGTTTGAAATATGAATTTGGTAATGAATCAAAAATGTATAATATATCAATATTTGGTAAATTACTAAGGTATAATTAATCATAATTTATGTAATATAAGTGATAATTTATGTAATATAAGTGATAATTTATGTAATATAAGTGATAATTTATGTAATATAAGTGATAATTTATGTAATATAAGTAATAATTTATGTAATATAAGTGATAATTTATGTAATATTAGTGATAATTTTTTTTTTTTTTTTTTTTACATTTTATTATTTATTAAATTCGTGATGTATAAAACATGATAAAATATTGATATATAGGTTAATTTATGGTTAATAATATTTATATATATATTAAAATTCACTTCTATATAAAAATGACGAAAAGAGCAAAATCTGCCATATTTCTTTGGGGTTCAAAGATTTGGTGGGGTAAGGGGCAGGTCTTCACAAGCTTCCTTCCATTATGGCCATGATGCCAATTTACAAGGTATGATACATTACAATGTATAAATTTTGTAAAATCAAAAGATTGTTATATCAGCTTAGTGATCATTAATTATTATCATTGGAAAATTCAATCTATTATCTTAGTTTCCTCGGATCTCATTATGCTATTTTTTATTATAATTTTTATAAATTTAATAAATGTCATCATAATAAAATAAATTAAAAAGACAGCCAAACATTTTTTTTAACTGATTGCATAAGTGAAAATTGAAATGATCAAAAAATATTAACTAGCTCAATTAAGATTTATAAGTATAATAAGAAAAGTTAGATAATATAATATACGGATCTAATTTAAACAAGCCAAGATAAGGAGAATGGCTCCCTTGTTGGAGGTTTCATTTCGAAAGATTTTATGTCTTTTTAAAAAAAATAAATTTATAACTGAGATTAGGGTTTATTCCGCACATATCAATCAACGTATCCATCCTGATAGGGTCTAAGCCATTACCCTCTTTGAATTCGACGTAATCCCTTCTGCCTATTTGGAAGCACTTACAAAAATATAAAAATATATGATGAGATATTTAATAATTTTTATACAAAAATATTTTTTCTGTTTTTTTTGAATAAATAATTTGGATTGAAATTGTTATGGCATTGTGTCATCCTTCAAAATTTAGCACTTTTATTTATTTTCTCGGGAAAAATAATATGCAATATGTTTGATTTAAAACCTGCAAAATTAAAATTTAATCATTATAGATAATATATCACTATATAAATTGTTTGAAAATTGAAGTTCCACTTTAATTTAATTAATCAAATCAAATTAATAAAGTTTTCTATATATTTAGTTGATCTTGATTCCTAAAACTACTAATTTATTGATAAAAGTAACTCTTTTATTCATTTGGAAAAAGAAGAAATCTTTTAACTGATAAAAGAAATGTATAACTAATTAATATAACTTAATGTGCTAAACTATAATGATTCATACTTTAGAAGTTTCTTTTTCCGATCTGTATAGCGGAGTAAATTTGGCCCCCATCATATTCCTTTTGAGAACAAATCTTCTTTTATATATAAAATTTGGATAATCGTCCAACCCATTTTGGTTTAAATTCTTAACTCTTTCTATAGGTTCTACCTTCGACTCATCATCATTTATAGTTGTTTTGGATCTATTGTTGTTTAAAGAGTATTTCAAGTATTTATAATTGGATTCTAGTGTATTATCGCCTATTTTCAATTTTCTGATTAATACTTTTTCTGGGTAGATTATGCTCAAGGAGCAATTTACTTTATTGCCGTAGTTTCTCAGGGTATGCTGCCCGATGGGGGACATGGCTACCGCGTTACACGCTGTTATGTTTTTTTAGATAGTGCATAAAATATTATTAGCAAATATATAAATTCTAACAAATATTTAAAGGATCTTAAAGGAAAGTAAGGCAAAGTTAAAGGTAAAATATAGGAAACAAGAGAAAATATAGAAATTTAAAGAAAAGAAGAAAAGAAGAAAATCTTTTTTTAGAAAATGATAACGTCTTGGGTTAGGAGTGATTTCTATATCGGCAATAAAACCCTGCCCGGGCCCTGTAACTCTAAATTGTATCTGAGCAACGTTTTGTGAGCTCACAAACACGTATTCTGGATAAAAATCTCTAACTGGCATGCAAAAGGGTTTTAAATTGTCGACGTCGTATTTCGTATCTGCCGTAGAAGGGAAAAACTCATCTTGCATTTCCCAACCATCAATTACCTTGTGATTTTTAGCATAATTTTTTTAAAGATATTATGATGAATATAAATTTTTCGATATTGTGAAATACTATTTAAAACATCAGATTGATTGGTTCATTGACATTGCCAATATTATCAATTGAACAAGTATACATCTAAAATTACAAAAAAATCAGGGATCCAAACCGAAACGAATATCGGTTCAGGTTCAGGTTCGGATAAAAATAACGGTTCAAGGTTCAGGTTCGGTTCGCCAAAAATAAAAATATCGGTTCGGTTCGAACCTCTAAAAACCGATTTGAACATTTTTGTATTCAAACCTACATTAGAATTATGTATAAGGAAAATTTTTTTTTAATTTCATAATTAAAATAAAAACCTTCATTTTATTAATTGCACATTATAAAATAATATTATTTATAAATATAACAAAAAAATATATCATAATTTTAATATGTACAATTACTTAATTTTTTTTTATTAAGCTGCACAATTAATATATTTTCAAAATTCGTCTCACTCAAATTACATCTATTAGGAGATAATATAAATTTATTTGTTGAAAAACATCCTCCCACACTAACTTGGGTAGCTGGCATTGCCAGTATGATATCAGATTTGATGTGTCATTTATAAAACTATATGTAAAAATTTATATATTAGATTTAATTTTTTTCTAGGCATTATAATTTATAAGCTTAAAATATTTAAAAAATATTGTAAAATGGCAATATACTAAAGTTTATAAAAATTATGACTGACGTTTATCAATCAAATGTGATTGATAATAATTTTTAAAACAATTTGAATATAATTAATATTTTTGCAATATACTACTAGTAAAAACTTACACATTATTTTATAAGCATAAAATAATGAGACTCGAACCGGTTCAGAGGCATTTTAGTGGTTCGGTTCAGGTTCGGCTAGAAATTTTTTAGAGGTTTAGGTTCGGTTTAGGTTCGATAAAAAATACAGGTTTTTAGCGGTTTAACGGTTCGGTTCAGGTTCGGTTTGGATTCCTGAAAAAAATCATGTATATTAATTTTTTATTTAAATATAAAAAATTCTTGAGGTTTTTATTCAATTTCACTTAACTATTTAAATTTAAACTCACTTAAATTTGGCAGCGTGTAATATGCGGTTTTTTAATTTTTTTAAATTTAAAATTAGTCTTTTTTTTTGCTTTAAAAAAGATAGTAGAAATACTTTAATAATAAAACTGGGAAAAACCATATTTAAAGCTATTTTTAATATAAAAATGTAGGGGTTTATTAAATCTAGGCTCTTAACAAATTTTTAAATACCTAAATCTTTTATGGTGGACGTTTTTAAATTTTAAAAGATTTGAATTCTTCAGGAATCTTATTCCAGCATGTACAGAAAATGTATGCCTGCCTCGCCAATTTCGACAATTTTGTCGTGAAATTTCCAACTATACTTTATTTATAATTAATTTTTGATATATTAGACTTTACATTGCAAATTTGATAATACTATTGACGAAATTGTCTAAAATTCGATGATCGGCAAAACCAGATCTATTTAAAATTTTTTTTTAAAAACGCACTCTATAAATGATTTAAGTTTTAAAAATTATATTTAATATATACACTAAATAATTTGTTGTTATAAAATATAAGTAGTTGTAAGGCAAAAAAATATCCAGTTATTCGCTTAGCGTGAAAGTAGTGTTGTTAAATAACCTAACTTTTGCGAACTCCAAAACGACCTAGTTATATTTTCATCCTGAAAATTTCATTTCCATCTTTAAGTTGAGACAAATTATAGGTTAAAGTTCAATTTTTTAAATAGCTTGACTAAATCGTATGGAAACTGACCAAAGTTAAATGATTTAAAAAACACTACTTGATATATTATGAAAACTCGAGTAATATTTTCCACTTTAACTGTGACTTACAAACATTGAACCCCCATTCGTGCATTCAATAGAAAAAGCTACGAATTTTATACGAATCAAAGAGTCGAGTTGTCCTATGATATAAGTAGAACATACCCTAAACATTTTTGAAATATCGTCGGCAAGGAAAATATATTTTCCGTTTTCGTTAATCATCTTACGACACCCTAATTTTTTTAAAATATATTTATTCAAGTAAAGATATTTAAATCGATTTTGAAGGAAAAAATTTTTTTTTTGACTGTAATTTTGTTTTTTATTGTTATTTTTATTAGATAAATCTTATAAAAAAAGATCAATCTAAAGGGTTAATATAGTTAATTATTTAACCAAATTTGGAACTAGAATTTAAATTTTTTAAAATATTTAGATATATATGATTATGATATTGGCTCTTATTTAAATCCCTGCATATTTAAGCCGTGGTGGGTATGTACAATTGAAAATACAAGTATTTCAATGTTAATCTCTACGAACGATTTAGGAATTAACTGCTCATTAGTATTTTAAAGAGTATTTAAAAAATATTATATACCTAATGTTATTAGATTATCAGAAGTTGCATCCCTTTTTTCTAGTGGAATATCACGCTTTCCTAATGAAGGATGGAACCATTTAACGTTCTAAAAAAAATTAAGAAAAAATTTTTTAATACAGGGTTTCCCATCCAAAAAAGGAAAAGTCCCAATCAAAAAAGAAAAAGGTTCAATCAAAAAAGGAAAAGTGTCAAACAAAAAAGGAAAAAGTTCAATCAAAAAAGGAAAAGTCCCTAAGGTTAAGGAAAATGTCCAATCAAAAAAGGAAAAGTGTCAATCGAAAAAGGAAAATTCCCAAAAGAAAAGGAAAAGGGTCAATCAAAAAAGGAAAATTCCCATTCAAAAAAGGAAAATCGTAATTTTTTTAAAAAAATATATAAACTTTTTAATTTTTCTTAAATTTATTTATTTTTGTCATTCCTTCTTATTTTATTTCTAACTTTTTGCGTTTTCTTTACTTTATTTGTATCTTTTCTCAATTTTTTTTCTTCTCATTTTTGATAATTCTTTTAAGTATATTTAATTTTCACTAAATTTTTGGCAGACAACTTTTTTATTATAATTTTTTACATATGAAATTATTTAATTACAATTACGATATATATTTAATATAGTACGAAACAAAAATTTATATTAATCATTAATAATTTCTCCCCTTCTACATTTTGGGATATATGTCTCCATATTTCTAAAATAATTTTTTGCATTTTCTTCAGATATTCCTCTTTCTCCATGTTCTATATAACAAATTAATTCTTCCTCATTACTAGGATTTTTATTTCTGACAAAATCCTTCCATTGAAAAAACACATTCTCAATAGGATTAAGATACGGACTGTAGGGTGGTAAATATTTCAATGTATGTCCTTTTCTTTCGATCAATTCCCTAATTGAATGATTGTGATGAAATGGAACATTATCCATCACAAAAATCATATTAATCATGTTAGATTCTTCAAAATGATTTAATATTTCATTTATAAAGTTGCTAAAATATATAGCATTGCAAGGGCCATCAAGAACTTCGAATCGAAATATTCCTGCAATTGTGAGAGCCGCAATGATAGTGTAATTTATTGTCTTTATTCCTTGAACATTTTTAATTGCCTTTTTATTTATTTGGGAATATCCATATAATCGCCTCATACCCGCTCTCATCGATAAATATAAATTTTTCCTTCATATATGCTACATCTACAAACCAATTCGCGTATTCTTTGCGAATCTCTATATTTGATTCGTTATTTTCTCTAACTGAACGTAATGATACTCTTTTAAAGCTGTACCTAAATCCTGAGAGTAACCTTGATACCGTATTTTTTGATATTTCGCCATCATATCTTTCTTTAATGATTTCACATAACCTTTTTAAGAATAAAGTGCAATCCAAATTTATACAATTTAATATATATTCTTTCTGCTCTTTATTTAATTTCTTGCGTGCGCGTGAACCTCCTTTGGGTAAGCTATATTTTATTCCATTTTTGAGATGAGAGTATTTAATATTTGTCACTGTCTTATAGCTTACTTTAAAACATGATGCTATATTTTTGATACTATCTTTTTTTAACGCGTCAATTATTAGAGCTTTTGTTTCACTGTTAATATTTTTTCCCCTTTTTACCATATCTTCATAATTTTATTTTTTAAAACAAAAAAATTTATTTTTAAAGTATATACTCAACAAATGGAAGTGAAAAAGATTATAAAATTTACCTCATTTGCCTTTAATTTTTCATAAATCAAAATAGTTTAAAAGATAATTAAATTACAAAATAATTTTACTTGCTAAAAAGAATAAATGCGTTTTGAATATATTAAAATTTTAAAAATATAAGAATTTTAAAATGATTATATTTTATTAATTTACATATCGTTTGGTATTACAGTTCAAACTTATTTATTATAACCAAACGATTAATTTAATATGTATAATTATAAATATGTATGTAAAAAATAGTCTGCCAAAAAAAATAATATAATTTTAAAAAAGAATTATCAAAAATGAGAAAAAAAGAAATAGAGAAAAGATATAGTAAGGAAAATAAATTGAGAAAAGATACAAATAAAGAAAAGATACAAATAAAGAAAATATACAAATAAAGAAAAGAAATCGCAAAAAGTTAGAAATAAAATAAGAAGGAATGACAAAAATAAATAAATTTAAGAAAAATTGAAAATTTTATATATTTTTTTAAAAAAATTACGATTTCCCTTTTTTGAATGGGAATTTTCCTTTTTTGATTGACCCTTTTCCTTTTCTTTTGGGAATTTTCCTTTTTCGATTGACACTTTTCCTTTTTTGATTGGACCTTTTTCTTTTTTGTTTGACACTTTTCCTTTTTTGATTGAACCTTTTCCATTTTTGATTGAGACTTTTCCTTTTTTGGATGGGAAACCCTGTAATATAATTTTATATTATTGCCAAAAACAATAAATATTTCCATAATTGATATTTGATTAATATTATATAAAATTTTGTCTGGGGTGCCCTTCGACTCTAGCTATTTTGCCTAATAGATTTTATCTAAAACCATTTAGTCTAAACGAATGCAAATTTAATAGCAAAAGTGAACGTTTGATAGAGAATTACATTTAATAGCAAAGGTGCAAATTTAATAGTAAATGACAAAATTTAATAGCTTATTATAATCAAAAATAAGCAAATTAACATTAAATGAGAATGTAATACCAAACGAGATAAAAGTATAATTATATCATGATGTTAGTTTTAAACTTTATTACATATTACTAGTGTAAACTAGAACAAAAAAAATAAGTTATGTTTTTCCGATAATTTATTTCATATAGTGTTCTCCAAAGTATTTAACATCAGCGACTATTTGATAATTTTGATATTAAACCTGCTCATTTGTTATTACATTATCTTATTTGCTATTTAATAGGCTAGATTTATAGTAGGATCAGATTACTGTTGTTAAACGGCTCGTTTTGAGCCGATTTTTAAAAACGGCTAACTCAATATTTCATCCAGAAAAATCCTACTCAAGCCTGAAGATTTTGCTCATAGAAGGAACAAAGGTCTAGACATATATTATCGAAATCTCCAGACTTAGGCAATATTTTTCTGGGTAAAATATTGAGTTAGCCGTTAAAAAATCGGCTCAAAACGAGCCGTTTAACAACACTAGATCAGATTCGACAAGATTTAGGATGTTTTAAATGTGTGTATGAGATCTGTTGTGATATTATATATGTAAATTTTATTTTTCATATATATGCATGAAGATTTATTTGGTTAACTTTTTTTGAGATAATTTATATTATAGACTATGTAAATGATATATCTCAAATCGCCTATCGATCAATTCTGCGATCTCATCATTCACTCCCAACGATGATCTTCTAACAGCAGCAATTGAAAGATGAAATCTACTTAACCCAGACGGTTATATATTTTTAACCGAAATCTCTAATAAATCTATCATCGAACCCTTAATAAAGAAATTAAAAAATAGTCTTAACCCTACCGATATTAGTCATATACAACTATTACAATTTAACGATAAATACGGCGGGCATGAATGGCTCGAAGCACTTCCAAGCCAAACCTTAGATAATATCTTAACCAATGACAAACTGAGAGTTGCTATAGGATTTAGACTTGGATGTTTGCTTACACAGTCACACACTTGACACCAATGCAGCTTACCCGTTCTACTTAACGCTAGACACGGCCTAAATTGCACCCACAGCCAAGGTCGCCATCTCCGGCATAAAGCAATTAATAAAATCATCCATAACGCTTTTAATAAGGCTAAAATACCCAACATCCTTGAACCTCCCAACCTCTCATTACAGGACGGCCTCAGACCCGACGGTTTAACCTGCACCCCCTGGTCCAATGGGAAATCCCTTATTTGGGAGCAACCTGCGTCTCCTCCTTTCCTTCATCCATTAATTCAAACCCTCTTACTTGTGGGGAAAATAAAAAAATTAATAAATATTTAAAATTAAATAACTTTATATTTCAGCCAATAGTCATATCAACTAACGGCAATTTTTCAGTCTACATATTTTTTTAAAAAAACTTTATCACGTTAACATAACAAACGAAAATCGCAAATCCTTATTTCTTAAACAAAAACTTCAACTAAAAATTTTTAAACACAATTATACTTGTTTTTTAGGAATATATTCATTATAAAATTAAGCTCTTTTTAGAGCCTTGTATATTTATAATATATATATTTTTATTTTTATTTAGTTTTACATATTTTTATACATGTTTTAATATTTTAGTGTTTATCATTTTCTTAAATTAATAAAAAGTATCAATCCAAAAAATATAAAAAAAATATAAAAGAGATCGAAGAGGTTAATTTTAAAAGAAAGTTATTTTGTTTTGGAAATAATGTTTGTCATTAATTTTTTTTCTTTGTACACTTTTTATATATTATTTGGCGGTACTTTATAATTTTCTACTTTAATTTTTTTATTATTATTATGTTATTGTAAATGTATAAGGGAGCATGTGGTATATGACAACCTAAAATGAAAGGATCAGCAAATTATATATTATACAGTGTTGTATTGATTTAATGAAACATGTTGACTATTAAATTAAAACTCATCCAGATAAAAATATTTTGTTTGCAAAAATAATTAAAATAACACATTTAACTTTAAAAACTTGAAAGAAAATGTTGAGAAAATATTATTATTTTTAAAAACTTCCAGTAATTTAACTTAAATTAAAATTTCTAATATTATTTTTTTAATTCGCGACAATTTTAATTTTAAACTTCTAATAATTTTTTTAAATTTAGACTTTTTTTCCGATTAAAAACTATATTTTTTAAATGTCAAATTTTACTATCGCTAGTATTTTGAATCTATCTACAGTTTCTTATATATAATATTCAATTATTTATTAACTTTATATATATATATCATAATTTTAGATTCACATAATGAGACTTCATATTCTCTTGGGGGGTTGTCTGAAATGACAAATAGATACCAAAGTTATTCACCTATCCCATCAAATTCCCTTAGATATTTAACTGACATTACAAACTGATGTCAATATTCGAATATTCAGGAGCAATTAAATTTTGATCCTATTCATTTGAGGAAAAAAAATGGTAATTGGAGTGATGAAAAAATGGAATTGGCTAAATATGGCTGAGCAAACCAATTGATGATCAGCCCAATGCAAAGACAGTTTCTCATGATCTAAATTTATCCATTGGTTCAGTTTATCGTTTCAAGCGGGAAACTTTCCCTGAATATTACGACGACCCTTTATCTGATTCTCCCTCCTTCAAAGGGGAAAAACGTACCGGTTTAGTCTACCATAAGAATTTATGGTCTCAAAAAATACACGATTATAGACGGCGCATTTACAGCAATAAAATTTAAATTTTACCTGGATGAATTATCTTCCATTTTGCCGTTGAATTCACTCATAATTATGGATAATGCATCTATTCAAGAGCCCATAACTCAAAATTATCAAAATATAGCAACCTTATTCCCTACAACTAAACCTCTTTGAAATTTTTTTTGGCGTTTTGAAAAATCAATATCGATATATAACCTAAACCAAATAACAGAATCCATATAATCGAGGCAATACTAGCCTTTTATTTAATTTCATTAATTATGATTTAACAGCATTCTACTCATATACGATACGATATATCGAAAGGGGAATCCTATCTTTTCCTTTAAACGACTTAATTACACTAATTGCTTGAATATTTTATCGACAAGCTAAAAAGTTGTGCATTTCTCTTATATCTACCTTCAAAGATCTTATAATGTTATTATTTAATACATCTTCTGAGAAAAATTCTCTAAACTACTAATTCCGGTTTTCCTTAACTGATAAAATATCTGGTAAACAATTTAGTCTACCTGCTCTGAACCTTATTTCAAAATCGAAGTACCAATAACAACCATTTTTGCAATCTGGGTGAAATCACTAAGTATTTATTGTCCTTTTTAAATACATAAATTAAAGGCCTGTGATCCGTGTAGCTCCTTCCAATCCGATATTCTTTGCTGCACTTTGTTAAAACTTAACTGCTAAAGCTTCCTTTTCAATTCTTAAATAACTTCTAGTGCTATTAAATCGTCTGGATAAAAATAAGATAGGTTTCTCAATATTATCAATCGTTTACAATAAAGCTCCTCCTATACCTTCATTAGATGCATCCACTGCTAATATAATATTAAAATCCTCGTTAAAACAATTTAGAATAGGTTTAACCATTTTTATTTTAAGTATTTCAAAAATGTATCTTGTTCTTTTTCCAATTCAAATCTTATATTTTTCTTTAACAACTTGTACAACGATATAAACGATAATAATAATTTGCATCACCTAAAAAAGCTTGTAATTCCGTCTTATTACTCAGTGCTCTCATGCTCATAGCCTTATCTATATTTTTGAAATAATTTTCATTTCCCCTCATTACATGTCTTAAGTACGTTGATTCCTTTACTCCAAAACACTTTTTTTCATACTAGCTCTCAGACGATATTTTTAAATTATATCTAATACTTTAATTAATTTCGTATTATGCTTTTGTTCTGTTCACCTGATATCAAAACATCTAAATAATATATGATTCCACTTAATCCTAGAAACATAGCCGCCATCTTTGAAATATCGGGGCTGATACTTTTAACCCAAATGGCAATCTGCAGAATACCAAACCTTTATGAGTCATATTCGTTAATATTCTTTCTCATTCACCTTAATTTACAAGTAGGCATTAGAAAAATCTATTCTCGAAAAAATTGTTGCTCCCTTTAAATTAGCTAGTAATTGCTATATTCTAGGTATAGAATAACTTAAAAACATCATTATACCTATTTAATATCATTTATTTCATTGCAGAATTTATTCTCAATATTATCAGGTTCTACTTTATTCATAAATATTTATTGGATAATTTCGACTGGAGTTAACTTTATTATATATCACTTGATAAATTGTTCTCTTCTAATTTGCTTCATCTAATCAATAATTCTGGTGTTGGATTTCTCAGTTTATAGAAAACTAAATCTTGTTTATCTAAACTAGGTAACTCAGTCTTATCATTCTCGCTTTGTATTATCTTTCCAGTTACATTGTTATTCTCAAGGATAGTTTCAAACAAAGACCCCCAATTATAATCAGAACCTATATACTTAATGCCACTCTAACCTAAGATGGGCTCTTTCTTTAATGTTGTAATCCATAACGTTATTTGCTTATTTATATCTAACAATTTTATCACATAAAAACCTAAAATCTTTACAATACTACCGTGTAATTGTTTAGCTTTTATTCATCTTGCTATGAACTTTTCTGCTGGCAAACATTTATTAAAATCTTTTATACTCATTAAACTAATTTTGGCTCCTGTATCTAATAAAAAGATTGTTTCAAGTTCTCCCATTCTTATCTTAATCTTCGGGCATTTACTTCTCTTTATTATCTCTTCTAATTCAATTTTACACACACTTTCTATTTCAATTTCTCTCCCAATAATATTTCCATTTTATAAAAATATCTTTACTTACATATTTTAAATCATTAATATCTGTTTTACTTTTACCTAAATTCATATTGTAATTTAAAAATAAGACATACTATTAATCTTATTATTCTTATTCTCATTTAGTCATTTATCGCATTTCTCCTGTGCCCTCCTTGTCCGCATTTTTAGCATTTTAAACTATTATATCCTCGCCAATTAGTAGAGACGTGACCATTATGTCCACATTTCTCGCACTTTAGATGCATTGTTAACTCGCATTGCCGCAACATGTGTCCTTGTTGACCACACACAACTCTAACAAATAATCAGTCTATAATTATCTATCTGTTTTGTCTTATTTCCGTTTCTTATAATACTCTTAATTTTTTCTAATTCTCTATTTTCTATCTTTATATATGAAGTATCTCTTCCTATTGTTATTACTTATATAAAACTTAAAATTATTAATGAAAGTAATATTATCAATATATTATCTAGTAATAAACTCATATTTATTTGCGTTATATACATTATAATGTGCTCAACAAAAATCTAATTAAAAATAGTTTAAATACTTTCCACAAAATTAATTGAATACAAAAAAATTAAAAAATTTAACACGATATAAATTGTTGTTTTTACCTTTATTTTTTTATTTTTATTAATAATAAATAGAATAGATTATCCTTTATTAGACTGAAAATTTCAAGGTCTTTTTTATAGTTTGAATTAATTCGGCAACACTTTTGGTAAATAATAAAGTGCGTTAGAAATATAATTGAGTTATTTTTTTAACAACGTGGGCGAGATTTATGAGAATTATAATTTCGTTGTTTTTTAACAACGTGCGAGAATAGTAAGTATTAATCATCCCTTATATATTGTTTATTGCTTCTATCATTTTCCCTCTAAATGTCAATCTTGGCAATTTATTTCTATTTTGCCAATAATGTTTTTCTCTAAACTATCTACCAAAAGGGATGAAGTACTAAAATATGAAATAACCCATAAATATCAGAAATAATGCTTTTATTGGATGACTTTACTCGTAAGGCGTAATATCATAATTTGTATTTGCTTCCTAATTCCGTTAATTTTTTTGCTGCTGGCGGAATTGTTTAAACAATTAATAAAAGGCTCTAAATATTAATGCAAACCAGATAGTTATAACTTCTATATTCTACATTCTGGCGTTATGTTAATTTTGATAATATATTTTTACCAATAATTCTTCTCTTTAAACCAACAATCAGAATAAAACAATAAAATGTTATAATATACTTAATGTTGGTATAAATTTCAGATTTTCCTAAAAACTTGGCTAACTTCACGCTTAAAGCTTGGCGTCGTAGTTTTTATTTTGTTTATAATAACTCATTTTATTTTTGTGGTTCTCATAATTGATTGAGGAATTAAAAGTATTAATCAGGCTCTAAATATTAGCGCACGCTAGATATAGTTTTTTAAAAATAATTTTCATTCTAGCACAATGTCATTTTTCTTCTTTCTAATGCCTACCAAACGAATTAAATTAATTTAGAGAGCACTAAACATTTATAAAATTTTCAGAATAATGCTTTCAACAGCTTTTTAATCATAAGGCTGGCCAGTATTATGTTATTAATAATTTTATGCTGGCCACTATACTGGTTAAAGCCAAACACTAATAAAGCAAAATATATGGCATTTAACGGAAGTGATATAAAGGCAACCACGGAAAAATAAATAATCGGGCTGAAGGCTGGGCTAAACGAGATTTGGGGCGAAGCCTTCAAAAAATTTTAATCCTCCCCCCCCCCTTTCATTCCCATAAATAACTCCTGATTACGGCACTGCTCATGCGCAAATAAATTTGTGAAAAACTTCATGTAAACATTACCTTTTTAAAAATAGTCATTACATGTAGTTAGGGGGGATAAGTCAAAATATTCCAAACTGCTTTAGCACAATCCTTGCTATTCTTATGAATCACATGTAATATAAAATCAACAAATTTAAAACTAACGAGAAAATATTATTGTAGGTGAGCAAGTTTAACATAGAATGAAAAAAGGAAATAGAAATGAATTCATATCACATGAGTAAAGGTGATAGCTAGTAATTGAGAAAATTTATCAGAGAATAAGCAAACGTAATGGCAGATGAGCAAACATAAATGAAGTCAGTTTTTTGGGTGATATCTCAATAAATTTTATTGAAGCTTCCTTATTGCAGACCTTTGACCAGGTAACTTTTTAATCTTATTGTTTATGACAGATTGTATTCATTTGTGAGGGAGGGTAATTTTTATTAGATAAAATGACATTTACGGACACTTTCAAATTTCCAAGGCCCCCCTTCCATAGTTACGCCATAGTATATTAGCAAATAATACATTTTTTTAAATCAGGTTTTGACCGGATGAAAATTTATGGGTAGTGGACCATTATTACAAATCTTATAGCAAAATCAATTTGACAATTTTTTTTGCTTCACTAGTGTAAAATTAAAAAAATTTAAACAACTTGGTTTTCAAGAGATATAAAATTTTGGGTAGTATTAAGTGTTATGAATCTTTTGGGAGTAATTTAAGGTTGATAGAAATGACTTTCTTGACTTCACGAGGGAAAATGGAAAATTTTAAACAGCCTGGTTTTGGACAGGATAAAAAGTTTTAAGTTAGTAGCTATATATTAAAAACAATCTTTGGGAGTTTTTGGAAGGTTTTTATTATTCCATAAGGTAGATAAACTACATCTTTTTATCTGGTCTAAAATTAAGTGTTTTAAACATTTGGATTTTTTTCCCTCGTAGAGTAAGGAAAACTATTTATTTCAAGCTAGTCCCAAAAGTTTGTAATACTCATCTACCACCTAAAATGTTTATCCAGCCCATAACTAAGTTGTTCATATTTTTTATTTTTTAGAGTAAAGGAAATTATCAGTATCTTCTTCTAACCACTCCAAAAATTTATACCACTCTTTACCTAACATTTTGTATCTGGTCAAAACCCCAATTGTTTAAAAAAGTGTACTTTTTAACTTAATGGAGTAAATAAAATTGGCACTCCAAAGCGTTTGAAATCTCGTCTACTAACTATATTCGGTGAAAATCTAATTTTTGAAAATATATTTTAAAGGAACTATTAGCACCAACCTGCGTTAACTATTTTATAGCAAAATAAAATTAATAAACCATTTTCATTTTTTCTTTTTATAAAATAGATTTTGGTATTTAATACAAATAATTTTTATATAAAATATATTACAAAATATTCATAATCTTTCTAAATTTATTTATACTAATTCAAGAAAAAATTACCATTTTTTAAATATAACATTCTATCATGAATAGAATTAAAAATAAAATTAATATTAATAAAGAAAAATTGAACAAGCAAGATTGGAGTAACCTTAGTAAAGAAGAAAAATTTCATAAATTTTAATGGTTTGCTGTCATAAACATAAAAAGATATATAAATCATAATTTAAATTTACTAATTCTTTTATTTTACGTTGTCATACCGCATGCAGCATGCTCCCATTTACATTTACAATAACATAATCAAAATTATAAAATAATAAAAAAAGTAAAGTGGAAAATGATAAAGTACCACCAAATAATAATTGTGTAAAAAGTGTACAGGAAAAAAATCAATGATAAACACTATTTCCAAAACAAAATAACTTTCTTTAAAATTAACCTCTTCGATCTCTTTTTTTTGTCATAGACAATATCAAAAATTTTAACCAAATAAATTATTCATGTAAATATACGAAAAATTTAATTTACATATACAATATCACAACACCCTTCCATTTAAATTATACCCCCCCCCCCCCCCATTCTGCAAACCGCCTAAATATTTTTCCATATCTTAGATTTCAAGTCTTCTACTATAGTTTGTTTTTGCCTGGATATCGATTCTATTGTTCTTTTATTTTCACTTGATCTTTGTCTTAAGGTCTAAGGTATCGTATCTGATCTAATTCTACCTAAAATAATCTGTTGGGTTAATCTTTTTTCAGCTTCTAACGACTGCTTGTCTCAGATTACCGCTTTATTGCCTTTACAAATCTTATTCATACTAATAACAGCTTGAAATTCTTAACATTTATCTTATCTTCTGTTGCTTGCCAACCCCTGGTAAATGATTAGCTCTTTATCTATGATTGACGATAATTTGTACCCTATTAACGCTTGCATCACAATGATTCACGATTGATAGTCAACGATTATCGATTAATTCTAATTTTTCTTGTCAACCTTTGTTTTTTCTAAAGTCCACCTGGAATTCTTTTGATAAATTATTCTAGTTTGTTGCTTATTTCTAACGATCTCTAGAATGTTATTTAATCTCTGTAACAGCTTGATTATAGCATGTAATTGATTAAAAATTGCTTTTAAACTATTATCAATTAATTCTAGTCTCTTTTTCAACTTTGTTTCTTCTATTAACATTATGAAAGTCTTGATAAATTTTCCTACTTTCAGTTTCTTGTTTCTGATGATTTCTTATAACTGATTATCTCAATTAATTCAAGTCTCCTTGTTTGTTTCTTCTAGTAACATCGTAAAATTCTTAAAGTTTATCCAATCTAGTTGCTTGTTTCTAACGTTCTCCTGTAAGAAATAATCAGCTGACGATCATTGTCGATTAACAATTGCTTTTCCACTAATTCTTGTATCGATAACTACTGATAGTCGACTTCTGTGTCTTCTACGACAGTTTACTTTTTTCTGTTTTTTCTTTATCTTAATCTGATCTTAATCATTAGTCTTAATGTCTAAGTCTTTTCATCAGTTTCTACCTAAAATATTCTACCTTTTATAACTTATGATATATTTCTTCACTCTTCTCTTAATTTAATTCTTAAATTTATAATATATATTCCAAATTTACCAAAATATAATATAAAATTATGTTAAATTCTACCACCTCTTTACCTTCAATGTAAACTAGACCCATATATTTATTGACCGTTTGCCTGTAGTCGCCCTTTAACTATTAATGAGCATCTTTTGTCAACCATGTCTAAAGTTGAATTTACATCTAAGATTTTTATTGATAATTTTGTACCTAAAAATCTCTTAATTCTAAATCAAATTATTTTTTTTGCGTGCTCACGCATTTATTTTATCATGCTTTATGAACAAATGTACGCGCACGTTTTTAAAGAAAAACATAAATATCTATTTATTTTCTTCTCTTTTATGCGGCCCACACCCGTTGTTCAAAGACAACTGGAATAAATATCTTTTTTATTCTTCTTTTTCGTTCACTTCGTTGTTAAAGAAAAACTGACTTATCTTCTCATAAAACTCGCACCCGTTATTAAATAACAACTCAATTATGTTTATCAAATCAGTTTTTCTAATCCAGTTAAATAAAAATTATGGCAAGTCTTCAGCTGAGTCTTAAATATCGTATCTTAATATTACAAATCAAAAATCAATTGCATCTAAATATATTAAAGTTTTTCCCTAATTCAAAATATTTTTGAATCTTATAATTTTCTATGTCTTTATAGATGCTACTAGTTCTTTAATAGATAGTTTAAACAATATACATTATTATATTATAAATATCTAATTTGTTTAACCATACTAACTATTATTAAATTTATAATGGGATTGGGGGGGGGGGGGTTCAACCAAACCTGCCATCCTCTCTGCCTATGAAATTATGCAATATTTAAATTTGGAAGAGAAAAAATCATATATAAATATATAATTTATGTAAATTTTTTCTTTGATTCGCTCTGGATTTCTTTTGCTTAGATATAAAATTAAAAGGAGGGTTTTAAAAATATGATACGAATTGTATTTTAAAATTAATTAGTTTTTTTTTCATTTATTTTTCTTAGTTTAATGGAAAAATATTTGTATGAATATAATGCCTGTTTGCTGATGTGAATAATTATTATTTTTTCTAGAATAAATATGATAGTGACAAATTTTTACATTTATTTTTAGATATTTTTTACGTGATATTTTATTTTATATGCATAATATTATAAAAGCATTTTGTACAAAATATAACTTTACAGCATATTTTCATCTGTCCTTTTTAAGATAAGAATTTAGTGTGGAGTTTTATTTGGGAAGTAATTTCCACAATTGGTTGCATTTCAATCTCAATCCCTACTAATATTTTTTAACAGTTTATCACCCATTCTATTGTGTTAGGCACCATTCATGTCCAAAAACTTTACAATCGCTTACAGAAATAGTTCAAAATTGAATTCGGGAACAACCAAATTAATCTAGACATTACATGATAAATTGATATGAAAAAAAAATCATCAATTAAAGGTTTTGGGTAATAAAATATCTTATCTATCAAAATGATAAAAAATAAGTAATGGTCTTTTCTAATTTTTTAAAAGAGGTTCAGTCCAAATAGAATTTGATGCTCGGGTTGTCTAGATAGATTAGGGGAGATTAAAATAATTTAAAAAATTGTAACTGCAATGCATTATTTACTATTATGATAACATTTTTAAAAACTTTTTTTTAGGGGTAAACAGAAAATTATTCATTGCAAAAAAAAGATTCCCTGGGAAAAATTTCTCGCTAATTCCTTCCCCTGGATATCAAATCTTGATAATAAAATTTCATGCGGTAAAAACTCCCAGGGAAATTCTAGAAAAAAAATTCCTGGAAAAAGTAATCCTTAATTTCTTAGGATCCTAAAACGTATAAGCGGAAACTAATTCACCATGGTAAAAAGCTTCCCAAAATATTAATAATTTTATTTAATATAAAATGGCAATTAATCAATAAAAAGAAATCTCTAGAAAAAAAAATACCCGGATGATTTTAAAAATTTTCTGAAAAAAGAGTTTTAAGTAAAAGCCTTGAAAAAAATAATAAGGTAATTTTACAATTCTAAAATATTTCCTAGAATACTCCACTTAATTATATAAATAAAATAGCATGAATGGAACGCGCTCCAGAGAAATCACTGAGAAGTTATAGTTTATAATAATAGTTTTTCTTAATTTTATTGAAATTAGGTTAGGTAATTTAGGGTAAAGGTCAGACACATATGGTTTAGGATTAGTCTACAAGAGTTTTGCTTAATTTCACCTGAGCCCTAAAAAATGAAGTTATTATTAAACTTAACCCATTTTTAAAAAATATGAACTAACCTGCACCCTACGCATATCCCTTTTCTTTCTTTTTTTATTGCAAATTTTTTCAATATCACTATTTTAAATTATCTCCCGCATATTATATTAATATATATAATCGGATTTATACTGTAATACTTTATTGTCAATCGCTATTGTTTTATTTGTCTATATATATATATTATTCCGCCATTTCTTTTATTTAAATTAAAAAGGCTTTAACTTATACCAAAATTTTTTTCGGCTTCATTATTTTGTTATTGTATTAATAAAGCGACGAGTACAAAAGCCATAAAGGCCAATATACTCCAGCTGAAATCTATCTCACTTTTCTCATAGGCAAGGAAAACTCTTTTTGTCAAAGTTTTTTTTACTATTTATTATTTTTTTATAAAAAATTTCTTAAATTTAATTTTTGAATGTTTCAAAATTAAGTAAAAATAATTTTTAAGCATCTTCTTTTATTCTATTTCTTTATTTTATATGTTTTTAAATATTTGCCTTTACAAGAAACTCATTTTGTTTAATGATTTTTTTTAAAAAATAGCTTAATTATTTCCTGCCTATAACTTTAAGTAAATTGCTTTTCATTAATTATAATAAAACTTATAGTTTTCAATTTCCATTATAAAAAAGTTAATCTAATATTGCCACACAAATTTTAAAATAATATTTATATTTTAATTTACTTTTTAATTAAATTTAAAAGCAAATAATTTAATTATAAAACTACGAAGTTATTTCTTAAAGCGAATCTTTATGATTTTATAAAACTTTTTTTTATGTTTTCTAACAAAAAAAAAAATTGTTTAGAAGCTAGGTAGCAAACTCTAATACAAATTAATAATTATAATTAATATTAATTTTCACAATAATTTGTCCCTCTGTCGTTTTATAAAAAAATATATTAATTCATTATAATAATATATTTCTTTTTTAGGATTTTTTTTAAAAATACGTATTTTGAAATGCAAAAATCTACTCCAAATCGGCACAAAAAAAACAGTTTTTAAGAGTGGAAATATAGCATAAGTTTGGATATTGTTAAATAATTCAATGTATTATCTCTCATATGGAATTTTAGCGTTGGAATTTAAATATAAAATAGAATCAGCAATGCAGTATTACTTTATTAAGTTACATTAACATCTTTCACCGGCTTATAGTAGGACTTCTAAGTATTTAAGTCTTATCAGGACAGTGGGCGTCATGGCGCAGTTAGATGGCCACCAGAAAATTTTAATTTATTTTTTAAAGTATGTTTTTCTTTTTTTTTGTGTTAAATTTAGATAAAATTTACAATTTTTGGAATATAACTTATAGAAGAAAATTTCTAAAGATCCACTATTAAATTTTTAATTTTTTAATAATTGACTCGCACAATTTAAATTTTCAAGATCACTCTCCCTCAAAAAATCCAAATTATATAATTATGATTGGTTATAGTTCATCATAAGGAAGTCGAATATAATGTTTGATCAATCATAAGCCCTTTCCTGCAGGAATTTATTCTTGCCTGAAAAAAAGTTTGAATGAAGTACCCCTTTTTACTTACAATAAGTTATCAAAGAAATAATTTGAATATTATTTACTATTGTTCTTAAATAAATACGTGTGAAATGACGCATGAGTTTTATTCATGTTTTAACAATATTTTTGCAATATGAAAAAGATCTATAATAAAAGAATTTGAAATATAGTTAAGAGAGTCCATAGATAGGTGGCAGGCAGGTTAGAAGGAAACGGCTATAAGATTTTACGACTAAGAGTTAGACATCTAAAAATTTGCCAAAATATCTGCGCTTAATTTTTAAAAAAATGAGGGCTTTTATTAGTAGTTTTCTAACTTATTTAGTATACTATTGATTATGGCATTAATCTTGTTGTTTCGTTAAATTTTATTACATTAAATTGATCGTGCCTTTTTTGTATTATATAGTTCTTCTTAATCAGCCAATTTAAGACTTAAATAAAAAATCCTATAAGCCAGTGTTAAAACCCGGATGTTTTTTTGTATATTTTGACAATAAAATCCTTGAAGTTCTAGTTTTGTTCAACCAGTTAATCCTACTATAAAAACTACTTTCTGCTCTCTCCTTTTTCTAATTCTTTATCTGAAGTAATACCATCCTTGAAGTCTAGTATTGTTTTATCTGTTCTCTCCGTTAAAATTTTAATAAAAAACCTCGTTCTGACTTATCCGTTTTAGCATAATTTCGTCTCTTCCTTCCGTCAAAATACCATAAAAACCTTACTTGGTCCATTTTCTATTCCTTTACATGAAGTAATATCATCCTTAAAGTCATATTATAGTTCTGTCTGTTTTCTTCTATAAAATCTTATCTCAATAGCCTCGGTATAAGATGACAAGTAGATAGAGGATACATACATCTCCGCCATAACACATAATAATAAGACGAGGGACGTGGTTTCGACTTTCGAGTTTTAGATCAATAAATACAACATCAGTTTAAAGGACTTAGAACTAAAAGTAATCAATAAAATTTTACTAAATTAAACTCTAGGTTTATAACTTGCCAGTTTTCCAGGTTTTTAGTTCTTATAGGAAAGCCGTTAAAACGATTTAAAGCCGACTAACTACCTCGGAGTTGTGTGTCAAGTGGTGAAATGGCAAACAAAAGAGATCAGATGTTCGCCTGGTCTCCTTAAAAAAATCAATGAAAATAAAATAAGGAAAGCTAATAAAAAATAGGAAAAATAAGAAAAATAAATATTTCTGCGTATTCCATAACCAAAATTTCAAAAAAGCAAAAAGAGAGAAAAGCGGATTAAGTATAGGTTAAATTATCACATAAATTTTGTCATTGATTTTTTTTGTAATCCAATATAGTTTTTACTAATAAATTGTCAATTTTATTCAATAAAATTCAAGATATATGTTTTTCAAAGGCTTAATTTATGTTTGTTACTTTACCCCATATAATTTGGCAGGTGTGGTAAATGACTTTTATTAGATCTTAAATGATGCTTTAAGCTATATGATACATAAAAATGGAACTAAAAAAATCAGGGGTTCAGGCAAAAAAATCAGGTACGGGCCCAGGTTAGGATTTTTTTATATTTAATTCAGATTTTTTGCTTTTCCATCTTTACCAAAATTTGCAAGTTCATAATAATCGGATGATAAAGAACGTGCTTTCAAGTTATTAAATAAAATGCATTTAAATTTAATGCGATTTTTTGACAATAAATTAGGTCCACCTAAGAAAAGCCTCAAAAGCCCAAGCAGTTGACCTATATGCCTCATATAAACTGTGTTAGACTGATAGGTTATCTTATCAATGATTAAAGTAATTCTTCGAATAATCGAATTATTCAAATAATGCGTCGTTAACTTAACCTATTTGTTCCAGTAAAATATCTTGTTTTTTTTAGAATTTTTATAACTTTTACACTCAAAGTTGAATTTTTCTTTATTTTTAAAAATGTCTTACCTTGTCATAAAATTCTTGAGGGTCGTTATAGGATAATTTTGCTTTTTCCTTATTATTTTCTGCTAAAATGAATCCAGGCTTTTGATTCGAATAAAATAATTTACAATTCAATATAAGGATCACGAGACAAGCACTCCTAATAAACATTTAAAGGGTGCGCTGGATTTTAATTTTTAATATCAAAATTAAGTTAAAAAATAATTATAATATGCAAAAGATATAATTAATTTGTCATTAAAAAATTTTAAACTAATAGAATTTTCAATATTATGTATGACATATTTTTTCAGACTATATTTTTCGTGTTTTTTATTATTAGTATAATATTTTTGAAATTTCTAAATCAATATACAATATTTTTATTTTTTAATAAAAAAAACATTATGAATAATATTAAGATTTGAATTATGTTTCTTATAGTATGATAACAGAGTACAAAATTTCGTTAAAAAATATCGGGTCTAATCAAATAGGGGGGGGGGGGAGAAATTAGAGATGACAAACTAACATAATAAAGGGTTATTATAATATGTAAGGTTTACCAAAAAAAAAACTTTTTAAACGGAGTTACAACTAGCGTTCCCATTTAATATTTTTGTGAAAAAAAGTGGATATATATATTTATAATCAACCTAAATCACTAACACCTCGACTAATTTTGGAATTAAACTAGTAACCTTTTCCAAATGTTCGAAAAAATTAAGTGTATAATTTTGTATTTATAGTAATATTCATTTTTATTATTTTAAAGAACCCATGAGATTAAAAAAAATACATTTAAAACTAATAACCAATTCAAATGAAAATGAGCCAAGATGTTTATTTATACAAAAAATTATCGTTTTATTATCTATACCACTTATCAGAAATTATTTTTAATTATTTTTTTTTGAGAAACCTTCAATTTTAAAAGCGATTTTTGGAGGAAAAAAAAATAAGTGATAATAAAATATTTAAAATATTCATATCTTTTCTTAACCTAAATATCTCTATTCTTTTAAATAATGTTAAAAATTTATTTTAATTTATTTCAAAAAAAATTTGAATTTTGTATAAATGTGAATTAGTGGTTAAACAATTCGATTTGAGCCGATTTTAAAAAACGGCTAACCCAATATTTTAGCCAGAAAAATATTGCCTAAGCTTGCGAATAGATGTCAAACCTTTGTGCCATCTATTAACAAAATCTTCAGTCTTGAGTATTTTTATGAATAGAATATTGAGTTAAGGTTTTAAAAATCGGCTCAAATAGAACATTTTTACAACACTAAACGTAATGGATCGACGGATTTATCTATAAATTTTCTAAGTGTTACTTTGATTGATTTTATATCAAATTCGTTAAACTGAAGGCAGATTTTTTAAAGTATCTAGATTAGATATATAAATGTTATATAATATCTAGATTTATGTTTATATTAAAAAATATTATGTGGAATAGTAGTACTGTAAACGTTACTTCAAAAAAGAAACGCATTGCTCGTTACGTCTAAAAAAATAAACTTTGCACCGTTACTCGTTACTTTGGGAAAAGGAACGTGAGTTACTGGCTTCAAAAAAGTACCGGGTTATTCGTTGCTTAAAAAATTAAATATTATATATATAAAAAAAATTTTTCCCTTATAATAAGATATCTTAATAATTTTTTTAGCTTGTCCAAAATCGAAAAAATATAAATAAATAAATTTTGAAGAAAAAAATAACAAGCTATTTTTAATGTAAAAATCGTCATTTACAAAAATTTATTTTTTTAAAAAGTAACAGAATTAATAAATTTGAATAAAAATTTATTAAAAATTTATTTATCTGGGTAATTTTTATGGAAAAACTAGAAGTAATATCAAAGCAAAGTATATAATTTTTCGTATTTTATTCTCGTTTTTTTGTTTTGTTTCCGTTTTTTTTTGGTTTTTGGTCGGTTGTTTTTTATTCATTCTTTTTTCTTTTCTTTTCTTTTTTTTAATTTTAATTTTTATAAAACTTGGCTTTGTCCAAATATTTTATTATTAATTTGCGAGAATTTATAAATTATGAGATTTACAAAAATTTTGGACACAGCCTTATATAAATAAAATAATTCAAAAATATTATATTATAAGATAAGATATTTTTGTAATAATTTTTTATTTATTTTTAAAAACGTTGATTTTAAAAATTTTGATCAGATAAATATGAGTGCTTAGTGCGCAGAGGATGAGAGGTTGTATTATATTGGATAAATAAAAATATTAATTGAAGGAATTTATTAAAATTAAAGAAGATCTTTTTGAAAATGCTTCATTCAGATTAGAGGTGGGCGCGTGCCGTGAAATTACGGGTGACCCATCGTGTCACGGTGGGTCACGGCGTGAGTGTCAATAAATTTTAAATTATTAGGCGGGACTGGGCGTGAAGGGCCTTCCCAAAATTTTTCCCGGGCGTGATCGGGGGTGAACATGAATTTCCCGTGAATCACGGAAATTTTAATTTTTTTTTATAAATATAAATTTCCAATTTTTAATTATAATACATATTTTCTAATTTAATTTAGTTCTTTTTTAAAAAAGAAATTTTTGAATACAATATTCTCAAGCACTTAAGGTAGGCTTAATTCTAGCTCCTAATTTCAAAAGCCTTAAGTTTTAAATAGACGAAGAAAAGGAAGATATTTACAAAACAACCTTAAAAATGTAAAATGATATAAAATTAGATGATATGCATAAGTCAATGCCAACTGTTATTTATAACTTTCCCAATTTATCCTAAATTCATAAAAAACCATATATTCTAAATGAAACATATTTTTAGATGATTCTGATGAAGCATCAACATCTACCGATGAAAACTATGTGAATTTAAAAGATTCATCCCATAAAACAAATAACAATGGCAATATTTTGAAGTTTTGGAAGCAGAAAAATTTATTTCCTTTTTTGAGAAAATTAGAGAGTAAAATTTTGTCAGCCCTGGCAAATTCGGCTTCTAGTGAAAGGTTATTTTCTGTAGCCAATTGCTTATTAGTGGAATGGCGTACACAATTGAAATAAAAAAAAATAGACATTCTTGTAAAAATTTGGATTTATAATATGTATTTATTTTTTGTTATTATGGATTAAGGAATTAAAGAAATAAATAGAATAAATTCAAAAAAGTGTAAAAAATTATAGCATTATAAAGTTATGAAAAATTTAAAAACTCCGTGAATTTTCGGGCGTGACGGGCGTGAATCAAAATATTGCCTTTCGTGAGAGGGCGGGTCGGGTCAAAAATTTTTTAGAAGCGTGAATGGGCGTGAATATTTTTTATTGCCACCGTGAGTGGGCGGGCCGTGAATAAAAAATTAGGCCCGCGCCCACCTCTAATTCAGATCCTCATCCAATTTTTTTTTTATCTTTATTAGAAAATAATTTGTACGTGTGTTGTTTTTTAAAGTAATCAAGTCTACCTTTTCTTTGTCAAGATCTTTTCTCAAACATTATAAGGTCAAGTTCCCTTCCTTTCCTGACAGCTAGTTTTACGAGGGCCAATCTAACTTAAATAGCGGGTGAATTATTGCTGATAACATATATTCAATTGAAATAAAATATTATCAAAATATAAATTAACATTACTTCAACTGTATACCCTTTATCGTTATCATACATCATAATCACATTTATAAGTGGCTTGAATAAAAGAAAATTTATAATACAATAAAATATGTTTTTTCTATATCTTTTAAGAAAAATTTGAAGTAACGAGTAAAGCTTTGCGTTACTGTTGCTCAAAAAATAAACACGTTACCATTACTCGTTATCTCTAGAAGAAGGTAATGAATGACCTTCCTTTTCTTCAAAAAAGGTAACACCGTTAATAAATACGTTACTTTTTTAAGTTACTTTAAAAACTTTAAGAAAGTTTTATTATTAAAAGTCATCGGTTAATATTTATATTAATTTTATATTCTATATGTAGATAAAATATTTAACGGAATAAAAAAATGTTTGGTTCTGTAAAAATTTAATTTTTACAATCGATTTTTAATAATTTTGACATATTGTACACTTTACATGATTTTATATTTAATGTATCTTGAAAAAAAATAGTATATCTTATTCAATACATTTTTAAAATAGTATCCTTTAATAATTTTATTGGATATGACATAAATCAAGATCGGAAAACATTTTAAAATTATAGAAAGTTGGCCAGCCTATAGTCCTGTAAATCGGCCAGGAAAAAATAAAAAGACCGGCCTGGGGATGGGGCTTTAATTTTTTAATTTCAATATATTTAATCATAATGTTTATCTATAATATTTTTTAGCTTTTTAAACAACGGTATCTCTCAACAAATACTGCATAGGTATCCTGAAATCTATATTTCCCAGACTCATGATTTTCCAGCCTAAGCTTGTCATTTTTTTTAATATAATAGTTTTAAACGTTTTTTATCTAAAATCTTTTTTATTAGATTGACTTACCTATGCTAAATGATAATATTTTTTAGAAAAAAAAGTAAAACATCAATTGTTTTAAAATGGAAATCACAACGTTTTTTTCAAAGCGGTTTGAGGCATGTTTTCAGCAATTTTTTAAAATTTTCCTAATAAAGGATAATAATTTGTTGAATTTTTTGTACCAAATAATATTTAAAAATAAAACATGATATAAAGATAGTGTTGTTAAATGACGCAAAAAAGATTTTACCCCAAATATTGTTATGAAGCCTCTTGATGTTCAGACACTTCTGCCTCTTGCAGGCCAAACTTCCAAGTGGATGACTTGCCTTATGTGTTAGCGGCTTTTAAAAGTCGCCTATATCAAGCCGTTTGACAATGCTAGTCAGGAGTTTCTCAGACGCCATTTAATTGTTTATAAAAATCAATATCGTATGTTTTTTATTAACTATTTAAATAGCTTAGAGAGACTTCTCCTAACCATCATGTTTTTTTTAAAAAAAATTATATTATACAAAAAAAATTAATTCGAAATTATTTATTATCTTTTATTTAGAAATATAAATTAAAAATTGCTGGAAACATTCCTCAAAAAACTGTTCGAAATAATTTTCCATCTGGAAATGGCATAATAGAACACAATGTAAAAAGTAATTACTCATCTTGACTTCCTATCGGGCTTTTGTATTAAACTCTTAAGTTCTTAAAAGTAATTGGTTAATCTAAGAAGCCTTTTTGATTATATAACTTTAACTCAGAGTTTAAGCTAGAGATCTAATTTTTAGGCCTGGCCGGCCAATTTTATTGCCGTAATCAAAATAACTTTATACGAGTTATCAGTTAGTGATCTGCATCGGGTCTAATTTTTCAAGCCCGGTCCGGCCCGAAATTTTTTTTAAAAAAGTTTAGCCGGCCCGGCCAGAACCCAAAATTTTTTTAAAAACTTTTGCCGGCCCGGCCGGAACCCGAAATTTATTTTTAAAAAATTTAACGGCCAGGCCCGAATTTATTTATATATAGAAATTAATTTTTATAATTACTTAAAATAAAAGACATATATGTTATATAGCGTTTAGTTTCAATAAATTAAATCAAAAATTTTTATTTTACATAAAAAATTTAATATAAAATTGATAAATTTAGATATATTTAATAAAATTTCCAAGGTCCGACCCGACCCGAAATTTTTTTAAAAATATTAGGCCCGGCCCGGCCCGAACCCGATTATTTTTAATAGAATCCGGGCCTAACTTTGCAGATCTCTATTATCAGTCCCGGCTTTTAATATTTTTATGGCAGAAAAAGCTGTCTAATTCTATGCTTAGGAAAAAATTTATGAACTTCAGCCTGGTCCATAAAATTGTTCAGGATGAAAATCTTTTTCTTTCGGGCCGGGCTGCACAAACCTCTAGTTTATGTTTGTATGTGCTATTTTTTTAAAAAAAATCCAATAATACGTATATTAATATTTATCTATTTATGTAATTGGATGGTTTTTTATTTGTAATAATGAATTGGATTTATATAAGTGATTCTCTCTCCTATTGTAACTATACAATCTATATTAATAATTAATGGAAATGGAAACCTTTAGATTCCAGAATAACTTGACAAGTTCCTACGTGTCGCCTGAAACAATATTTATTTAAAAAAAATATATATCGTTTTAAGATGATTAATTAAAGAAATTATAAGGTACGCTATGAAAGCTCTTAAAATAAAAGTATATAATTTATATTTATTATGATTGTATAAGTTCTTTATTTAATAATTTATGATCAATTACATTATAGTAATATAAATAAAGCGATTTATTTGCAAAGATAAAAAGAATTTTTCTCGATATTAAAAACGTTTTTGATTAATTAATTTTTCTAAAATTCAAGCTAATTTTTTAGTAATTTTTTTATACAGTATAATATAATTATGTATTCTCTTTGACATTTCTTCGATAACCGCATTATTAGATCATGGCAGAATTATTACTGCATTAAGAATTGTAATTTAATTGTGTAGTTTGCTTTATGAACATATTTATGATTACGAATATATACATCAAATTAATTACTTTCTATGCGTTAAGTCGTTAGAAGCGAAATGAAGTCTCTAAAATATATTCTGCTCTTAGGCAAGAATTATTCTTTTAAAAACACAACAAATGATATGCATTTAGAGTTAGAGCATGTTTCATGATATGTCATTTTAGCATTGATTTATAGATTATTTTTTTAAAATATAATAAATATCCATTCTCTGCCCCCCCCCCTTTAGCGGTGCTACCCTTAGGCAATGTCTAGACACGCCATATGAACAGTCAAGATTTTGAGTCAGCCTTAACTTTAGAAAATAAATTGCATCCACTCCTTAATCACCGTTTGGCAAAAGAAACTATTTTTTTAATGTCCGCAACGAAAATGAATTGACAGGCCCTAAATCTCTAGAAAATTTCGTAAATTTTGAATCGAATAATTTAATATAATTTTGCATGAATCGATTAATTTAAAAGTACAAGTGTTATTTTAATAAGAGAATTATTATCATTTTATAATAACTTCATCTTTTCTATTCTATTTTATAGAAAGGATGAATATTTTTTTTATATTTTATTACAAAAAAAGGATAAAATTAAAACATTTTATTGCTTAATTTTTATTTTTAATCGCACGTAAGAATAAAAATAAATAGTTACTTTAATATATATGAAAAAGCCATTTCTTTAATAAAAGGTATATAAAGTTTTCGTTTCTTTTTTTAGACATGCGATTTTTGTATAGATGTAGAAGCGTTATTATTCACACTTTTTCTGTTTGCATAATTTTACCGTATAAATATTTATTACTCTGAAAATGCCATAATAATTGATTAGGTTTGCTGTAGCTTTGATTTAAAAAAGAACAATTTAATCTAGATTTGCGTATAATTTAAACAATTTGGAAAATATTTATTAACTACTGTTGAAAAGTTACTTTTGAAAACTGGTCACTGTTACTAGATAGATTTTTGTAAAATAACTCAAAGGAGTAGCCAGGGGTAAGGGCAAGTAAAATCCGCCCTTCGAGAATTTACCTGTTCTTGTAAATATCTTGTTAAGCAAGTAAGAACCCCCCCCCCCCCCCCCCCCCATACACCCTCCCACACTCACTTCGCTACATATATAACATATCACTATAAACAAGGATTTGAATAAAAAATGTGAACAAAAGTTAATAATTTCTTTAAATAACGAACCCCTACCTCCACCGCATCTCTTAGCAAAATCCTGGCTACACTTATGACATTGCTAGTTATATTTTTCAAGTGAATTATTTATAATTTATAATCATGTAAACGTTACTTTAAAGAAACTCGTTACGTTTGAAAGGAGGAGCGCGTTTCCGTTACTCGTTATACCTTGTGAAAAAAGGAGCGGGTTACTCGCTATTAAAAAAGTAACGTATTACTCGTTATTATATAGATTTTCCTTTTATTTATTTTTTTCATTCCAAAATTATATTTTAAAAGATTAATTAGATTTGTAATAATTTTTATTTAATTTGAACAACAATTTATTTTCAAAAATATAGATCGGTAAATAAGAATGCTTAGTGCTCTACTCAACTCCGTGCCAAACTCACATTTAACTGTATAAAAGAATGGGAGGGTTGTATCATATTTCATAAATCAACATTTTAATTGAGGAAATTTATTAAAAATATGAAAAGAATGATCTTTATTTTCAAAAAATCTTATTGGATCGATCATCTTTATGAGAATCTTTATTCAGATTCTCATCAATTTTTTTTATCTTTATCAGAATTTAATCTGAATTCATACTAAAGTAATTCCTTAGAATAAAAGGTGAAATATATGGTTCCACGGGCAGAATTGCAATATGACAATCCTTTAAAAACAAAAGATTATTTTATTCAATTTAAAAATATATCAAAAACTTTCGTATAAAAATAATTATTATTATACTTTCACCTTTTTTTTCCTTTTTTAAACATTCTCTTTTAAAACAAAAATAAACAAAAGCGTTATTAATTTATTAAAATATATAACACTCTCTAACATCAATCACCATATCCCTCTCTCATATAATCATGATTACTACAACACATAGGTTTACTTTCATATGTATTTTGAGCCTCTGGACACCGAGGTTGAAATATTTGAATTAGGGCACAATCTAAACAAAGTGTAAATTAATGATCTTAATTTTCTTTATTTGTATATTAAATATTTTATACTGGGGCCAGGGAATAGTTACATCTCATCTGAAGAAATAAGTATTTTTGATATATATTTTTATAAAATAAATTATAATATTAGACAATACAAATTAACATACCTTGGTCTTGATTGATTTAATATTAATTAGATTAACAATCACTGTACAAAATTCAACAACAAATATATAATGAATGAATTGAAAATGACGAACTTTGGTTGTTGAACTAAATTAAAAACTCAGCTTTATTTATAAGAAATATATGATATAATAATACTAAATTTATCTTCCATATTTTTTAAGAAAAAATTTAAAGAATAAAGCGTAATGTTTGTCGTTGGCGTTATGCAAAGATAAGCGTTACTCGTTACCTTTTAGCAAAAGAATAGAGTTCCTTTTCTTAAAAAGATAACGTCATTAATTTCACCGACTTTACTTTACAACACTCATAAATTATCTATTTATATAATGAATTAAGTTTATATAACTTTTTATTATACAAAATAAAACATGATTATTGATAATATACAGAGGTGTAAAAAAATGGGTAAGGGAGGATCTCAAATGGATTCAAATTTTTTAATATTCATTTTTAGACGATAAGGTTCACTTTAAATATTTCAAATTAAAAAAATAACAATATTTTTTAGTTTCTTTATTATAAATATTTTCTTATATAACTAAACGTTAGGCCTACAAAAAAGCAAATCGAAAAAAATAAATTATTTTTTGCAAAAAAAATTATAAACAGATATGGATGTTTTATAAATGACACTTTTATAAGGATTTGACTAAAAAAAACTAAACTAATTGTCATTTGTAAATCAAAATTTATAGAAAAAAAACGAAACAAAATAAAACCCAATGATTTTATAACGTTATCCATATAAATTGGCCAAAAACACTCGATTTTTGATTAGAATTGCTTAAAAAATCGAAATTCTTTACTGTACATTATTTCTTCGTTCTAATATTCAAATTTTATTAAAATTTTCTAAAAATACACAATGATCTCATTTTATAAACATCAAAATATAATACCGAAAAATATATTTTTGATAACACGGGAAAACGATCCCTATTCGATCTCCACCATTCTAGCGGGCTCTTATTAGAAGTGATTCTTAATTCATTAAAATATGTTTTAACCTCACATATTGATGAAATCATTTTGTTTGAAAATTTATTCATGTTTGACTGTACTATTGAGTTAATTAATGTTGTATTGTTATTATATTTCCCTTGGTATTCATTATATACACTCTTGAATTTTTGTAATCGTTGTTTTATTTATGTTATACGATGTGGGTAATTGTTCAAAAAATTTTATTTTCAGTCTAGGATCTAATATTGTTATTTTTCAATATTTGTTACGATAATAATTTTATCGCATTGATAGTATTTATAAATTCCCGATTAAATGAATTAAATGTTTGATTAACTAATCATAGAAAAGGATGACAAGATTTAGGGTAGGATATGTGTCACCATAGATATCTTCGGTAAAATCAAAAAAGTCTTTAATTTGTTTTGTATATTTATTAAAGCTATCAAATCATCCTAGAAAAAAAGTAATATTTAATAAATAAACCTTAATTACTTCACTCAGTTGTCTTTCATTGATATCAAATCATCATATATTTCTTTATATATTGATGGATTTATTGATTTCTATCAAAAATTGAGAATTTAATATATCATATCCCTTGAATTTCATAACTTTATAATAATTTGTCTTATTTAGTATAATCTTCTAGAGATGTGTTTAATAATAATATTTTTATTTGATATGGTATTTGATTGAGTGAAATTTTCGATATTCAGCTTTCATTTGAAGTATCTTTCTTTAATACGAAATAGTTTTTTGATAGATCTCTTACAGTTATTTAGTTTTATAAATTGTTTCATATTGATATTTAATTCCATCACATCTTTAATAGTTTTATAGTACCATAGCGATTTGTACATCGTGTAGTTCCCTTTAAATGTATAGAGCTATGTGATGGTATCATGTACTAGATTGTGATCAAAATTTCTTATTATGTGGGCTAGAAACTGGATTCGGCGTTTTTAAATGGTATGTTGATGTATAATTTGATGTTTTCCAAAGATTAGCATTTTAGATATTTGGATAAAAGATACCATTAATGATTCGGAGACAATTATTAAAAAGGATCGGAGCCCTCTACTTTCTGTTTTGTAATTTCCTATATGTCACTTCCATAAAGTAATATGGGAATTATTGTCAAGTTGAACATACGTAGTCTGGTAAATACCGAGATCTCCTTTGTTTTTCACAATCTCATGTACATGTAGAAAACACCTCTGGCTAGTGTTGTTAAAAACTAGTTATATTTTAAAAATTGTAACTAGTTGTATTTTTGAAATGTAACTACCAAAGTAACTAGTTACTTTCAAAAATATGTATGTATAAATCTAAATAGTGATAAATTAATAAATTTATTAATTAAAAATTTTGTTTAAATGTCTGATTGTGTTCGCAAATGATATGAAACACTAATATAATTTCCCGTCCAAATAGATTTTCTTTCTTAAATTGTTACATTGCTGGGCTTCATAATTTTGTAAAAAATTCAAGTAATAAACCTATTTTTTAATATTATATTTTTTTACAAATTTAGCACAATATATTCCATATTTTTTGCCCTCAAGTTGCTGGCAATATTTATACTCTGAAATTTAATCAGTAATAAATGTATTTTTTTTTAAATTTTACTAAATTAGATCATAAAACTTAGTATAAGGAAAGACAAAGATTTAGATTATTTTAGAATTAAATAATCAATATATAAAATACTAATACTAAATTAGGTCATAACTTACTAATAAGGAAAAACAAAGACTATGAAAGAATGCAGATATCAAATATCATTTCCTTCAACAAGAGATTAATCAAATACCCTTCATTCTATAGGCTAATTTAATTTTTTTGAAAATTAGGCTAGTTTTGTCCTGGTATAGGTAAATTCCATGATCTAAATGTTTTCCAAATTATACAATAGAATACATATATAATTAAATAAGAAATAAATTTTCTAATACCCTTCCCTTATTATTCTTATTATCACAATTTTTTTGACAAAAACTCCAAAATTATACAGTTCTACTATAAGCTATAGACTTGAATGCTGATGAATTAACATAAAAAAATATATTTGCAATAAGTTTTAAATAAATATTTGCAACAACTGCATATATAAATATTATATTTGCAAATATTTGAGTGAAAAAATCATTAATTCTTAATACAAATCATAATCTAAAACCCATTTTTAGAATTAATAGACCTTTTTAAAATTTATAATAACCAGATGAGCACTGCTCAAATTTTTAAAAATGATTGCTTTTACATAGTTGGAAGAAAACATATCAGATTTAAGAACCCAGAACAACTTTTTCTTTAAAACCAAAACTCTTTTTTGTCAAGGAGCCCTGCAAATTCAATTTTTTTTTCAGTTTCACCTTGAATTCCAATGATTTAGCCTAACCTGAAATTTATTTTTTGGCCTGGTCTGAATTTTTATTTGTAATTAAATTATATATAAATTAGACACCTTTTAAAATTGCATGTTTCACCTGTCAATAGATTATTCTATTCCTAATCTAGATAAGTGTTATTTATTATTTCCTAGATAGAAATAAAATACAATATGAATTCTTAGTCTGATTCATCATTTGATGAGGATAAAATTCTAATGGTTCAGGATGACGTAGAAATTGTACGTTCCCCTTCTTTGCAAAAAATGGACCTGCCTTGGCCAAGTTTTGGGAAATATTTTGAATTCCATAAAGAGAAGGCTGGTAGTACACGTAATATTATTGTCAAATCTCTTCAATGTCTTCCAAATAAAAAGTATTTTTCAGCATCTTAGTCATCCAAATTTCTGCACAATAACAGATAATGTAAGCAATTTTTCAAAGGCCTTTCGGTATGCCTAACTATTTACTTTATATATTATATTTTTCTTAGAATATTTAGCTCCCCATCTTCTTTATTGGAGGAAGATAATGAGATATTGAAAGATCTCAAAAGAAGATATGTCTTCCTCTAGGCTAATCAATTATGATATATTCGACTACCTTCCCAGGCATTGAAGATGTTCTTGTCATACATTAAACTTAGTGCAACACAAGATTTCAACAAAATATTTTCAAAAATGAGGAGTATAAGAAAGTGTATAACTTTTATATCTAAATGCCAACGTTCATGGAACTTACAAAACAAATCTAGGTCATCAGCTGAGCTTACTAAAAAGTGATTACATTCTCAACTGCCGTATCCCGTTATAACAAGATAGGGTTCCTTTTATAAATCTCTGGCTAAAATATTATCATTTTTAAATGAAGTGCCTATGGAAATGGATCTATTCTGTGATGAATTAAAATTGTATAGATTCACATCACATGATCGTGGTTTTATAAAAGAATATTGTAGTGTAAATTTAAATTAATGTCTTATAAAAAATTTACATTTAAAAATTAGATTATGCAACCAGCGCAGTGGCGTATTCAGGATTTTCTTATAGGGGGGGGGAAATTTTTGGGGGGGCTTCGCCCCCAAACCCCTTTTACCTGGCCTTCGGCCAGCTTTTCCCCGGCCTTGGGTCTTATTTAGCTATTCTATTAAATTATTCATAATTTAATAATATAATTTAATAATAATTATATTTCTATTTTTAACTATTATTTACTAATTCGTGCTTATGGATAGGATATTACAAGCCTCTTTTTATTATTTCAAGTTAGGTATATTATATTTAATAAAGTATTTTTAAATGTAAAGGTTTTAAATGTAAAGTTGAAATAAAGTGTAATGTCATTTTTTTATAAAATTTGCTTTAAAAACTAGCCTCAGCTTAAATTCTCATACAATATAAGTAGAATATAATTTTTTTATTGAAAATACTAATAGTAGTGTGTTTAAAATATTGACTAGAAAATAATTAAATTAACAAGTTTTTTTAACTTTTTATCAAATACAAGATTTTTAATTATTTCGTTTGTCGTTGGAACCAAATCTCTGTGTATATTTAACAGAGCTAACCCATTTAGCCGAGATTAAGTAATTCGTAAATATGTTTTAAACCTTCTCAAGTTGGGAAAAGTCCTTTCATTCGTACATGTTGTAATAGGCAAACATGCAAGAATATAAAACAACTTCGAAATATTAGGAAATTGAGCCAAGGTTTCTTTACACCGATTGAGCGCATCAATAGCATGCTCAGGTAAAATAGCTAAACGTATAAATATTTATACCACAATTCGAATTCACTGATTAAATTTATTTCAGTATCAATCTCACAGGAATAAAATTTTTCTAAATATTTAATTTTACCAATAGTGGCATTAGAAAATAAAGAAGGATCTTTGGGTAATAAAACTTGAAGATTGCTAAAGACTTGTTTTTTATCTAAAACCCGTACTTTTATTTGCGATAAAAAAGTATCTAAGAATGGGATGAAAATGGATATATTATAATATTCTTCAGTTGAGCCAATATTTATTTTCATCTCAATAATGGCCTAGGTGCTAGGCGAGGTTTAATTAGTGTTATATCATAAAATTTAGCCTTCGATTCAACGTCTAGATAAATATTATGAAAATATTTATCTACATTCATTTTATTGTATCTACCTGTTCATGTATATTTCCACCAAATCAATAACCTGAACCAAATCTAAATTTGGTTTTTGTAAATTTCTACAAAGTAGTTAGCTAAAAATAATTTATTGATGCAACTAGCAGCAATAATAAACTCTGATTGATCAATTAAATTCAATAATGATATCGCTGCTGACGACACATTACATTTTTTCATGCTCAGCCTTATTTATAAATTATCGTTTGATTTCAATCTCTTTGATTAAATATTTTTCCATTTTATTAATATTTTTGAATAATATGTTGGAAAATTGATATTCAAATATTTGTAAAATTTTGATTGGTGGGGGGGGGGGAATTTTTATTAGCTTAAAATGATATTTATGAAAATAGTCAAATTTGCGATGGGGGGGGGGGAAATTTCCCCCTTCCCCCTTATTGGTTACGCGCCTGAACCAGCGGCTAAAGCTATTGATATACTCGAAGGTGAAAAATACATGTATCTGGGCTATTAAACTCCACCAATAACACAGATATTTATATGTCTGGAAGATGAGCAAGGATTAAAATATTGTCAACCTTTAAAAGATGCTATATTTGCTGGTATTAAATAAAAATTAAATAATATTTATAAATTAATAATATAATATTATTAGTGCTGTAAACATTTTTAAAAAAATCGAACGCGTTCGCGTTCAACGTTCATTGACAAAAATCGAACGCGTTCACGTTCAAATTCAAAAAAAGGAACGCGTTCAAGTTCATGAACGCGTTCATGCGTTCAAAATTTTATGATAAATTTTTTTTAAAATTGAATTTAATATAAATAAATAAATGCCTTATATTTTTCAACACAATATATTAGCCATGATAAAAAATAATAGTTTTATTTTGATAATATAATTATAAATACAATATAATAGAGCGATAAAAAAATAAATTTATAAAAAATTTTTCTTATTAATTTTTAATAATAATTGCTTTTCAAAATTTTCATCTGATAGGGATGAACGCTTGGCAGTTAATACAGCGTTAGCTATACTAAAAACTATTGAATTACCTTTTGATTTTAAAACAGTGAAATATTTATGATATTTGGGCCATGGTAATTCTAATTCATCTAATATTGAATTTTGATTTTCAGAATCTGATGATGAAATATTTATATCCATGCAATTAATAAACTTTAATCTTATCTTCTCTAGCAGCAGCACGTTATGGTACGTTAATTGCAATATGAAAGAGGAAAAAGTAAAAACAGCTGATTATAAAATATAAGACTTTTTTGTTAAAAAATTGGATTAAATATTAATTTTTCAAATAAATAAAAATATAAGACATTTTTGTTAAAAAATGCGGATTAATATTAATTTTTCAAATAAATAAAAATAAAAAGTGTTTTTAAAATTGAACGAACGTAAAATTGAACGCGTTCATCAAAGAAAAGGAACGCGTTCTCGTTCAAAGTTCGTCAAAAAAAAAGGAACGCCGTTCATCACCTTTTTTCAAAAAAACGAACTTCGTTCACGAACGCGTTCATTTTGAATGCGTTTGTTTACAACACTAAATATTATAGGTTTAATGATAATTAAAACATTATTGCTGCAATTTTTCATCCATTATTTAAAACTGAATGGCCTTGGATAAGGCAAGAAAGTAATAGAACAAAAAGAAGGAAATTTTAAGTTTAGTAAATACTCTAATACCTTAAGGTGAATCTCAGACAAATGAATCATGTTCAAAACCAACATCATTTGATGTAGTTGAAATTTTTTGACCTAAAACGACAAAATATTGTTAATAAGAACGTATAGAAATTTATAAAATCCAATAATAACACATTATCTTTATATGATTTCCCAAATTTAAAATTACTTTTTATTAAATATAATGTTGTCCTTACATCAAGTACTCCTCGTAGAGCGTTTATTCAGTCTAGGGAAGCTCATTTTTGGAGAGAAACGAGCGCGTCTCTTAGATATAAATTTTGAAATCAATTTGGTGTTAAAACAAATAAACATTTATTAAACTCTAATTTTTATGAAAAATAAATATATGTTTTTTTTTCAATGCAAATATATATTTTATATTTCGATGTAAATAAAATATTCTATTTCCCGATATTTTTTTCAGTTTAATTATTTTTTTTATATAAATATATTGTATATATTTTTTAATAATTGATTATAATTTGTATATCCTAATTTTTTTATTAAATAAATGCGTTCAGTAATAAATAATGTGTAATATGAATGATGTATAAAGTAATGTATAATGTAACTAGTTACTTTTGACATATAACTGTAACTATAACTAGTTACATTTGTAAAAATGTATGTAAGTTACTAGTTATATTTTTACCAATCAAGCACTTAATTTTGTCTATTTTAACTGCGTTAGCTCCGACCGTAAAATTTTGATGCGGTGGCGCGTATGGGGAGTGGAGAATAACCGTTTTGTTGAAATTTATCTCTACTCCAACTCTATGACTTAAGATTTCTAATAGGTAGAGTAAATTTTTGGTTTCTTCAATATTTTTGGTTATCACTACAATGTAATCTGTATATGATATAATTTTATTTTCAAAAAGTAGCATCTCGTTCCCAATATCTATTAGATTAGCCACTGCATCTTTAATGATTTTATTTATTATGATGTTAGGCAAACGTGACGATAGAATACAACCTTATTTAACACCTTTTTTATTCTGAAGGAAGGGGATATTTTATTAATTTTGAAGCAGCAAATAGGTTGGAGTAGTGATTTTTTAAAATGTAAATAATGTTTACACTCTTACAGCGTTTCCCATATAGCTTCTTGATTAACATTGTCAAACTCAAAAGCCGAAGTAAAAGGGTAATTTTATTTTCAACATTTATACAAAATTATTTTCAGGGCTAATAAGTTCTTGTATGTTTTTATCTGGTCTATACGGGTATATGTATTTGGGGAAAGGTGGGGTGTTTTTTAAGAGGACCATAAAAATCCTTGAAACGCTGGATGTAAGGGCTAGAGCCCGGTAATCTACAATGTGGATCTTTAATTTTATGGAAATTACATAGGAAGGATTTGTTCCATTTTTTGCTTTCCCATATTTTAATAAAGAGGGTAAAAGGAAGGAGGATGTTGTTACAGTTGCAGTTTTTAGGTAATCTGTTGTGATATTATAAAGTCCCAGAGCTTTGTTTTTCTGTAGTTTTTTGAATATTTTATTAATGGAGAAACCAGATGGGGGTGGGGCCGGGATGTTTATATTTGTGGGTAGACTTGCTTTTCGTGAGTCGAAGATCCTCATATAATGATCAAGCCATGATTATCTTGCCGTCTAATAATGGAAAGTTTTCTAAACTGTAAGGTTTATAGATATATTTTAATTTTTTATAGGCGTCGTAAATTCTATTATCTTTCATGTCCTTATCAAAATCAAGGGCTTTCTTTGCGATGTAAACCCGTCTATCGTTCCGTAGAAATATCTCTATGTTTGTCCATAGGTTGCTATTTGAGCCATTATTTACTCTAAATTGATTTATTTTTACTAGATTTATAAACGAAAGGGTTGATTTTGAACGCTTTTGTGAACGGAGTTCGTTTTTTTGAAAAAAAATGATGAACGGTTTCCTTTATCCATTAACAAATTATTATCTGATTCTGCTAGATCACCTTTAAAAAGTTTCCAGAATCCTTCTACGGTTCCGTGATCAGTTCATTTAGGAACATGGTTGCCATGTCTCCCTTATCAGTGGGAGACTCCCGCAATTTTTTAGTTTGCACGCAGACCTCTCCCTCCCGCAAATCTACCGCAATTGCAAATCTCCCGCAAAATTTACCGCAATTTTTTTTTAGTATTTAACGTTTTTGATATATAAATAATAATTTCGAGAGACAGTAATTGATTATTTTTATATTTTTAAAATAAATTTTAAATATTTATTTGAAAAACATGTCCAGTTTGTAAATTTCTGTCTATCCTGTTTTATTTTTATCCAATAATAATCAGCATCATTTCATTTATATAAGCCAGTACAAGGGAGTATATCAACATCGATTGCAATATAAAAATATTCTCCAAAAATAATAAATAATACGCAATTACAGTTGCGGAAATCGTATACGAATGTAGTTCAACATTCACAGAGCTATATCATCCCAATGTTGGTCGAATCTTCATGATATTTAACGACTCCAATATAAGTGCAATAGAACAAAAATGAGCAAGGCTATCACAAGTGTTTTAGTACCTGAATCCTAGAGGTCAATTGTAGACGATTTGAAGATGGGCATCCATATGCAATTCTAACAGTTGCATCTAATAAGGGAAATATTAAAACATTTCCCTTCATTCTTCACTATTTCAACAATAATAAGAACATTTCAATAAAACTGTTAAAACTTTTTTTCTCGGAAAGTAAAAAATCCGACGATGTAGATAAGCACATAATGGTAAATATAGCTAATTCAAAGTTATCAATGATTTGCATGTCAGCTTTCCACTGATAATGCCTCTGTAAATTTTGTCAAAAACCAAGTGTATTTACCGAATTGAGGCAGCACAATAATGAATTAATACCAATTGGCTGTATATGCCATATACTACATAATTCTTGCAAGAAGGCAATGAATGTACTATCTGTAGATGTCGAAATAATTGTGATGAAATGTTTTAACGAATTTAGTTCATCAACATGAATTAAAAGAGTTGATGGAGGAGTCTGACTTGGAATGGTGTGAGTTGTTGCGATATGTACCTATCAGGTGGTTATCATTAATACCTACCATCGATAGAATTTTAAAATTTTGCAGACCCTTAAAAAAATACTTCTTAAATTTTTTTTATTTTTATTTTTTCTCTTTAGCTTTCACCTTTTCTGGTGGTAAGCTCCTTCAACATCTCTCTCCACTTTATGTTATTTATACAATCTCTTTTATCTATTTTATACTTCTTTATATTGGCTCTAACTTTATAGCCCCATTGAAGTTTTGGCCTTCCTCTTTTACGTTTGCCCATCACTTCCAAACTTTCAACTTTATTTCCTATGTAGTTCATAGGCCTTCTCATTGTGTGCCCATACCACCTAAGTCTGTTTACCATTAACTTAGTCTTAATGGGCACTACCTTTAAACTATTTAGTATTCTTGTATTGCGCACCTTATCCTTTCTTGTTACCCCAGCAATCATCCTCAGCATTCTCATCTCCAGTTTGTAGACTTCTCTCGTCTGATTCTTTGGTTGGCCATGTTTCCGAACTATATAGAATAGTTGGTTGTACTATGGAACTGTAAATTTTTCCCTTTAATTTGTGTGGATTCTTTTGTCAAATAGCACTCCAGATAAAGATCTCCACTTTAACCACCCTTGATTAATCTTACTCTTTATCTCTTTTTCTATTGTGCCGTTTGTTTGTATAGTGGAGCCCAAATATTTGCAGCTTTCAATTGCGGATATCTGCCATTCATTTATATCAATACTCTCTGTTTCATCTCCTCCTATCACCATATACTCCGTCTTTTCTCTATTTACTTTTAATCCGTGCGTTTCTAGGATATTTATCCAACTCACTAACCTTTCTTTCATTTCATCCTTGGATTCGGCAAGTATCACAATATCATCTGCAAATATCATATTCCACGGGACTGTTTGAGGTATAGACTGTGCTAATACATCTATTACTGTAATGAAGAGAAGTGGGCTGAGAGCCGACCCTTGATGAACTCCTTCGGCTATTGTGAAGCCTGCTGAAGTACCTGTTGTGCTACGGACCATTGTTGTATGTCCCATATACATATCCTGTTATTCTTATATATTTTTCGGGAACTTTTTTGTGGCGTAGCGCCCACCAGATAAGTTTTCTTGGGATTCTATCGAAGGCCTTTTCTAGATCGAGAAAGACCATGTGTAGCTTTTTGTTCTTTTCCCTGTATTTTTCACTCATTTGCCTAATTGCATGGATAGCATCGGTTGTTGATCTTCCAGGCATAAAGCCAAACTGTGTCTCTCCTATTTCGATTATATCTCTTAATCTTTTTTCTATTATTTTTTCGTATAGTTTTAGACAGTGTGACATTAGTTTTATGCCCCTGTAATTTTGACAATTGTGTGGATCCCCTTTATTTTTGAAGATAGGAACTAGATAGCTCTGCCTCCATTTTTGGGGAACCTCTTCATTTCCAAGTATTTTATTGTACAGATTTGTGAGGAGATATATTCCATCATCTACTAGTGCTTTAAGGCTTTCTATTGGAATATCGTCTGGACCCCTAGCTTTGTTGTTTTTCATATGCTTGAGGCATGTGATTATTTCTTGTTCTGTTATAGGTTGTACAAGGTTTTAACAAGGGGAGTGTTCGTCGAGATGCAATATGTGGGAATTAAAGTTGAGAAGCTCCTGAAAATATTATTTTCATCTATTCATTATTTCTTTTTCCTTTATTATCAATTTCCCATCTTTATTTTTGATTACTTTCTGAGCTCCGTTTATATCCCTAGAGTTCTTTTCTCGCTGTTTGACTAATCTGTATATTTTATTTTGCCCTTCTTTGGTATGTAGATCTTCGTACATGTCATCGTATGCCATAGATTTGGCCCTAGCCACCGCCTTTGTAGCTAATCTCTTGGATTTTTTGTATATCTGCATTTTTGGATTTGTACCATATTTTATAAAGGGCTTTTTTCTCCTGTATAGTGGTTTGTACCTCTTGATTCCACCACCATAGTTCTTTGTGTGATTTGTTGCCTCCTCTTGTCAAGCCTAGCGTCGATTTTGCAGTGTCTATTAATCTGGATGAAAGGTCTGTCCAGATTTTTTCACTGACTTGTGAGCAATTTATTGTTTCAATGTTTGCATTGATTGCAAAGGCATCTGTCATTGTTTTTAATTTGCCCCATTTGATGCATGGTTCCAGTTTTTTCTTATTTTGAGTGGATTTATTTGAGATTTGTAAATCCATGATTAGTAGCTTGTGTTGCACGGCGATATCTTCTCCTGGGATGACTTTGCAGTCTATTACATCTTTTAATCTTCTGCGAGCGATTAGCATGTAATCTCTGTGTTTTCCTTGTACCACTTTCATATGTTATTAGATGACTCTCTTTTTTCCTATAGTAGGTGTTGGTTAAGGCAAGGTCGAAGGCTTGCGCAAATTTCGGTACATGCTCTCCTTCATCATTTCTTTCTCCATATCCAAAACCACCATGATGCCTTTTGTAGCTATCTCTTGCTTTCCCCACATGCGCATTTAAGTCACCACCAATGATGACTGGATCATCCTTAGGGATTTCCATTACAGCTTCATCAAGGATAGCTCTAAAGTCATCTTTCTCTTCTTCCTTGCAAACCGTTTGAGGAGCATATACTGAAAGGATGTGTAGTATTGATTGACCAATGCAGAGTTTTATCTTCATTAGTCTATCAGAGATCCTGTTGACTTCTACAACTGAGGAGGTTAGATCTTGACTGAGGATGATGCCGACACCGTTCCTATTGCTAACAAGTCCATTATAGTACAATTTATGCCCATCTCCAATCATCAAAGTCTTCTGTCCTTTCCATTTCGTCTCAAAAAAAAAATACTTCTTAAATAAAGATTTTAAAAGCTGTCCAAAATTTTGAAAAATTTTTTCGAGTATGAAATGGCAGAAGCATATTTGGGATTAGTTTCACATGTAGGAAATCTATTTCATGAAGTTAATATTCAGTTGCAATCAGAATATTTTTTATTAATAAAGATTCACAAAATTATGTTACAGCTCTGTTCATCTCTACATTTAAAAATTGATAATAAATTTTATGGTGCTGTTGCTAAAAATATTATATTAAAATGTTCAAATAAATAATACTCTAATTAATACATTTTTAAATGAAGAGGATATTTTAATTAAGATTCTAGAATATTTACAATAAAAATTTAATAACTCTATTTACAAATGTATAAATATTATGACCTTGGAACAGAAACCATCAATTGATGGTTTTTGTAATTTAATAAATATATTAAAAATACCGAAAGACATTGATGTCTTGTTTGAGGAGATTGTAATTCTCTTGATTTTTTAGATTCACCAGAATACTTAAAGTTAGATGGTCTAAAAGCAGAGGAGAATGGGTAGAATTTTTTTGTAATAACAATAAATCCCTATATTTGAGAAAAAATATGTGAGTATGTCTTCTCCTTACCTCATTCTAATGCCTCATCCTAGCGTATTTTTAGCCTGATGAGGACTGCCTGGAAAAAGGAGAGAAATCGAATTGCTTTAACACCATTAGAGGCCGAGTTAATGATTAAACAAATTTATAATATGTCATGCCTGGAATTTTATAAATATCTCAATAACAACGGTAAACGTTTAGTTCCATTATTTAAATCTCAAATAAAATATTTTCCATATTTTTTTTATATTTCATAAAATCTTATTTGAACATTCGCATAAAATAAATATATTTTTTACATTGTATATCAAAAATAGAGAGCATTACAATCTCCTTAAACAAGACATCAATGTCTATCGGTATTTTTAAAATATTTGAACATTTTAATATAGTTTTAGCAATGGCGTCATAAAATTTATTGTCAATTTTTAACTGTAAAGAAACACATCTGCAGCATAATTTTATGAGTTATTTGTTAAGATTCTTCCGATTGCAACTGCACATTAACAGCATGTAGTAGATTTACTACATGTGAAATCATTCCTAAATATACCTCTACCATTCATTATTGGGAAAAATTTTCAAAATGTTAGGATAGCTTTTATAATATATATTTAAGAAATATTTTTTTAAAGGTTAAGCGGGTATTAAGAACAAATCGCAACCAACATCGTACTGATTTAATTCTATAAATACACTCTGGTTTTTTCCAAATTCACTGAGGCATTATTAGATAAGAAAGCCGAGTCTGCTATATTTACCATTATATGGTTAGCTATGTCTTTGAATTCACTATTTGAGGGAAAAAATTTAATAGTTTAATTCAAACGTCCTTAATTTTGTTGAAATAGCGGAGGATCAGGATTAGATGCAGATGCATATGTTAGAATTGCATATGTATGCCCATCTTTCAAATCGTCAAGAATTGACCTCCTGGATTCAGGTTCTAAAATGATGATATCCTTGCTCATTTGTTCTACAAGTAAAGTTTTCATTTTTCTTGGAGTCGTTAAATATTATGGAGAAAGATTCTACCATTGTAATGATAAGTAGCTCTGTGAATGTTGTATTACAAGATAAGTGATTACAATTGCCGCAACTGTAGTTGCATCTGTATTATTTCTTATTTATGGAGAATATTTTTGTTTTGCAATGAATGTAGATGCACTCCACTGCATTGATTATAATAATGTGATTGAACTATAATAAATAAAATAATTATCATTGTAATGAGTACAATATTATCTTATTATGTATTTAAACTTGATACGTGATAATTAAGAGCCTATTCCTATATTGTGCACACACACGGTAAATTTCCAATTGCGGTCTTGCAGGATATTCGCATAAAATAAAAATTAAAATCATTTGTTTTTTTTATAAAATTTTATCTTTACATTCATTTATATTTAAAAAGGATCATTGGTTTTTTTTATAAATTAATATATATTAATAAATCAAGATGTTATTTTATTTTGAAAAATATTTACCGACTTAGCATTTATATAAACTAATTATAAAAAAATAATAGGCGGATAATTAAGTCAATTGGCTTGCAAAAAATTTTTTTTTTAGCAATTTTTATATTTCTATCGCAATTTTCATATTTCTCCCGCAAAATACAAAATTTCTCCCGATTTGAAAATTTTGACCTGGCAACCCTGTTTAGGAAGGTAGCTCTCTTCCTGTTTGACGCCTGATCAAAAAGTTTTTAGTCTCCAGGCGTTTACTGAGTTTAAGTATAAAATTAATTTTCAATTGGTTTATACTTGGTCTAGTTAAATTTTTGCAAATTTTGTTGTAAAACCCCCATATTTTTTCTATAGTTATATTAGGTATAAGCATCCTGTGATCATATTTGTTGATGCCTTAACGCATCAAACCCCGATGAATATTAGAGATGAAGAAATAAATGTGGGATTTCTGGCGAGCTCTCAAGAAAGTGTAGGAGTTTATTTCATGGTGGATAAAAAAAGGTATTATCAATTCTTGTTTCTGTAGAAATTTCTTACTATCCTCGCATTAGCGTATGCAGCGGGAGGAATGGGGCAAACCCCCTTTGTTAGATTTTTATTATGAAGATGTTAAAGTATCTTATGATGCCTTACTAGCTGAATAATTATGTTTATAAGATTAACAATGGTTGATATAGTCCCAAAAAATGCTATGGATGCTCTGCATTATTTCAAACACATTTTAGATTAAATTCCCAATGTATTAAAAGGGTTTATAAACTCTTCCCATTAGTAAACTAATGAGAGAACATTCTCTTTTTTAAGAAAAACAACAGAGGCCTGCAGAAGTACCATTTGTAGAGCACGGCCCGGATTTTTTTAAAAGATTTTCAGGCCCGGCCGGGCTTTTTTTAAAAATTTTCAGGCCCGGCCCGGCTTTTTTAAAAATAAATTATATTTATTTTTGATTTTTATAGCTAATAATAACGATTTCAAATATAGGCTGTTTTAAAAAATACAGCCCGGATTGGGTGTTTTTTTAAAATAATTCTGGCCCGGCTTGGATGTTTTTTTAAAAAAATTTCGGGCCCAGCCCGGATATTTAAAAAATTAAAATACTGTCCAGCCCGGGGGCCGGGCCTGCAGGTCTCTGAAAAAATACCAAGAAGTACAACATCTGAAAGTAGATGGAAAGGTTTGGATCTTTTGAATATTCATAGGCATTTGACGACAAGCAAGGATGATATAATTGAAAAATTAGCTCAATCACAACGAAGATTGGATTTTACATTGTAAATATATAACATACAAAATGCAATTATTCCTAAGAAATTTTTTGTGTAAAGGCTCAAAAAAATCAAATTTCTATTTTGGGTCATTTAAGTGATTCTTTACATATGATTTTTTTATAATTCACATAAATTTAAAATTGTGTATTAGAAATAGTTATTAGTCCTAATAAATTTACTTAAAAATTTTATTACCCCCCCCCCCCCCCTTTCACCAAATTCCTGCGTACGCGCCTGTATCTTCGCCATTAGTTTGTTGTAGCATAGCATACCCAGTGACATTGCTACTAACATATTCGGCTTCTTTACCCATTTAGATCACCTAAAATTATTATATATCTACATGGTAGGGAGTGAATAATGTTAATTATTATATCAATAAAGCCCAATCTTTAATTTCTATTAGGTGGGGGTGTATTTAAATAGAGAAGATATCTTTAATGGGTGCGAATTTGGTGATGAAATTTTGTATTTGTTTATTTATTAGAAATGCAATCTCGCACCAGCTGTTGGAAGTGGTATCCGTTAGCAGTGTAATTTCCTGGACAGTGGGTTCCTTGAATACCTATAATGTCTACTTTCTTCGTTTCTAACATCATTAACAGGACCGCTAATAAAAATAAGTAAGAATAAATTATATGTGGCGCCATACATATAAAACAAAAAACATAAATTGCATTTTTGTTTATTTCTATATTTTAATATATGAAATATTTTATTTGTAAAAAGATGCTTAGGGAAGGCAGGGGTTATATTGTCCATAAAAAATTTAAGTGCTAAAATAGATTAACAAATTCTATAAGGTAGGAATTAATATTTAAGAAAAAAGTATTTTAGATTGTTAATATAAAAATGAAAATTTAAGAAATATGAAAAACACTCATTATTATTATTATTATAAAATTATATAGTCAAAAATATTTTTCATATTTTTATAGTCACCAAATATAGAGAAACAAAGTTTATTTTTCAATATATAAAAATTTTTACTTCTGCTTTATTTAAAGTAATAGTGAGTTCACCACCAACAAGTAGTGGTGATAAATAGCTCCATTTTTAAAAGGTTTTGAGCCAGCTCTAAATATGCGAAACCGAATTTTTAAGCGAAAACTATCATCTTAACCTCGATCGAGATTTAAACTTAGAGGGTAGCTTAATCTTGAAAAAAAATATACTCTTGCCTCAAAGTGTAGCGAATTCTTTCAATAGTTAAGATTTAGCCGATTTAACAAAAAAGCAAGAAATAGTCCTTTTTTACAAAATTTTACAATGTTTAAATAAGAATTTGAAATTTTATCAGGTGTCCTTTTGTCAATTTGATTGATATTTAAAAAAGATAAATCATTATGATCATTTCGATAATATTAAAATATTATGCAGGCAGCGTTTACAGGACAGAAAATTTATTAAAAACAAAAAAAGAGTAGGGCTAAGGATTAGAGATGGGTTAGGGTTACTTCCTATTATAAAAAATAGGCGGATGTTTTAATAAAATTAGGGGGTTTTTAGCAAATTTCTATGTATATGTTATTTAAATTAGCCTGGTCTGCGAGCCAGGCAAAAATATTATTGCGCTGGAGAAATTGTGCAAAATACAACTCGTTATAAAATATATTTTATAGGACGGGTAAAAATAATTATGTTCGGAAACTTTGATAGAAAATTTCTAGTGATGTTAAAAGTTACTTTTGAAACATAACTAGTTACATTTTTACAAAAGTAACTAGTTATTAGTTACAGTTATTTTCAAAAGTAACTAGTTACTTACTTTATACATCATTCATATGCGCATTATTTATTTATTGACATTTATTTAATATAAAAAAAAACAAAGTATAATCAGTTATTAAATAATATACAATTTATTTATATAAAAAATATCGCAAAATTGAATATTTACATCGAATACAAAAATATATATTTGCATTGAAAAAAAAACATTTATTTTTCATAAAAATTAGAATCTAATAAATGTTTATTTGCTTTTAACAACAAATTAATTTCAAAGTTATTATCTAGAAGACGTGCTCGTTTATCTCCAAATATGAGCTTACCTAGACTGAACAAGCGCTCTACGGGAGCACTTGATGTTAGAACAACATTATATTTAATAAAGAGTAATTTTAACTTTGGAAAATCGTTAAAGAAAACGTGTTGTTATTAGATTTGATAAAGTTTTCTATAAGTTCATTATCCAGAATATTTTGGCGCTTTAGGTCAAAAAATCCAACTACATCAAGTGATGTTGGTTTTGAGCATGATTCATTCGTCTGGGATTCACTCTGAGGTATTAAGGTATTTATTAAATTTAAAATTTCCTCCTTTTTTGCTTTATTCCTTTCTTGCCTAATCCAAGGCCAGTCAGTTTTAAATAAAGGGTGAAGAATTGAAGCAATGATGTTGTCATTATCATAAAGATTATTAAACCTATAACATGATATTATTAATTTATAAATAATTATTTGATTTAAGTTACCTTTTTTCAATACTAGCTAATATAGTATCCTTTAGAGGTTGACAATATTTTAATACCTGCACATCTGCCATACATATAATTATTTGTGTTATTGTTGGGGTATAATAACCCAGATACATGTACTTTTCACCTTCAAGAATATCAATGGCTTTGGACACTGGTCGCATAATCTAATTTTTAAATTGTAAATTTTTATAAGACTTTAATTTAAATTTACACTACAATATTCTTTTATAAAATCACGATCATCTGATGTGAATCTACACAATTTTAATTCATCACATAATGAATCAAATTCCACAGGCACTTGATTTAAGAACGATAATATTTTGGCCAGGGATTTATAAAAGGAACCCCACCTTGTTATAACGGGATATGGGAGTTGAGAATGTAATTTTTTTAAAATAAGTTCGGCAGATGGCCCAGATTTATTTTGGAGGTTCCACAAACGTTGGCATTTAGATATAGCTAAGTTATAAACTTTCCTATACCCCTCATTGTTTAAAAGTAACTTGTTGGCATCTTGTGTTGCCACTAAGTTTAATGTATGGCAAGAACATCTTCGATGCTTGGGAAGGTAGTCGAAGTCATTAATATCATAACTGGAGAGCCCAGAAGAAGACATTATATCTTCTATTGAGATATATTCAATATCAGAAACAGAATCTTCCTCCATTATAATAGATGGGCAGCTAAATACTCTAAGAGAAATAATTTATAAAGTAAAATAGTTAGGCATACCTAAACGCCTTTGAAAAGTTGCTAGCATTATCCGTTATTGTGCAGATATTTTTATTTTGGATATGGAACTCCTTAAAAACAGCAGTTAAAGCTTTGCTGATCACATCATATGTATGCCTACCTTGTAGTCTTTGGCAGGCTAGAATAGCTGAACGCCTTTCCAATTTCTCCACATCAATCCAATGCACTGTTATACCAATATAGGAGCTATTATTAATATAACAAAAGATAACCAAATGTATTGTGCACTTTAGTAAAAAATAATATTTACCGATTAAATGCTGTCCAGCAGTCAGCTGTTGTACAAACATAATTAGGCTCTAACAATTTTTCTATTAGAATATCTTTCATTTGAACAAAATATTTTGATATTCTTGAGGTTAAGGTTTGTCTGCATATAATCTTCATATTAGGTTGCAGGGTGTTTAACAGCTTAACAAAATCTTCATCATCACAGGTTGTATATGGGTGATTTCCATTTATTATATATTTAATAATTTGTGAATCAAATTTATCTTTGCTGATACCTTTAAAATTTGATTTTCCACCAAAGTCAAGTTTAGTTTGTTTTAACTTACTTGATGTGGCTGAATTGTTTTTTTTATTATCTATGGTTTGTTTTATATTTACGGATTGGTTAGGATGCTTTCTCTATAGATATATGTTTTATATATATAAATATATAATTAATATTAATTATTGTTATAAAGTTAATTCATTTAATTATTCTATATTAATACAATTTATATAAACTTACAGAGATATGTTTCCATAAATTAGCTGTGGATGACTTAGATGCTGCAATATACTTTTTATATGGTAGGCATAAGAGGCATTTGACAATAATATTAGTATTATTACCAGCCTTGTGGTATTCAAAATATTTTTCAAAACTTGGCCAAGGAAGGTCATTTTTTTTTGCAATTATTGTAGGAGAAAGTATAATTTCTTCATCTGACTCAGAATCCATATCCATATTGTATTCTGTTTCTTCCATCTAGGAGATAAATATAAATAGCACTATCTAAATTAGGAATAGAATAATCAATTAGAGTGAAACATACAGTTCTAAAATGTGTCTATTTTATATATAATTTGGATATAAATAAAATTCAGGCTAGACCAAAAAATAAATTTCAGAAAGCAATCATTTTTTTAAATTTGAGTCATGTTCTTATGCTTTTGTTAGACATGGTTCTTGTAAGTAATGATTAATAATTTAATATTAAATTCTAAAATAATCTGTCTTTGTTTTTCCTTATACTAAAAAATTTTTTTTATTACGTATGATATGAAGTTCCAATGCTTGTTACTTGACGGAAAAAAATATATTGTGCTACATTTGTAAATAAATATAATATTAAAATTTATTAAATTACTTGAATTTCCTTACAAAATTATGAAGCCCAGCAGCAATGTAACAATTTAAGAAAAGAAAATCAATTTGAACGGGAAATTATAACAATCAGACATTTTCACAAAATATTAAATTAATAAATTTAATTTAAAATTAATTTATCACAAATATTAAAAATAAAATTAATTATTTGAATATATCGTTAAAAGTAACTAGTTACTTTAGGCAGTTACATTTCAAAAATTATAACTAGTTACAGTTACTAGTTACAATTTTAAAAATATAACTAGTTACAGTTATTTTTTAGCCAAAATGTAACTATAACTAGTTACCTTAACATCACTAAAAATTTCCATAGGTAGGCACTTAACTCAAATCATTTTAAATAAGTAAATTTCAAAACCTTCAAGGAATATCTTTTAAACTGGGATTGTGAATTTATTGATTTCAAATATAATGTTTTATAAAAAAATAATTTTAATAATAATAAAAATAAAAGGTGCCATAAATCAAAATAATGGAAAAGTTGATGTTTTTTTAAATGTGAACAGCAAAAATTGTTCAATAAATTCCTATAATATATTAAAAACATGATTTTAAAGCCATTTGGATTTTTATAAATAATCATAGGGGGCAATAATATTTGGCTCAATTATTAATTGTTAAAATGAATAATTCGATGAAAATAAATTTGGAAGGAAAAAAATTAACGTGGCCAGTTTACATGTTAAATAATTCAAACATATAAAATATTTAATAGATTTATAAAAATTGCGTTTTGAATATAATTAAATCGTAAATAATTCTCTGACCTGATTTAGAAAAAAAAAAGGAATAATTATTTTATGCATTTTACAATATATTATAAACATAGGTATAATAAATAAGTTTAAGTTTCTATATTTATTTAAAACAACATGTGTTGAGTTTGTTTTTCAGGAAATTTTTTCAAAAAAATAAACTATTCGTCTGAATCGCATTCTGAAGAACTTCTCTCATCTTTTTCCACCTGTTAATTAATTTTTGTATTTATTAATTAATGCACAGGGTGCATTTAAATAATTTACTTCTATATAAAAAAAGGTCAACAAATATTACAGATAAAGCAGAAAACATGTTGAAAGTGAGGTATATACTATTAGTATAAGACTTAATAAATAAAATTAAAATAATTATTAAAAAAATATTTTAACTAGTTGTAAATGGTTATTTCAAAAAATAAAGCGTTACTCGTTACGTCTGGAAAAAGGAACGCATTACCATTATTCATTACCTTGTAAAAAAAAGGAACGCACGTTACTGGCTATTCAAAAAAGTAACGGTCCCTCCTTACTTAAAAAATTAAATAAAATTATGAAAAAATAATATATAGTAAGATAATCCTTTCTCAACACAGCTATCGCTGTGCTAAACACACGTTCAACTGGCGCAGAGGATGGGAGGGCTGTATTATATTGGATAAATAAAAATTTTAATTGGGGGAATGAAAATTTAAGGAATAATCTTTATTTTGAAAAAGCCTTAGTTCATCTTCAAAATAATCTTCATTAATATCCTTATCCAATTTTTTTAATATTTTTATTAGAAAATAATCTGTACGTGTGTTGATTTTTAAAGGAATCAAGTCTGCCTTTTCTTTGTCAAGATCTTTCCTCAAACATTAAATAATTTCAAGTTTCCTTCCTTGGCTGGCATCTAGTTTTATGAAGGCCAATCTGACTTAAATAGCGGGTGAATTATTGCTGATAATATATATCCAATTGAAATAAAATATTAATTTCCGGAGTTATAGAAAGTTCCATCTTGTTATAACCAGTTTAATTGCCCATGTTTATTCCCAAATTGAGGTAATATATAAGTTGGGACACAATTTACAAAACTTTGTACCCTTATTGGTGTAGAAATTGTTTCATATTAGAGTCAAGGCAGGTTCATCTTCATTTGAAAAAAAAATACAGACATAATATTCTATAAAATAAATTATAATATAAATTTACATACGTTGATTAATTCAATTTTATTTAGATTAACAATCTTGACTGAAAATTTAACAATGAAATCTAAAATAAAAATGAAAGAATTTGGTGGTTGATGTGAATTAACTCGGCTTAAATTATTTATAAAATTTAAAAAACAAATAAAAGTAATTTTATAATACAATAAAATATGTTTTTTCCATATTTTTTGGACAAAATTTGAAGAAATGTGTAAGGTTATGCGCTACCATTACTCAAAAAAAAAGAAAAGCGTTACCATTACTCGTTATCTCTAGAAGAAGGTAATGAATGGCGTTCCTTTTCTTCTAAAAAGGTAACGCCGTCACCTACGATGTTATATTTTAGACATTACTTTACAGCACTAATTTTAACACATATATGCGTTTCTGATATATTTTAATAGACTCAAATATATCTAAATCACCTCTATACTACTCTATTTAAGAAAGATCCTAGTGCGATTATACTATGCAAAATTATCGTAGAAACCCGAAAAAATAATTTATTATAAATATCAACCTCAAAATATTAGCAAAAGATTATTAAAAATTCCAATTTCAGATATCATGAAAAATTAAACATAAAATAAAAAACATTTGGTAAAATAATGTTTTTGCCTTTCATCTTGAGTGAAGGAGATCCTAAAATAGTTGATTGATATAGAAATAATCTTATTCTTCAATCAACTCTTTGATGTAGCAGTTTTATTTGTGGAATGAATGTTTTCCACTTTTGGCTCAGTCCAATCCCAATTTAGAAACAGGATATTTTAATGAAGAATTTGAATATATTTAATTTGAAGTTAACTTTTCCGCATTTGAGTGATTTGAAGGCGATTTTGCAAATGATAACGAACCAAAAAACGTGGAGAAAGAAAAGCAAAATCAATAACGCGTTGTAGAGGTAATAAGCTGCGAAGAAGGAATCCATATTGAGATGAGCTATAAAAAGGGCAGGGTATATGACTCTATTTTTTTTGAAAAATAAATGTTTTAACATAAATTTTAAAATTTTTATTTATAATAAAAATCAAATTATCGATTATTCCGATTCAATTCCATTAAACAAAACGAAAAATAAAATATTCAAGTATAATTCATAAATTTCGAATAGAATAACTTAGTATTTGTTTTCGTAAGAATAGATGCTAATCAATCACAATAAATAAAAACTAATACTGTAAAGCGCCACAAAATATAAAATACCTGATTGGATTTAATTTTAAAAAGTTTCAATCACAAATATTTGCAAATAATTCAAAAATCAACGAATAATTTTAATATTTTCAAGGTTTATGAATTATACGAATTATTTAAAATTATAATTTGTATTCGATTCGATTCGAATCCGATAATGTTATTCACAATGATAAATTTCTAATTGACTCGAATTATTTTGATAAGCCACATATGAATAGTAGAATTTACTATTCAAATTCGATTCGGTTGAAAGAATCGAATTATTCGTTTTTGAAAAGGCCCACTACCAACTAAGGCTGCATTTATAAATAAGCTAGTTGTAAAAGCTAATCAAGTTTTTTTTAAAATCTTTTAATGAGATCAATTTTTTAATATTTATCTCATTAAAAGATCGATCAGTTCTTACACAAAATTGAGCTTTTTATAAATGTAACTTTTTCTTAGTATCAATATAAAATTGGATCTTTCTAAAATAAACATTAATACGTTTAATGAAATGCAGCTTAACCGTGCATTCAGGTTAATAAAATGTAGCGCAACACTGATGTTTTATGACGCGAGGAATAAAATCAAGTTAATATATAAAGCGTTCATAGAATTTGGGGGAAAAACTAATTTTGCTGCCGGCGATGAAAATTCAGATAGTAATCACCATGCATGCATAGTTAATAAAATATGGTACAACAAAATCGCTGGCAGCAACAGATGATCAGGTAAGCGATTTTTCTTTGGCATATAACCTTAGCAGCCGTTTACATATATTAAATATGGATTCTATAACCACATTTTAAAAAAAAATACATAGTGATTATAAGAAAGAGGAAAAGCAATCTACTTGTTTAAATAAAAAAGGTTAAATTCCAAAATACTAGTTCCTAAACTTCTAAAGAATCCGGAAAAGTTTTATTTAATTATATGAGGTTAACCAAAGTATTTTGGGGAGAAATTTCCAAAATCGCCTATGATTGATCAGCTTTTAATGTTATACACTGTATGCAAAATCGTTCATGATTGATCAACTGTGAATAAGAGAATAGAACATTATATTAAAAGATTTTTAAACCCATTTAAAATTATGATCTTCTTACCTATAAGGGTAAATCACCAATCTCGTAATGAACCAAATGAGGGTGAATAGAGTGAATATCGTGTTGCAGAGTTTATAGAATTTGCAGTAATTCGCCATTTTGGCAGCCTTGTTTTTCAAATAGAAAATCAATTTATATATTATTTGGATTTCGTTATGAGTAACTTGAATAAAATAATGTAATTGCATTAATAGATATTTTTTAATACCTATTTATTTCTTCAAAATCGTAATAACAACGATAAGGTACACCATCCACTAATATTAATTTTATTGTATATTTATTAACTATACCTAAAACCTCGTGTGAGAAAAATTAAGTTAACTAAATCTAGATATCGAAGTTCTATAAAAAATTCGTTTCTAATACCCTATCTTAGCTCACTGAAATCAGCTAAAAATTTTCTCACCGAATTTAGGAATTAATGTTATTTTGAGTAAATTGGTTACTAATTTTCCTAATACATCTTGGATAGGCAAATTTGATAACTTTATTGTTAAATTAGGCAAGAAAATTTGTAGCTAAGTACATTAAACGAAGCCAATAGAATAAGACAAACTTTAATAATAACCCCCTAATTTAGTAAACTAGGCATCGGGTCTATCGTGCCAATACTTTGCCTCTGTATCGGTTCAAAAAGTAATATCGATGCGCCCATGCTTAAAGTTTAAAAGTAAAAAAATAACTTAAAAAAAATTATCCATACCTCCATCCAAAAATCAACGACGTCGTGTATAACTAAAACCAACGTTCCCATCCTAACCATATTGTCTATCCACGAAAAAACCAGGAGCAAAAGTGTGCATATGTGATGGATAAACATTTGCCAAAAATCCTTGAAATTTTTTTAAACAATTATTATAGTACTATAATATAGTTTTTGTTACACATAGTGTCCTTGAATAAAAAATTTTAATGCAGGTAATATAAAATAAGGGATTGAGTAATCATTGTAAAAAAAAAATCTTTTTTATAGGTAGTAAAGTAAAGGTTCTATCCACCTTAATATTATATTCAAAATCACGTGTATTAATTGCCAAGTTTCCGATAAACCAACGTTTAGGCTGTTTCAACGCTAGGATTATTTCTAAACAGCTGCTTATTTAGCCGTCTATATAGCTTCCTCTAAACAACTCAAAGAGAAAGAGGCTATTTTAATTTACTAAGTTTTTGTTTTATTTTCCCCAGGTAATATTTATAATGTACAATAAAATAAACCAGAATAGGATAGCTCGAAGGCTGAATAGCCTTGGCTAAACAGAAATAAGTCTCAAAAATATTCCAAGCATTGTTTACACGGTTTGGCACTAACCATAAATATTTTATAGATTTAGATAAAAATCTAAAGTAATATGAATTTTTTTATGTTCCTTCACTTCTTATGCGAGGTTTCAAAAAATAAAATCATGTTTATTAACTGTTACACTAGTTTGTACATTTATTTAAGTTAAAAAATTAATTAAGTAAACTTGGTATTTCAAGAAATAGTTAATAAATATTAAGATAAGAAGTATTAGGATGCCGATTGCTTGTAACTAACGATAAACAAATTTCTATTTACAGTTTAATTACTTTTCTTTTGACATCTTTGAACTGCGAAATCATCAAGGAGCAGTAAAACCCTATCTCTACCATATAATACCAATACATGCCCGATGTTATAGTCTACAATATATACATACATATAAATAAAATTGCGATTAATAAAAAGATTAGGTTATTAATTGATTGATGTCTAACAATTTTAAAAAAGGACAAATCTTTAAAAAAAAACAATCTTAAAGGGTAAATATATTATATAATATATGTGATACTTGGAAGGGAAACCCAATCCAGCACTCGTTAGAGTCCCAAAACCATGGTTTCTTTTAAATAATGAGAAATTTTGTTTTAAAATCAATTCCATACATAATACATATTTCTGCTTTAAACAATGAAATTGATCCTTACTATAATGACAATTATAAAGCGTTGTAAATTAATTACTTGTTTAAAAAATCTCAATATAATGAAAATGAAAGTTAAAAGGCTTTGTAAATGGTTTTCTGTGTAAATAATAAATTGAAAAACATTACATTCCATAGAACGGCGACGCCAAAGGTAAAAGCGAGGATGTAATACGTAAATCGCCAACTAAATAGGCACATTAATATAATAAACAAAAAAATTTTTGAGAATAGCCAAAAAAACTAAATGACTATATTTTGATATTCTTCAACTTTTTCGGTAATCCCAGGAGATCTGCAATTAATAAATAGGCAAAAAAACAGCCGCTTGTAGTATTTTCTAAAGAATTTCTACTGGCTATATTGCATACTAAAAGTGATCCGAAGTTTAAAACACATCTATAAGTATTCATCTCGAGTGTATGACCACCTTATCACGAAAGTAGAAACAATTGGATAATTAGTCACCTACCACACCCAAATATTTAAGAGTAGCTACTAAGCTATGAGAGAGGGTTAATATTGTTAAACGACTCGATTTGTGCAGTTTTTTAAAAATGGCCAACTCAATATTTTAGCCAGAAAAATATTCCCTAAGTCTCGAGATTTCGTTAAAAGATATCCAAACTTTGGTGTAATCTACGAGCTAAATCTTTAGGCTTACGAATATTATTCTGGATAAAATATTGAGTTAATCATTTTAAAAAATCGGCTCAAATCGTGCCAATTAACAGCACTAGAGAGGGGAATCGGAATTTTTATTTTTTTATAGCTGAATGATGATGCCATAATAGTATAGTTTAAGTCTAAATCCTGGGACATTTTTTATTATTACAAACATGAAAAAGTCACAGACGGTCTACCCTAATTTCCTCAACTATGGGTTATTACAATATTGTACACTCAAGAAACTATGGGTTATTACAATATTGTACACTCAAGAAACTATGGGTTATTACAATATTGTACATCTTGAAACCATTTCAAGAGGCCGTTCTAGCTCGCTTTTAATCGCAGCTTATTCCAACGTAGTAAATGTAATGCTATTATTTTTAGGATGAGGGAATGGATATATATTTATCAAATATCAGGTAATTAAAAAAAATAAAATGAAATTTTAATCAAAAATTTCGAAAGAAAGTTTGAAAAAAAATCTTTAAAGGCATTTTGAGATAAATTTTAAATCGACAATATTTTTTAAAAAAAATTGTGATTCATCGTGAAAGATTTCTTTTATGCATAAAAATCTCAAAAGATTTCCTCATAAAAGATTTAGAATTTTAAATATAAGCAGATCAAAAATCCAACTTGAGCATAAAAAGCTGTAAGAAATAAAGCTGACTAGACCGACTTCTGGGAATGGTATTCCTTTTTATAAACTTTGGTTCATGACTTTTCGAAATATTGAATGTGCGTAAAATTTTACCAACTCTCGGAAAATTTGACGAGTGGACTGGGCTTATACCTCTTCAATAACCTCTCGTTTTTGTTGGTAAAGGAGTCATCCATGGCCCGACCATTATTTAAACCGTTCTTCCTTTCGTGCGATTCGGTATTTTGATTGAGGAACCCGTTTTTATGATTTTGATTAGAAGATTTGTGAGATTTCGAAAATTTGTTCCCATGCGAAATTTGAGATGTGCGTTCAGAACGAATATTTTTCATATATATCGGCTTGTCGGAGAGATTGTATAATCGTCCCAGAGGAAAAGCTATAAGTCTATTTTTAAATTTAAGTTTAGGCTAAAAATATTTAATACCGCAGTTTGTTGGAAAATTCGTATAACGGACTATACTGCTCATATTTTCAATTTCCCTTTATAACAATTTACAAAATATGCCAAAAATTTTACAAAATTAAAATAATTTTATAAATACCTGGCAGGACCAAAATATTATTAAAAATAAAGATTTGGGCCGGGTAAAAAAAATCTAGAGAAATTTTGTTTATCCGCATATTACCCAAATCATTAAACGATTTCTAGATTTAGTCAAGGTAAGAATTCTTTCTTAAGTTATTAATCATATTAAGTTTCGAGTGTCGAATAAATTTCAAGCAAACCTTTCAACCCCAACCCGGAGAAAAGAAGAGAGAAACCAATATAGTAGCTGCATAATATAAATTTTATATGCTAAGTATCGGCTAATTATTTTTAAAAAATCCACCTTAAAACGTGAAAACATCTAGTTAACAATCGCCTACGTGAATTTAGAGAAATTACAAATTAACTAATATAATAATAATAAAAAATTATTTATTGAATTTTTAATTTAATTTAAAGAACCACCAGGATATGGGGGAGGGGGGGGGGGTTATAATTAACTTCCATGCTTATTTTAAAAAAAATATAGTTTTTAATGCAAATTTTATTATTTATTTTTACTAACTTGAAAAGATTTAGTAAATAGTTTATCTTTTACTAAATTATATTATACTATAATTTGCATAGTAATGCTAAATGTATCATTCACACTTGTTTAAAATATTTTGAATAGTATATTTCGTTTATTTTTAAATAAATAACATTTTTTAAAAAATCGTCTGATAAATTTTAATAAGAAAAGGAGGAGATACTATTCCCTTTAAAATGATATTTCACCTTGTGGAAATTTAATCAAATTTCTAAAATACAATATCCAAAAAAAACAATATTGCATATTAATATCATGAGATTTCTTTATGCTCCCTTCATTTACATCTTCCATGCTATTTGATCATTCATCTGTTAGGCTTAAGAATTAAGTCTTCTACAATCGCATTTTTCTATTTTTTACTTATCCCGCTATTTCCTTTCCAATATACCCCGCGTCTCTTTTCTTCGCAATCAACCCTGAACTATAGCTTCATTCTATATGCGCATCTTATTTTATTTACACAATATCTATTTGGGCATGCTCATTTCTGTAACACTTCTGCTCTTCTCGCAAGCCAATAATGCCGGTTTAATCGCCGACGAGTAGAACTTGCTCCTATCATTTTTCCCTTATTCTAAAAGGATTCCGCTCTACTCTTTCCTTTCACCAAGAAAATTTGGATAATTTATTTTTTTAGTTAAAGATAATTTTGAAAAGTGATTCCTAAATGTTTGAAAAAAATTAATCGCTTCTATTGAAGTGTTCAACATGATACTACAAGTCCATTATCTGAAATACTTTAAGTGGTTATTCTATGTTTAATAATTACTTTGTGTAAATTTATTCTTTATTTATTATTCGCTATTATACATTTAATAATTGGTGTAAATTGATTTTGACGCCTAAAGTATACTTTTTTTTAATCTAAATTGTTTTTCAAATGTATATATAGATAAGCGATGATAATTTAAACAACATTTTATGTTCAAATTTATTTTTATGTTATTTTCTTCGTTTGTTAATAATAAAATTTGATAAATGATTTTTATAATAAAGTAAAACGCATAAATTCCTAATAGCTTCTGTTTTTGATAAGGTTATTCTATGATATGTAGCTATACGATTAATTTTAACTTTAGATATTACCAGGACTTCGCCGATATTAATATGGTGTCCGGCACAGATATTGATTTCTTATAGAGAATGTAGGATTGCAATATATTGGGTTTTTAAAGAGAATGTAGGATTGACCAATATTTTTTTAAAAACCCAATCATGTCGAGACAAGTATAATATAAGATTTTTCTGACCCGAAATTAAATCAAAATTGGAAAACTGTTAAAAATTGGGGACAAATATGAATAGATCACAATTTAATGTTTGGTATTTCTCTATAAAAAGAAGTCGAAATAAAAAAACTATCCCATTTCCATTGAAGGGCAAATCTCCCAAAGAGCTTGAAATGATATGCACAAAAAAGTTCTAATATCCTGCAGCGCGTCCGAGAATATTATTTATAGATGCAATTAATATAATATTCGAAAGATCTGTTTAAAAAAGCTAAAATAGCGTGAATTATTTAATTTAAATTTTATCTAAGTGATAGGTCTCTATTTTTCCTTGATCATGTCTAATATAAAATAACTAAGAAAATGCTAATAAAAAATTCTAAGTAAATTTAAATATGTAAATAAGTTCGGTTAGAATAAATAGGTTCGGATCAGAGGAGAAAAATAAATTGTTGTAGTGCAGCTCTAAATATCATAATCAATGTTATGCTATCATCAATAAACAAAGCAAAATAAGTAGGAGGGTTTATTTTTAGGTTTATGAAAGAACGTATATGGGTGTTCAGCTAAATAAATATTTGGAATAGAAAATTTGGTTAACATAAAAAAACTAAGCTATATATAGTATATACACAAAATGTTTATCATAAAATTTGATCTAACAGTTGTATAAACTCTGGGAAGCGCTAAAAATTGATTTAGTGGATAAATGATATAAAAAATTTTCTTCTTTCTTACATTTGCTTATAATACTTATATCTCCATTAAAATCTTTAAAAAAGCATAACTCTTATAATTTAGTTCTACGGGGCCAGGGCATCGGAAAAGGCAATCGAATGAAAAGAGAGAGAAAATGAAAGTACACGTGAAAAGTTTAATATACATTTACCTTATAAAGCAAAGGCAAGCCGATCCAAAACTGGCCAATGGAAATTTATGAAAAGATTTTTCTGTTCGGTCAGTAAAATCATTTCGGTCATTTGTCCAGCCAGGCCCGTAATAATTTTTTATACAGAAAATAAGATATAAATTTGCTTATTGTAGGTTGCCCTTAAAAATATTTTGCAACAACCTGACCTAAAAATATCTACCATAACATAATATATAGTTGGGTAATGGCTTAAAATCGGCGAATTCTGCTCCGAAGAAATTTAACTAATTATTGAGGTATGAGTTGATGCATTTATGAGTCATCTTCAAAGGCGACCCATATACTTTCAAAAAAGCCAAGCCTGAGGTGACCTTTTTGGCTAAGGTACCGCCGTTTTTATAGAATGGTTAATTTTATCAAGCATTCAATAAACTGTATAGGGGTTCCTAATATTTTTCTTATAAGCACTTTCTTTCATCTTTCTTATCTGTTTAGAAATGTGATGTTCTTATAAATCATGGCTTAAAATATAGTTGAATTTTTTAAAAAAAATTTATATTATACAAACCAATTCATAAATTTCATAATGTAAATAAAATATAAAAAACATTTAATGAAATCGAAATAACATAAAAAATGATTAGGATATATAGACTAAAATATTTGAATATTAAAATCTTTTCTAATTTTCCAAAGACACATAATGATATTTTCTTTAAAAAATAAAATTTAATTAAAATAATTTCTTTTTCTTAAATAAAGTTGAATTTTTTTTGTTTGTACAAAGATAAAATGCTTATGATAAACAGCTAAATTGACCGTTTTTATGTGTCCATCTCCGTGGGCTGATCGGTCACCTTTACAAAGTTTTATATTTAATATTAAATCAATCATGGAAGCCCTTTTACGCAAAGTGCTTTTTATGTGTGGTATATATATATACTGCATGTGATTTGTCAAATAAACCTATTTTCTTAACCTTTTTTTGAGGATTATTTTAAAATAATCCAATATACAGATATTTAGGCCATTTTCAAACGACGTTTTTTTTCAAGAAGAGAAAAAGTAAAATAATTTATATTCTTCCAAACTGGATAATTAGGCTATCTAAGAAGAAAAAAAATGAAATTATGCATAGTTGTTTGTTTCTGTTGCCTATATATTTTTTAAAAAATTGTCATAAATTATATTGGTCTTTATTCTTACATGTTACATAGTATATTCTCCCTAAGTTTTTAAAAAAAAATGAAACCGTATACAAAACCTGGGAAAAAAAAATATTTATAAATGTTTAAAAACTATGAAAATTTATCAAAAATCTAATCTCCATTTAATTTTAATCATCCATATTAAAGAAATAAACGAAACCCGGGATAAAAGAGTGTTAGAAACTCATCTGAAAAAAGAAAAAAAAATCTTAGGGGGAAAAACTATATCAATGAAAATTTTTTTAAAAAATATTTTATCCACTTTAAAAAATGGTTGGTTATTTTTTTCAATTTTATTTATATCAACAAATTCAAAGTCTGGCTCAATCAAAGATCCCAGTCCTACATAAAAAATTAATGGTTCAAGCTGAATAATTACACATAAAAATTGGGCTGGACCTCCCAAATCTCTAATTTTTAGTAAAATTTTAATGTACCAGCATGGGCATTAAAATTTTGATATATTTTTTTTGAATTTCTAACTAATATTTTGATCATGATTAATACTATTTATAATATGTTTATTTCTTTGTATTTCAAGAGGTGTCTAACTAAATTACTAAATCAATTTATAAATAAAATAGTAAATTCACACAAAAAATGTAGAAATTATTTATATGATCTAGTCACAAATACACAATATAGGATCTCAATTGATTTAGATAACGGTTTTATAAATATCCATAGAGTAGAGATATATTAGTCTTAATTGACATTAGGGAAAATTTTGATGTAGATTATTAAAAATGTGATGACCAGAAAATTTGTACAAAAAAATTTAACGGACTGAGTCAGATTTTTCATAAAATTTTTACAGGCTAGGAAATTAGTAAAAATAAACTATCGGTCCCCAATGAACAGATTAAAATTTTAAATAAGGGACCATGCATATTGTGCAAAAAATTGGCCTTGCAGATCTTTACAACAAAGTTTAAAAATGTTTTTTCCATTTTATTTAAAAGATATTATTTTTTTTCATGTTTACTTATATTTCCTTTTTAATATTAGAGATTCTTATTCCTGCAGTTTTAAGTTTTTTCCCCTAAGTTTTTTATTTATAATTGTATATTTAGTGAGATAACTTTAAACTTGTGAAAAAAATGTATGCTAGTTAGTAGAGGTGATAACCAATGACTTCCAATAAGATGGTTTGGTTTTAGACCTATATCCAAAAAGCTATAAGCTACAGTTTGGAAGAGGAGTTTATTTGGGGGATAATATTTATTTTTTTTGTTTTTATAAGCCATTAGGTTGGTGGCCAAAATAAATTTGAAACCACCCCTTCCCCCAATGAATATGGGGTTGGTTGATTACGTTTTTTCATAAAACATCTGAATATATCAAAGTATATTTTATTTAAATTAAATAAGAATTAACCCACAAAGTCTTTGCCTGTGATATACCCCACATGCCATATAATAAATAAATTAAAAGTAAAGAATCCTCAACTAGGATTTGAAGCCAAAACTTCGTTTTTTCCCCTGTGAGTTAAATCTGCCTCTTTAATAAACAATAATTTTTTTATATAATAGTTTAGACATTTTTTAAATAGCATAAAAACTTACACCATCTAAAAATTTATAAACCAGCACTGTTGAAAGTTAATATAAAAAAAATAATAATAAATAAATATAATAATGAAAAGAAATAAAATAGTTTATTTTTAGAAAACTATACTTAACTGTCTGAAATAATTTCTAATATATTCATCATCAAATGAAGTCATAAATAATATCATTACATATAAAATATTTATCATAGACATAACAAATATAAAAAAATTGGATTATGGATCTACATTCATAATCTATAAAATATATATTAATTTACCTTTCAAAAATATATCGAATCAACATAATAACTCCAGCTAAATATAAAGGTGTCCATAAATCTTTTGCCTCAGGATATCTTAAACCTCTATCTGGATCACTTTTAATGTCATCCCACTGAATATTTGGTGGCAGCCAAAAGTTAGGATCCCAAAACCAATCAGATATGGATTGAATATTCATCAGTTTTTATTATATAATGTTTAAAATAAAATAATATCATTCATTTAAAATTATTTTAACATTTAATTAAGTGGTAATCATCTAGAAATATTAGATATTGGACTTTTTATAAAATAATACTGATAGTAAGGACTTTTAATATTTAGATTTATAATTATCTAAAATTTCTATTTTACTATAATTATTAAATATTCATTACATAATGTAAATTTCCTGAACTTTGTTTTTACATATTATAAAATTTTATTATAATAAAAATATGGCCACATTTAACACACAGCACTCTACAAAGTGGGTTAAATTGTATTTATTTATTTTTTCAAAAAGTTCAAATGTATTTTTTAAAGCTATAATAATAATATGCTAAATAAAATCTTTTAATTATTATCAACCACTTTGTTTTTTTAAAAAGTTTTAAGGGTATATTTTTTTTATAACTATTTCAATTTTTAGAAAAGATTAAATTTATAATGTAATGAATAAATAAAATTCATGTTGGTGAAAAACAACAAAATCATAAATTTCTTTTTAAAGGTAATTTCAAAAAAATTTTTTTTTATATTTAATTATCTATATTTTATTGTAATAAACGTAATAAATACATTAAAATCAATAATATTATTTTTTAGGCTATTGATTATTGATTGGAAAAATTAAAAAATAAAAAAAAACAACCTATGATTGTAATTGTAAAATTGTCATGTCTGATTGGTTAGTAATTAACTTTTTTTAAAATATAGTGATAAATTTTTTAAAATTATATTGTTAATCAAAAAAAAATAGTCATTTTGATAATTTATTAATCAAATATAATCTTACCGCCTCCATTTTTTGGAATAATAAAATTTATTAGAAAAATAATCGGTATTAAATTTTTAAGGAAAGATTTAAAATTTCTTAGTCTATTGCATTTTTTGGAAAAGGGGAATGATATTTTAATTCACAAATTTAATTTAATCAATTATTTTAAACAGTTATTTATCATAAAATATTTAAAATGAAAATTATTCCCTTTAAAGGTCGCAAAAAAAAGTTACAAGTTTATTATTTTATCTGAATATTATTAGCCATATAAACAATTACATATTTATAATAAAGATAATTTATATTGGTTACTCATCCTTTATTTTATTATTTTTGTTATTTATCATAAATAAAAAATTCGTTACACATTAGGAAAGATATGTTTATTGTTGTGGTTTTCATACAATGTAAAAAAAAATAAGAAAACAGTTATTTTTCATCCATTGTTGCATTGGTAATACTTATTTATTGACCAACTCATTAAAAAAAAGTAAAAGTAAAAAAATGAATTTTTTTTTTAAAAAAATCGATATAAATATAAAAATAATCATTCATATATAATTATATTCTGTGTAAAACCTTTCAGAGATTACACACACCCTCCTTATTTTGACCTCTTCAAATTCATCGGCATCAGAAGGGAGAGGCATAAAGATGCTTAACATCACAAAAATAGAAATTTTAGTAGCTCCTATGATGTTAAACGGCTGATTTTAGCAAAAATATTATAACGCAAGCCTCGAAATTTTGTTAAATGATGTCCAAGCGTTAGTCCGTTTTTGAGCCGTTTAACAATACCTAAAAATAATTAAAAAATTAGCACACCCCTAAGGCTAAAAAAAATCCAGTAATATTTACTTCTATAAAATATTATATCGATCATTATGTTGACCAATGGCCTTGACCTTGAGCAGTCCACTTTTAATAACATTGAAAAATAAATAAATAATAATTTATTTGGCCAAATGATATTTATTCATATTTTTAAAATTATGAAAACAGGCGTAGGCAGAATTTTTGCTTAGGTAGAGGGGGGGGCATTATTTGGTTCGTTTTTTTTTCGAAGACGTGCAGAGGTACTTTTATATTTAAAAATCTTCATGGCCTGCATGGGTAATTTTTAAAAATTTTTTTAGGCCGGCCCATAAAAGTAGGGATCTGCATCGGGCCTAATTTTTCAAGCCTGGTCCGGTCCGAAATTTTTTTACCCGAAATATTATTTTAAAAAATTTTGCCTGCCTGGCCTGAATTTATTTAAATATAGAAATTCATTTTTATAAATCAAAATAAACGATATATGTTATATGGCTTCTACTTTCCATAAATAAAATCACATATTTTTATTTTACATAAAAAATTCAACATAAAATTAATAAATTTAGATATATTTTAAAAAATTTCTAAGGCCCGACAAGACCCGGCCCGAATTTTCTTAAAAAATATTAGGCCCTGTCCGAAGCCCGTTCGGGCCGGGACTACTTTGGCAGATCTCTACTTAAAAGAACTAAAATACGACCGGGCTTAGGACCTCACCTGCAAGTCATTGGGTTTTTCCCTATAAATTTTATAGGAGATCTTTGAAATCACCTATTGTAGGCCTTTAGCCTTTTTTATGGAATAGTTTTGATTTAATATAAAAAAAATTTCTAAAAATTTTGAATTATAAGTATAATTATTTTAAAAGATTATTTATTTTTGCCTATTTTCCTTTAAAATTATCGTTTATAATTATATATATCATATATTTTTTGAGGAAGGCGGGGGAGGGGGTGTAGGGGGAATAACTTTATTCGCTTAAAATGATATTTACTGTCACAACGACAAGATTGTCATTGTGCATCAAAACCTAAATATAAAAATAGAAAACAAATATATATATATATAAAAAGGAAATTAATAATAATTAGGAATCACGAAATCATAAAATCAACTTTAATTCTTTATTCAAAATTATAATAGTAAAAATCATAAAAAATAAAATAAAATATAATTAAAAGTAAATTTTAGTTAAAATAATAATCCCCTTTTTCGCATCATAATTTCTCCATTATATATCCTTTTTCTTTAATCAACATTTACATAGTCTCACTAGCGAAGAATAAAAAGTTCTACATCCCACTTGTTAAAACTGTTAAAGTATGAAAAAATCTACAAATCTCACGCGTTTTTTTCTCATTTACATAGACGGGGATATTTTAATATAACATTATTTTTGTTTACGATTTGCATAATGCATTTTTTTGTAAAGTAAAACTGCAACATTTACAGATCAGGAAAATTTTCGAAAGGGGATTTCCCTTTGCCACCCTCTCCATCAACTTATTTCAAATGATATATCGATTTGGAAAATAAACTTCTAAATAAAAGAATTGTTGGCGCATATCCAATGAGGCGTAGACAAGGAGGGGAGAATAAAAAATATGATTGGGTTAAATTTTGGGCTTTCATTAATAAATTTTATAATATTTAGACAACATTTGCTTCTATCATTTTGATAAAACTCCCTTCTTAATTTTTATATCTCTATTAAATCATCTGAGAAATATATTCTAACGTGAAAAACTCATATAAATAAGAAATTAGTGAAGGCATATTTGAATTTTCTCATATTAAAAAAAAAGTTGTTATAAATTATCAGAGTTGTTAAAAGATACCTAGATACAGATACATCGTCTAAAATAATATCTAGATACAGATATTTTAATCAAAAATCTATATAGATACAGATACCACATTTTTATATCTAGATCCTTTAACAACTCTGTAAATTATATATAAAAAAAATTGAAAAGCGGGCCACATCCCAAAGGCAATTACAATTCGTATAGGATCAAAGTTTTTTTCTATTTTCAAGTGCAAAAGGGCACTTATTATAACTTTACTAATCAATTGCTCAACCTTAGCGCTTGAGGGTAAAAAATTATATAAAAATTATCTATTGTAATCGTAATTTCAACCAATCTGTTTTATTTTATATCATAACCGCTACTAAATTTGAAAAGTATCAAGCCTACAACCAGGAGGAGTGTCATATTTTAAAATAGGAGAAAATATTGATTTTTATAATAATGAGAATAATTTTTTTTAAATACATTTAGTTTATTTTTTATTATAATTGCTTTAGTACTTCTAAATTTTTCGTTTTATCTTGAAAATAATATTTTTTTTACTATTTATCAAAGGAATGAAACATAAATCTATAATATATACTAGTTCATGCATTACATATTTCCCTTAGCTTTAGGACTATTGATTTTAAAAATTTAGCAAGCCTCATGGTAGGACTGCATATTGATATAAGATTCAGATTCATATCAAAGTTTTTAAAATATAGCTCGATTTAATGAGATTTTATATATCTCACTTCTATATCTAATAAATTAATCGAAAAGTGCAAATAGTACCTATATATTTAACAAAATCTTAAGATTAAGAAATTTTGAATCGAATAAAAAGAAACCTCAATGTATTTAGACATAATAGATTTTTGAACCATTCAAAATCAGATATTTCAAACTCAGGATAAGGTGTGTCCTTATAATTTTTATTTTTATAACTGCTTTCTGTTGACTGAATAAATGAATTGATGAATTATTAATAATGCTTCTTTAATTTTCGTTCTGGATTGAATTTTTTTTCTTTTTTTTTGTCTTTAATGCTTTTCTCTTTAAACTATCTAACTGGTTAAAGCATTAATGCCAACTAAATACATATTATTTATGGCTATAAGTTTCAGAGTCAATGTTTTCAAAAGTTTGGCTGACTTAACACTTTAACGTAAATATTTAGTCTTCAATATTTTCCATTTTGGCACGATGACAATTTCATCAATTTTTTTATATAAAAAATTAAGATAAAACAAAAAATCAAATTATTATATGAATAAATCTTTCCATAATTCGCCGCTAAATAAACATATTATTTGCTCTGTAACACTTAGATAATTTGAACGCATCTATTAGCGAGTGTCATCTTTCGTTTATCATCCGATTACTTGTATAATGAACGATCGATATACTACATTAGCTCAATAGTTTTATCTTATAACGCTTGTGATGATTGTTCTTTGTTTCCCTATTACAGCTTGTACAGATATCGATTCTACTGTTATCTTTATCGCTAGACAGAAGGTATTCATCACCTCATTTATTAACAATTTGTGGCTTCTAGCGACGACAATTTTGCAACATCAATAGACTACTTGTAACGATTAATGATTGATTCTAGTCTATTTTAAACCTTTTGTTGCTTTTGAAGACCTCTTCTAAAACATAAAGATTAATAAGTCTTTTGCTAAGGAAGCTAAAAACTTCTTGTAAACGCTAAACGATTAATTCTAGTATCTTTTCAACCTTTATTTGCTAATGTCAGTTTATTAACCCTTCAATATTTATCTTAGCCCTTTGTTAATCATCTCTTACTAGTTTCTAATGACCACCTTGTAAATTATTAATACCTTATCTCTAATAAACGATAAATACCTCTTGTAGCGATAACGTTTTTCAATTAAACGATGACAATATCCTGATCGTTTCAAACTTTTGTTGCTTGCAATGTATAATTTACAATTTATCCTTTCCTTTTGTTTAAAATTGCTTGTTTAGCGTCCACTCGTAAACAATTAACGCGATATCCTAGCTAGCCCATTGTTTATTGTTCTTTGTTTCTAAAGATTTCTAGTAGACGATTGACGATTAATTTTTGACCTTTTCAATTATGTTTTGCTTATAACGATAGCTTCTAAATATTTCTTTTGATATCGATTCTACTCTTTCTTTATCCCACGACAGCTTGTGTAATTTAACGATTAATCCTAATCTTTTGTTCCAATATCTAATGTAATATCATAAAATTCTACCTAAAATAAGTCTACTAACTATATTTTCTCTCGTAATTTCCGAAATATTTTATTATTTCTGCCTTTAAATAAAACCGTAAATTTGTAATACATTGGCAAATTATACCAAAATATATTATATAAAAATATAAATTTCTAATTTCCTCAATATAGCCAAAACTACTATCACCATTGAAGCACCTGTAAAATAGCCCTCCTTCTTTTTAGTTTCTTTGCTTTAACTACAACTGGTGAACCATTAGCTATAGATCAACATATTTTGCAATAACTAATCATTGGCGTAACCAGGATTTTCCTAAGGGAGAGGGGGAATTAATAAATTTCTGTGGGGCTTCGCCCCGGGTTTCCTGAGCTTATATAGCTATAAAATATTTTTATAGGATAGGAGGTAATTTTAAAAATAACGTATTAATTATTTAAAATGTACGAAATTGGCTTCCATTATTAAATTGTTATATTGATTCTTTCGTTTTATTCATAATACATAATATCAGACAAAATGCAATTACGGAAAAAGTTATATACATAAGGATAATGATAATATCTCCATAAATATTAGGTAGCTAAACCTTAACCATATATTATATTATATCATACATATAAAATCATTATAAAGCATATATAATTAACCAATGCCGTACTTCTTATTATATTACATTATAAATACATATATATTTTAATTATATCAATATTAAAATATATACATAATATCCTTCAATTATATATATAATTTTCTTTTTTATATGTAAATGTAATTTTCCAAAAAAAAATATGAAGTATATAAATTAAAATACCCATTTGTGAATATTCTTTATCTTTAATTAGTATTTAAAAATCTTAATATTATCTTTGATTTGATTTGTTGCCGAAAATTTCAAGATATTTTTCATTTAGTAAAGTATTTGTAACCTTTTATTACTATTTTTCCTTTCAATAAACCCTTTCCGGCGAGAAAAAAAATTGTTGATAATTTATTCTTTTATAGTAGGAAGTTTTATTTTTATCTTATAAATAAAATATAAAACTTTTTCAAATATATTTTAAAAAAATAAATATTATCATACAAGTGTTTCTAACCTATTTCAACTATCTTTAGGATAATTCAAAACTTCCAATGATCAATATTATTAATTTCAAAAATTTTGATTATTAATCACAGTGGCGTAGTCACAAGGGGGGGGGGGGTTAGGTTCAAACCTCCCCATGAATAAATGAAATTGAAATTTTTTTTAATTTACCAAATTGAAAATATAAATGCCTAAAATAGAAAAACAACTATTCTTATGTTTTTAATTTATAAATAATAATTTTGGTCTACAATATTTGATTAGTTTAAAATTTTTTAAGTAAATTTTAAATTAGCTAGCAAAAAACTTGTCTAATTTGTCATATACCTTTAAAAAAAAATCTACTTTGCATTAATTTATTCCTATTTCAACAAATGTTAAGCACAGATATGCCACAAGTCTATATGATTACCCTTTTATGCCATTATTAATTATAAAAGTAACAAAGTTATTATCACATCAAGTCTCATATTTTAAATTATGATAGAATTTTTTGTAATGAAAATAAGAGTGAAATCTATTAGATATTTCGTTAATTAATTTTTTAAATTATTTTTGTGCTTCTAGAATCTAGGTTCTATCTTGTTCAATGAGATTTAAATTGCTTCTATATTTATTAAACAAACTTAAAAGAAAAAATAACATCTATGAAGATCATAGAATCATAAGATTCAAAAATATCTTGAATCGGAGAAAGAGACACCTTTTCATACGAAATTGATTTTTGAATTGTAATTTAAAATTCGCTGTTAAAGATTGAACCTAAGACATGCCGCAATTTTTATTTCGCTTATTACTTGTTTTAATTTATTGACCGGAAAAACTGATAGATAAACTAGTGACTAATAATTTTTCCTTTTAGCATGATACCAATCTTGGCGATTTTTTATTTGCGAAAATTGTTTTTCTTTAAGCTATCCACCAAACAAGTTGAAACATTTAAGCGCACTAATTAATGACATAAATATCCAAGATAATACTTCCAGAGGCTTGCCTAAATATATGCTTAACACGTGATATCACAGTTAATTTTACGTTCATAATTCTGTTACATTTTTAATGGCTGACCAAATTGATTAAAGAATTAATAAAGCACTAAATATTAACGTAAACCATATAGTTAGAACCTAAATTCTGGGTTCTGGCATGATGCTAATTTTGACAGTTTTTATTTTTCAATAATTCTTCTCTCCTCCTTAAGCCAACTGTTAGACAGAATTAGGCAATAAAATATACTAATAAAGCTCTAATTACTGGTTTAATATAAGTTTCAGAATTAGTGCTTCCAAAAGCTTGCCTCATTTTAGGCTTAAAGCATGACGTCATAGTTTTCATTTAGTTTAACTCTATTTCTTTTTGTGGTTATCATTTTTGAATGAGGAATTGAAAGTACTAATCAGACATTAAATATTAGCGCACGCCAAATATGTATATGTTTTATATTTTCCATTTTAGCATGATATCTATTTTGGCAATTTTCATTTTTCTTTATATTATCTACCAGAATTAAATTAATATATAATGCTCTATATATTGATAAAATACAGAATAAATGCCTTCAGCTACTTTTTAATCTTAAGGTTGGCCAAAATTTTTTTACCAATAATTTTATCCTTTATAGTGGCTATTATACTGGTTAAAGTCAGATATTAATAAAGCACAAATCATTATCATTTTTTAGAATCTTGTTGAGCGAACTTTAACGGAGATTATATAAAGACCACCGAAAAATCAATAATATATCAAATATTTTTATAGGGGCCGGGTAAAAAAGGGGGTGGGTGCGAAGCCCTCAAATAATTTTTTACCCCCCCCCCCTCCCCCATTCCAATTGGAAAATCCTGGCTATGCCACTGATTAATCATAATTTTCTTAGTTATTAGATGTTAAATCTAATGGCGTTATGGTGGTTGTTTCACTACATTTAGTGCCTTTAATAATATATTCTGAAGATATTTTTTTATCATCCGATTCAATATATACGTTCGCATAGATTGATAATGATTCCCAAAATGCCGCATTATATTAATTATCATAGGAAAAATATTTTTCAATTCTTTTGCTTATACCATCTGGATATAGGTTGACAATATTATAAACCTTTTAAGTTTACATAAGACCCTCTTAGTCATAACTAGTTTGGGCACTAATTCTCCAAAAAATGTAGTACCTTGACCTTGTAAACAATGATGCTTATACTCCCTAAGCTTATAAAGGAAAATAATGCCCAGTAAAAAATGGCCCTTAAATAAGAGGTGTAGTAATTATAAAATTTATTTACCCCGTCCCTTGCCTTTAATTACAAATTAAAAATAATTTTAAAAAAGTGGTTTTTATTGTACAATTTAAAATAAAATAAAATTGGAAATTCTAACTAAAAAAATATATAATTTTTCGATCTATTGTCTTATAAAAAATAATAAGGTTAGCTGCAATTTGCAAACAAACTGATACATTACCCTGCATTCACAGTTACAGCGAATTCGCGGCCAATATATAAAATAAATATGCTGTGAAATATACAAAATATTCTGTATTTTTGTATACTTCTCCAGGAATTCACGCCAACTATGAATCAAGGGTTAAGAGTATAATGTCTTTTTCTTTTGATGTTCTAAAATTATAAAAAGATTTTGCATCGTGCCATGAAGTCAAGAACCCGCTTGAATTTTACTCATTTTGATTAATATTAATTGCATCACCATTAGAAATTATATGTACTTTTTCTTTAGAAAAAAAATTCCCGACTCATGATTTTCATCATCATAATCTGATACTATATTTTCTTCTATAACAGCTTCATAAGGCATTTTTTCAAATCTGCGATATTAACAAGCAAGATAAATCATTAAAAATATTTAATATACCATTGAATTCCTATTTTTTATTTCTATTTTCTAATCGAATATTATATATTTAATTAAAATAATTACCTTGCTCATATTCCAAATCTGCATTATAATTTTGAATGATACTACTTCATACTCGTTAAAATTGTCACTTCCATGTTTCTAACATGGTCTATTCATTTATTTTCCCTTATATTTTGGGATGCGCAATGAAATAAACGTTTTTATCTTTTTTGGTTAACATTTCTGGGTATTGTTAGAAATTGAAAGAAAATGAGGATTAAGAAGGAAATGGATTTTATATATTAAATAACTGAATGCATCCTTATTACTTACCAAGTTATTGCTACTATAGGTTATTATTTCTCATTCTCAATACATCAACTTATTACTTATCAAGTTACTGTTATTATAGGTTATTTTTTTTGTTATATAACTTGTAAGTTCTCTATATATTGTAAAATATTAAAATATTTTTATCAGTTTTGTTTTATTCCTTATAGTTGACAATTATATAAAAATATGAGATGAGACTTATTTAGCCAATACAAATTTAGAAGGAGTGAATGTGCCTTTATCTATAATTCTGAGATATATGTTTGTAGAATAATTCTAATTGTAATTATCTTCCTTTGACAAGTGCATTGGGAAGATCATATTTATCTAATGTACCAGAAATATTTCCAGAAATTTAACATATTACAACTTTATTCAAATCCCTATCTCTGTAAACTTGTCTACCCACAAACTTTCAACAGTTTTTATTACTCAATAGGTTAAGCAATCGTTTAAATCAAAATTTAGACATAATGGCAAATCTAGGATGCAAAGAATAATGGAAACGTCATGCTATAGAAGCTTTGTATATTAGATGCAAAATTAATTTTTAATCCTCTCAACTATTGCAGCCTCAGAAAGAATATGGTCGTCTACTTTTAGATACACAATAATAGTTTAGAACTCAATATCACCTAAAAAGTGAGAAAATTCCTTTAAATCTGTTATAATCAACATCTGCATATAAAATTCTCGCAGAATCCAAAAAATAAGAACAATCAATAAAGAACTAGTGGATGAATTTCTGATTCTGGGGATGATTATTAAATTATTTTATCTTATATTACTCTAAATAATATAAATTTAATTCAATCTAGACTTGTATTGCTTATAATAATATATTATATAATATATAAGATATTCTGAGTGCTAACCTTTTTTTTAACCTTATTTTCCTGCCTATTTTCTCATTTTCCCAGGAATTTCCCAAGACTTAACTCTGTATTGCGCTCTCATTGGAGGAATAGAGTAACTGATCAAAGCTGATATTTCCCTATTCTTCATACTAAATTATATAAAAAAAATATTTTATAAATCTTTATTATTAAATTTGGCGAAATGATAAATATAAGCATTTGTTATATGAACATAATGTAAATAAATGGGCCATATAAAATTATGATTTTTGTAAATTAATTTTTGAACGTGCATAAACATGTCATTATTCATTGATAATCTGATTGACGTTTATTTAGTGTTTTCTCTATCTTATCTTTTTCAAAATATAGCATTTTACCGACAAATTTATTAAGATTTGATGGTATTTATATTTAAATGTGATGTGCGCAATAGGGGGTTGATTTCCCGGTACATCACTACTATTAACCAGCATTAACTTTACTAAATTCTAATAGGTCATTCTCATAATCAGTCAAATCCTTTAATTCTACACCATATTCAATTAAATACCTGATGATATTGAAGGTTTTATCTGTATCCGTAGCAATTAATTTATCTGAAATCCTGAACTCTCTCTAAACTTCTTCGAATACTGCTATTTTATCATAAGAATATATTGCAGGTATTCTCCTCTATGCCAGGATCTTTATTGTCTTTCAGGGGTTTCTATATATTCTTTGAAAATATAATGGAAACCGACATAATTTTTCCTTAAAATATTTGATCCAAACAATTCCTATTCCAAATAATATGATCCAAAAGGAAAATATCAAATAATTGCGATAAATGCAAACAAACAATTAGACCAAATTATACATACAATTAAATATAATGAAATCATTAAATTATAAATAAAAATTCAAAATTTTTAGAGGAGTTTTAAATCGAATAGTGACTGTAAGGGGTTGGTGTTGTTTCTCTATGCTTTTCTACTTTAATAATTTTAAAAAAATTTCCATCTGAAACTTCAAAATTTGGAGAGAAACTGATTTCCATAACTTGAGTTTCATCCCCTTCTTCTTATCTGTTTAATCACCAAAAATAAAAAAATATCTATAATATATATAAAAGCATTGTCACAAAAATAGCGTTACGCTCTCATGTCCCACTTTTCATGCCTTACTTTTCATGTCCTACTTTTCATATCACACTTTATAATAAATATTCAAAAAATCGTTAATTTGGTTAAGTGCCTATGGCCCAATCGGGCAAGAACTTCGCTTACAAATCTAGATGGATTATTGTACTTGGGTTCCAATCCCGGCAAATGTTTTGTTTTCTTAATCTGGTAAAATATTTTTTTTTTCTTAATCTGACAAAATTAATCAAATAGAACGATTCAAAGTGTAGTGTAGCTTAGAATTCAAACTATTAAATAGGTATTCTGATATTTTTAAATTTTTTACATTCTTTTTAAAAATCATCACATAATCATATTAAACATTCATTCATTAACCAAACCAAACTGAACTGAAAAAAAAATATTCATAGACAATTACTGAACTAAAAAATAATAAATATTCATACACAATTATACATAACTAGCTGATTTACAATTTTTATATATAATATATAGTTTTTAACCACTCCTTTAATTTTCATTTTTTTAGAAGGTACACGAAAAGGTTATAGGCTATGGTAAATTTTTTGATTTAATTACTATTTTATTATATTTTTAGATTCCTGCACAAGATACCTTTCAACAAAAAGATGCTGAAAATCAACAATCAAATTGTAGTACTGAAAATCAAGAGCAATGTATTATTGTTTCAACATTAACAGTAAATTTTTATAATTTTTACATATAACAGTTCCTTAGATTTTTCATGAAGGCTAAAATAATATAAAAAAATAAGTTATTAAATAGTTTGAATTTTAAATTATAAACACTAGCTATGCATAACTTATTTTTGTAAATTATCTTTTGAAAACTACGAGCAAGGAAATCACATCATCATCAAAATACCACATCGAGCAAAACCATCAAAGACACAATATCATCATCAGTAATTGTACTTTCAATTTACACGCTTTATTTCAGGTTATTTACGGCAAACTACGAGCAAGGAAATCACATCATCATCAAAATACCACATCGAGCAAAACCATCAAAGACATGACAACAACATTTTCAAATAAAAGGCAACATACGGTGATATACCCAAGGCTAATTCTTAAAAATATTAGATTCCTCTCAATTTTTAAAATGTCTAAAATCTCCTTTTTTAGTAAAATTTTTGTTATTATAAATTTACTATATTATATTTTTTTAATATGGTTACAAATGCTTATTTGTTGGAATCCGATAATCGTCAAGCCTTGAGGTATATACAATTATTATATTTTCTTATAATTCATATCTTTGTCTCTTTTTTTCTATTTCTTCCTTCTTTTATTCATTCTTTTTTTCATCTCTTTGCTCCCCTAAAATCCATCTCCTACCTTCACGCGGTGGGGAGTGAACAGCAATGCTGACTAACAGGAGCTCTGGTGGATAATGTTAGTATTTGGGGTGTTAATAAGAAACATTTTTTCCATGTAAAAACTTAATTATTGAATAATCATAAAATATAAAAATTTCTGATTCGTCCTTCAATAAAGTTATAATTTATTATTCATTCATCTATTAAAAAGAAGAAATTTCTATTCCCCGTCATTCTTGACGGGTTATCAGCTAGTAAAATATAAAATGTGTGTTCACCTATTTTGTTTTGGTGTTATTATATATATATATCTTGATGTTAGTAGTAGATTTTCAAGATGATTTATGTTATATTGTAAATTATACCGATATTTTTAAAATATGATGACAGATATGAAAGAATAATGAAATTGATCCACCCAAAAAATAATCTTGTATTTAATTTTTTAAATAAAAATACAAAAAATAGAATATTCCGCATCTTTATGAAGAAAAATTAAAATGATACAAGATTTATTTGAAAGAATAATATGTTAGACACAAGTACCATATTAAAAATTTCAAAAAGATACTGTGTACAAGTTATAATAGGGTACAAGATACAACATTGAATAGAATATATAAGTATTCGCGGTAGTGTCCAACTTTGCCAGTATCTCTTCTAGAATCAAATTAGATAGGACGTGGATGCCCATATTATCCTTTCTCAGCATCTCCATGACAGGATATTCAATGGATGCAAACCCCACTCAAAAGCAATAACCCCCCCCCCTCCCCCTAAAAAAATTTCTGCATTATTAATTATAATAGTAGTCCCTTCACAAATTTTACAAAAAATAATTTAAATTATTAATGCATCCAACTATTTTATTAGAATAATATTTAATAGGTAACTTTTTATTTTTAAAACATCTTGGATTTCAATTACATAAAGATCTGAACCATCTCCATTTATGATAAAGAGAACTGTTACCTTTTCTTTATCTTGCTTAAACCCTAATGGTTCGGTTTCACTAAATTCCATGGTTCCCTTTGGTAACGCACGGTAGCAAAGTCCAGTTTCATCTTTCATCACAAATATATATTTTGCATCGAGAATAACCATCAACTAAAGAGGGAGTCTCTTCTTGCTCCAATCATTAACACTAGTAAGATCTAAACTTTCTTTTTCATTGTAAATTATGTGAAAATTAATATTATACCTTTTCCTTAATTTTTGTGGCAATAGGTATCCTTAGAATGTAAAAAATTGCAGATATTTTTAAAAATTTGGAACTACCTTCACAAAATGGTTTGCTGTATATTCTAGCCTTTTCCAGTATGATAGGGCCATTCAGGGAAAATTTTTTGCTTATTATCTGTGCAAACCAAATTAATAATGCTGCCTCTGTTTACGGGAAATTATATTATTTCTGAATCTCTTAGTTGCTGCTGGTTTATTTATAAGGCATTGCGAAAATATGATTATTTTGTTTGATTCAATTCTGTAGATTGTAGAGATGTGGCAATTATAAATGTTTGGTAAGTGCTCTTTCATAGATGTATCTAATTTATCAATAACTTCAGCCTTTTGTTTAAGTTTCAATGTTTTGAATTTATTCTAAAAATATAACAATTTAAGCATAAAATAATAATTAATTACCTAATTCCAATTATAATTCAAGAATAATTTTTTAAATATTTATTACTAATCTCCAATTCAAAAATCATCAATTCGCACTTATCCGATAAAAATTACATTGTTGACATATAAATGGGACTTAAAATTTTTCGCATTCAACTGAATTTTCGCAATTAACCGATTAGCACTTATAAAAATATTTTAACATTATGCCATTGTAGATTTTTACAAAATGGGGCATTTTTTTCGCATTTAAGATTTGCACTTAAGCGATATGCTATTAAGCGGTTTTGAATGTATATAGATTTGGTCGATGTTTAACAATTTTATTGTACTAGGTCTATAATAAAAGTATTAATCTTTACAGCAATGCATCTTGCCCTATTTCATCTAAAAATTTAATTGATAGCCCTTATCCTACTCCCAGTTTACCCCTCTTAAATGCCTGCCCTCTATCCCTCTTAAAAATATTGGTTATAAACTGTGCTTGCTCTCACCGTTCATTTAGACATTGCCCCTCCTCAACCTTATGACATGCATTTTCAAATAAACATCAATGGACATAAAACAAATAATTAAGCATTCATAGAAATTTTTTGCTATTTTTATTAATATTAATACTACAAAATAATACTATAATATTAATATACAAAATAATACTATAATATAATACGACGATTTTTATTTTTAAAATTTAACATAAATAAAGGATAAATTTTGTTTTATTTTTTTTTCATAAGCCATCAATACTAAATTTTGCTTACTTTGATCTTTCATCGACTCTCTAGTGCTCGATAGAACTCTCTTATTCTAGAGAAAGAAGACAAACAAGAAGCCGTGGTACCCTAATGATTATGGCTGCTGAGTAACTTCTTTTGATGTTATTATTTTTATACATAATATTTAGGATATTTTCAAAATTATATGTTTCTTTAACTTCTGCAGCTAATAATCCTTTAACTATTTTCATTTCATGATGTAAGGTTTCCATATTTAAATTTAATAATGATTATAATCATGCAATTTTATCCGATATAAAATAATCAGGGTCAAAGGGGGACAATGTATTAAAACATGATAGAAGATTATAGTCAGTGGCGTAGCCAGAATTTATCCATGGGAGGGGGGGGGTTTAAAATTTATTTGGGGGGCTTGGCCCCTAAACCCTATTTTTAAATTTTGCTAATATTATGTGCTTTATTAGTGTCAAATCACTATTTGTGTTGTTAAACGGCTCTTTTTGAGCCGATTTTTAAAAACGAATAACTCAATATTTCATCCTGAATAATATTAAGCAAGCCCTGAAGATTTTGTTTGTAGAAGGAACAAAGGTTTGAACATCTATTAGCAAAATCTCAAGGCTTAGGCAATATTTTTCTGGCTATAATATTGAGTTAGCCGTTTTTAAAAATCGGCTCAAAACGAGCCGTTTAACAACACTACACACTATAATAGTCAGCATAAATGAAAAAATATTATAACAGAATTTTGGCCAAATTTATGATTAATAAGCGGCTGGAAACATTATTCTAAAAATTTTATCAATATTTAATAAATTGTAAATTAATCCATCCAGAAAAAATTTGCCCCCCAAACCTTCCATTTTTATGATCACTCAGTATATCTTATTGAGTGTTAAAAATAATTATTTTATTTAAATTTTAGAGAATTTCTGTATATTTTATTTATTGTTAAAATACTATATAGTATAAATAACATCCCTTATTTATTTTAATGATAAAATACAATATAAATTTCAAAATGTAGAAATTTTATACAGATTATTATATTAAAAATTTATTGTATATAACTATATTTAAAAAAAATATAATTCAATAAAATATAAGTAATTCTTATACGGTATTTAAAAAAATATATAATTTAACAATTTTAATTAATACAAATAAATCAAAATATAAATAATTCATATTGCAAATGCAAATGCAATACTTTTATCAAAAATAGGCAGAGAATCTAAAGTGCAATTACACATGGAAAGGGCCTGCAAAGCCTTTTTGGTCTCAAAGAGTATTCTATTTTATCAAGATTTTTATATCAAAATACGACATCACAAAGTAACTTATCATGCGATCCTGATAAATCATCAGAATAAAATGGGATTTTCTTAATATCCACTCGCGTTTCAAGTGTAATCAACAATTAAGACTCAACTGGCAGTTGAAAATAAAAGCTTTTTAAAATAAAATTGTGACTAATAAATCTTTCATTTAATTGAAATAAAAATGTATCAATAAGGGGAATAAAATATTTATTTTATAAAAATCCTCAATCGTAGATGCATCAATATTTAAGCGATTGAGCTGTCTAAAAACTACTCTAGGTTTAAAAATTTCAATCCCAAACATATTAGCGATCTCCTTTACTTTCTCGTATATTTCATGAAGTTTTCATCCACATTATCTCTGATATTTGTTAATATTTCAACATTATCCTTTGCCCTATTACTTCTTCATAACTTCCCTTAATCCAAATCCTTTTTATGTAGCATTTTGATAAAATCATATGTATAATTTAATAAAATATATACACATTGAATTGATATTAAAAATGTGGCTTCGCAATAGCCTGCAAAAGATTTTCAGCATCTGCGGAATCTTTTACTTTGCTTGATATGTAGGATTCGAGCGCTAATAACTTCATATAATTAGATGAAAAGTCTCACTGATTGTTGTCTTTCAATAAATAGTTGGGCAAAATCTTTTGAGTTTTTTTTGATTATTTGAATCAATATCATAAACGTTCGGTTAAAAGGTTGCCTCTTCTTGGGTGGTGTAAAAAAGTCACAAACCGACGATATTGTTTCTATATTAAAATTTATTAGAATTATAAAAAGATATCTATAATACTTAATAAAATCCAATAAATTCAAATTAAAATATTTTTTACGTAAACTGTTCCGGATGTCTCGAATTTCGCATGCCTCATATATCATCAAATTTAGGCATGCTGTGCTATAAAGCTTTCTAATTCTTGACCGCACCCCTTTAACGTGACCACTCATCGAGGGAGCTCTATCACTTGGCCTCTAATTAGATTTAAATTTAAATCTAGTGGATGCCAAAAAATTTTGGCTAACGTCTTTGATTTAGTGTCATGTAAGTCAATAAATTGAACAAAGTGTTCCTTCATTTTGAAATCACCTGATTCCATTAAATAAATCTTACTGCTATGGATAATTGCTCTATGTTACCAACATCCGAAATACTTGGACTAAGGTAGGGTAGGTGGCATTTTTAGCAGAGCTTTCAAAAAGCTTTATATAGTTATCATTATTATTACATAAAAGTTTCAATAATTCCTTGAAATCCCCTTCATTATGAGATGAGTATGTAAGTGTGAAGGGGCCAGCAGATATTCTATGAGCTCTTAATGCTAAACCCTGCCTCCCTAACCAAATGATTGCATCAATTATTATAATTATTCTTGCTCTGTTGGTTGTAACAATATCAAATTTTTTTTTATTCAATACATTAGATATTGATATCTTTTGATTCATAGAGATGTCTTTTAAAGCATCCGATATCTCACAAGAATTGAGATGGTAAATATTTTAGTTCATATAATTTTTAATATATATTTTTAAACCATGTAATCATTTAAAATTGAAAATTCTTATTTGTTTTTTTTAAATATATTTCATTTTGATATCGTATATAAATTTATTTATAAATTGAAACCTAAATAAAATTATTCGCAATAAGAAACAAATTTTCGAAAAAAAATTAAAAAAATTTTCTAAAAAATTATCTAAAATTTTTTTTTTCGGAGGTTATGGGAGGGGGGGGGTCTACGCCACTGATTATAGTCATCTTGTGTAAATCTATCTAAAAAAACGATTAACACAAAGTAATCAATAATTTCACAATAAATTCTTTTTAAAGATCTCTAATTGGAAGTCTTTTTCACAATCAAATAGTAATTTGGTCTTGACTAAAAAATCTTGAAAATTTATAGGCATCTTACGTACCCTTGATAATTTCTGGGGAGTGAGATTAAATTTTACTAAAAGTTTTTTAGTCTTAATTCTAATCAAATCAAAAGAATTATCGTTTCTTTTATTTTTTAATATATTGATAGCGGAATCAATACAATTTTTAGCATCCACTAGATTAGTTCTACTGACTGTATATACTTATCTAGTGGATCTATTGTTATTATATCTCATAAATAATGGCTAATATAGCGTAATTTATATTAACGCATTGAGATAAAAGGCCAGAGGCTTCCACTGAATCATGAGAGGAAACCTCCGAATTAAGAGTTCTATTAGAAAAGTAAAAAAATACTTCACCAATAGCCTCAAAATTTTCATAAATGCGAGATGATTTCAAACGGCTAGTTTAACTGGGCTAAAAGTCTTTTAAGAGTATGGCCTGCATATTTACAGGATACGTTAAATCGCCTAAAGTATTATACAACGTATTGTATAAAAAAAAAATAGAAATGATGACAATATAATTAAATCAATTTTGAACCACAATATGCAACATGTGGTTGTAGCAATGTATAAAAGGAACTTTTTTATTAGTTTATTTTTGAAGTAGGGTTTGCATTCTATTTCGGCCAGACATAACGTTTACCCATCATATGGCTGGCTTTTTATATTCGCTGAATTAATATTTAACTAATTAATTTGCTATAAAATGCAATTAGTAATGCTTTCAGCAGAAGGACACTGTAAATTAATAATTCCTATTAAATTTTCTTGGACTTCTCCAGAAAAAATATAACGAATAATTATGTTCAGGTTTTCACAACCTTGTGCATCTTTTGTCTCATCAGCCTTAAGACTAATAAAAGGCATCTCTTGTTATATTTAACTGAAATATATTCAAGCACCATATGTGCCATAATAGATATCACTTCGTTTTGAATCTGGGGTGATGTATATTTGGCATTTTTGGGTATAAATTTCATAATTTAGTTAATTCAGGATCTTTTTGAATGGTGCATGAAAATAATGCTATAAATAGTCTAGAAGATTAAATTATGTTTTCATCAGTTGTAGCAACCCTAATTTTTGTTAAACCAATCCCACGAAAAGGTAGCTCCTGTATGCTAAGAAATAGCATCAAATAAATATTGATTTAAGAAAGTAAAGATTAAGGTTAATTTGTTGGCTCTTTTACCAGTATCCCAAGGGATAGGCATATGACTCATCTTTATCAGGACGTATTGTGTTTTGTACACTGCTTTGGTAATCCGTCATTACTTTCATCTACAACCCTAAATGATATGAAATTGTACATTAATTATTTCCTTTCCAGACAACCTTCCAGATTTATTTTGTCGCTTTTTCCATCAAAAATAAAAATGTCAACAAGGATTTGTTCTTAATTTTATCAAATACACAACATAATAATTATTCCTCATTATTTTTTAAAAAAATTAGCCTAAATTTATATGTCAATAAAAAACATTTTATTAAAATATATATATATATATATAATTTCATATAAGTTTCATTAGTGTTTAATGGCATTTTTGTTATTTAAATAGATAGTATTTTTTTTTTTACTTAACATAAAATATAGACAAATAATTTGGGAAATGCAAGACATACATTAAATTTATCCGAAAAGCTACAACCCTATATAATAAACAACAATTTATTTTTTATATATAATTATAATTGATCATATTACCAAAAAGTATAAGAGTCGGTTATTTTTATATTTGTCATGATTCTCTAATAAGTGGCTTGCCCAGGCCTTTTCATTTTCCCTTAATAAGGAATTCACATGTTTTTTTTTACATCTTAAACTAATTGGTAAATCAGATAATTCCCCTTCATGCGATGATAAATCAATTAAAATTTTAACTATCTCCGAGGTAAGAAAAAATTTTCAAAATTATATTGGATACGATTGAGCTTGGAACCTCAAAATTTATATTAGCTTGCACCTGACATGGGAATATCTTTAACAAATTATTAAGGGTTGAGCTGGACTGGATAAACTTTTTAATAATTATATGCTTCCTAATATTGTGAGCTTGGATCTGGCATGACATCTATCGTAAAAAAATGAATAAAAATCTCATTCCCCGTCATTTTTGACGGGCTTTCTACTAGTAATAATAATATTGTGATTGAACCAATGACATATATAATACCTAGACTGACGATTCATTCATTAAAATGCATTTTTAAGCGTCGTTAAAAGCAAATCAACTGGACCCGCCATTTTGGTAACCCTTATGATAATTATTCTCATGTTAAAAACTATATTAAATTGGTAACTTGCTTCTTTAATTATCTCGTTGATCAGACAATTCTTTAATAAAGTTTGCATCATATATAGGAATAAATTAGGCTCTCGTTTAAAATTTTAATAATGATTACTGTAACCAAGATGACGTCTCCAGCTGATTTGCATTGATGTACACTTTTAATGAATGAATCATCTGTCTAGGTTTATTATATGTCATTGGATTGAACCATAATAAATAAAATAATTATCATAGAAATAAGTACAATTTAAACGTGATTAAGCGCCTATATAATGTCATACACAAACATATATGAAAATGATAAAATATGAATGAATAATGATTTATTATTGGATAAAAATAAAACAATAGAAAGAAATTTACAAACTAGACATGATTTTAGAATAAATATTTAAATTTTTTTTTTAAAAATATAAAAATAAAATATTACAAACTTTTTTTTTAAAAATATAAAAATAAAATATTACAAACTTTTTTTTTAATTTGGGGGGCCGATTTATGGGGGCCATTTTTGGGGACCAAAGATTTTTCTTGGGGGCCAGGATTATAGGCCAAAAATTTTTTGGGGAAGGACGCCCCCCCCTGTAGTTACGGCCCTGCTCGAACTATACATAAAAATATTGGAGGGGGGAGCGGCAAGGTAATAAATATTTCAAAAAAATTTAGATTCAAATAAATTGACAAAAATATGATTTACAATTTTAAATTCAGATCGGTATATAATAAAATTTTTGTTATTATTTTTTAATTCTAAATAAAACATTAATTCAAATTCAAATTAAATATATATATATAAGCTTCCATCAGGCGCGTACGCAGCGGGGAGAGGGGAACAAATCCCCCCCCCCCTCTCTAAGCCAAAAAATGCAGATGTCGGATATATTTTTCAAAAATATTATTGTTTAGATTAATTTATATTTGTTAATATTAATTAATATTTGTTAATATTTATTCCTATCTCATATTATTAATTACATTTATTATCACATTCATCAACTAAGTTATTTTATCAATTAATTTCGAATTTCAAGTTTTCCGGAGTAATATTTACTTATTATTTTCAAATTTTTAGTGGCGTAATATTTATCTACCATTTTCAAATTTCTAGTCAAATAATAATTATTCTGAAATTGTCCAACAGGGAGAAAGAAATTGCAACCTTGTCCAACGAGATAGAGTCTCCGCCATCAAGCAGTAACAGCTTTTATGGAGTTAGAATAATGAAATATTTCCTCAGAAGCAAGGAAATTATTGGATTCAATGCTTATTCCAAATTTTATTTTCTCATTAGAATGTATTATTTAATTATACAACTATTTTATGTATTACTTTTCAAAAATATGACATTGACTTGAGATGAGAATAGCGGAGAGCATTTTATTAAAATTAAAGGAAATTATGGCTAATGTTGATGAAGAATTTCATATTTTATATGTTATTGTTAAGTCAAAAGCAGAGCTATACGTATTTAATATTTGTCTCCCTCGACTTGCAGCAAGGCACATAGTTAAAAAATATTAATATAGGATCAGTAGAAGAGTATATCTTAGATACAGATACATTTATAACCCAAATAAATTAATGGTTTTTAATTCATCATGCAGCACTTACCAATCTGCAAATATTATATCCATAAAAGCCTTCCCAACATTTTTAAAATGGTGATAGAAAAAAAAATATTTGTTGGATTTTTATTATGAAAATGTTATAGTATCTTATGATGCCTTATTAGATGAATAACTATGTTTATAAGATTAACTATGGTTGATATAATCCCAAAAATGCTATGGATTAGTGTTGTTAAAAAGTCGAGTTCACCCGACTTTGACTCAGAGAGTCTGAGTCGTTAGTCGAATTAGACGACTCACTGAAGTCGTGAACTCGAGTCGAGAACCCAAGTCGACTCGAGTCGAGAACCCAAGTCGACTCGAATCGTGAACTCCAGTCAACTCGAGTCATGAACTCAAGTCGACTTGAGTCGAGAACATGAGTTTTCCACTTGAGTCGTGAACTTAAGTCGACTAGAGGACGAATATTTCGAATAGGTATATAATATTATTTTTGTTACAATTAATTTGTGGTTTTCATGCAAAAATTTTAAGCAAATTGAATTGATAAGAATTTAAAATCTTCTTTTTTAATTAATTTTTTTGTGAATTATTAATCTTTAAGTTGAAATCTTTTATGGGTTTATTTTTATCATTTTTGTAAAATTATCTATTTTTTTTAGTATATTAAAAGAACTATAGTTTAAATAATTTATAAATATTTATAATAAATTTTTAATTTTTTTAAAGCAAATGGGTAAAAATGTATATTCTAAAAATGTAAATTAAAATTTCAGTGAAGATATACCATAGAAAAGTGACAATTGTCATAATCATTATTTTTGAACTTTTTTGAATTTTTTTAAAGTAAATAGCTAAAAATATATATTGTAAACAAGTTAAATTAAAATTTCAGTGAAGATGTACCATAGAAAGTGACAATTGTCATAATCGTTATTTTAGAACTTTTTTGAATATTTTTTAAAGTAAATCGGTAAAAATATATATTGCAAAAATGTTAAATTAAAATTTCAGTGAAGATATACCATAGAAAAGTGACAAATGTCATAATCGTTATTTTTGAACTTTTTTGAATTTTTTTAAAGTAAATCGGTAAAAATATATATTGTAAAATAGTTAAATTAAAAGTTCGGTGAAGATATACTATAGAAAAGTGACAATTGTCATAATCGTTATTTTTGAACTTTATCGTTATTTTTGAACTTTTTTAAAGTAAATCGGTAAAAATATATATTGTAAAAATTTTAAATTAAAATTTCAGTGAAGATATACCAAGTGACAATTGTCATAATCGTTATTTTTGAACTTTTTTAAAACGAGGTGACTTTTAGCCTACGCTCGTTTATTTTATTAGGCAAGGAGGAGTGCACACTTTTTAATTACATAACCATTTAAATTTGAAAGTAAGGAGATTGATTTGTAAATCTACACGTATAAATAAATTTCTTGATTTCAAAACTATTTAAATAAAAAAAATGATTAAGTTTTGTTAATTGGTTAGTTGTGTAACCCCCAGACCCGTGGTTTGGGTCTAAAAATTGACTAAACCAGCTCCGATCACGAGCCTCTGGAAAAGACCCGGGGTTCACACATTTAATCGCCACGCCTAAAAAATGCGAACATGTATTTTCTTTATACAAAACGATACTGAATTTGTTATTATTTATATAAAGAATAAATGTGTGTGTGGGGGGGGGGGGATTAACTAAACCTTTTTTCGCAAAATCGATTTTCATAATTCTTCCTCAAAAAAATTTTTCTCGCAATTGATCAGACGTACCATGTTTTCTTTAAAAGTCAAAACAAATCTTTTCCTCTTTTAATAATTTTTTTCAAAAAGGCCAAAACATAGTCATGGTACATTTCCCCTATAATGTCAATATTATTTTTAATTTCATATAATAAAATATCGAATCCCGGAAAAAAACCCCCGAAAAAACCTCGGAATAAAAACCTCCTGTTAGGACCTAATAATATCGGTATATTTTTATTTGGATTTAATAAAGTATAGGCAAATTAGTGTTTTAGAAAAAATTATTATAGAAATATAATTTAATAATAAATTTTTTAGGCCCTAATTCATTACTTAAAGATTACTCATATACCCTCCATAAAAAATGCTGATGTTCAAATTGGTACTGGGACAAAAAAATACCCCAGTAAAATAACCCATGTATTACTAATTTTAGTAAAAATTATTTGTTATAGTAATAAATACAATATCCATCCTTATTTACTATATTAAGTAGACTAAATTTGACAAAATTTGCAATAAGATCTGTTTATTTAATTGAAAAATCATTATGTATATACAAATTTAATAATTTAGAATAATAATTATATCGGTTGACATCAAATAAAGGTGAAAATCGCCCTCATAAAATCTAATCTGGAAGGCTTTGCACCCTATCACGGTATTCCTCGCAAAGTATCTTTAACCGAATCTGGGTAACTCTGCGATTTTGTTTTGGTGTCCAACTACCTACACGCCATCGTTCAAGTTTGGTTTCATCGGCAGCAACCTCGCATTTCATTTTATTAATCAATACCCAAATTGATGGGCGTTTATTCCCAACCAGATATGAAAAATGATGATCCCAACCTTCGCATTGATTATTTGTGGGTTCTTCATCAGATACGGTGCTCTCATTCACGTTCCAAGTTTCTGTAGAAAATCGAGACCCAATTCGACGTGTCTGGGATTGAGAATTGCTTCTTGTGACCTCCCTTGACTCCATTGATGTAATTTTTATCGAAATATTCAAGAATATCTTTACCATTGGTCGAAGTAACTGATCTCAGGAATGCTATTGCATTGCCCATATCACATAAAGGAACAAATGCTAAGCCGTCCCTCATACCACAAAAGAAGCTTAGGGCTTCATCGGTTCTGTATTGGCTTTCCAGACCTAGCTTTTGTAGTTTTCTATGGGTACTTTGACACAAATGGTAAATCATCCTCTGTTTATAATAAGATCCCCTAATTGAAAAAACAAATATAAATAATTTAACATATTAATGATCATACCAATGACAGTTTTAACCTCGCTCATAACAAATTTTTCGAAATCCATGTATATATAATGGATCAGGGAATAAATCCCTTTCTTGACATTTAGATAATATTATTTCGTAAGATTTTGTGTTTTTTGGGGGGGGGGGGGTACTGATATATAATTGCAGGAATTTTTTTGGCATATTAATATAATATGCCATGAGCTCTCACTTATAAATTTATTTATCAAAATTAATTATTGCTAGGTTATACTAAAAAATTAAATGAAAATTGAGAAGAAAAAAATTGAGAAAAGATCCGAAAAATAAAGATTAAAATAGAAAATAAATGACCAATCCCTCCCCCATCTCTCTTTCCCATTGTTATTTAAAATTTGTAACAATAGCAAGATTTTTTGGTTCTTTAAATTATTTCAATTTAAAATGTATTATTTATATATTTATTCTTAAATTTCAATGACTATAGCGCCTCGATGGCACCAGTAAGTTTTTTTTAAATTTTTTTTAAAAAAAAAATTCTTATTTTAATAAATGGTTCAGTCTCAACGCTACACCCTTACTAAAAATTTCATAATTTAGTAAATAAAAAAATATTCGATTGAAATTATGATCAAAATATTTATGATAATATAAATTTTTTTTTTTATTATTTACTCATATTATTTGTTATTATCATGCAAAATGAATCCAAATTTTTTGTGTTCAAAAGCGTATTTTTTTTAAAATGCCATTTAAAAAAATTTAAAATAACAATTATTTATTTTTTAAATGTTTTTTTTATATGTATTACATGATTTTTAAATAAAAGAATTAAGATAATATATAATTTTAAGTTGATAAATCTCATTTTGAACCTTTGCGCAAATAAATAAGAATATATATTAGTTCAATCTCCACTAAAAGTTCTCATACACAGTGGCGTAGCCAGGATTTTAACATGGGGGGGGGGGGTTTAAAATGGGGGTGGGGGCTTCGCCCCTCAAACCTTCCATTTTTTTGAACACTTAATTGCTTATATTTTTGGATTTGTTAAAATTGTTTCATATTTTCATATAACAAAATTTTAGTTATTTTATTATATATTTTACATTATTTAATCATGTATATATTTTTATTAATTAAAATATTTTAAAAATGTTGATATTTTATATAATACAGATTTTATTATTAAAAATTATAATGTATAAAGACTCTATTTTAAAAAAAGTAATTTTTTACAATTATATAAAATAATTCTTATGCAAATAATGGTATTTAAAAAAATATGATAATATCTTATAAATAATACTTTTTTTACAAAAAAAAATGATTATATATAAAAAATAATAAAATTTTATTGATATTTTTTGATTTGAATTTAAAAAGATAAATCTACTTTTCTCTGAGATTTTGCTAATTCATCTAGAATCAAATTTTTATCTAAAATAATCTCCTTATAAATATTCAATAGGGCTAATCCATTTAAACGTTTTTCACCGGTTGTGTTTCTTAAATAGGTTTTTAACCTTTTTAAAGTTGAAAAAGACCTTTCATTAGTGCAGGTACTAATTGGCAAGGTAGCTAAAATAATTAATAATGTTTTGATATTAGGCAGGGAATCTAAAATGCAATTACACATGGAAAGGGCCTGCAGAGCATTTTTTGGTCTCAAAGAATACCCTATTCTATTAAAATTTTTATACCAAAATTCGACATCACAAAGTAACTTATCATATGAACCTACTAAATCATCAGCATAAAACTTTGAGATTTTTTTAATATCCTCTCGTGTTTCAAGTGTAATCAACAGTTTAGACTCAACCGGCAAAAGAAAATAAAAGCTTTTTAAAATATAATTATGACTAATAAATCTTTCTTTTAATTGAAATAAAAATGTATCAATAAGGGGAATAAAATGTTCATTTTATAAAAATCCTCAATCGTAGATGCATCAATATTTGATCGATTGGATTGTCTAGAGATTACTCTAGGTTTAAAAATTTCAATTCCAAACATATTAGAAATCTCCTTTACTTTTTCATATATTTCATGAAATTTTTCATCCACATTCTCTCTGATATTTGTTAATATTTCAACAATATCCTTTGCTCTATTCATAATCTCCCTTAAATCCAAATCAATTTTTTGTAGCATTTTGCTAAAATCATATGTATAATTAAATAAAAAATAAATACATTGAATTAAAATTAAAAACTGTGGCTTAATAATAGCCTGCGAAAGATTTTCGGCATCTGCTGAATCTTTTTCCTTGCTTGATATATAAAATTCTAGTGCTGCAAAGACAACATCATATATTTCAATAAAGAGTTTCACCGACTCTTGTCTTTCGATGAATCTCGTCGGACAAAATCTTTTAGTTTTTTTTTTGATTTTTTGAGTCAATATCATGATACGTTTGAATAAATAACTCCCTTTTTTAGGGTGGTGTGAAATAGCTGCAAACCAAACATAAATATAAAAATAATCAAATGTGTATATCTATTATTATTTATAATAAATTTTTAACATAAAAATCAAGCGTTTATTAAGAATTTATTAAATTAAAATTAAAAAATTTAAAAAAAAAATAATTTTTTTTCATTTTTCATGGGGAGGGGGGGGGAGGGGGGTTCTACACCACTGCTCATACAACTAACATTAAAAACGATCTTAATTTTTCTTCGTCTATATTATTTCTCAGCCTATTTTTTATAATTTACTAAATGTTCTCTCGCAATTAACTTGAGTAAATGATAAAGAAATGTATTCATATGTGAAAAATAAATTCGTGTATGCACTTGTGTGCGTATTGTATCTTTTAAGAATTTCATACAGGCATATTAAACAATTGTTACATTTATTATCACATTCTGAGTTATTATCTTATTCTACTTTTTCATTAGACTCCTCACCTGCTTATACGATATCATCGTCCGTTTCATTTAATTCTGCTATTAAATCTTTGAATTCACAGGCAAATGAACACAATTCGTTACGTTATTTAACATTCAATATATTTGTTGTGTCACTTTTTCCAAGGCTTTTTCAGAAATACCTTTACTATTATTTTTATCAAAATGCCTAGGATAATATTGCACATTCAAAATAAACTCTCTTATTGCAGAAAACCGTTCTGATGTTATAATTTGATCAATTATAGGACGAAATACTTCGACCCTATAGTTTCGAATCAAATCCAACAAGTTTTTTTTATCTCATTAATTTTTCCGACGATAACATCCACAACAGTTACCGATAATCTGGTATTTAAAAAAAAGTTATGAAGAATATATTTTTTAATGTTTACCTAAAAAATTTTAAATAACAAATAAAAGTTGTTTATTAGGCTGCCCATTGTTAAAATTTTTCAAAGGTCCGTTAGCACTTTTTAAATTATTTAGCTAGCCAGCCCAATTTGATAGAAGGGCGTGGGCTAAAACCCAGATCATTTGGGCAAAAAAATTCAAAAATATTTTAAATAACGATTAACTGAAATTTTAATTTAACATGTTTACAATATATATATTTACAAGTTTGCTTTAAAAATTTTCAAAAAGGTTCACAAATAATGATTATGACAATTGACACTTTTTCTTGGTCATCTTCACTGAAATTTTAATATAACATGTTTATAATATATATTTTTACTTATTTTCTTTGAAAAAAAAAAAGTTCAAAAATAACGATTATGACAATTGTCACCTTTCTATGGTACATCTTCACTGAAATTTTATTTTAACATCTTTACAATATATATTTTTACCGATTTACTTTAAAAAAATTCAAAAAAGTTCAAAAATAACGATGACAAAAATTTTAATTTAACATGTTTACAATATATATTTTTACCCAATTGCTTCAAAAAAATTCAAAAAAGTTAAAAAATAACGTTTATGACAATTGTCACTAGAGATCTGCAAAGTTAGGCCCGGCTTGGCCCGAACTGGCTTCGGGCAGGGCTCGGGCCTAATTCTATTTAAAATAATCGGGTTCGGCCCTGGCCTAATATTTTAAAAAAAAATTCGGGCCGGGTCGGGTCGGACCTTGGATATTTTTTTAAATATATCTAAATTTATCAATTATATATTGAATTTTTTATGTCAAATAAAAATATTTGATTTTATTTATTGAAACTAAACTACCTATAACATATGTCTTTTATTTTCTATATTTAAATAAATTAGGGCCGAGCTGGGTCGATAAATTTTTTTAAAAAAATTTCGGGTTCGGGCCGGGCCGGCAAAACTTTTTAAAAAAATTTCGGATTCGGGCCGGGCCGGCAAAACTTTTCTTAAAAAAATTTCGGGTCGGGCTTGAAAAATTAGGCCCGATCCCGATGCAGATCACTTATTGTCACTCTTCTATGGTACATCTTCACTAAATTTATTTTAACATCTATACAATATATATTTTTACCTATTTACTTTAAAAAAATTCAAAAAAGTTAAAAAATAACGATTATGACAATTGTCACATATCTACGTCAAAAAATTTCAAAAAACTTTAGAAATAACGATTATGACAATTGTCATTTATCTATGATACATCTTCATCGAATTTTTAATTAAACGTATTTACAATCTAAAATTTTACCTATATGCGTCAAAAAATTTGAAAAAACTTTAGAAATAACGATTATGACAATTGTCACTTATCTATGATACATCTTCATCGATTTTTAATTAAACGTATTTACAATCTATATTTTTACCTAAGTGCGTCAAAAAAATTTCAAAAAACGGTAGAAATAACGATTTTGACAATTGTCACTTATCTATCACTGAAATTTTAATTTAACATATTTAAAATCTATTACCTATTTGCGTCGTAAAAATCCAAAAAACTTTAGTAATAACGATTATGACAATTGTCACTTATCTAGGGTACATCTTCACTGAAATTTTAATTTAACATATTTACAATTAACAACCGGTCCGGCACCGGGGCCGGGCCTGCAGGTCTCTGAAAAACATACCAAGAAGTACTCATCCTTATGAGATAATTGAAAAATTAGCTCAATCCCAACGAAGATTGGATTTTACATTGTAACAGGCGCATACGCAGGAATTTGGTCTGGGGGGGGGGGGGGGTAATAAAATTTTTTAGGAAATATTATTGTTAATTAAAAATACTAAGCATAAATTTATTAGGATTAAAAACTTTTCTAATACACAATTTTAAACTAATGTGAATTAAAAAAATTATATATAAACCGGCCTTGAAAAACTATAAAATAAATGTGAATTATAAAATATAAAGTGAATATAACCCACGATATGAATCACTTAAATGACCCAAAATTGAAATTTGAATATTTTGAGCTTAAAGTATTTTAAAATAAATGAAGTGAAGATACGAGTTTTCTAAATATAAAAATCGTTTATTTAAATAAATAATTTAATTTTATACAATATATTTTAAAATTTTACATCTTTTTTAAACTTAAAAAAATCTGCTTTATATAACAATTTTCATATTAATATATCAAAATTTATATAAAAAAAATCAATCTATCAATTTATAAAAAAATCAATTTATATCAACATAAAAAAAACAATTTAAAGGTTAGTATTAATCGGTCATATTAACATTCCACCCTTTAAAAAATGATCTCCACTCAGGTTTTTCTTGCATGTGAATCTTATCGTGCAGTCAACGTTTCTTGATAGTTTGTCATTAGTATATTTCATTAACTGTTGCTATTGAAAGTTTTTATTATTTTTTTTTAAAAAAGAAAAATATTTTATTATATATATATTTTTAGTCTTTATTTCATTATAAAATTATCGAATTTTTTGGGCAACATTATATTCCTGCTAGGTCTTTGACTAACAAGACACTGTTCTTGCACTTCTACATTTGGATCATCATTTCTTCTAAAATTTACAGTAATATGTATTGCATTTGTTCTCACATGTGTCGTTTCATCCAGAGGTGCGCTACTCGTAGACCTTTTTTTAATTTTGGTCTAAATGTCTTCTAATAATTTTGTCTCCTGTTTCAACTTCAAATGTTAAATTTCCATTTTTACGTTTTATCGTGCCTTTGTCCCACATATTACCCTTGAAGGTTTTATACCATATTTTGTCACCATTCATGATGTTTCTATTTGACGATAAATTGCGATTAAATTCGTTCGCTTTATCTTCTTGCGGTTTTATCAAATCCCATGTGGTTCTTATGGTTCTGTTGAACATCACTTCGCTTGGTATCTTGTTGGTTGTTGCGTTTGGTGTGTTGCGATAGTTAAATAAAAACTTTTCTAAAGCTACATCTAAGTCTATTTTCTTATTACTTTCCATATTCCTTTTCATGCATATTTTCATTGATCTTATCATTCGCTCACACTGACCATTGGACTGGTGGTGAGGCGCGGTGAAAATGTGATCAATTCCATGATCACTATAAAATTTTTTGAACAAGCTACTTGTAAAATTCGTACCATTATCGCTGACTATCATATCGGGTATACCAAACAAACTGATTATTTTTAATAATTCTTTAATTGTAGACTCAGTAGTTATATCTCTCATTCTTCTAATATCAGGGAATTCGCTAAATGCGTCAACACATACCAAGAAATTGCTACCTTCAAATGCAAAGTCGATGTGCACGCGTTCAAACACTTTAACAGCTGTTTCCCATGGATTTTGTACATTGTGAGGATTGTCCGCATATTTATTATACGTGTCACAGTTTCTCATCTCCTGATCTATTTCAGCGTTTAGACCTGGCCACCACACGTAATCTCTCGCCAACAATTTCGTTTTCCCAGCACCAAGATGCCCTTTGTGTAATTCCTGTAATATCTCCTTTCTCATATTTTTTGGTATAATGATCCTATTCTCTTTAAAAAGACAATCTTTAATTAAGCTCAGTTCCATTTCCATATTTTTATATATTTTATTCTTTATTCTTTATCTGTTCATGATTCTTTATATTGTTGATTACCTCCTTAATTCGATATCAATACTAGTTTCTTTAACTATTCTTTTAAAATTTATTGGTAAATCCCAAAATTTGTCATCAATTTTTTTATCATCTATCTCATGTATCATTTCTTCTGTGTTCATTTGGGGTAATCTTGACAAACAATCCGGTACTATATTTCGTTTCCCGGGTCTATGAATTATCGTAAAGTAATAAGCTCCCATAGCCAAACTCCATTTTTGAAGTCTCATTGATATGGACGAGTTATCCTTAAGTCCCTTCGTAAATATGTAAACGAGTGGCTTGTGATCTGTGATTATTGTAAATCTCGTACCAATTAAATATTCTTGAAACTTTTTTACCGCGTATATAACAGATAAAGCTTCCCTCTCTATATTAGTGTAATTAAACTCTGATTTCAATAAAGCTCTTGACGCGAAAGCAATGGGTTTCTCTTTACCATCACCTTCAATATGAAATAAGACTGCGCCTAGACCTTTCTTTGAAGCATCAGTTGCAATGCCTATTGGTAGATCCAGATTATAAAAATTTAACGTAGGCGGAGTACTTATCAGATTTTTTAGGTCGTCGAAGCTTTCTTGATGTGTATTATCCCATAACCATTTGTCTTTATTAACCATTTAAAGGATCAGCTATGTCCGCAAAATTACATAAAAATTTTCGATAATAGCTCGCCATCCCCAAAAAAGTTGTCAGTTCATCTTTTGTCTTCGGTTCCGGCATGTTAGAAATAGCTTTTATCTTATCATCGTTGGGATGTATATCATGTTTATCTATATCATGTCCCAAGAAACGTATTTTATCTTGCAGGAATAAACTTTTGTCGAAATTTGGGGTTAATCCATACTTGACGATCTTTTCAAATACTTTTTTAATGTTATCCAAATGTTTCTCATCGTTATCACCTGTGATTAACAAGTCGTCAATGTAAAATATAACATCTTTTAAATCTCCGAAAATGTTATCCATAGTTTGTTGGAATATTGCCGACGAAGTTTTTAAACCAAACGGTAGTCTCGTAAACCTATAATAACCTTTATGTGTCGATATCGTAAGAAAATCTCTTGATTCCTTGTGTATGGGTATTTGGAGAAACGCGTTTTTAAAATCTATCTTGGTAAATTTTTTACCTTTAGATAATTCGATTAAATCCTTTAAACGTGGTATAGGGTACTTGAAATCTTGTAAAGCAGGGTTGATAGTATGTTTGAAGTCGGCGCAGAGCCTAAGTGAGCCATCGCTCTTATAAACGGGAGTGAGAGGACTAGCCCATCTAACATCTTCAACGGGTTCAATAATTTTATCGTTTATCGACTTTTGAAGTTCTTTTGTTATCAAATCAACTCTAGAATATGGTATATGCTTTGGCGGTATGATTTTCGGTGTGGCATCGTGTTTTAAACGTAATTTGACATAGCTGCGTAGCATTGGTTTTTTGTTAAGTTTAAAATTGCATTGCTTGATTAATTCTTATATGGTATTATCATAATCATCCTCGACAATATTCACAAATTTATCTAGTACTTCCTAACAATGCAATCTTATCACTCTGGACTACATAAGTAGTTAAGATTTGACTTTTGTCCTCGAATTTTGCCTTGACTTTGGTAGTTCCTAATACATTTATTGTGTTTCTATCATATCCAGTTAATTTAATATCTGATTTATTTAAGATTTTTACTCCAATCTTTTTCGCGATATGAATCGGTAGAATACTATACCTCGAGCCGGTATCAATCTGCATCAAAATAGGCATGTCGTTCAAATATACCGTGACCTTATAAGCATCGTTAGCTGTGTAATTATTATCGGTATCCATATTGTTTATGTCTAAATTGTATAAATTACATTCTTTGAAGTGATGATACGAGTTTTCTAAATATAAAAATCGTTTATTTAAATAAATAATTTAATTTTATACAATATAATTTAAAATTTTACATCTTTTTTAAACTAAAAAAAATCTGCTTTATATAACAATTTTCATATTAATATATCAAAATTTAAAAAAAATCAATCTATCAATTTATAAAAAAATCAATTTATATCAACATAAAAAAAGCAATTTAAAGGTTAGTATTAATCGGTCATATTAACAGAGCTTTTAAAATACATAAAGTATAAAAAATTTAAATGTTGAAAATATAAATTAATACACAAAAAGTTTCTTAGGAATAATTGTATTTTGTATGTTTTGAGCTAATTTTTCAATTATCTATCCTTGATTGGCGTTAAATGCCTATGAATATTCAAAAGATCCAAATCATTCAATCTACTTTCAGATGTTGTATTTCATAGGTATGTTTTTCATAGACTTGCAGGCCCGGCCCCCGAGCCGGACCGTATTTTAATTTTTTTAAATATACCCGGGCCTGGCCCGTAATTTTTTTTTTAAAAAAAACACCCGGGCTGGGCCTGAAATTTTTTTTAGAAAAAATATCCCGCTGTATATTTTAAAACCAAATATTTGAAATCGCCATTATTAGCTATAAAAATCAATTATTTAAAAAAAATTCCGGTCGGGCCTGAAAATTTTATTTTCAAAAAAGCCGGGCCGGGCTTGAAAATTTTTTAAAAAAAAACCTGGGCTGGAAAAAATTTTTAAAAAAAATCTGGGCCGTGTCCTGCAAATGGTACCTCTGCAAGGCTCTGTTATTCTTCTTAAAAAAGAGAATGTTCTCTCATTAGTTTACTGCAAGGCTCTGTTATTCTTCTTAAAAAAGAGAATGTTCCCTTTACTAAAGAGCTGCTAATATATATATATAACCATTTTAATACATTGGGAGTATAATCTAAAATGTGTTTGAAATAAAAAGCATCCATAACATTTTTTGGGACTATATCAACCATAGTTAATCTTTTAATCATAGTTATTCAGCTAATAAGGCATCATAAGATATTTTAACATCTTCATGATAAAAATCTAACAAATATTTGTATTTTATAGATGAATGTGATAAATAAATGTAATTAAATATGGAATAAATATTAACAAATATAAATTAATATTAACAATAATATTTTTGAAAAATATAAACCGTCATCTGCATTTTTTGGCTTTGGGGGGGGGGGGGGATTTGTCCCCCTGCCCCCCCCTCCGCTGCGTACGCCAATGCATTGTAAATATATAACATACAAAATACAATTATTCCTAAGAAATTGTGTATTAATTTATATTTCTAACATTTAAATTTTTTATACTTTATATATAAATTTTAAAGGCTCAAAAAATTCAAATTTCTATTTTGGGTCATTTAAATGATTCTTTACATATAATTTTTTTTTAATTCACATTAATTTAAAATTTGTATTAGAAATAGTTATTAGTCCTAATAAATTTATGATTAATATTTTTAAAAAACAATAATTTCTTAAAAAAATTTATTATCCACCCCACTCCCCCCCCCCCTGACAAATTCCTGCGTACACGCCTAGCTTTTATTACAGTCTTATCTAAAAATATATATGCGACTAGGACTTATGGAACTATGTTAAAGGTGCAGAATATAATTTTATCTCCTGCTATAAAACTGGGCCTTCATTTTAAAATTTTGTAATATGATAAGGTAAGGAAAGGAAAAGAGATAAAGAAAAAAGAAAGTTTTTTTCCTTTCCTTTAAAAATATATTTATACTAGCATATGCATAGCCAGGATTTTAAGAGTATGGGGGAGGGGGTAATTCATAAATTTTTGTGTAGCTTAACCCCCAAACTTCCTCTTTAGATGGCCAACGGCCGGATTTTCCCCGGTCAGGGTTTTCTTAGCATATATATAGATAGAAAATATTTTTATAGGATGGGAGGTCAATTTTAAAATAAAAAACAACTTATTATTATTATTTAAAATGTACGAAATTGGTTACCAAGATATTGTATCAAAAAATAAGCTATGTCTGACAAATAGGAAATATATCCTAATTTGTTTGTAAAAATATAATAAAATTCACATACATATATTAATACAAAAACTTAGTTAAAATTTATAATCTTACATCGAATGAGTTTTATACCTCATTAATTATTTCAGAATAACTAGTGTTAATTCCAGATGGATATTTAATTAACTTTTACATTCTTTCTTTCAAACTATTGTTTAAGATATATGCATACATTTTTGGGGGACATGTAAGGAAAAGTCTAAGGAGGATATTTTTTATTAGCTTAAAAAAAATATTCATAATAAAGTGACATATTTTTGAAGGGGTGGAATTTTCCCTTATAAATTTAGTACACATAGCTACCATCCATGATATATAATAATTTTCTCTACATATTTTATTCTATCTCATATAGTCATCATATTTAGGGTGTGCTTTATTTATATTTATTTCTTATATTGATTAATAAATAAAGCCTAGTTTTAATTATATAAAAAGTAATATATATTTTCTAAAGTTAAGATGTTACTAAAGCTATAATACTATTGTTACCTTTTTTAAAATTCAAACATTGATATAAACATTTGTCATAGTTTGGCAATCGTCTATCACTCAAATCGATAATAATCAACAAAATAAATCGATTGGAAGCTTTAACAAATTACATTCATAATCTATTATATAACAGACTCAATTAAATGTAATATACATGATCGTATATTTAGATAAGGGATAAAATAATGTTGTGTCAACTGATAATATTTATAGTCTTTTGTGTAACTCAAGTAAGCCATCATAAATCTTTATTATATGATTTTGATAAATATATCCTTATTATCCGTGAATATAATATTGCATTTTCAAAAGTGGCGTATTTTATCTAATATAGATTAAGTTTCGTAATAGTTAATGTAGCATTACTAATACTATCATAGTTTATATATAATAAGATAGGGATTAAATAATATTTAGATTAGACAATGTTAAAACCCTATTAATCAATAACTTTTATTAATAATTAAAAAATATTTTATTCAGGATTTTTGTTTAAGTATGAATAAACTTATTTTAACTCTAAGCATAGTCAAAATGTTTATATAATGATTTTTTGGAAATTAATATCAGGACACCTAATAATATTGTGGATTTGTAGTAAGGCAAGAGGTGGGAAGGAAAGAAAACAATCAAATCCAAAATAACTTAGAGAAGTATTTTAGAAAAAAACAGAAATGCACTCTTAAGTAGAGATCTGCAAATCATTGGCTCAGCCTTTACATGGCCTTAATGGGTTTCAGGCTGGGCCAGGTCTTATATTTTTTAAAAAGTTTTAGGCTGGGCTAGGTTGGGCATAAATTTTTAAATATGATATCATTACATTTTGTCAAAAGAACTACACTATAAAAATACCCAGCAAAAATAAGAAAATTCCTATTAATTTTTACTAAAATATTTTTTTTAAATAAAATCTAATAACTAGTAAAAAAAATAAGAAAAGTTTTTAATCAAGCCAAAATATTTAATAATTCCTGATTCTTTATCCTACCTCTACCTCTAGTGAAAGTCGTGTCCAAAACTTGTTAAATTTTGAAACTTAGATAATCTTGAAAAAATATCTTGAACACATTTTCATAAAATACATATTTTTTTTATTTTCATTTAATTTTTTCAAAATTTATAAATGCTTCTTTTTAATAGCCAAACAAAACAAAGTCAATATTTTTAAATATCAAAATAACATACAATTTTATTGATTTGTTGATACTAATATTGGTTTTATAACAATTTATTTTTAACCTTCATTAATATTTTCTTATAAATTTTTAATGCCATATTTATATTGTATTATTATTAATCACTTAATATTTTAAAAACTTTTGGAATCTAAATTTTTAAGCTTCAATTATGATAAATGTTTGTCATAACAAAAAAAAAATGGTTATCTCTGATAGTTATCATGGTATTCATGAACTTATATATGAATACTACAAATATTGAATAGCAAAATATAGGCATGACAATAATGTTCTATAGTTGGGTCACAAATGTTTAATATTACATATTTCCATATATTTTTCTTCAGAAAAGTTCTCCAAAGAATACCAAACTTAAACACTATTTTTTTAAATATAAAATATTTTTTTTAAAGATTAATTATACTTTAAAAATCTTACTACCGTGACATTCATTTTATGTACAGATTTCTCACAAATCACAAATAAAATAATATTTTTTAAAAAATGTTATAAAATAGATATACTTTATTTATTTAATTTTTGTTAGACCCTGTTATAATGGTATTACAATTCATATCAAATTCAGGACAGTTGTCTTGTTATTATCAAACAAAAATTTTTTTTTCATAATCATAATATTTTAGTTTTTTTGTCGATATGAGAGGCCTATTTGGTGATCGATAATTTTTATATAAATTCTTTTATTATTTTCTTTTTCCGCCTTATTTAACTAGCTTATATATTTTTATACAAACATTTCTAAACTCAAAATCAAATTCCTCTATTCAAATTCTCTCTTATATTTTGATGGGATTGAGACCGGTAAGTCTATTATTTGTGATTTTGTTTCCATTTATTTATGTTCTTATCTATACTTTTCATGATTTTATAATACGCCACTTCTTTAAAATGTTATTGAATCGAGTTGCCAAAATCCTGGCAAACTTACTACTAAATGCAATTAAAATTTAATTTGTTTTTTTAAGTCATCCGCATTTCATTGCTGGAATAATATTTTTAAAACTATGTAGAAAATGTTGACGAGGAGGATAAGTATTAAACCAGAAATTAGTTTTGTTAGAAACCTCTATACCTATATTTTTTATTTAAAAAACGATGAAATCTAGGATTTTATCAAAAGATGGCAAAGTTTTTTGATAAAATCTAGAGGTTCATGTAATATGTTTTTGCCCAAAATCTTGATTTAGCGGTTTTTTAAAAAATCGGTACTAAATCGAGGTTTTTAACAACACTACCCGATTCGGTTGGATTTTTTAAAACGGCCTGAACGATTTTAGCCATGGCTAATAGATTGCTGAAAGGTTTGGACCTCTGCCAAATCTTGGCTTACATAATAATTTGCCTAATCGGGCTTATTAGCAACCACCACAAATATATCAATAATTTTAAAAAAAATTTGTTCACCGTTTGATATATCAGATCAACCTCTTTCTGATGCTTAAAATAAATGATTGAGCGATACATCAGCCATTTTTATTAAATTTCTTAATAGGTTTGTTTTTGAAAAAAACTCCATATTTAACAAACAAGCCCCCTTATATAACTCATGTTTTTTTGTTCATTTCGTGTGCGTGTCAATATCATAAAAGAAAATAATTTTTAAAAATAATAATTATATGCAAAAATAAATTAAAAAAATATGGATGAGGCACTTGAACTGTGAATTAAAATGATTTTCATCTGCCCTCATCTATTTTTAATCCTATGGTCACCTTTTTTTCAAAGTTCACAAACTCTTCAATTATTTTTAAAATTAATTTTTTGTGGTAATTGGTCTTGATCAAATTTTTCTCAAAATTCGAAATATTTGTGAAAAAGAAAAATATTATGAATGAATCTTTTGTGATATATATAATATTAAAAAAATTTTGCTCAAAATATTTGGCTAAAAAAAATTTCTAATGTTTATGAAATTTTTTTTGCTAAGCTTTCCTTTTTCGCTATTTATTCATTATATATTCATCGTTATCCCTTTTCAGTAATCATTATTTTTAGATTAATAGACGTCCAAACTTTTCTATCATCTATGAGAAAAATCTCCTGGCTTACATAATATTATTTTGGCTAAAATCTTATTCGGGTCTTTTTTAAAAATCCACCCTAATCGGGCTTTTTAACAAAACAATTTTTCTTATTATCAAATTTTTGATTTGTTTCACACCCATTTTTTAAATAAACAATATTATTCAAAAAAATGATATTTATATATATTTTTTAAATGTAATCGTTTTAAAAAATTAATTAATATAATCAGTTGAAATATATCTAAATTTATAAATAATTATTTATGATATTTTAATTTTTTTATTTACAAGGCTACTTTTTTTTTGAAAAGTCGTAAGATTTTTTCTCTCGATTTATCAAATTAATTTTTTTTTTAAAAAATGATTTATTATATTTATTTTATCAGGTAAAGTCGAAATTTTGCCGTAACTTTTACACCGGAGACATCTTTCAGTGAGTGAGCTTTTTGGCACTGTTTGTTTTTATTTATTTTCATTTAACAATATCTGTGATTCGTTGTCCAAAATTTTAATCCAGGCTACCCCAATGACATAATAATTATATAGACTGACGTTCCATTCATTAAAATGCCCTTTGAAGCAAACAGTTGGTGAGAACCATTTTTGTTTTAAAAGTATCTGTAAAATTTTAATGTAAATTGTTTATACGGGAAATTAAAATGGCATGCCACCCGCTGATTTGTATTGATACAAATTTAAATGAATGAATCTTCAATCAAGGTATTATTATATGTGGGGTACCCCAAAGCTGATTTATTTTCGTAAAAGCTATAATATTTTAAGGATAATAGCTCAACTCAAGGAATGTTCAGCTGAAGGAAACTTTTTATATTGGATGAAATATATATAAAATTTAACAAATATCTAAAGTAAGGAATAGGATTACAGTTTAAAGAGATATAGATTAGGGTGAATAATTGGCTAGGGTTAAGATATTAAAAATGGTGTTTTGATAAATTTATACCGGTCATGGGATATAATTAAACTAATTGAAATTAAATCACCTATTGTAACGGCAATTTCCTTGAGTTGGACTATAATCATATTAATATGAAACAACTATACAATAAAAAAATTCTTGGGACGCATTATCGCACACAAAAATATTAATCAGCTGAACGTAGGATTAATTAAGATTTTAATGTAATTAGATTCTAACTAACCTTTATGAATAAAATGACGATATAAATTCATTAATTCAAAAAACATCAAATTTTATTGACCTGAAAGTTATATTTCTCATTTTTGAAGCGAATTTTTATGATTATACTAATGTTTATAATCAAATTTAAAATTAGCTATTTGTGATATTTTTATAGATGCTCGCATTATCAAACCTGTTGCAGAGATATGTGCTGCACAGCTCCGTTTTCATTTATCAATCTTTGGTATTTTTGGTAAAAAAAATTTTTTTATTGTAAGCAATCTGAATTCGATTTTGGTTTAGGAATTTTTAACTCTTTTGCTGGGAATTTTGCTAGCACAAATTCAATAGTGACCACTTTTCCAAAATGTGTCCGAAATACATCGAGATTAGTTTGGGTTAAAATCGGTTCCCATTTAGGCTATATATGTAAAATGTCTAACAAAAGAGTTAAAAATTTTTGAACCCTAGACTGGATTTAATTTAAATATATGATTATTTGTTTTGTTTTTAAAATTTGAGACAATCGTAAACTTGAACTAATTTTTTTAAACATTAAATATTGACGACTAATTAATATGCATGACATTAATACCTCCCTAAATTGATAATTCATTTATATGAACTTTGAAGTTCGTTGAACCCAAATCAGCTGGAGACGCATCAACTTATTTACACGGCCCTTGTTTTGATCAAATCCCAAGGCTTAGATAATTTTTTTTTGACTAAATTCTTGATTTACCCGTTTTTAAAAAAACCGCCTAAATTTAGATTTTCGGCAACTCTAAATACACATTTAAATGAATGAATATACAGTCCCGGGTAATATATGTCACCGAATTATACATAATTTATAATATTACGGTGAAATTCGTCCTAATCTTAATCTTTAAATTACAATAGATTTTATTAAATTTAGTATTGGTAAACAGTTTTGATTTTTAAAAACGGCCAACCTAATATTATAGCCTACGCAAACTTAGAGAGATTGCTTAAAGATGGCAGGAAGGTTTCGACATCTATTAACGAAATTTCGAGGCTTACGTAATACTTTACTGGCTAAAATTATAATTTTAAATCGGTTAAATAGTTGTTTAACAACACTGACTTATATTAGACATAGAGAAATTCCATCACCCAACGAAATAAAATTCCACCTTTTAAAATTTTATGATAAAACAATTTTAAAAAAAAGAAGACTTTTACTAAATTTCATGTGTATAAATATAAATATTGTACTGATATATAGGATATTCATTCTCCTCCTCTTGTGCCTCTGTTCCGGAGGAGGTTACTGGTACAAGAGACGTTACAGCAATGGCTTCATTACCTCATCCGCTCCCAACGGTTTATTCGGGTCAGGCTTTCCAAGCAGAAGGGGATTTTTGGGAGCTTCCAGCCTTTTCGGTGCTAGTTCTCACCCTAGACCCTTTTACGCCAATACTGCTGGCGGATTTCAAGGTTATTTATTATACACTTATATTCTTAATTTACTGAAAGTTATAAAAGAAATTTCTTTTTTAAAATATTGTATTATCGAATTAACAAATTTTTTACGATAAAAATCAAATCATTTTTTTATATAAAATTTTATATAACAAAAAACAATTACATTTATATTTTTTTTCATTTACACTTATATATATTTAAAAAAAGAAATCTCACAAATGGGTCACATTTTTGAACTCTTACGAATAATTTTTTTTTATCCGTTATACTTAAAATGAATGAATAATTTTTTCTAAATTGAAATTATGAAGAAAGTAAAAAAGGTTATTAACAAAAAAATCACACCTTTTATATATTTATTATTTTTGTAAAAAAAAAATAGAAAATTCCGTCTTACCGACCTAATTATAAATATTTTATATTGAAAAATATTTTGAAGGAATTTATTTCAATGCCTTTCAATTACCGTTTAGTTTAAATTCCGTATTCACTCTGTAACATTTTTTGTAGATAATTTAAGTTTTTTGGTCTAATTGGCAAAAAAACCTGATATAAATGGTTGGCTGTATTCAGATCGAGTTTAGATTCTAAATGAAATTTAATTTTTTCGATTTGTGTATACGGTCTGAATCCAGATCCAGACCATTGACTTTATATTTTAATCTTGAAATTGTTTTTTTTTTCAAGTTTCATAATTAAACCACGTTATTCATTCATCAAGGTTTTTTAATTGCTATTTGTTTTTTGATTTTAAGTTACTATTTTAAAATATTTTGTTAGTCGAATGGTATTAGTTCAGTTCATCAGACCTGGCGATGATTGATTCCTGAATTTTAATCTGATTTTTATACGAAATAGGAATTTGCCTCTAATTTTAGTCTAGTGCTACTTGCTATATAGTCGGTAAACAGTCATATACCGAAAATTTTAAATTGTCTAAATTTAGGTGAAATAAGTAGAGCAAGTCAATTTTATTTATATCCAAATATACTGCTAAATTTGGATTTTTTTTTATCATTAAAAACACAAATTGGATAAGTCTAGTTAATATAGCACTAATAAAATACCATACCCACATGACTGAACTAAGGCAAATTCAGGGACGAGAACCTGAACCCTCAATATTTCGCCGAACCCAAACACTTTTTTAAAATTTAGGGTTCAGGGATCAAGTTTTTTTAAAAATTTTATAAAATATATTTTTTTTATTTTAAACCTTCATTTTATTTATTTTAAATTATATTTAAAAATAATATAATATAAAAAACATGTAATTTACGATTTTTATTTATAAAAGATTTCCTATTCAAAAAGAGTTGTTTTCAAAACAATTGTTTTTTTATTCAAAAAAAATATTAATTTAAAAAAAACATTTTTGGGTCATTTTTTTCATGTAATTATTTTTGTTATATTTAATAATTTTTTAAATTGCATTTTATTATATCTTCGGTCTAGAATTGGGGCGCTCCACTTACGCAAATGTTTAAAATGAGAAAATCATCATTAAAGTTTAAAATTAAATATAGGAAAAACTTATTGATCAATTTTGACAATAACTTTGGCGAAAATTAATATTTTTTAATCTAGTTTTTATTTTTATAAATATTGGGAATAAATACACTTCTAATTCAAAAATTTTGAATGTTTAAAATGAGAAAATCATCATTAAAGTATAAAATCAAATATAGGAAAAATTTATTTATCAATTTTGACAATAACTTTGGCAGAAATTAATATTTTTTTAATCTAGTTTTTATTTTTATATATATTGGGAATAAATAAGTTATTATCCACTTCTAACTCAAAAATTTTGAAAATGTCGAGTGGAGCACTCCAATTCTAGACCGACGATATTATATATTTTTTTTTCTCTGTAGCTTTCACCTTTTCTGGTGGTAAGCTCCTTCAACATCTCTCTCCACTTTATGTTATTCATACAATCTCTTATCTAATACTTCTTTATATTGGCTCTAACTTTATGGCCCCATTGAAGTTTTGGCCTTCCTCTTTTACGTTTGCCCATCACTTCTAAACTCAACTTTATTTCCTATGTAGTTCATAGGCCTTCTCATTGTGTGCCCATACCACCTAAGTCTGTTTACCATTAACTTAGTCTTAATGGGCACTACCTTTAAACTACTGAGTATTCCTGTACTGCGCACTTTACCCTTTCTTGTTACCCCAGCAATCATCCTCAGCATTCCATCTCCATAGTTTGTAGACTTCTCTCGTCTGATTCTTTGGTTGGCCATGATTCCGAACTATATAAAATAGTTGGTTGTACTATGGAACTGTAAATTTTTCCCTTTAATTTGTGTGGGATTCTTTTGTCAAATAGCACTCCAGATAAAGATCTCCACTTTAACCACCCTTGATTAATCTTACTCTTTATCTCTTTTTCTATTGTGCCGTTTGTTTGTATAGTGGAGCCCAAATATTTGCAGCTTTCAATTGTCGATATCTGCCATTCATTTATATCAATTATCTCTGTTTCATCTCCTCCTATCACCATATAATCCGTCTTTTATCTATTTACTTTTAATCCGTGCTTTTCTAGGATATTTATCCAACTCACTAATCTTTCTTTCATTTCATCCTTGGATTCGGCAAGTATCGCAATATCATCTGCAAATATCATATTCCACGGGACTGTTTGAGGTATAGACTGTGCTAATACATCTATTACTGTAATGAAGAGAAATGGGCTGAGAGTCGACCCTTGATGAACTCCTTCGGCTATTGTGAAGCCTGCTAAAATACCTGTTGTGCTACGGACCATTGTTGTATGGCCCATATACATATCCTGTATTATTCTTATATATTTTTCGGGAACCTTTTTGTGGCTTAGCGCCCACCAGAAAAGTTTTCCTGGGATTCTATCGAAGGCCTTTTCTAGATCGAGAAAGACCATGGTAGCTTTTTGTTCTTTTCCCTGTATTTTTCACTCATTTGCCTAATTGCGTGGATAGCATCGGTTGTTGATCTTCCAGGCATAAAGCCAAATTGAGTCTCTCCTATTTCGATATCTCTTAATCTTTTTTCTATTATTTTTTCATATAGTTTTAGACAGTGTAACATTAGTTTTATGCCCCTGTAATTTTGACAATTGTATGGATCCCCTTTATTTTTGAAGATAGGAACTAAATAGCTCTGCCTCCATTTTTGGGGAACCTCTTCATTTCCAAGTATTTTATTGTACAGATTTATGAGGAGATGTATTCCATCATCTCCTAGTGCTTTAAGGCTTTCTATTGGAATATCGTCTGGACCCATAGCTTTTTTGTTTTTCATATGCTTGAGGCATGTGATTATTTCTTGTTCTGTTATAGGTTGTACAAGGTTTTGACAAGGGGGGGGGATGTTTATTTAGATGTAGTATGTGGGGAATAAAGTTGAGAAGCTCCTGAAAATATTCCTTCCATCTATTGATTATTTCTTTTCCCTTTATTATCAATTTCCCATCTTTATTTTTGATTACTTTCGGAGCTCCGTTTATATCCCTAGAGTTCTTTTTTCGCTGTTTGGCTAATCTGTATATTTTATTTTGCCCTTCTTTGGTATGAGATTTTCGTACATGTCATCGTATGCCATAGATTTGGCCCTAGCCACCGCCTTTGTAGCTATTCTCTTGGATTTTTTGTAATTTGTCTTGTTATCTGGGTTTGCTTTGTACCATATTTTATATAGTGCTTTTTTCTCCTCTATAGTGGTTTGTACCTCTTCATTCTACCACCATAGTTCTTTGTATGATTTGTTGCTTCCCCTTGTCAAGCCTTGTGTCGATTGGGCAGTGTATATTAATCTGGATGAAAGGTCTGTCCACATTTTTTCACTGACTTGTGAGGAATCTATTGTTTCAATGTTTGCATTGATTGCAAAGGCATCTGTCATTGTTTTTAATTTGCCCCATTTGATGCATGGTTCCAGTTTTATCTTGTTTTGAGTGGATTTATTTGAGATGTGTAAATCCATGATTAGTAGCTTGTGTTGCACGGCGATATCTTCTCCTGGGATGACTTTGCAGTCTATTACATCTTTTAATCTTCTGCGAGCGATTAGCATGTAATCTCTGTTTTTTCCTTGTACCACTTTCATATGTTATTAGATGACTGTCTTTTTTCCTATAGTAGGTGTTGGTTAAGGCAAGATCGAAGGCTTGCGCAAATTTCGGTACATGCTCTCCTTCATCATTTCTTTCTCCATATCCAAAACCACCATTATGCCTTTTGTAGCTATCTCTTGCTTTCCCCACATGCGCATTTAAGTCACCACCAATTATGACTGGATCATCCTTAGGGATTTCCATTACAGCTTCATCAAGGATAGCTCTAAGGTCATCTTTCTCTTCTTCCTTGCAACCCGTTTGAGGAGCATATACTGAAAGGATGTGTAGTATTGATTGTTCAATGCAGAGTTTTATCTTCATTAGTCTATCAGAGATCCTGTTGACTTCTACTACTGAGGAGGTTAGATCTTGACTGAGGATGATGCCCACACCGTTCCTATTGCTAACAATTTATACCCATCTCTAATCATCAAAGTTTTTTGTCCCTTCCATTTCGTCTCTTGTAAGCACGCTATATCAACTTTTCTCTTGTTCAGCATTGATGCCAATTCTCTCGTCTTACCTTTAAGCGTCCCAATATTCAAACTTGCTAATCTTGTCTTCTTTACTTTACTTTTCACAGGATGGAGGTCTACACCCTGCACGTCGCTTGGAGGGAACGCCCTAGCTTTCATATTCATATTTCCATTTGTTTCCTTCATTTTTGTTTATTAGACAGGTATCCTTAGCACCCGGCTGTCCAGGCCTGTCGGTGACGGGGTGTCATCTCTAAGCTCCGATATTCATCATACCTTACGTCTTTACACATCAGTTATCGAAGAAAAACTTGAAAGTTTTTATGCTCCTTACCAGGATTGAACCTGAGTCCTTGTTCGTACTTCTGTTTCCAAGCATACATCTAGCCCATTAGGCCACCCAAATTATAATTATGATGATAATTATTTTTATGGCGATACTAATTAAAATAAATTTTTTAAAAAATGATGTTTCTATTATTTTAACTAATTTTAATAAGTCTATATTTTTCTGGTCTCCGAACCCTGAACCCGAACCGGGTTCAAAGATTTATCACTGAACCCGAACCCATTTTTTAGAAGGAGGAATCTCGTCCCTGTTTTAAACTAAGAACAGGGGTGGAATGGCACCCTGTCATTGACTATATCAATTTTTCAGATGAGAGAATATAAAATTGAAAAAGTCTAATTCAATATATTTATATAATTGTGCCTTTTTTAATTTTTATTCCAAAAAAAAATATTTTGGGACTATAGGTTATAGAGGAAACATGTATTATCAAGCCCCTTTCGGCGGACCTAAACCTCCTCAATACTTTTACCCCGATCAAGGATTTTATTACAGTAAAATATATTTTATATATTTTTGTGAATTTATTGGATTTTAAACCAGAACAATTTGAAATTCAGAGACACATTATCTTTTGAGCAGGAACCTTACACCATTTCTAGGAATTAATCTTTCAACCTAACTAAATCCATCCCTCTTTAATAATATAATTAAATATTAAGGTTTATATTCCTAAATTTAAAGCATTTGATCTTATACAACAGATCCTGAAATTTTAAGTAATTAACCTCACCACTTGGGAAAAATACTCGTTCAAGGATTAGCAGATTTTTCTTTAGTACGCACCTCTAAATTGAGCTTAATTAAGTAACTAGGAAGCAAAAATTATTTTGGGATGTAAATTCCTGCGTGTTGCCTTCAAAATGTTTTCTCACTTGAAACGCTGATGATTAATAGGACTTTTATAATTTATCTTCAAATCTAAATTTCGAACAATTATTAATGAAAATATTTTATGAATTTTATATTGGTTCTATTAGTTTCAACATATAAACGAATTTATAACCAGAATAAATTTTATAATTATATACCAAAAATATGCAAAATAGACCAAAACCCTAACACGTGTGCCCCACCTCCTAGTTATCAAGAGTTATATAGGAACCAACAGGAGGACCAAATGCGTAACGCACCCAATCCTAATGCTTTTCCATCTTTTCCAAACCCTAGCGTGGCCATACCAATGCCTCCTCCTTCTAACACAACTACCAATGCAAACGCTAACATAAACAAATAAAAAAATTAACTTTTTTTTTACAAAATCGAACAATTTCTCCTTAAAAGACACTTAAATTAAGAAAATAAAATAATCAAAATAACAATGAAAGTCATCTGTTTTTTGAGATATTTTTGGTTCAAAAGTGGGGGCATAAACATCCTATATTTATTCCTTTTGCAAATCATAATATCAACTTTATCTATCGAAATATTTCGAAGTTTTTTATTTTATAAGCAATTAGCAAACAACTAAAAATAATAATTCTATTTATCACCTTTTTAAAATAGTTTTGTTCGTTGTTTTATACTTTAATCGCATATTGACTTTAAGTAGCCATTAAAAAATGCTTTATTTAAAAAAATAATTGAATGGGGAACATAAAATGGTTTTTTTAAAATTAATTTTATTTGTCTAAAGAAGTTGATTTAATATAAAACACTATTTTATATATTATAATATATAGATAACAATACTCTCCCTTCACTTTTATTTGTCCCTTTTTTCAAATTTATTTGGAATAAAAATTTGTATATAAATTCGCGATTTATCACTAAAAAAATAATATTTAATGACTTAAAATTTTTAATATAATGTATTCTCTTTAGTCTGTGATTTACTTATTTATAACAAATAATAACGGGTAAGTAGGATGCACAGTCTTACATTTACCGGAGAATGTAATAATGATGCTATTATTTTACATTAAAATGAGGGGAAAAAATAAATAAATATTTATTATAATTTTCTCAGACACGAGATTAATATAAATTCGTAGTTTGTTGTAAGCATCTTTTTTGGGAGGGGCGGGGGATTTGAAATTATTTTAAAATTGTAAAAAAAGGAAATATTTCCTATTTTTGGGTAATTATAAACAATATCAAAATTTAGTACATATAAAAATATAATAAAAACGTATTTCAAAGTTAAATTTTAGAGCTGTGCCGAGGATATTCGTGCTAAATCTATCGCTTACCAATACCGCTTAAGGGATTTGAGTGAATATCCGAAAATGTAAATATCGGGTAGTGAAAAATTTAACAATGATCTGAGGAGCAATACTTAGTATTTAATATATTCTTACTGGCATCTCGAATTACAATGTTAATTCGCTATAAAAGAAAGATTATTGTTTAAAAAATAAACTAGAATAAGAATTTATAAGAAGTTGTTTGAAGTTTTTCTTGACTCAATTGGTAAGTTAGAAAAAGGGCTCCGCTAGCAGGAAATGTTCTGAGCAAGGTAGGCCCTAAGCCTTTGTATAGACCTCTGAAGCCTAGTGTGGCATGGGAATAATATAAATATTTCGGGATTATCAAAAAATAATACTGTAATTATAATTTTATGTGAAATTAACATTTTAAATATTACAAATTGAATACTAAATAACGAAACATCGAATAATATTTATTAACATGATTATACCTTGTTGTTTGATTATCACCTTGAGCACTGGTAAAAATTTGTTATTATCTTTAAGGACTTGCATCCTACTTTTTATCACGTCGAAAGGAAAGACCGCCAGCCATAAGCAGACACCGCCTATCCCTCCACTAAATATAGTTCCCAGTACTCCTTGAGTAATTTATAGTTTAAATATGTAATAATATAAGTGGGAAAAAAATTTATAAGCGATTTTGATTAAACATAAAAAAATTATTCAATTTATCACATTAAATTAAGTTGCCAAAATTCTGATATTTAAACTAGCAACTAGTAGTAGTTAGTTAAAACTTGGAATTGAAATAACTCCAAAAAAAAATTTTTTAAAAGAAAAGCATAAGCTGTTTGGAATTTAAAACGCTATTCAAATTTTTTAAAAAAAAACTTAATTATCAAAAGTACAAGATTTTTTTTTGAAAAATATTATTTTTAATGATATAAATAGAAAATATTCATCATAAATCAATTAAGTATTAATTACCTATGTCATTTTTAGTTTTTCCTGGTGGAATCAATAAACTACGAGTCAATTCGTAGCCTCCAAAAAAGCAAAAATAACCTGGAACCTCCCTCCCAAACGTGGGTCCTAGTCCTTTGAAAAAAGCTGGCAAACCTCCTTCGTTTAAGTATATTTGTTTCGTAATGTACCAAGGACCTACTCTGGCAATATATGAAGTAGAAAATAAGAGACTTGGAGTGATCGGAACCCGACAAAAATTTCGCCAAGTTTCAGAAATTTTTTAAAAGATTGGGTTAAGACATGCCAAACTAGTACAAACGAAAACTTTTAAATTACCAAAACAATTGATCGAATAGAATGAGGTATGTAGGTTTATTTCAAAAAAATTTATAGACTTGCAGAGGTCTAGAGCATTATGGGGCATCGCTAGCTTTTTTCAAAAGGGGATGCTAATTTATTTTTTTAAAAGTGTAGATCTTTTTACTCTAACACCTTTTACCAGGATTTCGGCTGAAACCCCCTTTTGGACGGCTTTAAACCTGGGTTTAGACCAATTGATTTATATCTTCTACTATAGTAAAAGATATATTATACATGAATTCGCTAATTAATATTATCTAACACAAATTTAGAATCTAACTCATGCTTTGTTTACCCTCATAACTAATAATAAATCTTAAGGTACCTCAATCTTAAATTATTTTTTTAGATTTTGCATTTTTATTAGAATTAAAATGAGATTCATTTAAAATAAATATAAACTAATTAAAAAATAAGCCCAAAATTTTTTTATACTGAAAAATGAATGTATATAATAAATTTAAACAACTATCTGTGTATTAGGTTTTGTTTTATTTTGATGATTTGGTTTAAGAGAAAAGGAATGAAATTATAATAACACTGGTTTAATGCCAGTATTTATTTAAAATAACTCTAAAACTTTTGTAGGAAAAGTATTCAAAATAAAATATTAATGTACTTGTTAAAATGGGTGCTAATTTAAAAATTTTTTTAGCGATAATCTAATTTTTAAAATTGGTGCTAATTTTAAAAAATGCTTCAATACCCAAAGCGCTTAGCTAGCAACGTCCCTGCAATTCATAATTTATTAACTAGTTAGTTGATATAATTTAAGCTTATTTTAAAAAAATTCAGCAAGGGTTTTGTAAAAATATATTATCGAACCCGGCATGTGTTTGTAATTTTTTTAAACCTAGTCCAAATGTTTAAAATTATACTTTCACGACCCGGGCTGAGGAAGGGGGGGGGGTCCAGACTATGTAGGCCTCTGAAAAAGATATTACAATAGAGATATGAAAGGGAAGAGGAAAAATTCTAAAGAACTTATAAAAGGGACTGCAAGTATTTTTATACATCAAGGAAAAATAAATTTCAACATTGTAATATCTTGGAAAGTGGAAAATAAAAAAATAAGTTTGTCATGCCTAGGTGTAAAACATTTTCAACTTAGAAAAAAAATAGCCTTCCCATTTTGAATATTGTTCATGATATGGTATGTTAATGGAATTATGAGAATTTATAAAAACTCTAAAAAAATAAAATAAATGAAGGAACGAATATTTAAATTTTTTTATAATATAAGTGTGCTTAATGTCGTTTTGAAAAAGACCTCGTACCCATATCATTTATTCCTACGGTCGGGAGCTGTTTTCTTTAAACTTGTAATTAGCTTTATAAATTTAATTAAAATATCTGAGCTTCTAGTTGTAGGAGGGTGTCAAACTTTATAAAAATGATCAATATTTTAATGATGACTTTCTTCGAAAATTTAAACAATAATCATTTTATATTTTGGATTTATTTTAAAATATTAATCTTCGAAAAAAACTTGAGTTCGGTCTTACGAATGGTATTAAGAGCATTGGGAGATATGTTGATTGATTTATGTTTGGTTAACGCCTGTATATTTTTTTAAAGGTAAAATATATAAATTTTAATAATAATTTTTTTTCCATTTCTTAAATTTTTTTTCACAATTAATATTTGAAAAGAAAATACATCGTTTGAAAGGGCAGTGGGATTATTTTCTTGGTAAGCTTGGATCCGGCATTTGATGAGTTCCGTAGGACAGAGCACAAAAGTAGAAAAAATGGCCGCCATCGCCCCTGCACTGGCGTTCCCAAGTGGCGTAAGGGTAACTGGGGGGCTTGAAAGATTACAATAAAATTTATTAATGCGCTTTAATTTTCTGTTCTAAAAGATGATTTAAATTAACTAGAAAGGGTTGAAAAATCGTAATCAAATAATAGTATTTTATATCTCAAGTAAACGAATAGATTCAAAAAATATATAATAACGTAGATGTCTGACTTGGTCAAACTTAACGAAATTACCACCATTAGGAAACGATATTTCGCAATAGTTGTGGATATATGTAATTTTTAAGCTATTGTCAGGCGAAATCTGGAAAATGCTTAATGTTATTTAAATTGCAATAATACTTTTTAAAAATATGTGAAAAAAAATATATAAGCTTAGTTAACAGCATAAATATTTAAAAAATCTTTTATCAATTATAATTTTAATATCAAAAGAAAACTTGCTATAAGATTTCCGTACCATTAAGATATAAATATAATTTTGAAAGGATAAAGCATTTTAAAGATTCACTATCGCCATTATGTGCTGCACCATTTTTATTATTAGGTAAAACATTTTTATCTAATTCATTCCCATTATTTTTATCCTTAATAATCTTGTTTGGGAAAACATAGTTAAATTATGTAATAAATAAATACATTCAATTATTGAAATTATATAATTATTTATTTATCTAGTTTGATCACGGTCATTATAAAATGACAAAAAAATAATTTAGAAATATAATAAATGACTTTAGAAAATGATCAATTTATTTAATTAGTTTTTTTGTTTGAAATCAAATAATTCTATTCTCTCTTTCAAATCACAAAATATTTCTTAAAAATTTTTTATAAGCTTTAATTTTTGCTTATAATAACATACATTTTAACCCACATAATTATTTATAAATTTATTTTTTCTGTATAACATATTATATTAATTAACCAATATTTATAATTATAAGTAAGGAGAAATAAAAACAAAATTCGCATCACTATTCACCAATAAAGTTTAGTTTAAAAAAACACTAGCTAATATTTTAAATAAAATTCTGCACTTATAAGAATTTACAAATATGTCCTGTATAATAGCGTAGTTGACAACTACTTTATAAAACGAAGATAAGCAACAGGTGAATTACAAAATAATAGCTAAGTAAATATCTAAGCTAAAAATAACATATTTTTTAAAGCATATTTTATTTGTTTCAGGTCAGTATAAAAATTTTCAGCAATCACATCGGTCCGAGTCGGCTAAGCTTGATAACACCAATAGTTTTTTTTAGCGAGAATCGGTTTTCCAAACCATTTTTAAATTAAAAATGTGGTTTTACTAGGTTATGTAAATATAGATTTATAGAGTGATACCATTTCCCTGACAGCTCTATCGGTTGATTAATTAAATTCGACTCAACATTAATCAAATAAATTATTTGTCCGAAACGAATATCGATTTGGATAAAATAACGGTTCAAGTTCGGTTCGAGTCTATAAAATCCGGTTTGAAAACATTTGTATACAAAAATATTTTATTTGGTTTGTCATTCATAATACTATATGTAAATAATTTATCTATTGGATTCGATTTATTTCTAGGCATTATAAGTTAGATAATTTTGTCAAATAGCAATAAACAAAAGTTTATAAAAACTGTGGTTAGCCATTTTTAAAAATAGGCTCAAAACGAACCGTTTATCAACACTATACACAAGACTTAAGATTTTTAAAATATTAATTTTAAATTGGCGATATCAATCACAATTGATTTATAATAATTGTTAAAACAATTCGGATAAAAATTAGAAATTTAGAAGTAAACTAGTAATAACGTTCACATTGTTTTATAAGCACAAAATCATGGGGCTCGTACTGGTTCAGAAGCATTTTAACGGTTAGTTCAGGTAAGGTTATAAAATCATCTAACAGTTCAGTTTAAGTTTTCAGGCTTGATACCGGTTTAAAGGTTCGATTTGGATCCCTGCTTGTAATATATAAAATATTTTAAATTTTGTTTCAAAATCTTAGAGAAAAAAAATTTTTTTTTTTTTTTTACCAAATTAGAATTTAATAACTCGAAATATAATATCTTATAAAAATGCGTTTATCTTATATCTTTTCGGCATGAGAGATTTACAATTAAATAAACATATAGATTAAGTAGGGTTGTTAAAAAGTTCGAATCAGGTCAATTAACGACCAGATTAAGATTTTCGCAAAAATAATATCATGTAAGCCTGGAGATTTTGCTCATAGGCAGTAAGACTTGGACCTCTATTTGCCAAATCTCGAGGCTTAAATAATATTATTTTGGCCAAAACCTAATCGGGTCATTGTAAAAAATTTGCCAAAATCGGGCTAATTTAACAACCCTAAGTAAGGCTTTAACTAAAACCTAAAGAATTTGAGTATTTTAAAAAATAAATCAAAACAAAGTCAATAAATTAATTACAAAATTTAATCATTTTGATTTGTATATTTTGAGAAAAAAAAATGATTCGGAAATATAATTCATGATTCATGAAACAGGGGATTGATTTGATGGTATTAAGGGACGGGTTATTGGAGGTAATAAGTAATAATCAGTTAGTACTGCGAATACCTACAACTAAGATACAAGATTCTTTTGCATCTGGTACTCTACATCCTTTTTGACATTTTTAATTAAATACTCATATTTGTATCTAAGATATACTTTTTTAAAATATTTTTTGTTTAAAAGAATCAAAATTAACATTTTTCTAGTGGATTCTTGCATTAATTTTGTTTTCATCTTACTTTATATTTTAAATTAATATTTATTATTTTTTTATATTTTAGCATACCTCATATGCAAATTAGGTTAAAATTTTAGGATTTTTTAAAATCCATATCAATATTAACAAAGTTTTGGATTGGCATTAGAACACTGCATACTTAGTATAGAATTTGGGTAATTTCGATTTGATTTGTTGATCATATTCTTTCCTTAGCTTACCTCAACTTCAGCGATGATCACCAATATAAATCCCTCCTAAGATCACTTAATTTCAACAACTCTGGCCATGAATGGTTAGATTCATATACCAGCATTTTAAATAACCAGCTAATAGATAACGACGCTTTTCGTTATGCAATCAATTTATGCTTGGGCGTACCTTTCCTAAACCATTATATTTGCATTAAATGCAATCAATCGGCAGACGCGTATGGGGGACACGCTCTCCACTGCAAATTTATATCAAAAATCAGCCGACATGATAAAATAAATACAATAACAGCTTCTTTTTTAAATAAAGCCAATCTTCCCTGTATTTTAGAACCGATATCTTATTTAGATAAAAAACGCCCTGACAGCAAAACAATTGCACCTTTTTTAATGGGAAAGCCTTTAATGTGGGAGTTTACTGCATTGATACCATGGCCCCATCTAATAATTCTCATGATCTCTTTAACAGAGCCGAATCTCTAAAAAATATAAAATACTCACACCTAATATGTGACAACCACTTTGTTCCCATAGCAGCTAAGTCAACTTGCTCTTTTGGACAAGCGGCATTGGATCTCTTTAAAATAATATCCAAATCAATAAAAAATCATACCTTTCTCCATTTTATAAACTCAAGCAGAAAATCGCCGTATCTATAATTAGATCTAATTATCAAATATTTAAATTTCATGGCCCGACCTCGCCACTTGATATTTTTTTTTTAAATGTTTTTCTTTTTATAAAAATATACATTTGTATGAATCTTTTTTTATAACTTAAACTTACATATGACATATTTTATTATATTCTTTATATTATAATGTTATTTTTTGAATAATAATATTTTATCATATCTGTATATAATTTTAATAAAAAATTAAATATTTTTTTAAAAAAAGATGTCTCTTTTATTTTTTATATTTTTATGTGATGTCGTAAGAATATTTTATTTCGAGATCTGCAAAGCCGGGCCCATCGAAAATCACAGTCCGCGGGCCGGATCAATTTTTTAAAAATAAAATGGGCCGGGGTCTTATATAAAAAAAATTCGGTCCAGGCCAGACAATTTATTTTGAAAAAACCAAGCAGGACCTCGCAAATCTCTGATTTAATACCATTTGAAGATAAATAACAGTAAGCTAATTTCCTTGATTTTAAGAGCTGTCTGACGAAAATATTAAATCTATAAAAAACATAATAAATCCACAAAAAAATTAAACAAGTGATTTATTATAAGTATTCAATTATAACATAAGGCAAACATCAAGCAATTTATTTATAAAACCATTATTATAGAAATAGTTCCACAATAGAGGAGAGCTATAAGAGCCTTAATCGACATTGGGATTGAATTTCAAAAAGATCACAACGAGCTGGGCAACTTGTTCAAGAATCTTTATTGGTAGGGCTTTGCAGATCTCTAATTATTATTAAAATCGTCGAAATATCTTATGTTTGTTTGCTACTGTTTTTGATAATTTAAATTTTTGAGATAGTTCACAGGGAGGAATAAACAATTGAAATTGATGTCAATTTGAATTTAACTTTCAGCTCGCTGAAAGTGTCAATATATATACATGGATTTCTCTAGGTCTCCATGTCATCTCTTATTGTAGGATAATCATACCCAATTCCGTGAACCGCAAAATAATATTGTGCAGAACTAGGGATAAAACAAGCTTAAAACATTTTAACCCCCCCCCTCCCCACCCCAAATAAAGCATTGCTTTATTTTTGATTTTCTATAACCATTCTTTATGAAATTTAAAAAAACTTATTAATCTACTTTAAAAATATTTTCCCCCTTGCTTGGTCTTAATTTTATTTAAATGCAACCTGTTTAAAATCTTTTATAAAAGATCTGCAATTTATAAAAAGAATTTTGTTTCTGTTTTTCTGAGCCGCAGTTTATGGTGTTGCATTTTAAGACAGAGGTTATTCCCTTTTTATAGTGTTATTAGAAACTTTGATTCAGACAATTAAAGGGCTAATTCTAGATTTTATTCAAACCAATTATTACCTAAATTTAGAGATTTCCTCAAAAAAAACGAAACCTCCGTAATCTTTTGACAAAATCTTAAGATTTGGGGAATATATTTTTTGTTAAATTTTTATAACCATTTTTAAAGAATCAGCTCATGGTTTTTAATAAGATTATTACCCTCTGTTTCATAAGAATCTAGAGGTGCTATGGAAATAAATATAACTTTTAGAGGCCTATTTGATCTGACTTAGCCAATACCAGCCATTCCATTTTTTAATAATAGCAATATGGGAAAAGGTTATATAGGAATTACAAATAAAATAAACAAAATATACCAAAAAAACAAATATTAAAGTAAATGGACTAAGAATGTAGATGCCATATTTCTTAAAAAAATCAATAATTAAATATTTGGTATGTTATATATTAGATCTCCAATAACAAATATTATTAAAAATACTGGTATAATATTCAAAATTCAATGTTTCTATCATCCCCATTTTCTGGTCAATTTATTTCTAAAAGATTTAATATTAAATGCCATGTGCTCCCTTGGTAAAATCGATGGCAGGCATTCAACAAAAAAATAATTACTGCTAGATCCCATTAAAGCAATTTATATTTTTTAAAAAAAAGATATATATTACCTTTATTTTAATAAGCAAATTAAAATAGTGATAGTGATATTTATTTATAAAAATATTAACCTTTTTAAAAATATTTCCTTCTCTTTATCTATTCTTGGCATCACAAAATAAGGTTTTGTTGAGTGTAAATGTAGGGAAGGATGATTGTATATGTTATAGACTACTTTTTGACACAATCCATATGCTGAAAAGAGAACAGAATTCTCAGCAACATTTGCTAACAGGGCAGGTGCAGTTCCAGCATATAGCCCTTTAATTCCTTGATTTTTTAAAGTTTTTCTGAAACAATCTAAACTGCCAGTTTTATAAATGTCTGAAAATGTTTGCATTTTGACCTTAACAGTGTCAAGTGGCTGTCCAACATAAACACTAGCAACAGCTCCTAAAAATATAGTTAATTGTATTTAAGATATTAATTTGAACAGATTTTGGAACCTAGAGTAAAATGTGTTTTGGCTCCTAAATCTTTTAAATGAGGTTATTAATTTTGGCACTGTTTCGAGAGTTACAGTTCTAAATTTTGTTTAAATAATCAAAAGATTTACATTTTTGTTAGAACTAGTTCCTGGAAATTTTAACATAGGTTCTATTACTTATATAAAGTTAAAAAGAGGGTTCCAGGTTCCATACTCTGTTTAAAAAAGTTTTCATACATTAAAATCTTAAGAATATATTTCAAATAAATCTAAGAATTAAAAAAAATTTAACCTAAAGATCCAGATACAAAGTCAATCGTTGCATCAAGTAAATGAGGCAATTGATGTATTGGCTTAAGATCAGAATTAGACATTCTACTAGTTGATAAAATAACCTATAATTAAATTTAGAGATTCAGAATTTAATATAGGATGACACTTAAATTAAATATTGTATCTAAATATCTTAAATGAAAATTATGCAAAGATATTTTTTTTAAAAAATTGCATTAATTTTAAAAATTGGGTTAGATAGAAATTTATCTCTGAATGATGATAGTTGATTACTTATCAATCACCTTTCAAAAATTATCAGGGTTAAGAATATAATATGTAAACATTAGAAAACCAAAAACTATTATTAAATTGTGATAGCCAGCTAATTGTAATCTTCAATATAGCTAATGTTTTTCGGTTGTAGATTCACAATGATGTTTTGAATGATGAAGTATTATATAATAACCATAAAATTTACGAAGACACACAATGAAGATTATTCTTGAATACAATAAGTTTATTGGTATAAATTTTAATGATTAAAATAATAATCTAACATAAAAAAACGCTTCTTATATATAAAATAAATAATAACATTAATATCTTAGATTGATTTTGATCATAAAATAAAATAATTTCAATTTAGAATGACCTTTTGAAGAATAAAACATAAATACTTTTAACAATTATTTTGTATATAAAATATATTTAATACTTTAAAACTAAGAGTTTAAGAAAAGAAAAAAAAAGTTTTGAATTCTTATGACAACTTATTCTAAAGAAAAATATAAAAGTTAGAATATTTATTTTTTGAATAAGTGATTAAAAACGAAAATATATTTTTGATAAAACAAAATATTTACGTGATACGTGATAAAAGCGTTTTCGCCCTCTGGTTGTGGATACAACAGAGCTACGCTAGGTTTTCCTCAAAAATCCATCAAACTGGATAGTTAATTAAGGGGAGAAAAAATGAGGAGCCCTTCACAAGTTTGTGGGCAAGCCTAACGTACTTGTACGCGCAACAGTCCGAGAACTGTTGCTTAAACGTCTATAAGCTAATTATACTAATTAAGTTTATTTGACTGGCAATCACTTCATGAAATATATTAATATGATTGATTTGTATCTATGACATTTATATCTATGACATTTATATCATTGATAATATATATATATGACATTTATAACATTGATAATATATAATATAAATCTCATTTATAGCATATCCCCACACATATGATCTTACAATTCCTCAATAAGCCGATTTGTAGGTTTCCTGGCTCTTTGTGATTTCCGCGTTTCTAGTTTTCCGTTATCTTCCACATTTTCTAAAATCTCAACTATATCCGACTCTTTATTTTTTATATTTTCCTCTTCTCTCTCTGACTCCATATTTTCTCCATTATCTTTCCCTGGCCTCCATTTCTTTAGCTACCTCCCTTTTTCGAAGTTGATCCGTATGCTTTCGTACCATTCTATCCTTGCTTTCTACCAAATAAGAATATCTGCCAGTTCTGGATTTTATAATTCCTTCTCTCCAACCTGAATTTATTTCATTATGCACCCATACTGGTTGTGCAATCTCAAATTCTCTCATATGACTATGTTCATCATGCGCTACTTTTTGTCTTATATTCGATCGTTCCATTTCATAACTAACATTAGGACGTAACCAATTCAATCCCGTTTTTAAATTTCGCCCCAATAATAACTTAGCCGGTGAACGTCCAGTTGATTGATGCTCACCCATTCTATATGCTAGCAAAACTTCTCCCATGGCTTCCCCGGGCTCCCTGATGTCTTTCCTAGTTGCAAAATATCGACTCTTGAGGGTTCGTATCGTTCTTTCCGCTAAACCGTTCGTTTTTGGATGGTACGGTGTTGTATGTATCAATTTAATATTTTTCTCGGAACAAAATTTTCGAAATTCTCCAGAAATAAATTGAGGTCCATTATCTGATACGATTTGTCTAGGTGTTCCAAACCGTGCGAACCATTTCCTTAAAACCCTGATCATTGTCGTGGACGTGGTCTCTCTCATTAACTCAACCTCAGCCCATTTAGTATGTGCATCAACTCCAACTAACCATGAATACGAATCAATAGGCCCCGCGAAATCCAAATGAATTCGTTCCCATGGTATATTAGATATGTTCCACGAATATAAAGGAACCTCCATAATATTCGACCGATTACTTTGACAAGGAATACATTGACGAACATATTGTTCAATATCTTTATCGCAATTCGGCCACCAGCAATACATTCTAAAAATTGATTTCATAGCATTTATTCCTGGATGCCCTCTGTGTATAATCGTTAAAATTGATTTCCTCAAAATAGTTGGAATTACCAACCTCCCATTCCATTCAGTAACATCATGATCTACTGACAATTCCTCTCTACGATTATAAAAACAAACTAACTCTGTATTTTTTTCCGCATCAAAATCCACCCATCCATGCTCAATGTTTTCAACTACTTTTTTAAACAAGCTATCATTCCTTGTTTCCTTTTGGTGTTCAACTTGACTAATATTTATATCGTGCAAATTTATAGCTCTAATTTTTAACGCGTTTTTTTGATCATTATTTGATTTTATGCCATCTATTGGCAGTCTAGATAATGTATCAGCTACTTTATTATCTTTTCCAGGAACATATTCAATATCAAAATCATATGCGGACATTTTCCAAGCCCAGCGCGTTAATCGACTATTGGATATTTTTGGTAGTTCCCGTTTATCACCAAATAATTTTTCCAAAGGTTTGTGATCTGTTCGTAATAAAAATTTTCGACCAAAAATGAATGAAATTTTTCCATACCAAACAAAAGTGCTCGTGCCTCTTTTTCTATTGGTGCATAATTTTTCTCTGACTCTAGAAGTGTTCTCGAGGCAAATGCGATTGGTCTGCTAATATCTTTTTTCACTAAATGACATAACACAGCTCCAAAACTTGGAAGCGTCACATTCCAATATAATTGGCAAGTTTGGCGAATATGGAATTAGCGTTTTATTTGTTGACAAAAGCTGTTTTATTTTATCAAATACCTCTTGTTCCTTGTCCGACCAACCCCAGCAAGATTTAATGCTTGTTAATTTATGCAGAGGAGCGGCAATTCCATGTAGATGTGGCAAAAATCTCTCGTGATAATTCACAAGTCCTAAAAAAGATCGTAATTGGTGTATATTATTAGGAGTTGGTATCCTTCGAATAGCATCTATTTTTTCTTTCGCTGAATATATTCCATATTTGTCTATTACGAAACCCAAAAAAGAAACTGATTCATTTAAAAAACGTATTTTGGCCCATTTTGCCTTCATACCCACCTGTTTTAGTTTCATTAGTACTTTTTTTACGTTATTCAAATGTTCTACATCATTTTTCCCCGTTATGATAATATCGTCAAGATATACTCCAGTCATTTGGCAGTCTTGTAATAAATTGTCCATATATCTTTGAAATATGGTCGGCGCACTAGAAAGACCGAAAGGCATACATTGATATTGGAAATAACCAATGTGGGTCGATATGGTTAAGTATTCTTTTGATTTCTTTTATTGGTAATTGTAAATATGCATCTTTCAAATCTATTACCGTAAATTTCAATCCATCTTTTAATTTGGTTAAAAGATCATCCACCGTTGGTATAATATGATAATCGTACAAAATATATGGGTTTAATGTCACCTTAAAATCCGCACAAATCCTGATTTCTCCATTTGTTTTTCGTACGTTTACCGTTGGAGTGGCACATGTCAATCGTTTTTGTGTTGGATCAATCGCCTTCAATATTCCTGATTTAACCAATCTATCGAGTTCCATTTCAATTGGTTTTCGTAATGGATACTCTACGAGCTGGCCATGATTTCGGCCTTGCTGCCTCACTCAAATGTATGCTAACTTCTATATCATTCACCCGTCCAGCCTTGTCATCAAAAACACTAATAAATTCTGTTGTCATGCCAGCAATTTGTTTATTGGTTGTCATAACCTCTTTATTTGTGATACTACGTATAGTCACTTGTCGTGGAATAAACATATTAAATGCCAGTATCCATGGTAGTCCAAATAATGGAATGTCATTTGAACCGGTCACCACAATCGGTAGTGATCTGCGTATCTTTCCAAGACGAACCCTCACCATAGTTTCACCCAGCACATCTAGCGGTTGGTTACCATATACTGATAAAGGTTTGGTTGGTCCAAGTTTGGGTCGGCCAATTTCATCCCTATATTGTTTCCCAATCACCGATACCTGTGCCCCCGTATCATAGTCAAATTCTATAGGTACTCCATTAATCCAAACAAATATCTTTGCACTATTTCTACCAATTTGGGATATATTATTAATTGAATCTGATGAATCATTGTCATCTATATGCATAGCATGTAACTTCTGTTCCTTGCAATATTTAGCATAATGCCCTACCTTTTGGCAATTATAACCAGCGTCTACATGGCAGAAAATTTGATGGAGGCAAACCCCTCCAAAATCTACCCATACCCACCTAAAAAAAATCCTGCGGCCTTCGGCCGCGAAATTTACAGACCTACGATGGTATAGTGATTTTATTTAAAAAATCTTATCTGCCACCATTTATAACCTTACAACATAATTCTATTTACAATCTTTCAAGCCTATTTAGGGAAAAAAAATTTAAAAATTTGTAAGTGATAATGAACTTTTATTTAAATAATGCAATCTTTTCATAATTTGGTATTCACTTTATTTTCATAAAATATATATAAGTGAATTAAATGAGATAACATATTAATATTTCTATGAAAAAGATCTAAAATATTGTAAAAAATATAAGACGAATAAATTTAAAGAGGTATATTTAGCTTGATTCCACATAATTAAAAACATGTATTGTAAATAGAGCTATTATATAAAATATTAGAATAAAATGAATTATAGTATATTTTGCATTGAAATTATAAAATGTTAAATTAAATATACATTATTTAAAAGCCTATATATTCGCTGTGAAAAAGATACATTAATTATTTTATTAATAATTTGGATAACCTTATTGATGTTAAAGCAAATTGTGTTATAATATCATCAATTGTAAATTTTTCAAAAACATCAATTTCGCTGGATATTAACAGTAAATTTTCCAAAAATGGGTCCGAAATTTTATTCCGCATTCGAGTTTTGTTAATTTTTACTTTACTCATGGCTCTTTCGGCTGAACAGGAAGTTGTAGGAAGGGTTAATAAATATTTATATAATAAATTTAAATTTGAATAAGAATTTAATTGATTTAAAAGTCGGTATGGTAATATAATAGAAAATTTTATCCATTTTTTTATTTTGGTCATGATTTCGCTGTTGATATTTTCTTTGGTAATTTGATCGTTTGCAATACCTTTAATTATATACAATTACAAATAAAATATCAATAAATTACTTTCATCAATATATAACGCGTCATTCTTTTTAACTTTTAAAAGATCTTCGCAAAAAATGATTGATTGAGACTCCAAATATAAAGAGCGAAAATCATTATAATAATCAACAATGTTTTGGACATCCAATTGATAAGTATTACAAATTTCGGATATTTGCCATCCTTCTATTTTTTCATTATCCATAATTCCAGCGGGAGTAAAAATGGATATCTGTGATAAAAAATTTAAACAATCATAATTAAATCGATCATTTAGGTGATTAATTATTGCATTTAGAATAGGGAAAAATATTTCCGTTCTATATTTATAATAAAAAATAATAATTTAAATTTTTTTAATTTATTCAACTTGTTTTTTTTTGTTCAACATAATTATTGAATTCTGTTTGATCCAATTTGAATATTGATTTCATATTATACAAATCAGTTATTACATTATTCTTTTTCAAAAAAACTATTAGATAAGGAATGTAATTTTAAAAATATATTGTCTCCATTAGCTATATTTTAAAATTATTTATAGAAATAATAACTAATATTAACCTTTTAGTTTTTGTAATTTATTTTTTGTATGTTGTATTAATTTGGTTACCAAAGCCAAATCATTACCAACTGCCTGCATTTCAATACAAACCTCATGTGTACATTTCAATATTTCTTTCAAAATAAAAAGACTTAATATAAAATTTTCATCTTTAATTCTTGATAATAACCCATCGGCAATGGAAGAGGTGCTTGGGTCATTAGAATCTTTTAATTCAACTAATGATGCTAAAATATGTTCATAAACATCTAAGAAGATTTCTACAGATTTGTAGGATGATGACCAATTTCTGAAAATATATAAGTTTCAAGTTTCATTAAAAATATTTTATTTACCTTGTTGTGTTTTTAATTCTTTTAAGAGATTTCTTGGACTTTCTCATTTGATATTTAACAAACACACCTTGACGTCTAACTCCATTCATAAAATTATATAACTCATCTAATATTCCCATTGCCTTTTTCATTTCAATTTTGCATCCACAAACATGAGCAACTACTAAATTTAGCCGATGTGCATGGCACCAAATATAGATGGCTTTTGGAGCCTCTTTCAATATTAAAGCCTGCATTCCTTTGTATACTCCTCTCATATTCCCTGCACCATCCATACTTTGTCCAACCAAATAATCAAGAGGAAGACCAAGATCATTAAACTTAGAAAAAACATGTTTCTTTATATTTTCCCCAGTAGTTTCTGATGTTGTAAAAACATGTATGATCCTTTCTACAGGATGTGGATGCAGATCATCTTCTATATACCGTACAAGCAAAGCTATGCATTCTTTTTTAGACACATCATATGTTCCATCTAATATGATGCTATAGGCACGATTCTCTTTAATTGTTTGAATAATGCTTTTTGTTATTTTTATCTTAATAATTTCAGTTATTTTTTTCACGTGGCCATATGACAGTAAATTTATATAAGGTCTCGAAATTTTATCTGATTTTTTTCTCCGCAATTTTTCGTTGTTATCCATGTATGCACGTAAAGTTGGAACCGTTTTTGCCATTAATTTTATGAGACACATAAAATTACCTTCATTCGAATTAGAACCCCAAAAGGCTATATTACATTTTATAAGGTACATAATGGCATTGATAATATTATGAACTATATTACGATTTTCCATGATTATATCAAGCTTATTTGATAGCAAATGATCTTGAATGCGTTTATTTGCAAGCCAAGTCATGTTTGCATATTCACAATCTTTATGAAGAGAAGATGCTTCGTGTCTCTCTAAGTCACGCTTTATGTTTTTCCAATTATTTACCCCATGTTGAGTCCAAAAAGTATTGGACTTAGGGCCACCAAACATAATACAATATAGACAAAAGACTTTGTCTAAAGTAGTGCTATAAGATAGCCAATTTCTGGGGTTGAGGGAACCATCTATATTAACCTTTCTATAATAGGTTATATTCATGCTCCTGTTTAAAAAGTAAAAAAAAATATATTGGTATAGAAATAATGGATGGGTAAAAATTAATAAAAATAAATATTATTTAAAACCTCTTGTTAGTAACAGGATATTGAAATTTATTTGTACATGGCTGACAAGGGCCTACAGCAATTATGAAATTTATCAAAATATTTGTCATCCTAAATAATATTAAGTGAAAAGGGTCATTTGGTTCCTTTTTTTTGTATAGCTGAATAAGACTTGGACTTTGAATATCCTCATAATTTATTCCCTTCAAAAGTCATTATATAAATTTTATTTAAATATAATGCCTCATGCAAAGTAAGTGCCTCACTAGAACCGGGGATTGGATGAGGAGATAATACAATTTGTGAATCTTCAATATTGGAGATTTGCTATAAATAAAGAGTATAATTTGTTTACTTATGAAAATCTATTTTTAATATAATTTCAGCCAAATGGTCATTTTATTCTTAGCTACATTATAATTAAGTTAATCAATAAATGTTGGAAATATTTAAATGTCCTAATTTATTTTCTTCAAAAGTTATCTTATAATTCGTATTTAAATTAAATACCTCATTATGCAAAGTAAGCGCCTCACTGGAACTGGGGATTGGATGAGAAGATAATACAATTCAATATTGGAGATTTGCTATAAAGAGTATAATTTGTTTACTTATGAAAAACTATATTTTTAATAAAATTTTAGTCAAATGGTCATTTTATTCTTAACTACATTATAATTAAGTTTTTAATAAAGGTTGGAAATATTTAATTAACCTCATAATCATAATTTATTTCTTTCAAAAGTTATCATATAATTCGTATTTAAATTAAATACCTCATCATACAAAGTAAACACCTCACTGGAACTGGGGATTGGATGAGGAGATAATACAATTTGTGAATCTTCAATAACTGAGATTTTCTATAAATAAAGAGGAGTTTAATTTCTTTCCTTATGATAACTATATTTTTAATAAATTTTTAGGCAAATGATAATTTTTTTTAACTACATTATAATTAAGTTTTTAATAAATGTTTTAATTCTACATGAATACATGATTGAGAAAACAGGTATTAAAAATATTATGAAGTCCAACACAAAGTTATCAAGTTACAATGGAAAGATGATACAAGTAATAGGTAAAGCACAAGTGAATGTAGAATACAAAGGGAATTCACATATTTTGAACGCATTAATCATAAACATCAATATGACTTTGTTAGATCATGTAAAAACATTTTTAAAATATACTTGAAAGATTCATAGGCCTGATAGATGCAGATTAATATAAAACTGCGATCACATGAAGAAATCATAAAACAAGATTATAATGACTATAAAAATAAAAACAATATTAAGTATAAATAAAATTGTGAAATTCATGATGAAAGTATATTATCTAAAGAAATTCTAATAGCTAAATAAAACAAATAATAAACATACCTAATATAACACATAATGTAAATAAAGGGGATGAAACTCACACAGATAACATTTTGAAAATAGTTGATTCCAAATCATATTTTATAAGATTTATATTTAAAAAAAGTAAAAGAATTTGAAGTCTTAATTCAATTAAAGATGAAAAGATTTAAATTTAAAAATTCCTAGAAATTAACATTACCTTATTTTACTACATTATATTAACTTAATAAGTTTTTTTAATACTTTGGTTTTAAATTATTATTATTAACTTATTAAACATATTGTTAAATTGAACTTTATAAAGTATATATAGATATAAAAATAGTGTGATAAACAGTTAAAAAACATTAAATAATAATATATATAATTTATTTTCTCTATACCCGGACTACTTTAATATTAATATTATTCTGGTAAAATTTTAAATCAGTTTCTATTAATTCACAAATTTATAGTTACAATAATAAATAAAAATATTACTTTTTGGAAGTAAGATGTTATTGTCTTTTTTTGCAACTGGGTTTCAACTCCATTTGTGATATTATATGGAATATCACATTTAAAGATACCCAATTATTATTATCTCTTTTGATGGCTACCTTTGTAAATTTCATATCAGCTGGCTTGACATGAGGATGTTTATGTTTATAATGTTCATGTATCTTGTCACTTCTTATTTTAGAAGTTTTGCAATTTTTAATATTGCACTTAACTTTAAATATGGTTTTGTTACTTGGCATCTAGAAAGAAATAATTATTATAATATAATTTTTTACATATTATGTTTTTTATTATTCTTTGCTTGCTGATATATGTTTTTATGCATGACTCAAAAAATTACCTAAAATTTATCCTGCTAAAATCTATAAATTTATTAAAAAACATAATATAAATATATTAACCTCTAAGAAAAGTACCAAATAGGAAATGTGTAAATATTAACTTGATAAAATGCTAAATGAAAATCGTTGACAAAGAAAATTTATATTATTTATTAATTGACAAATATCTTTACTTTAATTGACATTTTTCAGAAAATCAAACGATAACCATCATAATCGTATCAATTAATGGATTAAAAAAAGATTATAATTCAAATCAAAAATTACCCACCAAAAATCAATACCTACCCCCAAAAAAATAATGCCTACCCCCAAAAAATTAATATCAACCCCTTAAAATCGATACCTACCCCCAAAAATGCTAATATATTTTGGAGGCATTTGTCTCCTACCCCCCCCCCCCCCGGCCATGTAGACGCTGATTATAACATTTCACCCTTGATGCAAAACATTGAAAAGGGGGATGAGTTCTTCCACATTTTGAGCATTTATTAAACTTATACATATCATTATTGTTAAATTTATTGTTATCTCTAAACTTAAAATTATTATTATTGTAATAACTAAAATTACCCTTTTCTTTGTTATTATTATTATATGAGTACTTTTGATTTGAAAAATTTTCTTGATTATTCTCTATCTGCTCCTTAGGTTTATTGACTTTTTTTACCATCATATTTGTCACTTCATCCTCAGCCCTTTCCATTGCCAAAGCCATATTTAAAACCTGTTGAAAACTCACCATTTCTCCTAAGTCATTTATTCCATCTGGAAATCTAGTGCGAATATCTTTCTCCAATGCACTCATTTTGATTCCAGCCACCATCTGATCCCTCAATCTCCCATCTAGGTCAGATTCAAATTTACATTCTTGAGCCAATTTTTTAAGTCGAGCTGCAAACTCCGCAACTGATTCACCAACCCCTCTTTCTATCCGAATAAATTTAATTCTCGAGCTAAATAATGTTGAAATAGGCTTAAAAACTTTCTTACCAACTTCAATAATCTCTTCATAATTAAGATCTTTCAATATTTTTTGATAAACAAAGGACCTCATCTCAGCTAAATTACTAATACCCATATACGCAAATAATATTTTTTTTTTGGTTTCATTATTTATTAATATACCTCTTATCTCCAACATATCATCAATATATTCAATGTAATCAGCAAAGTTGTTTTGATTATCGAAATTATCGAATTTGATCATAATGTTATCATTTTTTTCTTCTTTATTCATAATTACTTTATTTTTGTCTTCTTTATTCATAATAAATCATCGACAACGTCGCCAATATACTAATTAAGTTTATTTGAATGGCAATCACTTCATGAAATATATTAATATGATTGATTTGTATCTATGACATTTATATCATTGATAATATATATATATGACATTTATAACATTGATAATATATAATATAAATCTCATTTATAACACTAATAAACAAAAAGAAATGGTAAAACATAAGCCTATACCCATGAACTGCCAAAATAATTTAATTACTTTAAGGGTGGGTGGTGGCTAATTTTAAGTTTAACATCTAATGTAAGCCTTGATAGTTACTAACAATAATTGAGAATGTGATCATATCAATTGAGATTAAAATTTATTCATGAAAATAAGGAAAAGCTAAATGGGTTTACCGCAAATTGTTTAAATAGGTGAAGATTCCAGTGAATAGGCAAAAACTAGTCTGTAATCGGTTTATGACTATCCAGCAACGAACACCACACAACAAAGGTTTTTTTTTCTTTTTCCAGAGAAACAAAATACTCTATGGAGTGATAGATAGATTATATAGCAAAAAAGGTCTTTGTGATTCAAAAAAAATGGGGTGCAATACATTATCAAACAAAATATTTGATTTATTAACAATTAGCATCTTCCTATTTAGTCTTAAGCACAAACTAATGATATTATTTCCCATACATACACTCATTTTCAAATGCTCAAGTTTTATTCGAGATTGTTGGTTGATGCAAGTTTAATGAAATTTTTTGAGTTACATCCTAATTTTTATATTAGAAAATCTTGCTACATTAACTAAAAATACATCTTTAAAATTTCCAAATCCAGGACATCAATCATACAAATATTTACCAGAATTTAATTATTTAGATAATAAACATATATGTGGTAACATTTACAAATCAAATTTTTTATTTAAACATATTCAAAATCAGAATATATTGGAAATTTTTTTTACCATTTCTAAATCTAATTATATTTTGGAAAATATAACAAAAAATATAGTATGTCCAGCCATACTTCCAAATTACATATCTATAGAAGATATAAGGAGTAAAAAAATTTATGAACGTCATACTCCCATTTTCAATGAAATATTTGCTAGGGGTCGAAGACCATGGGGTGCTTTGAAAATTCGAAGGAGTAAAATGAATAAACATAAACGAGTCAAGAGACTTAGGAAAAATAGAGTTTATTATATGAATCTTTTTGAGAAACAAAAAAAGACAAGAGATGACAATGCAAACAACAAAGTAAATAAAGTTACCAAACATGCTGAAAATTTTGACCCAAGTGAATATGTTCTGAATATTATTAGAGAATCTGAAAAGGCCAAAATTATGTATGAAAATAATATTTTTACTTATAATAATTGCAAAATAGTTGGCGAGAAATATTCTAGATCAAAGAAAAAATCTATATTGAGTAAAGAAGAGTTAGAACCTATTTTAAATTATGATTGGCCTTTTAAAAAATAATTTTGATATTAATAATATTATTTATTGTATAAATAATAACTTTTTTTTGTATATTTATTTGAAATAATAATGTTCATAATTTATTCCCAAATAATATTATTTAAAAAAAAATTTACTCAATGATGAATTATATTTCATTTTAATATAGCTATTCACTCAATTTTCTATATATTTTAAACAACTATATTATATATTTCATTTTAATATAGCTATTCACTCAATTTTCAATATATTTTAAACAACTATATTATATATTTCTTTATTCTTAGTTTTACTTTTTAATTTTTTAAAAAAAAGTAATTAATACAGTACAGTCTAGAGACTTACACAGCTTGGTACAGGTCAATAAAGGATATAATTTTAAAATATGGGCCAGGCATAAAAATTAACTAGAGATGTACTGGTATTTTTTATTGGATTGGGCCGATATTTCAACATTTTTAAAATATTAGTTTTTGGCTAATATTGTAAAATTTTCCTATCCAATAAAATGGCATTTTAATTTTAAAAAAAATTTATTTTAAGTTTGATAATATATTTGTATTTTGTAAATGGATTAATGTTATTGTATAAATAATTGATTTTTCTATAAAAATATTTTCTATACTTTTAAATTCATGAATATAAACTATAACTGATCATTATAATATATTTTAATGACTTATATTATGGTATAAATTAGATTGTTAGATATGAGATGAGTAGATGTATCTAGTGATACAAAATCTCTCCATTTAAGCTGATTTTTAAAAACGGCTATCTCAATATTTTAGTTAAAATAAATTTCAATATTTTAGCTAAAATAAATTTTGCCTAAACCTCAAGATTTCTTTAATAGATGACCAAGCCTTTCCATCTATGAGCAAAATCTTTAGGTGCCTAATATTTTTCCGAATAAAATAGTGAGTTAACCCTTTTTAAAAATCGACTCAAATGAAACGTTTTTGCAACCATATGTACATGTCTGCATTAAAAATTAAAACGTTTACAAAATCAGATAATATATCTGAATTTAATATCTAATCGGACTCCAAAAAGTGGTATTGGTACACCCTTAAGATTAACTCTTCAATACTCTGGTGGTGTCTATAGGTCCCCATGTTAGAATTTAATACATAAAAACGGTTAACCATCTGGAATTTTCAGTAGCTTCATTAAATATATCTTAGAATCTATATTTTAAATTTCATTTAGTTTGGGGTTAACCATCTGGAATTTTCAGTAGCTTCATTAAATATATCTTAGAATATATTTTAAATTTCATTTAGTTTGGTTGAGTAGTTTTTAAAATATGAGCATTTGTGACTGATTGAGCTCTATTTTTTCTGGTGGAGTTTTTTTATTTCATTGCGAGCTAACTCATTTTTAAAATTATTTATATCATTTTCTATGATTTTTGTAGATTCGGATAGTAGATATAATAAAATGTTGGGAAGACTGGGGCTAGTCGAACCGATTTTTGAAAAATCGGCTATAACTGTTTCTTAGATTAATAAGAACAATATATGAATCAATACCCTATACTCTATATAGGTGCCTTATATAATCATATTTTTGAAATTTTATTTTTTGTAAAAGTTGATTCAAGCCCTAATAGCGGGGTTAGGCAAACTACTGCAAGGGACTTCCTAAACCGTTAGTTTTTTAGGCTATAAAGAATCGAAATGCATTTATATTTATTAATGATTATATAATCATTTTATTGTTCAAAATATAATACTTTTAAATTGAAGCTAATTATATATAAAAATTGAAACTTAATTTTGGTTAATTTAATAGACATATTGAACATATAAAAATAGGAATCTTTAGGAGATATTGTGATTCCTCAGTATAAATTCCAAATAGTAATTATATACAGCCATGAAACTTTTCCACTATTTTGAAAAAATCTTTTTCATCTTAACTGCCATAATTGACCTCTATGGTTTAGAAAACACCAATTGATTAATCGTGATTGAAATAATATTTAGACAAAATAAATATTTATAAAACTTTCCCAAATTATAAAAGAGGGTTTAGACTTTACTATAAAATTTAATTTATATATAAATGATTATATAACTTAATAAAAATTAAAATTCTATCATGTAAAAATCTTTTGAATTTGACTTCAAAATTTTACTTCTTAAATAAAATTTCTGATAATTATTTTAAAAGATTTATCTATAGATGCCCACTAATAAAAGCTATACTAGGATAGAATTTAAGCCTTCTAGTCTATTTAATTTTAAAATAAGATTAAATGGTTTTCCATGCTCCGGAGTTTACTTAACCCCAGTCTTCTATAATATCATTTTTTATATATTTGAGGTGAATGTGAAAAATAACATTATCATATGTTCTAAAGAAAGGAAAAAATAGCATAATGCTAACAACTTCCCAACATAATAAAAATATTGAAGCAAACCTGAAATTATAACATTTTAAATATGCTTAGAGATGGGGTGGATAAGGTTGATCAAATGGAGAAAGTTATTCAATTCGAAAAGGTCAAATCGATGTCTCCTAACTATTTTTTAAACACTTCTTAACATAACGCCAGTTAATTTGCATAATATATCAAACATAAAAAATCCATTACAATAAGTAAATTCATAAAAAATTATCAAATATTATTAGGCCATATTTGAAGTATGAAAAGAAAGTCTCAGATAGCCGTGACTTTTTTAAAGGAATCTAATTGCAATATATTAGGTAAAGAACAAAATTGGAATATTATCCATTCAAGTGGAAGGTGTTATATGTGTCAGAAATAATGATAAGAAAACTAAATATTTTTTCCAAATATGGTTTTTTTTATGATTGGAGCATATTAATGCTTTATGTTTTAAATGTTTTGCATGTCAATTAACATATTTTAATATCCTATATTTTTTTTTATTTTAGAATGTATTAGTGTAAATCTTGTTTTATATTGAAGAATAAAGATCAAAATTTTGAATTATAATGATATGATAGATAAATTATTTTTTTAAATTTAATATTTGAAATTTAAAAAAGTAAGCTTTTTTTAAAAAATTTTGGCACAAGTTATAATATCTTCATCAAATTTAATCTTAGCATAATAAATGAAAATATCCAAATATTATGAATATAAATGAAGGTAAAATATATTTAAAATTAGGGTCTATTAGACCCCACCCGAGCACTTAGGTCATTTTTTCACCGGAGTATAAAAGAGTTTAAAAATTTTTTTTTGATAAATTTGAATTATAGTCGTTATTTTAAAAATTTATTTACTTTTACTAATTTTTCTTTAAAATTCTTCCTTATATATAAATTCTTTGAGAAGGTGTGGTGGGGAAAAAATTTTATTAGCTTATTTACAAGAACAGGCAAATTTGCGATGGGCTGCTTACTCTTAAGATGGTGTCGGTATTTTTTTTTAAAAAAGGATTTCGGTATTATGGCATCTTATCAGAATCGCCAGAAAATAAAAAGCTTTTATGAAAAATATTAGAATTGTCTTTCGGAAAGAACCAAACCAACCAATCAAATAATTTTTAAAGATTGTGTATGCTAAATAAAATTTTAAATAAATGAGGTGGTGAGTTTAAAAATATAACTATGGATAGGCTGGCACATCTAAATCAATTTGTACCATTCATAATTATGGTTGACCACTAATTACGCTTCTAATGAATTGAATAACAGTGAAAAACAAATTTCCTCTATAATATTTTCATATAAAAAATTTAGTTTGTAGAAATAAAATTTTCACCTATCCAATATTTTCCAATATTCATACAAAACCCATATTTAGATTGATTTTTATTACTATTTATCCTTAAACCAATGTCTAGTGTTGTTAAAAGACTAAATCAATTAATTTAATCGGTTTAAAATGAATAATTTAGTTGGCTAAGTAGACCTATTTGGTTACCACTTAATAAAGTGACCACATGAAAAGATATTTTTTTTGTTCCAGGAATTGGCTTGGTTGAGGGATATTTTTATTTAAAAAATCTAAAATTCATCTCGAAGTTATTATTGAATATATTAAAATTTCTGAAATTTATTATGGCTAGTGACTAAAAAAATATGGACAATTATTAATACCCAAATTTTGTAAATTTTATCAAATATTAATTCTTTCTTTCTCATTAATTATTAAATGAATATAACCGGCATATAAGACCGAAGCTGAGTATTTGTCAAATGTGGCTTATACTGCTGAAAAATATTATTTGTTCAAAAATAAATAAAAAATTGGAATGTATAAGTTAGCGTCAATGTGTTATTTTTTCAACTTTAAATTATTTTTTGAGCACATTTTTTAAAATCTGATTTCCATCATGTTTGGAATACCTACCTTATGTTTTTTCATAAACTTTTAAAGTTATATAATTTACATTCGATTTTCCATATATTTTTATATAAATTATAAATGATTCAAAGGCTAACAGCAAAATTATATACAATTCATAATATAGGTATTTCAAACATGTTAAAATTCGTTTTTTGAATTTGGAAAAGCGCGCTCAAAAAATGATTTTAAAGTTGTTAAAATAACCGGAAAAAAGACGTTAACATATATAAATTTATAAAAATTACTTAGTTTAAAAAAAATGGCCCAAATTCTAATATATGAGTTAGGGCCTTGAACCCTAGCTTATAAAAAATCCCTGAAAGGGGTTCAGGGTTGGAATGAAGATAAATAAGGATTTTTAAAATTTAGTAAAAATGACAAAAACATCAGTTAGCATTCCCCATAAAAATAATCTATCATCATAATTATAACGAGAATAATAGAATACAATTAAAAGTAATATTCTAATTGTAAAATTTAAACCCATCGTGGTCTAAATTTTTCTAGTGGATGAAAAGGTTCAATTTTTTCAAATTTTATTGATTAATGTTCAAATATAATATTCTAAAAAAATCAACCAAAAACAATAATCCCAAATAGAAAATCTAGCCTGGTGCATATCTGCACCGTTAACCAATAAGAGGTTAAAAAAGATAAAAATTATGTATTATAATATAAGATCAAATTACAATAGAAATCTTTATTCCTATTTTGTAATTCATAATAAAAACGAGAAAATTTTTATTAATTATAAAAATCCTTGAAACTTTAATATAAAGTGGATTTGACATGTTTGGCACATTTATCTTGAGTGCGTATGGGAAATATCTGCATCTATGTCTTTTTCCATCTATAATTTTGGATAAATAATGTCCAGATAAATCAGTAGGGTTTTCACTGTAATGCAAACTGACTTACGTGCCGTTAAATTTTCTGTTAGTAACTTCTCGCCTAAATGCAAGCAAACTCTTCTTGTGGTCTAGAACGAATTTCTAGATTTTCCACGAATTTACCAAATCTATATCGATAAAATTGGTGAATATTGGCCACCACCATTTTTTCCCTCTTATTTTTATTCTATATGTAGATATGAGATTATCACACAGATCAACTCCACGTGATCCTATTTGGTTAAGGAATTTTTATTTTAGAAGATATTCTATTGGAATACCTTGAAACATTGGAGAGCAAAGAGATGGTATGTCGATGCAACGGTCACCATCGAATTATCATTCTAACGAACTACAAATATTTTGTTTAATTATCTAACCTATCATCATAATATCCTCTTCTTTTTTTTTTCTACTGCCTTTATATATTCAACTGGAATATGCTCTATTCTGTTATCCCTCACAGTTCCAGTTGTAAAATCCATTTGTTTTAAGTCTGACAAAAGTTTAAATAAGGTAAAAAAATTATCAAAATATATTTTATGATAATTTGGTTTTTGCAATGCCTTTAATAATTTTTGATTACATTTCCACCTAATCCAAATTCATATTTATTATCACTTTTTCCTTGATTTATAACAAATGAAAATACGTAACCGTCAGAAGAAGCCAATAGCCAAAAATTGTATCCGAATCTAATTGGTTTTCCTTTTGTGAACAACATTCTGCTAGAATGTCTTTCGCGGTATGGTATCATCTGTTTATTTGATAAATGATATTTAAAAATTCCGAATTGTTGAAATTTATTTTTCAATATATAATGTAAGACCTAACTTTATAAAATCTATCATGTATATCTATTTTAGTATTGTCTGCCAAATGAATATTATATTTCAAACTTCGAAATAGTAATTGGGTCATTGTATTCCGGATTATTGGATTAGAAATATTACTATCATTAAACCAATACATCCTTTCTTGTGGGAAAAAATGATATCCAGTAAATAATAGAATTCCAATAAATCTCTTAAAATTTGGGGTGGTTATTTATATAACAGGCCTATTCATTTATTTTGCATAAATATTACTTTGATCTATAATTAGGGAATATAAGTCTTCGTAAAAAATTAAAGAAATTGTATTTGATGGACTTTTACCATGCAAATTGTCTTCAAGTTTTATTATATTCATTTTCCCCATTGAAGGGGCTTGTAGAATATAACTCATCTGTTTTTTTCATTTTAAATGGCGAAAAATTACAGAAAAGCTTCTCAGAAGATGGTTCTGGAATGCCGTCATCTATTAAATTATGAATCTTCAATTTACCAGCAGTATCTGAAGGTAAAACTCTGTCATTTGTTAAGTCATTTTCGTCTAAATCTTCTTCATCACTAATTGCAGAGGAGTTTGGTATAATTATAACTATATCTCTTTCACAGGTGCATAATTAAAAAAATTAAATAAATTTTAAAATAAAGCAAAATGGTTCAGCAAGGAAGATGTTACAAATAATTTAAAATTTTTATGAATAATTTTAAATACTTTTGAATATTTATGAACCGAATTTGCGATTAATTTCATATAATTTGAAGATCGAGATAAAAAATTATAAAAGGAACAATATATTATTCGATTTAATCTCAGGCGGCTAAAAAAAATTTTCCACCCCCACCTTCCCCCCCCCCCAATGACGGTACTGGTTTTTTAAATATAATATAAAAACTTATAATTCATTTATGTTAAATTTGATATGTTTGAAATTTTAAAAAAATTTATCTTGCTAGGTGCAGGGATTCGAACGGAACCCGAACCTGGAGAAGAAAACCCGGGTTTATGGAATAAATCTGAACCCGAACCTGAACCCCGTTTATAATTTTAAAACCCCCAAACCGAACCTGGGAATTTTATTTGAACCCGGGTTCAACCGTGTTTAGTTATTGTTTAAAATCGTATAAGATATAATTTGTAAATACAAATATTAATAATTTAATTGAGATTTTATAATATTTTCAAATTTCCAATTAAGTGAAGTGTTAATAAATTTTAAACAACTTAATTCATGACCATTTAATATTTTTTTTAATTTATTCCCAAAAATTCCTATTGGAGTGCTAATAAAACAATTAAATTCATTTAAGCCATTTATTTTTAATTTTTAACTATTCTTAAAGATTATTAATTAGAAGAAAATAAGAGTTAACAAGTCAAAGTAAAAATTATTAATTGGACATTGTTAATTTAAAGAAATTCGTCTAAATAAAATTTTTATTTTTTATACCAAATCTATGTCTAGTTTTTTAATTATGATTTAAATATAGAAATTATTTTTTTATCAATTCAAAAATTCTTAAACCCGAGCTAAACCCGGAACCAAACCCGGGTTCAAAATTATTTCCCTGAACATAACCCGAAGCTAATCTGGGCAAAAATTTTCCCGGGTTCGCATCCCTTGGCTAGATGGTTATGCATATATGCACCCGTCAACTTTATGTAGTTACCTATTAAAATTTTAATTATTTAAAAGTTCAAACATGATTGATAAATATTGATATATCTATAAAAAAAATATACACACTAGTTTTCATCGAAATAATTTTATAATATGCTCGTGAGATCACTTAGAAGACTTTGCGTTTTAGACCTCGTTAATTCGCCATGTTTGAGGGCTTCTTAGGGAGATAAAAAATATTTTTTTAATATTTTACTTTTATTTTTGAAGTACTATGTCTGAACTATATATAAACTTTTTTTATTATTTTTTAAAATAAAAACTACTATGTTTAAATGATATACAGGAGATGGTGTATATATGCACCTTTAACCTGCGCAACATGATATATTCCAAAATTTAGATGTTAAAATTAAAATGTAGATATTTTATGCCTAACTTTAACAGCGCTTTGCTACTTGCCTAAATAAATCTATTTTACCTAATAATTTTGTTCTTTTCTTGAGTCTATTTGATTTCAATTATATCCACTACCATAACTCCATCTGTGGCTCGCTTATCTTTTATCAAAGATTTAGGATCTCACATCTCAGATCTAGTGATTCTCGAGAAGGATTTTCATAAAACAGGGGCTAGCCATCCTAAAGGCTAACTACATAAGTTTTATCGACAATTTTCCTTTCAAAGAACTTTAAACACATCTTCCATCCTTATTTTTTTCTTCATTTTATGCTATATTCCGTATTTATTAGATTAACCTACTTCCGTATAGTTAGTTATTATAATATAAATATGAGTTTAAATATTTTGATAAATTATCCTAAACCCGATAAAAAATTTAACGAAGCCACACATTTACATTTTAAAAACGTGTCGGATCAGACATTTCAAGAAATTTGATTTTATTAATTTATGGGATTCAAAAACTTCTACCATAGAGGGAGGGAGGATAAGGCTTATGTATAGATTTTCATTAAGATTGAAGGGTTTTGGGAGAGAGGAGTCATTCGTGAACGCTTTTATCAAATATTTAATATTTTTTACACGAATTTAATAATCATATAAATAAATGCTAATAAACACTCTAGCTATTCAATTATTTTTTTTTCGGGCGATTTAATTTGCTTATCCAAGTTTGCCAAACCTCCTATTTGGTTATTTTATATCCGATTCTTTTTTTCTAGTGGAATGTTTAAATAACCAGTATAAGTAATTTTATTTCAAAAAATGTAATTTTAACTAAAATTCGAATCACATTTTTATCTCCCTTATTGTATTAAATTACATATGATTTTGAAATTTAGCTTACCAAATCTGGTCACTTTTATCGGACATTTATATTTTATAATATTAATTAACAGGCGAAGGAATAAGGTAAGTTGAGCTTGGCTTATTTATAATAGAATATAGTAGTCCCATTTAACACAACTATTCGTAATTAAACCAATCGAATAAGAATAGTTTATCTTGCTTCATAATAATGTCATTGTAAAGAAAATATCAAATTCCAAAATTAGATGATTTAAATTACTATATAGGATATTTGTTTTAAAAATTTTCAGCTGACATGCAAGAATGCTTAGTAGTTCAAAGAATTTGCTACATTAACTAGTCCAAAATATATTTGGCGAATCATTTTATTTCAAGAAATTTTTAGAAAATATACAATTTTTTATCTATTATATGGAAAAATTACGATAAAAAATATCCTTTCGATAATTGTCCACTAACACATCGTCGAAAAAATAAAGATATTTCAAAGTCCTGAGGCTTATTCTTTTCTATATTTTTCTGCAAGTTTATTTAAATAGGATATTTTTTTTATTTTGATCCATAAGTGGCTACTAATATATAAATAGGAGATTTTCTTTAATTTGAGTAATATTATTTCTATTTCAAACAAATGCTTATTATCTTCTTTATAAAATTGAAATGCAGTGGTTTTGGGCTTCATATTCTATAGCAGCAGGGATCCAACCCAGAATCTTAACCGTTAAAAATTTTGTGAAACCCAGAACCTTAACCGTTAAAAATTTTATGATCTGAACCGAACCTCTAAAAAGAGGTTTCTGTAAATATATTAATAATTGATTTTGATTGAATGCTAATAAATATTTTGTATATTGTGATTTGTCCCTGTCGACTACAATTACCTAATATAAGTGACTCAACAATCTGGGAATACCGATTAAATTTTAAAAGATATGGTATTATAAAAAAGTTCAAAATAGTTTTAATGGTTCATCTCCACTCTAATTATTAATTCCTAAGAACCGAAACGTTGTTCTGTCTGTACCGATATTAGTTACGATTCGGATCTATATATTGCAAATCAAACAAAAATTGTTATGATGAAAAATATTGGGAAACAAATAATTTTAAAAATACTTGGAAATATTAATGGTATGGCAATATAATGTGAGAGTATTAATGCGTAATAATATTATAAACTTAAAATTAATAATATGGCTTCACTTTATTTTATAAAGTAAAGCTAATATGCATTCGGGCTATTTGATGCTGACAAATAGCAATAATAATTATAGTTAAATTAAAGAAAATTATCTGTTTTGGGAGATAAGGTGTCCACAAAATGCAACTATTATACTATTTAAAGCTAGAAAGAAAGAAAGAAGTCTCAGAACAAAATGTCTTCTAAAAGTTATTTTTTGATAAATTAGTGGAAAATTTAGGAACGAATAGTTTATCATATTTTTTTTTACAAACAAATTTTAAAATAAACGAAAGTTTCACATTTTACTAATTCCCATTTTAAAAAGAGTAAGTTGCGATTTGTGATTTCTAAGATGTGGGGTCAAAATAATTTTTACTTGACATTATTTTATTACCTCAATGTTTTTTTCCGTGAATATTTTTAATCACGTTGTACGTATATTGAAAAATATGTGATAAGTAGTGCTAAAAAGTACCTCAAACAAGTAACGTCGTTACCATTTTTGAAAGGAAAGCCATTAGAGGTAACGAGTAATGCGTTTCTTTTATTTGAGTATAAAATTATTATTTATTTTTTATATTTTATAAATAATTTAAGCCGAGCATTTAAGTCAAATCAACCACCAAATTCCTTTATTTTTGTTGAATATGTTGATCGATGTTATTTTATTATTTATTTTGGCAATTGATTTATTTTATATTATATGTTATATCAATTTATATTTAAATTTAATCGGTGAAAATTTTATATTAACATTTTTATATACATCAATTTGTATTAGTTATTTTTTTTATTATTGTTTAAAAAAAAAGATATATAAAGAGATAAAAAAATGTAATTGTGGTGGGAAAAAATAAAAATGTAATTTATCATATAATAAAATTTAAATTATGACAAAAATAAAATATATAAATCATGATATTATTAATGGAAAACTCTATTTAATTCCAACATGGAGACCAATCTATGTCTGAACTCTGCGTAAGTATTATCTCAAAATTTGAACTTGATTTTGCAATGTATCACTCCTTTATCGATTATAATTCTCTTATGATGGATGCTTTGAACAATTCCACATATATGACTGAATTTGTCAAGGATTTCCCCAAATTTAGTAGCAATGACAGCGCATAGATAGGGAAATTGCTAAATTTCTTCAACACCAGCAAGATCTCCAAAAGGATTCTTTATTTCTCCGAAGTCTTCCTGATGACGAATTCAATAATATTGGGGCAATTTGCACTGAGGAAGACTTCCAAGACCCAATCGCCCGGCTTGGCAAATTCAAGTTGCAACATCCATCGAAGACCGAGAACCCTAAACTATCATTATTTTATGCTGCAACTCAAGGCAAGGATGAGACATTCTCGTCTTGGGTCACGCGTGTAGCACGACTCAACAAAGAATGTAAATTTAATGGCATTCAGAGAATTATTGAGAAAGTGAGAGTATCTTCGTATTCCAAAGATGTCAGAAAGCGGCCAAGAGCTCTATGACCATAGAAGACATTTACCATCTAGGTCTAGAGGAAGACATCGCGGACCCAAGTGGCATCAAGGGCGAGATAAAATTGTTACATTTGAATGAATCATGGTGTACAAGAGGTTAATCACATGAGCAGAGTCAAAAATAGTTACGTAACAACAAAACCCCTTCAGGACTCTCATGCACATGGTAAATCTCTTATCAAGCAACCCCAGTTCATCAATAACAATCGCCCCGCACAGCATTGTTCGAGACTCGTCTTGGCCACCATGTTGGAATTAAATAGTTTTCCATTAAGCAATAATATCATGATTTATATATTTTATTTTTGTCATAATTTAAATTTTATTATATGATAAATTACATTTTTATTTTTTCCCACCACAATTACATTTTTTATCTCTTTATATATCTTTTTTTTTAAACAATAATAAAAAAAATAACTAATACAAATTGATGTATATAAAAATATTAATATAAAATTTTCACCGATTAAATTTAAATACAAATTGATATAATATAAAATAAATCAATTGCCAAAATAAATAATAAAATAACATCGATCAACATATTCAACAATTTTTATTTTAAATCTTCGTTACATTTTTAGTCAAATTGAAATCTAAATATTAATTAATCAAGATATCGTCGCATGTCGCATGAGAATTAGGTTATTTTATATCCACTTTCGTAAATGACTTTTTTACATAAATAATTTTTTATAATTATATCATTCTATTTATATAATAAAAAATCCGAAATATTTATAAAATAACTCAAATTAAATCCGATACTAGAGTTTAACCATCCTACTGCAAATATTAGAAAATTAATTTAATTTCTTTCCTGCATAACTATAAAAAGTGGAGATAGAATATTCTAATTCTTAGGCAACGATATGTTCTTTATATACTTATTCGTTAATATAATTTATTTTATACAGAATATTATGTCAATTTGACATATTTCTTTTGGTGAAGATGATCTAACCTGCCCTGGCCCCAATATGAAATATTTTTTACATATTTTTTACACCAATAAAGAAAATTAAGGGTACAAAATATACACTTTGTAAAATTGTGCCTCAACTTAAATATTTCCTCAATTGGAATAAACATGGGTAGTCTCGAAAGTGGAGCCATTTTTAGGTAAAAAATAAGAAGATATCTGATTAAACCGATTATAAAAGATGGAACTCTTTTTATAACTCCATGAAATTAAGTCTTATTAAGGAGAAGGGCCAATTTGACGAACATAAGTACGAATTATAGAGATTTTTAAATAATGACAAGTCGTTAATAGATATGTTGTATGGTTAGTGTTAAATATATGTATGGAAACTGTTGCTACGGCTCTTTCGATTTTAGAACATTTAGGCTATCTCACTCCCACGATAACTATTATCATTAAAACTTTAAAAAAATTGCTTTAAATAATTTCAAGTTTTTTAGTAACTTACTAATATAATCCTGAAAGATATAGATAAAAGGTTTACAGTGAAATATTGTTTAAATTTATATTTTGATTATATTTATTTTCAATAGATTTAAACACGTCTATAAAGATAAATATTACTATCACCAATAATTCACTCGCTATTTAAATTAGATTGTGTCTGGATAAAATTATAGATCAACTTAGATAGAAAGCTTGAACTTGTTTCCAGTTCGAGAAAATACCTTCGCTAAGAAAAAGCAGACTTACAATACACATACTAGATTATTTTCTGATAAAGATAAAAAAATTGATGAGGATCTGAAAGAAGATTCTTTTGAAGATGATCTATTAATTTTTTTAAAAAAATAAGGATTATTCATTAATTTTTAATAAATTCTCCCAATTAGAATTTTTATTTATATAATATAACTCTGCCATCCTCTGCACAAGTTGAACGTGTTTAGCACGGCGAAAGATGTGTTGCACTCTTAAATTTTGAAAATCAATTGTTAAAAATAAATAACATTATTATATATTATTAAAATATCGTATCTTATAATATGTTACTTTTGTAAAATTTTATTTAGATTTTAGATTTTTGAGGTCTTAGCGAATTTAAGCATTTAAATAATGTTATTGAGGATTTCATATTGTCATAATCAAGATTAATATGAATTTTAAAAAAAATAACTTCACTAAATGTTAACTACTATTATGCGTTAAAAATTATTATTAATATTTACCAGAGTTGGGCAATACCGCAAATACTTGTATCTAAGGTACAAGATATAAGATCCTTTTGTATCTTGTACTCAATATCTTTTTAACATTTTTAAAAAGATACTAGTATCTGTATCTAAGATCCTTTATTCTGAAATTAATATTGTAATATATATTTTCTTGACAAAAGATACAGATATAGGTTCTTCTTAATATTCTTGTTTAAACAATTTACATATCACAGATTATAACCTTATTTTTTTCGACAACCAAAATTAGGTAGAAAATTTACAACTCCTTAAAGATAGATAGATAAAAATTAACAATATCAAAATGAAATAAGTAAAGAATATATTTTATATAAATTAAATGTAACTCGAATGAGTATAATTATCAATTTTATGTAATATTTTTCAATTTGTAGGATGTTTAACACTCATGGTAGTGAAAATAAAATTATGGAAATAAGTTCCCCTGAAAATCCCAATCTTAAAATTTAGATGTCAAATTTTTTAAATAATTTAAGCCAGAAAGGATAATATGAGGCTAAATTCAAACCTGTACAAACAAAAAAATGATAAAAGGTTCAACAAACTATAAAAATTTTGTTAAACATATTAGTATATTATTTATATGATAATTTTATGTTACAATATAATTATATATTATTATTTTTTTAAATTAGCCATTTAGGCATCTACACCCAATATAAATTGTATCTAAAAGAGCAAAGAAAAAAACTAGCTAAATCTACTACCATGAAAAAAATTTCAGCCGGTTCACTTAATACCATTAATAAAATAAAACCAATAATTACACAAAATAAAATTGATATGGCGTAATGGGAAAATGTACAAAATTATGGAATACAAGTGGAAGCCGAAATTTTCTTAAAAGATAAGGGAGATAACAGATGGGAATCAGCTAGAATTTCCGGCATAATCAGATGGAATAGCCTATACGATAGTGTAACTTCACTGTTTAAATATAAATCACATTTTAATTTTTGTTATATTATTGTTGTTTTTTTAAAAGAGGGTAATATTTTATTTTAAAAAAAAAATTTTCACAAATTTTTCATTTACAAATTATAATTAAAAATATTATTAAAAAACAAATAATATATTAAAAATGAATTAAAAAATATATATGTATAAAAGAGAAATGAGATAAAAAAAATAAAATTTAAAAATAAGGGTACAAATCACCTTAGAGAAGAGTGAATGCTTAAAAAATTGGACCGGCAGATTTACCTGGCGAAGGTAATATCCTTCATTGGGGTCCTCTGAGATCTGCCTCATTTTTTTCCCTATAGTTTTGATGAAATTGAGAGCATCACTTCCGAACATGCCTAGGGTATTGGTAACGATTGGGATAAACACGGGATTGGTGAGGCAAGCATATTTGTTTTTTTAGGATTTTTGCCTTTCGATTGCAGAAAATGAGAGGTTGGACTTGGCGACAAAATCGACACAGGTATAGTCCCAAGCTAGTGGGAGACCATTGGTCCAGGGAATGAGAGATATGCCATCGGAACGTATGGCGTTTTCGTTTGAGAGGCCCACTGGTTCGAGGGTGGATGGAATATTAACTTTTTTAAGAGCAGCTAGGAAGATGTTGTTAATAGATTTATGACGCGGTTGTCGTCCATGGGAGAACTTGCAGTACAAGGGATAGTAGGCTTTCGATTCGATGGGATGGCCACAGTCGATGCAAATTGAGGGAACCACGGCATTACAGCCAAGGCGGAGGGCTATGGAAATGTGTAGCTGTTCGCCGGTCAAGAGGAGGCCAAGATTGGAACTGGGGATGGCTTCCAACCATTGGTAACCTGAGTTTGCATATAATACTAAATTATTGGATTGTCCTCAAAGGGCCTGTTCGAAGGTATTTAACGGAACGGGCGATCAGAAAAGCATCCCAGTCTTTCTGAATGCTGGAAGCCGGACGACAGAGGGTGAGTGAGCAGTTACTGTCCCAAAAGGTGAAGGCCTGCAAGAGGTCAGTATCTGAAGGAGTGGATCCATTATCGATGATAGGTTGTGCAGCAAGACGAGATGAGATAAAGGCTGAGAGGGAAAGATGTATAGGGGATCGGATACCAATACCACCAGACTTGCAGGAAAGGGTGGCCTGAAGCCAAGATGAATTGGAAAATTTAAGGTTTAATATGTTTTTAAAAAGACCCTTAATTTGGGTTTCACATGAGAAACGAGCAAGTCGCGGCATTTAAAGATAGGAGAGGATCTCAGGGCGTAAAGGACTTTAGGTATGTTGAAATAAATAATATCTTATTCCTGTTTCAATAATATTATTTTCGATTGGTATTTTAATGTTTACTGTATAAGGCTATATTTTTAGATTGTGATATGTAAATTGGACATTAGTTTTAATTTACTTTGAAAGAAATTTAATTTTGTAAAACTAATTACATACACATATATAGTATATATGAATTGGATGAAAAATGAAATTTTTTTAAATAAAATTTATTTTGAATAAAGTTGAATTTACAGAACCTTTTAATCTCAATTTGCAACAAATTTATAATTTAAAACAATTTGTCCGACAAACTACAAGGGCAGTTAAGAAATTAGTGCCCATATGGTATTTGTGATTTAAAGGGACTTATGTAAACATTAAAATTTAATTGCAATATTGTCTACCTAAGATGGTATGGGCAAAAGATTTGGGAAATATCTTTTCTTATGATGAATATAATGAGGCTTTTTTGGCATTATTATCACATCTATAAGAACTTATGAATTATCCCAATGATAAAAATAAAATTCTTTTATATAATTAAAAGAAGTCCTAAATGTAGTACGAGTATTATATAATTAAGCTCAAACTATACCACCAGGATTTAATATCTAATATTGAAAATGATGATTATTTTTCTTTTGGTGAAACACATGTTGCTGAGCTCTCCGAGTTCAATACATAACATAGAGCTGGAGGTTTTAAATTATTTAAAGACCGTCGAAATACATTAGTTATGCTTAATATCCTTTCATTATGGAAATTTTTAAAAAAATATAATACTATCTTAATCAGCTCCAGTTGAAAGGATATTTAGTTTTGGCACAATGTTAAATGTGCCGAAACGGCCAAGGCTTTAAATTATATAAAAATAATGATTTAATTAATCTACTTTAAATTCTTTTGCAAATTAATATTTCAACTCACCTTAAAAATACTAGCCTCCCTTCCTGACTATGCTATTATAATTAACTCATTATTTATTCTATTAATATTGTAAATATTTATTCTTATGTTATGTTCTTCATCAATGTATTTTATATACTATTCTAAATTGTTAATGATAATTTTATAAAGCATCTTGAATGTAAGATACTCTCATTTGGAAAAAATTTTGAATATGATACTAATATCTGTATCCAAGATTCATTATTTTTATAAAGAATCTGTATGTAGATTCTCTTTCCTGAGGACCTGCCTAACTATGATATTTACTATCATTCTTGACTGCCCTAACTAGTTTAGTTTATAACTATTATAATATTTCATTTATTTGCTTAAAACTTGTTTTAAAAAAATTGTAGACAAGCTATTATCACAGGTAGTGAAGATTTGAGTTTTAAATGTAATCAAGATTAGTCAAGATATATTTTTCTATTTAAATTTATAAATTATATGTGAAATCATCGTATGTTTTGATTTATGAAGTTAAATTTTTATATTTAGATTTATAAATTCTATTTTTGTGAAATCATTCTGCATTTTGATTTTTGAGTCATTTTTAATTTACATAGTTTTATTATTAGTGATAAATATGATTCTTGGTTTTTAATTTTAAAGAAATGTATTTATAAATTGTTATTTTTTTACAATTAGAAGTTCCCCTATAGATAATAATTCATGTTTTTGGTTTAAGTCCTTGTAAAATTTATAATTATTTTTTTTTGGATTCATATTTGGAAATAAAGTATTGGAATTAATTTTGCGTTGAAATTTGATTGGTATTCATTCTCAGAGGTCACAACCAATAGCTAGATTATAAAATTTTATTATACCATTTATATCTTGGATATTTTTTCAGATAGCTACACCATATCGTACCCATACAAATCTCTCATAATATTTTAATTATATACAAAGAATTTCTAGATATGAATAAAAAAAGGAAAGAATAACTTCGAATTATTATTTTTGTTTTCTTTGAAAATCAATCTATCTTAATAAATAATCTCATAAAAAAATTCCATATTTTTTTCAAAATTCATTTTTATTTTGCGCAAAAAATTAGACAATCAATTATTTCTATAAATTTTAAAGAATGTATCAAAAAAAATATTCTTTTTTAAAAATATTTTTATTCTGAAGGATATTCTATATTCGTCATCTCTCCTTTCTCGAGTACTTTGATCTTTATATCCATAATAGTGACGGGTACCTTTGGTTTATCCTCGGGGGTAGTTGGAACGGATTCGATTTTTTTCAGAGTTTCCTTTTTTTGTTTAAATATGGATGAATGATTTAAACATGAATTTTGTGATTATTATATTTATAAAGATTAATACTCTCCTCGAGTATTTATGGCCAGCTAGCTACCTACTAAATCAATATTGAATTTGTTAAAGGAAATTAAAGATAAAAAAAACTATTATCTACCTTCATTTTTATATAACTCATGGTTTAATTATAATCAATGGTATGAATGAAGGTTTTATTTTGATTTAAAAATGATTAATAAAAGATATAAGCTTAAAGCTACTGAAAAATCCAGATTATAAAAATTAACTCATAATTCCAATTTCTTGACTCAATGCATCCATCGATTTCTCCCACTTCTACATTGATCACTTTATTACTCTAACATATGAAGCCATCTATTATTAAAATTGATGTCATTATAATAATGTTTTTTTCTTCTCTTTTTTCAATAAAACTACATTTCCTCTCCTCTTTATCTTTGTTTTTCCAAAAAAATATTTTTTTTCTATATATTCGCATTTCTAAAAAAACCATTTTTCCTCCTCTATATAATATATTCGTTTTTAAAGAAAATCATTTTTTCTTCTATATTCGTTTTTCAAAAAAACTTTATTATCTCTTCTAAATATTCGTTTTTCAAAATAAAAAACATTTTTTCTCTTCTATATATTCGTTTTTCAAATAAAACTTTTTTCTCCTTATTCTTTGATGGTAAATTGACCACATATTTCATATCTCACAACCCTTAGCTATTTACTCAAATTCCATATTCATCTTTGGACACCACATATATTCTCTTGCTTTATTCTTCATTCTTCCTAAATCTTGATGTCGACATTGCTGTTAAAATATCTTTTCTTAAAGACTTCGACATAATTAATCTATCCTCTCATTAAACAATTATCTACTATATCACTTCTTATAATTTTCAAAGTTTTTTCTTCACTCTTCCATTCTTCATCTCCTTTCATATATTCTAAAATTCTCGTAATTTCATTATCTTGCAACGATGTTTTGCCTACTGTTACTAGATATCCTAGTTAGTAATATATTGTTTTGTTTATATGAATATATTTATGTAATGTCAATCATTTGTTAATGACATTTCATGATTATTGTTTTTTGTAAAAGGAATTTTTTAATTCATTATTAGTGATTAAAATTCAAAAACAATTAATTTTTTTTTCTCTAAAAATTTAAATAAATGATAAATTTTTGATGATGTTTTACTATTTAATAAAAAATGATTAATTTTTATATTTTTACTATTTAATAAAGATATAGTTTTGAAATTGTTGCATTATTTTGATTCTTTTTGTCCCCTCATTTGGGTTCCTTTGATAATTTTTAGAGGTAAAGTTGTACGATAATTTTTAAAAGTACTTTTATTATTAGATTTTTGAAAGTAAGTTAGTTTTTTTCTTATTTCTGTTAGTTATTTTCCATTTTTTGTTACTAGAGTAGCTGGGTTTTCTCGTATAACTACTCTCAAGGCTCGTATCATCATGCTATTTATTTCTTTTTCTTCCTCTACTTGATCTATTCTATTAATTTTGTTTTATAATTAGTTGTCTTCTATTTTTTTTAATAGTTTGTATAATTTATTCGGATTCTCTGCTCTTTATCTTATTTCGAAATCAAAACCACCTACTAATAATAACCTATTTGTAATCTAGGTGATAACATTAATTATTTATTATCTTTCTTAAATAAATATACTAACGGCTGACGATCCGTATACACGATAAACTTCTTCCCAACCATGTATTCTCTAAACTTAGTTAGCCCAAACTTAACCTTTGTTATTGTTTTCCTTAGCACTGTTATATTATTTTGATCAGAAAGAAGATAAAACAAACATATAGCAAACAAGATCGAAAAGATGCTGGGTATGTGGAGGAGCGCATTTAAAGAGAGGATGATCAAAAATGACTTTCGCAGTGATAAACGAATCAAACATGATAAGATCCAAAACAACAAGAAAATGATGGAAATACAAGAGAAGTGCATAATGAAAGAAGTAGAGAGCTAAAGGAAAGGGTGTAGAACTAGATTGAAAGAAAATAAGTTTTTGTGAAATTGAGACAATTAATTAGAATATTATATTTGTAAAGATTATTTGAAATGTTTGAATTTTCAACTATACAAGATCGAAATTTGTTGTTAATTAATTATTATTAGAGTTTTTCTGATTTTTGTGATAAAATTAACAATAAATTAGTTTTGTTAATTCTGTTCGTTTTTAATATATTAAAGTTTTGTGTGATTTTCATTAAAAGTTAATTATAACTCTTTAATTTCTTTATAAGGAACATGTGTCATATATTAAACATTCCAGTTATTTTCAAACTCAATATCGGTTCGTTCCAGTTTTCATAAGTTTTGGATTTTTAAATCGGAATGTATTATTTTATTTTAAATAGTCTGGCAAAATTATATTTAATACTTTTAATAATAAAAACCAAAAAATCTTGGAAAATATGTTTGATTTTTTTTATTTTATTACAAAACAGGTATAGGAAATAACAAATTAAGTAATAAAACATAACCACATATAAATTTGTGCTAATTTATTTTTAATAATATATTTTAAATTATGCCAAATTTTTTAAAGAAATAATTATAATTTTAAATGCCGTTATATATAGGGTTAAAAATATTTAAAATTTCTCTATCTCAGTTTTATCAGTAACAATTATGGTTGAGAAATATCAACTGTGATTCAGCCCGACACTAAATTATTATATAATGCAATTAATAATATATTTTCAAAAAATCGCATAAAACTAACAAAAGAATTCAGGTTGGTTTATCTTATTTGACTTTTTAGAAAAAATATATATCTAGAAATTCTGCATTTCCGATATAAAATCCAAATATTAAAATAATATATGGTTAACAATTATGACATGAAACAAACGTTAAACAACTTAATCGTATGACGATGTGAAAATGGAGATTGGGAAAAAAATCTTAAATATTTTATTTTTTTATATTTCATAAAATAAATTCTGTGGTGTCAGCCACAGCAAAAAAATAGTGATACTTGTAGATTCTGGTTAAAATCCTAACAATAAAGAAGGTAAATGACTAGGTTAATATTATAATTATTAATAATATAATTAAAGATATTACTATGATATAATTATTATTCACAGTTAATGAAATTTTTATGAATTATAAATATACCATGCCACCAATAAGGGCCCCGAAAACGACGTGTTTGTTGTCCAACCACGAGGTTTTCGCGGTTGTTATAAAAAATTGAGCTCCATTAGTGTTTGGACCAGAATTGGCCATCGAAAGTACACCTGGCCCATAATGAGGTATTTTAAAATTCTCATCATTGAACTTGGGAGCGTTCCAGGCTTTGCCTATTTTATAAAAAAAATATATTAATTATTTTATAAATATTAATTTGGGATGGAAAATAGTGTGATATAGTCAGATTTTGGCAATACCGCGATAATTTTATCTAAGATACAAGATCGTTTTGTATCTTGTACTCAGTATCTTTTTGACATTTTTAATAATACTAGTATCTGTATCTAAGATCTTTATTCTGAAAAGAATCTTGTATCTTTTGCATTTTCTTGACAAAAGATACAGATTCTTTTTAATTAAAGATGCACCGATATTTTTTATCGGATCGAATCCGGCTGATATTTCACCCATTTTAAAATATCGGTTATCTACCAATATTATAAAATTTTCCGATCCGATCCAATATAAAATGGCGTCTTTAACAAAAATAAAATGTTATAAAATTTAAAAAAAAGTTATATCTAAAATAATTTATTTATATAAATAAATCGAAATCCATTTTTATGTATATTTTTTTAATAATAATAATTAATAAACATTCTGCCATATTGTTATTTTTTTGAGTATTCTGCTTATAAAAGTGTGCGATAATCTCTTCAGAATCTGTTTTAGTGAAGCTGGTGATATTGACAGACCATCGCCTTAGGCTGACCTCTGATAAATTGAAAATTTTGGTATTTCTAAAAAGAAATCTTCGATATATTAATGTAAATATTATTTTAAATATTTATTTCAAATTATAATATATTTGTTTATTACTTATTATGTATATAGATTCATGACTTATTATATAAAAGTGATTTAACAATAAAAATATATTATATACTTTTAGAATTGCAATTGAATTGAATATAAAATATAACTGATCATTATAATATATTTAAATATCATAAGTTATAGTATAGTTAAATTATAAATGTTATAATAGTATATTAAAAATTAAAACCATTGGTATCTTTACAGAATACAAAATTAGATATGATATAGGATCGGTAATCGGCCGATATCAATTTAATATCGGGAATATCGGATCGGCCTCCAAAAAGTGGTATCGGATGTTAAAAAAATTTACATATCAGATTAACCTTAATTTTTTGATAATCAAAATTAGTTGGAAAACTTACAACTCTCATAGATAAAAATTAACAACATCAAAATGAAATAAGTACAGAATATATTTTATATATAAATTAAATGTAACTCGAAAGAATATAATTAGCAATTTTATGTAATATTTTTTAATTTGTATGATAATTAAAACTCATGGTAGCGAAAAAAGTGAAAGGAAAATTATGGAAATAAGTTCCCCTGAATCAAATATCAATATATGTAAAAATTTTTAAATAATTCAAGTCAAAAGAAAATGTATAAGCTGTTAAACCTGTAAACACAAAAAATGATAAAGGGTTCAACATACGTTACTACAAATTTTGCTAAACATATTATAGTTAATTATTTATATGATAATTTTAAGTTATAATGTAATTATATGTATACACTTTTTAAATTATAAATACTATTTAAGAATTTCCCAAAATAAAGCAAATTCTACCAAAATAAAAAAAATAATTCAACCCAGTATATCTTCATTTAATGCTATTAATAAAATAAAACAAATAATTACACAAAATTATGGAATGCAAGTGGAAGGCCCAAATCTTCTGTAAAGATAAGGGAGCTAACAGGTGGTAATAAGCGAAAATTTCCATGCATAATCAGTTGGAATAGCCTACACGATAGTATGACCTCACTGTTAAAATATAAATTACATTTTAATTTATTATTTGAAACAAGATATTGTCCTATTATATAGTGGATATTGTTAAGACAAACTACAAGATCGAGTAGTACAGAATTAGTGCACATGCTATTTGTGGTTAAAAGGGACTTAAGTAAACTTTAAAATTTAAGTTTGCAATATTGTCTACATTAAAAGCTGTACAAGATGTTATAAGCTAAAGAATATAATGAGGCTTTTTTGACTTCATTATCACATCCATATTTTAAGAACTAAATGAATTGAGTTGGATGATTAAAAAATATTCTTCAAAATATATCATTAAAAGAATCCCTAAATAGAAGTATATAATCATGCTCCAACTATAACACCAATAGTTAACTTCTAATAAAGAAGATGATGTTTATTTTTCTTTTGGTGAAACAAATGCTGCTGAGTTCAATAATATGGATAACATTGAGCTGGAGGTTTTAAATTATATTAAAGACCTCGAAATACATTAGAAATGCTTAATTATTATCCTTATTAAGGAAACCTTTTTAAAAGTATAATACTGCAATACCTTAATGTGCTCCAGTTGAAAGGCTATTTAGTTTTGGCATAATGTTAAATACGTCAAAACGGCAAAGGCTTAATGATAAATTATTTGAAAAATTGATTATCTTAAAAATTAATGATTTGATTTCTATTTTAAATACTCTTTTGCAAATTAATATTTCAACTCACCTTAAAAATACTAATCTCCCTTCCCTGATTATGCTATGAATGGGCTAATAATAATGATATGCCTGATTATTATAATTAACTAGTCATTAAATATTCTATTATTGTAAATATTCATTCTTATTTTATGCCTGTTATGCCCGCCATCAAAAATTGTATTTTATACTATTCTAAATTGGTAATGATAATTTTATAAAAGTATCTTGTATTTAAGAAGTATTTAGTAGTTATTTTAAAAAAAATTATGTTATCGCCATTATCTCTACTAATAATAAAAAACATATTGTATAAATAATCGGAATTTTCTTCGTAAAAAATAATAAAATCGGGTTTAAACAAACATTCGTATACAAAATTAATTAAAAATATAAAAGGGAATCCTATTTGTTAGGGGTGTACCGATACCACTTGGAGGTCGACCCGATATTCCTGATATTAAATTGATATCTGCAGATTACCAATCCGATATCATATCTAATTTTGTATTCTGTAAAGATACCAATGGTTTTCATTTTTAATATACTTTTTATTAATATAACATCTATAATTTAATTATACCATAACTTATGTCATTTAAATATATTATAATGATCATAGATTAGTTTATATTCAATTCAATTGCAATTATAAAATATTTTTATTGTTAAATCACTTTTAAATAATAAGTAATAACATTAATCTATATACATAATAAGTAATAAATAATAAAATGATATTTTACATTAATATATCGAAGATTTCTTTTTAGAAATATCAAAATTTACAATTTATCAGAGGTCAGTCTGCAGTGATGGGGACTGTCAATATCAGTAGCATCACTAAAAACAGATTCTAAAGAGATTATTGCACACTTTTATAAACAGAATGCGAAAAAAAATAACAATATGACAGAATGTTTTAACTAATTATTACTATTAAAAAAATTAAACATAAAAATGGATTTTGATTTTATTTATAAAAATAAATGGTTTTTTAGATATAACTTTTTTTATTTTTGTTAAAAACGCCATTTTATATCAGATCGGAAAATTTTATAATATTGACTGATAACCGTTATTTTAAAATGGGTGAAATATGGCCCGATCCGATAAAAGATATCGGTATATTCCTAATATTTGTTAAAATTTAATCAATATTCCCTAAAAAAATAATATTGAAACCATATACAAAGATAATTCCAAAAGATTCTATTCTGTCAAATTATATCAATGAGGAGAAAAAATAATATTGAGACACGATATACAAAAATAATTCCAAAAGATTCTATTCTGTCAAATTATATCAATGAGGAGAAAAAATAAATTCTATGGTTAGAAAGGTTTCTATATATTATAGGCTAACTTGTGTAGCTGGCTGACAAGTGTCAAATAACATTATACACACGTATTTTAAATTGACTACTACGAATATTTATCTAATAAAATTGAAAATTATCTTTAAACCTGTTGATATCAAAAGGTTCAAACCAGATCACATGAGTTATAATCCCTGGTTCAAACAGCCAAGCTAGGCCTATTCAAAAACTAATACAAAATGAATTTTTTGTATTCGATTCTTTTAAACAAATTGAAAGATTATTTATTTTGTATTTATACCATCGATAGAATAGTAAAATGTACTATTCATACAAATACAAATTAAATTGTTCAAAAAATGCTTTTGAATGAGCCTAATTCCAACTATTAATTATGATAAAATATTTGTTTGAGAAGTTTGAATTAAGGCATTTGCCCAAATAAAAAATTAATTAAGCAAGTTTTCAAAAGTGAGGAAAAAAATTAATTTATATAAGGTTTTACATCCAAAAATTGTTTGCAAACTTTAAAAAAGAATTGCATTATAATTTAAAAAAAATTTGGTGTATAAATTTTTTTATTACTTAAAGATAATATACTATTTAAAAAATTATAAACAAAATATTATTATTTACCGCCTGTACCATCTCCCCTCTCATAATCACCACCTTGAATCATGAAATTTTTAATTACACGATGAAAGCTAGAATTAATATATTTTGGCTCCTTTATAAGTGTATTAATTATATGTTAATAAAATGTAATATTACATGATCAAATCCAGAAAGTTTGAGAAAATTTTCAACAGTTTTTGGGGTAGTTTTACCGAACAGCCCTATAACCATTGGTGGAAGTATTTCATCACCCATTTTAACATAAAATTCTACCTATATTCCAATTCATATATATATATAATATTCGTTATAACTTCATGGGTAATCAGCGGTCCTTTTTTAGCAGTAACTAGGCCATTATTATATATAAAAAGAAATATTGCAAAGGAAAGTGCTAACATAATAAATAAAAAATGTGTCAACTTAACGTGGTTAAAAATGATTGATTTATGAATATATGAAATTCTAAATCATAATGATATAATAATACTTCGTGCTAAATGGTAGCGTAACAATATCAAATTAAGTTTGGTCCATTAAGCTAAAAGTAACTTATTTGTAATAAATATATAATATAATACTAAATATTAATTTTTTTTTCTGCTAAAAACATTGAGTTACGTTTGGGTATTTTATATTGATAAAAGGTGTTAGTAATTGATAAAATTTAATTATATCTTTATCAAGATTTAAAAAACATTTGAGGATTCTTCGTGAATTATATTCGTAAGTGTTGCCTTATTAATCAACAACCTTATATCTATTTGAGTTCTAAAAACATCCAAAAGAAGGATAAAGAAATTTATTTTATTAATAAAATGATATAAATTAGCTATTTAGAAAACTACTGTGGATTAAATTATATATTTAATTATCAAATCACATTTATTAATTAAATTAGAATATAGTATTCTTTTTTATAAATATATAATGAAAAACAATTAGTTACATTTAAATAATAAATACAAATTTATTACATATCCTCCAAAAAATTTTAAGTTAAATCTAACCTCTTAACTGCATGTATAAATGGGTTAGATGTTGAATTTAATTTTTACACTGGTGCACAGCGTCATTGATCGTAATTGATATATGGAGAAGAATAAGACGACCAAAAATTAGGCCAACTAGTCCATTGACTTCATATGGTGATCATCCATTATACGTTAAAGGCGAGACCCAAGTCTAGGTTAGGACTGGATCACGGACAAGCCCTATTTGTGGTAATTATGAACATAACTGGGGTGCCTCTTTTCGGATTATCTTACTAGTAGAAAGCCCGTCAAAAATGACGGGGAATGAGATTTTTATTCATTTTTTACGATAGATGTCATGCCAGGTTCACGCTCACAATATTAAGAAGCATCCAAGATCTTATAATTTTAAAAAGGTTTATCAAGCCCAGCTCAACCCTTGATAATTTGTAAAAGATATTACCAAGTCAGGTGCAAGCTAATATTAATTTTGATGTTCCAAGCCCGGTCCTACCCATTATAATTTTGAAAATTTTTTCCCGCCTCGGAGATAGTTTAATTTTTAATATCATCACATGAACGGGGAATATCTGATTTACCAATTAGTCTAATATGGTAAAAAAACATGTAAATTCCGTATTAAGGGAAACTGGGAAGGCCTGGGAACCACTTATTAGAGAATCATGACAAATAAAATAAAAATAACCGACTATTATACTTTTTTTAATATGATCAATTAAAATTATATCTAAAAAATATGTTGTTTATTATATAAAGTTATTGTTGTTTTTCAGATAAATTTAATATATGTCTTCCATTTCTGAAATTATTTGTCAAAGAATTTGATAAGGGATATATATTTTTTTATGTTAAGTGTTATGTTCTACCTCCCCTCCCCCTTTGTCCCGTACAACTTATATCTTTTGTTTTCCCAACTTCCTTTATTTTGTTATGAAATTGATATATTTTACCTTATTTTTATATTGCATTTGAAACTGGTTCTTACCAGTTTCATGAATGATTGTATCGCGATTAAATAACAACTTTTTTTTTCCTTTTTGTTTTAAAAATTATAAAGGTTGAAAACAAAACACCTTTTTGGATCATTAATTATTTTCGTTCGTTTTGTAATTTGAAATTTTTTTGTAATTTTACTTTGTTGAATAAACTTTGAAAATATTATTTTAACTAAGTTGTCCAAGTGATTCCAGGACTAAATCGATAAAACCCGGCCCCCTGGATCCCGTCATCGACCATCCCGGACCCCCGATCACGGACTGTATTTTTCCCATTCAGACTGGGGGCCCATCGGTCCAAATAATACATTAAGTAAAAAAAAATGCTGTCTATTTAAATTACAAAAATGCCCTTAGATACTAATGAAACTTATATGCAAATTATATATATATATTTTTTAAGAAAATATTTTTTATTGACATATAAATTTAGGCTAATTTTTTTTTAAAATAATGAGGAATAATTATTATGTTGTGTATTTGATAAAATTAAAAAAATCCTTGTTGACATTTTAATTTTTGATGGAAAAAGCGACAAAATAAATCTGGGCGGTCATCTGGAGAGGAAATAATTAATATATAATTTTATATCATTTAGGGTTGTAGATGAATGTGATGTCGGATTAACAAAGTGTACAAAACACATTACGTCCTGATAAAGATGATATGCCTATGCCTTGGGATACTGGTAAAAGAAGAACGCAAAACGATATTTCTGTCAATGTCAGCATTGGTATCCCCCTCTAAAATAGAATCATGAACGACAATGTTAACTCAACCATAAAACGGTCGTAAGTATTGTTATAAAGGCCACGACAGAACTACTGCATATATTTCCATTAATAAAGTTGATGAAATTTGCCGTACTGTACATTCAAGTTTGAACACGCAAAACGATATTTCTGTCAATGTCAGCATTGGTATTCCCTTCTAAAATAGAATCATGAACGACAATGTTAACTCAAACATAAAACGGTCGTAGTTTTGTTTTAAATGCCACGACAGAACTCTGCATATTTTTCCATTAATAAAGTTGATGAAATTGGCCGTACTGTACATTCAAGTTTGAACATTCCTCTAAATATTCATGAAAGTTTCTCAGAGAATCGGATAAAGTAATATTTATATTAACTCCTAGTAAAGTGAATGATAGTACAGAATTAAATGTTTATATTTGTTAAAAAATAGGCGGAGGCAGCGTCTACATGGCAGAAAATTTGATGGAGGCAAACCCCTTCAAAATCTACCCATACCCACCTAAAAAAAATCCTGCGGCCTTCGGCCGCTAAATTTACAGACCTACGATGGTATAGGGATTTTATTTAAAAAATCTTATCTGCCACCATTTATAACCTTATAACATAATTCTATTTACAATCTTTCAAGCCTATTTAGGGAAAAAAAATTTAAAAATTTGTAAGTGATAATGAACTTTATTTAAATAATGCAATCTTTTCATAATTTGGTATTCACTTTATTTTCATAAAATATATATAAGTGAATTAAATGAGATAACATATTAATATTTTTATGAAAAAGATCTAAAATATTGTAAAAAATATAAGACGAATAAATTTAAAGAGGTATATTTAGCTTGATTCCACATAATTAAAAACATGTATTGTAAATAGAGCTATTATATAAAATATTAGAATAAAATGAATTATAGTATATTTTGCATTGAAATTATAAAATCTTAAATTAAATATACACTATTTAAAAGCCTATATATTCGCTGTGAAAAAGATACATTAATTATTTTATTAATAATTTGAATAACCTTATTGATGTTAAAGCAAATTGTGTTATAATATCATCAATTGTAAATTTTTCAAAAACATCAATTTCGCTGGATATTAACAGTAAATTTTCCAAAAATGGGTCCGAAATTTTATTCCGCATTCGAGTTTTGTTAATTTTTACTTTACTCATGGCTCTTTCGGCTGAACAGGAAGTTGTAGGAAGGGTTAATAAATATTTATATAATAAATTTAAATTTGAATAAGAATTTAATTGATTTAAAAGTCGGTATGGTAATATAATAGAAAATTTTATCCATTTTTTTATTTTGGTCATGATTTCGCTGTTGATATTTTCTTTGGTAATTTGATCGTTTGCAATACCTTTAATTATATACAATTACAAATAAAATATCAATAAATTACTTTCATCAATATATAACGCGTCATTCTTTTTAACTTTTAAAAGATCTTCGCAAAAAATGATTGATTGAGACTCCAAATATAAAGAGCGAAAATCATTATAATAATCAACAATGTTTTGGACATCCAATTGATAAGTATTACAAATTTCGGATATTTGCCATCCTTCTATTTTTTCATTATCCATAATTCCAGCGGGAGTAAAAATGGATATCTGTGATAAAAAATTTAAACAATCATAATTAAATCGATCATTTAGGTGATTAATTATTGCATTTAGAATAGGGAAAAATATTTCCGTTCTATATTTATAATAAAAAATAATAATTTAAATTTTTTTAATTTATTCAACTTGTTTTTTTTTGTTCAACATAATTATTGAATTCTGTTTGATCCAATTTGAATATTGATTTCATATTATACAAATCAGTTATTCATAAAATTATATAACTCATCTAATATTCCCATTGCCTTTTTCATTTCAATTTTGCATCCACAAACATGAGCAACTACTAAATTTAGCCGATGTGCATGGCACCAAATATAGATGGCTTTTGGAGCCTCTTTCAATATTAAAGCCTGCATTCCTTTGTATACTCCTCTCATATTCCCTGCACCATCCATACTTTGTCCAACCAAATAATCAAGAGGAAGACCAAGATCATTAAACTTAGAAAAAACATGTTTCTTTATATTTTCCCCAGTAGTTTCTGATGTTGTAAAAACATGTATGATCCTTTATACAGGATGTGGATGCAGATCATCTTCTATATACCGTACAAGCAAAGCTATGCATTCTTTTTTAGACACATCATATGTTCCATCTAATATGATGCTATAGGCACGATTCTCTTTAATTGTTTGAATAATGCTTTTTGTTATTTTTATCTTAATAATTTCAGTTATTTTTTTCACGTGGCCATATGACAGTAAATTTATATAAGGTCTCGAAATTTTATCTGATTTTTTTCTCCGCAATTTTTCGTTGTTATCCATGTATGCACGTAAAGTTGGAACCGTTTTTGCCATTAATTTTATGAGACACATAAAATTACCTTCATTCGAATTAGAACCCCAAAAGGCTATATTACATTTTATAAGGTACATAATGGCATTGATAATATTATGAACTATATTACGATTTTCCATGATTATATCAAGCTTATTTGATAGCAAATGATCTTGAATGCGTTTATTTGCAAGCCAAGTCATGTTTGCATATTCACAATCTTTATGAAGAGAAGATGCTTCGTGTCTCTCTAAGTCACGCTTTATGTTTTTCCAATTATTTACCCCATGTTGAGTCCAAAAAGTATTGGACTTAGGGCCACCAAACATAATACAATATAGACAAAAGACTTTGTCTAAAGTAGTGCTATAAGATAGCCAATTTCTGGGGTTGAGGGAACCATCTATATTAACCTTTCTATAATAGGTTATATTCATGCTCCTGTTTAAAAAGTAAAAAAAAATATATTGGTATAGAAATAATGGATGGGTAAAAATTAATAAAAATAAATATTATTTAAAACCTCTTGTTAGTAACAGGATATTGAAATTTATTTGTACATGGCTGACAAGGGCCTACAGCAATTATGAAATTTATCAAAATATTTGTCATCCTAAATAATATAAAGTGAAAAGGGTCATTTGGTTCCTTTTTTTTGTATAGCTGAATAAGACTTGGACTTTGAATATCCTCATAATTTATTCCCTTCAAAAGTCATTATATAAATTTTATTTAAATATAATGCCTCATGCAAAGTAAGTGCCTCACTAGAACCGGGGATTGGATGAGGAGATAATACAATTTGTGAATCTTCAATATTGGAGATTTGCTATAAATAAAGAGTATAATTTGTTTACTTATGAAAATCTATTTTTAATATAATTTCAGCCAAATGGTCATTTTATTCTTAGCTACATTATAATTAAGTTAATCAATAAATGTTGGAAATATTTAAATGTCCTAATTTATTTTCTTCAAAAGTTATCATATCGTATTTAAATTAAATACCTCATCATGCAAAGTAAGCGCCTCACTGGAACTGGGGATTGGATGAGAAGATAATACAATTCAATATTGGAGATTTGCTATAAAGAGTATAATTTGTTTACTTATGAAAAACTATATTTTTAATAAAATTTTAGTCAAATGGTCATTTTATTCTTAACTACATTATAATTAAGTTTTTAATAAAGGTTGGAAATATTTAATTAACCTCATAATCATAATTTCTTTCTTTCAAAAGTTATCATATAATTCGTATTTAAATTAAATACCTCATCATACAAAGTAAACACCTCACTGGAACTGGGGATTGGATGAGGAGATAATACAATTTGTGAATCTTCAATAACTGAGATTTTCTATAAATAAAGAGGAGTTTAATTTCTTTCCTTATGATAACTATATTTTTAATAAATTTTTAGGCAAATGATAATTTTTTTAACTACATTATAATTAAGTTTTTAATAAATGTTTTAATTCTACATGAATACATGATTGAGAAAACAGGTATTAAAATTATTATGAAGTCTAACATAAAGTTATCAGGTTACAATGGAAAGATGATACAAGTAATAGGTAAAGCACAAGTGAATGTAGAATACAAAGGGAATTCACATATTTTGAACGCAATAATCATAAACATCAATATGACTTTGTTAGATCATGTAAAAACATTTTTAAAATATACTTGAAAGATTCATAGGCATGATAGATGCAGATTAATATAAAACTGCGATCACATGAAGAAATCATAAAACAATATTATAATGACTATAAAAATAAAAACAATATTAAGTATAAATAAAATTGTGAAATTCATGATGAAAGTATATTATCTAAAGAAATTCTAATAGCTAAATAAAACAATGATAATAAACATACCTAATATAACACATAATGTAAATAAAGGGCATGAAACTCACACAGATAACATTTTGAAAATAGTTGATTCCAAATCATATTTTATAAGATTTATATTTAAAAAAAGTAAAAGAATTTGAAGTCTTAATTCAATTAAAGATGAAAAGATTTAAATTTAAAAATTCCTAGAAATTAACATTACCTTATTTTACTACATTATATTAACTTAATAAGTTTTTTTAATACTTTGGTTTTAAATTATTATTATTAACTTATTAAACATATTGTTAAATTGAACTTTATAAAGTATATATAGATATAAAAATAGTGTGATAAACAGTTAAAAAACATTAAATAATAATATATATAATTTATTTTCTCTATACCCTGACTACTTTAATATTAATATTATTCTGGTAAAATTTTAAATCAGTTTCTATAAATTCACAAATTTATAGTTACAATAATAAATAAAAATATTACTTTTTGGAAGTAAGATGTTATTGTCTTTTTTTTGCAACTGGGTTTCAACTCCATTTGTGATATTATATGGAATATCACAATTTAAAGATACCCAATTATTATTATCTCTTTTGATGGCTACCTTTGTAAATTTCATATCAGCTGGCTTGACATGAGGATGTTTATGTTTATAATGTTCATGTATCTTGTCACTTCTTATTTTAGAAGTTTTGCAATTTTTAATATTGCACTTAACTTTAAATATGGTTTTGTTACTTGGCATCTAGAAAGAAATAATTATTATAATATAATTTTTTACATATTATGTTTTTTATTATTCTTTGCTTGCTGATATATGTTTTTATGCATGACTCAAAAAATTAAATAAAATTTATCCTGCTAAAATCTATAAATTTATTAAAAAACATAATATAAATATATTAACCTCTAAGAAAAGTACCAAATAGGAAATGTGTAAATATTAACTTGATAAAATGCTAAATGAAAATCGTTGACAAAGAAAATTTATATTATTTATTAATTGACAAATATCTTTACTTTAACTGACATTTTTCAGAAAATCAAACGATAACCATCATAATCGTATCAATTAATGGATTAAAAAAAGATTATAATTCAAATCAAAAATTACCCACCAAAAATCAATACCTACCCCCAAAAAAATAATGCCTACCCCCAAAAAATTATTATCAACCCCTTAAAATCGATACCTACCCCCAAAAATGCTAATATATTTTGGAGGCATTTGTCTCCTACCCTTCCCCCCCCCCCGGCCATGTAGACGCTGGGCGGAGGCATAGGGATTGTGGTAGTGGTGATAGTATAATTTGGAGAACTGGGTGAAAATAAAATAAACATAGATATAAAACATAATATAAAAAAAAATAAACCTCCAGATGAGTTCATTTCAAACGTAGTTCTTTATTATTTTGCCTACCAGTAACTCTAGAATGGGTAAGGCGATTGTTTAATCATCATTATTTTCTTTGCTTATCTTTAATAATAGATTCATCATGTTTTGTAGCAATGTGAGGGATTAGGGTTAGTCTAGACAAATAAAGAAATCAGGCAAAAATATAAATAAACTATTGTTGAAATTAAACAAACATTAAAATAATGTAAAACCGGTATATGGGTCAATATTAGATGCATATTTCTAGTAGTTGGAGGGCTATCATCAAAAAAAATTTTTGGGGGACTTATCAAGCCTATTACGATATTCTAAACATGATGAATGTAATGTTATTAACATTAAGGTTATTTAATTGTAAGGTAATTAAAAAATAAGATTAAAAAAGGGGGGGATAAAAGAAGGTATAAATTATTATATTATAAAAATTAAATTAAATTAAAGGAATTGATAAGGTTTGGCTATCATCAAAAAAAATTTTTGGGGGACTTATCAAGCCTATTATGATATTCTAAAAGTTAAAAAATAACATGATGAAAGTAATGTTATTAAGATTAAGGTTAATTAATTGTAAGGTAATTAAAAAATAAGATTAAAAAAGGGGGGAAAAAGAAGGTATAAATTATTATATTATAAAAATTAAATTAAATTAAATTAAAGGAATTGATAAGGTTTTGAGAAATAGTGGTTAATAGATAATAGAGATAGAAAGAAAAGAATGAGAAAATAAAATTTAGTGATAAATATAAGAAAGAGTTATTTATAAGGATTGGAGATTATAAATATGTTAGGATAAGAATATTTAAATATTTGAATATACTTGGTTATCTTCTTAATTATTGGTTATGAAAGAAAAATATGAGTATAAAAAATTGTAATGTAAGTACTGACAAAAATTGTGAGTATCTTCAAAATATATATACAAGTTGAGTATCTTGTAGAGATTTCATTAATGTGTAATTGATAATATGAGATGAAAATTGATAAGGTAATCTAAAAAATAAAGAAAGGATTAAGTAAAATAAAAAGTTTCATTCATATTTACGAAGTTAGCGAATATTGTTTTTATCAAATCAAAGACGATTTTTCAAATCTCTCAATCCATGTTAGGTATGTGTACACCATCAATTCTCGAAATTCCATTCATCTGTTTGTAAAAATAAATAAATAAAATCAACGAATAAAAAAACAAAAATAAATACGTATCGATGACATGACGTAGCGATGACATGACGTCACGATGCCGTAGTGAGGACATCGGAAAATTATAATATAGATAGCATACAATTTAGGAATGCCTCGTCAAGTTAAGATTATACAAGTGCTCAATTCAGTCAACGCTATTGACCAAAGAAAAAATGTTGCATAGCAGTAGATTCAAGAATTCTAGATTTGGTTAATAAACATCAAGCAATTTTTGATGATAAAATAGGACATATACGTGATTTTTCAGTGTGATAAAATTTAAAAGATACCGCTGTACCAAGATTAATGTATCATTTCCATTAAGCAAATCAATTGAAATGGAATTAGACAAATAGTGGCTGCGGGAATTATAGAAAAGATTGACTCGACTATAACTAACTAGGATACAGTGCAAAGCCAACCAATGGCAAGAATAATGGCTATACTCGAATTTGCGCTGATTTTAAAGTTACGCTTAATTCTGTTTATTGTATCACCATCATATTATTCCTACCTTAGACGATTTGTTAGAGAAAATCTAAGGTGGTGATTAATATGCCGAAAGATCTGAAAGATGCTTATTTACAGATGGAATAAAATCGGAATCATAGGAATTGCTAACGATAAGGAATCATAAAGTGTATTTCAGTTAATGATGATTGCCTAATAGATTGGCAAGTGTACCTTAATATTCCAGAGATATATGGATGAGTTGCTAAAAGATTGCCAATTGACTGGTGCCTACTTAGATGACGTAGTCAAAACGATTAGAGCACATAGAAAATTTGCGAATCATGTTAGACAGATTACAGATGTCTGGTCTTAAGGCTAAATTGAAAAAAGTTAGATTTTTATAAAAATCTATTTTTAATAGTGATAACTGTTAAATTTGATATACATCCTAATCCAGAAAAGGTGAATTCTATTCGATAAGCATAACAATGTACAACAATTTTGATTTTTTCTGAATCTCGTTAATCATCATGAACGTTTTATTCGTAATCTACATAGTAAAGCGGGGCGATTATATAGATTAACGAGCGTGAAAGTACCTTAGCGGTGATTGAAAAGATGAACAAAATTTCTTCGATGAGGTTATTGTCTTCCCAGGATACCATAATTCCTTATAAAGCGTCGTTGCTTATAATTTTGGAATGCGACGCATCTGGTTCAGGATTAGGGGCTGGGTTGTTACATCAATTAGTAGACAGAAAAACACAACCTATTTCGTTCGAGGCACGTACTTTAATAGAATAAGAGAAACATTACTCTCCGATTGATTAAGAATCGAGGACTTTTATTTGGTATTAAAAATTTCATTTATTTATTTATGGTAGAAAAATTTCACTTCAAACTGATCAAACCATTAGAACGATTATTTAGGGAGAAACGTGATCTACTGACACGTTGGCCCTGGAATATGGCTTCTTATGATTTTATAATAGAATTTAGACCTGGTTGTAAAAATGTAATCGCCGACGTTTTATCAAGGCTTCCGATATTAGACATGGAAGAGAATTATGATTGTAAACATGCTTTGGAGATTCGAAGTAAAAAGGTTGACATGCAAAGATAAAATATTATTAAATTCTATAATCGACGGGAAGAGGTGTTTGTCGATGATATTATAGAATAGAATGGGAGATTTGTTATTACTATTAAATTAAGAAATGCAGTGTTTGGAATGATTCACCGGAGACATCCTGGGGAAAATATAAATAAATATATTTTTAGATAGTTTTGTTGGTCAGATGCATTGTCTACATGACAGGATTTTCATTGGATGCAAACCCCCCCCCCCAATACCTATGCCTACCCTTTTAAAATATTTTTCACCTTCTACACAGATCCTATTATTAATTACACCTTTTTAATTATAATGATATTTCTTTCAGAAATTTTAAAAGAATAACTTAAATTATTTTATCTACCAACTAGTGTTGTTAAATGGCTCGTTTTGGCCTATTTTAAAAACGGCTAACTCATTATCCAGAATAATATTACGCAAGCCTGAAGATTTTGTTTATAGAAGGAACAAAGGTTTGGATATCTAAGCGAAACCTCTAGGCTTATGCAATATTTTTCTGGCTAAAGTATTAAGTTAACCGTTTTTAAAAATCGGCTCAAAATGAGCCGTTCAACATTACTATCAACTATCAAAATTTTGTAAATATAAAGGATTCTTTTTTAGATAATGAATTCAATTAAAAACCCCTTCATTTACAATGAATGCATTATTATAGCCTGCTAAGAATCTCTAAAACTTTTAAATTACATTTTAAAGGATAGCAGAAAGTTTTATTTGAAAAATAATGTATATGATTGTTTGCAATATATAGATTAGGTCGATGATCAGCAATATCATTGTATTATAGTAGGTCTATAATAAAAGTATTAATTTTTACAGCAATATATTTTGTCATATTTCATCTCAAAATTTAATAGATAACCCCCCCCCCCCCAAAAAAAAAAAAATTATCCTACCCCATCAAAGGCGCCTATCCCCTACCCCCATCAAGAAAAATTGGATGCAAACATGTAATATTTTATAGAAAAGATAATAATAAATGGATACAAAATATTATACACCTTTTAATTTACCTAAGCTTATTGGACCACTGACTGAGGTTTACATAGAGAGAGTACTTGACTACATTTTGACCAACACATCATCGGACTCCGTTAAAGTAAATACTTTACTTGCTAATTTATCTGATGATGTGTTTGACAATATTAAATCAATTTGCTCAAATACTGAGATTTTAGACCTTAATATAGTGATTAAAAAATTAGGATACCTTTTACCAATACAGGATAAAAATATTTCAATTAACAAATTTAGCATGCCAAAATCCTAACGAAATTTATTTAGGATGGTATGTTAGGCTATCCAAATTAAATAAAAATGTTATTTTTTTGATGAAAGTAGGAAAAAAGAAAAGTTAAGAACATCTACCTTAAACGACAAAATAAAATATAAATTAAGTGAAAATATTAATTTAACCTTATATGAAATGGTGGAGATAGGAAGTAGATTAGATTGCATTAATAATAGATCAGATACTTATAATATAAGTTATGTTAATTACAGTGGCGTATCCAAAATTTTCTTATGGGGGGGGGGGGGGAAATTTTTGGGCCGGGTCTTATGTTTTAGCTATTCCATTTAATTATTTATAATTTAATAATAATTATATTTCTATTTGTAACTATTATTTACTAATTCGTGCTAATGGATATTACAAGCCTATTTTTTATTATTTTTAGTTAGGTATGTTATATTTAATAAAGTTTTTTAAATGTAAAGTTGAAATAAAGTTTAATGTCATTTTTTTTATTACATTTGCTTTAAAAACTAGCCTCAGCTTAAACATACAATATAAGTATAATATAATTTTTTTATTGAAAATACTAATAGTAGTGTGTATAAAATATTAATGTTGTTAAACGGCTCGTTTTGAGCCGATTTTTAAAAACGGCTAACTCAATATTTTCTCCAGAAAAATATTAACTAAGCCTCGAAATTTCGATACTATATGTCTAGACCTTTGCTCCTTCTATGAGCAAAATTTTCAGGCTTGCATAATATTTTTCTGGATAAATAACTGAGTTAGCCGTTTTTAAAAATCGGCTCAAAAACGAGGCGTTCAACAACACTATAAAATATTGACTAGAAAATAATTTAAACAACAAGTTTTTTTAAACTTCTTATCAAATACAATATTATACAAATTTTTTTATTAAATACTATAATTATAATGTGATTTTTAATTTTCGTGGGAATTTTGCCAATTCATCAAGAATTTTGTTTGTCTTTGGAATCAAATCTTTGTGGATATTTAACAGAGCTAACCCATTTAGCCGAGATTCGGAAGTAGTACTTCATAAATATGTTTTCAACCTTCTTAAGTTGGAAAGTACTTTCATTCGTACATGTTAT